>NC_058518.1:501058178-502432711 GCF_904849725.1 Hordeum vulgare subsp. vulgare
CCTACCGCGGCAGCCGGACCGCCGGAGGCGCCGAATCCCGCGCCGGCTGCCTCCCGATTCGGCGGCGTCCGGGGCGGCTGCGAGCTGGCTACCGGCGAGGAAGGCGACGGCGACGGAGGGCGGCGGCGGGGATTTGGGGTGGTGGCGGCGCCGACATCGTGATTTTCGGCGGTCGCGGCGGCGGATTCTGGTCGGCTGGTCCTTGGGCGGGCGGACGGGCGCGGGCGGGAACAGAAAGGAAGTGGCGTTTGGGCGTTCGCGGGCGGCCGTTGGTTTTGGACCAGATGCACCTCGTGATGTAAATTTGCACCGTGAGGTGTTGGATTTTACATCACGAAGAGGCCGCGGTTCAATTTTTTTTGCATATGAACCGTCTGTTGAAGCACCGTTTTTGTCCCAGACGGTCCAAAAGTTAGTTATTTTTACATTTGGACCATCTATTGAAGATGCTCTAACTTAAGTGCCTCTTCTGTTTCAATTCGTAGGGTTTGAAAAAACATAGGAATAGAATAAAAATGTAGGGTTAGGGATGTCATGGCACTTATAAAGGTATGTGAATGAAAAACACACCATTCTGTAACATAATTTATTTGATTATGTACTCGTACACAAATTAAAACTTGTTCGGTAGTGACTCCGACGAAGGGCTTGCTGCATGGATAGTCACTTACAAGGGCCTCCATGTGGTTCGTAGGATTGGAAAAGCACAAGCATATATAAGAAAAACATCGGAATATGATGCCATGCCACTTCAAATTATACATGAATTGAAATCACAAGATTCAATAATATTTCCTTCATTCCAAACTATAAGGTGTATTTATTTAAAAAGAGAAATGTCTCTATGTTTGACCAAGTTTATAAAGAAAAATATAAATACCTAGAACACCAAGCCAGAATCATTAGATTCATCATCAAATGTATTTTTCGTACTTATTTATTGGGTGGTGTAGATGTAGATATAATTTTGTATAAACTTAGTCAAGCATTGAAATATTTGACTTTTCAAACATAATACATCATATATTTTGGAACGGAGGAAATATTATTGAATCGTGTGTTTTTGCTACATGTATAGGATTCAAAGAAAATACCATAGAAAAATACGTAAATTTTCCATAGAGATTGTTTTTTTAGGAAAAGGATGTTAAATCCACCGGCTTATGCATCAGTGAATGTATACAGTCATATTTATTAATTAATAAATAAACGTTTGACAAGAACATACATCAAGTTACCCGAAGCCACCACTCACACCTACAAATTCGATAATATGGAGTACTCTCAGTTTCCATATGGAGTACTCTCAGTCCACATAATGTATAAAAACTTACACGCGGTGCAGCAAACCTAAAGCATACACGACATACACACATTTTAGAAGTGGCCATCGTAATCGAACCGTTGGCCCATCTTCAAGAAAAAGATCCGCACCATACCTGTTAGTCCGTAAATCCGTCGATGCCACCACGGTGCCCAACGACACCACCTTCCTGTGGGCAAACTCCTGAACACGTCACGGTCGCCGTGGGCACACCGCAACACCATGCCGCCAAGTACTACCAGCCGACACAGCTTGAAGTCTCTAGAAGATCTGTCGCACGTAGCACCTTCCAAACAGGCATGACACTGCGTAGCACCTGTCAGCCAGGCATGATTTGACATCTCCATCAAAACGTCATGCAATACGAACCGGCTCCACCTCATGCCTCTGTCTTCCATGGCTGCTCCATAAATGATGCTCTCAAGAGAGTAACACACTTCAGTGTCGTCATCGTCCGATTTAGAAGATCAGATCTTATGGTTTCCCCAGTAACAGCACGAGTGGGCCGATAGTAGTTACACGATGATGACTTCATTAAGGTAACAGTGCAGAACGTCACCATCAACTCAGTTTTCACCCGCAACTACGTCTCCTCGACTCATAGCCGGGACTAGATGACGGATCACAAGATCCGACCGTCCAGCCTCAGGCCAACCATCTCCCGCGAAGGAGGTGGACACCATCGCCACGCCCAGGGCCGGAGCCCCCGACGTCCTCGTGTTTAGGCCTTTTGGAGGATTTGACTCGTGAAATTTTCCTTTGTGTGTCTTTTGATATGCATGAAATGAATCCGTGGGAATTTTACCTATATGGAATCCTTTGCACCTCATTTCTGATGATAATTTCCATCAACTCAAATCACTTCATGCTAACTACCTATATATATTCTTCACCCTGGGTGAGGAATAGTTATTCTTCACCCCTTCTATTTGAATATCAATGTATCGTATTTTTACGTCCCGTAAATTTTATCTTACTTCACACATAAAAAGGAAACGTAAGAAGATACTTAATCACCGTAAAATTATTTTATGTTACATATATTTATGAACGTAAAATTATAGTGTAAAATGTACATAAAAACAAATTTTCAGGTCTTGTGACCCATAATTTTGTTTTTTATGTCAAATCTTACGTTGTGAATCAATATGAATGTAACTATTTGTATATCATATGTAATTCATGTATGAAACAATCGTAAAATTACCTCGGGTGAAGAATAAACTATTCTGCACCCTGATGAATAGAGTATTTTATCTACCACCGGTGGTAGTTACCACCACTTGTGTTTTGTATGTTGTATGTAGTATCTATCAAATCGGAGAGTATGTATGCGTAGTATGTAGTATATAATCATGTTTAGGTAGTATATATACTATTTATTTGGTAGTATGTATCATATTTTGTGTATGCTCTTTTTTACATACAAATATATGCGTATTTCACAAATATAATAAAAACTATGAATCAACTTGTAATTTTTTCATGTAACTCACTTTGAAAAATCTTATATATAGTATATGAACATAATAGAAATGATAAATTAGTATATATGCTTGATTATATTTATATATATATATATATATATATATATATATATATATATATATATATAATGTTTGGGACACCTAGTATATATAATTTCTCAGATCCTTACGTGCAGGCATTAGGGATAGTGATATTCTTCGTCGGGAGTTATGACCTGCTCAAACAAAAAATCACGCCATTTCCTCTTGAAGTGGTCATATGCGGTCCTTTTGTATGAGTTTACACCGCTTCTCCGACATCTTTAATTAAAGAAGAAGATCAATATAAATATATTAGTTGTTTGTATATATATTAGATCATGATAAATAAAATGTGAATAGTGTCTGCGTATATCAACAATTGTTTTATCTCTGTCCCTTTCGGTCATAAAGCGAATGTTCTCAAAAACAATGTATGCACATATATTAGGCTCTTGTTCCTGCTTCATGCACCACTTTACGAGAATAGAATTCAGTCAGATAATAATCAAGCATGACAACGATATTGAAATTAGAACTAAAGAGATGCACGGACGTAGCTAGTGCTACTTAATTACCCTAGGTCGTTTCCATGTCAGTTCCTTTTTCCATTTATCGATAATTTCGTGGATGAACCGTGTCCAAACTCTGCCCGGTAAAGAAAAAGAATAAAGAAGTCATTGATTACTTGATATTTGGAAATGAACTAAAGAGGTTACATAGTGCGATAATAATTGAAATTACCTGCCGAGCATCAACTTCACGTTCCTGTACTCTTCAGTGTCTTTAGTTAGTGAGTTGAGTATTTCAACTTTTTCCTTGTCAACTCTAATGATTAGCAGTAACGAAGGTGGAATGGCCCCGTTTCCAACTGGATGTTAATGTGTGATGCAAGTTGCACGACTGTGTTCAGTGCAGCGAGTTCCAGCGGCTTTGTGGCAATGAGCACAGGCGAGCGAACCTGCCGTTGAGGTAGGTCGCACAGCAGATCAAATGGCATAGGTGGTGCCCAAGCACAGGATCTACGTAGACAGAAAAGATAGATGCACCTTCATTGCTTGAACATAACTACTATTTTGTTGATTTTCCTTTCTGCACACCAATAATTACTTTCATGTGCACTGAATGCAAACTATGATCATGTTCTTGTTTCTTCTGATTTGCAGGTTGGGGTACTACTTATGCTACCATACTGTCATGGCTTGAGCGGAACCTTGATTCCCCCACATCGGCTCCACATGGTCACGCAGCCATACCGACCATACACTAGAATGGTGCCTCTGTTTCACCTAATAATGTCGTCACTTAAGATTGATATGAAAATTAAGAACAACGTGGCAGATTTCATCAGCCGAGTTTCATGTTCATATGATTGTCTGAATGCAAATAACATGGCAACCTCGGTGGTATCACTAGTCAATGGGAATTGATGTTCAGGCTAAAGGCCAGGTGATCTACTCTGTTCTGTACTATTTGGCTTTTATAATAGGTTTTTGGTTCTAAGTATTTGACCAATATTGTATAGTTTTTAGAAGCTCAATACCTAATCTAATGTGGTTTCAGGGTCAAATGTCTTGATATGTGTACGTACTCTTTGACTTACAACCAATACAAATTAATTCAGAATGACAAACGTTTGTTTATTTGAACAAGTAGTATTAAATTGTATCAAACCAACGATACATATCATAGCTCATGATTGGTGAAGATAGCAGATCTCAGACATGTTGGTGAATAAAAGTTTATGTGATTTCTTAAATGATTGTCTGTCAAAAAAATTGTTTGATGTTAAGGCAGTGGTTGCTGAGAGAAGGTGATTTGAACCTGCCGTATTTTATATAATGATACATGACAGAGGAATGGTGATACACTTGAGATATTGCCATTGCATCCTATTTTATCTACTGTGCTGCTTTGCCAAACTAGATAAATCACAATGCTGGTCAAGTGAGGCCTGAGGAGATGATTAAAGTGATGAAGTAGAAACTTCAAACCATACTAAAGGAAACAGGGCGTCATGTATTCTTTTTATATGCTTGCATGTTTTGTACAATTTTGTAACATCTGTCGTAGCACGGAGAATTATATCCATACGCACAATGGGGGCTTAATTTAGTATTGCATGAAGAATCAATACAGAAAAGCCATGGAGAGACAATTTAGAATTATCGGAAAGCCACCACCTATGTCCAAAGTAACTATTTCAACAATATATATACCTAATAATAAAGCGGCTATTGCTTCCGTCGAAAAACCCTTCGCGGTGATTTTTATAAAAAAGCCCGTGTAATCTTTATTATTCAACCCGTGCTTCATCATTTATCTGCAACGCAAAAGGAAAAAACGATTCGCTGTAAAAATTATACACGTACGCATCGCCTCCTCCTGTCGACCCTGGGCCACCCTGACCTGTGCCCAGGCCGCCGCCACACCACTCGCCGCCACACCACTCGCCGCCGCGGCCGACCTCAACCGCCACCGCTGCCGATCTCAACTCACCCGCCTCCGCGGCCGTACCTCTCCCCGCTCACTGCCCCCGTTGCGGCGCTCGAGCGCATCGCGTCGACCCTGGTCCATCCTGGCCTGCGCCCAGGCCACTGCCACAACACTCGCCGCCGCGGTCGACCTCAACCACCACTGTTGTCGATCTCAACCCACCCGTCTCCGCGGCCGTACCTCTGCCCGCTTGCTGCCCCCGTTTCGGCGCTCGAGCACAACTTCTGGATCAAATCAACACGACAGCTACAGTGACTGGGGATGATGCGTCTTCTCGATGCAGAACATCGTTAGCGCGCGGATAAGGCGCGGCGGAGCGAAATACTTGCAGGTGGAGGCAGGCCTCCATGGCTCACACGGGGAACTCCGAGGTTATGGCGCGGCAACGGCGACTCCTTATGGCCAGATAGAGACGCCTAACCCTTGTTCCCCTCATCGTATCCCCTCCTCCGGCAGGAACTCATCATCTGGTGAGATCCCCTCCCCATGCCTCCAACCGTGTGCCAAGCACCAGCAAGAAATTTTGTTTTGTAAGGATTTGTTTGCTGATGAATGAATGTAGTGAATGTAAGATTGTATTGTTGTAGAGACAAAGAATGGAACACCACCTTCAGTTTGTCATCTGATCCCACATTCTCTACCCCATGAGTGAAATAAGATAACAATCCATTGATCAATTCACGTAGCCTCTTTGTTTTGCTTTGCTTGTCCCGCTCAATTTCTCATCATAGTGGAATTAACAATGAACGGGTTGATTTTTCAAAAAAATAGGATAGGACTGACTACATTAGTTAGTTAGCTTATTATTTTAATAAATTAAAATAATTATAAAAAGATTAAAAGCGTACGGTATTTTTTTCTCCCGTTGCAACTCACGGACCCTTTTACTGGTATGTATAAAACAGACAGAGACGACACTTTCTAATGTTCAGCTACATCTGTCTTCTTACCTGCAGTCTTCTTTGGTGTCTGCGTCGTCGTTGTCCGCCTCCTTCACATGCTCTTCGTTGCCACCCACCACGCCGTCAGCAAGGAGTAGTCCGCCAAGCAGTATAAGAAGGATAATTTTTGCCACTTGAAGAGGTACCTGCCCTCAATGTTTTCCCCATGATGCCATACTCTCATTTTGATCAACGAGATTCTTCATATCTCGATTGGTTCAACATTTAATCTAGCAGCATCTGATTTGCATGATGTTTTATTGCGTACTGGATGATTATATCTCGAGATTCTTCATACCGGATCCCCATGATCAACGAGATTCTTCATATCTCGATTGGTTCAACATTCTTCATATCCCCAAGTTATTTTGAGAAGAAAGGGGATGACCGAGATGATTTTCTGCAGCCATATTTACATCTTTGGAGCATACTTTGGTCAAGACGTTGGAGGTGGCTACCATGTTGCTTCAAGATGATGGAGTAGTGCATGTAGTTCTTGACGATTGTTAGTTAGTTTTGTAAGGAAACAACTGTATTATATTTTTTAGTCATTCATAAATTGTAATTAATGTCTTGACAATATAATAGTACTTCCTCCGTCACGGTTTAGAAGGCACAGTTAAACTTGCGTGCGATTTTCAAAATAGACAAGGTTTAAGGCGCGAAACCAATTACTCTTATTAATTAGTACTAGTACTACTCATGCATTTTCCCCACATTTATGAAAGATTTTGAAATAGAACAACGACGATATATTTGATGTAAAATGATCAGTGAGCATTTTTATTTAGAAGAAGTTATAGATTATTTTTCTTAATGCCAACTGACCAGCATGTGGGTATGTATATTTTTCTTTGAATATAATTAAAATATCGTGTGTTGCGCGTGCATGCTAACTATGTTGCTAAAACCAAATATCTCTTAATCAAAATTGTTGCTTCACGCCAACCTGCCCTAGCCCCATCATCAGTGTGTCCGCGCCGAGACGATCAATAAACGATCCACATCGTCAACTTATAGGGCGAAAACTGGCAGTTTTGTCGTCGATAGTAGGTATATACTCAAGTGCAACACGGAGGTTGGGGATGGAGGAGTGGCCCTTGCTCGTCTCCCCTTAACTCCGTCTTTGGGCTTGCTTCGGTCCTTGTAGTTGTCGTTCACTACTGCATGTACGGACATGAATACAATTTTTATTATTTTTGTGTTCTTTGTATTGTCAAGGCATGATGAATGGATCAAAAGTTTTCTAAAAAAACTGAAGCCGATGATACACCGGCCCTGTTTGGATCCATGGGTTAGAGTTAGAGTTGGTTAGATTGGACCCAACTAACCCAAAACATCCAAACGGGAGGGTTAGAGTTGGTTAGATGCATCTAACCCACCCAAGAGGTGCTTATTTGGGTTAGAGTTAGGTGACGCTCAGAAAAAGTAACTTTCCCTCTACCTTCACCACACAAAATCCTGGATAAAGGAGGCAAATGATTGGAAAAGTGCATTTATTGATAATCTAACCCTTTCATCCAAACACCTCTTTGTTTAGAGTTAGCTTAGGGTTAGTCTAGAGTTAGAATCTAAGGGGGCGTTTCTTTCCAGGGACTTTTTGGTGTAGGGACTAAAAAAAATCCTTTTTAGTCCCATGTGAAAGAAACAGGAGGGACTTTTGGGGACTAAAAGGGGGTATTTGGGACTAAAGGAAGAAGTCCCCATGGGAGGGACTTTTTTGGCACTTTTTTCAACAGTGCCCCTACTTTTAGCATGATATTTAATAACTTCTATTATATTACTAGGGGTAACATGGTCTTTTTGCATGTCATTTAATGACCTCTAGTCCATGTTTAGTCCTTGAAAAGAAATAAGTAGGGACTAAAGACTTTTTAGTTGGGACTAAAAAAGTCCTAGGACTTTTTAAAGAAACAGGACCTAATTCTAACCTCTAACCGACTTAGAGTATCCAAACATGACCACCTTCTAGCAAAACCGATGCATCCATCCACTGTTTCTTCTCGTCTTCACGATGTAAAACATGCACTCTAAATCCTTTAAATGCGTAATGTAACATCACCAACCTTGAATCAGTTGGATCATTGAATAGCTAGTGAATGCCCCACTAGTTGTGTGAACACTTATCTGCAACATCATGCGAACGTCCAGTAGTATGAAACCACACCGGATCTGCTGATAGTACACCTCATCATTACTTCGCTCCATTTACAGTTTCAGTTCTCCAAAGAGACGGATCTGGATGCGCGCGTGCATGCATCAATGCATATGAAAACGAGGAGGCGCACGCACGCCGCCGCCGTGATTTCCCACGAGTAGTTATATAGCGGAGTACACCGTCTGTGAGGCCGTGACCAAGTAAAAAAAGCACCTTCAAACTTCCTTCCTCGCCAAGCGCTGGCCACAAAGTTAGATCATCGCGCACACTCACAGTCGCCGGAACCATGTCGTTCGCTGGTGTATCCGTCGTTGCTGGAGGCAAGCTGCTGCAGCCGTCCGCGGAGTCGGCCATGATCTACTCCGGCACGGCTAGCGGCAGTTGGTATCACCTGCTCGTGGTCCAAGGTTACTCCCGCGTCAAATACACGCCAAACAAAGTGTGCATCAAGGGTTGCTCTTTCAGAGCTGGTGGCTACCGATGGGCTTTGAAGTTCTACCCCAATGGTAATCATTCGGAGGATGCTGGGTTCGTGTCTATTTATCTTTTCCTTGACCAGGATGTTGCACAGCCTGTGAAGGTGCGCGTCCAGTTTAGTTTCATTGATGAGGTTGCAAAGCAAGAGCCCGCACAAATCCATGCGAGGAAAAAGGTTGATTTCTCTAGCGATGACCCTTCATGGGGACGCGCTCGTCTCATGAAAGGTGGAGAGGACCTTGAGGAATCAGGGCATCTCAAGGATGATTGTTTCACCATCCGATGTGATTTCCTCATCGCCGAAGCAGCTTCTACCTTCATCGGGGTGCCACCATCGAACATATGCAAGCATCTAAAACATCTCTTCACGACCAAGGTCGGCGCCGACGTGACGTTCGAGGTCGGCAATGAGACATTCTCTGCTCACCGCTGCGTGCTTGCGGCCCGTTCCACTGTCTTCATGGCGGAGCTCTTCGGCCCCATGAAGGAAGGCACCACGACTGAAGCCATACGTGTTGATGACATGGAGCCAGACGTGTTCGAGGCCTTGCTTGTTTTCATCTACACCGACTCGACGCCCAAGATGGAAGGAGAAGAAGAAGACGACGAAGCAGAGGTTGTTACGTGGCTGAGGCACCTTCTTGCCGCGGCTGATAGGTACCATCTCCAACGGCTGATATCTATGTGTGAAAAGAGGCTGTCGGAACACATTGATGTGAGCTCGGTGACGGATATCCTTGCTGCAGCTACGCAACACCATTGCTGCAGACCCAAGGAGGCATGATTGGAGTTCCTCAAAGCCCAATCCGCTGAAGACCTGCAACAGGTGTTAGCCGTAAACCACGCCAAGCCGTTGGAGCTCAGTGCTGGTCGTTGCGAGCTGTTGGGCAGGCCCGCGTTGCGCGCGGTTGTGCGCGTCATGTGCGTGGAGAGCCCGGCTAGGTCGTGTGTGTGGTTGGCATGAGTGCGTGCGTGTGTTAGTGGTCAGCTTAGTGGACGTGGGTGCTGTGTCACCCAGGAATATAAACCAGTCGTGATCAGAGCTTGTAAGACGGGAATTGCTGCAATGTAGACATTGCAAAGATCAACAAGATTCGGGCGTTCGTGCGCCCACAGCGGCGTTCGTGCGCCGGCCCGGAATTCCTTGTGTCTTGTGTCTTCTTCTACCTCTAGCCGAGAGTGAGGGAGGGCTGCGGTTTCAACAACAGGTTATGGCGACGAGTGACTGGGAGCACATTGTTGTCACCAATCCCTTCGTAGTGAACGAGCTCATCGTCAAGCTTGCTTCGAAAATGTAACTCGTTCCCGGAACGGTGTGCTTTCCTCTTAGTGCGCACGTACTCTGCTTCAAGAGACATGGTGTACGTATCTGTTTACCGATTATATGCTGTGTTAGAGAAACACCGTGTGTATACCCATGCCACCGGATGGTTTGTAAATTCAGTTAAGTAATTGCAAATGTACATTGTCCTGCGTTTTTCTCGTGTGAAATAATCATATCTCGCTGTGTGCCTTTTAAATTGGACAGCAAGACACCTGCTTGTTCATTATGGTTGGAAATGTAGCAATTTAGATGTCAAAAAATAATCTATACCGTGTCACTGGAATTTTCATGGTAGAGAATTATTTTTTCAACAAGGGGAATATATTAATACCGCGGACATATCGATTACATCCAGTCTCTGCAACTGGGCAATACCCTAATGCCACTACAGATGCACACAGCAAAAAAAAAAGTTCCGTTACAATGATCTAGTCCTTGAAGCAGCAGTACAAAGACCACCAACAAGACAACACCTGAAATTCAAATTCTTCAGATGCACGCCTCCAAGAAGAAGACAGTGTACAAGCACTGTCCTCACCCGATCATAGATTATAAGTTTTCACCCTGAGAAAGTTCATAGATCATAATGCAACCAATTAAGGCGAAACATTGGATTTTCACCTGAAAAGTAAGCAACAAATGGCAACCCTCTCCTAGACGTAAAGCATGCTTGGTTAAATGATGTGCCTCCATATTTCAGGGGGGGGGGGGGGGGGGGGCATGAATGAAGGTGCAAGATTGAAAATCCTTTGCAGTCTCATTTATCTCCTTCACGATTGGCGCAATGATCCCAAGAGTATCACTATTGATATCCAAGACAACCATTTGCAATATGTGGCCAGTGCGCGCCCAGAAGACAATATAAGAATCGGTTTCATAACTGCAGACTACATTAAGCCGGCCAAGTTATCAAAATATGCGAGGATGTCTAATAGCAGATTCAGCCAAATGAACCAGCAGTGGAACTCTTCATATAATTTCTTTCTCAGTTTTCTAACATTTTGCTATGAGATATGAAATCACTATTTAGAGGGTACCTTTTTACAAAGTTCATTCCGACCTGCTCTTGTAATGGTGACAAGTAGCGCCACGGCATGTGCAACACTTTGTCGCAGCATGACAGTTTTGTGCTTTTTACGTACATTATCCTTTTCAAAACACTATATCTCTTGAATTTTTCGTCCATATCAGTTCATCGCGCTGTGTTTCTCGAGTCGAGATTTTTGAAACTAAATAATATGTTAATAGCTAGGTTTGGACAAACAAATAAACTCGAAAAACCCAGGGAAAAAAACTAGAAAACAACAAAAACACACCGAAAAAGGATAAAACTGGAAGCCTAAAGATCAGGAAGGAAAAACAGAAAAACTAAAAAACGGAAACCAGAAGCAAATTATGTGATTTTCACCTTTTTTTTTTGCAAGCAGGCCTATGTTTTTCAAATGTATTTTTTGGAAGCATACCTGTGCTTTATAATTTTTGACAAGCACAGTTGTACTTCATATGAAATAATAACCGTCCTTCGTCACAAAAGACAATTGTGTGATTTCCACTTTCTGAGAAGCACAATTATGCTTTTCACTTGTGCTTCATCATGAAGCACAAATGTTTCAAACGATGCTTGAGATTTTTTTAAAGTAACAAAATAAGAAAAACCTTATGAAAATCAGACACAATAAAACTCCTGAAAAACATCAGACAACGTGCCAAAAAATATTCCCCGCAGATGTCTCAAGAGAGCAACACATTGCAGTGTTAAAGCACACCACGTGGTGTGTTGGGGCACTTTCCGTAGTTCCCGATGCGGCTGCCCTGCAAGAGGTCCCTCTCAGTTAAATAACCCATGGTATAAATGCTAGCCAAATTTCTAGGATGGCTGCTGCTGACCATCTAGATTGACCACTCGATTAACCGGTCAGATGTTTTAAAGGTTGCAAAGAAAAGGGAAAATCCCATGTTGTGGTGCCATGCCGTCTTTTTTTAACATATTACAGACGTAGACACTCATACAAACTCACACACACATATACTTACCCCTATGAAGATACACATGCACATCATATCCCTGTTAGCATTTTTTAGGGAATGAGCCGACACATTATTCTGAGATTGATGAAATCCCTACAGACACTTTCGTAGTCGACGGAAACGTTTCTTACCACTCAACACACATCGTTGAAAGGGGTTTGCTTTGGTTAAATTAAGATCGTATGAAATCCTAATCTCCCCTAGCGTAGGCTAGGGTTTCCTATCCTTACGGCGAATCCCCGCCGTAAGTCCCCAGTGTCGGCGCCTCCGGCGTAGTGTCCGACGATAGTTCCACGTCCCCACGACCTCCATTACCCTCCCTTCCCCCGCCCTCCCCCCTCGTACGCCCGTGTTTCTCCCCGGTGGCTCCACGCGATCGCGGAGGGTATCCCACACGCGATAACGATGGCTGCGTCACCGTCTTCTTCGTCGACTGGTAAATCCCAGGGCAAGGATGATGACCTTGGTAACTTTTTTGACAAGCTTGATCTCCATGAGGACGAGTTTGGCGATGTTGTGGTGGAGGAGGAAGCTCCTGAGCTATTAGAGGAGATCCGATGGGTTGCCCTAGCTAGGGTTCATACCTCCAAAACCTTTAGCCAGGCTGCGTTCTACAAGGATATGCGAGTAGCCTGGAATTGTTCTAAGCAAGTTAGGTTTCGTCCAATCGGGCCGAACCTATTCGTGGTGCAAGTCTACTGCCTTGGAGATTGGGATCGGATCACGCAACATGGTCCATGGCTTTTCCGTAACATGGCTATTCTGCTGGTTCCGTGTGATGGCTTCACAAAAGCGGACGATGTCCCGATGGTCTATATGCCCATCTGGCTACAAATTCACAAGCTGTCGGATGGCTACTGTAGACATGATCTTATCGGCAAGTTGCTTCGATCTGCAGGGGAGGTTCTCGAGACCAGGATCAATGGGAATTCCATAGGAGACTACGTCCGAGTTAGAGTAAATCATGATATTCGGAGGCCCTTGACCAAATCACTACTGGAATCAGAGATTTTGTCGTCTGCCTATTCTTTGTCGTCAGCTAGCTGACGGCAAAGACACTCTTTGCCATCAGCTTCAGCAAAACTGACGGCAAAGAACTCGCTGATGGCAAAGAAGGACTTTGCCAGCAGTCAGCTCTTTGCCGTCCGCGGCAGACGGCAAAGAAGGCGCCAGCAGACGGCAAAGAAGCAGATCTGGCCGGGGGAACCTTAGGTCAACCTACTCCCTTCTTTGCCGTCTGCTGGCGCCTTCTTTGCCGTCTGCCAGCAGACGGCAAAGAGTATAGACCCCTTTGTCGTGTGCCAGCAGACGGCAAATATCTTGAATCTAGTAACGGCTGTCCCGCCCCCACCGCGGCCCTCTCTCTCTCTCTCTCTCAAACGACCCCTCCCTCTCTCTCTCCTCCCCCGACGCCCAACGCCGCCAGCACTGTTGCCCGGCCACCCCCGGCGCCGCCCCAGTGCCCCTGGTGCCGCCCCGAAGCCCCACAACCCCCCCCCCCCCGGCGCCCCCTGGTGCCGCCCCTCAAGCCCCACCGCCGGCGCCCCGTGGTGCCCCTGGTGCGCCCCCACTGCCCCACCCCCGACGCCCCTGGTGCCGCCGCCGCAGCCCCACCGCCGGCGCCGCCGGCCCAGCCACTGCCCCGCAGGCCTCGGCGCCGCCCCCGCAGCCCCACTGTCGGTAAGCCCATCCACCCCGCCCCCTTGATTTTTTATTTTTTGGTATTTAGTTCTTTGGAATTAGATTATAACTACCGGCATGATTTTTTATTGTTGTTGTAGTAGTTGTTGTTGTTATTGTAGTTGTTGTTGTTATTGTAGTTGTTGTGGCATATATAGTTTAGTTGGTAGGTTAGTTAATTAGTAGTTTTAGTGTTGTTTAGTTAGTTGGTAGATTTAGTTAGTTAATTAGTAGATTTAGTTGGTAGTTTAGTGGTAGATTTTGTTTTGTTATTTAGTGGTAGCTAGATTATTTTTTAGTTACTTAGTGGTAGATTCTGTTTTTATTATTTTTTTGCTGTTTAGTGCTATCTAGGTTTAGCGATAGGTTTAGTTAGCTTGGTTAGTTAGGTTAGTTAGTTAGTTAGTTAGCTTACTAGAAAGAATAGGAAGAAGAAGAAGAGGAGGAGGAGGAGAAGAGGAGGAGGAGGAGGAGAAGAAGAAGAAGAAGAAGAATAGGAGGAGGAGGAGAAGAGGAGAAGGAGGAGGAGAAGAGGAGAAGAAGAATAGGAAGAAGAAGAAGAGGAGGAGGAGGAGAAGAGGAGGAGGAGGAGGAGAAGAAGAAGAAGAAGAATAGGAAGAAGAAGAAGAAGAATAGGAGGAGGAGAAGACAAAAAGAAGATCACATGTTTGGTATTTAGTTTTTTGGAATTAATTAGTCCATTTAGCTCCAAAATACCATAATTAGCTCAAAATGGCATAAGAACCTTGGTTAGCTCATTAATATTATATACTTAGCTTGTTTTCCTCTAAAATGGGATAATTAGCCCATTTAGCTCAAAAAAGACATAATTAGGTAATTTAGCTCCAACAAGAGGAGAAGAGGAGAAGAAATAGGAAAAATGAAAAGAAAGAAGAAGAAGA
Source organism: Hordeum vulgare subsp. vulgare (assembly GCF_904849725.1). Classification (NCBI taxonomy): domain Eukaryota; kingdom Viridiplantae; phylum Streptophyta; class Magnoliopsida; order Poales; family Poaceae; genus Hordeum; species Hordeum vulgare. Next base: position 501,073,014 of record NC_058518.1, read on the forward strand.
AGAAGAAGAAGAAGAGAAGAAGGAGGAGGAGGAGGAGGAGAAGGCCAGAAGGTCCTTGGCCTTCTCCTCCTCCTCCTCCTCCTCCTTGATTTCTTATTCTTCTCCTCCTCCTCCTCTTTATTCTCCTCTTTCATATTATCCTTGCTTTAATTAACCCAACAATGACATAATTAGCCCATTTAGCTCCAAAATACCATAATAAGCTCAAAATGGCACAAGAACCTTGCTTAGCTCATGAATATTATATACTTAGCTTGTTTTCCTCTAAAATGACATAATTGGAACATTTAGCTCAAAAAAGACATAATTAGGTAATTTAGCTCCAACAAGAGGAGAAGAGGAGAAGAAATAGGCAAAATGAAAAGATAGAAGAAGAAGAAGAAGAGAAGAAGAAGAAGAGAAGAAGGAGGAGGAGGAGGATGAGAAGGCCAAGGACCTTCTAGTCCTTCTCCTCCTTGATTACTTCTTCTTCTCCTCCTCCTCCTATTTCTTCTCCTCTTTCATATTATCCTTGCAATTGCTTTAATTTCCCCAACAATGACATAATTAGTCCATTTAGCTCCAAAATACCATAATAAGCTCAAAATGGCATAAGAACCTTGGTTAGCTCATTAATATTATATACTTATCTTGTTTTCCTCTAAAATGGGATAATTAGCCCATTTAGCTCAAAAAAGACATAATTAGGTAATTTAGCTCCAACAAGAGGAGAAGAGGAGAAGAAATAGGCAAAATGAAAAGAAAGAAGAAGAAGAAGAAGAAGAAGAGAAGAAGGAGAAGGAGGAGGAGGAGAAGGCCAAGGACCTTCTATCCTTCTCCTCCTCCTCCTTCTCCTCCTCCTCCTCCTTCTTCTTGATTTCTTCTTCTTCTCCTCCTCCTCCTCCTCTTTCTTATCCTCTTTCATATTATCCTTGCTTTAATTAACCCAACAATGACATAATTAGCCCATTTAGCTCCAAAATACCATAATAAGCTCAAAATGGCACAAGAACCTTGGTTAGCTCATGAATATTATATACTTAGCTTGTTTTCCTCTAAAATGACATAATTGGAATATTTGTGTTGATCAAAGGATTTACATGGGATAGTTGTCTCGTCGTTCTGAGGTCTGCTATGCGAAGACCTGCCCGTGCGTTGTACGAGCTCCGCCCCTGCATTCGTGGGTCGGTACAAATTTCATCTCCTCCCCGCCCCCCTTCATTTACTGTGGCTCGGTTTCCGGATGAAACTTTCTAGATTTAGGTAATTCAATTAATTTATCAGTATGCGTGACCAGTATGCGTCTCCCGTTCGAAAGGGCGACATCTATAAATATGCATGTCTTTGCATATTTATAACCGCCATCCTTTCGAATTGTCCAACATTATCCATGGACAGCCCGAGTATGTGTAGATTGGGTTCGTTTTCCCGTATGCTGTGCTCTGGATCCGATGCGGAATTTCGTCAGTGCCTCCCTGTTGTTCTCCGGATGCACATCCTCTCTGTTTATTGCGGAGACGTGTATCAGGAGAACGGCGGGGAGGTGCTTCCGAAATTTTGCGTTGGATCCGGAGCAGAGCATGGGAAAACGAACCCAATCTACACATACTCGGGTGGGATTAGGACCTATCTTTACCTATTAGCGTGTAGGTTGCCTGGACGTAATAAAAATGGCGAACCTGATTAACCGATGAATATAAATGCTAAATTATATATAAATATATTTCTTCTGTCTTTAGTAGCTACGCAAGATGAGTGATCGTGCGTGGATGTATACCGGTCACCCTAGTCAGAAAGAGATGATGAAAGAATGGTTTTTAAAAACAAAGGAATTTGTGAAAGCCGCATTGGCAAATGGTCAGGAAAGAAACTATTGCCCGTGTCCTAGATGCGACAACTATAAAAAGACGACAGAGGCTGTAATGATTAAACACCTGCAGAGGAGGGGTTTTAAGCCTAATTATACGGTGTGGACATTTCATGGTGAGTCTATACAACGCACAAGAGCTGAGGTGGTCCGTCGTCGCACGGACGAGCATGGTACTGGGATCGAAGACATGGTGCAAGACTTCGATGATGCTCGGGATTCGGAAGATGAGATGGAGAAATCTGCAAAGGCCTTTTATGAAATGTTGGAGTCTTCAAAACGTCCTCTCCATGAGCGCACTGAGCTCTGTCAGCTGGATGCAATTGCACAAGTAATGGCTCTGAAGGCTCGGTTCAACTTGGGAAGAGAATGCTACGACGCGATGATGACACTATTTGGACGTTTCCTACCCAAAGGCCATGTCATGCCTGCAAACCTGTACCAGTCGGACAAAATACTTCGTGTACTTAAGATGCCCTATGAGAAGATAGATGCATGTGAGAAAGGATGTGTCTTATTTAGGAAGGAGTATGCACACTTGGACTATTGTCCCAATTGCGAGTCTTGCAGGTATCTTCTGGTAGACAACGGTATGGGTGAGAAGAGGCAGACCCAAATCGCAGTTAGTGTTTTTCGGTATATGCCAATCGTACCAAGACTTCAACGTCTTTTCATGGTCGAAGAGACAGCCAGACAGATGACATGGTACAAATTGGGCAAAAGAACCGAACTAGATGCGGATGGGAATAAGATGATGGTACACACATCGGATGGGGAAGCGTGGAAACATTTCGATGGATTGCATTGGGATAAAGCGGCAGATCCAAGGAATCCTCGAGTCTGCACCGCCACGGATGGTTTTAATCCCTTCGGCATGACGGCAACCCAATACAGTTGTTGGCCTGTATTTGTCATTCCACTCAATCTCCCCCCCCCCCCGGCAGATTATGCAAAGAAAGAACATATTTCTGACGTTGATAATTCCAGGGCCCAATTATCCGGGGAAGAATATGAATGTGTACCTGCAACCGCTTAAGGATGAATTGGAAGAAGCTTGGGAAAATGGGGTCAAGACATACGATGCCGCTAGAAAAGAAAACTTCAAAATGCATGTGTGGTACATGTACTCTATGCATGACTTGCCAGCGTATGCGCTATTCTCTGGATGGTGTGTGCATGGAAGGTTCCTGTGCCCCTAATGCAAGGCAGCTCTTCAGTTTCATTGGTTGCCGGAGGGTCGGAAGTATTCTTGCTTTGACTTGCATAGACAGTTCCTGGATCCTGACCATCAGTTCAGAAAAGACAAGAAGAACTTTACCAAAGGTAAAGTTGTCAAAAACTTGGCACCACCTGCGTTCACAGGCCAACAGATCCTGGATCAGTTAAACGCCCTCGAGCCTGATCCAGAGCGTCCAGGGTATTTCAAGGGGTATAATTCAAAACATGCCTGGACTCACAAGCCATGCTTGTGGGATCTGCCTTACTTCAAAGACCTCCTTCTTCCACACAATATCGACATGATGCACACTGAAAAGAATATCGGAGAGGCTATTTTTGGTACATTGTTCGACAAAGATGGGAAGACAAAGGATAATATTAAGGCTAGAGTCGATCAAGAGACACTATGTCATAGACCGTTACAAAACATGCGAGAAGGCAAAGGAAAGCAGAAGTGGTCGAAGCCAAAGGCCTGGTTCAATCTTGGAAGGCCAGCTATGAGGGAAATTATCTTGTGGGTCAAAATGCACTTGATGTTCCCCGATGGGTATGTAGCGAATCTAAAGAGGGGAGCGAGTCTTGAAAAATTAAAAATCTTTGGTCTCAAGAGTCATGATTGGCACATATGGCTAGAGCGGGTAATGCCGGTGATGTTACGTGGCTTTATTCCTGAGGATGAATGGCTAGTACTGGCGGAGCTGAGCTATTTCTTTCGTGTTCTTTGTGCGAAAGAATTGTCGCCTGGCGTGGTAGAAGACATGGAGGAGTTTGCACCGGAGTTGTTGTGCAAGTTAGAGAAGATCTTTCCACCGGGCTTCTTTAATCCAATGCAGCATTTGATTTTACATCTACCGACCGAGGCAAGATTGGGTGGGCCCGTGCAAGATCGTTGGTGCTATGCAACTGAGAGGATGCAAAAGACCCTTCGAGCTAAATGTAAAAATAAGCGTATAATTGAAGCATCGATGGCTGAGGCATTCATTACTGAGGAGGTGGCAAACTTTGTGACAGCACACTACGAAGCCAAAAATCATCATTTGCATAATCCGAAGCCTCGGCACAATGATGGAGACCCTAAAAAAGGTGGGTCCAACCTCAGCCTATTCAAAGGGAAGCTCGCACCAGCCGGTGCTTCGAAACCAATAACGTTGGATATCGAAGAATGGCGGAACATTTCGTTGTATATCTTCAACAACCTAACAGAAGTGCGGCCGTACATCGAGTGAGTTCTCGGCACATTTTCCCATAACTTCTAATTCATTTGAACTGCTCTTATTCCCGGATATTTCAAACAGTCGTTACGTCGTCAAATTCTCGGATGGAGCGGTGATCGAAAATGATTCCGTCGAAGAGTATGAGCTTCTGTCAAAGACAGGAGGCGGCTATCCCGGTTTCATCTCTTGGTTCAAACAAACAGTAATTATCAATAATGGACCATTTCATTCTTGGTCTAACTTGCGGCTAATGCAACAACCGTTTCGTATTAAACTTGTAGGCTAATTCAGAGTCTATGGACGCCGAATTGAGACAAGTCGCTAATGATTTTGACTATAAGGTCCGTTCATTTGAGAAATACAACATCAACGGGTATCTCTTTCGTACCTTTGGCAAAGAGCTATCTATGCCCGACCGGAAATCTACAAATTGTGGTCTCTCTGCAATCGGCGAAGGTGTTATCGAGTATTATGGAAGAGTTGAAGCAATTTATGAACTTCAATTCTATGGTGAAAACCCACCGAACGTCGTAGTCTTCAAATGTTATTGGTTCCAGCCGAAAAAGACTAGAAGGACTCATGAACATATAGGACTAGTCGAAATCAATCCAAACACCCATTTAGATGTTCCCGATGTCTATATTACGGCTCAACAGGCGACCCAAGTTTTCTACCTACCGTGGGCATGCCAACCGGATAAGAATCTGGAAGGTTGGTATGTTGTTTATGAAGTGCCGCCACATGTCAGACCACCTCTCCCAAATGAACAGGATTATGAACCTCACATTAACCCAGACACATATGATGGAGAATTCTTCCAAGAAGCACGTCTTTCCAAGAAACGTTTCAAGAACCGCCATGCTTCATCGAAGAACATGGAAGTAGACACCGACAATGAATCCGACTCCAGCCCTGAGCCGGAACCAGAAGATCTGGAACTCGTAGAGGTTACTGATGCGGATGACCTGTCAATGCTTCAACGATTAAAGGAAGTCCTTTCACAACTTCACGTCGTTGAACCCGATGAGCACGTCATTCATGAAGACATGCGTGATAGTGATGATGATGATGCATTTATTGATGATGATTATTAGTTTGTAAGATTCACAACTTAAATTATATATATTTTAATCTTTATTATTCATGTACATATTATTATTCATGTCAGTCATTCAATTTTTTATGTTGTACTAATTTCTTTTAATCTTTATCATGGCAGGTGTTGAAAGATGGTGGGCGCGGGTCCAGAGCGATCGACCGGTTCTTCCCAGGCGCCCCGCACGAGGGGTGGTACTTCCCTTCCACCCCTATCTCTCCGTAGATCCTTGGCAGACAGTCTTTCGACACCAGCCGGGGGTTCTTCTTCGTCGGCGGCATTGCCCACTAGGAGAGGTGCTGGTCGGGTAGGGAGGAAGGGGAAGGGTACAGGGAGAGGTGGTGGCCGCGGAAGATCCAGGAGGACTGTTGAGCCGTCCTCGCCACCACCACCAGCTCATTCACCCGAGCATAGGACTAGTATGGTCGACCCGTTTGCGGAGGAGGCTACGGGGACTCCGGTCCAGGAGCCTGGTGTTCACGGGCATTCGTCCCATGAGACTCCGGTCCAGGAGCAGCCTCGGGTCGAGGTGCATTCGGCCCAGGAGCAGCCGGAGGAGACTACGGTTCCGGAGGCTTCACCCGACGTGGAGACGGCCGGATGGGAGCCTTGGCCGGATCGTACCGAGTTGTCGGATTGGACCGAGGGTCCGGGTGGCTCAGGGGGCGGGGATGGCGGGGATGAGCTTACGCGTAGTGAGGGCGATGTGCAGGTGGACGGGGCCACCGTGTACAAGCGTGGTAGTACACGTCTCCCGGTCGCCCCGGCTACCCGCGAGCAGAGGCCGGTGATCAAACCTGAAGGAGATAGGTACATTTACCCTTTTTTTAGCTTTTGCCTTCAAGTTTGTTCAAATATCTAATGCGTTGACCTTATCATACTGCAGGGGATGGGTACACCCTCTTGGAGTCCGTAGGCCGAACTCCGTCCTTGGTGTGCTTTGCCGGACAAATTTCCCGGGGTTTGTCACGTTGCCTGGTGAGGGTCAGGTTCCTACACTAGGATTTACCTGGGAGCACTACCGGGCTGCGCAGGGCTCGCCGTAGGAGATTATAGATGGTGTCTTGTGCCACATGAGGGCCGAGATGGTGATCAGGAGCTTTTGGGTAAATTATCCTTTTACAAAATCTAAAATTAACAATATACCTAATTATTGTACTAATCGGTGTTTTCACGTTTGATTGCAGACCTTCTATAGGTGTGAGGATGGATATGAGGAGGAGGCGGTCAGGGTTCTCGAGGTCGAGTGTAGGCGGTTACTACAGAACTTGCGCCACGAGGCTCGGCCGCAGGCTATTCGAGATTACTACGCCACGCGTGGTATTAAGAAGGAGAAGAGGGATTGCCGCGGAAAGTTTCTGAAGAAGGAGCAATACATGAAGGTAATTACCTATTCTTAAGTCCTTCTACGTAGTTTTCTTGATTTCATTCATAGGCGTAGCGCTGAAAATTCTTTCTAATAACTTACAGGTGCCCCCGAGATGGTGTGCGGATAAGATGGATTGTTGGGAGGCGTTGGTTGATGAGTGGTGCACAGGCAGCTGGCGAGCCGTCCACGAGAATGCGAAGGATCGGCGTAGCCAAATGGTTGGTGTGCCACACCATCAAGGCAGCGCCAACTTACTTCAGTTTGGACGAAACTGGGTATGTGATTTGCTTCATGATTCATGCAATTCATTCTTGATGCTAATATTTTGTTCCTCTCTTTTAGGCGCATCACAATAAGACTGAGATGCCACACTTGTACGACCTTTATGGCATGGCCCATACTGCCTCGTACAAGAAGGCGAAGGCATTCTCTGAGTCTGACCTGGATGATCCCAGTAACTTCACCAACATATCATCCCACCAGAAGCTCGTGGCATACAGGGACGCGGGGAAGGCTACGAAAGGGGATGACTTTAACCCTAGCCAGGAACCTTTGGATCCAGAGCTGGTGATGATATCTGGTGGCGGGAGGCCCCATGGCTCGATAGCCATTGGAGATGGGATAATACGTTGTCCACTCACTCTTCCGGAGATCAAGGCGCGCCAGTCGAGCAGATGTCCTGAGATAACGCCTCGTCCACGGCTAGTCGAACTTGCCATCGAGGTTAGTTGTACGGACTAAGAACACTTTCATCCATTTCATTATGTGTGTCACCATAGATCATTACTGTGGTAACGAGGAATGGTTTTTCAGGCTGCTCTTCAGAAAGAGAGAGCGGCAAACCAGGCTGCTCTTGAGAAAGAGAGATTGGCAAGCCAGGCTGCTCTTCAGGCTGCTCTTGATGAGAGGGACCAGACCACGGCACGATTGCTTGAGGAGGAGAGGGCCCGGAATGAGGCGGATCAACGGGCCATGTACGAGCTTTTTGTGGTATGTTTTTTTTTCACATTAGCCAAATCATGTGTGTAATGTCTGTTTCAATACTAACTAATACGACCCACTCTTCAGGGTCTGTGCGAGAAGAGCGGTCAAGTCCCTCCGTCGATGCCCGTCTTCTCTTCGATTGGCACGATGAGAATTATTATAAACTAGTATTAATAATTGAGTGTCATCATGCTAACTGAGACATTGGAAAATATCTTTTCTGCATAATAACTCCCGAGCGGCATCGCACGACCCTTATCCAGGGCAACCGTCTCCAAACGAAGCCGGCGCGAGCAACCGTGGTGTTTCTCCTCCTTGATGACCACTACGGTAAGTTTCTCCTCCAAACTTAGCTTGTTTTCCTCTAAAATGAGATAATTAGCCCATTTAGCTCGAAGAAGACATAATTAGGTAATTTAGCTCCAACAAGAGGAGAAGAAATAGGAAAAATGAAAAGAAAGAAAAAGAAGAAGGAGGAGGAGGAGGAGGAGGAGAAGGCCAGAAGGTCCTTGGCCTTCTCCTCCTCCTCCTCCTCCTTCTTCTTGATTTCTTCTTCTTCTCCTCCTCCTCCTCTTTCTTCTCCTCTTTCATATTATCCTTGCTTTAATTAACCCAACAATGACATAATTAGCCCATTTAGCTCCAAAATACCATAATAAGCTCAAAATGGCACAAGAACCTTGGTTAGCTCATGAATATTATATACTTAGCTTGTTTTCCTCTAAAATGACATAATTGGAACATTTAGCTCAAAAAAGACATAATTAGGTAATTTAGCTCCAACAAGAAGAGAAGAGGAGAAGAAATAGGCAAAATGAAAAGATAGAAGAAGAAGAAGAAGAGAAGAAGAAGAAGAGAAGAAGGAGAAGGAGGAGGAGGAGGAGGAGGAGGATGAGAAGGCCAAGGACCTTCTAGTCCTTCTCCTCCTCCTCCTCCTCCTTGATTTCTTCTTCTTCTCCTCCTCCTCCTATTTCTTCTCCTCTTTCATATTATCATTGCAATTGCTTTAATTTCCCCAACAATCACATGTTTGGTATTTAGTTTTTTGGAATTAATTAGTCCATTTAGCTCCAAAATACCATAATTAGCTCAAAATGGCATAAGAACCTTGGTTAGCTCATTAATATTATATACTTAGCTTGTTTTCCTCTAAAATGGGATAATTAGCCCATTTAGCTCAAAAAAGACATAATTAGGTAATTTAGCTCCAACAAGAGGAGAAGAGGAGAAGAAATAGGCAAAATGAAAAGAAAGAAGAAGAAGAAGAAGAAGAAGAAGAGAAGAAGGAGAAGGAGGAGGAGGAGGAGGAGGAGAAGGCCAAGGACCTTCTATCCTTCTCCTCCTCCTCCTTCTCCTCCTCCTCCTCCTTCTTCTTGATTTCTTCTTCTTCTCCTCCTCCTCCTCCTCTTTCTTATCCTCTTTCATATTATACTTGCTTTAATTAACCCAAAAATGACATAATTAGCCCATTTAGCTCCAAAATACCATAATAAGCTCAAAATGGCACAAGAACCTTGGTTAGCTCATGAATATTATATACTTAGCTTGTTTTCCTCTAAAATGACATAATTGGAATATTTAGCTCAAAAAGAAGGAGAAGGAAGAAGAAGAAGAAGAAGAGAAGAAGGAGAAGGAGAAGAAGAAGGAGGAGGTGAAGAAGAGAAGAAGAAGGAGAAGAAGGAGAAGAAGAAGGAGCCCTCCTTCTTCTCCTTCTTCTCTCCTTCTTCTCCTCCTTCTTCTCCTTCTTCTTCTCTTCTTTTTTCTTCTTCTCCTCCTCCTCCTTCTCCTTCCCCTCCTCCTCCTCCTCCTCCTCCTTCTTGTTTTTCTTCTCCTTGTTCTCTTCTTGCTTCTTCTCTTTCTTCTTCAATTTAGCTTATTTGTCATATATATGTTGTTCTTCTTCTTATTCTGACTTTCTTATTCCCATTTTGCAGATTGGATGTACTACATGCATGGAAGCTGGCGTTGGAGTGCTTTAGTTTCCGTTTTTATTTGAGTTGATGAACAATGTGTTGGTTCTTTGTATGTGTTGATGAACAATATATGTGCAACTATATGTATGTATATATGGATGAAACTTTGTATGTGTTGGTTCTTTTGATATATGGGATGTACGTTGATGAACAAATGGCATTGATGAGCTTTATATGTATATCATATATGTGTTGTGATCTATTTATGATATATGTGCTATGAATTATATGTATATGTGATGTGAAATAGAAAAAATAAATAAAAATGTGACAATATAGGCTCTTTGCCGTCTGCCAGCTGATGGCAAAGGCCTTTGCCGTCAGCCAGCCGATGGCAAAGGTGCCACGTGGCGCCCAGCTGTGCAACCTGGGCAGTAGCAGCTGGCCATATAGTCTCTTTGCCGTCAGCTTCCTGGGGGGCAGACGGCAAAGAAGAGGGCACAGAGGAGGAGGCAGATGGCAAAGAGTGGAGAGAGGGGAGAGGGGAGGACCCGGCATACGGAAAAGATTGTCCTGGAGGCATACGACAAAGATGGAGGGGAGGGGAGGGGAGGAGAAGGAAGGCGGCAAAGATCGACGGGGAGGCAGACGGCAAAGATTCACGGGGAGGCAGACGGCAAAGGCTCCGTTAACCCCTAACAGAGGCAACGCCTGTCGGTTGCCGTCTCAAAGGCTTTGCCGACTGCTCCTAAGGAAAGCTGACGGCAAAGATCTTTGTTGTCCGCTTTGGTGGGGCAGACGACAAAGAAGGTCCTATGCCGTCGTAGGTTGACGCAGAAATTTTGCCGGCCGTGACAATCTTTGCCGTCTGTGGTATTCTCTTTGCCGTCCGGGATATTGTCTTTGCCGTCTGTGATGGCAGACGGTAAAGAAGGTGATTCCTGTAGTGAATTCGTAAGCATTGTTAAGGATAAAATCTCGTCAAATCTTTGCTATTAGATATGAAAAGCTCGCCAAGTTCTGCAGTGCATGTAGTGTAATTGGGCATGAGTATAAAGAATGTGGTGACGGTGTTTTTGAGGAAAAGGATCTAAAATTTGGAGCCTATCTGTATGCGGATCATCTGGCTCGAGTTCGCTCAGATCGGGATCAACCATCAGATCATACCGCCCCTTTATACCCAGCTGTGTCCAAGAAATGGACTGGGAAGATGGCTCAGGGGGTGGTTGATGATCAGAAGCAACCTAGCCCACGCTCTATGGATCAGCTAAGTGATATGGAGCTTGACAAGCTGTCAAGGAAGCGGCTGAATGATACGGAGGCCTCTTCCTTACCTGATGCTGAAAAGTTTTCTGCCCCGATGGGGAGGGTTCTTCTGTTGACTGACAGAACTCTAGAGGCCCCTGATGAACCCGATATCGCTGGGTGTAGCAAACGAGCAAAGGTGGGAGGGGAGATTATCAAGTCTGTTTCAAACCTGGCGGGCTCCGAGGAGGAGCGCCGCCCTTCCCAATGAGTCACATGTTCTGGAACTGCCGGGGGGTGGGGAACCGCCGGACAGTTCGCGAAGTTAGGGCTCTTGTAAAAGCCCATTCCCCGCGCTTGGTGTTTCTTGCTGAAACAAGGCAGCCAAGTGTCAAAGTTGAGGGTTTGAGATGGAAATTAGGACTGAGAGGTTTTTGTGGTGTTGATGCCGATTGTCGTGGTGGGGGTCTTGCTCTATTCTGGGATGAATCCCTAACTGTGACAATATTATAATCCCGCAACAGGTTTATCGATGTGATTATTTTGGATAATGGTGTGGGGAAAACCTGTCGGTCTACCTTCGTGTACGGAGAGCCAAGGGTTGAGCATCGTCAACGTATGTGGGATCATCTTGTTCGGCTCAAGAGCACATCGAATCTATCGTGGGTGTTATGTGGTGATTTCAACGAGGCATTGTGGCACCATGAGCACTTGTCCCGTACGAGTAGGGGAGAAAACCAAATGAAGGCATTCCGGGACACTTTGATGCTGTGTGAAGTGGTGGACTTAGGGTTCTCGGGTGTGCCTTATACCTTTGACAACGGGCAACAGGGACAAGGTAAAGTTTGTGTTCGTCTTGACCGAGCGTGTGCTTGCGAAGATTGGAGAGAACTATTTCCGTATGTTAGAGTTCAACACCTCGTGTCCCTGAGATCGGATCATTGTCCTATTATGTTGTTTCTAGATTCATCAGAGGATCGCCACCGCAAGGGATCTCCGAAGTATGAGATCATGTGGGAGCGTGACCCAAAACTTCCTGAGATTATTTCAAGAGCATGGGTAAGATCATGTTCGGGTGGTGATTTGGGCAATGTGGCGGCCTCTCTGCGTTCTATCATGGCTGAGCTGCGTAAATGGAGCAAGGATAATTTTGGCCATGTTGAGAAACAAATTGAGGCCTTACGCACGGAGCTTGAACACCTACAAATTGTTGATGCTGACCGTCGGTTAGTCCGTCAGAAAATGCAAGCCCTGGATGAGTTACTATACCGGGAGGAGATGATGTGGCTGCAACGTAGTCGCATCTCTTGGCTGAAGGAAGGCGATCGCAATACGAAATACTTTCACCGTCAGGCTGTTCGGAGGGCGAGAAGAAACAACATCCGCAGGCTGCAGAAAAGCGATGGCTCTTGGTGTCATTCACCCTCGGAGATGGAACGTATGGCAGCGTCATACTTCCAGGAGCTATTTACAAAGGACCCCACTTTGGACCCCTCTCCCGTTCTGGAAACCCTAATCCCACAAGTCACTACGGAAACAAATGATATTCTGTTGGCACCCTTCTCAGACCAGGAGATTGCAGATGCCTTATTCCAAATAGGCCCTTTAAAAGCACCAGGCCCTGATGGCTTCCCAGCTCGGTTCTATCAGAGAAATTGGGGCTGCCTAAAGGAGGATATTATCTCAGCAGTTCGCCGGTTTTTTGATACTGGTCATATGCCCCCAGGAGTTAATGACACAAGCATCGTTCTTATCCCTAAAGTCCAACATTCGGTAAGCTTGTAGGAGTTCCGACCAATCTCTTTGTGCAATGTGATCTATAAGGTTGTGTCGAAGTGTATGGTCAACAGGTTGCGGTCTTGCTTATCGGATATCATTTCTGAAAATCAAAGCGCGTTTATCCCTGGGCAGTTGATCTCAGATAACTCCATCATTGCGTTCGAATGTATCCATCATATCCAGTCCAATGTGGGGAATGCTGATTTTTGTGCCTACAAGCTTGACCTATCCAAGGCTTATGACAAAGTGGATTGGGATTATTTGGAGGCAGCTTTACTGAGATGGGGTTTTGCACCACGATGGATGTCTTTAGTTATGGTCTGCGTGAGATCGTGAAGTTTTCTGTCAAATTTAATGGACGTCTGTTGGAACAATTTACTCCTACCTGAGGCATTCGTCAAGGTGATCCCTTGTCACCCTTCTTGTTTCTCTTTGTGGCTGGTTCACTTTCCTCTCTACTACATGGGGCAGTCCAACAAGGAGGGATGGAGGCTCTAAAAATCTGTAGGAGAGCCCCATCTATTTCACATCTCCTCTTTGCGGATGATTCTTTGCTTTTCTTCCGTGCAAACATGGAGTCTGCAACAATTGTTAAGGGTGTCTTGAACACTTATGCATCTGCTACGGGTCAATTCATAAACCCTTCCAAGTGTTCCATTCTTTTCTCAGATAATTGCTCTCCCCAAGTGGCAGACGAAGTTAAACTGATTCTTGAGGTCACACAACAAGCTTTCGAGCCGAAGTATTTAGGTATTCCTGTTCCCAAAGGGCGTATGCATAAAGGACGATTTGAATCAGTGCAATCCAGGGTGAGTAAATGTTTGATTGAATGGAGCGAGCGATACTCTTCATTTTCTGGCAAGGAAGTGCTTATCAAGGCAGTTGCTCAAGGCATTCTGCTTTATGTTATGAGCATTTTCAAACTCCCTATGTCTGTGTGCGATGACTTGACGAAGATGATGCGACAGTTTTGGTGGGGCATTGAGCAGGGGAAGAGGAAAATGGCATGGGTGGCTTGGGAAAGATTATCACTCCCTAAGTCTCGGGGTGGACTTGGCTTCAGGGACATGCACACGTATAACCAAGCCCTATTAGCTAAACAGGCTTGGCGGCTGCTCACCACACCAGATTCACTTTGTGCTAGACTTTTAAAAGCGAAATATTTTCCTAATGGCAGTCTTGTTGACACAGTGTTTCCGTCCAATTCTTCGGCGGTGTGGAAGGGAATCGAACACGGTCTGGCCTTGGTGAAAAAGGGGATGATCTGGAGGGTTGGGAATGGTGCTCAAATTCGTGTTTGGAGAGATCCTTGGATCCCTCGTGGCCCTCCTTTCACTCCCATACTGCCAAAACGAACTTGTCGCCTGAACAAGGTCAAAGACTTCCTCGATGATTATGGGAACTGGAAGGCTGATCTTCTGCAGCAATTCTTCTGCCCGGCGGATGTCGCTTCTATCCTGAAAATACACACTTCTGCTCGACAAATGGAAGATTTTATTTCTTGGCCTTGGGATAAATCTGGTAATTTCTCTGTTAAGACTGCCTACCACTTTGCTATGTCCTCAAGTTGGAGTCAGCTTAATCCTGGTGCATCATCTTCGGCACCAACGGGAGATAGGGCTATGTGGAAAATGATCTCGAATATCGAAGCTCCACCAAAGATGCATCACTTTGCATGGCAGGTGATCTCTGGTTCTCTTCCAACCTCGACAGAAAAGCATCGGCGACATATGAGTACTAGGGCTACTTGTACCCTATGTGGGCGTGATGAGGAAACGTCATTTCATGCGCTACTGGTTTGCCCGCACGCAGCGAAACTATGGGATACCATGCAGGCGGTTTGGCCTCTGCCTCCCCGGACTGTTATCGCATGTACATGCATGGAGTGGTTGTTCCATCTGCTGGTTGAGATGCCGGAGTCTAATAGAAGTCGAATTGTGATGGTGCTTTGGAGAAGCTGGTATCTGCGGAATGAAATCTTTCACGGCAAACAGGTGCCCCCGCTCGATATTTCATGTTCCTTCCTTTCCAGTTACTATAACTCCTACAAAAATATTTCCCTAGGCGTTGAAGATCTCTTGAAAGGCAAAACCCCTGTTATGGATGTTACTGCTCCCAGGGCCTCTTCCACGAGCACTTCGGCTAAACCATGGCCAGCCCCGGGGAGGAATGTGGTAGCCCTGTCTATTGATGGTTCTTTTAATCCTGTCGATGGGGCTACGGGTTCAGGGATGATTCTCTGAGATGATAAAGGGGCTATTATTTTTGCTTCCTATCGTAAGTTGTTTCATTGCAACGATGCGCTGGAGGCTGAATTACAGGCAATGAAAGAAGGGCTTCAATTGGCCACTACTCATTCTTCTTGACCAGTGGTGGTGCAATCGGATTGTGCTTTAGCACTTAAGATGGTTGATGTTGATACTTTTGATAGATCGGCTTACAGTCTTTTAGTTTCAGAGATTAAAAGTTTTCTTTTGGATAGGGAGGTTTCTCTTATTAAGATTCGTAGAGAGCAAAATAGGGTTGCCCATTGTTTGGCAAACTTTGGTAGGAATGGAGATAGTACTGCTTGTTGGATAGGTAGACCACCTCCATGCATTACCATGTTGGTTGCTGAGGATTGTAACTCTATATTATTGGAATAAATCTCCCTGTTCTGCGCAAAAAAAAACACATCGTTGAAAGGCTTGAAATAACTCTTTTCACTCGTAGCATTTTCAGTAGTACTAGCAAAAGAGCCCGTGCGTTGCGACGGGAGAGAAAATAACACGTACTCTTAACACAATAACCACGACTCTAGACCTTAATAGGTCTACGTCTTTTAGTTCCAAATGACATCACATTTTAAGGTCCCTCTCTTTCTCTCTGAGAGAAAATTCAGTACGTTCAGTATGCTTAGTTACAGAGGGAGTATACGCCAACTTGATGCATATTTAATTAACAAATCAAGAAATCAAAGCATGAAAGAATATTGCGTACATGTATTCCAAACAATTTAAATTTATGTCATGTGAACTTATATTATTAATGAACATATAATAAGTAAGCATGGATATGATCTTACTTGATGTTTCAAGTTGCATGGTCTCTCTCCTCCTCGGTGATGCCCACAAATATTTGCATGACGATGAAAATAGCAAAACATGTGTTTATTAACTAATGATAGCATATGCATAAGAGCATTATTTTTGTCTTGCTGATTTAAGTGTATGCATTTGTAATCAAAGTAAAGTCTTAATTTAGTTACAAACATATTAGACAGCTCCATCGAAAACAATAAATTTGCAAGTACATGCATGCCAAATGTTCAAGATTGCATATCAACATCGATATACTTAAAAAAATCATCAGAAAAATAGTTTAAAACAATATGAAAAATCAAGGCTAGGCCATTGATTTACGTAAAGTTTGTATAAGCATCATTGTTCAGTTTTTTATACATTAGAAACATTTTTTTTACGGGTGACATCAGAAACATTTTATATATACACGTTTAATATTTTCAATTCCATGGTTAACATTTTAAAAACATATTTAGTTTTCATGTCTACTTTTTTTTATACACATTCTACATATTTTGTATGCATCATGAACATTTTTTATATACATGTTTGACATTATCCAAATACACGATTAACATTTTTGAAAAGTTATATTCTTTATGTCTACTTTGTTCCATACACATTGTATATTTTTGTATATGTTTTTCTTATACATCGAAAACATTTTTCTATGCACATTTAAAGTTTTTTAAATACATGATCAATATTTTCAAAATAAAATAAAAATATATTATTTATGATCCCTACGCACTGAACATTATTTGTATATATGGAAACTTTTTTATCTATAAGTTTGACATTTCTTAAATCCATGATTAATATTTGTGCAAAGTTTATGCCAAAAGAGAAAAAATCCATGATTAATATTTGTGCAAAGTTTATGCCAAAAGAGAAAAAATCCATGATTAATATTTGTGCAAAGTTTATGCCAAAAGAGAAAAAATCCATGATTAATATTTGTGCAAAGTTTATGCCAAAAGAGAAAAAAGATCCATGATTAATATTTGTGCAAAGTTTATGCCAAAAGAGAAAAAGAAAACATAGAAGAACTAAAAAAGGAAGAAAAAAAGAAACAGGGATCGATCGAACCTAGCTCTCCTAGATGCACAACAGTTGCACCAGCCACTACGCCTCACACATGGTAATAACAATTCACGGTTTCAAACTATAAGAAGTACATCGTACAACGACTTTGATAAAAATAAAGATAAAGATATATGTATGTACGTCTTAGGCCCTGTTTGGATCCTAGGGTTAGAGTTAGAGTTGGTTAGATTGAACTCATCTAACCCTCAAAAATCCAAACAGGGTGGTTAGAGTGGGTTAGATGCATCTAACCCACATCAAATCTAACCCATCCAAGAGGTGCCTAGAAAAAGTTACTTTTCTCTCTCCCTCCACCATACAAAATCTTAGATAAAGAAGCCAGATAATTAGAAAAAGTGCATTTATTGACAATCTAACCCTTTCATCCAAACACCTCTTTGGTTAGTGTTAGTTCAGGGTTAGTCTAGAGTTAGAATCTAACTCTAACCTCTAACCGAGTTAGAGTATCTAAACAGGGCCTTAGATGTATTGGATCTTTGAAACCGGTGATTATTATTTTTAATTTAGTTTTATAATTTTAACGTCACTCCGATCTCATAGCAACAAAAGGAAACGGAAAAACACGTCACCAAAAGAATCTAGCAGCGTCGTCATCCATTCCTCCTCTTGAGGTGAGAATCACAGGGTCAACTCGAGGAATCAAAGTCTTATCCTTCCACTTCCCAGGTTTGGATTCCGTCCATGGCGTCCCAGGATCACCACCACGGCGGCCACTCCCACGACGACGACCATCATCACCACCACCATCATCACGGGTGAGTTCACCCGCCTCCGCCACGCCATCCTTGTCGCCGCCCGCGCAGCCGACTAAACCAGCGCCCGCTCTGCTCTGCGCTTGCAGGGATGCCGCCGCCGCGGCCGCCGGGAAGGTGGCGGGCTCGTGGGTCGGCGAGGACGGGCGCGTGTGGCACTCCCACGACGGCCTGGCGCCGCACTCCCACGAGCCCATCTACTCCGCCGGAGACTTCTCCAAGCGCGCGCCGCCGCTCGACTCCCGCAGCTTCGCCGACCGCGCCTTCACCGTCGGCATCGGCGGCCCCGTCGGCACCGGGTACGCCCACCTCTCTCCCTGCAGTTGCTAGATTGTTGGTTGTGATGGATTGGGGGCTGTTCCTTGTCCGGCGAGAAAGGAGCCGCCTTTTCCTCTGAATCTGTTTGCTCTTCCCACTTAGCGTTTGCTGCAAATTTCAGCTATTTATATGCTCTAGATTGGTATGGGATGGTGTAGGTACTCTTGATCTTTGGAGATGATTGTGGATGCATAGCCGCTGAAAAATGTCCCTTTGACCACAAATCTGTTGTCAAATGTTGGAGTTATTCTTGGGCAGAGTAGACACTATATGCTCTGTTTCCTGGTGTGATTACTGATTAGTGAACACTGTCATATGCTTGTGATTTTTTCTGATTTTGCCAACAGACATGCCTCCTCTTGCCGTTCTTACAGCCATACACTGTTTTGTTGTTCTTGCTGTTGGGCGTTATGTTTCCCTACCACAGTATATACCATCCTAAGATATATATTTTTTTTAATTCGGAAGCGAGTTTGGGAGGTCTGGTCCATCCGAAGGAATTTGTGCATAGCGTTTTCATGTTAACGGAATAACCTGATGTGGTGAAGCAAGGGTTCCTAATTGCATATCGGGGCAACTAAGAAATGATGAAGTGAGATGATCCCCACAATCTTCTGCCTGTTTTGCCTTATGCAGGAAGACTGCCCTGATGTTAGCACTCTGCACTTGCCTCCGTGACAAATATAGTCTTGCAGCGGTATGTACCATGGTTTTACCCTGTGATTCTCTTAAGATTGCTTGAGCCGTTATCTACTTTTTACGGATTAAACTGCACATTTACCGCATCTTTTGGCATCGAACTTTCATATCATACCATCTAAAGATATATTCAGTTGGCCCTGTTTCTGAACTGCAAATAGTTGATTTAAAATACAGGTCAATATTTGTATGTGGAGACCATCATAGAAATCTAATTACTTAACATTCTTGCGATATTTTCTTAAACACAAATACCTAGTAGTCTCCACAATGTATGCTTGAATTATACCACACCCTTAGGATTTCTCTTTCTTTGCTTTTTATTATGTGCAGGTTACAAATGATATATTCACAAAAGAGGATGGAGAATTCTTGGTCAAGCATGGAGCTCTTCCTGAAGAGCGTATACGTGCCGTTGAAACTGGAGGCTGCCCTCATGCAGCTATACGGGAGGACATCAGCATAAATCTGGGCCCTCTGGAGGAGCTATCCAACTTGTACAAGGCGGATTTGCTGCTCTGTGAATCTGGAGGAGGTACACATTGGAAGGTTTACTATCGTGTATGTTTAGACCGGCTTAGTATTATCAGTTGACTGTTTGGACAATGTCCTGTACCCTCTTTGTTTTGATATGAAACCTGTATCTGTTTCTATAATCTTGTTCAGGAATATCAGCGTGTGTCGTTGATTTTTCTCAAGCTACTTTGTTGTATCTTGGCATTAGATGAACATCTCACGATTCCTTTGCTTCCGGATATTGGGTGGCTGAATAGTATCCTCATGGCCCAACTTGTGCCATTTTATGATCAAGTCATTATCACTGATCAGGAACTAAGAAAGCTATGTTTTGTGCATCTTGTGTGCAGATAACCTGGCTGCGAACTTCAGCAGGGAGCTAGCAGACTATATAATCTACATCATCGACGTGTCTGGCGGGGACAAGATACCAAGGAAAGGTGGCCCTGGTATAACCCAGGCAGATCTTCTGGTGCGTTCCTACCCTCACCGAACCATTCAACCACAATGCAAACCTGCACTGTCAAACTGGTCTATCCTTTATACCTGTTTGAGACTCACCTACCAGATTCACCAACTCGGATCATTTGTTCCAAACGCAGGTCATAAACAAGACGGACCTCGCCTCCGCGGTTGGAGCCGACCTAGCCGTGATGGAACGAGACGCCCTTCGAATGCGGGAAGGAGGGCCCTTCGTCTTTGCCCAGGTTACAGATCAAACCACACACACACACGCAGTTCTCTCTTTCTTGCAATGATCGTAATGCCATGATGAACCCATTCTGCCCTGTGCGTCGCTGGTGCAGGTGAAACACGGGGTTGGCGTGGAGGAGATCGTGGACCACGTGCTACGGGCCTGGGAGATCGCGACCGGCAACCGGCGCCGATAGAGGCTCCATCATGTGCCACTTAATTTTCGGTCATGTGTTCATGTCGCCCACACGTGTAAATTGTGGAGCGGGTCTTCCTTTCGCCCCCGAATAAACCACGCGCCGTTTAGTACCGCATGCTGAAAAATAACGGTGTGTGCTTTGCAGCATTCTGCTGCTACGAACTGAACCCGAATACAGTGCGGTGAGTTCTTTCTATGTAACTTGATCAGATGCAAGGTTCTTGGTGAGAATTAATAATAAGAAAAAAAAAGATTATTTTTGACATTGTCGTTTTCGCTGTGCCTCGAACGATAATAAGAGGATAGCAATGATGGTTTAGGATAATAAGAGGATAGCAATGATGGTTTGTTATTGGATCTTGAAGCATACATTAAGCAGTACCTCCGACCCAAAATAAATGTCGCAAATTTTGTACATCAGAGCCTTATTTTGGGATGAAGGGAGTGCATCAGATCTCTCGTACTGCTCGGCACACATGGAGAAACTATGTCATCATGCAAACTTCTCTCTCGTGCTACTCGGCACAAATGGAGAACTACATCATCATGCAAACTATAAAATGGCACAAATGGAGAAACTATATCATCATGCAAGCTTCTCTCTCGTACTACTCGGCACAAATGGAGAACTACATCATCATGCAAACTACTCCCTCCGTTCCTAAATATAAGTCTCTTAAGAGATTCCACTAGGAGTCTAGATACGGAGCAAAATGAGTGAATCTACACTCTAAAGTATGTCTATATACATCCGTATGTAGCCTACTAGTGTAATCTCTAGAAAGACTTATATTTAGGAACGGAGGAAGTATAAAATGACGGAAATTGAAAGTGTAAAACTCTGGTGCAGCTCAAAACGAACAAGAAAAGGATAAAAAAATGCGCCGACTCCGCTGGGGATCGAACCCAGAATCTCTGGTTTCGTAGACCAGCGCCTTATCCATTGGGCCACGGAGTCATTGATGGAAATATTGATCAATAGTGTTTTACGTAAATAAATCATGGTTTGTCATGAGGATATCAGGCAGTAGTGCATCAGGAAGGTACACCAGATCTGTCGTAGACAGTTTCAGATTATCCATTCACTAGTGGTTGGGGCGCCTCCTATGGCGGGCTTGTGCGCGTCTATCATGTCTCTGCACATATCAGTCTCATTCGTTATGTTATAACGTTAGCATCTCTTGCTCTGTTGGATGTAGCCATATAAAATAAATTCATTACAGCCATTTCTAGATGGATCAATAAGAAGGAAAGAAAAATATGAATAAGCTTTCAACGGATAGTTTGTACGTATGATAAATTGCTTTGCCATCTACTCCCTCCGTTCCTAAATATAAGTCTTTAAAGAGGTTTCATGATTGGAGAGTAGTCGAATTATGATATGATCATACCCTTTTTACCTTGGTTTTTCATTAATTAATTGAGCATTTTTTTTATTTTTAATTAATTGATGAGGCAATTCTTTTGCCTCCGTTTCAAAAAAAAATATGTCAATCAAGTTCAACAGTGATTGTTTTCTGACAAAACTGAAGTTAGATAGTGGTCGTTCTCTGAAGAATCTGAAGTTACAATCACTATCAAACATCACACAGTCAAACATTTGTTCTCCGACAAATCTGAATTTATCAACGCACGGTCAAACTGAAAGTGACGAATCTGACGCAGCAGCCTCCGGTGGTTCATAACCAAACTGAATTTATGGCGGCAGTGCTCGTTGGGGCCTCCCGCGCGTCGGACTACCGGCCGGTTGTCACTCGGGGTTGGACGCCAGTAGCGGCGGCAGGAGCCCAACTCGTTGGGGGCTCTCGCGCGCAGTAGCAACAGCAGCTCTGTCAGCCTCCATTCCCGGAGCACAAGCAGAAGCAGCGGCGCTTGTTGGGGGCTCCTGCCCGCAGCAGTAGCACCCAATGGTTCCCGAGGACGGCGCCGCGGACGGCCATATCCATGTCTGACCCGCTCCGGCTGCCCCTCAACCAACACGGCAAAATTGCTCTGCACATGCCCTTGCCAGCCACCTGCGCATGTCCTGATTATGGACGGGGGTGACGGCAACAACCCTAGCTGGGAGGAAGAGAGGAGAGGAGGATGCACCGCGGGCAGAGAGAGAAAGGTCGTCTGACTGTGTGAGGAAGAGGAGAAGGGAAGCACGTACGAGTCCTCTTTGTCTTTTTTCCCGATCAATACGAGTGCGCCTCGCTAGTACGTGGCTAGCGCGAGCGGCCGCCCCTTTCGCGTAGCTTAATGGGTTCGATGCTCAATATGATCAAACATAAGTCTTCAAGTAGTCTATAACCACGGACACGGCTATTCAAATAGGTTTTAACCCTGCAATGATGCACACATGATTCATCAGTTACCGCTTTGGGATGGAGTACTTCAATTGGATACTGGCGAGGATGTTACCACGGCAGTAACTCACAATGACTCTAGCCCAAAGTAGTCACCTATCTCAATGTGAATCCGTAATTGGAAGTCCAGTCTTAAACGATGCGTGCAGGCCCCAAGAGGGTCCCGATCAAGGTCTTCACACACTTCGCAAACCAGATCACGTCCTACTAAAGTTTCGAATTATTGTGACTCATGAACAAAGAACAGGGTGAATTAAAAAAATTGAGAGATATTAGTAGGCCACATTGTGTGCTTGTACTCTCTAACTTGGAAAGCATATTCGAGAACTCTTTGTCCTATGTGCGGGATCAGTGAGACACCCACCATGTTCTCCAACACGGCCCTTTCATCGTCATTTTTAATCCAATTCACACTTATACTCGTCTCATCATCAGTAAGATGATCACTACCACATTTGGTTCATCGTCCATGTTGGACCGATACTTGCATAACTCTAAGCATAGCTAAGTACGACAATAGTGTAGGGCTACCGCCCACAGGCCACACGATGATATCAAGCAACTCCTAATAATGCTAGGATCATGGTAAGCTTTGTACCATGACAAATCATGTTCACGAGTTTGCCGCCTGACGTGGAAATCATGGAGGCAACTTCTTTTTGCCCCGAATAAACAACCCACACGTGTAAATTGTAAATTGTGGAGCCGTTTTCTTTTACCCTGAAGTAAACGCGCGTTGATCAGTACTACCCGGTAAAAAAATAATGATGTGTGCTTTGCAGCATACTGCTGCTACCAACTGAACACGAATAATACAATGGGGTGAGTTCTTTATGTAACTTCATCGGATGCAAGGTTCTTGATGCGAATTAACAAGCAAAAATGTAATGTTGTTGCCTTCGATGTGTCATGAGCTGGGCAGTCGAGAGAACAAAATTATAATTTTGCTTCGCATAAAAGGGGACATAGATGGGTGGTCGGCTCTAGCGCTGGCGCTGACTCGGCGCAAGCCCAACGCTTTTCCCCGGCAATGCTCGTCGCATAGTCGAAGCTGCCTTGTCGCCGGCGCGTGTGGCTGACTGTTTGGCATCGGCTGACGCAGGCCTCGACGCTTGTCCGCGGTGAAGGCTTCCTTGATGGTCGTTAATGACGGAGTTGGAGTCGTCCTCGCGGAGGCTTGATGACGATGACGTCGAGTTGTGCATTTCTGTTTGGGTTGTCAGGCCGTCATGTATGCTTTGTTTTGCGGGCGTGATGTAACAATTTTCGCTCAATTTCCCCCTAATGAATTGGACAATTCTCTTCGACCATTTTTAATGAATCAGACCCTAAAAGACCGCGTTTCAAAAGAGAAAAGACATATAAGCTATGTCATCATATCTTGAAGCATTTTGATCAATGGATCAGTAAGGTACACCAGGTGTCGTAATCAGCAGAACTGGGGAACTGTAATGGATAACGATGGGCGATCATGTAACTTGAAAGTGTAAATACAGCTGCAGCTCCATTTCATCACGAGGAGTAAAGCTTTAGGGGCAAAAAACTAAGCAAGAAGGAATGGAAAGAGTACAAAAATTCGACTCCGCTGGGGATCGAACCCAGAATCTCTGGTTTCGTAGACCAGCGCCTTATCCATTGGGCCACGGAGTCTTTTTATTCTTTTTACACCACAAGACCCTAATAGTAGTCTCTGTATTGACAAGCATGGCAAAACACAAATGATTGCTCAACAGTCAAGACTACATTTTAAGTGTGAAAGCAGAAGTATCCATGGAGTTAACATGTATGTAGTAAGCACCTACATATAAGCCCTTGCTCACATAAATGGTGCCCTATGCTGGTGGGTCAACTCATGTATACGTCGATTTCCACACTTAAAAAACATGTTCGATTAACCCGTGCCCCGTTCATCTTGGAGGTGTGCAAAACATGTAGCCTCACCCTGTGGAACAATTCTCTGTGGTCGTCCTGAATTAGCACATAAAGAAAAGAACACACTCTCTCTCTCTCTCTCTCTCTCTCACACACACACACACACACACACACACACACACATACCACACACCTAAGCTTGGTGGCTTCTCCTGCAAATTTGTGAGGGTTTGTGTGTTTGTTTAAGATTCTTGCATCGGTTCTGGATTTGAGCGACTTGGTTGTGTGAGTCGAGCGTTAGTTTGTGTGTTTGATCTTTTCGCAAAAAGAAAAAAAAAGTTTGTGTGTTTGGTCGACTCTACATCTCTATTTAAAACATCAACATGGAAAAGTTTTTATAGAAAAAATTGAAATTTAAAACGGTATATTTGCCTTCCAGATCCATTTATAAGATGCTGTGGAAAGATCATTTTCAGGCCAACTATGCATGTATTTAGTATTGAACTTGGACTACATGCAAGCCACTTTTGGGTTGGTACACTAGTTATGTAATTGAACACAGAATACTAACGCAACTACAACCCTTTTCCTTCCGACCACACCATCCACATCGATTTTAGCAAAATCATGTGGCAGCGACATCCATTGATGGCGACTAGAGCTCTTAATGGTTTGTTGTGACAAATTCTTCTCCATATTTAAACTAGTCTCCAAGTCTTGGATGAAATTTTGCACAAATAAATGTGCTGATATGGGTGGCTGATTTATGCTCTAGTGGATCGCTTTCTCCTTGTCATCCAATTCGCCCATAGAGTAAAAGAATTCAAAGTGACGTCCACATGTGATAACATGTTTTGAGGACTATTTTTCATTGCTTTTGGAGCTGGATACCAAAAGTGGTCTACCACCTCCTCTCTGGTAAGTGCCCACATGCACCGTGACATCTAGCAATTCAAAAGTGAATGATGCCATGAATCTTCACTACCACATATGCTGCATCATGAAAATGTGGCCATATTTTGGTTCTCCAATGTGTCAAGGTTGGTAATGAGTGTTGCGCCAAACACCACAAGAAGACCTTTCTTCTTTGATGGCACAGGTGTTCCCCAAAGACTTGACCACTCCTTCTTATATGCATGGTAGTTCGAGGAGCCCGCAGTGTGGTATACCAATCCTTCTCATTCTTGTTCTGTTTGTACGAGCATTCGATAAGCGAGCCTCATCGGAAACGTGTCCTTCTTCGCATGCGCCCAAGCCCAAAAGTCTGACATGTGTTGTGTGCTAAGAGGGATTCCAGAATGACAGAGCGTCGCGCGAACCACCTCTTTCCTACATGACGTCATTGTGAGATCAATGAGCTCACTCACTATTTGCACATTAACATTAATGGACGATGTAATCGGGCGCATAACACCCTTCCTAGGTAGCCAATTGTGGTTCCAAATCTCTGGTGAAGCACCACCCTAATTCGCCTTATATGGCCCTTTTACAGTATACCCCCACCCAAACAAAATATATCGCCAAATCTCTGAAGGATGTGAGCCAATGTTCGCCTTCAATAATGAGTTATAGGGAAATAGACTACTTTTAAAATTTGTGCACTTAAGGATGTAGGGTCATTGATGATTCTCCACGCGTGGCGTGCTAGGAGAGCTAGGTTGAAAAACTCCAAGTCTTTGAATCCCATTCCTTCCAAAGTCTTTGGCCTGTCATACACTCCCAGTAAACCCAAGGTACCTTCGTATTGCCATCTTTGCAGCCCCGCTAAAACTATCTAATCATCATGTTAAGGTGCTCGCAGAGGCCCCAAGGAAGCTTGAAACACCCCTTAGAGTATAATTATATGGCTTGCACAATTAACTTTCTCAAAACTTCCTTGCCACCAATAGACAACATTTTCTCAAGTCAGCAAGTATCTTTGCACATACCTTGTCCTTTAAGTAATTGAAGGTCCCAGTTTTTTTATCTCCCTACATCAGATGGAATTCCCAAATATTTTTCATTGATGGACTCATTATGGACATCAAGTGTTTCATTCACATAGTTTCTAATGCTGACAACCCTTGTTGAAAAAATGGATTATTTTGCATTGTTGATTTTTTTACCAGAAGCTTTACAAAAATATGCATCCACAAGCTTGGATGCTTCATCTTCGCTAACTTGACTCGCTTTAAAGAAAACATGCTATCATCTTAAAAAGATTAAATGATTCATCATGGGTGCCGATTGAGCCACTTAAATACCACCAAGCTGCAATAACCGATCCATGGATTTGTAGAGGCATGGAAAGGCCTCTTCTGCCAACAAAAATAGATAATGTGAAAGAGGATCTTCATGTTGGATACCCCTTCATGTCGGATATCATCTTCGAGTTTTTTAACATTGAACATAACCGAGAAAAGAATCAGAGCTCACCATGTTCATTACAATACTGGTGTAGACAAGCCCAATGTAATCATAATAGCTTGAAGATATGGCCATATTGAACCCTGACATATGTCTTCATCATGTCTAGCTTCAAAGCACAAAACCTATGTTTCAGTGACTTGTTTCTCTTTATATAGTGGATATACTCATAGGCCTATATGATATTGTTTGTCATAAGCCCACCTGAAACAAAAGCAAATCGCACTTTGGAAGCTATCTTCTACCATGCATACCTTACATAAACTTATATGGCAAAATTGTAAAAGACTAGAAACGTTAGATTCATTTAGAAAAAAATCAGTAAAATAGTGTTGTTGATAGCTTTTGCACTTTCATTTCCCTTCACAATACTAAGAACGGCCATGGTCACCTCCTCCCTACACACATCGCAGTGATGCTGGAAATTGTTTGTCGGGAAGCCACTCATTCCAGGAGCCTTCAATGGGAACATTTGAAATAGGGCCTCCCTAACCTCCTCTCTTATATAAGGCTTGTTCAACATTATTTTCATGGTCGGGGTTATCTTTTCTAGAATCATGTCCAAGACCTTCTACATCTCTACTACCCTTATGAGGTATAGCAAAATTTGGTTGCAATGGCTTCTAACTAGAAAGGTTAACTAATCAACCCTTCATTGGCATTAAGAAGGGTTTTATTTTATTTTTTTGTCTAAACATATTTTCTTGTTGATGATAAAAATGCGTGTTTTGCTCCTTCTGCGAGCCATTGGATTAGTGACATCTGCTTCCACAATGTTTCATCCCGGTCGTATAGCTCCATAGGGCTTTCATTTATTTTAATTCATGATGGTACAAACCGACTCAAGTTGGCAAATGCACAACCAATAAAGTTTGTTTTACAACACTCTCATTTGCTTCCTAACATTACCAAAGGAGTTTCTTTCCCATCTAATAATAACTCTAGTGAGGTCGTGCAATTCTTCCTTGGGTCCCATGACATAGACCCCTCTATTGCTCTTAGTCGACCATGCATCAATTATTACCTTAAGAATATCAGGGTGTGACTCCCACAATTCCTCATATCTAAACATACATGTGCATATGATTTTTTGTCTAGGCATAACTGGACCAGAGATTAATTAGAGCATGATGAGTTATGGTGCATGACATCAAGATGAGAGGATAAAAACTCTGAAGGAGGGGTTGCAAGCACCCAGTCTAGCCGCACCCTCGTACAGGTTCCGCCTGTAACCTTCTTTTCAGAATTCAAAGGGTTCCCATGAAAACCCAGATGGCGAAAACCACATACATCCATTGTATCTATGAAATCATCAATCTGTGTCTGACTCTAGTTGCCCACACCATCATGCTCATCTAGGTTCAAAACATCATTGACATCTCCTAAGGTGATCCATGGCAAGTTGTTTGCAACAGTTAAACCCTTGATAGTATCCCATTTTATACCTCTCTGTAACTTGTGCTTCCCTGTAAACAAGGATCACAAGCCACGGTTCCGGACCAAACACCATCTATTTTAGAATTTATGTGATACCGAGATGAGCTCAAACTTCTAGATTTACTGCATTGTTTCAAAAATAAAACACCAAGATCGCCGCTCCTACCAGAGCTAGTAACTGCAAAATACAATCAAAACGCAAAGATGGGGCTAAATCTTCAAAACGTGCTTTACTAATCCGAGTCTCAACAATTCCTAGCACAAATGGGGCAATATCTTCACAAGGTCGTGAAGGTCTCGAACTGTCTTGTTGTTGCCCACTCCACGATAATTCCAACAAACAAGATTCATTGGGACCAACGAGACCCCTCCTGGGAGCCCACACAATTTGATCATTCTGCACATTGTTTCCATGCTTCTTGCCTCCATCCTTCTCTATTGTATTAGCCCTTTTGGGTCTCTTGTGATCTTGCTTTGAAGTTCGGTTGGGTGGTATTGCGATGGAGGAGGAGGCATAAGAGCACGACCTCTATAATCTTGTTGAGTCCCACATAATGCTAAGGCTTTAGTCTCATGGTCAACTATAGGAGGGTCAAGATGGTTAGCTCCCTTTTTCCTGTTTAAATCAACATTTGTCATCACCGTGTGGATCATGCCCTGAATCACCCATATAGTTACTGCGGCCTCCATGCCCAGGTCCTCACCCAATAGTGCCCCTATCACGATCTTGCCCTGACCACCTACGGTTTCTCCCTTGCCCCGCTCCAACTCCTGAACCTTTGAACCATGTCGGTCGGAGGTTTGTGAAAATCAAATCTGTTGATGGATGCACCCCATCCCCATGTTCTTTGTACTGATTCCCTAGATGACCACAAACGCCACACCAATACAGTAATCATCCACACTTCACTAAAATATCCGTCTCTTTCCATTTCTTTCCAGTGACACCGGTGCCACGTTTTAGTTCATCCATAATTAAGGTGGAGCACTAGAACTATCACATTCACTCTCGCCAGGGCGCCTCCTGTCGTCGGCGGTGATCCCAGTCATTGTAGACACTTTGTCTTCTCCCTCTTGCTTCTTCCCATTGACCCAATTAATCCAGATTGAACAAGGGGCGATCTAACATCGTTTCTCGGTATTGGTTAGCTTTTGGTAGGATCGTAGGGGAGTTAGATTTTAGGTTGGAGTCGGATATATTAATATCTCGTGGTAGGGAACAACATGGGTTCGAAGGCCTCGAGCTCGGGCACGAGCAATGTGGAGGCCTGGAGAGTTTGGGTATAGAGGACGATCTTGACGATGCCATTGTTGAATAGGAGGAAGCTTTGGCGGTAGAGGCAACCCGCTGTATATCCATAGCTTGGGTTCATATGGATAAACCTTACAACCAATTTTGGTTCTTCAAAAATATCCGAGTGGCTTGAGATCTTGCGAAATAGGTGAAGAATTCGGCCGCTTGGGGATAATCTGTACACAATACAATTCTTTTGTTGGAGTGAGTGGAAAAGAGATACGGAAGAGGGTCCATGGACTTTCAGGGGCAAAGCAGTTATCCTTGCACTTTACTAAACCATCCACACCCAAGCTAGGATAGGATATTTCCAATTTGTGCAACCAGTGGCAGCTAAGGTGGACGGATTTATGTATGCTGAACCAAAGTCCCAAGACTTCGAGGGCAGCTTAGGAGGAGGAACTTGTGTATTTGTTGTTTTTTTTTTGTTCTGGCGAGGGTGTTTTTGGTGGTGGGCTGCTCCTACAGATTTGTAAAGTAGACGGGCTTTTTAAAATAAACGGCAAAAGTGGGCTGAGCGGGGCACACGGAGCTGGGCCAGAGGACGGTCATAGCTTTTTCTCAAGAAAAAACACAACAGGACGGCCAGGGCCACAGCTGAAATCGAGTCGCAGCAGTCAACGTGCGTCCGCCTCTGCCAAAGGACACCGGAGCGACAGACAGACCGGCCACCACCCGCGCAGCTAATCCCATCGCCGCCGAGGTCGCCTGCGACGACACCTTCCGCCGCTCCGGCGTTGCTCCGCCCACGACTCTCTCCCCCGCCGGCCAAAAAGGTCAGCAGCTCAGATCCCCTCCCCTTTCCCCCTATCGCGATTTGCGTCAAAAAGGTCGGCTGCTCATGTGCTACACCTGAGTAGTAGTAGCAGCAAATCGCCCGCCAGATCTGACCGAGTAGTCGCTCACCAAGGCTCGAGCTGATCCGTGCCTGGATCCCGATGCACTCCCACATGGCGTAGTTCATCAGCCATCCTCTGACTGTCGATCGGCTCACCCGACCCTGATCCGGAGTTATTAACCTATAGGCAGCCAGTCGGATCCCCCATGGCCCAAGATCCCCGATTCGAGCTGCGTGCATAGGCGTCAATGGCCGCAGGCTGCCGCATTCTTTGCGCCCTCCCGCCCTGCGCGAACCGTTGCTTGACTGGCGGGGCGAAGGGGGCTAGAGGACCGCTTGCCTTGCCGCAGAGTTGGGTTCGCCCTGTTGCTTCCGGAGCTCGTTTTCCCTGGAGCGGTGCAGGACGCTCGCTCAGCACGCGTACGGTTGTCCATGCCGAAGGTTCAGTTTGTGTGTTTTAGCTGCTGCCTTGCTGCTTGTGTTTGGGTTTCGGCGTTCCAGGAGGCTTGATCTGATGATAAGTCCTGGCGTTCTGCTGTCGTTGCTTATTATCTTGAATCAGAAACAAATGGTGCAGCCATACTTCTCTGTGTTTTGTAGCTAAAAAATAAAAGTAATTGGGCTGGTTTAGGTGGGAATGCCGTCATTACATTTGCCATGAAAATTACTTTGACGGCATAATTTTTTCCTTGTATACTCATAAAAAATTGTAATTGTCCATGTTGCATACTGGAGATTGTGGAAGGTTAAAAACAGTGTCGTTCTATTTGGAACAGAGGGAGTATTTTTGTAAAAATCTTAGTTCTATATACGCCATCATGCCTTTTTTTCGTTATTCTAAACACCACCAAACAAGTATTTTATGCTTCCAAAACGCCGGCCAAACTCCTGACTTCAACCGTTAATTTGAAACTGAAAGTGTTATACGGCGGGGAAAAAATCAGTTAATGATAACAATAACATACAAACCCTATGTTGCTACTCATGTTGATGAAAAGAAAAAAACAACATCATCGTTGGCATGTGATGCTGCTATTTCGATGCCAGCATTAGAAAAACAATTTATGCTTTTAGCTGAATTTAGTGATGAATAGGGTAACATCAGGAGTATCGCAGTTGAGACAATCAACAATTGTTGGAGCCTTGGAGGTGTTTAGCAGGAAGTAGTTGCTTCATTAAAACCCCATCACTTGCATGCGGTCTCTTAATGCATCGTTAATTTCTCATTATTTAAGTGTATGGTCACATTGTGGTCTGTTGAATGTATTAACCTTTTTTATTTGTATCCCTTGCTGTATCTTATATGGCTGCTTCATTATACTTAAAGTGGGCGGTATTTGATCTCTATTTCAGGGTATCCCATCATGGATGCAGCAAAGGATGCAAACCCGTCATGTAAACTCCACACAAGACTGAGACTCTGGGAGTTTGCAGACCGATATATATTTGAACCAACTGATGGTCTTGCTGACTTATATTTGTCAGTTAGTCGGGCCAGTGGATCAATGAGTTTAGTTGAAGAATTGCCACCACGTAGCCCCTCCACAAATCCTAAAGTTCAAACAGTTTATGGTGTGATAGGAGTGCTCAAACTTGCAGTTGGATCGTATTTTTTTGTGATCACTGACCGTGATTGCGTGGGGTCATACTTGGGGCATGCAATTTTTAAAGTGACAGGGCTAAAAGTCCTTCGCTGCAATGACTCGCTTAACACTTCTTCTGAGCAGGTCTAACAATGCTTATTTGCCCCCAATCAAATATTGTTTCCACCTATATTCCATCTGTTAAACATCCCGATAAACTATTAGCAGAAAAAAATGGAATCTGAAATTTCCGGACTCCTGGATGCTGCAGAGAAGACCATGGGCCTCTACTTCTCCCATGATATCAACTTAACACTTAAGTGAGTATCTTATTTATGAAACATGCCAGTTACACTTGTGTATTAGTGTCAAGCCATGTTCTCAGCTTTACTAGTTGGCATTTTGTCCCTCTCTTCATGTTTATAGTACAGACATGCTGACATGTTTTAGTTACTTATGTTCTCACTATAATTGGCATCATATCTTTGTCCCTACTATTCCAGTTCACAGACGCTGTATGATGTCGATGACGAGTTCAAATCACGTCCTCTTTGGAGACAGGTTTGATTCCTTCTCATTTCTTGCTGTAGAGTTTGCTTACACATGGAAGGCCTGACCCCTCTCCCTTCCTTGTAATATGTGAGGCTTTGTTGGTTATCACTTGTACATGTAAATACCAGTACCAGGCCATCTTTGTTATGTCCCGCTGGCTGCATTTCCAGCTATCAGTATAACTATCCTTTCACAGATTAATGAGCATTATTCTTTTCAGGCAGAGCCGAGATTTCTGTGGAATAGCTACTTGCTGGAACCTCTAATTGAGAACAAAGTAAGACCAGTCTTACCATTTATTTGTTTTTTCAGTTTTAAAGGAGTTATAACCAATGTCTGCAGAGTATTTGATTCCTACCTTGTTCCTTTTACAGCTGGACCAGTATTTATTGCCAGTCATTCAAGGCAGTATCCTTGTCTTTCATGTCCTTTACTCTTTGTAAAGGCCAGATATATAAGATGATGTATTTTTATGTTAAACTCAATGAGCCCTATAATGTGAGTTACTGCAACTTAACTAAATATCAGGTTTTCAGAATATCCAGGCAGAAGTTGGGTCAGAGAAGGTAAATGTGACCCTGATAGCACGTAGGTGCACAGAGAGGATAGGTGAGGTTTACGAGACATCAAAATAAGATTATTCACAAGTTCCCTTCAATTATATAATGTTATATCCTGATTTCTTGTTCTCGAGAAACTCAATGCCCAATGATCGAACAACACTTCATGAGGCTATTATTTAACTGAAGGTACTCGTATGTGGAGAAGAGGAGCTGATCCAGAGGGTTATGCTGCAAACTTTGTTGAATCAGAGCAGATAATGCAATCAAAAGGGTATACAGCATCCTATGTACAAGTAAGTTTCTTCAGACATACAAACAGCCTCTTTATTACCCTTTCTTTTAGTATATGTGCTAATAGTCTCGTTAGTTGGTTCTTGGTTCCAAAAAAACTTTAGCCACCTCCAAACATTAACAAATTATATGTTTTGTAGGTTCGAGGTTCTATGCCATTCTTGTGGGAGCAGATTGTTGATTTGACATACAAACCTAGCTTTGACGTTGTTAGACAAGAGGAAGCGGTGAGCTCTCTCAACTTATGCTTTGTTTTGTTGACGTTGATCAGCAATCCAAGCTGCGTTTACTATTTTCTTTCCTCTTAATTTGTCTTGGGCTTCTTTCTATGTTTCTTCAGCCTAGTGTACTTGAGAGGCACTTCAAAGACTTACAAAAGAAATATGGAGCTGTCTTGGCTGTTGATCTTGTCAATACAGTAAGTACTGTGCTCTCGGCCTTCTAGCTCAACCAATGTTCAGTTCAAGCTAAGATATATTTGCTTCAGAAAATGCCATCACACATTGCTTCTACTCCCGGTTAAGGTGTCTATTTTACAAAATTAGATTCAAATTCTTTATTTTAAAGATCGACGATTCTCATAGTCACATGTAAACGTTCGTGTTGTTTCTTTCTCTGGCATGATTTATTCCTTGACATGGAATTAAATTACCTGTTCCTTATCTTGCCAATTGGTAAAAAATAATACTCGATGAAGTGATTATTGACGGAATTTTCTTTCCACAGAGCATGAGTAGCACATTCTTTCCAAATGAGTCTGGCCTGTTAACTTTATTGTGTTTTCCATGTAATGTTCATCTTGTACCTCTCCTTTTCCTGTATGGCTATATTCAGCAAGGTGGTGAAGGTCGACTCCATGAAAAATATGCAAAATCTATCGAACCAATTCTCAGCGAAGATGTAAGGTAATGCTTTATTTTGCTGTTTGTATCTACTGTAGAGTTATCATACCGCGTCTTAGTAGCTACATGTGTATCTAAGCTTGTCACCTGCAGATATGTGCATTTTGACTTCCATCGTATTTGTGGTCATGTTCACTTCGAGCGCCTTTCTCAGTTGTATGAGCAAATTGAGGATTATCTGAAGAAACACAGGTATGTTGTCAGAAGATATACTATTTTGTGTTCCATCTTCCATGACATGCTACCAATCACTTCTGTACATTTAGGTTTGGTTTTAATTTTCTATCATAGTATGCTTTTTCCTCTTGTGCTGCAATCAGGCAATCTCTTAACCATCGAGAGATTCATGTATGCTCATTTCCTTGAAAATTACACAAATCTTAAAGCAGGAATAGGGTTGATATGACCTGCTTCCTCCTTGAGGTGTTCCAAACTAATATTCAAGTCGGGGATCGTGGCTTTACCAATTCTTTTTGTACTTTCTAGTCTAATGGTAATTGTTAATTGGTTAGCTTTGCTTGCTATTAAAGTGACATAATCTATTTGTGGTGCATGATTCTTTACATTATAGTACAACATAAAAAGCAATATCATCATACCCACAGTCATCTTATTAGCAAACAATTTATTTTCCGACTCCACTTCTAAGGTTTGGGTATTGGTTGGATGTTCAGGATATCGGTAACTGGTACCATATCGGTCAGGTGCTGAGTAGGGATAAATAGATGAATTTTCCAGTTAATTGGCTGATAAGTCACTTATTCGGCTGATAAATCAGTTAATCAGCTATTTGGTGACCTACTGAGCAGAGATTAACTGACCGAGATGCCGATTAACTGGCCGATATTTGGAACAATTATGGAACCTTTAAGGCACTAGTGCATCTGCCTCAGAAGAGCTGCATCGTATATGCTGTTTTTGATAAAACATAGTTCCTGGAAGAACATGAAAATTGAAGCATGTCTACAGTTTTACTCTTAGTACTGTCCTGTATAGCTTTTCGAGAAAACGCAAAGAGCCTTGCGTTTCTATGTATTGAAAAGGAGAGAGTTTACAGCCTCCTAAGAGGTGGTTACAGCATTGTTACATGGTGGTTTAGTGGACATTCCAGGATTGGGGCAAGACTACCCTAAGCCCTTTGTCCCCGGCTCTAGCCCAGCACCTAACCTCATCTTTGATCCTATCCAAGAGCTCGTCGAGCGACGGAGGAATATGGTCAAAGACACACGCATTCCTATGTTTCCATATCATCCAGGGCACCAGCAGCGCGACAGATCTCAGTGCCTTGCGGAGCGATGATGGAGTGGCATCCCTCGCCCTCCTCCACCAGTCCTGGATGGAGACATCGTGCTCTGGCAACGGGGCCGGGAGATGCAGCCAGGATAGTGTCTCGTGCCATGCCTGCCGCGCAAAGGGGCAAGAGAGTAGCAGGTGTTGGATGGTCCTGTCCTGTATAGCTGTTTTAGTTTTCTCCCGCTTAGGAAGAAAAGGGATTTTTTTGGTGGTTTATGTACATCCATCTACTATGTTCCCTTGTGCTTTATCTCAGAAATTCTTATTATATCCTTCGATGGTCTTTCCCTCTCATGGTATTGCTAATAATGGTGTGCTAAAGGTACTTCCTGTTGAATGAGAAAGGTGAGAAAATTCAGGAGCAGGTTGGCACTGTCAGAACAAATTGTATTGATTGTTTAGATCGTACCAATGTAACTCAGGTACATCTTTCCAACTTCCAAGTACAGTTTTTATTTCCTTATCATATAAATCTCAATTTTAACAGTAGGTCTTGTAATCCAATAACACTTTAATTAGTTCACTTGGCACGAATGACGTTATTATTACATGGGCTGTAGTTTAGCAAACAACTTATAGAGTCCAATACGTAGGATCAAGGATGACAATACGAGGGATGGGGGTGGGAATAGAAGACTTCTAAATCCTTTTAGCAATTTTTGTGTGAAAAACTCAAGAAAATTTGTTTTGTGCCATTTGCTGCCTTCATAATCTAGTATTGGCTAAGTTCATGATGCACCAACACCCTTTTTCAAGGATACTAGGTTGAGGCTATCCTAGGGTTACAAAGCAAGCAAACAATGCGATTCCAGAAATACAAAAGCACAGAGTAAAGGACAAGAGAAAAATCACACAAGGAGACAATAAGCTGTTTCTTATGGTAATCGAGTTCTTGCTGGTATTCCCTAGTCTACTTTGAGGGCAGGTGAATTGAGCTTGCTAAGGTTGCTGCTGCTCCACGCCAGTGATGGCCAGTACTAAGTCGCTCACAATTCTGCAGTAGTGGTCCTGCGTCGGGAATTAGGATGGTTCTTTCAAATCAAGTTATCTGTTTCCCTAAATAGTATTTGTTTATATATTTATCATTACCTACTTTATATTGAGATTGATTATGTCAAGAATTGTTAGTAGGAGAGTCATATATATATATATATATATATATAAGGCCATATGTTATCACTAATATTTCTCATCTCCAAGGCTCAATATGTTTGTTAGACAAATCCTTTGTCCCTGTCTCTGTGGTGCAGTTAACTGCATGACAGGGTCACCCTGTTTAGCTCATGGTCATGGATAACTAGGCATTATATTTATTTCTACCTTGATAAATTCTTTTGTCATGGAGTATTCATCTGTTACTACCGTTCTTTCTTTTGTTTTAATGTTTTATATATACCTCTTCCGTCTGTCGAACTTACAGTTCTCATACGTTAAGCTGAACTTTGCTGATAATCTCCACTGTGACAAAACAGAGCATGATTGGGAGAAGAGTTCTGGAGAGCCAACTTCAACAAATAGAAGTTTTTGGTATTAACGATACAATAACCAAGTATCCAGCTTTTGATACAAGCTACAAAGTTTGTGAGTATTATGTTCATATTTACTAGCCTGAGTTTTTCTCATTTGTATGTCTCCCATGCTTTTGTTGTACTCCCTCCGTCCCAAAATAAGTGTCGCTGCTTTAGTACAAAATATGTACTAACTTAGTACTAAATTTGCGTCACTTATTTTGGGACAGAGGGAGTATATTTGAACGGTGTTACTGAAATGGAAAAATCATTTTCCAGTGTGGGCCAATCATGGAGATGCAATAAGTATTCAGTACTCCGGAACTCCTGCTTTGAAGGGAGATTTTGTTCGGTAATTTCTATAAACGCAATTTGCATGTTCTTATTGTAAGTGCATTATATTTACATCTATTGCTAGTCTTAGTTTCTCCCTTTTCCAGAAAGCCTGGGAACTACTCTCAGTTTTCGCGTTGCAAATAGGAGTATTAGTATTTTCACCATTATGTTCACAGCTCAACCACAGCAAATCTCTATAGTCCATACCAGTTTCACCGAGATAGCGAGCAACTGTAAAGATGTATTTTACTGATCTGTGGTGCAAAGTCTCCATCATTGTGGCAAACTGGCAATTGAAAATACCCTTTGGGTAGTATCTTTTTGTTAATGTCAATACCTATCAGAGAAAATGGGCCTAGGATAACAGATAACTATCGTTGAAGTGATATGCTTCTGTTCTTGGAACTCTCCTATATTACTGCTACTTATTGTAAGCTCATTTTATTGCTTATTTAGACACTTCTGCTGAAACATAGGGGTGATAATATATTTATGTTCTCTGTATTTTACAATCATTATTTTTCTCTACAAGATACGGGGAGCGAAGTGCCAAGGGAATTTTCAATGATCTCCAGTATTCACTTGCTAGATACTACTTGAACAACTTCGTAGACGGGACGAAGCAGGTATGCAGCTGACCTTTTTATGCATGTGCGACTCGTGAGTATGTCGCTATATCAGTAGCCAAGTAAATTCATGATTGAGACTTTGTTGATTCGTCATCTTGATGGTGCCAAACATCAAACTATTGGTAGCTTATGGTGACATTTAGTTGTTCATTGAATAGTGCGAATGCAACTAATTAGATATCATGAAATCTGTTTGACACATGGAAAAAATGCATTATAAATGGACTATTATGTTTGAGGAGGGCCTTGTTGGCCAAGCAAGCATCCTCCGTAATTTTATGTTGCTTAGGTTTCCAAATCTAGCGGACAACACGCAGGCAACATTTATTGAACTTACTTCCAGTAAAAAAACTGAACTAGGATGCAAGTGCCTCATTATTTATTTATGTCTATTTGTTGGTTGTCCTTTATAGGATGCCATGGATCTTCTTCAAGGACGTTACATCACATCTGTTAGTCGAGACATGGCACCTCCAGCAAAAGCAGGATTTGTAGAGAGCTATGCGGTGAGTACAATTTTACTATTGCTTTCTGCTCTTACCTGTCAGATTGTGAAGTTTTCGTTGGAAGATGGAAATGCCTATTTAGTATTCTAGGATAAGTCAGCTCTGGAATATTTCTGATATGTACCTGGCGTTTAGGGTGAGCTGTTACTAGGCACAAGATTGCAGACACTTAATACTCACTTTAGCTCCGGAATAGTTGTGTATGGTAGACAGCTAGAATGGATGCAGAGACGGGTTTCGTCTATTTTCCCAATAGAAAAGATCTCTCACTTGTACTATTCCTCTTTTACAGTCCGCCCGCCTTGCTTTTGCATTGGTTTCCGGAGCTTTTATATTCATGATGATGTCACTGATGCACGGTAAGATTTCTCAGTCTGCTGAATGCCTGAAATATGTGCTTGCTATGATTTGCTTGCATTCCGTCAACTAGTACTTGCTATGATTTGCTTGTCTGCTTGTGATAATTATATCAACTAGTGCTTGCTATGATTTGCTTGCATTCTGTCAAGCAGAAACTTATGAAGTCTGTTTTTTGAGAACTCTTTGGGTGCAATGCTGTACACACAAGTTTTGCCCCTAAATAATTGCATCGCACTAGTAAAAACTAGTACATTTTGCCAAAATCCAGTTTGGGCAAGTTTCTTGCAGTTCTTTCCACATTTCAGTGGATTAATAGAAGAGTCATGCTGTTACTACAGTATGTCCGGTGGGTTTTACATACTTTGAACTGTGTCACTTGGAAATCAAAGCATGTGTCAAGTGCGTATCAAAGCTCCAGTGGATGCGTCTGTAGCATTCGTTACATACTTGGTATCATCACCGTTACGGTTATCCATAACAGTTTGCAAGTTGTAACTCAGTTCTCCCAGGTGATTGCAACTAAAATGACATGTTTATGCCTTGATGGAAAATAATGTATGCATTCGTTACATACTTGGTATCATCACCGTTACGGTTATCCATAACAGTTTGCAAGTTGTAACTCAGTTCTCCCAGGTGATTGCAACTAAAATGACATGTTTATGCCTTGATGGAAAATAATGTATGCATTCGTTACATACTTGGTATCATCACCGTTACGGTTATCCATAACAGTTTGCAAGTTGTAACTCAGTTCTCCCAGGTGATTGCAACTAAAATGACATGTTTATGCCTTGATGGAAAATAATGTATGCATTCGTTACATACTTGGTATCATCACCGTTACGGTTATCCATAACAGTTTGCAAGTTGTAACTCAGTTCTCCCAGGTGATTGCAACTAAAATGACATGTTTATGCCTTGATGGAAAATAATGTATGCATTCGTTACATACTTGGTATCATCACCGTTACGGTTATCCATAACAGTTTGCAAGTTGTAACTCAGTTCTCCCAGGTGATTGCAACTAAAATGACATGTTTATGCCTTGATGGAAAATAATGTATGCATATAACTCAACTGCAACCCCAGTTGCCCTGGTTGATTATACCATGGATAGATGTCAACGTGGGAGAATGCATGGATGCATGCATATAACTCAATTGCAATCTCTCTCTTTGCTGCAGCTCGGCACGATGCTCGTCATTTACTGCTGTCACTTCTCTGGGCTGGTCTTTGCATTGGCATCACACACTTTGTGAGAAGCAACGGTCGGGTGTTCACAAACCGGCCCCGTGCCCACAAGTCACGCCCTTGATGGAAGCAGGCGAGTGATAGATTATCATTCATCCACATTCATCAAACAATGGCAGCACTCCACTTTTTTTTCTATGTAAAGAAGATGTAATTGGTGTCCATCCTTTTTCTCATGAAGATTGTGTTGTATATTATATACTTATTCTTTGTTACTTAAGTCCACGCTAACAAATCGATTGTTGGCCAGTAAACAAACAGCTGTTGCTAGTTAGCAAAGAAGTATCAGGACATAGTTACAGCTTGTCGTGTATTTATGCTAATGTGTGCAAAATGATGTTTCTCCAGAGCTTGATCTTGCAAGTGTTGAATATTTTTTTTGCCGTCTTGTGAATGAAACTATGCCTCCTGTGTGTGACAGTTAACTATACCTTATTCAGACATAAGAGAGATGACATTAGGCATGTGTGCTTTTGTAATTTTTTTTAGGAAAAACTTTGCTTGTGCCACTCTAGAATTTGACGCCTCACTTTTGTAGCTCTTAACTTTTGACAATACATCACAAATGCCACTATGTGGCAAAAGCAACCATTTTTCATCTTACTCTTGTCGCAAATATTTAGAAATTCAAAAATTGTGGAAAGAGTTCAAAAATTCGACTCCGCTGGGGATCGAACCCAGAATCTCTGGTTTCGTAGACCAGCGCCTTATCCATTGGGCCACGGAGTCTTTGTGTGTTGATTAATCAACAACAGAAACAGGGACCATAGAAAGGGTAGCAGTGCTCAACACTATAAGCCTATTTGAAAATGGAAAACTCTTGTAACCAACAACGGGATGATTTCTAACTCTTCATCAGCCGCTTGTTTGTGCGACACGTACGTGCCTCCTGTCTTTGGGGGTCCTCACACCGCCCTTGGTTTCTCTTATCTCCAGCCGAGAGACGCACAACCACGTAATGCTATGCTGCCTCTCTCAAGTGATGCAGCCAAATCATGCACATCCCAAGAGAAAGTGAGGTAGAGGGAGCCTGGCCGGGGCGGCGAACTGAGAGCATGGCCGTCGCTTGACGTCTGGATGCTATGGGAGTCGTCGGCTGGGGCTGCAATATTGGAGCCCGGCACCACGACGCCCGAAGCTGCAATGGGGCGGGCGGCAACGCTCGCCGCCACCGGTGCTGCAATGAAGCGGGCAGCAACGGAGTGGGTGCTATTGCTGACGGTGCGACAAGTCGACAAGGGCGACCCTCGCCACCAGCGCAATGAAGCGACCATTGCTGCTAGCGACATGACAAGTCGAGAACGGTGGCGCCGCAATGAAGCGGGCATTGTTGCCGGCAACATTGCAACGGAGCGGGCGCTACTGCATGCCTACGGCGCGACAAAAGTCGAGGACGGCTATGGTCTCCACCGGTGCAATGAAGCGGGCGTTGCTGCCAGCGGCGCGGCAAGTCGAGGACGGCGGCGCTGCAATAAAACGTCGATGGAGCCATCGACGACGGGGTTGCTGCGTGGCGGGGATGCAACACTATGGCGGCGTCGCGCCTTGATGGTGTTGTGCTTGTCTGGGATGCAACATCGCCGCTGCTTTGATAGTATCGACATCGTTGCCATGTTGAGGACGTGATGTAGTTGTGTTGGTTACGTGGAGTTAACATCGCCGTTGCTGCGATATTATCGGCGTCGTTGCCATGTTGAGGATGTGATGTACTCCCTCCATTTCAAAATATAAGACCTTTTAGAGATTACACTAGGAGACTACATACGGAGCAAAATAAGTGAATCTACATTTTAAAATATGTCTATGTACATCTGTATGTAGTTCATAATGCAATATTTAAAAGGTCTTATATTTAAGAACGGAGGGAGTAGTTGTGTTGGTTACGCGGAGTTGGAGTCGCGTTTGCTGCTTTGTGATGCTTGTGCTGGAATGGTGGATGCGAGGCAATGGGACGAAGACGCACTGCTGTGTTTGCTTTTAATCGAACGGCCACTTGTGCGTTGATCAAACGGCTGGCTAGCCGGATGATTTCCTAAAGAAATCATCCAACTGATTTGTAGCAGTCGGCCTTTGAAATCCATCCTCCGATTCAGAGCGGAGCGACATGTAGCAGTAATTTGGAGAGCTACTACCCCGGTGTTCCGCACGCTCCGCTCCGTCCTGCATGAGTGAAGTGGTGCCCAACACGGCCTATATGTAAGTGTGAAGGCAAAAATTATCCATGAAACTGTGTGCAAGTGTAAATATAATACGCTCTTGTATATTGGGCACAAGAATTAATAGTGGGTGAATACCCCACATTGCTTATCTCTTTTGTTCAAAAGGGAACTAAAAGTATAACTTCTTTTCCTCCGAACCAAGCCATGCAAGCGAAGGAGAAACCAAAATAGAAACAAATGCATTCTTCGCACTTTTAATATTTTTTATAAGAACATCCATGACCTATATATGCGCAACTTTGAAACTGTACAGATATGTAGGAAACAGGTGCACGCACCATGTCAAATAAAAAACATTTTTTCTGATCTTATATAGTATGTAAAAAAAAAATGTTTATATTGGACACAGGAATGAGGAGTGTCAGTAAATCCTCCACATTGCACATCTCTTTTCCTCACAGATTACCTTAATTTCCTTCCCTAATCATAGCAGGTAAGCGCAAGAAAAGTTGATTTTTTTTTACAATCTCCAGTCCCTAACATTCTGGTAAGAACATTTAGAAAGTGTGCTTAACCATATATAAGAACAACAACTTGCATAAATTAGAATGGTTCTTAGCCAGTTATTAGCCACAGAGTCATTGCCTGTTGATGAAATGAAATTGCACAACCACACAACTTGTCCGGGCAACCAAAATTATCCATGAAACTGTGTGGAAGTGTAAATAAAATAGGCTCATATATATTGGGCACAGGAATTAATAGTTGTGTCAATTCCCCACATTGCTATTCTCTTCTCTTCAAAAGGGCACTAAAAGTATACCTTATTTTCCTCCCGAAAGCAAGCCATGCAAGCACAGGAGAAACCAAAAAAGAAATAAAGGCATTCATCGCACTTTTAACATTTTTTATAAGAACACCCATGACCTATGCTCAAGCATGAAATCGTACAGATATGTAGGAGACATGTGCATGGGCCATGTCAAATATTTTTTTTCTCTGATTTTATAAATGTAAAAAAATTCTTCACATTGGACACATGAATGAGTATGAGTGAATCCTTCACATTGCCCACCTATTTTTCTCACAGATTACCTCAATTTCCTTCCAAAAGCAAAGCATGTTTTTCGTTAAAGCCACAGCAAAGCATGTAGGTTGTAAGCACAAGATAAGTTGGGAAAAAAAATACAATTTCCTGTCCCTAATATTCTGGTAAGAACATTCATAAGGTGTGCTTAACCATATATAAGAAAAGCAGCCTGCATAAATTCGAATGGCCATGTTATCAACCTAACCCTTTGTATCATAAAACAGACACAAACGCCCACAACATTAACAAGTTTCTTGTCAGCCAGAACCTGAATAATTAACAAGTTTCTTGTCCATGCTCAAAAGAGGAGAGAACTGGAAGTTTTGTAGCATGCCACATAATAGAGGTAGTCTCTACAACAACCATCTTCGATCTCGCTAAGTTTCCCAGCGATGATGTCGCACGACAAAAGCTTCATTCGAACCTTGTCAACAAGGAAGAGAACCTTTCTTTCCGAATCAAGAGCGACAATCTGATAATCAATCCAACGGAACCCGCCCTCAGCGCCACTGTGAAGCAACTCGCTCCTTCCAAATGGATTGCCCACACTAAGACGATACTTCAAAGACCATTTGTAGGAATCACAAGTATCAAGATTGAAAACTGCAACTGTATGACCGCATTCCTCTGGAAGTGCACACTGCAAGAACCCTGATGATTGGCCAAAACAACCGGATGCAAGATCTGAATGGCCATGCGGCAACTTCATAGTAAAATGACGGGGTGGTATTCCAGAGCCCATTACCTCCAACCCCAGAATGTCATCCCCGCCTGTGTGCACGTACAACACTCCTCCTATAAAGTGGTGTGGACTACAAATGTCTATAAAAGGACTCCATGCAGCATCCACAATCCATGTGGATAGGTCAGACGAGAACACCTTAAGTTTACTCATATCGAGTGCCCAATAACCAACAAACTTAAATACATAGAATTGTGACGACCAAGATGGATCGAAGGCCAAAAAAGCATCACTCACGAACTCAGCTGGGCCAGGGTGCTTATTAGGAAGTGATCTCCACTCCTGTGTTGCAGGGTTACACACGGTGAAGCCGCGGCAAGCTTTCGGATAAGTATAACTGCTCTTGTAATGACAAAGAACTAGGCCATTGCAACAGTCCACAAATTCTAAATGCTCATGGTGCGGCAAGAATGTAAGAGCTCCATCAATTTCCTCATCATTTGGCGACAGGCTAACAAGTTGG
Source organism: Hordeum vulgare subsp. vulgare (assembly GCF_904849725.1). Taxonomy (NCBI): domain Eukaryota; kingdom Viridiplantae; phylum Streptophyta; class Magnoliopsida; order Poales; family Poaceae; genus Hordeum; species Hordeum vulgare. Next base: position 501,117,450 of record NC_058518.1, read on the forward strand.
GCAATAGACGAATCTTCGCGTCCGTGAAAAAGACCAGTGGGAATTTTCGGCAGTTTCCGTTGGTAGTGTGGATCAGAGGCGAAGGCAAGCCAGGCCTTGCTGACACATTTGAAGCGGCAGAAAGACTTGAACGGCACCCGAGAGAGGATTTCCACGAAAAGATCATCAGTTAGAGCAGCAGCAGCAATCACCTTCTCAGAATCCATCTTTTTGGCAGAATACTGAAAGGCAAAATTGGCAATGTCAAAATACAAAAGAAAACATTTTTGACCATGGTAAATTGACAATAAGTTACTCCTCAGTTTCTAAATATAAGACGTTTTAGATATTTCAATACGGACTACATATGGATGTATATAAACATATTTTAAAGTATAGATTCACTCACTTTGCTCCGTATGTATTGTTTATATTGAAATATCTTTAAAAGGCTTATATTTACAAACGGAAGGAGTGCTAAATAACGACGTTGATTGGCCTAGTAGTCGGGGTGTTTGACAGATTGCAAGGGGGGCTAATGGAGTACGTATATCTTGCTCTTAAGTGGATCTGGTAGCTAGGGTTTACTTGGGTGCAAAATCACGGAACGATCAGGGACTGGGCACGAACCTGTAGGAGGGGGTTGAGTTGCCGCGGCGACGGCCAAGACGACGGGCGGCGCAGGCGGAAGATAGTAGCAATAATCTTGCCTGCCTAGTACTAATAGGGTGTCAACGTACGTACGTACGTGTTGGAGTTGGCTTCAAGTTTTATTCGATTTGAAAGTGATCATATTAGAGTCCGGATAGGTTGTTTGCTGCAAATCTTGTACGAGTCGGCTAGCTAGACGGTGCGTAAGACAAACATCAATCGGTCAACGCAAACGGATGCAGTATTGCCTTTTTTTTGGGTCCGTTTAGATCGGTCAGGCGAATTTGTGATCCTATTTTCATAGATACGTCCAACACATACGGCACGTTTCAAATAATACGTCTAGAAAAACATAGAAATCACACTTAAAAACTTAAACATGAAAATAACTTAAATTAAAAACAAAACCTAGATCTTCTAGTACGGGCCATCACCGCCGTCTTAGCTTACACATATTAATGTTATTGTAAACATCCTTGATTCTGTTGTCTACTCGAGACAAAGAATACCCATAATAATACATAAAATCTAGATTGATGCATGTGTCAAGTGCGTATTAAAGCTCCAGTGGATGCGTCTGTAGCATTTGTTACATACTCCCTCCATCCGGAAATACTTGTCTTAGAAATGTACAAAATGGATGTATCTATAACTAAAATAAGTCTAGATACATCTACTTCTAGGACAAGTATTTCCGGACGGAGGGAGTACTTGGTACCATCACTGTTACGGCTATCCACATCAGGTCGTAAGTTTTTTTTGAACGGTCATCTGGAGAAAAGGATCCCCACCTAAACATATTACTCAAAAAGCTGTCAAAGATAAGAACCATCCTTTAAACTTCGGCTAATCCAGTTTATAAGGGAAATCGGATCAAAAACCTAAACAAACTCACCTCGTTTATGAGAAAAACCGAGCCAAAAACCATACAGGTAACAAGGTTATGGAAGATGAGAAAAAAATATTAACCACGAGAAGGCATGACCTAGCTAGTAGGCAGAAAGACCAACATCACGAGAGACACAATCACACAAGTAGATGTGGGATGTTGTAAAAGGATCACAATATCAAGACTCTGCAAACAACCTAACGCACCGTACCGGCGTGCGTACCGAGCCCCACGGCACAATAGAGGATCAACCATAATCAATGAGTGCCAAACCTAACACGAACCTTGACTAGGAGATTCGTCACGGGAGATCGAAACGATTAGCAGGTTGGGGAAGCATCATTGCGTCGTCATTGAGCAAAGGTGAACTATGCCAACACTAAGAATTTGAAGCTTGCAGCAGCACAACGGAAACCATGGGAGGGTCTTGAGCATGCCAACAGGACGAACACGAACCAAGGTCTTGAGCAAGCACGGATGTCACACAAAGGGCAGACAAAGAGAAACACATGAAGAAGAACACAACCAACACAAAGGGGGTCTAAACTTCCATCTTTATCTGACCTAGCAAGGGGATCCTTTAACGTTGGTTGTCTTGTCGCCACCCAACAACACCCCAAGGAGAGAGGTGTCGTACGGGAACGAAGTGATCCGAAGAGGATCACACCCCGCTAACCCGGCTTCAGAAGGAAGAATCAGAACCACACGTCAAGGGATAGTTGAGCTCACGAGGAGGAAACAGATGGCCGCCCTACGACACTAAAGTCATCGCCGCCAAGCCCCAATAAACACCACCGGACAACCACTGCCGACCTCAAGCCAATCGCACCACCACCATCACTACCACTGCTGGTCCCTCCGGCTGATCCGTACTCCAAAAATGATGCCCACAAGAGGGGAACGACACAATATGCCGCCATCATCCGATCTGAGAGCACAGTCCGAGGCTTCCCTCGGAGCAGGAGATGGTAAGGGAGAGGAGCACATCATCACAGCAACGCCTTCAAGAAGGTAGCGACGCCTACGGACGTTGCCACTCCCGGCTCCAACCATAATCAGAGACACACTTTTGCGTGGTATCGTCATCCACTCCATAGGCCAAACCAACTGGCCCCACCATCAACCGCGTGAGTGAACCACCGTCACCAGCCGCATGCCTTTTTCCACACACATCCGTGCCCCCTAGACGAGCTGCCACCATGTCACCGAGTATCAGCCACCATAGCGCCAAGATGCTGGTTGGGCAGGACCAAACCAGCAGGGACGCAAATCTGGTGACTCATGGGCCACCGCCGAAACCTCGAGACGGCAAGCACCAGGGCCAGCAGCAGCCACGCCGCATTCCAGATCCAAACTGGCCATGGGGCTGAGCAGCCACTTAGCAGTCGGACCACAGCTGCGCCACACGAGGAGGCACACATGGCACACCACCTCTATCTTCCCCCTGCCACAAAGCACCAGCGGCACACGCTAAGGAGCGTCGCGCTGCCCCCACTTCACAAGTCCCCTGCTCATGAAGGAACAACTCTGGGACGCCAGAACCCCCCCGCCGCCAGATCCGCGCGGGCTTTGCCCTGTGGAGGCCATCGGGCGGCGGCGAGGGGAGGGGAAGCAAGAGGTAGGCCTTGCTGCGGCGGGGGGAGCGCTGTCGCCCGAGTCACCCTGGGGAGGATGACGCGGGGCTAGGAGGAAGGGGAGCCGACTTTGAGCATGACCAAGAGTCCTCGGTTTGCATGTTGTAACTCAGTTCTCCCAGGTGATTGCAACTAAAATGACATGTTTATGCCTTGATGGGAAATGTATGTATTTAACTCAACGACAACCTCCATTGTTCTGGTCGATTGTAGGGCTGGACCAAAAGCTCGTAACTCATGAGCTTAATGAGCGTTCGATATCTCGGCTCATTATGCTCATGGCTTGCTTCTTAATGAACAGAGTCAATCATCAATTTCAGCTGTTAAGCTTAGCAAACAAGCTAACGAGTTTCATGAGTAGCTTGTTAAGCTCGTTAGTAACCGAACAACACATATTTTTATCTTACGTAATAAAGTTTTTAAAGCATCTCTGTCCATCTATTCAATTCAATTGACATAATAGGCAACAAACTAGTGTATTAATTGCCTTTTGTAATCATCATTTTCCTTCTTAAAGACAACATCTACACACTCAATATGTAGACCATAACACATCAGTATCTGTTAACGAGCTCTCACGAGTTTAACAAGCTTCAAACGAACCAAGACGAGCAGGTTTCTGCTTGTTAATCTTAACGAGCACGAGCTTAACGAGCCGAGCAGCTTGTTAATCCACCCCTAGTCGATTGTACCATACGTAGATGTCAATGTGGAAAGTGCATGGATACGTATAACTCAATTGCAATCTCTTTCTTTCCTGCAGTTCGGCATAATGTTCGTCATTTACTGCTGTACTTCTGTGGTCTGGTCTTTGTATCGGCATCGCACACTTCGTGAGAAGCAATGGCCCCGTGCCCACAATTCGTCACGCCCTTGATGGAAACAGTGCTCAATGCTATATCAAAGTGCGAAGGCAAAATTATCCATGAAATTGTGTGAAAGTGTAAATAAAATACGCTCTTGTATATTGGGCACCAAAATTAACAGTGTTTTTTTTTGAATAGAAAGGCGTTCCCCCTGCCCCATCTTTTCAGTGTGTGAATTCCCCACATTGCTTGTCTCTTGTGTTCAAAGGGAGAGTATTAAACCAAAAACTACCACAATTCACGCAACGTGTCCAGGAACTACCATAATTCATTTTTGTGCGAAAAAATACCACTTCCAGCCTAATTAGTGGCAAAAACTATCAAATTTTTTAACTGCCCGTTTTAGCGTTTTTAACTGTTTTACTGACTTCCCAGGCCCGCATGTCAGGTGCCAGCATGGTGTTCCCGGGGTCACCGATTCACAGGTTCCCGCTGGCGTCGTCCGACCTGGACAGCACCCTGCTGGCCTCCTCCTCGGCGTTCCCCTACTACTTCCTCGTGGCGCTCGAGGCCAGCGGCTACCTCCGCACCCTCGCGCTGCTCCTCCTCTACACTGCCTTCTCCGAGCCGGCCGTCATCGGGCTGCTCGTCTTCGCCACCTTTGCGGGGCTCTGGGTGCGGGCCGTGGAGGCTATCGCGAGGGGCGTCCTCCCGCAGCACTACACCGTCGGGGTGCGCGCCGACTCGTGGGAGGTGTTCCGGGGGTGCGGCACCGGCAGGCGGGTCGTGGTCACCGCGTCGCCCGCGGTCATGGTCGGCCCGTTCGTCCGCGAGTTCCTGGGGGCCGAGGTTGCCGGGACGGAGATCGGGACCTGCTGTGGGCGCTTCACGGGGCTTATATCAGCGGCGGGGTGCTCATCACCGGGAGAGGGAGGTCGTGGAGCGGTTGTTTGCCGGCGGCGGCGCTAGGGTTCGCTCGAGCCGCACCCTGGGGAGCGACGCGGGCTAAACTTTTTAACTGGCACCTGACATGCGAGCCCGGGAAGTCATGAAAACGGTTAAAAACGCTAAAATGGGCAGTTAAAATTTTTGGTAGTTTTTTTTGCCATTGATTAGGCTGAAAGTAGTATTTTTTCGCACAAAAACGAATTGTGGTAGTTCCTGGGCCGTTGGCGTGAATTATGGTAGTTTTTGGTTAAATACTCTAAAAGGGAACTACAAGTACCTTACTTTCCTCCCGAAACCAAGCACAGGAGAAACCAAAAAGGAAACCAAGGCATTCCTCGCACTTTTAACATTTTTTTATAAGAATACTAGTAAAAGGGTCCGTGCGTTGCACCGGGTGTAAATAAAATATGCTTAGACAGTTGGAAAAACTACCACTAAAACAAAATTGCAATCAGTCAAACAACCATATAAAAATAATTTTTTCAAATAATTTTGGTTTAAAATAATTTTTCAGTTTCTAAATCTCATATCATTATCAGAAAACAAACTAATAAGTAAACATGGATATGCTCTTCCTTGATTTTTCACATGGCAAGTTGAAACACTTTTTGTTGTCAAAATCGAAGTACAATATCGAAAGTATTGGGATAAGATTTCCAATCAAAGTTGACGAATGATTTTGGTTTAAATAGTCAACAAAACAATGCTATTAGATCTGATTGCTACATGTCTAAGGCTCAATGTTTCCACATTCCATGGTAATTAAAGTAGAATAATTAGAATTTTTATTACAGTTATGACTACATCAAGGACTAAATGAAACATGTACAGGCCGACCATCATTTTCTTAAGTATTTCCCTTTGCTATTATTTCAAGCTGCATAGGATTACATTCAACATAACTTAGTATGTATTTCTACCAAGTTAATCTGGAGAATATATGATGGTGGTATTAAAACCATTATTTCAAGTCAAGAGAAGTACTTGGTGTTGCACTCAAAGCTGAGATCGCAGGCCCGTAGTAGCCTTGAGTAGGAATGCAGCAAGTCCCCTTGCGAGCCCAGAAGAGATGAATCTCAAGAAAGTTCTTCGTGACAGGAACAATGTAAAGAGACTGAAAACATAACAGTGACATTTTGAACCCAAAATGAAAGCCGAGAGAACCTACTAAATATACTTAAGATGTTGAGGATATATTGAAATATGGACGAACCTGTTGCTGGAACTATCAACCACGAAATTATTTGTCACCAGATTCAGATTCCTAAGTAGAAGGAACAACAGGCAAAAAATCAGAAGGCATTGATCGTACTTCATACCATATTCAGGACTTCTTTGCGATAGCTTAAATAAGAAAAGTTAATTTATGCATAAATTTTGAGCTAGTCTGTAAGATTAATGTCTCACTTCACTCAGAATAGGAGCCATAGGCATCTTAAACAATTTTATAAATACTTGTAAGATAAATGCACCAAAACAGTGTTTCAGGTATATCAAATATGGTTCTCGCTTATTTCATTTGTACATTATAAGCCTAGCAAGTAAGCTCAGGGGCCTAACTTAGACCAAACGTGCCCTTAGTTGGGCTATATTTGATTGAGCAAAAAAGGAAAGTTTCAGGACTTGGAACTTACAATTGTGAATCTTTAGCCCAAGAAGGAACAGTTCCTGAGGGCTGGTTGTAAGAAAAATCTCTACAAAGTAAAAAACATGAACACTAGTGGAAAACGGGCCTTTGGCCGGGACCCTTTAGTCCCGGCCTGCCTCTGGGCCGGGACTAAAGGCCCGGCCACGTCGCCCCAATTCTCAATGCCTCCCTCGAGGCTTTAGTCCCAGCCCGTAAGGAGCCTTTAGTCCCGGTTCGTGTCCCAAACCGGGACTAAATGGCTACGCGGTGGGCAGCCCGCATGTGCGCCACCTTTAGTCCCGGTTCGTGTCCCAAACCGGGACTAAAGGTCTGACACGTGGTGTTCCGTGTTGGTGGCAACCGTTCGTATCCCCTTTAGTCCCGGTTGGTGGCTCAACCCGGAACTAAAGGTCTGACACGTGGCCTGCCGTAGTGGTGGCAACCATTGGTATCCCTCTTTAGTCCCGGTTGGTGGCTCAACCAGGGACTAAAGGCCCAAACGGTTTGCATCCCGCTGCCCAAAACCACAACCGAAGCAGAGTCTCCGTCGCGTCGCCATTTCTATGTTCTTCTTCCTCTCTCGCTCTCGCTCTGTTCTTCCCCTCTCTTCTTCCCTTCTCTTGTTCCACCATGCCAACTCGCTTTGGAGAGGTGCTCGCACATGGCAAGACCAAGCTCGATGTCGTGTACACGAACGAGAGCAGGGAGGTGCCGCATTTTCTTAGACAGTTGAAGGAATGGCTTGACGCCGCAGTGGATCATGAGAAGTTCTTGGGGCTTGATCTGGAGTACACAGCCGATCAACGCGGTGTTGCCATCATCCAACTATGTTTCAAACACCATGTCTTGATCTTCCAATGGGCGAGGTAAGTTTTGAGGCTTTCTTTGATCCAAGGTAATGACATTGTAAGTTTATTTGTTTCAATCATAGTTGGTTCCCTTCAAATAGTTGTAGTGAAACAATTTTGATTAGTTGAAGGGGAACACAATCTGATTCGAATAGTGTTCCATAATCTGAAAAATCGTATTAGAATCAACTAGTATTTAATATGTTCCATTGGAATCATAGTTGGTTCGCTTCAAATAGTTGTAGTGAAACAATTTTGATTAGTTGAAGGGAACACAATCTGATTGGAATAGTGTTCCACAATCTGAAAAATCTGATTGGTTCAATATGTTCCATTGAAATCATAGTTGTAGTGATACAATTTTATGCGGTGTTCTTTGATCCAAGGTTATGAAAATTACATATAGCTAGTGATCTCTCTAGGTTCCATTGGATAGCAATATGATATGTCATAGTCATGAAAATTGCATATAGCTAGTGATCTCTCTAGGTTCCATTGGATAGCTATAGTGATCTCTCTAGGTTCCATTGGATAGCAATATGCAATATGTCTAGCTTATTGAATATTTGCAAAACCGTGGGAGAATATATATATATATATATATATATATATATATATATATATATATATATATATATATATATATATATATATATATGTCATAGTTAATTTACGGTTTCTTGATCAATTCGTAGGATATGAAAATTGCATAGGATAGCAATATGTTCTATTTGAATCCTAAAGATAATTTTCTCTTTAGTTGTAGTGAAACATGTTTCCCTATTGCAGCAGTATGTAACATTTGTTCCATTTTAATTTGTTTCTGTTGTAGTAGTGACAAGCATTGTCCAGAACTCATTGACTTCCTTCGCAGCGGCATCACTTTTGCTACCGTTGACATAACGAACGACAAGCTGAATATGAGGTACAACTTCGGTATTGAGATACCAACTGGTTGCCTCATTGATCTCCAAACGGTATTCAGGCTTCGACATGTCAGGACTTCGATGGCTCATATGGCAGTTGCCTTGATCGACGAGGAGTATGGTAATATGAAGACCAATTTCCCAAAGTCTCAACACAAACTTTGGGAGAAGGCCCCACTTGATCGTATAAACATTGAGTATGCAGCAAAAGATGCAGACGTTTCATACGAGTTGTACCGCAAGATTCGAGTCGTCAACTATGGCCAGCGTCACCTCGAATAAGGTGGACATTCTGATTCAGACGATTCAGACGAGTAGTGTTCTCAACGTCGAACACTTGTATATATATATCTATGATAGCTATTATTATGTACTGTTTGGACTAGTATCATGTACTGCTTGGACCAATTTATATATGTCTAGTTTCTGTTTGTGCCATTATAGTTTCCAAATTTGAATGGTTTACCCTTTCTAACTTCATTTGCTACTTTTGAATGGTTTAGCCCTTTCTAACTTCATGGTATCATGCATTTCGACCACATATATATACAAAAAGTCTTCAGTTCAAATAAGTTCAAAAAATGAAATCCCTTTTGTAACAGATCTGTTTTTGATTAAAACAGTCATTTAAAAATGAAAGACCATTAGTCCCACGTGGCGTGCAGCGGAACCACGTGGCGTGCAGCGGAACCACTTTTGTTATGGGGGTCGCTTTTCCTTCTTCTCCTTGTGCTAGATATTTGTTATGCATTAGGGAAAGAAGGAATAGCGACCATCATCGACGGTCAAAAAATCAGGTGAGGGAGTGTCCACCATACATGAGAGAAGAAGAATGCCGACTGTTGTTGTGGGGGTTGCTTCTCCTTCTTCTCTTTGTGCTAGATATTTGTTATGCACTAGGGGAAGAAGGAGTAGCGACCATCATCGATGGTCGAAAAGTCAACTGAGGGAGTGTCCACCATACATGAGAGAAGAGGAATGTCGACTGTTGCTGTGGGGGGTCGTTTCTCCTTCTTCTCCTTGTGCTAGATATTGGTTATGCACTAGGGGAAGTAGGAGTAGTGACCATCATCGACGGTTGAAAAATCAGGTGAGCTAGTGTCCACCATATATGAGAGAAGAAGAATGTCGTCTCTTATTGTGGGGGTCGCTTCTACTTCCAAAGAGATTGTTCATTTTGTACACGAAGTGCATCCAGTTTTTAACGTAACCCTCTCAACTTTATCGCACATGCTATGTGGGTGAAATGATGATAGCATGCGAACTTTCAACATTTTCAGAGTTCATTTGTAGTGCTTTTCAATTTCAGGGTCAACTAGCTCAAAAATAATAATAAGTAAATGCACGAAGAATACCAAATGAAGTCAGAAATTGTTGAAATTTTGTGATGTGCCTTTGAATGGTGCATTTTGAACACACAAAAAGTATGGAGTTCAAATAAGTTCAAAAAAATGAAATCCCTTTGTAAGAGATGAGTTTTCGTTCGAAACGCTGATACTTCGAGAGAGATTGTCCGTTTTGTACACGAAGTGCATCCAGTTTTTGTCGTAGCCCTCTCAACTTTTTAACACATTCTATGTGGATGAAATGATGATAGCATGCGAACTTTCAACATTTTTAGAGTTCATTTGTAGTGCTTTTCAATTTCAGGGTCAACTAGCTCAAAAATAATAATAAGTAAATGCACGAAGAATACCAAATGAAGTCAGAAATTGTTGAAATTTTGTGATGTGCCTTTGAATGGTGCATTTTGAACACACAAAAAGTATGGAGTTCAAATAAGTTCAAAAAAATGAAATCCCTTTGTAAGAGATGAGTCCTCGTTCGAAACGCTGATACTTCGAGAGAGATTGTCCATTTTGTACACGAAGTGCATCCAGTTTTTGTCGTAGCCCTCTCAACTTTTTAACACATGCTATGTGGGTGAAATGATGATAGCATGCCAACTTTCAACATTTTCAGAGTTCATTTGTAGTGCTTTTCAATTTCAGGGTCAACTAGCTCAAAAAAAAAGTAAATGCACGAAGAATACCAAATGAAGTCAGAAATTGTTGAAATTTTGTGATGTGCCTTTGAATGGTGCATTTTGAACACACAAAAAGTATGGAGTTCAAATAAGTTCAAAAAAAATGAAATCCCTTTGTAAGAGATGAGTTCTCGTTCGAAACGCTGATACTTCGAGAGAGATTGTCCGTTTTGTACACGAAGTGCATCCAGTTTTTGTCGTAGCCCTCTCAACTTTTTAACACATGCTATGTGGGTGAAATGATGATAGCATGCCAACTTTCAACATTTTCAGAGTTCATTTGTAGTGCTTTTCAATTTCAGGGTCAACTAGCTCAAAAAAAATAAGTAAATGCACGAAGAATACCAAATGAAGTCAGAAATTGTTGAAATTTTGTGATGTGCCTTTGAATGGTGCATTTTGAACACACAAAAAGTATGGAGTTCAAATAAGTTCAAAAAAAAATGAAATCCCTTTGTAAGAGATGAGTTCTCGTTCGAAACGCTGATACTTCGAGAGAGATTGTCCGTTTTGTACACGAAGTGCATCCAGTTTTTGTCGTAGCCCTCTCAACTTCCTTCCTTCGTTTACTGTGTAAATAAAATTAACCACATTACATACAAATTTCTAAGCGAAGATCCTATTGAGCTTGGGAGGTTCCCTGAAAGGCTATTATTCCCAAGAAATCTAGTCACAAGAAAATTTATAAACATTAGCTACAATAATGATGAAAGCCTTCATTTCATAGAAATATGCTTTGCAAGTCAAGGTAGTCCATACAAGAAGCTTAATGAGTTCAGATTCAACAAGGTTTGTGGTACTTGGCATGTGATGTTGTTGAAACTCTGTCACGCCCAAGATGCGATCCTATCCTCAATTTGGCACGAGGGCCTCGTCAGGGATAGAAGCGCATCTCGTCGTGTTGCAAGAATGGATATCGTTACAAGTACATGTACTGAAAAGAAGAGATATATAAAGAGTTGGCTTACACTCGCCACAAGATGCATCAGAGTCACTTCAGTACAATACACAATCATCAAGAGTAAGAGCAGGGTCCGACTACGGACGAAAACAAACGACAAAAGAAGCACGACGTCCATCCTTGCTATCCCAGGCTGCCGGCCTGGAACCCATCCTAGATCGATGAAGAAGAAGAAGAAGAGGCAACTCCAAATGAACAATCAACGCGCTCGCATCATGTAACCTTTACCTGTACCTGCAACTGGTGTTGTAGTAATCTGTGAGCCACAGGGGACTCAACAATCTCATTTCCAAAGGTATCAAGACTAGCAAAGCTTAATGGGTGAGGTATGGTTAAGTGGTGAGGTTGCAGCAGCGGCTAAGCATATATTTGGTGGCTAAACTTACGAGTACAAGAAGTAAGAGGGGGAAGATCTACGCATAACGGACGTGAACTACAGATGATCAAAAGAATGATCCTGAACACCTACCTACGTCAGACATAACCCTACCGTGTCCTTGATCGGAGAAGGAACTCACGAAAGAGACAGTCACGGTTACGCACACAGTTGACATGTTTTAATTAAGTTAAATTCAAGTTATCTAGAACCAGTGTTAAACAAAGTTTCCACGTTGCCACATAACCGCGGGCACGGCTTTCCGAAAGATTTAACCCTGCAGGGGTGCTCCAACTAGTCCATCACAAATTACCACAAGCCGCATATTAATCCTCAATCACGAAGCTCGCGATCTCGTCGGATTCCCTAGCGGAAAACCTCAACTCTGAGATTACCCAAAGCATCACCGGAATCCCGATGCACAAGATATCTCGTCAAAGGTAAAACTAATCCAGCAAGGCCGCCCGGCGTGTCGACGATCCCGATAGGAGTCGCGTACCTCGTTCTCAGGACACGACGGATGAGCGATGGTTACCACGCCAAACGCCGAGTTGCCCCGGGTAGCGTTAATAAGCTGCTCTGTTTTGGACCAACACTCATGAGGAGCACTGGCCCGGGGGTTGATTAAATTATCCTCGGGGTCCGGAAAGTCCCTATGCAAATTATTAGGTGATTAGGCAAATGTAGTACCAATGTTGGGCCTTGCCAGAACAACTTTAATCTAAAACGAATTATCAAGGGGGTTCCCATAACAACCCCGATCGTGTAAGGAGCGCTCGTTTATGGAACATAACACGGTAGCCGAAACTAAGGGGGCAAAGGTGGAACAAAACACCAGGCTAGAAAGGCCGAGCCTTCCACCTTTTACCAAGTATATAGGTGCATTAAATTAAATAGCATTGAATATGGTGATATAACAAGGAACCCATGCTTTGCATGGAAGAAACTGCCCTGCAACTAGCAACGCTATCAACAGGGTTAAGCAAGCAGTAACATAGGCAATCAGTGGTTTGCTAGGGTGAACAGGTTGAAGGTTAACATGGCATTGTAAAGAGGCTGACATTTACCAGGTGGTAGGCAACGAGACATAAACGACAGCAATGGTAAAACTAGCATGGCAATGATAGTAATGGTATCTGGGGAAATGATCATCTTGCCTGAGATCCCGCTTGGAAGAAGAAAGCCTCCGTGAAGCAGACGAACCGACGTAGTCGAACGGGTCCTCACAATCCGACACGCTTGCGGAACTCTACCGAGGCGGAGCAAGCCAGAAACAAGCATCAACACACGATATTCACCACACGATGCACAACACATATGATGCATGAGCTACTGAATACATGCAAGTCACGACATGACAAATCACACAATCAACACTACACTTTAAGTGAAGTTCAATATGCACGAGTTGCATATTGACGAAACTCCACGTTAATTATTTAGTTCACTCCCGGTTAGATACACGGCAATATTAAAGTTGTCAAACATGCAAGAGGTGAAGCGGAAAATAAACTACCTATCTAGACATTTTAAACGAGGTCGGAAATGACATATAGCATCTCCGAGACGACCTCACAAGTTAATTTACAATTCTGTCCAGATCTGAACTAATGCATTTAATTGGTTGTTAAACAGCAAAACAAATAGGTTCACGTGATTCTACGCGTCATGGCAAGCAATCTACACATAAGGAACATCTCCAACGGAGCTACGGAACAAAAGATACGGACACCGCAAGATATGATGGCATGAATGCAATATGTATGCAACGACGGCTACGAGCACTTTAAAACAAACAACCAGCAAGAGAAAAAGAAACTACACGAGATTCTAAGCAAGTTTCATGTAGGACATGGCCAAATCGGAGCTACGGTTCGGAAACTACGAGCAAAACAGGAAAACGAAACAATCTGCCAAAAACAGCCACATGGCACTTTCTACGCCTCACAACTTTGGCCACCCAACTCCGAAGAGCTCAAGCAAAGCATGACACGGAAGAGGGCAAGAAGCACTACCACGAACAGCTGACAACAACTAGCGTGGCAACAAGGAGCACTAGGAAAAGAAGATACAAAAGGGCATCTCACGCACTATTTCAGACTTAGTGAAAATAACACCTCGTCAAAGTGCAGTTTTCAGCCTGAAGCAATATTGACAGCAGAAAAACCTATAGCTACAGGACTCCAAATGGCATGAAACTTCACAGCATGCTGAAGAAACATCAGGGGTACAACTAATTCCATTGGACCAACTCCAAAAGAGCTACAGATCACAAGATACAAGCAAGACAAGACAGCAACAAAATAACAACAGATTCCAGACTTAGAAATATTTCAGCTCCTCTAAAACAGCACTATTCAAGCAACTTGAGAGCAAGCAAACAACACCTAAACATGCATTTCTATTGCAACTAAAAATACTAGAGGCTAAACAAAACACCCAAGATCAACTCCCTAGTTGGCAACTAATTCAAACGAGGCACGGAATAAATCCTACGAATTAAACAAAAGGGCTTCACGACAAAATAACTCACGAACTAACTTCCTCAAAAGCTAAAACTAATTGCACAGAAAAATCCCTGGGATTTCTCTACCCCGGAAACATTTATAATATGTGGGGTTTGCAACGCAAAATAAAGCCACACAATAATGCGAGATAATACCTCTAAGCGGGAAAATAAACTATCGGCAAAACCCTACATGGAAAAATACGAGTGACCGCTCTAAAAAACGTAGAAATATGGTCCCTAAAACATGGACATTAAATCCATGGCATACGGGCAGTCCGGACACGCCCGAGAATTAACTACGGAACGGATCCTAGTTAAACAGCACGTAAAACGAGGCATTAGGCACTCTAAACAACGTTAAACAAATATGCATGTTGGGTAATCGTGTTCTACTCGCGAAGCTACCCCAAAACGATATATTACACGCGTCGTTCCGACTTACGGTTTAGAAACTACGGACGTTCTAAGATATAGCTAATTTCTGGAATTTACTAATTCCGAAGAACAACTAATATTTAATGGGCCGGATCTACTACTAGGCCCAACACCACCAGCACACAACAGAAAAAAAAGAAAAAAAAATAAAAGAGAAAAAAAAACACAAGCGCACGGGGGTGCTCACCCTGGCCACTTGGGCCTGGCCGGCTCGAGGCGCTCGGACCTGGCCCGGTCGGTGTGCGGCACGGGAGAGGCCACACGGTGATGGGCCGGCTGGATGGGCGCGGCCCACAGCGGCGAGCGGGACGGGCCTGCCTGGAGCGTCCCCCGTCGTCTCCCTCCTGGAGCACGGGCAGGACGGGGGTTCCAGCGGCGGCGGGCAGTCAACGGCGGCCGGCGACAAGGCTCCAGCGAGGGGGCCGGCCGGATCTGGCGGCGGCGGGAGGCGACGCGGCGGCTCGGCTCAGCTGGCGGCTTGTCCCGGCGAGGAGGCACGGCGGCAGGGCAGGGGAACGCCGACGACCGGCGGTGGAGCGCGGGCTCCGGCGGCAAGGGGCGAGGCCGAGGCGGCGGCGGCAGGCTCGGGTACCGCCGGCTCCTAGCGGCGGCTCGCTGCGGCAGGAGGCGTGGGGCGCACGGGAGCGCAGGAGGCGGCAGCGGGCGGCGGCGCGCCGGATGGTCCCGGTGCGGGCCTCGCGGGCCGGCGGCGGCTGCGGGACAGAGAGAGGCTGTGGGCGGCTAGGGTTAGGGTTTGGTAGGTCGGGCGCGGAAAACGAGGCAGGGAAGAGGGGTTGTCCAAAAATTAAGGAGGAGGGGGTATTTATAAGGAAAAAGGGGACTCGGTTAACCGGAATCGCGATCCGGATCCAACCGCGGGGTCGGATTCGGACGATTCCGAACGCGGGAACGGTTACGCGGTCGTGTAGAGGCGTTTACCGGAGACGAGAGGGAGAGCGGGCGGCGCGGCACGAGTTTAAAAACACCGACAGACGTCCGACGGTAAACCGAATACGGTGCCGCTACGGTCGACCGTTCGGGTACCAGACGAACTCTGATTGCGACGAAACTCGACAGGCGGCCTAGCTGTATCTAATCGCGACCGCGTGCCAAGTTTCACCTCGATCAGAGAGAGTTTTACACGCACTTTTAAAACAAGGTTTCGACGGTGCCGCGGGCGCGTGCGTGTGCGGTCGGACTCAGAACGGACGACGACGAGAACCGGCAACTACTAACGAATGCAAGTTTTGAAAACGGGCGGCAACGGAGATGCCGATGCAATGCAGATGATGCGCGTGATGCGATGATGATGCGGCAACTGAAAATACCCACACGACGAAAACGGAAAGAGAGGGGAATCTTCTGGAACGTCGGCATCGGGCTGTCACAAACTCAAATCCCTATAACAAAAAAAAGAACGAGAAGGAAGGATGTCATCAGCCAATGTGTAATCCAGAATGATGCAAGTATCTTGCACGAAAGGAATTTGGTTGTAGTTTACTTTGGAAATAAAATGCTTACACCCGAGAGAAACGGGACGACTCGGAGCGGGATATCGCGGGGGCGTTTGGCTCATAATGCTGCAGCAAAGAAGTGCAATGTTGCAAGCTCCAAATATGTCATGTGTGATCTCTCGGAAAGATAAACATACTTGGTGCATCCTAACAGGAAAATAAATACTACATACTCCTAACAGAAGGAGGATGTGTTTACGTTCTCTACTTCAACACAGTTCGCACACATGCCACCGTTTATCCTCTTTCTTCGGCAACAAATACTTTCATTATCTAGTTAATGAGCAACTTACACATAGAAAGTATTTGATGGTAGGTAATTTAGTAATGTAGAAAAATAGTAGGATCCGTTATGTACGGTCTTATACTCAACTATAGCAGACTAAAATTTGAAGGATCCAAGTACTTTGGTCACCTCATTATTTAACAACATACAGGCTCATACTTTAACTCTATCACAGAATACCCAGAACAACTATTGTGAAGGTCCTTCAAATCGAATAGAAGCAAAGAGTTTCAATTCACCTAACCTAATGTACATGGTCTATGTAATGGAAAAACTGTGCTTCTTGTTATGTGGTGGGCATCGGAGGTTGGCTAGAAAAGGAAGATAAACGATAAACATTATTTCTAGCAGAAAATAATTGAACTGAAGTAAACACTTCTTTAGATGTAAACAAAAGTAAACTCTGAACACTAAGAACAGAAAATAGACTGAAGTTCTGGCCATGCATTATTTATGAAAATAAACTTCAAATTCTTGAGTGTGTGAGAGAAAGGACATAGTGTAAAGTGAAATCTCTAATAGTAGATGAACATCCAGCCAAATCAGATAGCCATGATATCTATTGTAAAAATTGAACAGTTCAAACAAACAATGTCAAACTACTTCTACCAGGAACGGAAGAAGTATATTTCTTAATAAGAATAATAACATGTATGTGATGATATCCTGATTAAAAAACTAAATGAAGGCAAAGTCCCTCAAAAGAACAAATCAAGAAAAGAACTATATCCAGAAAGAGGAGATCAAGCGTATACCCAAGCACACCATCAGCTAACGCCAAAAAAATGCACTTGCATCACATAAGTACATATTCACTAAATGAATCAGTATCTAGCTACATTCTCATGCCAAGGACTCACATTCAATGGGAAATTATACCCCCAGAGTTGTTGAAACCGAACAGTTCAAGAACCAAAGAAAATCTCAAACAGACCAAGTGATTCGAGCAAGAACCACTGGATTGTTGCATGGGATTATGCAATTAGACTAATAATCAAGGAAAATAGCCAAAGAAAGGGTCCTCAGAGGCAACGTCGTTCGATGTAGAAGCATGCCGTGATACTTGTCCAAGAAGGCTCTCTCAAACTCTTGCACATGATACTTGATGTAGCGGTCAACTGTAGTGATATTCATCAGTTTATTCGGGTCAACTTTCCCTAATCTCTCGATGTATACTGGCCTTCCTTGCGTGTCAACTCCATGGTAACCCTGAGGATAGTAGGAAAGCACCTCGTCTAGCTCTTCAAAATCAAAATCCTACAGGATTCAGTTGTCAGAGGCAAGTGGTGGTTATATTGTCGAGAAGAAGTAAAAGTCTAGTTTAAGAATAAGGATACTTTTCCTGCAGGCCAGCATCATTAGTCTCACGCACCTCGAGTATTGTATCCGCACCGAATTCTTTTCTCCATTGAAGCATCTCAGCCCACATATGAATGGCTTTCTCAGTATCAAATTTCCTTGCCTTCAAAAACCTACAGTGCATAAAAAGGCAGGGTAGTTTTAGGCTTCTAGAGTAATTAAAACAAGAAATTCTCTGTCCATGCTTCGACAACTCTTTGTCTGCTGCTGAGTTATGTTTGAGCACCAACCTCAGCAACATGTGATAGTCATTTTGCTTGTCACACAGCAAGTTCCTGCTCAAAAGCTCTTGCTGAAATGTGAACACGACGCGTTCCTCCTCCTCGTCTCTGACATCTTCAATTGTGAAGGAGGAAGCCTGATGCTCCACCTTCCTCCTCCCCCGCTTCTTGAGCGAATGCATAAGCTTGCTTGACGCATTTAGCGCTTTCTTCTTGAGTGACCCGCCGATGGACAGCCTTCTCCTCTCATCCTCCTAGTTCTCCACGTCTGACCTCCGATCTTTTCACTCGTCGAATAAGAACAGACCCTCCGTGCTCTATGACCGTCGCCGCACTTCATGCAAAACATGTCATTACAAATTAGTAAACACATCAGCAATGCAAGACATTTTTCTAAGAAAGACTGTCGATCTCGCAGCCTCTACATCAAGCTGAAAGATGAAGAAACCGGATTGGTTATACCTGACATTTTTCTGGAAGCAGCAGACTGAATTTATAGGTTGGGTGACTTCTGTTAGGCGATTATATTGTTATCTTCATCCACACAAATGCACCTGGAATGGAGTAGACATCGAGCAGAGTATCATGAGAATATATGCCTGTCAGGCTTTAGAGTACAGAACAACACTATCTAAATTTCTTTGCATAAAGGTACCATGAGAGTATATGCTTGTCAGACTTTAGAGTACACAACAACACTACTAAATTTCTTTGCAAATATAAAGGTACCATGAGAATATATGCCTGTCAAACTTTAGAGTACACAACAACACCATCTAAATTTCCTTTGCATAAAGGCCTGCTTCGGCATGAAATTAATGTTCTAGGTAGACATGACATGCCTTTGTTCTGACGTTACCAAAGCAAGTCACTAACAGGAAAATGAAACTGTCACCATTAATGTGAAAGTAATCGGTAGGTAGATACTCTCCCTTCTCTTCTCACCATCCAAATTGTCCTTTATTCCCATGAGGCCGAGCAGCCATGGCCATGGAGCGCCGCCGTCGGTGGCCTCCACTACGCGTCACCACGACGGATCCTGACCTGATCCGCCTCGTGCTGACATCCGCCACTTCCCGCCGTCCCCCGCCTCCCAGAGCCCTTCCATCGTCATCCTGTGTCGTATGGCGCGCGGATCCAGGAGGGAGGCATCGGATCTGGCCGATGGAGATCCCGTGGCGCGCTGAGCTCCTGGAGAGAAAGAGAGAAAATGAGATTAGAGAGAGAGGGGGGGGAAGAGAGAAGGCAGGGGAGCGGCGGCGTGACCTCGGAATCGGCGGTGGCGCCGGACGCCGGACTATGCGAGGGAGGCACCGGATCTGCCCGGTGGAGATCCCGTGGTGCGCTGAGCTCCTGGTGAGAAGGAGAGAAAAGGATATTAGAGAAAGAGAGAGAGAGAGGAAAGAGAGAAGGCAGGGGAGCGACGGCGTGACCTAGGAATCGGCGGCGGCGGCGCCGGATGCCGGACGACACGCGAGGGAGGCCCAGGAGGAGGCGCAGGAGAGGAGGAGCTCGGGGTCGGGGATAAGGGAGAAGGCGCAGGGGAGGAGGAGCTCGGGGTCCGGGATAAGGGTTGCGGGCATAATTTCTAACAATTGCAATGGTTTTTACGCAAAAAGCGAAACGTTTTTCCTAGAGTGCCACTTAAACAGGGACTGCGGGTTGAACATCTAAAACCTTGGGTTTTTTTTTGCAAAACTACCATGACGACGTACGACAAAAGCGTTAGCTGCTTTATTAGTATATATATAGATCCCTAATAATAAAGCAAATAGGGTTTCTGGTCGTCCGTCATGGCATTTTTGCAAAAAGGCCCTTCCGTTTTCTGTTAATAAACCCGCAGTCCTTTCTTTAGTGAGGAAAACGTTTCAGTTTTTCACAAACCCCCCCCCCCCCCCCACACACACACACACACACACATTAGTTAGAACACACCCATCGCTCGTCCCCTGCCATAACGTGCCATCGCCCCTCTGCAACCGTTCTCCACCCTCTCGCAGATCCCGACCGTCTCTCCGGCGACCACATCACCAGCCCGCTCATTCTCCACCGCGAATCCGAAGATGGGCATTTCCGGCGACAGCGGGAGGGGAAAGGCGAAGCCCGCGGGCAAAGCGAAGCGCAGGACCTGGTCGTGTAAGGCCGGTCTGCAGTTCTCCGTCCGCCGCATCGCCAGGCACCTCAAGGCCGGCAGGTACGCGGAGCGCATCCGCGCCACCACCTCTGTCTACCTCGCCGCCGTCCTAGAGTACCTCGCCTTCGAGGTACGCATCCTACCCTCTGCTCATTCCCCTCCCCCGCGCGCTTCCTCTATTTCTAGATCTCACCGTTTCTTTGTATCTCTCTGATTCAGTTCCTGGAACGCGCGACATCGTGGCGTCGGAAAATAATAGGACCCGGATCACGCCACGCCTCATCCAGCTGGCGTTGGACAAAGACGCTGAGATGTGTCAACTGGTGGGGCACGCCCTCATCTCCGGCGGCGGGATGCCGGCCGATATCGACGCCATGCTCCTCTACAATTTGACGGTAATTTTGTAGATATACAGTTCATGCAAGTTTCTGAATGTGTTTGTGTGGTGATGATGGGGAGCTGAACCGATAGCCTTGCTTGAATTTTTTTTTATGAACTATATGTTGCATGCCCATGATCCTTGAGGTTGTATCTTATTGGGGTGCTAATCTGATTGTGTTTGAACGAGTTTGCTGAAACTGTTATTAGTAAGACAAGCAGTTTACTGAAATTGCTTTAGTCTGAAAAATAGTTAACTGGAACTGTTAGTGCGTAAATGTCTGAAACTGTTTGTCTTGTAGATAACTGATGTAGTCTGTGGCTAGATGGTTATTGCACACAAACATTGATATGAAAAGTGTTGGTTTCAAACTACTCACAATCAGCAGATCATTTCAGTACTTCCGTTTGGTACTGTTTAGCCATAAAGCTTAGTTCCTTGCTATCAGTTAAGGGTTTACATATCTCTCTTGTGTTTCTATAGTTGAATAACCATTTCCCATTTTTTGACATGGCATACCAAGGATTTGCTAGCGGTGATCCAGAGAGAGATGGCAATGCCATCCGTATATTCCTTGAAGATGGACACCAAATTGAGGAATAACATGGTACTTGGTCAGGTTTTAGAGCATGCTCCAAGTTCTCATAGTTGTGAAAGCTTTGCTATATATATGTGATTGGAGGAATTATATAGTTGGTGTCTTGATGAAAATTCTTATTTCTGGTTAATAAAATCATGTTATTGCTATTTGCTAAGTGTTCCAGCATGCCTACTATGATCCCGTGCTACTTTGTGTATGGCTTGCTGTCAAAAAATCAAACTTAACATGTGCTTCATTAATTCAGTCAAGTCATTATTATTTAGTTGTCTAATTAATGTAGAAGGTGTAATGTCCAAGAGCAGTAGAGCCCGAGTTATGTAATCACCATGATGATGAACGACCACCCGTCTTTGAAAATCAAACAAGCGGAAGCAGAATGACACTTTTTATACCATAAGTAGCATTTTATCTTCAGGATTATATTGACTTTCTCGACTCCAATCGCTCTTAGAATGCTTTATTTTTTATATTTTCTATATCTCCCCCTCAATACCCGTCGGTATTGCATGTCGAATATGCCATTGCTTATAGAGACAATCTTGAATTAGGGGACAAAGATAATGGGAGGAGTAAGAAGAAGAAAAGTGAGTTAAACGTTAACAAAAATCCGCAATGCTATCCGACGTGCACAAGGATCCTGAGGGTACATATTTGACATGTTTGATAATACTGTACCATTAGAATATATATGCCTTCGAGCATGACACTCATTCCTTGCATTCTCCCGTTGCAACGCACAGGCTCTTTTGCTAGTATATACTAGTATAAATGCCCGTGCGTTGCACCGGACTAGAAAAAAAATGCAAAACCTACTTGTTTTGCCATTATGCGGCATTAATTTTAATAAATGTCAATTATAATGTTAGATGTAAGACGTCTATTTTTGGACGGAAGGAGTTTCTTTTGAAGTTTTAAAATCTCCCCTAATAATAAAATAACCTAATTATGCGAAAAAATAAAAAATAGAACATGTTTACAATATCCGTCTACTCTCAAATATCAAGCAAATAATTTATCATATTTTTACCCTAGAATAACATACAAAAATTATAGTGCATGCACAGATTTCAAGTCCAATTGTTACTTATTAGCACTACAAAATTCAGTACCCTAACAGTCAGAAAAACAATTAGAGAGAAGATCGGCAACTCTAACCTCCAATGCATTAGGCAATGCAAAGTTTGGAAAGACGGTGACCTGATGAGATATATGATTCATGCATTGGCCTATTTTGTCTGGAGGGGTTGCCATAGTTCTTCTCCAATTCAGTCTCAAGCATTCAAAAAGGTTAATTACAATCCCTCCAATTTCGTGATCTGCTGGCTTTCGTTGAACGGATAAACATTCCTTCTTGCATGCAAAATATATGGAACATTAGCATTTTCTGCCTTGCTGATTATAACATGTGCATAGGTTGCTAGCTGCTGCTCTAGATATTGCGAAACTTCCACCAGTCTTCCAGGATGGTCCACAACTCACACGCATCGCTGACAGTGAGTGATGAGTGATCCAATGCACTACTGAAGTGAGTCTTTATATGTTTTGCAACATTTGATACTGACATTATTATCATATCAGACTTGAATTATAGGCACCGAAATGCCCAAATGGCAAGCAGAGCATCAGTTGAGCTCCACACACATATATTTCAGGACAAGGTACATTTTAATTGTCAATGGCTCTTTTATTTATAAGTTACAGTAGATAGTATGTTCTTCAAGATGAGGGTAGTATGAAATGGCTCAAGTCTGTTCTTGGAGTACGTATATCATCTGAGTGAGCATAGTGATTATTAATACTGCTCTACACTTCTTACTGTGCAGGCCTGTGGATACTGAAGCTAGAATAGTAAAGATCAAGGCAAATGGTTTCATAGTCTTCGTCCCAAAATATGGATCTCTCTTCAGTACTCATGGACATCTGATTAAACTGAAAGTGAAACAGTCAAACACTTGAGGCAAAACCAACGCGTCAGAAAAGAACCAAAGATTTATAGTGCCAGAGTAATGATAAAGGAAACAAGCACGAGTATACGGTGTCATACTGTCATTGATCTACGAAATGTATGTATTGCCAAATTTGGCCAGATCAATAGGCATATCATCACAAGAACCATCACTACTCAGAGCGGCATCTTTGTCAGAACAGAGCAAGCAGAGAAGGCTCCCAGAGTTCAGACGAAATTCTCACTCCCAGAGTGGTGCTGAAGGGTCCCAAAGTTCAGATAGGAACGACGAGATATGGCCTAGCTACATTCTACTACTCCCGTGGAGATGACCGCTGCTCCGGCGCCAGCGCGGCGCTAGAAGAAGAACTGGCGTAGCTGTGGACTGAACTCGGGATCACGTAGCCCATCCGCTGGTGCTGCTAAATCACGTTGCTGGCGAGGAGATAGTCGTGGCAAACCTCGCGCAGCGGCTCCAGGCCCAGAACCGGTGTTGTGGTCGCACGGCAAACAGGGCACCATTGATCACCTGGTGCCCTCGTGCGTGAGCCGACGGCAGCCGGTGCCGGTGAAGAAGATCGGCGAAGGGGGATGTCGGGCTGGCGCTGTTGACCCCGAGGCTGCTGAAGCACGTAGGTGGTGACTGGACTCGGGAGCTGGTAGCCCATCTGCGGGTGCTGCTGAAGCACATCCTTGGCAAGGATAGTCGTCATAGCAAGCCTCGCACAATGGCGTCAAGCCCAAAACCCAGGTGGTGGCCGCTCCGCAAAGAATGTACGCTGAAGGCTGCTGACATTGAGCCAAAGAAGAAACCAATGAGTTAGTCCATGGCAGGACAAGCCCAAATAACGAATGATGAATCGCAAATTACCCCGCCAGAGTGGCCGCGCGGTTGCCCTGTTCCTGTCTGCCCGGCGATCTGGTTCTGGCCGGGGAAGAAACCATAGCCGGTCGGCGCGTGGTGCTGGTACGGGAAGGGCGCACTCCCAACGGCTGCAACAGAAACCAAGAAATTGAACTCTGACGAATCAAGAACCCGCACGGATCAGAATGAATTTGGGGATTTTCTTGGGAGGGAACCCAACTGGATTGCCCAGCAGCGGCTGGAGCATCGGCGTCGTCGGCGCCCTCGAATGCGACTGAGAGAATCCCCCACGAGCAGCTGCAAGAAACAGAGCTATCGGATACTTACAATCCAACAAGCGACATCAACCCCAAGAACCAA
The DNA here is from genome assembly GCF_904849725.1 of Hordeum vulgare subsp. vulgare. NCBI lineage: Eukaryota > Viridiplantae > Streptophyta > Magnoliopsida > Poales > Poaceae > Hordeum > Hordeum vulgare. The sequence continues at coordinate 501,141,729 of NC_058518.1, forward strand.
GGACACACTCTCTCCTGTCCTGTGCTTTGATTTCTTGGGCACCGACCTCCGCCGAACTGGGACGAGCCGCCGTGATAGCCTACAACGAAGGCTGGTGTAGTCGTCGTATGCCCTGCAAACGGCTGCCCATCATCTCCACATCTGACCATAGTAACATCATAAAATTCAAGCACAACAGAAAGATGTGTCCATCATCTACATCTGCGACGCTGTACCACCGCGCGGCCTCCGCGATCCGGCGACGTGGGGCCCCGCCCATGCTCCCGACGCGGGCCATGGCGTCGCTCCTCGGCCACGTCGAGCCGGCGCCCAAGGACCCCATCCTCGGCGTCACCGAGGCCTTCCTCGCCGACCCCATGACCGGGAGAGACCCACCTCGACGCGATCGGCCGGAGGTGGAGGAGGTGGCTGGTGGCGACCTGGTGGCCGGCGGGGCTGTGGCCGGGTGCTAGGAGGAGCCGGTCGGTGGAGAGGAGGGGGAGGGGGGGGGGGGGGGCGGAGGAGGCGCGGGGCGGCCCTGCGGCGATGGGGCGGATCCGATCCGGGGGCGAGGGGCTTTCTTGCAAATCTGAAACATTTTTTCACTTAATCAGGTACCGCGGGTTGAATGCTCGAAAATGGAGGGACTTTTTCGCAAAAAAGTCACGACGGACGCAGAAGCGCTCCGTGCTTTATTATTAGGGGAGAGGTAAAGATGCTCAAGTGTGAAACTGTATTGATATGTAGGAAACATGTCCATGGGCCATGTCAAATAATTTATTTTTTGCTGATCTTATTAATGTAAAAAAAAGTGTGTTCGCATTGGACACAGGAATGAGGACTATCAGTAAATCCTCCATGTTGCCCATCTATATTCCTCACAGATTACCTTAATTTCCTTCCAAAATCAGAGCAAGTTTTTCGATAAAGCCAAAGCAAAGCAAGCAAGCAAGCACAAGAGAAGTTGAAATAAAAAATACAATCTCCAGTCCCTAACATTCTGGTAAGAACATTCAGAAGGTGTGCTTTACCATATATAAGAACAACAGCTTGCATAAATTAAAATCGTCCTTAGCAAGTTAAGCTCATTTGCGATTGCAACACAATTGAGGTTATTCTGGTTCTACACCATGTTACCAACCTAATCCTTAGTATTGTAAAACAGACACAAATACCCACAACATTAACAAGGTTCTTGTCACTCAGAACCTGAATAATTATAAAGTTTCTTGTCTATGCTCCAAAGAGGAGAGAATTGGAAGTTTTGAGTAGCATGCCACATAATAAAGGTAGTCAGTACGGCAACCATCTTCAACCTCACTGAGTTTCCCGGTGATGATGTCGTACGACAAAAGCTTCATCCTTACCTTGTCAACAAGGAAGAGAACCTTTTTTTCCGAATCAAGAGCGACAATCTGATAATCAAGCCAATGGAACCAGCCCTCATCGTCGCCGTGAAGGAAGTCGTCCCTTCCAAATGCAATGCCCATGCTAAGACGATACTTCAGAGACCATTTGTCGGAATGGTAACTATCAAGATTGAAAACTGCAACAGTACGCCCGCTCTCCTCTGGTAGCGCACACTGCAAGAACCCTGATGACTTCCCAAAGCAACCGGACACGAGATCCGAATGGCCATGCGGCAACTTGACGGTAAAATGACGCGGTGGTATGCCAGAACCCATTACCTCCAACCCCAGAATGTCACCCCCATCTGTGTGCACGTACAAAACTCCTCCTATAAAGTGGTGTGGATTACAAATATCTACAAAAGGACTCCATGCAGCATCCACAATCCATGTGGATAGGTCAGACGAGAACACCTCAAGTTTGTTGATACCGAGTGACCAATAACCATCAAACTTCTCCTGAAAGTTAAAGACATAGAATTGTGCCGACCATGATGGATCGAAGGCCAAAAAAGTGTCGCTGACGAACTCAGTTGGGTCAGGGTGAGTATCAGGAACAGGAAGCGACCTCCACTCCCGTGTTGCAGGGTTGCACACGATGAAGTGGCAAGTTTCCGCAGAAGCATGGCTGATCTTGTACTTACAAAGAACTAGGCCATTGCAACAGTCCACAAATTCTAAATGCTCATGGTGCGGCAAGAATGTAAGAGCCCCATTAATTTCCTCGTCATTTGGGGACATGCTAACAAGCTCGGCAACAGACCCATCATTGCCTCCATGAAAAGGTCCGGTGGGAATTTTCGGCAGTCTCCCATGGTAGTGTGGATCAGAGGCGAAGGCAAGCCAGGCCTTGCAGACACATTTGAAGCGGCAAAAAGACTTGAACGGCAGCCGAGAGAGGATTTCTACCACTAGATCATCGATTAGATTAGCAGCAGCAATCACCCCCTTAGAATCCATTTTTGTGGAAGAATACTGAAATGGAAAATTGGGAATGTCAAAATACAAAATAAATGAAATTTTGACCATCGTAAATTGAAGTATAAGTTATTATAGAATTCAATAAACCGAAAATCTGTTTTATTTGGATTTTGGAACAGAGCAGATCTAGAACTAAGTCGTGCAATTGTGCTGAAGAAAGTGCACTTATCTCCATGTTGGTTTAATTGTGCATGTGAAAATTAATTGTATCTCACATATATCATTCAAGTACTGTATGTAACACAGTAACCCAGTACTATTATAGATCCACCGAAGGCACATCGAGTGCCCACCCAGTCACCCTTAGGAGCTGTTTGGTTGAACAAAAGGTGACACTAACGTAAACGTAATGAGATCACAACAGCAGTCCATGCAGTTCTATGGACTATTACTGAATTTGTTAGGTTGACGCACATTACTGGACTACAGAGTTCATAATGGAAAAATATGAAGAAAAAAAAACTTCTCTAATGTTCTCGCTGTGGACAAACATACGACGAGCCGGTGCCCTTACGCGCATGGCACGGCGTACATGTTTGGAAGGAGAAAGTGCAATGGAGATCACTGTCAGTCCCGATTGTGAACCACGAGGCCTCATGAACCACGAGGCCTCATGAAGCAGCTTCTTCCACTATCTTCATTGATAATTGACCGATTAATTCCTCGGATGTATGGGCTTGCTACGAACTAAGAGAATCATGGGCTAAATAGCGATGTCGATTGGCCAATTAGTTAAGATTGCAAGGGGAGCTAGCGGAGTATGTTAGTATCTCTGAAGTGGATCTGCTATCTAGGGTTTGGATGGGTACAAAACCAGGGAACGGTTAGCGAGCACGCAACAAGGTGGGGAGAGAGAGGAGAGCTGGACACGTACCTGTACAGGTTCTCATGAGGGATGCTTCTTCTATATCAATAAAACCATGGGTGCTAGTGCCCATGGAGTTTCATTTTTTTTTTCTGTACAGGAGGTTGAGTTAGCGCGCTGAAGACGATGGTTGGCGCCGGCGGAACTGCTCCGGGCTGGAGAGAAACACCAGAGTGGTGCGCTATGGGATAGGATATATGACCGGCTTCACGCCCTAATTAATGCCATCCGACAAGCTTTATATCGATCATATTGAACAAATTACATCTCCACCCATTCGAGAAGAAAAAATAAAGCGTTCCTAGCTAGCTCATCAGGCCATCTCCTTCACAATAAAGACTAGATCCGAAACCCTCTCTTCACCCTCTCCCCATCTATTGGAGGTGCGCCTCGTCACGCTCCGCCTCGGGCGGCTCCGCGAGAACTCCGCCGCCGCCGTCGCCTGATCTCCCGCCTCCGGTCACCTCCTTCACTAGAGAGACTAGATCCAAAACCCTCTCTTTACCCTCTCCCCATCCATCCCGGAATCCAGCGTTCTCGGGCGACGTAACCAACTCCTCTCCCTCCCTCCCTTGTCGCTGCATGAGGCTGGTGCCGGGCAAGCCCGTGGCTCAGTCGAGGACTGCGGCGGCGGGGCCCTTACTGCTCTACCTTGCGCGCTAGAGAGCGATATTGGATCTGGGGCGACGACCCTTCTGGCGAGGCCCCTCCGTGTTGCGGCAATTGGCTGGACTGGCGTGGTACCGGTGGTCTGGTTGGACGGCAGATGGATCTTCGGTGAACTAGGGCCTGGCGTGCCTTCTCTGCTGGCCGAAGGCGCCTGATGATCGGTGTGCTTCTTTCCTGGCGGTGCCGGCGTGGCTTCTCGAGACCTGGCCGGTGGCCGCAGGTGAAGCTGGTGAAGGAGATCCAGATTGTGGGAAACCCCTTGATCGGCCCCGGCCGGCCGCACCGACGACGATGCTCAAGGGCGCAACTTTTCTTCTTGGAGACGTCGGTCTACGTCTATTCCTCCACTTTCCCCTACCTGCCTTTTGGGTGAAAACCCTAACTCCGATGGGTGGCGGCGGCGTCCTTGATGCCGTGACCTTCCTGAAGGCGTTGCCTTGAGGGCCGAGTGGTGGTGGACACTGTGTGGGTCCTTGACGGTTGCTGGTGGTGGGCACTACTTCAGGGAAAACCCTAGGATCTGGTCTTCCTTGGGAGCATTGCGTTGCGTTTCTTTCTTGGAAGCATTGTTTGTGGAGCAACGCTGGATGACAGAGGTAGGAGGTGGAGCGGCTTTGTCTTGCACAAATCTTTGGTGAAGCTGTCAAGTCATGCCTGACCTACAAGTGTTGCGCTGAGTCATGCCAGATTGGCAGGTGCTATGCACGACAGTTCTTCCAGAGTCTTCACGTCTGGACGTACGGATGATCGCAGGGTGGTGGTGCCGTGGTGGCATCGACGGATGTTCGGACTGGCAAGGATGATGCAAATCTTTCTTCTGAAGATGGGTCAGTGGTCCAATGATGATGGAGGCTTCTAAAATGTGTGTATACGCTATGCGCTTTAGGTCTGCTGCACCAGCTGTTGGTCTCGATACGTTATGTGGATGGATTGATGATGACACCGTTTTAGATATGGAGAATCAGAGCACTCTACATTATCGAGTTTGTAGATGTGAGTGGCGGCTTGGGGTGGATTGATGGGGCCAATAGCTCCTATGCGACGTCTTTCCTGCGAATTGGATGGAATGGGACGTTGTTCGATGAAATAGCTCTCGTGCGACGGTTTGCAGGAAGAAAATAGCTCACGGCCACACATGCGATAAAACCTTAGTCAACTAGTCCAATTTGCGTTAAGTCATGTCTTACCTAATTTGGGCCCAAATTAATTAGCACTGCATCTCGTGAAACTGCCCGACTAGAGCTGTCCGAAACTGCCCGACATCTTCAGCTCCGGCGGCGGCTACGGCGGAGGAGCCCTCTTTCTCGGCGTAGCCCCCTTTCGGCAGCGGCGGCGGCCATGGTGGTGAGTGAATTCGATACTCTAGTCCCAATCCCCTCCGCCTTGTAGATCTGAGCTCTCTGTTTTGCTTGGTGAAATCGATAGAAGGTGAGAGGGGGCGGCGCGGTGAGAGGAGCCCGTGGTCAGGTCGAGAAGGAGCCGCCAGATTCAGCTTCGAACAGGTAATGCACCTCCCTTCCCGCCCATTTTGTGAGTGCGATTGAAGGCAATCTTTGCTCTGTCTGACGCTGCCCGCCCGCCTATAACAGAGGGAATGCTGCTCCTGAAACATTTGAATTTGCAATCAATTTCTTTCCATCGACGGCAAAATTAGTTGATGGTAGCATTGAGAACATCCAGAGAGACACAATTGTGAAATGGGAGGTTGATTGTGCAGAAATTGATCCCATTGAGATACAGTCGATGGAAGAGAAGGCAGTGAGAAAATTGGTGGAGAAAATTGGGGAAACTGTGCTTTGGGGTCCAGAGCAAGAGGTTTCACTATTGCGGTATGATGATTTCAAAGGAGAGTATGTCAGAATTGAAGATGGTGAAGATATTGTTGTTGAAATCGATAGGCAAGAGGGCTGGGCAAGCCTCGGGGCTGAATTTTTTGCTGAGCTCGTTGATCTGAATATTGACTCGAAGGTAGGTTATGTGCCGTCACACTTGGCTATGCAGAAGGCAGATGATGATTGGGCTTCGCAGAGGCATATCGTTCCCATTATGACGGATCTAGTAGTAATAGCCGATGGAGCTAATGCACATGCAGAAGAGGGAAATGTTAATGTTGTTGATTGGAATGCAGTTGAGTTGGAGGAGCCTACTGATTTGGGCATTGCACCAATTGCTGATACTGAGATGGCCAAACTATTTGGCATTCCAGTCGATGACAGAGATGAGGAGGAGAGGGATGAAGCTAATACAAGTGATAATGATGACAGAGAATTGAGTGATGTAGATGAACAGTTGATGAAAGATGATGCAGATGATGTAGATGATGAACAGTTGATGAAAGATGCTGCAGATGATGTAGATGATGCACATGATGAAGAGCTAGTGCATGTGTATGACAAGGAAAACCCTGTCATTCGAGTGGGGAAGTTTTGGCCAAACATGGATGAGTTCAGGTTGTCTTTCAAGACTTATGCAGTCAGACATCAGTTTGATGCCAAGACAGTTTGGACTGATAGAAAGAAGTTTTATGCTAAGTGCAGAGGTTTTGATGGTAGTGGTAGGAGGGCTTGCAAGTGGTACATATCTGCTAGAGTGCAGCCTGATGGAAGTACTGTCAGGGTTAACCAAATCCCTAATAAACATACTTGTCTCACAAGTTCATAGAAAAAATCAAGCATGACATCACAGATTTGGGTTGCAGAAAAGATAACTCCAATTTTGGCCAAAACACCCAACACTACTGCAAAAAGACTCCAAGTAGACTTGGAAAAGTTGTACCCCATTAAACTGCATTATACCACAGTGTGGAAGGCTAAACAAAGGGCAATGAAGAATTTGTATGGTGATTGGGCAAACACATTTAGGCTGCTTTTCAATTTCAAAGCAGAGGTGGAGAATAGGTCACCTGGCAGTGTTGTCGAGATAGATACTGAGGTATCAGAGGATGGCAAGGTTTATTTTTCCAAATTTTTTATGGCTTTAAAGCCTTGCATCGATGGCTTCAAAGCAGGATGTCGTCCATATTTGAGCATAGACTCATCATTTTTGACAGGCAAGTGGAATGGTCAGTTGGCAGCATGTAATGCTCTAGATGGACATAACTGGATGTTTCCAGTTGCTATTGGCTTGTTTCAGTCAGAGACAGAGGCTTCATGGACATGGTTCATGATGCAGTTGAAAAGATGCTTAGGGCCAGTGTCACCTTTGGCAATACACACAGATGCATACAAAGGTCTAGAAAATGCAGTTAAAAATGTGTTCCCACATGCTGAGCAAAGGGAGTGCTTCGGCCATTTGTGGATGAATTTGATCAAAAAATTCAGAGGAGATGAATTTGGGAGAATGTGGCCAGCAGCAAGATCTTACACTAAACAGACACATTCATATCATCTTAGTAAGGTAATGGCAACATGTGAGGAGTTTGGTACATGGTTGAACACCTACCATTCTTTATTATGGTACAGGTCAGGATTCAACACTGCCATCAAGTGTGACCATATCAACAACAATTTGGCAGAAAGTTTCAACAACAAGGTGAAGCAGCTAAAAGATTTGCCTGTGCATGACATGGTTGATCAAATCAGGATCATGCTCATGCGGCTGTGGGAATTGAGAAAAAAGATTGCTGATTGTCTGCAAGGTGATAAACTTCCAGCAGTGGTGCAACAGGTGGTCAACAGAAGCAGAGGTCTTACAGATTTGTCTGTTGAAAAATCATCACTGTGGGGTGCTGAAGTTAGAGATAACAAGACTGGAAGGAGGCATGTTGTTAACACTGAATTGCATGATTGCAGTTGCCTCGAATGGCAGGCCACTGGTAAACCATGTGATCATGCCATTCTATTCTTAGCCGGCCAACCAAATATAAATATGCATCCATATCTGCATGAGTATTATTCGGTTGCAAAATTCAGAGCTGCATATGCAACTCCAATTCCACCTCTTACAGATCAGGAACAGTGGCCAGAAGTGCCGCTTGAATATTCCATGTGTCCTCCTCTAACAAAAAGAAAGGCAGGCACACCTAAACAGAGTAGATTCAAAGCATGGTTTGAAAAAGGTGAGAGTAGTAAGAAGGGCAAGAAGGAGAAGAAAGATGCAAAGCCAAAAAGGGCTCAAAAGGGTAACAAAAACAGATGCAAAAGGTGCCAAATACTTGGGCACAGAGAGGGATCCAGACTATGCATTTTCTCTCCTCCTAATCCGAGAAAGTATGTGCTTGTTTATCTGTGTTTGTTCATATTCTGATTTTGTTTAAATTATAAATATGTGACATGCTTTGTTGTTTTCAGGAGGAAGCTTCCAAGTCAGCCTATTGTTGTCGAACAGTGTTGGCCAACAAAAAGAGCAAGTGAGTGGCAGCAGAAGGCAAACAAGTCAGTGGATGGAACAGTTTGGTGCTGCAAGTGTCGAAACTGAAGCTGTGCACACTGTCGAAACTGAAGTTGTGCACACTGTCGAAACTCAAACTGAAGCTGTGCACACTGTCGAAACTGAAGTTGTGCACACTGTCGAAACTGAAACTGAAGCTGTGCACACTGTCGAAACTGAAGTTGTGCACACTGTCGAAACTGAAACTGAAGCTGTGCACACTGTCAAAATTGTCGAAACCGAAGCTGATATCGAGTTTCATGAGGCGATAGCATCTAGTCCAGTGAAGAAAACCAAGATGATAAGTGAAGTGTGTGCAGTACAACCAAAAACAAGAAATGCCAAGGCGAAGAAGGGTACACGGCGTGATCGGAAGAGATAGAACTGTTGATCATTTGAAATTTATGGCATGTAATAAAATTTGTTGGGCACTATGTACCCACATGTTTCCATCAAACTTGTTTGATTATTATTGTTTTCAAACTGAATTTCAAATTTGATGAAAAATAAAAATTTCGGTTTAAATTCAAATTTGGAATAAGTTGAACTTTTGACTCAGGTATGATGTTTCAATGCTACCACAACAACTCAAATATGGTTGTTATGTCATCATTCTGAGCTCTTTTGTTAAGTTAGAGCCATGGTCATGAAAAATGTGTGACAAACGACCTCATAAGGTAGGGTAAACGTCATCTTCTTAAAGGCATTTTTCTGCAAATGTATATAAACCATGTTCATATATATATTTGGTTGCTATGCAACATAATAGGACTATGGGCACAAGTTTTGATTTTTCTGATTTTTTTTGAATTATTTGTGCTCATTTGAAAAACAGTCAACTTTTTCACAAAAACGTTGACCAATTCAAAATCAAAGTTTATATTTTTGTTTGCTAAGTATGTGATGTCAAATGACAATGTGTGCTGGTTTTATATTTTTTTTGATTTTTTTTAATTAATTATATTCAACCCTAGCTCATTTCGTCGATATCGTGAACGTGTGAATTTTGGTTTTAAACTTTGCATATAACAAGTTTCCATTTTTTTATAGCAACTCAGTTGAATAAGTACACAATGTGCGTTGGTTTTGTATTTTTTTAATTTTTTTTGAATTACTTATACTCTACCCTAGATCATTCCATCAATAACATGAATTGTGTGAATCTTTTTCATTTAAACATGGATATAACATGAATCAATTTTTTTATAGCAACGTAGTTGCATCAGTAGACAGTGGGAGAAAGTTTCATATTTGTTTGATTTTTTTTGATTTTTTTATGCTCAACCCTAGCCCACTGCAAACCAAAACCCCGAAAACCCCATCCTAAACCCCTCTGGTGATGGGAAACAAAACTTTTCCTACGCGCACGAAGACCTATCATGGTGATGTCCATCTACGAGAGGGGATGTCTGATCTACGTACCCTTGTAGACCGCACAGCAGAAGCGTTAGTGAACGCGGTTGATGTAGTGGAACGTCCTCACGTCCCTCGATCCGCCCCGCGAACCGTCCCGCGATCAGTCCCACGATCTAGTGCCGAACGGACGGCACCTCCGCGTTCAGCACACGTACAGCTCGACGATGATCTCGGCCTTCTTGATCCAGCAAGAGAGACAGAGAGGTAGAAGAGTTCTCCGGCAGCGTGACGGCGCTCCGGAGGTTGGTGATGATCTTATCTCAGCAGGGCTCCGCCCGAGCTCCGCAGAAACGCGATCTAGAGGTGAAACCGTGGAGATATGTGGTCGGGCTGCCGTGGCAAAAGTTGTCTCAAATCAGCCCTAATACCTCAGTATATATAGGAGGGAGGGGGAGGGAAGAGGCAGCCTCAAACCCTCAAGGTTTGGCCGAAATTGGAGGTGGAGGAGTCCTATGTTCCGTGACGTTTCAAAACGTCTTCGGTGCCTTGCTTCTAAGCCATTAAGTATTTTGCACTGAACTATCGTGTAGTCATCAGAAACGTGTATGTCGGATGTTCACAGCATCCACAGACGATGCTCGAGGTGCAACACACCGAGTGGTGCATTAAGGACATAAGCCTTCTGCGCAGCAACGAGGACAATCCTCTTCAAAGTTTGCTACTATCAACTTTCAACTAAATTTTCTCTAGGAACATATAAAAACAGTAGAGCTATAGCGCAAGCTACATCATAATTCGCAAACACCATTAGACTATGTTCATGATAATTAGTTCAATTAATCATATTACTTAAGAACTCCCACTCAAAAAGTACATCTCTCTAGTCATTTGAGTGGTACATGATCCAAATCCACTATCTCAAGTCCGATCATCACGTGAGTCGAGAATAGTTTCAGTGGTAAGCATCTCTATGCTAATCATATCAACTATACGATTCATGCTCGACCTTTCGGTCTCATGTGTTCCGAGGCCATGTCTGCACATGCTAGGCTCGTCAAGCTTAACCCGAGTGTTCTGCGTGTGCAACTGTTTTGCACCCGTTGTATGTGAACGTTGAGTCTATCACACCCGATCATCACGTGGTGTCTCGAAACGAAGAACTGTCGCAACGGTGCACAGTCGGGGAGAACACAATTTCGTCTTGAAATTTTAGTGAGAGATCACCTCATAATGCTACCGTCGTTCTAAGCAAGATAAGGTGCAAAAAGGATTAACATCACATGCAATTCATAAGTGACATGATATGGCCATCATCATGCGCTTCTTGATCTCCATCACCAAAGCACCGGCACGATCTTCTTGTCACCGGCGTCACACCATGATCTCCATCATCATGATCTCCATCAACGTGTCGCCATCGGGGTTGTCGTGCTACTCATGCTATTGCTACTAAAGCTACGTCCTAGCAATATAGTAAACACATCTGCAAGCACAAACGTTAGTTTAAAGACAACCCTATGGCTCCTGCCGGTTGTCGTACCATCGACGTGCAAGTCGATATTAACTATTACAACATGATCATCTCATACATCCAATATATCACATCACATCGTTGGCCATATCACATCACAAGCATACCCTGCAAAAACAAGTTAGACGTCCTCTAATTTTGTTGTTGCATGTTTTACGTGGTGACCATGGGTATCTAGTAGGATCGCATCTTACTTACGTAAACACCACAACAGAGATATATGAATTTCTATTTAACCTCATCCAAGGACCTCCTCGGTCAATTCCGATTCAACTAAAGTTGGAGAAACTGACACCCGCCAGTCCTCTTTGAGCAACGGAGTTACTCGTAGCGATGAAACCAGTCTCTCGTAAGCGTACGAGTAATGTCGGTCCGAGCCGCTTCGATCCAACAATACCGCGGAATCAAGAAAAGACTAAGGAGGGCAGCAAAACGCACATCACCGCCCACAAAAACTTTTGTGTTCTACTCGAGAAGACATCTACGCATGAACCTAGCTCATGATGCCACTGTTGGGGAACGTCGCATGGGAAACAAAAATTTTCCTACGCGCACGAAGACCTATCATGGTGATGTCCATCTACGAGAGGGGATGTCCGATCTACGTACCCTTGTAGACCGCACAGCAGAAGCGTTAGTGAACGCGGTTGATGTAGTGGAACGTCCTCACGTCCCTCGATCCGCCCCGCGAACCGTCCCGCGATCAGTCCCACGATCTAGTGCCGAACGGACGGCACCTCCGCGTTCAGCACACGTACAGCTCGACGATGATCTCGGCCTTCTTGATCCAGCAAGAGAGACGGAGAGGTAGAAGAGTTCTCCGGCAGCGTGACGGCGCTCCGGAGGTTGGTGATGATCTTATCTCAGCAGGGCTCCGCCCGAGCTCCGCAGAAACGCGATCTAGAGGTGAAACCGTGGAGATATGTGGTCGGGCTGCCGTGGCAAAAGTTGTCTCAAATCAGCCCTAATACCTCAGTATATATAGGAGGGAGGGGGAGGGAAGAGGCAGCCTCAAACCCTCAAGGTTTGGCCGAAATTGGAGGTGGAGGAGTCCTACTCCAATCCTACTTGGAGTAGGATTCCACCTTCCCACTTGGAAACTCTTTCCACCTTGTGTTTTTTCCTTCTCAAACCTTATGGGCCTTAGTGGGAACTTATTCCAGCCCACTAGGGGCTGGTTTATATCTTCCCATAGCCCATGAGACCCCTTGGGGCGTGACACCCCTCCCGATGGTCCCCGGCACCCCTCCCGGCACTCCCGGTACACTACCGATGAGCCCGAAACTTTTCCGGTGACCAAAACAGGACTTCCTATATATCAATCTTTACCTCCGGACGATTCCGGAGCTCCTCGCGACGTCCTGGATCTCATCGGTATGTTACTTGCCCGAGATTCGATCGTCAGTATCCGCATACCTATTTCAATCTCGTTTATCGGCAAGTCTCTTTACTCGTTCCGTAATACAAGATCCCGCAACTTACACTAAGTCACATTGCTTGCAAGGCTTGTGTGTGATGTTGTATTACCGAGTGGGCCCCGAGATACCTCTCCGTCACATGGAGTGACAAATCCCAGTCTCGATCCATCCTAACTCAACTAACGCCTTCGGAGATACCTGTAGAGCATCTTTATAGTCACCCAGTTACGTTGCGACGTTTGATACACACAAAGCATTCCTCCGGTGTCAGTGAGTTATATGATCTCATGGTCATAGGAACAAATACTTGACACGCAGAAAACAGTAGCAACAAAATAACACGATCAACATGCTACGTCTATTAGTTTGGGTCTAGTCCATCACATGATTCTCCTAATGATGTGATCCCGTTTATCAAATGACAACACTTGCCTATGGTCAGGAAACCTTGACCATCTTTGATCAACGAGCTAGTCAACTAGAGGCTTACTAGGGACAGTGTTTTGTCTATGTATCCACACAAGTATTGTGTTTCCAATCAATACAATTATAGCATGGATCTTAAACGATTATCATGAACTAAGAAATATAATAATAACTAATTTATTATTGCCTCTAGGGCATATTTCCAACAGTCTCCCACTTGCACTAGAGTCAATAATCTAGTTCACATCACCATGTGATTCCAACGAATCCAACACCCGTATAGTTATGGGGTCTGATCACGTCTTGCTCGTGAGAGAGGTTTTAGTCAATGGTTCTGAAACTTTCAGATCCGTGTGTTCTTTACAAATCTTTATGTCATCTTATAGATGCTGCTACTATGCGCTATTTGGAAATACTCCAAATATCTACTCTACTATACGAATCCGTTTCACTACTCATAGTTATTCGGATTAGTGTCAAAGCTTGCATCGACGTAACCCTTTACGACGAACTCTTTAACCACCTCCATAATCAAGAAAAATTCCTTAGTCCATCAGTTAGTAAGGATAAATTTTGACCGCTGCTAGTGATTCAATCATGGATCACTCTTTGTACCTCTCAACAGACTTTGAGTCAAGGCACACATCAGGTGCGGTACCCAGCATGGCATACTTCAGATTCTACGGCCAAGGCATAGAAGACGACCTTCGTCTATTCTATTTATTCTGCCGGGGTCGGGTTTTGAGTCTTACTCAAATTCACACCTTACAACGCAACCAAGAACTCCTTCTTTGTTGATCTATTTTGAACTCCTTCAAAAACTTGTCAAGGCATGCATCTTGTTGAAACTTCTATTAAGCGCTTTCGATCTATCTCCATAGATCTTTGATGCTCAACGTTCGAGTAGCGCAATCCAGGTATTCCTTTGAAAAACTCCTTTCAAACAACCTTGTATGCCTTAAAGAAATTCTACATTACTTCTGATCCACAATATGTCAACCACATATACTTATCAGAAATTCTATAGTGCTCCCACTCACTTCTTTGGAAATACAAGTTTCTCGTAAACCTTGTACAAACCCAAAATCTTTGATCATCTCATCAAAGTGTATATTCCAACTCCGAGATGCTTGCACCAGTCCTATTTAAGGATCGCTGGAGCTTGCATACTTTCTAGTATCTTTAGGATCGACAAAACCTCATGGTTGTATCTCATACAATGTTTGCTCAAGGAAACCGTCGAGGAAACAATGTTTTGACATCCTACATGCAATATTTCATAAATAATGCAGCAACTAGTAACATAATTCTAACAGACTTTTAGCATCGCTACGAGTGAGAAAGTCTCATCATAGTCAACTCTTTGATGTTGTCGGAAACATCTTTGCGACAAGTCGATCTTTTCTTAATAGTGACTTATCACTATCATCGTCTGTCTTCCTTTTAAAGATCCATCTTTACTCAATAGTCCCATGACCATCAAGCAGTTCTTCCAAAGTCTACACTTTGTTTTCATACATGGATCCTCTCTTGGATTTCATGGCTTCCAGCCATTTGTCGGAATCTGGGCCCACCATTGCTTTGTCCATAACTCGTAGGTTCATTGTTGCTCAACAACATGACCTCCAAGACAGGGTTACCGTACCACTCTATAGTAGTACGCGACCTTGTCAACCTACGAGGCTTGTAGTAACTTGATCCGATGCTCGATGATCACCATCATCAGCTTTCACTTCAATTGGTGTAGGCGCCACAGGAACAACTTCCTGCACCCTGCTACACACTGGTCGAAGTGATGGTTCAATAACCTCATCAAGTTCTACCACCCTCCCACTCAATTCTTTCGAGAGACACCTTTCCTCGAGAAAGGATCCGTTTCTAGAAACAAACACTTTGCTTTCGGATCTGAGATAGGAGATGTACCCAACTGTTTTGGATATCCTATGAAGATGCATTTATCCGCTTTGGGTTCGAGCTTATCAGACTGAAACTTTTTCACATAAGTGTCAAAACCCCAAACTTTCAAGAAACGACAGTTTAGATTTCTATAAACCTCAGTCTATACTGTGTCATCTCAACGGAAATACGTGGTGCCCTATTTAAAGTGAATGCGGTTGTCTCTAATGCTTAACCCATAAACGATAGTGGTAATCCGATAAGAGACATCATAGCATGCACCATACCAAATAGTGTGTGGCTATGACGTTCAGACACATCATCACACTATGATGTTCTAGGTGGCATGAACCGCGAAACAATTTCCACATTGTCTTAACTGCGTACCAAAACTCGTAATTCAGATATTCATTTCTATGATCATATCGTAGACAGTTTATCCTCTTGTTACGACGAACTTCACTCCGAAACAGAATTGAACTTTTCAATATTTCAGACTTGTGATTCATTAAGCAAATACTCTAGTATCTACTCAAATCGTCATTGAAGTAAGAACATAATGATATCCACCGCGTGCCTCAGCACCCATTGGACTGCATACATCAAAATGTATCACTTCCAACAAGTTACTATCTTATTTCATCTCAATGAAAACAAGGCCTTGCTCATGTGGTATGATTTGCATGTCACTAGTGATTCAAAATCAAGTGAGTATAAAGATCCATCAGCATGGAGCCTCTTCATGCAATTTATACCAACATGACTCAAGCGGCAGTGCCACAAGTAAGTGGTACTATCATCATTACCTCGTATCTTTTGGCACCAATATCAGGAACATGTGTAACACTACAATCGAGATTCAATAAACCATTGAAGGTGATTATTCAAGAAAATAGAGTAACCATTATTCTCTTTAAATGAATAATCGTATTGCAATAAACACGATCCAATCATGTTCATGCTTAACGCAAGCACCAAATAACAATTATTTAGGTTTAACACCAATGTCGATGGTAGAGGGAGCGTGCGACGTTTGATCATATCAACCTTGGAAACACTTCCAACACGTATCGTCACCTCGCCTTTAGCTAGTCTCCGTTTATGCCGTAGCTTTCATTTCGTGTTACTAATCACTTAGCAACCGAACCGGTACCAATACCCTCATGCTACTAGGAGTACTAGTAAAGTACACATCAACATCATGTATATCAAATATACTTCTTTAGACTTTTGCCAGCCTTCTTATCTACCAAGTATCTAGAGTTGCTCCGCCTCAGTGACTGTTCCCCTCATTACAGAAGCACTTAGTATCGGGTTTGGGTTTAATCTTGGGTCTCTTCATTAGTGCAGCAACTGTTTTGCCGTTTCACGAAGTATCCCTTCTAGCCCTTGCCTTTCTTGAAACTTAGTGGTTTTACAAACCATCAACTATTGATGCTCCTTCTTGATTTCTACTTTCCCAGTGTCAAACATCGCGAATCACTCAAAGATCATTGTATCTATCCTTGATACGTTATAGTTCATCACGAAGCTCTCACAGCTTGGTGGCAGTGACTTTGGAGAACTATCACTATCTCATCTGGAAGATTAACTCCCACTTGATTCAAGTGATTGTCGTACTCAGACAATCTGAGCACACACTCAACGATTGAGCTTTTCTCCTTTACTTTGTGGACAAAGAATCTTGTCGGAGGTCTCGTACCTCTCAACAAGGGCACGAGCATGAAATCACAATTTCATCTCTTTAGAACATCACTTATGTTCCGTGACGTTTCAAAACGTCTTCGGTGCCTTGGTTCTAAGCCATTAAGTATTTTGCACTGAACTATCGTGTAGTCATCAGAAACGTGTATGTCGGATGTTCACAGCATCCACAGACGATGCTCGAGGTGCAACACACCGAGTGGTGCATTAAGGACATAAGCCTTCTGCGCAGCAACGAGGACAATCCTCTTCAAAGTTTGCTACTATCAACTTTCAACTAAATTTTCTCTAGGAACATATAAAAACAGTAGAGCTATAGCGCAAGCTACATCATAATTCGCAAACACCATTAGACTATGTTCATGATAATTAGTTCAATTAATCATATTACTTAAGAACTCCCACTCAAAAAGTACATCTCTCTAGTCATTTGAGTGGTACATGATCCAAATCCACTATCTCAAGTCCGATCATCACGTGAGTCGAGAATAGTTTCAGTGGTAAGCATCTCTATGCTAATCATATCAACTATACGATTCATGCTCGACCTTTCGGTCTCATGTGTTCCGAGGCCATGTCTGCACATGCTAGGCTCGTCAAGCTTAACCCGAGTGTTCTGCGTGTGCAACTGTTTTGCACCCGTTGTATGTGAACGTTGAGTCTATCACACCCGATCATCACGTGGTGTCTCGAAACGAAGAACTGTCGCAACGGTGCACAGTCGGGGAGAACACAATTTCGTCTTGAAATTTTAGTGAGAGATCACCTCATAATGCTACCGTCGTTCTAAGCAAGATAAGGTGCAAAAAAGGATTAACATCACATGCAATTCATAAGTGACATGATATGGCCATCATCATGCGCTTCTTGATCTCCATCACCAAAGCACCGGCACGATCTTCTTGTCACCGGCGTCACACCATGATCTCCATCATCATGATCTCCATCAACGTGTCGCCATCGGGGTTGTCGTGCTACTCATGCTATTGCTACTAAAGCTACGTCCTAGCAATATAGTAAACACATCTGCAAGCACAAACGTTAGTTTAAAGACAACCCTATGGCTCCTGCCGGTTGTCGTACCATCGACGTGCAAGTCGATATTAACTATTACAACATGATCATCTCATACATCCAATATATCACATCACATCGTTGGCCATATCACATCACAAGCATACCCTGCAAAAACAAGTTAGACGTCCTCTAATTTTGTTGTTGCATGTTTTACGTGGTGACCATGGGTATCTAGTAGGATCGCATCTTACTTACGTAAACACCACAACAGAGATATATGAATTTCTATTTAACCTCATCCAAGGACCTCCTCGGTCAATTCCGATTCAACTAAAGTTGGAGAAACTGACACCCGCCAGTCCTCTTTGAGCAACGGAGTTACTCGTAGCGATGAAACCAGTCTCTCGTAAGCGTACGAGTAATGTCGGTCCGAGCCGCTTCGATCCAACAATACCGCGGAATCAAGAAAAGACTAAGGAGGGCAGCAAAACGCACATCACCGCCCACAAAAACTTTTGTGTTCTACTCGAGAAGACATCTACGCATGAACCTAGCTCATGATGCCACTGTTGGGGAACGTCGCATGGGAAACAAAAATTTTCCTACGCGCACGAAGACCTATCATGGTGATGTCCATCTACGAGAGGGGATGTCCGATCTACGTACCCTTGTAGACCGCACAGCAGAAGCGTTAGTGAACGCGGTTGATGTAGTGGAACGTCCTCACGTCCCTCGATCCACCCCGCGAACCGTCCCGCGATCAGTCCCACGATCTAGTGCCGAACGGACGGCACCTCCGCGTTCAGCACACGTACAGCTCGACGATGATCTCGGCCTTCTTGATCCAGCAAGAGAGACGGAGAGGTAGAAGAGTTCTCCGGCAGCGTGACGGCGCTCCGGAGGTTGGTGATGATCTTATCTCAGCAGGGCTCCGCCCGAGCTCCGCAGAAACGCGATCTAGAGGTGAAACCGTGGAGATATGTGGTCGGGCTGCCGTGGCAAAAGTTGTCTCAAATCAGCCCTAATACCTCAGTATATATAGGAGGGAGGGGGAGGGAAGAGGCAGCCTCAAACCCTCAAGGTTTGGCCGAAATTGGAGGTGGAGGAGTCCTACTCCAATCCTACTTGGAGTAGGATTCCACCTTCCCACTTGGAAACTCTTTCCACCTTGTGTTTTTTCCTTCTCAAACCTTATGGGCCTTAGTGGGAACTTATTCCAGCCCACTAGGGGCTGGTTTATATCTTCCCATAGCCCATGAGACCCCTTGGGGCGTGACACCCCTCCCGATGGTCCCCGGCACCCCTCCCGGCACTCCCGGTACACTACCGATGAGCCCGGAACTTTTCCGGTGACCAAAACAGGACTTCCTATATATCAATCTTTACCTCCGGACGATTCCGGAGCTCCTCGCGACGTCCTGGATCTCATCTGGGACTCCGAACAACATTCGGTAACCAACCATATAACTCAAATACGCATAAAACAACGTCGAACCTTAAGTGTGCAGACCCTGCGGGTTCGAGAACTATGTAGACATGACCCGAGTGACTCCTCGGTCAATATCCAATAGCGAGACCTGGATGCCCATATTGGATCCCACATATTCTACGAAGATCTTATCGTTTGAACCTCAGTGCCAAGGATTCATATAATCCTGTATGTCATTCCCTTTGTCCTTCGGTATGTTACTTGCCCGAGATTCGATCGTCAGTATCCGCATACCTATTCCAATCTCGTTTACCGGCAAGTCTCTTTACTCGTTCCGTAATACAAGATCCCTCAACTTACACTAAGTCACATTGCTTGCAAGGCTTGTGTGTGATGTTGTATTACCGAGTGGGCCCCGAGATACCTCTCCGTCACATGGAGTGACAAATCCCAGTCTCGATCCATCCATCCTAACTCAACTAACACCTTCGGAGATACCTGTAGAGCATCTTTATAGTCACCCAGTTACGTTGCGACGTTTGATACACACAAAGCATTCCTCCGGTGTCAGTGAGTTATATGATCTCATGGTCATAGGAACAAATACTTGACACGCAGAAAACAGTAGCAACAAAATGACACGATCAACATGCTACGTCTATTAGTTTGGGTCTAGTCCATCACATGATTCTCCTAATGATGTGATCCCGTTTATCAAATGACAACACTTGCCTATGGTCAGGAAACCTTGACCATCTTTGATCAACGAGCTAGTCAACTAGAGGCTTACTAGGGACAGTGTTTTGTCTATGTATCCACACAAGTATTGTGTTTCAATCAATACAATTATAGCATGGATAATAAACGATTATCATGAACTAAGAAATATAATAATAACTAATTTATTATTGCCTCTAGGGCATATTTCCAACAGATCCGCGTGTGCTGATTGGCTGGCGAGCGGGGGTTTGGATCGAGGGCCCAGGTGAGGGCTTGTCCGTTGGATCTAGTCAGTTCGGTGAAGATCCGACACTTGGAAATGAATCGGTGCATGGATGTGGCGTACGCGCCTCTGACTTCGTGTGCTTCTTTGTTGCATGACACGCGCCCGTTTTTCTGCATGCATGCACGTGTCGCATCAGAGCCATTAGCAGCGTAGTCTGAATGGGCTCTGAATATGAGGGGGGAGTGCTCGACACGGTGCACCGACGAAAGTTTGAACGGCGGGCGTGCTCGACGCAGTCCTCGACGCAGTGTGTGAATCGGCGACGCACCCTTTCATCCAATAGGAAAACGCAAATGGGCGGCATCCATTAATTGCTGCAACTGAATCGACAAACCGCAACCGATGCAGCCCGCCCAAAACCTGCTATTTAACCCTCCTCTGCCCCGTGCACATCTTCATCTTCCTCCTTGCCCTCCTCACATCCAAGCAACCGCAAGCCCCGACATGGAGTTCCACGGCCCGACGTTCCGAGCGCCCGGCACCAGGCCGGAAAGGATGTACCCCGCTGGGGTCATCGTGGAGAACGAGCTCCGGGTCTGGGCCATGTCGCGCTGGCGGGGTGGACGGGAGTTCGCGGGGCTCTTCCTTCGCGCCCTCTATCACCACCTCCCTGTGGGAACTCCGCAGATGTTCACCATCGACGAGTCTCGCATGGGAGGAACGGGCATGATCGTGCGCTTCCGCAACCCCTACGACGCCTATCACCTCCTCGGCCGTGTGTGGTTTGGCGGGTGCGAGTTCATCTGCTTCACCACCTAGAACATCTTCACCGACCTCGACAGCATCTGGCCCAACGAGCACGCCATGCACACCCTCCCTTACAACCTCCCGCCGGCCGACGACGAGGAGTGAAGACGCGCGCCCGTCGCCCCTCCATGCCGGGTTTATCTTAGTTTAATCTTTCTATCGTATATGTAATGTTAAACACTATGTTATCTGTAAGTTTATTGTAATCGCCCGTACTATTGTGCCCTACGTACGTTTATGTGATGCCCGTGTTTATATCGGGCCCGTTTATATCTTATCTATGTCGTGCACATCTATGTGTTTATTTGGGGCTATACTGTAAGTTTATATATTTATCAGTGACCGTGACGCAGTGAACCAGGTATTGGGCTCATCCTTTCTTCTCACCATTCATGGTTTTGTGTTTATTTTGTCACCATTCACCAGGAACTAATCTATCGTTTGTTTGACCCAGGAGCAGCAGGGCCCGGAGCAGCAAGGCAGCAATGGAGGGGGGGACAATGGAGCGCAGCCGCAGCGACAAGGGGCTCCAGTTTGGCAGCCAGAACCTGTTCCAGCCGGTCCCGTTCCAGCCAGAACAGGCGATTCTGCAGAAAATAACGGGCACAGCGAGCAGTAAGGGCCAGAAAATAAGCAGCAGAACCTGTTCCAGCCACTGTTCCACGCATCACAGACGTTCCTCAAGTGTAGTTCCCCGTGTAGTACTTGCTATGTACATTTTACAGTTGTATCTTGCAGGCCGCTTAGGCCATGTTTGTAAATGGGCCCGTTTGTAAATAATATAAATCAGATTAGATGTTAAGATAGATGAACTTGGATTGTTGTATATAATCCGTCGTTTTTATTTCCTATTGAAAATCATACATGACCAGTCAAATAATTTTGGGCCTCGTTATTCCTATTGTAATCAGTAGTACCTTTTGTAAATTACACCTTTGGGCCTGGTTATAATCCGTCGTTTTTATTTTGGGCCCAACATCTATTCGCCAGTCCACGAATAATTGTTTTGTACTCAAACTGAACTTTCTTTGGTCTCGCACTCGGCAGCCCAATTTTGTTTTTTTTACTGCTAACGGAATTTGGGTGTGTACTCTGTTAACTGAAGAACAAAAAACAGAGGAAACACAACATGAAAACTGAATAATTTCTGTTCCAAACTGCTAATTCATTTAAGATACATGAACTTGTCATGGCGCACAGATCACATCGTCTACACTGGACAGACCTAAATGCCCCCTCTAATGACGATGAATAGCAAGTAAAACATAAACAGAGCAATGACACAGCAATAAAAAAACACTGCCATGATATTTGCTTGCTTCTGCAAATCGATCATCTCCCTTTGATTTTTCTTTATCTTCTTCAGTTCATCGGTCAGTTCAGACTCCAAGTACCTCGCCATCGGCACAACTCTGCCCGCCCCTCTGTCCGAGCTCCCCCAATTCTCCATCTGCGGCACCCCGCCCAAATTGAGCTCTCAGGTTGCGGCCACGCTAGAATCAATGTAGCCCTCAGATTTAATCCTGTGAACATATTCATCAATCCACTCGAAATGTGTGCATTTCTTCAGGATCTGCAAACCACAAAATGAACCCTAAATCTCAAATTCGAGGAGAAAAAACAAAATATGGAGAAATCAAAGCAAACAACATCGAAAGAACGGGCTTAGAACCGAGATCTAACCTTGCCATCCCGTCCCGCCATTGGTTTGCTCAAGCATTTCACAAACTCCCGCCCAAGATTGCCATTCTCATCAGTCTTAGTCACCAACCGTTTGAGAGGCTCTGGGCGTGGGCAGTTAGGGCACCTTGTGAGCATCACTGGACCATACTGACGCCAGTTTGATTGCGTGGCCGAGGAGGTGGACATCTGCACTAGGTCGCCGGAGACCCGAGGAAGAAGAAGAATGGGGAAAGGGGAAAGCAATGGGCGGCGGCGGACGGACGGGCAACGGGCGGAATCACTTCTAGCCGCGACGAGGTAGGTCCCCCGCTTACTGGACAAGTGGTGGGTCCCGCGCTTACGTGGATACGTTGTGGGTCCAACCCATAACAGCTAATGAGGATATCACTTCAGCTTAAGGGCCATGTCTCACAGGAGCTATTGACTCGCTCAAAAGTGTCGCTGTCGAGCCATTCTGTCGAACAACGTCCCATTCCATCCAATTCGCAGGAAAGACGTCGCACAGGAGCTATTGGCCCGGATTGATGTATGTTGTTGTCAAACCTTTATGGAATAATTAATAAAGATGGCTACATTCATCGATTGATGTAGAGGTCGGGGTTTAACCTCCTTTTTCGAAAAAAAAAACTAGCTCATCAGGCCGTATTAGCCTGCCCCTACTATAATTTTGTAGAATTTATTGAATGGCTTTGTTTAGCTGTATCTAATGGCTTTCGTTCAGTAAACACCATTTCTATTCAATTTCTTGTTGGCACGGCTAGCCGATGTGTTGTTCTCAATTTTCCTCTTTCTGACCGTTAACTGTACATTACAGCTTTTGCACATAAACTTTGGAACAATTACGTTGTTGCCAAAGAAGGAGGGGGCAATGCGCATTGAACAATTCTGACATATTTGCTTGCTTAATGTGAGGTTCAAAATATTTATAAAAGTCGGGACGAATATATAGATTGACGCAGATTGCACATGTTGTGGTACAACCCAGTCAAACGACTTTCATGCCGGGCAGAAACATACTAGAGGGTGTGGTTGTCCTTCATGAAACCCTCCATGAAATTCACTCGAAGAAACTAGATGGAGTTATCTTCAAGATGAATTTTGAGAAAGCTTATGATAAGGTAAATGGTCTTTCCTACAACAAGCCTTACGTATGATGGAATTTGACGAGATATGGAGGAAGCACCTTCAATCCTTTGTACAAAAAGGTAGCGTTGGAATTAAAGTTAATGATGATATTGATCATTACTTTCAAATGCACAAAGGTCTCCGACAGGGAGACCCAATGTACCCCATCCTATTTAATGTAGTTGCGGATATGCTGACAATTCTAATAGGAAGGGCTAAAGAGGAAGGCCATGTAGGTGTGGACTAATACCACATCTAGTGGATGGTGATGTGTCTATTCTACAATATGCTGATGACACAATATTTTTTATGGAACATGATATTGCAAAAGCAAGAAATATGAAACTTATTCTTTGCTTATTCGAACAATTGTCGGGCTTGAAAATTATTCTCCACAAGAGTGAATTGGGAAGATGAACAAGATATATATAAACAACTGTTCAGATGTGAATTGGGAAGCCTACCATTCAGTTATCTAGGAATACCAATTCACCACCGTAAGCTATCAAACAAAGAGTGGAAGTGTACTGAGGATCGTTTTGAGAAAAAAACTAAGTTGCTGGAAGGGTAAGCTTTTGTTTTACGGAGGACGGCTAATATTTATTAACTCAGTGCTTACGAGTATGCCTATGTTCCTTCTGTCCTTCCTTGAGGCCGGTAAGGGTACGCAAAAGGTTGGAATTTTATCGATCCCGTTTTTTTGGTAGAGTGATGAAGTTAAGAGGAAATACAGGCTTACTAGGTGGGATATTACGTGCAGATCCAAGGACCAGGGAGGTCTGGGGATTGAGAATTTAGAGGTAAAGAACATGTGTCTGCACAGTAAATAGCTATTCAGACTATCTATGGAGACAGAAGGTATGTGGGTACAAATTTTGCGTAATAAATACTTACTATCTAAAACCTTGGCCCAGTTCACAGTTAGACCCAATGATTCACCATTGTGGAAAGGCTTGATGAAAATGAAAGCTGCCTTTTTTTCCATGGAGCTAAATTTATCATTGGAAATGGAGAGTCCACGAGATTCTGGGAGGATACGTGGTTGGGGAAGACGCCTCTACCATACAATATCCATCTCTCGATAATATTGTGCAACGTAAGGAGACGTACGTTTCCACAATATTATAGTCTAATCCTCTAAATATTCAATTCCGAAGAGCTTTAATAGGTCATCGATGGGAGGCTTGGTTACACTTAGTCAGAAGACTCATGGATGTCCGGTTATCGGACGAGTCCGATAGGCTTCATTGGAAGCTAACAAGTAATGACATCTTTAAAGTAAAATTGATGTATTTGAACCTTATTGACACAACGTCAGTCTCCAAGTCGATTCATATCCGGAAGCGTAATGACCCTGACCCTGACCCTGAATTATGTGCCTTGTGCAGATCGATTGAAAACTACGGTCATATTATTTTTCATTGTCCTTTGGCTCAATTTTCTTAGAGCTGATTCAAAGAATGATTGGGCATGTCTTAGGCGAGAAATGCTACAACTACAGGGAGTTTACAAAACGTTTACGGACTAAGCTTAGATGGGATATTTTGATTGGTTTAGGATGAAGCGGGCCCACCCTAAAAATCAGGGGGGGGGGCAAGATTAGTGAGAGGAGAGGGGTTAGTCCGTTAAAGTTTGTATAAATCATCCGTAAGTTTAGCATTTTTGGTCTTGGGCACAGTCTACTTTCGAGGATCTTAGGCCCTTGGCTTGTTTCCTGGTGGGACAACTCAAACGGCCACGAGCGGATCTACACCCCAGGCCCCCAGGGCCTAGGCCCGAGGCGTGACTTTTTTTAGCTATTACTATGCTATTTTTTTCACATGGGCCTGAGGCCTAGTCCAAAAACATAGCCAGGAACCCAAGGCCCGGATACAGGACATGAGGGAAGTGATCGGGCGACCACGACCTAGGATCGCTCGTACGTTGTCTCCCTTTGACCCACTGCCTCTTAGTTAGGATGAAAATGGAATGGAAACTTTCCGCTTTTCCGACGGAAAATTGAAAACGGAGAGGAAATATGAAAGCGGAAATGGAAATTTGCAAAACGAAAATGAAAATGGAATTTTTAATGTGAAAACGAAAACAAAAACAAAAGAGTGTTTTCCGGTGGAACATATGTGGAAATGGAACTTTTCGTTTCCGTGAATATGGAATTTTCTATTTTTACTATAGGCCTACGACTGCTTTGTAGCCCAACCATCAAATAACACACAATGACACAATTAGCATAATGGATCATTTGAGGCCCAACTTATACTACCATATATGTACTCAGCTAGACCGGATACACAATTGTCATGTACTCATACAATACTAGGATATGTTGCTAACATGATCAAATTATATTTTTGTAGACATGTTAGCAATTCATTAATTCTTGTTGTTGTCTGTATTACTCTATGATTCAAGGGGTTTTAAAGTTCCGGTCAACGCCCACTTCCATTTCTGTATCCGTTTTGTATTCGCTCCGTGTCTGTTTCCGGTAGTATTTGTTTCCGTATTCATTTTCGGGGTTTCTGTATTCGTTTACACTTGTGCAAAATAATATGAAAACAAATGTGATAGCACTCAGTTTCGTCCTTTTCCGCTCCGTTTTCATCCCTACCCAGTTCCCCTTCCCGTGCGTCGCTCTTGTCGCTCCACCGTCCGCGGTCCTGTGCGCCGCCGCCACCTCCACCTCCACCAGTTTTAATTAATCTTTATTGTTTCACCATGTTTATATCTTTTCTTATGAAATTACAATTTTCATGTCTTGAAGGTGTTCTTCGCCTTGTGTCGCTGATCATGTCATGGGAGACACAGATGAAATAAACAACTGATTTAGTGCTCTTATATATCCTGGTATTATTTCTAGTATTCTCATGTTTTGTCTCTTTGGTTGGATTGTTAAGCAATGAGATTAAATTCTAGAATTATTCAACGTTTGAGATTCTTTTGTTTGTTACCATATATGGCCTTTTTTTTAAATGTCATGATGTCTTTCTCAGGTAGTTATAAGTGCCAAAGTTTTCGCATGTCGTCGAGAATTTTTTTGGACCCGCTTTGCTTCAATTCTGGCTCCGCCACTGCAAACGGCTATTTTGGTTTGGCTCTTCATCTATGTGTTTTATCTCTTTGGACCAGAACAAATTTACTATTGAGTATCAGTTTCCTAACAATGCTCCTGACTGTATTTTTAAAATGTTAATCTTTGTAGCTGTGGAAATCATTGACTAAGAAGGGCGACAAGGATGCAGTCGAGCTTCTGATCTCCGGCGTAAGGGCTACAGCGAATTCTATTCTGAATGCAGCTCAAGCTCAACATCCCTGGATGGGCTCTAGCGTTCCTCTCCTTAGTCTTTTGTGTTGTGGTTTTTAGGTGGCCTACGTGTCATGAACTTATGTTGCCTGTTGTGGCTGTATGTATGGTTTATGTTTACTTTGCCTAGTTGGGTGATGTGTTGGTTGTGGAACCTTTATGTGATGCTTGCTGACTTTACTAATATAAAGTCGGGATGACACCTTTTATCTAAAAAAATTGTAGCACATGTGGCAATTTTAATGAAACAAGCTGAATATCTTACATTCTGGTAGATAATTGGATGCCCACGACATAAAGGAATAATGCTTTCCAATCTCAATCTTCGCCTCAGCACTAGTGCTCCAACACTTAAAAGTTATTTAAAGGAAAAGAATGTGTGCAGGTTGGGTAGCCCACGGATAAGAATATCTAGCCCATGAAATTTGTACATATATGTAGGAAACGTCTACATGTACGTGTGAAAAAACATGATGTGTGCCTTAGAATAACAACAACTTTGTTAATTAGAATGGTCTTTACACAGATAAACTTATTTGCGACACATTTATCTGCGCTATTTTACCAGCATGATCCTTTGTTTTGAAAAACAAACAAAACATCAGCAACATAAGCAGTTTTGCCACTCCCTCTCATAAAAATAAAACTTAGAAAACAACAACATAAATTGTCATAAAAAAACATTAGAAAATTGTATTACAAAATGTAACGACATTTATCTGTGCTATTTTACCAGCATGACATAACATCAGCAACATAAGCAGTATTGCCACTCCCTGTCATAAAAAAAACTTAGAAAACAACAACATAGGCAGTCTTACCACTTTCTGTCATAAAAAACACCCTTCAGAAAAACTGAATTACAAAAAGCGCCGACTCCGCTGGGGATCGAACTATTTTACCAGCATGACATAACATCAGCAACATAAGCAGTTTTGCCACTCCCTCTCATAAAAAAAACTTAGAAAACAACAACATAAATTGTCATAAAAAAACATTAGAAAATTGTATTACAAAATGTAACGACATTTATCTGTGCTATTTTACCAGCATGACATAACATCAGCAACATAAGCAGTATTGCCACTCCCTGTCATAAAAAAAACTTAGAAAACAACAACATAGGCAGTCTTACCACTTTCTGTCATAAAAAACACCCTTCAGAAAAACTGAATTACAAAAAGCGCCGACTCCGCTGGGGATCGAACCCAGAATCTCTGGTTTCGTAGACCAGCGCCTTATCCATTGGGCCACGGAGTCTTTGCTGTTTAAAGGGATTAATCAAGCTTCACCTACAGCAGAGATGGTTTGTCATGATCGTATTAGGGACTAGCGCATCAGAAAGCTACACCAGATCTGTCGTACTCATTACAAATTGAGAACTTCAATCGTTTCTGGAACCATACAAGTAAACCAGTACCCTACAGCAATGGAAACCAAACAGTCTAACACTCTTACTCCCTCCGTCGAGGTGTATAAATCACCTTACGAAAATCAAATCTTTACCTAATAATAAAGAGGCTATCGCTTCCGTCGGAAAACCCATCGAGGTGATTTTATAAAAAAGATTTTACTGTTTATGACATTAAACTCGTAGTATATATTAAATATTTTTTAAAATACTCATATCTTTTAAACCGTAACTCCAAATTTAACATATTATACATGAAATTTGATTAGAAAAATATGTAGAATTTAAATATGATATTATTTTATCTGTTAAACGTTTAATAAAAATACTATCTAGGGTGCAATCTTAATAAATAAGTCATTATTCGTCTTTCTTTCATACCGGTACTCATCCGGGTTGGGGATGAACACGTCAACAAAATCAGGATTAGAGATGAAACTGAAGGTCACTTGACTGATTCTTTGTACGTATTAAATCTACATGCAAACCGTGTTAAAATAGAAGACCTGTGAAATTTTGAACTGTATTTTTGTAGGATAAGACCATCTTTATTTGTATCGTAACTATAAATTCTCAAATTATAGACATTTTTTATAAATTAAGAGCGTGTGCGGTGTGGTATTTCTTTCTCCCGTTGCAACGCATGGGCCCTTTTGCTAGTCTATACCTAATAATAAAGCGGCTATTGCTTCCGTCGGAAAATCCACCGCGGCATTTTTATAAAAAAGCCCCTGTAATTTTTGTTATTCAACCCGCGCTCCATCATTTATCTGCAACGCAAAAGAAAAAACGATTCGCTGCAAAAATTATACCCGTACGCATCACCTCCTCCTGTCAACCCCGGGCCACCCTGGCCTGTGCCCAGGCCGCCGCCGCGGCCGACCTCAACCGCCACCGCTGCCGATCTCAACCCACCCGCCTCCGCGGCTGTACCTCTCCCCGCTCACTGCCCCGTTGCGGCGCTCGAGCGCATCGCGTCGACCCTGGTCCATCCTGACATGTGCCCAGGCCGCTGCCACACCACTCGCCGCTGCGGCCGACCTCAACCACCACTGCTGTCGATCTCAACCCACCCGCCTCCGCGTTCGTACCTCTGCCCGCTTGCTGCCCCCATTTTGGCGCTCGAGCACGGCTTCTGGATCAAATCAACGCGACAACTACATCGACTTATGCGTCTACTCGATGCAGAACGGCGGCGGCGCGCGGATAAGACGCGACGGAGCAAAGTACTTGCAGGTGGAGGCGGGCCTCCATGGCTCACACGGGGAACTCCGAGGTTATGGCGCGGCAACAACGACTCCTTATGGCCAGATAGAGGCACCTAACCCTTGCTCCCCTCATCGTATCCCCTTCTCCGGCAGGAACTCATCATCTGGTGTGATCCTCTCCCCATGCCTCCAACCGTGTGCCAAGCACCGGCAAGAAATTTTGTTTTGTGGGGATTTTTTTGCTGATGAATGAATGTATTGAATGTAAGATTGCGTTGTTGTAGAGACAGAGAATGGAACACCACCTTCAGTTTGTCATCTGATCCCACATTCTCTACCCCATGAGTGAAATAAGATAACAGTCCATTGATCAATTCACGTAGCCTCTTTGTTTTGCTTTGCTTGTCCCGTTCAATTTCTCATCATGGTGGAATTAACAATGGACGGGTTGATTTCTCAACAAAATAGGATAAGAGTGACTACATTAGTTAGTTAGCTTATTATTTTAATAAATCAAAATGATTATAAAAGATTAAAAGCGTGTGGTATTTTTTTTCTCCCGTTGCAACGCACGGACCCTTTTGCTAGTAATCTTAAAATATACTTAAACGCGATGCATTAACTCTTACCATGTTTCTTGTTTTTTGACATAAATAAAATAATCAACCAATAAAAGATGCGGGTTATGTATGCATTCAATGACTTGAGACTACCAAACAAGACATGCAGTGATCAGTTCATTGCATGTAATGCTATTAAATAGCGAATAAACATTAAGTGTCGTGGCAGGATGACTTTAACTAGGTCAGATATTCACCCCGATCTAGCTATAAGCCTGTTGAGAAGTCGCCATTTGATTCTTAGAACATCTCTAGCCGAACTCTTAGCATCCAACTCCTCAAACAAAGGTACCAGACTATTGTCTAGAACTTCAAGCTAATTAGTCAACGTCGAACCCCATGTAGAAATCATCATTGGCTTTAGTGGTCTCATATGCAAAAAGTTAATTAAACAAGTCAAAACTATCTACTCATGCATTATGTATTAATGAAAGAAGATTGTCACCTTTGACTTTTGGCTAACAAGAACTATGACTAGTAGTTTGATCAAGGTAAGAGAGCCCACACTAGCCCATCATCTAGCATGTCACCACATCAATACGTCACCATGAATTCTCTCCTGACTCACCCGTGAGAAGGCGACCGAAGTTACTCACACAGTTTCAGATTATCCATTCATGCTCAATATGGTCAAACATAAGTCTTTAAGTAGTCCATAATCGTAGACACGACTCTTCGAATAGGTTTCAACCCTGCAATGGTGTATTGTTGCACACATGATTCATCAGTTACACCCCTAGGATGGAGTACTTCAATTGGATACAGGGTGAGGATGTTACCACGACAGTAACTCACAACGACTCTAGTCCAAAGTAGTCGCCTATCTGAATGTGAATCTGTAAATGGAAATCCGATCTCAAACGATGTGTGCAGGCACCAAACTAGTTCTGGTCAGGCTGTTCACACACTTCGCAAGCTAGACCACATCCAACTAACATTTCGAATTATTGAGACTCATGAACAAAGAACAGGGTTAATTAATAAATCAAGAGATATCAGTGGGCCGCATTGTGTGCTTGTACTCTCTAACTTGGAAAGCATATTTGAAAACTCTTGTACTATGTGCGGGATCAATGAGACACCCATCATGTTCCAACACAGACTTTCATCGTCATTTTTAGTCCAATTCATACTTATACCCATCTCATCATTAGTAAGATGATCACTACCACATTCGGTTCATCATTCATGTTGGACCGATACTTGCATAACTCTGAGCATAGCTAAGATCGACAAGGGTGTAGGGCCACCGGCCACATGATGATATCAAGCAACTCCTAATGATGCTAGGATCATGATAAGCTTTGTACCGTGACAAATCATGTCCATGTGTTTGTTGCCCACACGTGTAAACCATGGAGGCAACTTCTTTTTGCCTTGAATAAACAACCCACACGCTATAAATGTGGAGCCGTCTTCTTCTACCCGAATAAACCGCACGTCGATCATCACTACCTGTAAAAAACAATGGTGTGTGCTTTGCAGCATACTGCTGCTACGAACTGAACATGGATAATACAAGGGGTGTATTATTTATGTAACTTCATTGGATGCAAGGTTCTTGATGAGAATTAACAAGTAAAAACGTAATGTTGTTGCCTTTGATGTGTCACGAGCTGGGCGGTCGAGAAAACAAAATTATAATTTTGCTTTGGATAAGAGGGGACATAGACAGGTGGTCAGCTTTGGCGCTCGCGCTGGCTCAGCGGTGCGTGTGGCTGACTGTTTGGCATTGGTCGGCACAAGCCTTGATGCTTGTTCACGATGAGGGCTTTTTCGATGGTCGTTGATGACGGAGTCGGAGTCGCCCTCGCGGAGGCATGATGACGATGATGTCGGGTTGCAACCTCGACGATGCTTTTCTCCTCCATAACATGTGTGCATTTTTGTGTGGGTTTTCACATCGCCATGTGTACATTGTTTTGCGGACGTGATGTAACGATTTTCATTCGATTTTTCGTTAAAATTAACTGAACAATTCTCTTCGACCTTTTTTAATGAATCGGGTCCTAGGGAATCGCGTTTAAAAAAGTAGACATATAACCTAAAGAGTATTTTGTCATCGGATCAGAAAATGTAACTTGAAAATGTTAAAAAAAAGCGCCGACTCCGCTGGGGATCGAACCCAGAATCTCTGGTTTCGTAGACCAGCGCCTTATCCATTGGGCCACGGAGTCCTTGCATGTTTCTAATAACGGCAGTGTTATAACAATTCTGTAATTATTTAGTAGTCCTGCGTACCTAAATATAAGTCTTTTAAGACATTTCACTAGGAGTCTACATACGAAGCAAAATGAGTGAATCTATACTCTAAAGTATGTCTATATACATCCGTATGTAGTTCATTAGTGAAACCTTTAGAAAGACTTATATTTAGGAACGGAGGGAGTACATGCTACTGCATGTGCAATTAGGTGAGAATGCTCCAACACGTGCAGTTATTCAAGAAAATGGCTCATAAATACGCCTTGGTTTCATCTGAATTTGTTTATATTTTATTCATTAATTTGTTTTGATAGCTACTCAGAGGTCTTTCTTCCTTACTGACTCTCGTGCTTAATACGAAAAACGGTCCTTGTGTGAAAAGTGTCAACTGATTATCTCCTTTGTTTTTCTGATTGTTCTTCCGATAGGAATATTTCCTTGATCAGCTAACCTGGCGCATTTCCCCGTGATGGTACTATTTACATATCTTCTACCTCTGCTGCTTCTGTTCAGAAAGGATAGTTTAGACACTCGGCTGCACCAGCTTATGTTTCTAGAAATCCCAATTATAAGCTACTCCCTCCGTATCTAAATAATTATAGTTGGAAAGAACTAGCAATAACAGAGATAGCCATTTTGCATGAAAAGGTGTATATATAAGTAGGAAACATCTACTTCCTCCGTCCGGAATTACTTGTTGCTCAAATAGATGTATCTAAATGTATTTTAGTGTCAGATACATCCATTTGGGCGACAAAGTAATTATGGATGGATGTAGTACATGTAAGTGTGGAATCAACCGGAACTAAGAGCGCAAGTGAATCCTGCACATTGCCCATCTCCTTAATTTGCTTACCTTCTTTTCCTCCACCAAGCAAGGTCATTTTTTATTGAACGGATAAAGAAATCATTCATGACGTTTTAACATCAAGAATTGTGCCTCCTCACGAATATTGAACGGATAAAGAAATGTGCAATGTGCAGAATTCACTTGGAACATCCTGGCTATGTGCAAATTAAAGAAGGTCATTTTTTATTAAACGGATAAAGAAATCATTCCTCACGTTTTAACATCCTGGTAAGAACATGCATGACGTGTGCTTAGCCAAGCAGCTTGCTTGTTACTGGTTAGACAGTTAAACTCATTCACAACGCCATTTTTCTCTATAATTGTGCCTCCTCGCCAATTACCAACATACACAAACATCCACAACATTAACAGGTTTGTAAACTTGGACCCTGAACAAGTAACAAGTTTCTGTCTATGTCTTAGAAAGGAGAGGAATACACATGCAGCTCCGCATGGACGAAAATAAAATGTAAAAGTTGCACATAATTAAGCGATGCGCGCTGGTACTACTCACCGCATCACGTACATGGCTCAGCCTGGAAGTTTTGAGTAGCATGCCACATAATAAAGGTAGTTACTACGGCAATCATCCTGGATCTTTCTAAGTTTCCCAGTGTTGATGTTGTACGACAAAAGCTTTATTTGTTCCATGTCAACAAGGAAGATGAACCCTCTTTCCAAATCAAGAGCGACAATATGATAACCAAGCCAATGCGGCCAACTATTATTGTGAACAAAGTCATCTCTTCCAAGTGCATCTCTCATACTAACACGACACTTCAAAGACCACTCATAAGAATGATGAGCATCAAGACTGAAAACTACAGCTGTATCACCGCTCTCCTCTAGAAATACACACTGCAACAACCCTGATGATTGACCAAAGCAACCATACACGAGACTCCAAAGGCGACCCGGCAACTCGATGGTAAAATGACGGGGCGGTATGCCAGAACCCATTGCCTTCAACACTAGAATTTCACCGTCTACTGTGTGCACATACAGTACTCCTCCTACAAAGTGGTGTGGTTCATAAATCTGTACATCCAAACTCCATGTAGCATCCACAGTCCACGTGGATAGGTCAGACGAGAACAGCTCAAGTTTGTTGATACCAAGTGGCAATTCGTCAGAAAAGTTGAAGACATAGAACTGTGCCGACCATGATGGATCGAAGGCCAAAAAAGTTGTACATCTGGAGGCAATTGGGTCAGGGTCAGGGTGGATATCAGGAAGCGTCCTCCACTCTTGTGTTGCAGGGTTGCACACGATGAAGCGGCAAATATTTGGAGAAGTATAGTTGCTCTTGTACTGACAAAGAACTAGGCCATTGCAACAATCCACAAATATTAAATGTTCATGGTGCGGCAAGAACGTAAGACCTCCATCAATTTCCTCATCATTTCGTGATAGGCTAACAAGCTGCGCAACAGACCCATCTTTGCATCCATGAAAAAGACCAGTGGGAATTTTTGGTAGTTTCTGACGGTAGTGTGGATCCGAGGAGAAGGCAAGCCAGGCCTTGCAAACACATTTGAAGCGGCAAAAAGACTTGAAAGGCACCCGAGAAAGGACTTTCACCACCAGGTCATCGGGTAAACTAGCATCAGTAAGCACCTTCTCAGAGTCCATCTTTTAATTATATATGGCAGATTCCTTAAAAAAATAGGCAATGTCAAACAAAAAATAAAACAATAATTGAATATGGTCAACAGATAATTCATAACTGCATTCAATTAATTGGAAATATCTTTCGAACGACACAGATGCTAGCAAAACCAAGCTGCAGTTTAGTTCAAGAAAGAAACAGGTCAAAACAGGCAATTGTACTGAAGGAAGTGTATGCATAACCATGAGGTCTAAGCAATCTACCTCCACGTACGTGTATGTAGTTTAATTGTGTGTGCTGGAAAACAAGTATGATTGCCCGTGTAGAATTAAAGTAACATGTAACACATTACATATTAACTCAGGTCGCTGTATCCGAGAGCCACCGACTTAGTTCTATTTTTAGAATAACTAAAAATAGGATGCAAATTTTATGTGCACCAAATCATCTGATTGTTTAAATTACATATCAGTCACCATTAACATCCTATCAATACCAAGTTCCCAACTGTCTAAACTGGTGTTATGAGTTATGATCCATACACGTTGGGCGAGCTAGTAAAAAACATCAGACGGGGTGCTCATAACAATGAATCTTTTCCTATAAAACGATTGGGGACTGCTACGCGTCCACCGACGGATGTTTAGTAAACATTCGTCACCTCGATGACCATTCCATGTACGCGTGCAGCCATCCAATCTACGCGGCTCGGTCGCCTCCCCACACCCAATAATTCCTGAAACAAAGGTCGAGTTACAGAAACAACAACCGCGTTGCAGGAACAACGACGGTGTTGCAAAAATAATTCCTGAAACAACGGTCGCGTTGCAAAAATAATTTATACAACTCCTGAAACAACGGCTGCGTTGTTTCTGCAACGACCGCGTTGCAAAAAACTGAAGAGGGATAAATGGAGAGGGAGAGGTAGGAGACGGGATCCAAAAATCCAACGGAACTCCTGAAACAACGGTTGTGTTGTAGAAGCAACGACCGCATTAGACTCCACCTCCCCGGCGGTCTTCTCAGCAACGGCGGAGGCACACCTCGCCCCGGCCAGCCCGCCCCTCTCGGTCTCCCACCAGACACTCTCTGGCGCCGGCGAGCCTCCTCCCTGGCGGCGCGAGCGCGGCCCGCGGCAGCCCCCGCGGCGGGCCCAAGGGTCCTGCTCAGCACGGGCGCCATGAGAGTGACAAGGGCCCAACACTGCTTCAGGAAAGAAAAAAGAGCGGTTGGGGAAGATAAGATAAGGACACGCGTCATGCATTTGAGGTGGTAGATGCCCAGCGCTGGATCAACGTTCCGCTATTATTTTTCTCTCAGATGTCTCTAGATGCATACGCTAACTCCAAAGTCATGAGCAACTGAAATCTATTGGTTAGGGGTCATCATGGATCGGAAAGAGAGCTGCTAATTAATAGAGTTGCTTGATCTGATGGGATCAAAACCCATCTAGGGTTTGGATGTGGGTACAGGATCCAGGAACGGTGAGCGACCAAAGGCCAGATCCATAAGGGGGAAAGCGGAGTTGGGGGCGCATACCTGGGGAGGGTCGAGCTGGCGCGGCGAGGACGGCGGGCCGGAAGAGCAGCGCCGCCGGAAGCGCTCCGGCGAGGACGGGAGCACCGACCCTACAGCAGGCTGGGAGCATGAGACCGAGGGTGTGTCTCTGGGTGGGGCTGCCTGGGCTATATATGGGCCGGCAGAACACTATAGGGTGTATTTGAGCACCCAAAAAAAATGAAACAAAACAAACCAGTACAAATTTAAGATTTGCTCCATGTAGACTGTGGACTTGCATGACCTCTATTGAGGTAGGCAGCATGCACCCCTATTGGATTCGTCGGCAGCAAACGCATTGGGCGATGGCTATCATAGGCATGCCTATTGATTTCAATTATCAAGAAATCGAGGATCTGTTAATTAAGTTGAATATTGATGCGTAATATTGTGCGCTAATGATGGTGTGGGATCAACTGGTGCAACTATTAAGGATGCGAAGGGAATTGTGAAGGCAGGCGCCTTCGTGTTCATTCTACCACATGTGACATGTCTCAAGCGTAACAATGGAAGTAGTGCAAGTTATAAGGGATGGGTTGGTCCTAGAAAATGTGACGGTGTGTAGCGGTCCAAACTGAATTTGATGCCACTGAAATGATGGAGACATGTGCAAGCTAAGGAACTATTTGAAATTAAGCCACAACGGTTTTTGTCGATTAGCAAGCTGGATCGATTCGGAAGATAGAAATCATGCACTGTGCAAGGGAAAATAATGTAGATTGTGTTGAGTTAGCCGCATCGATTAGGAAGATAGAGTACGTGCATTATCCGAGGGAAGTGAATGAAGCGGCACATGAAATAGCTAGGTTCCGATTTTCTAATCAGAACTCTTGTTAAATACCCTGGCAAACCATGTATCTATTATTCCATCTGTTCCTAAATATATGTATTTTTAGATATTCGAGTGCGAACTATATACGAAGTAAAATGAGTAAATCTACATTCTAAAATATGTCTATATACATCTATATGTAATTCGTATTGAAATCTAACAACAGACTTATATTTAGGAACGGAGGGAGTATTTAATAACAATAAAGCATCATCATGCATTCCTAAGAAATAGTATGAAGATAAAGTAAATGGTGGTTTTTGCTATACAAACCTTTTATTCACTTAAATTTTATTCGGAAGTTCTTACATGTGTGTCGGTTGATGTTCCTGCTAGTTTGAATTCATACACTACAGGAATCGAGCATTTTGCCGTCAGGACGCTACAGACGGCAAAGAGCGAATTACAGTCGGCAAAATTTTTGCCGTCAGCCCATGACGGCAAATAATGTCGTCAGATCATGTGCCCGCAAAGGGCGTCTTTGCCGTCAGCGACCGGGACAACAGACGACAAAATGTTTGCCGTCAGTGGAATTATGTTGCCGTCAGCTACTTTGATAGACGGCAAAAAAAATGGTCAGAAAACGGAACGGCCTAGCTAACGGACGACGTTAGCCTTTTTTGCCGTCTTCCTAACCTATACATGACAGCAAAATATGACATTTTTTCTGCCGTCTTTCTAACCTATACATGACAGCAAAATATGCCAAATTTTTGCCGTCTTCTGAAGTTACACAAGACGGCAAACCACATGTTGGGGCGCCACATTTATTTGCCGTCATGAACATGACAACAAAGAGCATAAATATACAATGTATATATATATATAACATAATCCATACAACATATATATATATAGCATAATCCATAGAGCATAAATATATATAACATAATCCATAGAGCATATATATACATATATAACATAACACATCCATAATCCATACAGCATATATATAAATATATAACATAATCCATACAACATATATATAAATATAACATAATCCATAGAGCATATATATAACATCCATAATCCATACATATAACACATCCATAATCCATACATCGTATATATAACATCCTTAATCCATACATCATATATATAACATCCATAATCCATACAACATATAGCACATCCATGTATATATAGCATAATCCATAGCACATCCATGTATATATAGCATAATCCATAGCACATCAATGTCATAATATTTGGCATTACGATAAATGTCTTCATGTCAATATCGTAGTCCAAAGAACATCCGTACGACAACCTATAAAATGAAGTCATGCACATATGTCATATTTTGGCACACAATAAATAAAGGTTTTCATGTCCATAACAACAAAATAAGGTGCGCTAAATCATTTGTACCTAAATGAAATTTGTCGCCAGTCAATAGTTATAGATTCACACAAAGAGTTCTGATTTTTTTTCACTAGCTAGATGCCTGATGAAATCCCCGTTGGAGCCACTACCAAAGACACGAGGTAAAGTATAAGGACCTGATTATCATGTCTGAGAGTTATAGCCATAGTATATTTCGAGACTCATCAGATTGGTCCAAGTCTGACAGTCTGGTTATGCCTATAGAAATACTACAGACTTGTGGAACCAAGGGAAAACGATTTCGTCAAAAGACTAGTTATTGTCTGCTATCTGTCTAACTTAAATATAAAAATGGAAAATCCATAAGATAGGATACCACTATTCTTCTTTACATCAATTTCAATCACCAGCTAACATCATATACCTATTATTTGCTACATATGACGCCTACGTCTGATGTTGCTGGATCAATACATCTATTTTAGTTCAACAGCATGTGAAGCATATATCATATTATCAAAGCTGTACGGTTCAGATTACGGTTCAGATTAAGTAATACAAGTTGGGGAAAAAATGAGTTGTACGGTTCAGATTAACTATTATCAAAGCTGTACGGTTCAGATTACGGTTCAGAAACGAGCCGTACATCTAATGATGGGACCAAGTTATTACGGTTCAGATTAACTAATACAAGTTGCAAAAAAATTAAAAGAGATGCCTTCAAATATATATCTCCAGCATTTCTTTCTTTCCCAGTTAATAAAACGACCTGAAGCAATCATATTCTCTCCCGCAATCTCCTTCCCTCGATCCATGTTTGCAGGTTCAGGACTTCAGATTTAGATTTAGTTGTTCCAATCGTGCCTGCTACCTAAGCATATGATAGCGATGGAAAAGTAAAATCAGTGTTCCCTACCCCGCCAAAAACAATGACATGATATTAACAATTAGAGCATATTAACAATTCTGCTATGTCATTCTATGGGTTCAAATGGGTCAAATACATAGCTTCAAGTGGTCTCTAAATCATGAAGATCTCAAGTGGTCTCTACTTGTAAATGAGATATCGAGGCACTAACCATAACAGATCTCAAAGATGCGTAGAACCATCAATTCATATGTATGGCAGTATACTTGAGTTGATCGAATATGACGAGAAAGCCTACCTTGTTTAAATAATTCAGCTGCACTAAACAACATATAATCACAAGTTTGGATGTAGACAAATTGGTTCACTCCATTAAATGAGAGCTTTAAAGCATTGGCCACTGCCTTAACACTGATAACCTGTTCCAAATATAGTACTTCATCAGGGCATTATAAATCAATTTGAACAACTCATGTCCTGGTATGATGTATTGCAAACCTACCGTAAGAGACCCGAATAGTGAACATATTGCAACATATGCGAGCATTTTCCTTTGCTCGGTATGGTGAACAACCCAGAACACTAAAACAAGTGCAAGAGCTACAGCCAAGCAAGAATAGACTATGAAACCTGCCAGCACAGATTATAGTTGCATGTCAAAAATGGATTTGATAACATAAATATTTTACTAAAAAGTGCGATAGAAAACATAACCACAAACATAAAGAATGTTGCACAAAGGGAAACAACTTCCCTCATATACTTTCTTGGTGGTGTAACACCATATAGTTTTTATGGAAGTATCACATAGATATAGTGCATATAAACATATATGGTATTAACTCTAGTAGAATGACACAACATGTCTTGTCCACAAAACAAGCAAAGAAATTGAACTGTTAACTTTGGAACTGATTCCTGTATGTAGCATTTTATGTTTTTAAAGCCAAATCAGTAGCACTGCAGCACTGTCATCCATTAAAAGAATGAACATTAGCAAACACTATAAGGGAACAAGCACAAAAGGAGCGGCTAACAGAAGGATATATTTTTTGTCTAATAATGTAGCCAAGATATTTCTGAGCCCTACTTGGGAAAAATATGAAACTAACTGGAAAACTCTGGTGAGAATTAGAAAATATTACTGCATCTATTGTTTACCGAACAATGCGTTTCAAACAACCACTAATGGTAAATTGGTTATAAAGCAAAGTATATTATTAAGGACACATGGTCACAATGAACATTCGTACAAAGGGAAAACTATGAGAAATGGCACCAGGAACTATTTAAGGACTTGAAAAGAGATACCTGGTTCAGTTGCGAGTTGCCATATTTCGCTAACTGAATCAATCTTTCTTTCCATTGGGGCATGCAACACTATATCAACTGAACCAACAACACACAATGCACTACCAACCACGCAAACATATGCAACCTCTCATTCAAAATGAAGTGTGCTAGCACTGCGCTGCACGAACGAAAGAGAATTAAGGAAACATTCTATTATCAGTTCACCAGAATTATGGCTTAGGAAGGATGGCATGTGGAAAACCTAAATATGATGCTCAATGCTCCAAGAGGAGTAACAAGTATTGCTGGAGCAAATGCATATGCTGCAAAATTGGCCACCTCATCCAGAATCACTGCAAGAAATAATAGAGAGCGGTAAACATTACTTCAAGCCTACATCATATCATTAGAAAATGTTGTTCATTCCAAATAAAACTATAGTGAAACTAGGCTCCTGTGTTCTAGTATTGTAAGGAGGTGACCATCCTTCTTATCATCAATGGTACAAGCACGGACACTATCCTCACCTGACATCTAATGCCCGACGTAAA
The DNA here is from genome assembly GCF_904849725.1 of Hordeum vulgare subsp. vulgare. Taxonomy (NCBI): domain Eukaryota; kingdom Viridiplantae; phylum Streptophyta; class Magnoliopsida; order Poales; family Poaceae; genus Hordeum; species Hordeum vulgare. The sequence continues at coordinate 501,182,966 of NC_058518.1, forward strand.
AACTACCAAAATATACATCTATTCGAAGATATTTGTGTGGCAACAAAACTCAGTTTTTTGTGGGGTGTTGCCCCACAAAGAAAAGAAAATTGGGTTAGTATCTCTACGGAGTGCCTTTGCTATAACGCCACCACATAAAGAAACAACTCAGTGTAAGTGATACTTACTAGTTACCATTCCTATCCACCATAACGGTTCATATAAGTATGAGTAGCCTCGAGAACCTATAAATCATGAGGGTAAAAAGCATAGATTAATTATTAATGGATTAAAGCAGTACAAATATTAAAAATTTATCTTTCACCTTGTCTGCGATGAAAAAAACATTGAAATAGATATAGGAGAGAGGCACAACCTGCTCTTACCCCAATGTCCCCAGCTTTCTTCAGGCCAATCTTCTTGATCACAAAGCTAGATCCAATAAAAGCACTCGATGACGTGGCTAAGGCGAAGCCCCTTAAATTGTCCAGAGACATCACCATGTTTGGCAGTCTATTGGCAATCAACTACAAAATTCAAGTCCTATCCTACAAAAGAAATAAGTTTACATTTAGTACACCATTTATAAATGTTCAAATTCAACATATTCAATGGAACACCAGGACCTTGGGTTGCTTTTAATTGGGCTTTTCAGGAACAGGTCCCTATGGGAATGTAGAAGAACACGGTGATATATTATGAGAATTAAAATAGTATGCGCCTAAAAAGTCTTAAAATTATAAGTGAAATAATCAGAAACTAGACTATCACAAAAATCGCAACACTACGATGGCAATACAAGAACAATACGCAACCTGCTACTGATAGAGAACCTGTCATCCTCCATCGATTTCATACGCAACCAAATAAGTACAGAGTTATCTTATGTTATTTCAAGGTAGAACCAAGGAGATTATTAAATTATTTCCTCCTTTATTAACAGAACACGCAGAAAACTGTTTTTCCGTGCAAAAAAAGGTATGTTGATTATCTAGGCTTCTCCTGAAGGATATCTATCTACTATTCTATCATTCATTTGAAGTTATTTCTTTTACTCAGTGATTCTGCTGTATATCAAATTATTTTTTAATTCTAGTAGTTCTTACTTAGTATATTTTAATGTTCTCTTACATAAATTGAAACAGACATAATCATTAGATAGTTACCGCACAGAAAAGGATAGTAAAAACCAATTAAGGGATACATGTAATGTGTAACACCGCATGTAAGACTGAACTGATAAACCTACAGAATTGATTTAACCTACAGAATTCAAAGTTAGAAACAAACTGAAAATAAAATAAAAGGAAAACATACTGAAAGTTAAGAACATTTTCAAAAGAACATGGGACTATAACTTTGTAATCTAGATGTCCAAATAAGGTTTTCATCTTACCCTGGCTATTTTGTTCCAATCAAGAACGCGACAACAAAACAACATCCGATGGAAATGGCCGTATAAGCAATCCAACGATACTGAGCAAAAGGATTTGAGAAATTTAGGATAAAAACAAGAACTCAGATAAATGATACTTTCTCCATTCACAAATACAAGATGTTTTGGATATTTCAATATGGACTATATATGGACTGAAATGAGTGAATAAACACACTAAAACGTGTCTATATACATCCGATTCAGAAAAAAAGTTAGAACATCTTATATATGTTAACGGAGGGACTAGTATCTAGTATGTATTACTTAACACAAGAAAGTACCTGAACTAATACACTCACTGACTGCATTAGAGTAAATATCAACAAAGCAATGCCATACACACTACAGGAATCAGCTATAGCAATATCAACAAAGCAATGCCATACACACTACAGGAATTAGAGGTCCGACGGCGGCGGCTGGGAGGTGTGGTGGAGGGAGGCCTACCGGAGGCGTCAGCCGGGGAGGGCACTAGCGGTGCTGGAGGGAGGCCCGACCGGTGGTTCGACCTACACTCCCGCTTGGTGGCGACCGGAGACAGGCAGGGAGGGCGGCCTACCCTCCCACCATGTCGCGCAAACGGACGACGGCGGCCGACGAGGGCACCGGCGGCGTCAGCCGGGGAGGGCACTAGCGGGAGGACCGACCGGAGGTGTGGTGGAGGGAGGCCCGACCGGAGGTGGCCTACCCTCCCGCCATGTCGCGCAGACGGACGAGGGCGGCCGGGGAGGGCACCGGCGACGTGTTGGAAATATGCCCTAGAGGCAATAATAAATTAGTTATTATTATATTTCTTTGTTCATGATAATCGTTTATTATCCATGCTATAATTATATTGATTGGAAACACAATACTTGTGTGGATACATAGACAAAACACTGTCCCTAGTAAGCCTCTAGTTGACTGGCTCGTTGATCAAAGATGGCCAAGGTTTCCTGGCCATAGGCAAGTGTTGTTACTTGATAACGGGATCACATCATTAGGAGAATCATGTGATGGACTAGACCCAAACTAATAGACGTAGCATGTTGATCGTGTCATTTTGTTGCTACTGTTTTCTGCGTGTCAAGTATTTGTTCCTATGACCATGAGATCATATAACTCACTGACACCGGAGGAATGCTTTGTGTGTATCAAACGTCGCAACGTAACTGGGTGACTATAAAGATGCTCTATAGGTATCTCCGAAGGTGTTACTTGAGTTAGTATGGATCGAGACTGGGATTTGTCACTCCGTGTGACGGAGAGGTATCTCGGGGCCCACTCCGTAATACAACATCACACACAAGCCATGCAAGCAATGTGACTCAGTGTAAGTTGCAGGATCTTGTATTACGGAACGAGTAAAGAGACTTTCCGGTAAAGGAGATTGAAATAGGTATGCAGATACTGACGATCGAATCTCGGGCAAGTAACATACCGAAGGATAAAGGGAATAACATACGGGATTATATGAATCCTTGGCACTGAGGTTCAAACGATAAGATCTTCGTAGAATATGTAGGATCCAATATGGGCATCCAGGTCCCGCTATTGGATATTGACCGAGGAGTGTCTCGGGTCATGTCTACATAGTTCTCGAACCCGCAGGGTCTGCACACTTAAGGTTCGACGTTGTTTTATGCGTATTTGAGTTATATGGTTGGTTACCGAATGTTGTTCGGAGTCCTGGATGAGATCACGGACATCACGAGGGTTTCCGGAATGGTCCGGAAACGAAGATTGATATATAGGATGACCTCATTTGATTACCGAAAGGTTTTCGGAGTTACCGGGAATGTACCGGGAATGACGAATGGGTTCCGGGAGTTCACCGGGGGGGGGGGCAACCCACCCCGGGGAATCCCATAGGCATTGAGGGTGGCGCACCAGCCCTTAGTGGGCTGGTGGGACAACCCAAAAGAGCCCTATGCGCATTGGAAGAAAAATCAAAGAGAAAAGAAAAAAAAGGAGGAGGTGGGAAAGGAAAGAAGGACTCCACCCACCAAACCAAGTAGGACTCGGTTTGGGGGGGGGGAGACCTTCCCCCCTTGGCTCGGACGACCCCCTTGGGGCTCCTTGAGCCCCAAGGCAAGGCTCCCCCTCTCCCACCTATATATACGGAGGTTTTAGGGCTGATTTGAGACGACTTTTCCACGGCAGCCCGACCACATACCTCCACGGTTTTACCTCTAGATCGCGTTTCTGTGGAGCTCGGGCGGAGCCCTGCTGAGACGAGATCATCACCAACCTCCGGAGCGCCATCACGCTTCCGGGGAACTCTTCTACCTCTCTGTCTCTCTTTCTGGATCAAGAAGGCCGAGATCATCGTCGAGCTATACGTGTGCTGAACGCGGAGGTGCCGTCCGTTCGGCACTAGATCGTGGGACTGATCGCGGGACGGTTCGCGGGGCGGATCGAGGAACGTGAGGACGTTCCACTACATCAACCGCGTTCACTAACACTTCTGTTGTACGGTCTGCAAGGGCACGTAGATCACACATCCCCTCTCGTAGATGGACATCACCATGATAGGTCTTCGTGCGCGTAGGAATTTTTTTGTTTCCCATGCGACGTTCTCCAACAGTGGCATCATGAGCTAGGTTCATGCTGTTGGAAATATGCCCTAGAGGCAATAATAAATTAGTTATTATTATATTTCTTAGTTCATGATAATCGTTTATTATCCATGCTATAATTGTATTGATTGGAAACACAATACTTGTGTGGATACATAGACAAAACACTGTCCCTAGTAAGCCTCTAGTTGACTAGCTCGTTGATCAAAGATGGTCAAGGTTTCCTGGCCATAGGAAAGTGTTGTCACTTGATAACGAGATCACATCATTAGGACAATCATGTGATGGACTAGACCCAAACTAATAGACGTAGCATGTTGATCGTGTCATTTTGTTGCTACTGTTTTCTGCGTGTCAAGTATTTGTTCCTATGACCATGAGATCATATAACTCACTGACACCGGAGGAATGCTTTGTGTGTATCAAACGTCGCAATGTAACTGGGTGACTATAAAGATGCTCTACAGGTATCTCCGAAGGTGTTAGTTGAGTTAGTATGGATCAAGACTGGGATTTGTCACTCCGTATGACGGAGAGGTATCTCGGGGCCCACTCGGTAATACAACATCACACACAAGCCTTGCAAGCAATGTGACTTAGTGTAAGTTGCGGGATCTTGTATTACGGAACGAGTAATGAGACTTGCCGGTAAACGAGATTGAAATAGGTATGCGGATACTAACGATCGAATCTCGGGCAAGTAACATACCGAAAGACAAGGGGAATGACATATGGGATTATATGAATCCTTGGCACTGAGGTTCAAACGATAAGATCTTCGTAGAATATGTAGGATCCAATATGGGCATCTAGGTCCCGCTATTGGATATTGACCGAGGAGTCTCTCGGGTAATGTCTACATAGTTCTCGAACCCGCAGGGTCTGCACACTTAAGGTTTGACGTTGTTTTATGTGTATTTGAGTTATATGGTTGGTTACCGAATGTTGTTCGGAGTCCCAGATGAGATCACAGACGTCGCGAGGGTTTCCGGAATGGTCCGGAAACGAAGATTGATATATAGGATGACCTCATTTGATTACCGGAAGGTTTTCGGAGTTACCGGGAATGTACCGGGAATGACGAATGGGTTCCGGGAGTTCACCGGGGGGGCCCACCCACCCCGGGGAAGCCCATGGGTGTTTGGGGTGCCGCACCAGCCCTTAGTGGGCTGGTGAGACATCCCAAGAGAGGCCTATGCGCATAGGAAAGAAAATCAAAGAGGAAAGAAAAAAAAAAAGGAGGTGGGAAAGGGAAGAAGGAGTCCACCTTCCAAACCAAGTAGATTTCGGTTTGGGAGGGGGAGACCTTCCCCCTTGGCTCGGCCGACTCCCTTGGGAGTCCTTGGACCCCAAGGCAAGTCTTCCCCCTCCTCCTCCTATATATAGTGGGGTTTTAGGGCTGATTTGAGACAACTTTGCCACGGCAGCCCGACCACATATCTCCACGGTTTTACCTCTAGATTACGTTTCTGCGGAGCTCGGGCGGAGCCCTGCCGAGACAAGATCATCACCAACCTCCGGAGCGCCGTCACTCTGCCGGAGAACTCTTCTACCTCTCCGTCTCTCTTGCTGGATCAAGAAGGCCGAGATCATCGTCGAGATGTACGTGTGCTAAACGCGGAGGTGCCGTCCGTTCGGCACTAGATCGTGGGATTGATCGCGGGATAGTTCGCGGGGCGGATCGAGGGACGTGAGGACGTTCCACTATATCAACCGCGTTCACTAACGCTTCTGCTGTACGGTCTACAAGGGTACGTAGATTACACATCCCCTCTCGTAGATGGACATCACCATGATAGGTCTTCGTGCGCGTAGGAAAATTTTTGTTTCCCATGCGACGTTCCCCAACAGTGGCATCATGAGCTAGGTTCATGCGTAGATGTCTTCTCGAGTAGAACACAAAAGTTTATGTGGGCGGTGATGTGCGTTTTGCTGCCCTCCTTAGTCTTTTCTTGATTCCGCGGTATTGTTGGATCGAAGCGGCTCGGACCGACATTACTCGTACACTTACGAGAGACTGGTTTCATCGCTACGAGTAACTCCGTTGCTCAAAGATGACTGGTGGGTGTCAGTTTCTCCAACTTTAGTTGAATCGGAATTGACCGAGGAGGTCCTTGGATGAGGTTAAATAGCAACTCATATATCTCCGTTGTGGTGTTTGCGTAAGTAAGATGCGATCCTACTAGATACCCATGGTCACCACGTAAAACATGCAACAACAAAATTAGAGGACGTCTAACTTGTTTTTGCGGGTTATGCTTGTGATGTGATATGGCCAACGATGTGATGTGATATATTGGATGTATGAGATGATCATGTTGTAATAGTTAATATCGACTTGCACGTCGATGGTACGGCAACCGGCAGGAGCCATAGGGTTGTCTTTATAACTAACGTTTGTGCTTGCAGATGCGTTTACTATTTTGCTAGGACGTAGCTTTAGTAGTAATAGCATGCGTAGCATGATAACCCCGATGGCGAAACGTTGATGGAGATCATGATGATGGAGATCATGGTGTGACGCCGGTGACAAGAAGATCGTGCCGGTGCTTTGGTGATGGAGATCAAGAAGCACATGATGATGGCCATATCATGTCACTTATGAATTGCATGTGATGTTAATCCTTTTATGCACCTTATTTTGCTTAGAACGACGGTAGCATTATGAGGTGATCTCTCACTAAAATTTCAAGACGAAATTGTGTTCTCCCCGACTGTGCACCGTTGCGACAATTCTTTGTTTCGAGACACCACGTGATGATCGGGTGTGATAGACTCAACGTTCACATACAACGGGTGCAAAACAGTTGCGCACGCGGAACACTCGGGTTAAGCTTGACGAGCCTAGCATGTGCAGACATGGCCTCGGAACACATGAGACCGAAAGGTCGAGCATGAATCGTATAGTTGATATGATTAGCATAGTGATGCTTACCACTGAAACTATTCTCGACTCACGTGATGATCGGACTTGAGATAGTGGATTTGGATCATGTACCACTCAAATGACTAGAGAGATGTACTTTATGAGTGGGAGTTCTTAAGTAATATGATTAATTGAACTAATTGTCATGAACATAGTCTAATGGTCTTTGCGAATTACGATGTAGCTTGCGTTATAGCTCTACTGTTTTTATATGTTCCTACAGAAAATTTAGTTGAAAGTTGATAGTAGCAAACTTTGGAGACTGAGTCTGTAAAACCGAGGATTGTCCTCGTTGCTGCGCAGAAGGCTTATGTCCTTAATGCACCACTCGGTGTGCTGCACCTCGAGCGTCGTCTGTGGATGCTGTGAACATCCGACATACACGTTTCTGATGACTACACGATAGTTCAGTGCAATATACTTAATGGCTTAGAAGCAAGGCGCCGAAGACGTTTTGAAACGTCGCGGAACATTAGTGATGCTCTAAATATATGAAATTGTGATTTCATGCTTGTGCCCTTGTTAAGAGGTACAAGACCTCCGACAATATTCTTTGTCCACAAAGTAAAGGAGAAAAGCTCAACCGTTGAGCGTGTGCTCAGATTGTCTGAGTACGACAATCGCTTGAATCAAGTGGGAGTTAATCTTCCAGATGAGATAGTGATAGTTCTCCAAAGTCACTGCCACCAAGCTGTAAGAGCTTCGTGATGAACTATAACATATCAAGGATACATACAATGATCCTTGAGCGATTCGCGATGTTTGACACTATGAAAGTAGAAATCAAGAAGGAGCACCAATGGTTGATGGTTTGTAAAACCACTAAGTTTCAAGAAAGGCAAGGGCTATAAGGGATACTTCGTGAAACGGCAAAACAGTTGCTGCACTAATGAAGAGACCCAAAATTAAACCCAAACCCGAGACTAAGTGCTTCTGTAATGAGGGGAACAGTCACTAAGGCGGAGCAACTCTAGATACTTGGTAGATAAGAAGGCTGGCAAAAGTCAAGAGAAGTATATTAGATATACATGATGTTGATGTGTACTTTACTAGTACTCCTAGTAGCATGAGGGTATTGGATACCGGTTCGGTTGCTAAGTGATTAGTAACACGAAATGAAAGCTACGGCATAAACGGAGACTAGCTAAAGGCGAGGTGACGATACATGTTGGAAGTGTTTCCAAGGTTGATATGATCAAACGTCGCACGCTCCCTCTACCATCGGGATTGGTGTTAAACCTAAATAATTGTTATTTGGTGCTTGCGTTAAGCATGAACATGATTGGATCGTGTTTATTGCAATACGATTATTCATTTAAAGAGAGTAATGGTTACTCTATTTTCTTGAATAATCACCTTCAATGGTTTATTGAATCTCGATCGTAGTGTTACACATGTTCATGATATTGGTGCCAAAAGATACGAGTTAATGATGATAGTACCACTTACTTGTGGCACTGCCGCTTGAGTCATGTTAGTATAAATTGCATGAAGAGGCTCTATGCTGATGGATCTTTGTACTCACCTGATTTTGAATCACTAGTGACATGTAAATCATACCACATGAGCAAGGCCTTGTTTTCATTGAGATGAAATAAGATAGTAACTTGTTGGAAGTGATACATTTTGATGTATGCAGTCCAATGGGTGCTGAGGCACGCAGTGGATATCATTATGTTCTTACTTCACTGACGATTTGAGTAGATACAGGAGTATTTACTTAATGAATCACAAGTCTGAAATATTGAAAAGTTCAATTCCATTTCAGAGTGATGTTCGTCGTAACAAGAGGATAAACTATCTACGATATGATCATAGAAATGAATATCTGAGTTACGAGTTTTGGTACGCAGTTAAGACAATGTTCATGCCACCCGGAACATCATAGTGTGATGATGTGTTTGAACGTCATAGCCATGCACTATTTTGTATGGTGCATGCTGTGATGTCTCTTATCGAATTACCACTATCGTTTATGGGTTATGCATTAGAGACAATCGCATTCACTTTAGATAGGGCACCACGTATTTCCGTTGAGATGACACAGTATAGACTGAGGTTTAGAGAAATCTAAACTATCGTTTCTTGAAAGTTTGGGGCTTCGACACTTATGTGAAAAAGTTTCAGTCTGATAAGCTCGAACCCAAAGCGGATAAATGCATCTTCATAGGATATCCAAAACAGTTGGGTACATCTCCTATCTCAGATCCGAAAGCAAAGTGTTTGTTTCTAGAAACGGATCCTTTCTCGAGGAAAGGTTTCTCTTGAAAGAATTGAGTGGGAGGGTGGTAGAACTTGATGAGGTTATTGAACCATCACTTCGACCAGCGTGTAGCAGGGCGCAGGAAGTTGTTCCTGTGGCGCCTACACCAATTGAAGTGAAAGCTGATGATGGTGATCATCGAGCATCGGATCAAGTTACTACAAGCCTCGTAGGTTGACAAGGTCGCGTACTACTACAGAGTGGTACGGTAACCCTGTCTTGGAGGTCATGTTGTTGAGTAACAGTGAACCTACGAGTTATGGAGAAAGCAATGGTGGGCCCAGATTCCGACAAATGGCTGGAAGCCATGAAATCCGAGAGAGGATCCATGTATAAAAACAAAGTGTAGACTTTGGAATAATTACTTGATGGTCATAGGACTATTGAGTAAAAATGGATCTTTAAAAGAAGACAGACGATGATGGTGATAAGTCACTATTAAGAAAAGCTCGACTTGTCGCAAAGATGTTTTCGACAAGATCAAACAGTTGACTATGATGAGACTTTCTCACTCGTAGCGATGCTAAAGGTCTGTTAGAATTATGTTAGTTGTTGATGCATTATTTATGAAATATTGCATGTAGGATGTCAAAACATTGTTTCCTCGACGGTTTCCTTGAGCAAACATTGTATGTGATACAACTAGAAGGTTTTGTCGATCCTAAGGATACTAGCAAGTATGCAAGCTCCAGTGATCCTTCAATGGACTGGTGCAAGCATCTCGGAGTTGGAATATACACTTTGATGAGATGATCAAAGATTTTGGATTTGTACAAAGTTTATGAGAAACTTGTATTTCCAAAGAAGTGAGTGGGAGCACTATAGAATTTCTGATAAGTATATGTGGGTGACATATTGTGGATCAGAAGTAATGTAGAATTTCTATAAAGCATACAAGGTTGTTTGAAAAGAGTTTTTCAAAGGAATACCTGGATTGAGCTACTTGAACGTTGAGCATCAAAGATCTATGGAGCTAGATCAAAAACCGCTTAATGGAAGTTTCAACAAGATGCATGCCTTGACAAGTTTTTGAAGGAGTTCAAAATAGATCAGCAAAGAAAGAGTTCTTGGTTGCATTGTGAGGTGTGAATTTGAGTAAGACTCAAAACCCGACCCCGGCAGAATAAAGAGAATAGACGAAGGTCGTCTTCTATGCCTTAGCCATACACTCTAAAGTATGCCATGCTGAGTACCGCACCTGATGTGTGCCTTGACTCAAAGTCTGTTGAGAGGTACAGAGAGTGATCCATGATTGAATCACTAGCAGCGGTCAAAAATTATCCTTAGTAACTAATGGACTAAGGAATTTTTTCTCGATTATGGAGGTGGTTAAAGAGTTCGTCGTAAAGGGTTACGTCGATGCAAGCTTTGACACTAATCCGAATAACTATGAGTAGTGAAACGGATTCGTATAGTAGAGTAGATATTTGGAGCATTTCCGAATAGCACGTAGCAGCAGCATCTATAAGATGACATAAAGATTTGTAAAGAACGCACGGATCTGAAAGTTTCAGAACAGTTGACTAAAACCTCTCTCACGAGCAAGACGTGATCAGACCCCATAACTATATGGGTGTTAGATTCGTTGGAGTCACATGGTGATGTGAACTAGATTATTGACTCTAGTGCAAGTGGGAGACTGTTGGAAATATGCCCTAGAGGCAATAATAAATTAGTTATTATTATATTTCTTTGTTCATGATAATCGTTTATTATCCATGCTATAATTGTATTGATTGGACACACAATACTTGTGTGGATACATAGACAAAACACTGTCCCTAGTAAGCCTCTAGTTGACTAGCTCGTTGATCAAAGATGGTCAAGGTTTCCTGGCCATAGGAAAGTGTTGTCACTAGATAACGAGATCACATCATTAGGAGAATTATGTGATGGACTAGACCCAAACTAATAGACGTAGCATGTTGATCGTGTCATTTTGTTGCTACTGTTTTCTGCGTGTCAAGTATTTGTTCCTATGACCATGAGATCATATAACTCACTGACACCGGAGGAATGCTTTATGTGTATCAAACGTCGCAACGTAACTGGGTGACTATAAAGATGCTCTACACGTATCTCCGAAGGTGTTAGTTGAGTTAGTATGGATCAAGACTGTGATTTGTCACTCCGTATGACGGAGAGGTATCTCGAGGCCCACTCGGTAATACAACATCACACACAAGCCTTGCAAGCAATGTGACTTAGTGTAAGTTGCAGGATCTTGTATTACGGAACGAGTAAAGAGACTTGCCGGTAAACGAGATTGAAATAGGTATGCGGATACTAACGATCGAATCTCAGGCAAGTAACATACCGAAAGACAAAGGGAATGACATACGGGATTATATGAATCCTTGGCACTGAGGTTCAAACGATAAGATCTTCGTAGAATATGTAGGATCCAATATGGACATCCAGGTCCCGCTATTGGATATTGACCGAGGAGTCTCTCAGGTCATGTCTACATAGTTCTCGAACCCGCAGGGTCTGCACACTTAAGGTTCGACGTTGTTTTATGCGTATTTGAGTTATATGGTTGGTTACCGAATGTTGTTCGGAGTCCCGGATGAGATCACGGACGTCGCGAGGGTTTCTGGAATGGTCCAGAAACGAAGATTGATATATAGGATGACCTCATTTGATTACCGGAAGGTTTTCGGAGTTACCGGGAATGTACCGAGAATGACGAATGGGTTCCGGGAGTTCACCGGGGGGGCCCACCCACCCCGGGGAAGCCCATGGGTGTTTGGGGTGCCGCACCAGCCCTTAGTGGGCTGGTGAGACATCCCAAGAGAGGCCTATGCGCATATGAAAGAAAATAAAAGTGGAAAGAAAAAAAAGGAGGTGGGAAAGGGAAGAAGGACTACACCTTCCAAACCAAGTAGATTTCGGTTTGGGAGGGGGAGACCTTCCCCCTTGTCTCGGCCGACTCCCTTGGGAGTCCTTGGACCCCAAGGCAAGTCTTCCCCCTCCTCCTCCTATATATAGTGGGGTTTTAGGGCTGATTTGAGACAACTTTGCCACGGCAGCCCGACCACATATCTCCACGGTTTTACCTCTAGATTACGTTTCTGCGGAGCTCGGGCGGAGCCCTGCCGAGACAAGATCATCACCAACCTTCGGAGCGCCGTCACGCTGCCGGAGAACTCTTCTACCTCTCCGTCTCTCTTGCTGGATCAAGAAGGCCGAGATCATCGTCGAGCTGTACGTGTGCTAAACGCCGAGGTGCCGTCCGTTCGGCACTAGATCGTGGGACTGATCGCGGGATAGTTTGCGGGGCGGATCGAGGGACGTGAGGACGTTCCAATACATCAACCGCGTTCACTAACGCTTCTGCTGTACGGTCTACAAGGGTACGTAGATCACACATCCCCTCTCGTAGATGGACATCACCATGATAGGTCTTCGTGCGCGTAGGAAATTTTTTGTTTCCCATGCGACGTTCCCCAACACATGCGTAGATGTTTTCTCGAGTAGAACACAACAGTTTTTGTGGGCGGTGATGTGCGTTTTTCTGCCCTCCTTAGTCTTTTCTTGATTCCGCGGTATTGTTGGATTGAAGCGGCTTGGACCGATATTACTCGTACGCTTACGAGAGACTGGTTTCATCGCTACGAGTAACCCCGTTGCTCAAAGATGACTGGCAAGTGTCAGTTTCTCCTACTTTAGTTGAATCGGATTTGACCGAGGAGGTCCTTGGATGAGGTTAAATAGCAACTCATATATCTCCGTTGTGGTGTTTGCGCAAGTAAGATGCGATCCTACTAGATACCCATGGTCACCACGTAAAACATGCAACAGCAAAATTAGAGGACGTCTAACTTGTTTTTGCAGGGTATGCTTGTGATATGATATGGCCAACGATGTGATGTGATATATTGGATGTATGAGATGATCATGTTGTAATAGATAATATCGAGTTGCACGTCGATGGTACGGCAACCGGCAGGAGCCATAGGGTTGTCTTTATACTAACGTTTGTGCTTGCAGATGCGTTTACTATTTTGCTAGGAAGTAGCTTTAGTAGTAATAGCATGAGTAGCACGACAACCCCGATGGCGACACGTTGATGGAGATCATGGTGTGACGCCGGTGACAAGAAGATCGTGCCGGTGCTTTGGTGATGGAGATCAAGAAGCACGTGATGATGGCCATAGCATGTCACTTATGAATTGCATGTGATGTTAATCCTTTATGCACCTTATCTTGCTTAGAACGATGGTAGCATTATGAGGTGATCTCTCACTAAAATTTCAAGACGAAATTGTGTTCTCCCCGACTGTGCACTGTTGCGATAGTTCTTCGTTTCGAGACACCACGTGATGATCGGGTGTGATAGACTCAACGTTCACATACAACGGGTGCAAAACAGTTGCACACGCGGAACACTCGGGTTAAGCTTGACGAGCCTAGCATGTGCAGACATGGCCTCGGAACACATGAGACCGAAAGGTCGAGCATGAATCGTATAGTTGATATGATTAGCATAGAGATGCTTACCACTGAAACTATTCTCGACTCACGTGATGATCGGACTTGAGATAGTGGATTTGGATCATGTACCACTCAAATGACTAGAGAGATGTACTTTTTGAGTGGGAGTTCTTAAGTAATATGATTAATTGAACTAATTGTCATGAACATAGTCTAATGGTCTTTGCGAATTACGATGTAGCTTGCGCTATAGCTCTACTGTTTTTTATATGTTCCTAGAGAAAATTTAGTTGAAAGTTGATAGTAGAAAACTTTGGAGACTGAGTCTGTAAAACCGAGGATTGTCCTCGTTGCTGCGCAGAAGGCTTATGTCCTTAATGCACCACTCGGTGTGCTGCACCTCGAGCGTCGTCTGTGGATGCTGTGAACATCCGACATACACGTTTCTGATGACTACACGATAGTTCAGTGCAAAATACTTAATGGCTTAGAAGCAAGGCGCCGAAGACGTTTTGAAACGTCGCGGAACATAAGTGATGTTCTAAAGGGATGAAATTGTGATTTCATGCTCGTGCCATTGTTGAGAGGTACGAGACCTCCGACAAGATTCTTTGTCCACAAAGTAAAGGAGAAAAGCTCAATCGTTGAGCGTGTGCTCAGATTGTCTGAGTACGACAATCACTTGAATCAAGTGGGAGTTAATCTTCTAGATGAGATAGTGATGGTTCTCCAAAGTCACTGCCACCAAGCTGTGAGAGCTTCGTGATGAACTATAACATATCAAGGATAGATACAATGATCCTTGAGCGATTCGCGATGTTTGACACTGCGAAAGTAGAAATCAAGAAGGAGCATCAATAGTTGATGGTTTGTAAAACCACTAAGTTTCAAGAAAGGCAAGAGCTAGAAGGGATACTTCGTGAAACGGCAAAACAGTTGCTGCACTAATGAAGAGACCCAAGATTAAACCCAAACCCGAGACTGAGTGCTTCTGTAATGAGGGGAACAGTCACTAAGGCGGAGCAACTCTAGATACTTGGTAGATAAGAAGGCTGGCAAAAGTCGAAAGAAGTATATTTGATATACATGATGTTGATGTGTACTTTACTAGTACTCCTAGTAGCATGAGGGTATTGGATACCAGTTCGGTTGCTAAGTGATTAGTAACACGAAATGAAAGCTACGGAATAAACAGAGACTAGCTAAAGGCGAGGTGACGATACATGTTGGAAGTGTTTCCAAGGTTGATATGATCAAACGCCGCACGCTCCCTCTACCATCGGGATTGGTGTTAAACCTAAATAATTGTTATTTGGTGCTTGCGTTAAGCATGAACATGATTGGATCGTGTTTATTGCAATACGATTATTCATTTAAAGAGAGTAATGGTTACTCTATTTTCTTGAATAATCACCTTCAATGGTTTATTGAATCTCGATCGTAGTGTTACACATGTTCATGATATTGGTGCCAAAAGATACGAGTTAATGATGATAGTACCACTTACTTGTGGCACTGCCGCTTGAGTCATGTTAGTATAAATTGCATGAAGAGGCTCCATGCTGATGGATCTTTCTACTCACCTGATTTCGAATCACTAGTGACATGTAAATCATACCACATGAGCAAGGCCTTGTTTTCATTGAGATGAAACAAGATAGTAACTTGTTGGAAGTGATACATTTTGATGTGTGCAGTCCAATCAGTGCTAAGGCACGCAGTGGATATCATTATGTTCTTACTTCACTGACGATTTGAGTAGATACAGGAGTATTTACTTAATGAATCACAAGTCTGAAATATTGAAAAGTTCAATTCTGTTTCAGAGTGAAGTTCATCATAACAAGAGGATAAATTGTCTACGATATGATCATAGAAATGAATGTCTGAGTTACGAGTTTTGGTACACAGTTAAGACAATGTGGAAATTGTTTCGCAGTTCATGCCACCTGGAACATCATAGTGTGATGATGTGTCTGAACATTATAGCCACGCACTATTTGGTATGGTGCATTCTATGATGTCTCTTATCGAATTACCACTGTCGTTTATGGGTTATGCATTAGAGACAACCACATTCACTTTAAATAGGGCACCGCGTATTTCCGTTGAGATGACACAGTATAGACTGAGGTTTAGAGAAATCTAAACTGTCGTTTCTTGAAAGTTTGGGGCTTCGACACTTATGTGAAAAAGTTTGAATCTGATAAGCTCGAACCCAAAGCACATAAATGCATCTTCATAGGATATCCAAAACAGTTGGGTACATCTCCTATCTCAGATCCGAAAGCAAAGTGTTTGTTTCTAGAAACGGATCCTTTCTCGAGGAAAGGTTTCTCTCGAAAGAATTGAGTGGGAGGGTGGTAGAACTTGATGAGGTTATTGAACCATCACTTCGACCAGCGTGTAGCAGGGCGCAGGAAGTTGTTCCTGTGGCGCCTACACCAATTGAAGTGAAAGCTGATGATGGTGATCATCGAGCATCGGATCAAGTTACTACAAGCCTCGTAGGTTGACAAGGTCGCATACTACTACAGAGTGGTACGGTAACCCTGTCTTGGAGGTCATGTTGTTGAGTAACAGTGAACCTACGAGTTATGGAGAAAGCAATGGTGGGCCCAGATTCCGACAAATGGCTGGAAGCCATGAAATCCGAGAGAGGATCCATGTATAAAAACAAAGTGTAGACTTTGGAATAATTACTTGATGGTCATAGGACTATTGAGTAAAAATGGATCTTTAAAAGAAGACAGACGATGATGGTGATAAGTCACTATTAAGAAAAGCTCGACTTGTCGCAAAGATGTTTTCGACAAGATCAAACAGTTGACTATGATGAGACTTTCTCACTCGTAGCGATGCTAAAGGTATGTTAGAATTATGTTAGTTGTTGATGCATTATTTATGAAATATTGCATGTAGGATGTCAAAACATTGTTTCCTCGATGGTTTCCTTGAGCAAACATTGTATGTGATACAACCAGAAGGTTTTGTCGATCCTAAGGATACTAGCAAGTATGCAAGCTCCAGTGATCCTTCAATGGACTGGTGCAAGCATCTCGGAGTTGGAATATACACTTTGATGAGATGATCAAAGATTTTGGATTTGTACAAAGTTTATGAGAAACTTGTATTTCCAAAGAAGTGAGTGGGAGCACTATAGAATTTCTGATAAGTATATGTGGGTGACATATTGTGGATCAGAAGTAATGTAGAATTTCTATAAAGCATACAAGGTTGTTTGAAAAGAGTTTTTCAAAGGAATACCTGGATTGAGCTACTTGAACGTTGAGCATCAAAGATCTATGGAGCTAGATCAAAAACCGCTTAATGGAAGTTTCAACAAGATGCATGCCTTGACAAGTTTTTGAAGGAGTTCAAAATAGATCAGCAAAGAAAGAGTTCTTGGTTGCATTGTGAGGTGTGAATTTGAGTAAGACTCAAAACCCGACCCCGGCAGAATAAAGAGAATAGACGAAGGTCGTCTTCTATGCCTTAGCCATACACTCTAAAGTATGCCATGCTGAGTACCGCACCTGATGTGTGCCTTGCAGCAAGTCTATTAAGAGGTACACACAGTGATCCAGGATTGAATCACTGATCGGCAGTCAAAGTTATCCTTAGTAACTAAATAGACTAAGGAATTTTTCTCGATTATGGAGGTGGTTAAAGAGTTCGTCGTAAAGGGTTACGTCGATGCAAGCTTTGACACTAATCCGAATAACTATGAGTAGTGAAACGGATTCGTATAGTAGAGTAGATATTTGGAGTATTTCCAAATAGCACATAGTAGCAGCATCTATAAGATGACATAAAGATTTGTAAAGAACACACGGATCTGAAAGTTTCAGAACCGTTGACTAAAAGCTCTCTCACGAGCAAGACGTGATCAGACCCCAAAACTATATGGGTGTTGGATTCGTTGAAATCACATGGTGATGTGAACTAGATTATTGACTCTAGTGCAAGTGGGAGACTATTGGAAATATGCCCTAGAGGCAATAATAAATTAGTTATTATTATATTTCTTTGTTCATGATAATCGTTTATTATCCATGCTATAATTGTATTGATTGGAAACACAATACTTGTGTGGATACATAGACAAAACACTGTCCCTAGTAAGCCTCTAGTTGACTGGCTCGTTGATCAAAGATGGCCAAGGTTTCCTGGCCATAGGCAAGTGTTGTTACTTGATAATGGGATCACATCATTAGGAGAATCATGTGATGGACTAGACCCAAACTAATAGACGTAGCATGTTGATCGTGTCATTTTGTTGCTACTGTTTTCTGCGTGTCAAGTATTTGTTCCTATGACCATGAGATCATATAACTCACTGACACCGGAGGAATGCTTTGTGTGTATCAAACATCGCAACGTAACTGGGTGACTATAAAGATGCTCTACAGGTATCTCCGAAGGTGTTAGTTGAGTTAGTATGGATCGAGACTGGGATTTGTCACTCCGTGTGACGGAGAGGTATCTCGGGGCCCACTCGGTAATACAACATCACACACAAGCCTTGCAAGCAATGTGACTTAGTGTAAGTTGCGGGATCTTGTATTACGCAACGAGTAAAGAGACTTGCCGGTAAACGAGATTGAAATAGGTATGCGGATACTGACGATCGAATCTCGGGCAAGTAACATACCGAAGGACAAAGGGAATAACATACGGGATTATATGAATCCTTGGCACTGAGGTTCAAACGATAAGATCTTCGTAGAATATGTAGGATCCAATATGGGCATCCAGGTCCCGCTATTGGATATTGACCGAGGAGTCTCTCGGGTCATGTCTACATAGTTCTCGAACCCGCAGGGTCTGCACACTTAAGGTTCGGCGTTGTTTTATGCGTATTTGAGTTATATGGTTGGTTACCGAATGTTGTTCGGAGTCCCGGATGAGATCACGGACGTCACGAGGGTTTCCGGAATGGTCCGGAAACGAAGATTGATATATAGGATGACCTCATTTGATTACCGGAAGTTTTTCGGAGTTACCGGGAATGTACCGGGAATGACGAATGGGTTCTGGGAGTTCACCGGGGGGGGCAACCCACCCTAGGGAAGCCCATAGGCATTGAGGGTGGCGCACCAGCCCTTAGTGGGCTGGGGACAGCCCAAAAGAGCCCTATGCGCATTGGAAGAAAAATCAAAGAGAAAAGAAAAAAAAGGAGGAGGTGGGAAAGGAAAGAAGGACTCCACCCACCAAACCAAGTAGGACTCGGTTTGGGGGGGGAGACCTTCCCCCCTTGGCTCGGCCGACCCCCTTGGGGCTCCTTGAGCCCCAAGGCAAGGCTCCCCCTCTCCCACCTATATATACGGAGGTTTTAGGGCTGATTTGAGACGACTTTTCCACGGCAGCCCGACCACATACCTCCACGGTTTTACCTCTAGATCGCGTTTCTACGGAGCTCGGGCGGAGCCCTGCTGAGACGAGATCATCACCAACCTCCGGAGCGCCGTCACGCTGCCGGAGAACTCTTCTACCTCTCTGTCTCTCTTGCTGGATCAAGAAGGCCGAGATCATCGTCGAGCTGTACGTGTGCTGAACGCGGAGGTGCCGTCCGTTCGGCACTAGATCGTGGGACTGATCACGGGACGGTTCGCGGGGCGGATCGAGGGACGTGAGGACGTTCCACTACATCAACCGCGTTCACTAACGCTTCTGCTGTACGGTCTACAAGGGTACGTAGATCACACATCCCCTCTCGTAGATGGACATCACCATGATAGGTCTTCGTGCGCGTAGGAAAATTTTTGTTTCCCATGCGACATTCTCCAACACGACGGTGGCTGTGAACCCTAGATATTTTCACCAGAGGGAGGGAAGCACCAGTCGCGAGAGGGAGGGGCTAGTGCGCTCGTTGGTTTTTTTTATGTGGTGTGTTCTTTTTCCACTCGCGGAGGTAGGCCATCTGTGTTTTTAGTCTTTGTCGTCTTCATAACGACGTACGTGACGGCAAAGACTAATTTTTGCCGTCTTCTCTTGCTAATCCAAGACGGCAAAACTGCGTGCCGTTTGGGTCAGTTAACAGGAACGTGGACATCTTTGTTTGCCGTCATCCATAGCATAAGTAACAGCAAAAATCATGCCTTTGCCGTCATCTACCCATATAGTTGACGGCAAAACTATTTTTTGCCGTGTGGTTTTTTTTTGCCGTCTGCTTTTCATGATTTTTGGCGATAGTAGCTCTTTGCCGTCTGCCCATGACGACAAACTTCCCGTTTGCCGTCTGCCCCGACGATTTGCTGACGGCAAAGATTATACTTATCATCAAAATAGCTGATTCCTGTAGTGATAGTGTTTTATTTGATTCATAGTGATTTCATGTGGGATATTATATCCTATTTATACATGATTCATTTTTATCTTCATTTTCATGATCTACAATATTCTTTAGTTCATATGTTATATTCTAGAT
Source organism: Hordeum vulgare subsp. vulgare (assembly GCF_904849725.1). Classification (NCBI taxonomy): domain Eukaryota; kingdom Viridiplantae; phylum Streptophyta; class Magnoliopsida; order Poales; family Poaceae; genus Hordeum; species Hordeum vulgare. The sequence continues at coordinate 501,202,997 of NC_058518.1, forward strand.
TGTGTAGGTAAGTTATCTTTCGAAAAACTCTTGTTGGTATTGAATTTGAGGGATGGTACAATTATAAGATCATACTATCCTCCCCCTAAAAAAAGATCATACTATCCCACTCCATATTTATTGAACCTTTCCATCCAATCCTTTGTTACAATATGTGTGTGCGTGTATGTTTTGCAGGAGACAATGTCTTCTACTGGATAGACAAGGCACAACATTGTTTTGAATTCTATGGCAGGGGCGGGGGAGGACAGCGTTCTTGTTCCACATGGGAATGGGTATACTTGCTACCAAGTCAGTTTCCTCGCCAACATAAAACAAATAAGTGCATTTTTAATTTTTATCATCCAGTAAGTGTAGCTTTCGTCCTTGGCCTTATTTTGTTGCACATTTGATCCTTAACTTCAAGTACTATGTAAGTCTGTCTCCTAAAATGGTCAACCATCTAGGGTTTGGATGGCTACATGACCCGAACTGACCAAGGAATGGTGAGAGACCACGCACAAACGAGGTTTGACGGGGGGGGGGGAGTGGATTTGGGGAGCATATCTCATGAGGGTCGAGCGGTGGTGACAGGGACGTCTCGAGAAGAGAAGAGGAGTGCCAGCGGAAATGCCCTAGCAAGTACGGGAGAGCCAAGTGCACCACAACCCTATTCTCCTAGGGTTAGGGGGTGGGAGAATGACACTATGAGGCTGTCGGGGCTATGTATGGGCCATTATCTAAAAATAAGACCGATACTAAGAAGAATAACACTTGGGGTGTATTTGCGAACGCTAAATAATTAATAAAACAAACCAAGCAAGGTCTTTTTACAAATCTACTAAATGTTACCTCTATTATAGGTTGTTGGTAGTATGTGACTATGATCTCTATCACCACTACTGTATCACGGTAGGCAGCTTGTGTTACCTCTCGGAGGCACCTAATCCAAGATACGTAAAGTTGAACAATGATGCCTCTTGTCATACCAATGAAGGAAATGGAAGCAACACTTGCAACTATTAGGGATGTGCAGGCAAGATATATGGTGGCTTCGTGTTCATTCCTACTGCACGTTGGGTGTGTGGTGACAATAGCGGTGCAAGTTATGCGGGATGGTCATTCCTTTTACAAAATGGCATGAAGAGAAATGAATTGTGGATGCTTATTTCTGCTATACCAACATTCTATTAGCTTAAATTTTATTTGGAAATTTTCAAACCTGTGAAGGTTGTTGTTCTAGCTAGTTTAAACATGTGCATGCCTAGCTAGCAACTATTTGGAATAACGAAACAAGTATGTTTGAATATTGCATTGAGTAGTTGCAGAGCTTAGTGTACACCAACAAGGGCCATGCCCCCTCTTTAATGTTTGCATTAATTGAAGAGCATGCTAGATTTTAGACCTAAATGGTGTTTGAACTAGAGATTACTTCCTCCTTCCCAACTAATTTGTACCCCTTCAAGTCATGGCCTCCTCTTAAATTTTGCTCAAGCTCCACCATCAGTGTTGAGTTAGTTGGATCGGTTGGAAAGGTAGAGTCCATACATTCCCCGAGGTATGTGAATGAACCATCACATGAAATAGCTAGTTTTTTGTGTTTTGAAGTAACTCATCGCGACTGATAGCTTTGCAATAATAGGGCATGCTCAACCAACCGGTATCCGATCATCTATTTCGAGAAAGCCCATCCACTCTCAGAATGTTCCGGAATAGGTAATCCTTCTTCCACCCACTAGCCCTCCACCCAACTCTCATGTGCACGTCTCTTGGTCATGCTTCTCCTTCCATAAGGGTAGCCTTGTGGCAACCCTCTTCTATGGACAAAAGGCATCCTCAGAGTTCCATTAAGGAGCACCCTAGAAGAGGAAGAAGCAATAACCAAAGTTCATATCTCGCAAGCTCTGTACAAAGCCAAAACCCTGAAGAACATCAAGCAAATAGTGCCACTCGATTTAGTCAAAGACCCTCATAATATCAAATATGCTGAACATAAGAGGATTCTTTTGGGTGTAAGCGTCATTTCTCACATTGTTGTCATAATGGAAGTTGTACTAAATTTACCCCCACCTACTCTTATGTGATCAGGTCTTCGAAGGGGATTCATATTTGTTCATAGGATGCCCCTGCACAAGTAAAGTTTGGCAAAAAAAATGAGGTAAGGCACCCGCAGGCGGCGTGATCAATGATCGACTTGGTTTTGGTAAATACATGGTGGAAGAGAAGATCAACGCTACATTAGGATGATACGTCAAGGAAAGAAAGATCGCTCTAGCAACATACATTGTCTGGAACATATGGAGGAGCAAACTTGCAATTTTTTCAAAGGGAAATCAATGAGTACCCTATGGTAGTGAGTATAACGACTGATGGACTATGTATCATGTTGGAAGCAAGGGAGTAGTTAGCTATGTCAAAGTAGGGACATTTGTGTATGTCCTGGTATTTTTTACCTTTTTTTCTTTGCTTAACCTATGTATATATGTTTTGTTACTCCATTATTAATGAAAAAGAGGATAATGTGCTAATTAACCCGAAAAAAATGATGGACTAGAAGTGGGGTATGGGCTCCTTCCTAGCCCTAATGTAGTTGTACTCTTGAACTGTAGTCTTGTATGAAACAAAGTGGTCCGAGCGTTTCCACATGTCATGATAGTATAAAGTTGAGAGAGTAAAAAAACAATGAAAGGGTTTATTGTGTATGATATATGTCATTGCTTTAGCACAGTGCTCACTGAAGGATGGTTCTCATGTTCATATGTTGTTGATGGCAGTTACATCGACTAATCAATCACCAAAACAATACTTTCTCAAGCCATGGAACGAGCCCTCTAGTGAAACAGCAATAGTGCTCACAATCTGCGAGACTAGTGCGGGCCATCACGCCACTCGTGGTGGCTCGGTAAGTGAAACACTAAACCAAACTCCAGCTTTGTTGTGTTAGGAAGTATTGAATGTGCAATTGATTGAGGCAATAATGAACAATAGTAGATTTAAAACAATTGAAATGAACAAAAATAATAAAGGTCAGTTGTACTTGAATCAATAAAGCAATAAAGTCATATAGTAATTCTAAGAAAGGAATGAATGGGCATTTGATATTTATACCTTCAGCTAGACCTAGGGGGCCTCTGACCTATGGGATTCATAAAATAGAGGATTTGAAAGAAAAAATGGTTGTAATGTTATGTCCTCTTGGATCCTATATGATTAGGAAACTACATGAAATTACATCACAAATTTCATGATCTGAAAGCACCATGACGGAAGGCTGCATGCAATATTTTTCGAATGGTGCTTAAAGGTGTGACTATTTCAATATTCAGTGGAGAGAGTTTGCAAAAGAATCAATGGATGGAAAGAAAAGGTTATATATTTAGGTGGAAAAGATGTGCTTCTCAAAGTGGTGGCACAAGCTATCCCTTCATATGTGATGCCCGTCTTCAAAATCCCTAAATTATATGTAATTAAGGAAATTACTGTTTTGATATCATATTTTTGGTGGGGTGTCGAGGAAAATTAAAAGAGAATGCATTGGTTTGCTGGGATGGAGATGTGTGCACCAAAGAAGAAGAGCGGAATGGAATTTAGATATATATATACTTATTCAATCTTGCAATGTTAGCAAAACAAAACATGGAGATTGATTTCAGATCCTGACTCACTGTGTGCCATAGTGTTAAGAGCAAAGTATTATCCGAATGAGAATCTTTTGCAATTCAATTGAAGGACCCATCCTTCACTTGGAAGAGCACCATGGTGGGAGTTCAGACTATCAAAAGGCAGTGCATATGTGGAGTACACGATGGCTTAAAAACTAAAATTATGGATACACAACGCTTTTTTCAAAAAGGAGGGTTTCCATTGGCCTCTGGATCAGACGACGCACACAACCACTATTAGACACCCAACGGTAATACAAGATGTGTGATAAGTCGAGAACCATCGATCATTAACATCACTCATGTTAATGATTTGATCAGCCCACAATCTAGTAAAGGGGGTGAGGAGTTGATTCAAGATCCTTTTTGGCCAATTGCTAAATACCACATATTGCAAATTCAAGCAATGAGAACTTTGAAGATTTTGTGGCAAGGCTATACACAAAGTAGGGTATATCTTTCTGTCGATCAACATATTATACCGAGTCGGGCATTAACATGAGCAGAGGCTGAGTCGAACATCTGGTCATGGAGCACTAAATATCAACCCCAAATGTAGAAGGAAATCATGTTCAAACATAGATAAGAACTGCATCGGCTATTGCTGCTCTAGTAGCAAACTATGAAAAAGCTTACACTAGCAAACCGACAGTGAAGCGCCATGGATTGATGCCACCACCTGCTAAGACAGTGAAGGTCTCGTTGATGCATCCCTTGATGCGGAGCGGTAGCCAGAGAATCAAGAAGCAATTTCATTGATGCGTTGATTCAATTTCTTGATCAGGTATACGAGTACAAACTTATGCTCTTTTTGCACGTTATTTATTTAGCCCTTCTTATGCTGGCATGCAACTGACTTTGCTTCTAGGTAGATTGCATGGAGGTGTTTGAAACTATGAACAATTAACGGAGGAAGAACATATCAGCAACTGTAATATTTGATGAATTTGCAAAACTTGGCCAACACCATGTGTAGGCAACCTTTGTTTTATGTCCTAGAGGCAAATAAGATACTTAGCAGATATGCTAGCTAAACACAATAAGAACAGACCAAACTTGAACGCCCGGTGATGACAGAAACCCTGCTAGCTCGATATTCAGAGTAGCTTCATGACTACCTTCAAAGACCAAAGTTTTACCACCGGCAAGGAAATCGTTCCAATTCTATAGATATAAGAAAAATAAAGAACGAGGAAGGCGTAAACCGATCTAGTTATCTTAGCTCTTTCAGGGAATCTTCTCTAGACCTGCACAAAAGGCTAGCAGACAGGAGGAATACTAAACTGCTGGAACTACATCTCCTGATTCCTTGCTGACTTCTCGAGTTTGTCCAGAGAAAAGCAGTGGCGACCTAGTAGTACTAATTGTGAATTGTTCTCAGGTCCTCAGACACATTCCTTGAGGCCGTCGTCCCCAGAGCCTCCGCGATGCTCCTCACCTCGGCGATCATCGCCACGACATCGTTGAGCTTGTTAATCGCAGAGCCAACTCCCTGCAGCCAGTGGGGAGGAGAAGATCAGATCTTGTGAATAAAAAGACTCACATGTTCCAGCAGGCAGAAAAAAAGAGTATATTTCGGATTTAAGTACACATCACAAAAAGTAATGGCAGCTAGAATGTACTAGATCAGTGTTGGTTTATTTTCAGCCACAGAGTTCACATGGTTTCATGGCTTTCTCGTCATTACGCAGAAGTTTGAGATAAAAGATACATACCACACCAGCGGCTCCTGCAGTTACTGCCATTGGTGCAGTCACTGAACTTAGCCCCGATGCGCACATCACCGGTATGCTGACGGCCCTGGAGATGGAGTATGCGGCTGCCAAAGTTGGTGTTGCCTACAATTCGGTTGAACACCAGTTATGAATTTGTGAAACAAAATAATAATGGTGATTGATACTACGTGTTCTATACTTCTATTTAGCATTTTAGCGCTACCTTTTCGATTAGTCCAAGCACCCCAGGCTTTGTTGGACTAGAAGACTTCCCACCTTCAGTCTGGATGATATCAGCACCTTCCTCTTCAAGTAGCTCTGCAAGTCTCATCTGTAATTTTGCAGAAAAGGATTCAAGATAAATGCACTTGTTAACTGTCATTTCAAGAAACCTTGTAACTGAATGTATGAAAGAGGATGATGTACCTGATCTGGGAGGCTCAGAGTGTGGGGAACTGTTACTGACAATGTGATGCCTGGAAGTATCTTCCTTGTCTCCCTTGTCAGGTTCAGTATCTGAAATTGATCAAACGTGTATTCAAATTTCCACATAGAAATGATGGTTCGTCTCACTAAACAGATGAACCAGTAGCAATAACGATGAGTACAAAAGGTAATCAGCTGAAACTTTTACTTGCTCAGAAGAGAATTCGATGCCTGCGTCATAAAAGGAATCGTAGTTTCCAATCTCAATCTGCATGAGAAAAGTTTATGAAGGCCAGTGGCTAGCAGAGTAAATAAAACTGCAGTTGATTCTTGTTGCACAGGTGCCATCCAAAGTTAGAGACTGACCATTTGCGCACCAGCTTCTACCGCAGATTGGAATGCTGAAGGATCGACAGATGACACACAGATCTGCACTTTGCATTAGCATAGTTAACTTCACAGTTGGGTAAAGGATCTACAGTTGATGTTTTCTTATAACTCGGTGAATGATCAGCTTACCGGAAGGTTAGTCAGCTCCAGCGCGAGCTTTACCAAGTCCTGGTCACATGCTATATCAACATGGGTAGCGCCTCCCTGCATTCATTAAACAAGATGACAACACAAAATTATTTCTGTGACATATGCAGGACAGCACAAGATTATTAAGATAATACTGTAGCATACTTGACATAACCGTTATATTTTGGATCAGTGGATCATATTTTTATCCAAAGAAAGATTAACTATGGCCTTGGCCTCCTGAGAACATTTGGTTACAAAATAGAGGGCACTTGTACTCAATTCTGCTTTGCATACTTTCTAGTTTTTTCTTTTAAGTTCATACAAAGTTTAACAGTGATATTTATTAGAAAACCATCGGTTGAGTTATTAGTTGGAAAGGAGTATCAGAGTGGGATGATAACAACGCTTGCTTCTTGAATACTAATAATGCAGTTGCTTCCTGGCTACTGATTTCTTTGACGTTGACTCAGTTTCAAGAGGATATTTTGTTGCTGCAGCTAATTAACCTGCATTGACAATGACTTCTCCAAAACAGAATTCACAATTGATGTAGTACTACTATGTGAAGGATACTATGTGCTGGTTCTGATTCTTCTGATAAGACAAACGGCGAGGCTTAGGTACGAATCAAACGCTGCCTTCTACTTGCAGACTTGTCGATTGACAAGCTCAGCAGTGACCTAAGCTGGCAATATTATCAACTCCAGAGTACATCACCAGCAAACTCAACACCATTATGTTATTCAATAAACTATCTATTGTACATACAAAAATGTCTGCAAAGCGACCAGGTTTTATCCCAGAAAAAGTTCAAAGGTTAACATTTCACCCCTCTGCAAGAGCTAAACTGTACAAAAAAACAGAGCATGGAAAATGAGTGCACCAAACAGCATCCACACCTTATCTGCGGCCGTGACGACAGATGCAACATTGGACCTGTCGAAATTCTGGAGCCCCGAAATGATCTGCAGGTGCAAAAGGCCAATCACTGTCATCAGAGTCCAGCAGGCACATTCCATCGTATCAAAGCAATGAAATTTCTATTGCTCTACGCTTCAAACCCAGAGATGACTTCTAAACTTGCACTATCCAACCAGTCTGAAGATAAAACGCTACCACATCTATCAGAACTAGTGACAGATACAACACAATGCCACATCTATCATCAGAGTCCATCAAAGGAATGGAAATTTATTACTGCACGGAAGGTGTCAAGGTGGAGAGTGAGACCTTGAGAGCACGGTTCTCACGGAAGGGCCTGAGGACGGCGTCCTTGGTGGCGGCAGAAGCCGCCGAGGCACGGACGGCGAACACGGCCCGTGCCGCTCCCCGGCTCATGGCCACCGGCCGGCACTTGGCCGCGGCGAAGGACGGCGCCTGGAGAAGTGCTAGGGAGCCCGGCGCTGCCATTCTTGCTGCTGAAGGTTTCTGGGGGTGAAAGAGATAAGGAGACTGAACCAGTGCAGAAGGGCTCCAGAGTAGATATGCTATCTTGCACGGTGCAAATACCTGACAGACACCTGGAAAATCTCACTTGGCTGAGCAAAAGGCCCTTGGAAGTTTGCAAGGTTTGCAAATTGATCCTCGGCTGTCAGATTAGTACCACATCATACCATCTGAACAGAAGATGGCATGTGTAGCATTCTCTCATGTTTTGCTCACTGCTACTAACTAGGGTTTTCTGGAGATGCAAATGTAGAATTGCATTATATGAATCTGAATTTTGGGTTGGTAATTCAATCAGAGTACCACACTTGGTAAAAAGAACTGAAATACCGCTGTTAACATCAACAAGAAATCAAGAATAGCATCCACAAATAAGCAAAACAAATTGATAATATTATGATCGATGCTAGCATCCACAAATCTTCTGTTAAAAACATGACATAGAGATCGAATTTTGTCCAGGGAAAAACTAATGATACATGACCATGGGGTTCATATCCGGCTGCGGCCTTTTGACGAACACTTGCCCTGCCTTACTTGCGGATGCCGTTCAGGCGCTCGACGACGGTGATGAGTCCCTGCAGGCACAGCTCGCCGTCGCCGTTCGCCGCCATGGCCGAGAACATCTGCCGGTACAGCGCCGACCCTGGCAGCACGTTGGCCTCCTCCTCCTTGCCGTCGCCGACCTCCAGCGCCATGCCGAGGTCCTTGATGATGTACCGCACGGCGCCCCCGGCCGCGAAGTCGCGGCTCAGCGCGCGCTCTCCGAAGATGTCCATGACGCGCGACCCTGCGGCGCCCTTGGACACCGCGCCGAGGAACAGCCGCTCGTCGAGCCCGGCGGCGCCGGCGAAGGCCAGGGACTCGCCGAGGCCGATCACCGCGCCGGCCACCGCGATCTGGTTCGCGATCTTGCTGCTCTGTCCGCTGCCGGGCGGGCCCATGTAGGTCGGCCTGCCGAGGTGCGCGAAGAGCGGGCCGAGCCAGGCGATGACGGCCTCGTCGCCGCCGGCGAGGAGGGCCAGAGTGCCGTCGCGGGCGCCGACGTCGCCGCCGGAGACGGGGCAGTCGACGGCGTGGCAGCCAGCGGCGCGCGCGGCCGCGGCGACCTCGCGCGCGAGGGCGGGGGAGGAGCTCGTGCAGTCCACGAGGACGCCGCCGGGGCGGAGGCCCGCGAGGGCGCCCGAGGCTGCGTCGAGGACCACGGCGCGGACGTCGCCGGGGTTGCCGACCATGGTGAAGACCACGTCGGATACCGCGGCCACGGAGGCCGGCGAGTCCGCGAGCCGCGCTCCGGCAGCGACCAGCGCCACCGCCTTGGCCGGCGCGCGCGCGTAGGCCGTCACCGCGTACCCGGCGGCCAGGAGGCGCGCGGCCATGGCGCCGCCCATGACGCCGATGCCGATCCAGCCCACCCGCGTGCCCCCCGGCCGCACCTCCGCCGGGAAGCCAAACACCCTCGCTGTCGCCTCCTCCATGGCCATGACCTCTTCTTCCAGTCCTCCTCCACTCCCAATCCCCAACTACCCAAAGCTGGATTTTTTTTGTTGTCGTCTTCGTTGGATTTGCACGAGACAGCGACAAATTATAATAATAAACACCATCATCCGTTCATCATTCCCAAACGACGAAAATCATCTTGAGCAGACTAGGAATTTTTCTCCATGGCTTTTAATCATGGCGGAAAATTTACAGACAGAGTAGTCGATCGATCAAAACGAAGAAAATAGTACTCCTACTCCTACTGAGTAGAGTAGTAGTTACCAAAGAAGGGAGAACAAACTAACGAACAAACAGTGACAGAGTAGTCCGATGGAGCGCTGGAGCATGGCGGGCTAGATGTGGCAGCCGCAGCAGAGGAAGAAGCAGGAGAGCGCGAGGCCGAGCACGACGGCCTCGACGACGTACATGACGCGGAAGGCCACCTCGTCGAGCGCCGCCGACGCCGACCCGGCGCGCAGGCTGAGGGACGGCAGCGCCGGCATCCGCTTCCACCGGAGCGACCGCGACAGCGACGACGCCAGCCTCCGGTACGACGACGGCCCCGCAGCAACCCCGCCCGCGCCATCCGTAGCAGGGCGGGCCTTCCACCGGCGGCTCCGGGGCAGGTACTCCCGCGTCACGAGCCGGCGCAGCCACCCGCGCCGCGTGGTCGTGCCTATCGCCGCCCCGGGCTTCGCCGCGGCGGGGGACATGCGCGCCGTCTCGCACGTCGCCGCCACCGCTGCCGCTGCCGCCTCGGCGATGGGCATCCCGGCGGCCAGCTGTGGTTGGGAAGTCGGGAGCTGGAGGAGTTTCTTGGTCGGCCTACGGCGGGGCGGCGTGATTTATGGGGAGGCGCCCGGCCCGGTTTTATTCCGCGGCTTGACTTGGCGTCGTGTACAAGGGAAGGGAGGAATTGAAGGCACAGCAGCAACGATAACATGCGCGCGTAGGTCGTTTTTCTAGCGGTGCATCACGCGATACCGACGCCGGCTTCTCTACTCTCTTCTGCGCTGAGGGTTTTCTCTTTTCAAAGGTGACTAATAATCGAGTTATATTATTATTATTATTATTATTATTATTATTATTATTATTATTATTATTATTATTATTATTATTATTATTATTATTAAATTAATTAAAGGAGCCTTATGGAGTTATAAAATAACCACGGATAAAATTAAAATTTACGGGCATGTCCAATGAAGACGGGCGACTTCTCTTACCCGCACAAACCCGACCACGCGTCGTGAGCATAGCTTGATTTTGAACCTGGTTTGCATAGCTGGAGGCAATATTGACGACGGGTCATAGAATGTTGCCGCGGAGAGGGCAACGGTTTGATGATTTGAAGATTATCGACCTCGAGAACAAAAAAATGAAGGCCAGTCGAGGAGATCAAACCACATGTAGATGCCAAAAACGCCATTGAAAGATGTTATTGAAGAGACCACAAGCAGGCGACGGCATGTGAACCAATGCGGAAGCATTGTGGTCTATGGCCACAACTTCCTTTTCTTTTTTGCGGGCGAAGGCTAACTTTCACAATATGAAATGATTGGATCTTCCGGCGACGCCAAAACCAACGCGAGTGCAATGGGGATGAAGACGGGATAATTATGCCATTGCATTAAGGTATCTACACACACCCGACGAACTAGACGAGGACATGCCTTCTTCGAAAATGATCGTCAAATGTGAGGAAGAGTAATGGATTCAGCTACAGGACATGCTTTCGTCGAAAATGCCTTTGAGACCCATAGAGACTGCTAGGATTTCTAATCATTTCTTTATCGTGACGGCACACGTGTCGTGCACAAGTATGTTCGCGGTGAGCCATAATAAAAACTAAATATCACTAAAAATAGCAACAACACTATAATATAATTTGCAGCATAACGCCATCAATCGTAAAATAAATAGCAGAAGATTGTAGGCTTGAGGAGCAATCCTCCAATTAAAGTGGACGTAAGATTGCATGCTCAATTTTAGCCTTGGGGAGCAATCTTCAACTTAAAGTCAATCTCCTCCAATGTATCTTCAAAGTTCAAACGGCGCCTTGCCTTCTGCGACATGTGAATGTTGTTCACGCAGGCATGAAACAAATTAAAGATACGAGAGCTGTGACGCGGACATGCCGATCGATCGCCATCTCTCTTTTTCCCTCTCACGTCGTCCATGCACCCACTCTTCGTGTCATTTCGCTGTCGCCACGGCTAGGGAGCTATGGCACGGTTGTTGTACTGCGGACGGGGAAAAAAGCAGGAAGACACTTGAAGAGAACGAGGAAGAAACGCAGCTGTGCAGCACCTTGCCTCGCTGGTGGCCGGCGTCGATGGATCGGCACGTTGCTCCGGTGTCAAGGCTCGCCGTCAGTACAACGTACTACGACAGCTGCGTCCAGCGACTCTTCTGCGTACGTGTCCGTTCCTTCCGCGACTCTCTCGATTGTTCTGGTGGTGCTACGTTCGGGCGGGTAAATTGCCACCCCAACGGTCCGGAAGAAAGAATATCACGTAATTTAATCGGTTATTAAGGCAAAACAAGTTTGCTGGCGGTAATGAGTCGCGGTTAAATCGTTTTTAGAAACACGGAAACTTACTTTTTTCAACACGGTACAAACGCAAGCAAGCGTTCATATACACGTGTATACATTTATTGCATACACACGCACATTCTATCGTTATGAGAATTTTTGAGAGACTGGGTCGACATATCATCTTGAGATTTACGAAACACTTATTGTGTACACACGCACCTTGTCGTCGACGAAACGGTCGCCTTTCACTAAAAATGTATTGCCGAAAATTTTAAAATAAATCCAGAAATAATGTAAGCAACCCGACTTGAACCTTAATGAATTGAAGATATAACTATCTCTATAACCATTCAACCATGGATTGATTTGCCATAGTGAACTTACTAATATGACACGCTCGCGCATGTGTGTGACTACTCCCTCTAATCCATGTTAGGTATACCTCGTACTAAATCTAATTAATATGGATTGGAGGATTAGTTGACTCTAAATGTTTAATCCCTCCGTTTTTAAATATAAGTGTTTTTAGAGGTTCTACTAGGAAACTACATACGGATGCATATATATATACTTTAGTGTATAGATTCATTTATTTTGCTTTGTATGTAATCTTTTAATGAAATCTCTAAAAACATTTATATTTAAAAATGGAGGGAGTAATATCGTAAGCATGGTCAAGTATCAGAGCGGTACGCATGCTCGTGTTCGTCAAAATGCATCTACACCCAGACTTGCCAATCTAAGAGCAGCTACAGCCCATTTTAGCAAATAGGATCCTTATACTCTCAAGGGGGCTCCGATGAGTGACCCCGCGTATCGTTTTGAGTCCTTACTTTTTTGTTAGTGCAGCTGTATTTTATATTTTTTTATATGTCTAGTCACTCATACGTAATTGGCGAAGGAGAAGAGAGAGAAAGAAAAAATAATAAGAAAAGTGAAAAGGTGATCCGGATGGGGTCACGTCCTACGTGACGGACACGTTCGCAAGCCCTCATGTCATCATCATATTGCACATGGTTATGAGGGCTGTCGATGAGACTGGGCATTTAAGGCGAATGTGAATGGTCCGATCGGGTCGTGTTTTTGTGACCAGTCAGTGACCAGAAGGCTTGCCGAGGCGTTTGAGACGGGTATAAAGGGTTTGATTGTAGATCGTTTAATACACTATGTCTGTTGGGTCAACGACCACCGTGCCACTAGTGCCAGACGACCTTTCCTTTGGGTGGATGTGTTGGGGAACGTCGCATGGGAAACAAAAATTTTCCTACGCGCACGAAGACCTATCATGGTGATGTCCATCTACGAGAGGGGATTTCCGATCTACGTACCCTTGTAGATCGCACAGCAGAAGCGTTAAGAAACGCGGTTGCTGTAGTGGAACGTCCTCACGTCCCTCGATCCGCCCCGCGAACCGTCCCATGAACCGTCCCTCGATCCGTCCTACGATCCGCTCCGATCTAGTGCCGAACGGACGGCACCTCCGCGTTCAGCACACGTACAGCTCGACGATGATCTCGACCTTCTTGATCCAGCAAGAGAGACGGAGAGGTAGATGAGTTCTCCGGCAGCGTGACGGCGCTCCGGAGGTTGGTGATGATCTAATCTCGGCAGGGCTCCGCCCGAGCTCCGCAGAGACGCGATCTAGAGGTAAAACCGTGGAGGTATGTGGTCGGGCTGCCTTGAAAAAGTTGTCTCAAATCAGCCCTAATTGCTCCATATATATAGGAGGAGGGAGGGGAGGCTTGCCTTGAGGGTCAAGGAGCCCCAAGGGCTGCGCCACCAAGGGGAGGAGGAGTCCTCCTCCAATCCTAGTCCAACTAGGATTGGAAGGTGGAGTCCTCTCTGTTCCCACCTTTCCTTTTTTTTCTCTTCTTTTGGTTTTTCTTTCTCTTGCGCAAGACAACCTTGGGCTAACCCCACCTACTTGGTGCGCCACCCCCAAGGTCCTTGGGCCCTCCCGGGTGGGTGGTCCCCCCTCCCGGTGAAGATCCGGAACCCATTCGTCATTCCCAGTACATTACTAGTAATGCCCGGAAACCTTTCGGTAACCAAATGAAGTCATCCTATATATCAATCTTCGTTTCCGGACCATTCCGGAAACCCTTGTGACGTCCGTGATCTCATCCGGGACTCCGAACAACATTCGGTAACCAACCATATAACTCAAATACGCATAAAACAACGTCGAACCTTAAGTGTGCAGACCCTGCGGGTTCGAGAACTATGTAGACATGACCCGAGTGACTCCTCGGTCAATATCCAATAGCGGGACCTGGATGCCCATATTGGATCCTACATATTCTACGAAGATCTTATCGTTTGAACCTCAGTGCCAAGGATTCATATAATCCCGTATGTCATTCCCTTTGTCCTTCGGTATGTTACTTGCCCGAGATTCGATCGTCAGTATCCGCATACCTATTTCAATCTCGTTTACCGGCAAGTCTCTTTACTCGTTCCGTAATACAAGATCCCGCAACTTACACTAAGTCACATTGCTTGCAAGGCTTGTGTGTGATGTTGTATTACCGAGTGGGCCCCGAGATACCTCTCCGTCACACGGAGTGACAAATCCCAGTCTCGATCCATATTAACTCAACGAACACCTTCGGAGATACCTGTAGAGCATCTTTATAGTCACCCAGTTACGTTGCGATGTTTGATACACACAAAGCATTCCTCCGATGTCAGTGAGTTATATGATCTCATGGTCATAGGAACAAATACCTGACACGCAGAAAACAGTAGCAACAAAATGACACGATCAACATGCTACGTCTATTAGTTTGGGTCTAGTCCATCACATGATTCTCCTAATGATGTGATCCCGTTATCAAGGGACAACACTTGCCTATGGTCACGAAACCTTGACCATCTTTGATCAACTGGCTAGCCAACTAGAGGCTTGCTAGGGACAGTGTTTTGTCTATGTATCCACACATGCACTGTGTTTCCAATCAATACAATTATAGCATGGATAATAAACGATTATCATGAACAAAGAAATATAATAATAACTAATTTATTATTGCCTCTAGGGCATATTTCCAATAGTCTCCCACTTGCACTAGAGTCAATAATCTAGTTCATATCACCATGTGATTCCAACGAATCCAACACCCATATAGTCATGGGGTCTGATCACGTCTTGCTCGTGAGAGCGGTTTTAGTCAACGGTTCTGAAACTTTCAGATCCGTGCATTCTTTACAAATCTTTATGTCATCTTATAGATGCTGCTACTATGTGCTATTCGGAAATACTCCAAATATCTACTCTACTATACGAATTCGTTTCACTACTCATAGTAATTCGGATTAGTGTCAAAGCTTGCATCGACGTAACCCTTTACAACGAACTCTTTAACCACCTCCATAATCGAGAAAAATTCCTTAGTCCATCAGTTACTAAGGATAAATTTTGACCGCTGCTAGTGATTCAATCATGGATCACTCTCTGTACCTATCAACAGACTTTGAGTCAAGGCACACATCAGGTGCGGTACCCAGGATGGCATACTCCAGATTCTACGGCCAAGGCATAGAAGACGACATTCGTCTATTCTCTTTATTCTGTCGTGGTCGGGTTTTGAGTCTTACTCAAATTCACACCTTACAACACAGTCAAGAACTCCTTCTTTGCTGATCTATTTCGAATTCCTTCAAAAACTTGTTAAGGCATGCATCTTGTTGAAACTTCTATTAAGCGTTTTGATCTATCTCCATAGATCTGGATGCTCAACGTTCAAGTAGCTCAATCCAGGTATTCCTTTGAAAAACTTCTTTCAAACAACCTTTTATGCTTCACAGAAATTCTACATTACTTCTGATCAACAATATGTCAACCACATATACTTATCAGAAATTCTGTAGTGCTCCCACTCACTTCTTTGGAAATACAAGTTTCTCATAAACCTTGTACAAACCCAAAATCTTTGATCATCTCATCAAAGTGTATATTCCAACTCCGAGATGCTTGCACTAGTCCATTGAAGGATCGCTGGAGCTTGCATACTTGTTAGTATCTTTAGGATCGACAAAACCTTCTGGTTGTATCACATACAATGTTTGCTCAAGGAAACCATCGAGGAAACAATGTTTTTACATCCTATGTGCAATATTTGAAAAATAATGCAACAACTACTAACATAATTCTAACAGACTTTTAGCATCACTACGAGTGAGAAAGTCTCACCATAGTCAACTGTTTGATCATGTCGAAAACATCTTTGCGACAAGTCGAGCTTTTCTTAATAGTGACTTATCACCATCGTCGTCTGTCTTCCTTTTCAAGATCCATCTTTACTCAATAGTCCTATGACCATCAAATAGTTCTTCCAAAGTCTACACTTTGTTTTCATACATGGATCCTCTCTCGGATTTCATGGCTTCCAGCCATTTGTCGGAATCCGGGCCCACCATTGCTTTCTCCATAACTCGTAGGTTCACTGTTGCTCAACAACATGACCTCCAAGACAGGGTTATCGTACCAATCTGTAGTAGTACGCGACCTTGTCAACCTACGAGGTTTGTAGTAACTTGATCCGATGCTCGATGATCACCATCATCAGCTTTCACTTCAATTGGTGTAGGCGCCACAGGAACAACTTCCTGCGCCCTGCTACACACTGGTTGAAGTGATGGTTCAATAACCTCATCAAGTTCTACCACCCTCCCACTCAATTCTTTCGAGAGAAACCTTTCCTCGAGAAAGGATCCGTTTCTAGAAACAAACACTTTGCTTTCGGATCTGAGATAGGAGATGTACCCAACTGTTTTGGATATCCTATGAAGATGCATTTATTCGCTTTGGGTTTGAGCTTATTCGACTGAAACTTTTTCACACAAATGTCGAAGCCCCAAACTTTCAAGAAACGACAGCTTAGATTTCTCTAAACCTTAGTCTATACTGTGTCATCTCAACGGAAATACGCGGTGCCCTATTTTAAAGTGAATGCGGTTGTCTCTAATGCATAACCCATAAACGATAGTGGTCATTCGATAAGAGACATCATAGCATGCACCATACCAAATAGTGCGTGGCTATGACGTTCAGACACATCATCACACTATGATGTTCCAGGTGGCATGAACTGAGAAACAATTTCCACATTGTCTTAACTGCGTACCAAAACTCGTAACTCAGATATTCATTTCTATGATCATATCGTAGACAGTTTATCCTCTTGTTACGACGAACTTCACTCCTGAAACAGAATTGAACCTTTCAATATTTCAGACTTGTGATTCATTACGTAAATACCCTTGTATCTGCTCAAATCGTCATTAAAGTAAGAACATAATGATATCCACTGCGTGCCTCAGCATCCATTGGACTGCATACATCAAAATGTATCACTTCCAACAAGTTACTATCTTGTTTCATCTCAATGAAAACAAGGCCTTGCTCATGTGGTATGATTTGCATGTCACTAGTGATTCAAAATCAAGTGAGTATAAAGATCCATCAGCATGGAGCCTCTTCATGCAATTTATACCAACATGACTCAAGCGGCAGTGCCACAAGTAAGTGGTACTATTATCATTACCTCGTATCTTTTGGCACTAATATTATGAACATGTGTAACACTACGATCGAGATTCAATAAACCATTGAAGGTGATTTATTCAAGCAAATAGAGTAACCATTATTCTCTTTAAATAAATAATCGTATTGCAATAAACACGATCCAATCATGTTCATGCTTAACTCAAGTACCAAATAACAATTATTTAGGTTTAACACCAATCCCGATGGTAGACGGAGTGTGCGACGTTTGATAATATCAACCTTGGAAACACTTCCAACACGTATCGTCACCTCGCCTTTAGCTAGTCTCCGTTTATGTCGTAGCTTTCATTTCGTGTTACTGATCACTTAGCAACCGAACCGGTATCCAATACCCTCGTGCTACTAGGAGTACTAGTAAAGTACACATCAACATCATGTATATCAAATATATTTCTTTCGACTTTTGCCAGCCTTCTTATCTACCAAGTATCTAGAGTTGCTCCGCCTCAGTGACTGTTCCCCTCATTACAGAAGCACTTAGTCTCGGGTTTGGGTTTAATCTTGGGTCTCTTCATTAGTGCAGCAACTGTTTTGCCGTTTCACGAAGTATCCCTTCTAGCCCTTGCCTTTCTTGAAACTTAGTGGTTTTACTAACCATCAACTATTGATGCTCCTTCTTGATTTCGACTTTCGCAGTGTCAAACATCGCGAATCGCTCAAGGATCATTGTATCTATCCTTGATATGTTATAGTTCATCACGAAGCTCTCACAGCTTGGTGGCAGTGACTTTGGAGAACCATCACTATCTCATCTGGAAGATTAACTCCCACTTGATTCAAGCGATTGTCGTACTCAGACAATCTGAGCACAGGCTCAACGATTGAGCTTTTCTCCTTTACTTTGTGGACAAAGAATCTTGTCGGAGGTCTCGTACCTCTTAACAAGGGCACAAGCATGAAATCACAATTTCATCTCTTTAGAACATCACTTATGTTCCGTGACGTTTCAAAACGTCTTCGGCGCCTTGCTTCTAAGCCATTAAGTATTTTGCACTGAACTATCGTGTAGTCATCAGAAACGTGTATGTCGGATGTTCACAGCATCCACAGACGACGCTCGAGGTGCATCACACCGAGTGGTGCATTAAGGACATAAGCCTTCTGCGCAGCAACGAGGACAATCCTCTGCAAAGTTTGCTACTATCAACTTTCAACTAAATTTTCTCTAGGAACATATAAAAACAGTAGAGCTATAGCGCAAGCTACATCGTAATTCACAAAGACCATTAGACTATGTTCATGACAATTAGTTCAATTAATCATATTACTTAAGAACTCCCACTCAAAACGTACATCTCTCTAGTCATTTGAGTGGTACATGATCCAAATCCACTATCTCAAGTCCGATCATCACGTGAGTCGGGAATAGTTTCAGTGGTAAGCATCTCTATGCTAATCATATCAACTATACGATTCATGCTCGACCTTTCGGTCTCATGTGTTCCGAGGCCATGTCTGCACATGCTAGGCTCGTCAAGCTAAACCCGAGTGTTCCGCGTGTGCAACTGTTTTGCACCCGTTGTATGTGAACGTTGAGTCTATCACACCCGATCATCACGTGGTGTCTCGAAACGAAGAACTGTCGCAACGGTGCACAATCGGGAGAACACAATTTCGTCTTGAAATTTTAGTGAGAGATCACCTCATAATGCTACAGTCGTTCTAAGCAAGATAAGGTGCATAAAGGATTAACATCACATGCAATTCATAAGTGACATGATATGGCCATCATCATGTGCTTCTTGATCTCCATCACCAAGGCACCGGCACGATCTTCTTGTCACCAGCGTCACACCATGATCTCCATCATCATGATCTCCATCAACGTGTCGCCATCGGGGTTGTCGTGCTACTCATACTACTACTACTAAAGCTACGTCCTAACAATATAGTAAACGCATCTGCAAGCACAAACGTTAGTTTAAAGACAACCCTATGGCTCCTGCCGGTTGTCGTACCATTGACGTGCAAGTCGATATTAACTATTACAACATGATCATCTCATACATCCAATATATCACATCACATCGTTGGCCATATCACATCACAAGCATACCCTGCAAAAACAAGTTAGACATCCTCTAATTGTTGTTGCATGTTTTACGTGGTGACCATGGGTATCTAGTAGGATCACATCTTACTTACGCAAACACCACAACGGAGATATATGAATTGCTATTTAACCTCATCCAAGGACCTCCTCGATCAAATCCGATTCAACTAAAGTTGGAGAAACCGACACTCGCCGGTCATCTTTGAGCAACGGAGTTACTCATAGCGATGAAACCAGTCTCTCGTAAGCGTACGAGTAATGTCGGTCCGAGCCGCTTCGATCCAACAATACCGCGGAATCAAGAAAAGACTAAGGAGGGCAGCAAAACGCACATCACCGCCACAAAAACTTTTGTGTTCTACTCGAGAAGACATCTACGCATGAACCTAGCTCATGATGTCACTGTTGGGGAACGTTGCATGGGAAACAAAAAATTTCCTACGCGCACGAAGACCTATCATGGTGATGTCCATCTACGAGAGGGGATTTCCGATCTACGTACCCTTATAGATCGCACAACAGAAGCGTTAAGAAACGCGGTTGATGTAGTGGAACGTCCTCACGTCCCTCGATCCGCCCCGCAAACCGTCCCACGAACCGTCCCGCGATCCGTCCCACGATCCGCTCCGATCTAGTGCCGAACGGACGGTACCTCCGCGTTCAGCACACGTACAGCTCGACGATGATCTCGGCCTTCTTGATCCAGCAAGAGAGACGGAGAGGTAGATGAGTTCTCCGGCAGCGTGACGGTGCTCCGGAGGTTGGTGATGATCTAATCTCGGCAGGGCTCCGCCCGAGCTTCGCAGAGACATGATCTAGAGGTAAAACCGTGGAGGTATGTGGTCGGGCTTGTAATGCCCCAAGTGTAGGACTTTCCATTTTTTGTAACCTTCCATGTGGGGCCACCTTGTCAGAGATTGTGATGATATCATTTTGTGCCATGATTTCATGTGTGTTCCTTAGTACTTACTTCCCTTGCATACATGCATAACATATCATTCCTTGCCATACCTGTTGATTGCATGTCATGATCATGTTGCATATGTTCTTACTAGGAGTTGTGTTGTGGTGTTGTGAGTGCATGTGATCTTGCTAGGGTTATGGGGTGGTATTGCACTATCTTGTGATGCATGTGATAATGGTGTGTGTAATGTAGGAGTGAGTGCTAGTCATTTTAAGCTCTTGCTATTTAAACTCCTTTTCCCTCCTATTATTCCATGTCAAAATTCCTTCTTCCCAAAAATGATTCTAAAATGTCTGGTGGTTAGATAAAATGTGTTTATGAGGAGGTGCAATTTTTCTGGCTTGTTCTTTGATTTCTAGAGGTGCAAATAAACTCAAAACAGTAAAAAAAAATTCTGTTTTGCATTTATTTCAAAAGGGTCCAAATATTGCTTTCCTATTTTTTTCTATTGGGCCATAATTCCTTATGACCAGCAGGATTTTCCTTTTAGTTTTTATCCTAGTAGTTTATTTTGGGTAATATTCTCTTCCCTGGGTGCATTTTTTTTTGTTTATCTAATTGGAAAAAACCTCCTATGTGTTACTTCCTTTCCCTGGCCCAGTAGGTCTCTCTCCCGTGCTGGGCCAGAAGGACTCCCTTCCAGCGCGAGGAGCCCAGGCGAGCCTCCTTTCCTTCTCCCCCTGACGGCGTGTCATCTCCTTCCCCGCTTTCTTCTTTCCGTCAGCACGTGAGAGAGAGGGAGAACTGACGGTGCCATGAGCGCGGACGTCGAGGGCCCTATATATTTGGGCGTCCGAGCCTCCCCTCGAATAGGGTTTCCTCCTGCCGCCGCCATCTCCTTCCTCCCCCTCCATCTCTTCCTCTCCTCCCCAGGTAAGCTTCCTGTAGGTAGCAGAGAGTACAGAGAAGGGAGAGTCGCCGGCGTCTACCCCCGCGTGCGTCGTCGGGCGGCACGGCCGCCATGTCCGGGGGCTCGGGGCGGCTCCCCGCATCCCATTCCCGGCGTTAGGACCCCCGAGGAGCGACCCCCCCCCCCCCGTCGAGCTCGTCCTCGTCAATGGGGCGAACCGGGCGAACTCCTTCCCTGCTTCGGTCTACGGCGGAGGAACTTCTTCGGCGTCTCCTTCCCCGGTCCGGCTTCCTCTCAGTCAGTTCGGCGCCCCCTCTTCGCCCCAAGGTGAGGCTGCACGTCGCCCCTGTGCTTCTTCCTCCTTAGGTCGGCCGGAGTCGCCGTGGTGCTTCGTGTTTTCTTCCCTGTCAGTAGTTCGGCAACAGTTGCGTGCGGTGCAGTAGCTGGGCGAGTTGGTGTGCGTGTGTGTTCGTAGCAGCAGCCGGCAGCATGCGTTAGTAGTGGTAGCAGCAGCAGCCGGCAGCATGCGTTAGCAGTGGTAGCAGCAACACGTCGGTGTGGTCTTAGCAGCGGCAGCAGCAGGTAGCGCCGATGCAGTTCCGGGCAGCCAAGGGGGAGCCTTTTCCCGTGCTCAGGGCGGGAATGGATCCCCTGAGGCTCCCGCGTCCCCCGCCAGGAGCTACCCCTGCCGGTGGTAGACGAGAGTGGCGCCGCCAGCTCTCTCTGGTCCGGCCGCCGGCGGAGCTCTCCTCCGCAGCGGAGTTGGTTTACCTGTTTTCCCTTCCCGTTCTAGCCAGTCATCGATCCGTAGCCTGATGGTAGAAGTGCACTGTCATATGCATGCGCCTGTGGGAGGGCGTGGGTTCGAGTCCCCCCCTCGGCGCCTTTTTGCTAAGTTTGTTCGGATTATTTCGGTTTAGTGGCTTGCACGCGACTTACCTTGCAGTTTCTCTTCTCCTGGCAACAACTAGTGCAGCAGCGCAGTGGAGTGTTGCTGTTGCTGGACACCAGGGGTCTCGGTTCGAATCCCAGCAGCCCCTGTTTCTATTTTTTGCTTTCTTTTCTTTTTCTGCCTATTTAATTTCTTTTTTCCTAACTCCTATACAAAGTGGCTTGTTAGTTTTGTTAATTCTACTGTTTAGCTAACTCTTTTACACAGTGGTGTTGTATTTTTGTTCCTGCTAATATAGTTAGGGTAGATTTAGTTATGTGTGTGTTTTGCACACTAAGTGGTGATAGATGATATCGCTATCCTTGTGATGTTTATGGTGGTTGCACCTTAGTGAAGTGGAGTTAACCTTGATAAGTGGATGATGCTAGATGCCTTGACAATTGTGTGTGTTGTGCTTTGAGGTGATAAGATGCACTAGCTACTCTTGTATAGCCCCAACTTTTGAACTTTGGTGTGGGCTAAGTTGATCATGTAGTCTTAATTGTTTTCATTGATTTAGTGGGGTGTGGGTGCCTCCCCCTCATCACATGTTTGATGTGAAGTGATGATCTAGTTGGCCAACTATGGTAGCATGTGAAGGTGGAGCTTACTAGTTAAGCTAGAATAGAACGTTGTGGGGGTTGCTCCTTGAGTAAGACATGATTCCTAGGAAGATCCTAGTAATGCATGTGAGAGTGTGTACCATCACATGCCCATATGTGGGGGGTGCATACTCTCTTGATGGCCTAGGGTTCCATTGTGATGTGTTTGATCTAATAATATTGTGATATGGGTGTGGGTGTTGTTCATGTGCATGACACAAACATGGGGTTCAAACCCCCATGTCACTTTTTCATTGTGCACATAATATTCACCTATGTAATTGTCATCTTAGAAGAATACCTTGAGGAGCTGCATTTACATTTTGTTGAAAGTTTGGGCTTTGTTTCCATGGTATAGATGGAGCCCAAGGGCATGGATCTTTGTGTGTTAGTAGTAGGGGTTTGTGCTCAACACCATAGTGCTGTCAATAACCTCTTGGTGACATGTGTGTGCAAACTATGCCTAGACAAAGTGGGCATGTGGCTGGAAAATTCCAGATTTTTAAACTCTGAAAATTTCACTAAGTCTGGAATGCTGGAAACATTTTCTTCCCCTGTAGATGAGGATGTGCTGGTCATTCTGTTGAGAACTGGACTTAGTTCAGTGCTAGTGTTTTGAACCTGGTATGTTTGTGAAGCTGCCTGTCAATTTTCAAGTCATTTGGAGTCCAGTAACTTGTGTTTTGATTGCTGTCAAAAAGCTTCAGAACAGAAACAGAAACTCAGGTGCAGGAATTTTCACTAAGTCCCTGAGATCTGATGGTTTTGGGAAAGTTTGTAGCCTTGTATCTTCTAGAGTTTAATTCCTTTTGCTGTGATTCTTGCTGGAGCTTGTAGTGTTCTTGGTTGGCAACAGCCACATATATTATTTGTCATATTTGAAGACCTGTAGCTATGTTGCATGTTGCTCACAAACAGCTAAGATGCAGAAACTGGCAGATTGCGTAGTTTTGACATTTTGATCAAAGTTTGTGCTTAATTGTTGTTGGGGTGTTCTACCTTGCTCCATTTCATTCATGTTGGGTTAATATATGTCTTGGCAACCTGGGAACACCAGATTAGTGCCAATTGTGTGTGTGGTGATGAATCTTTCACGTAGGGCTTCATATCGTGTTTCGTTGATTCCGTTGATCCGTAGCTCCGTTTGCAAAGTTCTTTATATGGTTTTGCACCGTTTTTACGAGATGCATCTGTTCATTTCATTCCCAGGCATGTCCAACTAATTTAGTGCAAAGTTCTGTCCAGGAACTTGTGGTAGTTTATCTTGCTTGTGCTAGTGTTAGAAATAGTGGTGCATGCTCAACTTTCATCTCATGCATCATGTGATTGTTGCATTTTGTGGTGCTGCTGTTCATTGGCTGTTATTCTTGTGTTGGGTAGCACCGGGAGCGGAGACCGATTACGTGGAGTCAGGAGAGTACGTGCAGGACGATCCAGAACCATTCCAAGCTGAGGATATCACAGGCAAGATGACATGACCTTGATCCCATATCTAGACTTGTTATGTTAGTTTCGATTCCACGTTATTGCTCGCTGCCTATCACTGAAAATATATTGCCTCTTCATATGCCATGAGCCCAAACACCTTACTCTTTCCTAGCAAATTTGCATGGCTAGGTAGGCTTGCTCAGCTACTAATGTTAGCATTGTTAGTTGCAGGTGTTTATAACTCATGAGTTGTCATGAGCTTGATATCATTATATTAATTTCTGTTATTAAATTAATGTACCTATATAATTGGTAAATGACGGGAGGCCTAGCCTTTTGCCGGGTGTCTTGTTCCGTTATTGCCGCCTTAGTTACCGGTTACCGGTGTTTGATTCCATATTGATCGCTCCTAACACGTTCGGGGTTGTTATGGGGACCCCCTTGATAAATCACGTAGTGTTAAGGCTTGTCCGGCAGGACCCAACTTTGGTACTATCTGCTAATCACATAATAATCTGCATAGGGAATAGCTACCCCGAGGAATTTAATCAACAACCCGGGCCAGTGCTCCCCATGAGTGTTGGTCCCACCTGAGCGATGTCCGGGGCCCCACTGGTCACCCAGAGGTTTAGCCATCCCGACGTCTAGCTCATCTGTCGTGTCCTGAGACTGAGATACGCGGCTCCTATCAGGGTCGTCGACACGACGGGAGGTCCTGCTAGCCTTGTCTTGCCTTAGCGGTATATCTTGTGTATAGGAATCCCGGTGAGGCTTTGGTTTTCCCCAGAGTTGAGGTTTTCCTCTAAGGAATCCGACGAGATCACGAGATTCGTGATAGAGGATGCCTTTGCGGCCTGTGTTCGTTTGTGATGGACTAGTTGGAGCACCCCTGCAGGGTTTAATCTTTTCGGAAGGCCGTGCCCGCGGTTATGTGGCAACTTGGAATATTTTGTTAACATCCGGTATTAGAAAACTTAAACATAAACTAATAAAATATGCCAACTGTGTGAGTAACCGTGACTGTCCCTTCGAAGATCTCTCTTCGACCGGGAACACGGTGGGGTTATGAATGCCGTAGGTAGGTGTTCAGGATCACTTTCTGATCAAGGATTCACGACCGGTAGTACAGAACACTGTCACTTCTTCTCTTGCGTAAGCTAGCCACTTATTCAACCTTAGGATGCGGCAGACTGAAACACTTCACCCCTTCCTTACCCAATAACATGATTAGTTCTGGCACCAAGGTCTTAGATTGCTGAGTCCCCGTGACTCACGGATCCCTCCGAAACTCCCAGCAGGTACAGGTACCCCAGAGGCAGATGATCCCGACGGCACCCAGCTGGCGTGGCAGTACGACGAGGAGACAGATCGCCTCTACGTGAACTATCCAGAGGACTGAGCCGTGGTCGTGATCGTGGGCCTGCAGCGGGTAGCATAGCATTTTCCTTGTTTTGTAGTCTGTACCGGAACTACCTTGTTTGTATCTGCGTTGTACTCTGTATTTTAATAAGAAGACAGTTGAATCCCAGATTGTCTACTTTATTTATTTTATGTGCTATGTTTACTTGCTTGCAAAACACTTAGATGCGCTTCTTTCCTAACCGGGGGCCTCGACCCCCAGATCGGAAAGGACCGCATCTTGGTCGTTACACCAGATGAGCCTGCTGATGATCTTGGCCGGGTCATTTCTGATGCACGGCGAGGTTGCGACACAGAAAAGGAGAGGTTGCAGTTCGAGCAGATGTTACAGGACCACAACAAATTGTTGTACCCAACTTGTGAAGATGGCCAGAAGAAGCTGGGTAGCACACTAGAATTGCTAAAGTGGAAGGCAGAGACCGGTGTGACTGACTCGTCATTTGAAAAGTTGCTGGTGCTGATGAAGAAGATGCTTCCAAGAAAGAACGAATTGCCCGCCAACACGTACGAAGCAAAGAAGCTTGTCTGCCCTCTAGGATTAGACGTGTAGAAGATACATGCATGCCCTAATGACTGCATCCTCTACCGCGGTGAGAAGTACGAGAATATGGATAAATGCCCGGTATGCACTGCATTGCGGTATAAGATCAGAAAAGATGACCCTGGTGATATTGAGGGCGAGCCACCCAGGAACAGGGTTCCTACCAAGGTGATGTGGTATGCTCCTATAATACCACGGTTGAAACGTCTGTTCAGAAATAAAGATCATGCAAAGTTGTTGTGATGGCACATGGGAGATCGTATGAAAGACGATAAGTTGAGGCACACCGCTGATGGTCGGCAGTGGAGAAAAATCGAGAGAGAGTTCCCGAGATTTGTAGCTGATGCAAGGAACTTATGGTTTGGTCTGAGTACAGATGGCATGAATCC
Source organism: Hordeum vulgare subsp. vulgare (assembly GCF_904849725.1). Classification (NCBI taxonomy): domain Eukaryota; kingdom Viridiplantae; phylum Streptophyta; class Magnoliopsida; order Poales; family Poaceae; genus Hordeum; species Hordeum vulgare. Next base: position 501,229,514 of record NC_058518.1, read on the forward strand.
TTTTGGGGGGCAGAGTTGCAGTCACAACACCTGGCCCGTTACTCTATGTATCTACAACCTTCCTCCTTGGTTGTGCATGAAGCGGAAGTTCATTATGATGTCAGTGCTTATCCAAGGTCCAAAGCAACCTGGCAACGATATTGATGTGTACCTAAGGCCATTAGTTGATGAACTTTCACAACTGTGGGCCGAACCAGGTGTACGTGTGTGGGATGAGCACAAACAAGAGGAATTTGACCTTCGAGCGTTGCTTTTCGTAACCATCAATAATTGGCCTGCTCTTAGTAACATTTCAGGACAGTCAAACAAGGGATACAATGCATGCTCGCACTGTTTGGATCAGACAGAAAGTATATATCTAGACAAATGTAGGACGAATGTGTACCCGTACAATCATCGTTTTCTTCCGCCCAAGCATCCCTTAAAGAAAAAAAGGCAAGCATTTCAATGGCAAGGCAGAACCCCGGGGGAAGCCTGTCATCCGTACTGGCAGATTATGTAGTTTTGCCATTTTGTTCAAAGTTTGTGTTTAATTGTTGTTGGGGTGTTCTACCTTGCTCCATTTCATTCATGTTGGGTTAATATATGTCTTGGCAACCTGGGAACACCAGATTTGTGCCAATTGTGTGTGTGGTGATGAATCTTTCACGTAGGGCTTCATATCGTGTTTCGTTGGCTCCGTTTGCAAAGTTCTTTACATGGTTTTGCACCATTTTTACGAGATGCATCTGTTCATATCATTCTAATGCATGTCCAAATAAGTTAGTGCAAAGTTCTGTCCAGAAACTTGTTGTAGTCTATTTTGCTTGTGCTAGCGATAGGAATAGTGTTGCATGCTCAACTTTCATCTCATGCATCATGTGATTGTTGCATTTTGTGGTGCTTCTGTTCATTGGCTGTTATTCTTGTGTTGGGTAGCACCGGGAGCGGAGAACGAATACGTGGAGTCAGGAGAGTACGTGCAGGACGATCCAGAACCATTCCAAGCTGAGGATATCACAGGCAAGATGACATGACCTTGATCCCATATCTAGACTTGTTATGTTAGTGTCGATTCCACGTCATATTGCTTGCTTCCTACCACTGAAAATATATTGCCTCTTCATATGCCATGAGCCTAAACACCTTACTCTTTCCCAGCAAACTTGCATGGCTAGGTAGGCTTGCTCAGCTACTAATGTTAGCATTGTTAGTTGCAGGTGTTTTTAACTCATGTGATGACATGAGCTTGATATCATTATATTAATTTCTGTTATTTAATTAATATATCTGTATACCTGGTAAATGACGGGAGGCCTAGCCTTTTGCCGGGTGTCTTGTTCCGTTATTGCCGCCTTAGTTACCGGTTACCGGCGTTTGATTCCATAAGGATCGCTCCTAACACGTTCGGGGTTGTTATGGGGACCCCCTTGATAAATCGCGTTGTGTTAAGGCTTGTCCGGCAGGACCCAACTTTGGTACTATTTGCTAATCACCTAATAATAAACTGCATAGGGAATGGCTACCCCGAGGAATTTAATCAACAACCCGGGCCAGTGCTCCTCATGAGTGTTGGTCCAAATTAGAGCACTGGGCGGGGCCAACTCAAGGCAACTTGAGAGATTTCTATCAGGCCACTGTACGCGTCGCTCATCCGTCGTGTCCTGAGACTGAGATACGCGGCTCTTATCAGGGTCGTCGACACGTCGGGAGGTCCTGCTAGTCTTGTCTTACCTTAGCGGTATATCTTGCGTATAGGAATCCCAGTGAAGCTTTGGTTTCCCCAGAGTTGAGGTTTTCCTCTAAGGAATCCGACGAGATCACGAGATTCGTGATAGAGGATGCCTTTGCGGCCTGTGTTCGTTTGTGATGGACTAGTTGGAGCACCCCTGCAGGGTTTAATCTTTCGGAAAGCCGTGCCCGCGGTTATGTGGCAACTTGGAATATTTTGTTAACATCCGGTATTAGAGAACTTAAACATAAACTAATAAAATATGCCAACTGTGTGTGTAACCGTGACTGTCCCCTCGAAGACCTCTCTTCGATCGGGAACACGGTGGGGTTATGATTGCCGTAGGTAGGTGTTCAGGATCACTTTCTGATCGAGTATTCACGATCGTTAGCGTACACCACTGTCAGTTCTCCTTCGCGTAAGCTAGCCACTTATTCAATCTTAGGATGCAGCAGCCTGAAACACTTCACCCCTTCCTTACCCATTAACATGACTAGTTCTGGCACCAAGGTCTTAGATTGCTGAGTCCCCGTGGCTCACGGATTCCTCCGACACTCCCAGCAGGTACAGGTACCCCAGAGACTGATGATCCCGACGGTACCCAGCTGGCATGGCAGTACGACGAGGAGACAGATCGCCTTTACGTGAACTATCCAGAGGACTGAGCCGTGGTCGTGATCGTGGGCCTGCAGCGGGTAGCATAGCATTTTCCTTGTTTTGTAGTCCGTACCGGAACTACCTTGTTTGTATCTGCGTTGTGCTCTGCATTATTAATAAGAAGACAGTTGGATCCCAGATTGTCTACTGTAATTATTATTATGTGCTATGTTTACTTGCTTGCGAAACACTTAGATGCGCTTCTTTCCTATTCGGGGGCCTCGACCCCCAGATCGGAAAGGACCGCATCTTGGTCGTTACAAGTTGGTAATCAGAGCCTTACGACCATAGGAGCCTTTGTGTGATCGTATTTGGCCGAGTCGAGTCTAGTAAATGTTTTGAGTCTTAGTTATATCGGAGAGTAGGTTTCATTTTTCTCCTCTTCTTTGCTCTGGTGAGGCTTCCGTCTTAGGAAATCTTTAACTCTACTCCTTTTCTCGCTCAAAATTTTTTTTTAGGATCACGCGGGTATTTTCGAAATCTATATGATTTCGATGTGACGGAATCATGTCCTGGTGCCTCCTATCTGCTCTAAGTATCAGGGGAGTTGAGCTCCAGGGATTATCGCGCACATTGCCATCATTCAGATTTCTGAGTACCTAAGAACGGAGGGTGTTCGTTGTTGCTTCAATACGGGTAGTGGTGAGATAACCCTGACGTCCCCAGTACTGGTGTAGATTGTTCGGGGGTACTACCACACTTTGTATCGTGGTGGTCACGAGGATCTGTGGTAGACGAAGGTCCGAGATGCTGGTCGTGTGTTGAAGGGTGTGATACAGGTGACGGCTTAGTTTAGGAGTTGTGTGAAATACTCCTTGTATCCGGGTGCCTGATTGCATGACCAGTTATTTCGGGAATTCATAGGTGGGATATCTGGTAGTATCTTATAGGACTATCTTCCTACAGACGCTTGATTGAGGTTTGGGAAATCTCGATCATATGTTTGTTCCGAGCAGTTCTAGCTCACACTTGTTTGTTGTGGCCCTTATCGGAATTTTGTCGTCTGTTACTTTGAGAATGCACTCTTGCTATGTTGTTCGAGTGCAATGCTAAGTTCTATTCAGATATTCTGTCTTTTGATTCAGCTTATCTTCAAATATTCTGTGGACTAATATGCTGTCCGTCTTCAGGATGGCTCCACCAACTCGTCAGACCCCAGCGCGTGAGGATATGCCGCCTCCACCTCCTCCTCCGCCATCGCCGCCGCCTCCTCCTGCAGAGGCCTGGCAGGCGATGATGGCAGCTACCAATGCAAATACTCAGATGCTGTTGCAATTGATCCAGGAGAGAGCCAATCATCAGCAAGGCAATTTCCAGCAGGGTGGCAATCACTTCGCCAGTCTGAGTCAGTTCCTGTCAAATCAGCCTAAGACGTTCACTTCTTGCGACCAGCCGTTTGATGCGGAAGATTGGATCCGTGATATGAACAAGCATTTCGAGTGTAGCAATGTGCGTCCAGAGGATTATGTCAAGTTTGCAACATTCCAGTTGAAGGGGCAGGCTTCTATTTGGTGGCAGCAGCTTAAGGACTCCAGAGGTGGCAGGGTGATGTCTTGGGACGAGTTTTGTCGTGACTTCAGGTCCCACTACATTCCTTCCAGTTTTGTTGAGGAGATGCGCGAGAAGTTCAGGCGCTTGAAGCAGGGCAACAATTCTGTGTACAAGTACAATGTTGAGTTTCACGAGCTGGCCCGTTACGCGTTGCAGGATGTTCCGGATCAGAAGAGCAAGATATACCAGTTCAGGGGTGGCTTGAAGGAGGATTTGCAGTTAGCACTCGCTTTGCACGACCCTGAGGAGTTTGACAAATTCTATAACTTAGCTCTCAGAGCAGAGGCATCCTTGCTCAGGGTGGAGAACTCCAAGAAACGTTTCAGAGATTCCAGCTCTTCCTCGACTCAGATGGTTCAGAAGCAACAGAGGTTTTGGGTTTCTCCTCCTCCTCCTCGGCACTCTCAGCAGCCGAAGCACTCAGGTGGACGTGGTTCTTCCCGCCCACCCAACCCTGGATTCCAGCAGAGATATCAGCATCAGAAGCAAGGGCCTCCTCAGATTCAGTTCCGGCAGCCAGCAGATGTCACTTGTCACAAATGTGGGCAGAAGGGTCACTATGCCAACAAATGCACTTCTCAGCTTCGTCTGCCGCCTCCTCCTCCAGGCAAACCTCCTAGCAACGCTCTTGTGAAGTTCAACCCCAGATCAGCTCAATTCAACATGGTGAATGCAGCTGAGGCAGAAAATTCATCGGATGTGATCATGGGTAATCTCTTAGTCAATGATTTTCCTGCTAAAGTCTTGTTTGATTCTGGTGCTTCTCATTCGTTCATGTCTAGTACATTCTTTGCCGAGCATGATTTTGATTCTGATTATTTGAAGAAGGCATTGCGTGTGGTGTCACCCGGTACGCTTATGAGCGCCAACAGAGTGGTTCGGGACGTTTCTGTCAAGATGAACAATTATGCTTTTCTGGCATCTCCTATTGTCTTGGGCAAGTCCAACATTGATTTGATCCTTGGTATGGACTGGTTGGCCATGAACAAAGCATCAATTGATTGTGCAGCTAAAGAAGTGAAACTGACCCACTCTTCGGAGGATGTGATTATATTCGCGGCGCGCGATGACACAATCCGTTTGTTCTCCTTGAATGAAAAGGGTGAGATCAATCCCATTGAGCAAGTTCCAGTAGTCTGCGAATATCAGGACGTGTTTCCTGAAGAGTTGCCAGGGATGCCTCCGCACCGTGAAGTGGAGTTCGTCATTGAGCTTGAGCCAGGCACGAAGCCAGTGTGCAAGCGGCCGTACAAGCTGGGTCCAGAAGAGTTGAAGGAACTCAAGAGGCAACTCGATGAGCAGGAGCGTTTGGGTTTGATCAGACCAAGCTCGTCTCCGTGGGGATGTGGTGTTCTGTTTGTCAAGAAGAAGGATGGTACGGAACGGCTGTGTGTCGATTACCGCCCATTGAACAAGAAGACAATCAAGAACAAATACCCACTTCCGAACATAAATGAGTTGTTCGAGCAGCTGAAAGGTGCTAAAGTATTCTCCAAACTTGATCTCAGAATGGGCTATCATCAGATTCGCATTCGCGAGGAAGAGATTCCGAAGACGGCATTCAGGACCAGTTTTGGCTCATATGAGTATACGGTCATGTCTTTCGGTCTGGCTAATGCTCCTCCGACTTTTTGCCGGTTGATGAACTATATTTTCTCGCCATTCAAGAATGAGTTTGTCTTGCTCTATATCGATGACATTCTGGTCTTTTCTGAGGATGAGGAAGAACATGAGAAACATCTCAGGTTGGTGCTTGATAAACAGAGAGAATACAAGCTGTATGCCAAGTTTTCCAAGTGCGAGTTCTGGCTGAAAGAAGTGGTGTATCTTGGGCATATTATCTCTGCCGAGGGCATTAAGGTTGACCCGTCCAAGGTTCAAGCCATTGTTGAATGGGAACCTCCGCAGAATGTGAAGCAGCTTCGAAGCTTTCTCAGTCTTGCCGGATATTGCAGAAGATTCGTTGAGAACTTCTCCAAAATCACCAAGCCGCTCTCTAGTCTTCTTCAGAAGGGTGTCAAGTATGTGTGGTCTCCAGAGTGTCAACTGGCTTTCGATACACTCAAAGAGAAGCTTACCTCTACTCCGGTATTGGCTCCTCCGGATGATTCCAAGCCGTACCAGGTCTTTTGCGATGCTTCTCTCCAGGGCTTTGGTGCAGTCTTGATGCAAGATAGGAAGGTGGTGGCTTATACCTCCAGGCAGCTGAAGCCTACGGAGAAGAACTATCCTGTGCACGATCTCGAGCTAGCAGCTGTTGTGCACGCGTTGATGACTTGGAGACATCTCTTGTTGGAACGTAAGGTTGAAGTTTTCACCGATCACAAGAGCCTCAAGTATATCTTCACTCAACCTAACTTGAATCTTCGGCAAACACGTTGGGTGGAAATGCTCCAGGATTTTAATACGAGTGTTGAGTACACGCCAGGCAAGGCAAATGTTGTGGCAGATGCATTGAGCAGGAAAGCATATTGCAACAGTCTGATTTTGCAACCTCTCCAGCCGGGTCTCTCTGAGTCTTTCAGGAAGCTCAATCTTCAGCTGGTTCCTCAGGGTTTTCTTGCGAACCTTTAGATCTCTCCTACCTTGGAAGATCAGGTCAGAGCAGCTCAGTTACTTGATACTATGGTGAAGAAGGTCAAGATTGGTGTGGGAAAGAGCCTTCCCAAGTATAAGTGTTTCTCTGCTGATGCCAGGGACACTTTGTTTTTCGAGGACCGCCTTGTCGTCCCGAAAGGTGATCTCAGGAAGATGATCATGGAAGAAGCTCATAATTCTCTGCTTTCTATTCATCCGGGAAGTTCCAAGATGTACCATGACTTGAAGCAGTCGTTCTGGTGGACCTGTATGAAGCGTGAAATTGCTCAATTCGTTAATGAGTGTGATGTATGTCGAAGGGTGAAAGCAGAACATCAAAGACCAGCGGGCCTCTTGCAGCCTTTGCCGATTCCCGAGTGGAAGTTCGATCACATTGAGATGGACTTCGTCACAGGGTTTCCGAAGTCCAAGAAGGGCAATGACGCTATCTTCGTCGTCATCGACAAATTGAGTAAAGTGGCGCATTTCCTTCCAGTCAAGGAGTCCATTTCAGCAGCTCAGCTGGCAGAGTTGTACACCTCGAGGATTGTCTCGTTGCACGGTGTACCTATGATGATCTCATCAGATCGTTGGAGTATCTTCACTTCCAAGTTCTGGGACTCTTTTCAGTCTGCTATGGGCACGAAGATCCGCTTCAGCACAGCGTTCCATCCTCAGACTAGTGGTCAAGTGGAGAGAGTGAATCAAGTTCTTGAGGACATGCTGAGAGCCTGTGTTATCTCGTTTGGCATGAAGTGGGAGGATTGTCTGCCTTTCGCGGAGTTCTCCGCATTGCAACTACTCCCTCAGTTGGTCCCTTCTCCCCACCTCCTCCGCTTGGATCCAGCAACCGCCGGATGCGACGGTCAGCGCGGAAGCTAGGCAAAGCAGCGGTGGCGCCGTCGGGCAGGAAGGGAGTGAATACTCGCGCATCCTCTTTGCGCTCCATGGTCGACGATGGTCGAGAGGCGAGGTTCGTTTTCTAGATCTCGTTGTGGCGAGGTAGGAATGGGAGCATTTTGGGAGGGTGGAGGGTGGAGGACCTTGGGTAAGTGTAGGATGGGTGGTTCTCATGGATCTGAGTCATCTTTGTAGGAGGGGTGGTTGTGGGGGTTGGTGTTGGGCTCGTTGGCGATCTCGCCCCGTGGTGTCTTGATGTCAAAAATCGGCTTATGTCGGGTGCTGCAGCATCTATTGTACTCCAGTTTTAGATGGTAGAGGAACCTCCTAAGGAACGTGTGGTTTGTGCTCTTCCGCAGTGAAATTGTGGCAGTGCAGCAGGATTTTTTTTTTGATGTTGTTTGCATCTTATGATATGTTGTCGGTGTTCTTTCACAGTGGAATTGTGGCAATGCAGCACGAAATGCATCACAATTGATATACACTATTGGCATTTTCTGCTCTTTTTGTTAGCCTGAATTTTTAGTGTGTACTTGTAGGCTTTTTGTTTTGCTTTCTTCAGGTACATTTGTCATATTGAATACACATTGTAAGTTTTGTTGCAATAGTCATATTTTTGTTCTTGTTAAAATTAGGTTTTGTTATTCAGACTGAGTTAAATAGTCAGGTTGCAAATAGTCATGCTTATTTAGATTGAGTGAAATTAGTTGAGTAACTCTTATAAGGAAATTAGTTCAGTAACTCTTATTCTCTTTTTTTCTTCAGGTTCACTGTTTTTATAACTTTGCTTTTGTTATTTCTTTTGTTTTGCAGAATGGACGCCCACGAATGTCCTGCTGCTGATGGGTCATTTTCAACGCGTTTCTCAGCCGTCCGCTTGCGTCAGATTGCGGATCGTTGACAAAAAAAAAAGATGTTATATGCAAAGGCAGCTTTGGATCCCTCTTGAATATCAACTCTTTTTCTGTACCTGTCGACCTCCTGGATTGGGTAGTCATGAAAACAGATCCAGAAAAGGATGACCGGTCAATGTCCGTGGACACGTCCAATCGTATGCGCGAACGTTTGAAGAACCGGATTTGTCGGTTGCAGCTGTAGATGTTCTAGGTAGCGTAACTTTCAAGGTTCAATTAGCGAGTAGACGTGGCTACCAAAGCAGATGACAAGAACCAAAACACACATTAACGGCTAGAAGCAAGTACACTACACTCCACAGCTGGCCGCTAACTATAGTGCATCTGCGAACCGTAATATTTTGTCCTTTGTTTGGCAGGACCGCTACCCTAGCAAAGCAAAGCAAAGCAAAGCAGGACGCAGGAGCCTACCTACGAACGGCGCACGACGTATTATAAATTCTGATCATGATCCGCATGTTCTCTGGTCTTGCCAAACGTACTAAAAACAAGTATGGGCACGCACGACGCAGCTCTGGCACTGGCAGCATAAATTACACAGTTCATGTACTTGTTCCAATGCTAGGCTGACAACAGGTGGTAGCAGCTACTGTAGTGTTGTACTCCTACTCTACGTACGATCGATCATTGATGTGCAACAACCGGAAGAAATTGATGGGAGTTTCCTGGGTTGGGTTGGGTGGCAACACCAGCTGAGAAGGAACTGGAAGCTGACAGACGCGGGAAATGAGCTTTCTTTTTCCCTAGCTGTGGAAGAAGAAGAATATATGCCCCGGCCAGCCGAAAACATCATATCGCGCACTCGGTTTTGGCCAAGTTTTTATTTATGCTCGGATGCATGCATGCACTCGCTGGAGGGAGCATCTCTGCTTAGATACATCGATCATAGCTGTGGGTGGGTGGATGTTCGTTTTTATCTTTATTACTCTTTTTTGACAGTATAGATGTTGATCGCGCTTTATTGGCTTTATAATTACAGACTCGTCGACCGTCGAATTTGTTCTCTTGTCTGCCTTTCGGATTAGCTACTAGTAGTTTAACTGCATATACTACCATCCCTCGCAATGAAAGAAAATGCATATGCAGCCATTGAATGATCAAACATAAAAAAGACACTACACGCCGCGTAAAATCATTGACATATGATTTAGATGTGTACTACGTAATACTTAGCACACATCAAAATATGCTTTAGCAAAACTGATCTATAAGAAAACCTAGCATGTGAAATCCCTGCCACCACGAAGCACACAGGGTGCGAGGGATAATATTGAGGTGCACGCCCTTGGATTAGGGGAGTATACATATGGAGCAAATTGGCGGCTCGTGCCCGCTAATCACGCAAATCAGGGGAGAATATATAACAGAACTGCTGCTTCCTGTGCGAGAACATAAATTTCCTCGTGAATAAACAATGGCCGCGATTGCAGACAGGGGCATCGCCAAAGTGCAGGCGGAGCATGCATGGTGGAGGCGCCGTTCTCTTCTTTTCTGCACGCGCAAAGTGTCCAGTCCAGTCCAGTCCAGGACAAGGTTTACCTATTAGATTTTATAGTTTAAGCTTAAAGGATCTGTTCAATCGCAGCTTAAATCGATTCTTAAAACGTGTTTTTCGCAAACAAAAAATCACGTCTTCTTTTCGCGTTTTAAAGGGTTTGTTAGAGATGCCTTTTAAAGAAGAAGAAGAAGGTCCGAAGAAACTTAAAGAGGAAGAAGAAAGACAGGAGTACAGCACGTCACCTCAGCCATGGCGTCGTTGGATCGACACGTTGCTCCAGTGTTAAGCCTCGTGAGTACAAGTGTACCAGATCTGGCCAAACGGGCCATCCTAGTCGGGCCGGCCCGACAACCCGCAGGTCAGGCACGACACGGGCCCGACCCGACATGGGCTAATCGTGCTCGGGCCAGGCACGAGCACGCCGTGGGCCGTGCCTGGGCCGCCACCCCGAGCCCGCGTGCCAGCACGACACGGCACGATTAGGAGGGAGCGATGTGGGGGAGCGAGGCGGGGGGGGGGGGGGGGGCATGCCACGCGTTGGGCGATGGGGGGAGCGGGGCCGACCGTTGGAGCGGTCAACGGGGCAGGGGCGCAGGGCGCGAGGTGACATGCTGGCTGGGGCGGGACCGCGTGAGGGAAGGGGGCACGGGAGATGGGTGGGTTTAGGAGGGATTAGGAGGGTTTGGATGGGTTTATGAAAGATTAGGAGTTTATGCCGCGGGCCGTGCTTGGGCCTGGACCCCGGGCACACGGACCGACATGGCACGACCCATTTAATAAACGTGCCCAGACGGGTCGTGCCGTGCCAGGCACGAATATAGTGGGCCGTGTCGGGCCGGCCCGTTTGGCCAGGTATGAAGTGTACAACATAGTACGACAGATGTGTCCAGCGACTGTTCCTCCTACAGGTCCGTTCGATCACCGACTCTTTCGATGGTTCCAGTGGTGCTACGAGCCTAGCTAAAAGAATAATCGATTATATGGCAAAAGTTTTACAACGAGGAAATAGAGTTTAACTATCTTTAGAAGAAAACACAGAATGCATGAGAAGTGAAAATACTAATATACTCCGTCCGTCCTATAATGTAATAGGTTTTTCTTTTCTAAAACAAAGACAAAAGGTTTGCCTCATATATTAAATAAATAGGAGAAAAAGTTTGTTACATCACACACTCCATTCACGGTACGACAATTATTCTCTCGACACGAAGGACCCTAGTTTCTTTGTCCCGGCTTTGATCTAGAGATTTGCCTTATCGACAATATTGTTGAGCAAGATTTGTGGAGGTGCGCTCTTTTGTCGAAAAACTTTTGGGTTGCGTTCATTCCAAATGGTCCAGGACACCAACATGATGATTGAAGTCTTGCCTTTTTGGTCACTGTTGCTCACGCCGCTCGTGCTCGCCCACATGCCTTAACTAAGTCAAAGTGCCATGCAGACGTGTCCATGTCATGAATGTGGAACTTCTGGATCACCATGTTCCAAACCTTGACTTGGCATGCATTACCCATGGGTTGATGCTATCGTTGTGGAAAGGTAGCCCCGATAGCAGCAACCCATGGGTGATGCAGGCCAAGTCAAGGTTGGCACACCAAATGGGCACAACGGAGCTCTTGGTGAAATTAGTGCATAGGTCGGTAACTTTCCACAGAACCTATCAGAATAGCCGCAAGGTTGTCCACATCCCTTTTGATCGACGCTACGAACACCACCACATCGTTCGGATAGAGGGAGGTGAGCACCATTACCCCCTCCCACGAAGCTTATGAAGAAGGCCCTTCCTTGTCGCCACGTCAAGGATTTGCTTCATAGGGTCAATGTCAATATCAAAAAGAAGGACGGAGATGGGTCCCCTTGCCGCAAACCCTGGCCATGCTTGACAGGGGTGCTAGCCACCCCATTCAAGAGGACCCTCGAAGATGAGGAACATAGGATGACCGCAACTCACTCCCGAAATTTTCTTGGGTACCCTCGCCTTCGAAGGAGGTCAAGAAAGTACTCCCAATGGATAGAGTCAAAGGCCTTGCGAATGTCTAGCTTGAATAAGATGGAGGGGGTCTTGCTCTTGTGCAAGCGTCTCGCAAGGTTTCTGACATACATGAAGTTGTCGTGGATGCTACGCGATTTGATGAAAGCACTTTGCGTGTTGGAAACGAGGGAGGACATGTGCAGAGCAAGCCTCATGGAGAGCACCTTCGCGATGATCTTGGCAATCACATGAATGAGGCCAATGGGTCTAAAATCGACGATGCTCTCCACCCCGTCTTTCTTTGGAAGCAACGCAATGTTAGCAGAGTTGAGCCATTGAAGGTTTGTTGTGTGGAGGGAGTCAAAGCATTGGATCACCCTCATAAGATCGTGCTTGATGACACCCCAACACTTCTTAAAGAAGAGACCAGTAAAACCATCCGTCCCTGGCGCCTTGTCGCTAGGCATGCTGTTAATCGCCTCGATAACCTACTCCTCACAGAAAGGAGAGTCAATGTCGTGCAGGTCACGCGACTCCAGACTGAGCTACTCCCATTTGAAGTCTTTCATGCTGCCACTACGTCTTCTCATCACTTGCGAGAAGTGATGGTGAATTAACTTCTCTTTAGCATGGTGCTCGGTCACCCACCCTTGATCCTTCATAATTTCGTGGATGTGATGCTTCCCCTTCTCGCATTTACCCTATATATGTTACACAACCTATTAAAATTATAAATATTTTAATACAGATGGAGTGGTTGATTCGAAACATTTAGTAGTGAACTCATCTACATCCGGATCCCTTAAACCCGTCTCAAACGCCCAGCCAGCCCGTCCGGTCACAAAACATCGACTCAGCTGAACCCCTCATAACCATCTCAAAGGCTCGGACTGGCCGACATCCGTAGTATCCCTCTCAAATTTGAGGACGATATGAGGTCTCGCGATGCGTCCGGCCAGTCTGCCACGTAGGACGCGACCCCATCCCAAATCATATTTTTTTCTTTCTTTATTCATTATATTTTTTTCTCCCTCTTCATCTTCATCAATTACGTGCAAGTGATCAGACATATGAGAAAAAATATGAAAGGTACGCCTACGTGGACGAAATAATATGGATTCAAAACGAACACGTTCGGTCATTGACCGGTCGTGTTCGCGGACGTTTAAAGAACCGGATTTACAAGTTTCGGTTATAGATGCTCTAAGGTCAGGTATCGGAACGTATGTTCGTTTTCTTGAGCATCGTGCGCCGTTGGCTAGCAACAAGGAGTAGGACGTTTGCTTTCGGAACCAGTCGTGCGAGTGGTGTTCCACATGTGTTAGTTATTGGCGATGCATTGTAAACTAGTGGGAGTATAACTTAGAATTAGCTAGATGTGCATACCAAAGCAGATGACAAGAACCAAACATCCGCCGCGCTAGCTAGCGTTAACGGCTAGAAGCAAGTAAACTACCCATTCCACAGCTGGTTTAACTAGGCGTCTCTCTGCCAACTAGTGAATCCATATATATCCCTCGATCTATAACATTTTGCCATTACTCTACTTTGCCAGGCAAAGCAAAGCAAAGCCAAACAAAGCAGCACGCAGCAGCTACCGTCGTGGCCTAGCTACCTCTGTTCATCGCACGATGGAGATTGATCGGCATGTTTTCGGATCTTGCAAAGGTAATACTAGTAGTAGTAGCAGTACTAAAAGAAGTAAGTATGGGCAGCTTCCAGTAGCTGGCAGCGTTGTTCCAATGCAAGGCCGACAACAGGCCGTGGGAGCACATGCACTGTAACGTATACATATAGTGTACATACGATCGATGTGCAACAACCGGAAGAAATTTATGGGAGATTCGTGCGTTAGGTGACAACACCAGCTGAAGACTGACACGCGGAAAAATTAGCCTTTCTAGCTGTGGAATACATGCCCCGCCGAAAACATCATATCGCGCTGCGCACCCGGTTTCCCCGTTGTTTTAGGGGCTGTTCGGAGGCCCTCTGACTCCGCAACTCTACTCCTGAAGTTGGTGAAGCAGCAGCTAAAAATTACGGAGCGGGAAAAAGGTGTTCTGCAGATCCTTAAATTTTAGGAAGGTCGAGGATCACCGAACAGCTCCTTATTCTCGGATGCTGCTGGACTACAGAGCTAAGCTATCTATCAGCTCAAACAGATCACACATCTTCTCCAAAGCATGTGTGAGTGATAGACGGTCACGTATCTTTTTTTTCTCTTTTTGGATTGGAGGGGAGTATATATGTTCATCGCGCTTTATTATGTTTATTAACAGACACTCGTCAAAGATCGAATCTGTTCTCTTGTCTGGCTTTTGCATTAGGTCAATTGCATATAGTACTGTGGCACAATCTATCCCTACTAATAAAGCATCTATTGCTTCTGTGGTATGTCATTAAAATTGCCTTCAAAATTCTCTAATATTACCCACCAATGTCATTATATAAGTTATAAAATACGTTTTGCAGGTAATCCTTGCATGGGCCGGCCCAAACATAGGGACCAACTATACTACGCTCTGCTCATTGGAAAGTACACAGCACGTCCATTTGGGCCAGCCCATGGGAGGTGGCCTATTTTTTTAGTTTTTTAGTTACTATTATTTATCTGTTCTTTTTTACTTTTTCTAATTGAAATTAATCAAAAATAAACTTTCGAAATTCAAAAAATTCTATTTACATAAATGTTTGATAAAACATAAAATGTTTGCAAATTCAAAAATTGTTCGGGATTTTTGTAAAAATGTTTACATATTAAAAAATCGTAATTTTGGAGAAAACATTCGTGAATCAAAAAAGTCCATCATTTTACGAAATTTCTTTAATGCAATTAAAAAATGTTTGATAATTCAAAAATGAATTATTCGCCAATTCACAAGAAAATACTTGAAAACAATTCGTAATATAAAATATTCTTTGGAATTTAAAAAAAATGTTTATAAGTAGTAAAAAATATTCTTGATTTTAGAAATGTTCCGAAATTTGTAAAAATGTTCACGAATGATTGAGTGTATGCAGTTCAACAGTAATGCTTCTGAGTCTTTCAGATTATATACATGAGTGAATTTTGAAGAATTAATTGTCAGGGTGGATCGAAATATTATAGTATATTTTAAAAAATGTTTCTTCAAATTTATAATAATTCTTTGAGTTATCAAGTTTTTTGACAATCATGATATTTTAAAAAAATATGAATTTTGTTTCAACTTGTGAATTGTGAATAAAATTAAAAGAAGAATATTTTCTTGCATTTGTGAACAAACTTTTAAAATCATGCGATAAGATATGAACATAATGTATTTTTTTTAAATATGAATTTTGTTTCAACATGTGAATCGTGAATAAAATTAAAAGAAGAAATATTTTCTTGCATTTGTGAACAAATTTTTAAAATTATGCGATGAGATATGAACATAATGTGGTCATCGTCGTTGAAGATGGTGGTTTTTTTCTCCCGTTGCAACGTACGAGTCCTTTTGCTAGTGTATACCTAGAGCCACACGGTGGAATCAAAAGAACGGAATTTATCGTGCAAAATCCATGCCAGCACGAGACCGGGGCATCGGAGATGCTCGAGGTGACCGACGTTCGGGCAACTCTAACCGATCCTCCATAACCGATTGGAGGAATAAAAAGTTGGCTTTACTTTTCCAATCGGTACCTAGCTTTTGAGTAATGTGATTATTTAAGAAAGCATAGATAGATTATGATTTGTTCCTGCCTTCACTTGTACTTCAAGATTATCATGTACTCCTATATATATGCCCACGATACTCAAGCAATACATCAACTATTCCACCACTCCTTATTTTTCCGTTCAACATGGTATCTGCCGCAAGGTCCTTGACCTAGCCAGCCCCATGACCGCCGCCGGGGGCCTCGCCGCCTGTACCTAGGATTCGTCCATCAGTCGTGTTGACCGGCTGCCCTAGAGAGTCTTTTCCCAATCTCTTGATCTAGGATTTCTCTCCTCCGTCGGTCACTTTGATCGGTGTTTTTTTGGTTTTTCCGATCTTAGATCGGATTGCGTCGCCCACTGCCGCCGTCGACCACCGGGCCCCTACTCCGACATCGGCGCGACCAGGCTTCTCCTTCGACCAGGCGGCCTCGCGCAAACCCGGCGGCCCCTCAACGCCGGCGTTCGCGCGCCGGGACGCTCGTCGATCTCCGTCGGTCGTCATCGCCCTGCTCCAACCGGGACGCGTGCATCGCCCCGACCCGACGGCCACGCGCCATGCGACGGCCCATCGCAGCCGCCGTTCGCGCGCCGCTTTTCCGCCGATCAACACCGTCGCCTCGTACGGTCGCGCCGCGTCGGGCCGATTGTCGCCTCCGCCGCGCCGCCTACCTCGGGCAGGCTGCCGACTTCTCGGCCTCCGCCACCCCGCCTCCATCGAGCGACGTCCACGACCTCGCGTGCGATCGGATTGATCACCCGCCCGCCCGCGATCCACCGCATCTATGCCGTGCGACCGACCTGGCCCGTTGGTTGCGTGCGCCTCTGCAGGCCCCGTGAAGATTGTCCCGAGTGCAGCGCGCCCCTCCATCGATCGAGCATCGGGCTACCGCTGCGTCGCCCCACCGGGCCGCAGCGCCGTCGCCCAGTGGTTCTACCCGCGGTTGCCCGATCCGCGCACTACCGCTCCGTCGCTCCTTCGGGCCGCAGTGTCGCAGCCCGTGGTCTACTGCCGCCTCGTGGCCGTCCTTTGTAGGTTGTCCCCGTGGTTGCACCGACCCTCGCGCTGCCGCTACATCGCCCCATCGGGTCGTAGCGAGCGTGGTATGCGGTCCCCGTCGCCGCCCGAGACCGTCCCCGTGGCTGCACCGATCCGCGCACCGCCGTTGCGTCGCTCCTTCGGGCCGTAGCGTTGCGGCACGCGGTCCACGTCGCCACCCCGAGGTCTTCTGTCGTCGCTCCGTCGTTCCCGCGCGTCGACTTCCTGTGGTATGCGTCGCGCGTTCTCCTTCGGCGCGGTAACGTCATCGTCCGCGCCGGTCTTCGTTATGTTGTCGGGCTCTTCCTCGCCTACTTCGAGCCTCACCGCCGCGCTTCTAACCAGTCGCCGCCGCCATCAGGCCGCCGCCGCCGCTCTTCTTTGGCGCTCCTGCAGCTCGCTCATCCAAGTCGCACAGCCCATTCACGTCCTTCATCTTCGTCCAGCACCAGCCAATCGTCAGCGTCATCGTCGTCTTCCCCGACCGCTTCATCTACACCGACCACCGCGGGCAACATCGGCCCCCGTCGATTTGCGCCGCAACCGTCGTCGAGTCCTTCTCTGCTAGCCTCCTCGACATGGCGTACAGGTTGTGTGCAGGTCCCCGTCTCCGCATGCCCAGTGCTGGCAACACCGACGTCTGCCTTCGTCCCCGGTGTGTTCCTAGGCCTAGCAAACCTGGAGCGACGCATCATCAACATCGACTTCGTCCGTCTACACATGCGCGGTGCTGACAACACCGATGCGTGCCTTCGTCCATGATGTGTCCCCGGGCTTGGTAAACTCGGCGCGACGCGTCTCAACTACGTCTTCTTCCCGGCGCACCACTACTTCGACACCACTGCGCCCATGACTAACTAGGCGCCTCCTTGCGCCCGCGGCTCCACGGCGACTTCCTCGACACCGGCTACCCCGACTCGACATCGACCACGGCTACACCATCCTACGCTCTCGGTTACCTCGACCAACGCACAAAGGGCTACCGCCTTGCTTGAGCAACCTCGTCGGTTTCCACTACAGCCACAACTTCCACGATGCATCGACCGTTACAATTGTGTGTGTGTGTGGGGGGGGGGGGGGTGACCGTCGGCTTACCTTCGGATTCTTCTTCAGTCTCACCGTCTGCGTCTTTACCGTTGTGACCGCGGGGGGAGGTTGAGTAACGTGATTGTTTAAGAAAGCATAGATAGACGAGAATTTGTTCCTGCCTTGACTTATACTCCAAGATGATCATGTACTCCTATATATATGCCCACGAGGCTCAAGCAATACATCAACTATTTCACCAATCCCTATTTTCCCGTTCAACACTAGCCAATCTTACATACCCGATAACGGACAATAAATTAGAACATCTTTAACAGATGCTTTTAATTCGCGCGCGACATATTTTTATCGAGCGATGCATTCATCGCTTTCGCGCGCACGACGGTGGTACGGTTCAATGGAGGCGTCAAATTAAAACGCTGGATACAACGCGCTCCAACAGGCGCTAGATAAAACGCAGTTTTACAAAGATCAAATGGACAAAGAAAAAAACTAGTTCATCCTCGTGCTTCTTCGACGTCTAGTCCTCCCAATCGTTTTCGTCCGATGTCGTGTACTCGGACGACAACCAGAGGTCATCCCACCTCGGGTCTTCGTCGTCCCACTGCAGCGCGGGGTTGTTCTCGTCGAGCTGCGCGTGGGCGGCGGCCTTCTGGGCGCGTCTCTCCGCTCACGCCGCCACCCTCACCGCCCTCTGCCCGTCCCAGAACGCGCTTTCCGTCGCGACGTCCTCAAGAAAATGTTGCTTCCAGCGCACCATGGCCCGCTCGTCCTGCTCGGCGATGAGGAGGGGCTCCTCCTGCTCGCGGGCGCGTTGGCGCTCCACGGCGGTGACAAGGCGCGGCGGCGGCGCGAGCTCCTGCGCCTATCCGGCATAATGTAAGCACTTAATTGAGTAGCTAGTTTAGGATTAGGAATCAATTTTGCAATGTGATTGGGTACTGCGGGCGCCGCCGGCAAGCTTGCAGCCACCTCCGGTCATGTGAAATTGAGCACTCCACCTTTGTGTTTCCCTCACCACCTTTTCTTGTTTTGGGCATCACTCGGTGCCAGCTCCCGTTCATGTACTCACCGCGGTTCAGTATTAGTGCATGGCGCTACTCCATGGTGCTGCTGGTCGACGGCCCAAGTTTCAGGCGGTAACAAAGGTGTGGCGGTTTGGCGACTGCCACTGGAGGTGGGGTAGCCGCTGCCCGCAAACAGATGAGGTGGAGAGGACGAAGGAGATTTGGGAACGAGTATAAGTTGAGAAGATAGCCCCAGTAGAAAAAGGGTTTGGAGGCTTTAGTTCTGGTTTGTGTCTTCAACTGGGACTAAAGGTCCCTTTAGATTTTATTTCTGTTTGTAGTTTCTGTTTTAAATTGCTTATATCTTTTAGGATATTTAATTTTTTTTGAGTGATTCTTTTTGCATTAGATTTAAAAATTTGTCTAGTTTCTGTTTGTGTAATTAGTTTTTAAATTTGAATGATTTAAATTTGAATTTGTTCAAATTTGCTTCAAACCCAAATTGTGAATAACTTGAGTTTACAAATAGTTTTTAATTTAATTCTTTTTTCTCCTAGTCATCTGTTAGATTATTATCACAGTAAGATTTATTTGGTTATTTTTAGAATAATTTAAATTTGGATTTTAATTAAAACAATATTGTTTTGCTTATATAGTTGTTTTAGTCATTTAATTGTTGTTTTTTTTATTATTTTTAGTTAGTTTTCCTGGGGCTTGCCCGGTGAAGTTTTCTCAGATGCTCAAAATTCCAAATGTAAAAAAAGTTATGGCAAAAAGAAGTTTTTTCCACAAAAATAAGAAAAAATAATTTTATTTAAAATCTTTAGGTTGTTTTCATTGAAATTCACTATTATTATTACTTATTTTGTTTATTTTAATAATTGTTTGAATTCAAAAAATTAAATCATGTGACATGACATCAAACCCTGGGTTGTTTATGATTGATAGCTTACTATTGTCAGGAGAACAATAAGTGCAGACTTGGCAACTAGGGGCGATAGAACCAGGAAGTTAAGCGTGCTTGGGCTGATGCAGTGAAAGGATGGGTGACCGACCGAGAAGTTAGACGATTTGAAATGAGTCATCTACGCTAGAGCAGTGAGGATGGGTGATTAGAGATTAAATTGTTAAATAAATCAAAGATTTAAAAATTGAAATAAAACATAAAAACAAATCAAAGAATATTCAAAAATAAAATTTGAAAGATAAATAAAAAAGTACCTTTTTGGGTCAAACAAACAAAATAAACATACGGATCCTTTAGTCCCGGTTCGTGTTAAGACCCGTGACTAAAGGGTCTGCCCCTTAGGGCGTGGAGCACCTTTGGTCCCGGCTTGGGACAGGGCCGGAACTAAAGGTTAGGCCACAGGTAGTATTATGCACGTACTAGTAATGAACAAAATAAACATAATAAAAAAACAAATCAAAGAATATTCAAAAATAAAATTTGAAAGATAAATAAAAAAGTACCTTTTTGGGTCAAACAAACAAAATAAACATACGGATCCTTTAGTCCCGGTTCGTGTTAAGACCCGTGACTAAAGGGTCTGCCCCTTAGGGCGTGGAGCACCTTTGGTCCCGGCTTGGGACAGGGCTGGAACTAAAGGTTAGGCCACAGGTAGTATTATGCACGTACTAGTAATGTAGCTGTTATTTATGGACTGTCTATTTAACAGTCGGATGAAAACCAATTGGATTTCGTTTTTTTTGACCGACCACTACATGACAAGCTAGTGTCCATTGTTATTCAAATAATCGGGCGGCACACAATTCGAACGAAGCCCAATTGTTTTCAGTCAACTGAAAATTGGCAAAACCGCTGTACAAATACGAGTGGCACCGTTCGATCGTTCTCAAGCGCGGCGTAGGTGGTCGAGCGCTCGCGCCTGCTTCGGCGCGAAGCGGGTGAGGTTGATGCGGACATCCTGCATCGCGAGGTACAGCTCGAAGACCTTGGCCTAGCCGCAGCGGTGAATGGAGTCGGAGTCCTTGACCGTCGGGTGCTCTAGCCCCAGCACCGCCAGTAGTGAGCTCTCCTCCATGCTCACGTTGTAGTCCAAGTACCTGAGCCCCATGTCCATGGCGGGCCAGCCGAACGCAGTTTGGAGGGGGCGGGGGGGGGGGGGGGGGCGGGGGGGGGGGGGGGGCTTTACACTAGTGGAAAACGGGCCTTTGGCCTGGACCCTTTATTCCCGATCGGGACTAAAGGCCCGGCGACGTCGTCCCAAATCGCAATGCCGTCCACGAGGCTTTGGTCCCGGCCCGTAAGGAGCCTTTAGTCCCGGTTTGTGTCTCAAACCGGGACTAAAGGGCTACGCGGTGTGCAGCCCGCATGTGCGTCATCTTTAGTCCCGGTTTGTGTCTCAAACCGGGATTAAAGTCCTCTGCCTATATATAGCACAACCCCCCTCTCCCCTCTTCCTTGCATTTTTCTTGGATGGAAGAGTGTGGGTGTGTGCTAGCTCTCCATTTTTTTGATGCACCAGAGGTGTTTGTTGAAATGTGTGTTAGAGCGATGTCGCTTCAGTTCATCGAACACAACTACGATATGAGATGCCTGAGCCACGCTTAAACCTCTTCCTCTTTATTTCTACTTATTCTAAAAGGTTAGCAACTATATTTCTGTTGGAATTATGCCCTAGAGGCAATAATAAATGTATAGTTATTATTATAATTCCTGTATCAAGATAATAGTTTATTATCCATGCTATAATTGTATTGAATGAAGACTCATTTACATGTGTGGATACATAGACAAAACACCGTCCCTAGCATGCCTCTAGTTGGCTAGCCAGTTGATCGATGATAGTCAGTGTCTTCTGATTATGAACAAGGTGTTGTTGCTTGATAACTGGATCACGTCATTGGGAAAATCACGTGATGGACTAGACCCAAACTAATAGACGTAGCATGTTGATCGTGTCATTTTGTTGCTATTGTTTTCTGCGTGTCAAGTATTTATTCCTATGACCATGAGATCATATAACTCACTGACACCGGAGGAATGCTTTGTGTGTATCAAACGTCACAACGTAACTGGGTGACTATAAAGATGCTCTACAGGTATCTCCGAAGGTATTAGTTGAGTTAGTATGGATCAAGACTGGGATTTGTCACTCCGTGTGACGGAGAGGTATCTCGGGGCCCACTCGGTAATACAACATCACACACAAGCCTTGCAAGCAATGTAACTTAGTGTAAGTTGCGGGATCTTGTATTACGGAACGAGTAAAGAGACTTGCCGGTAAACGAGGTTGAAATAGGTATACGGATACTGACGATCGAATCTCGGGCAAGTAACATACCGAAGGACAAAGGGAATGACATACGGGATTATACGAATCCTTGGCACTGAGGTTCAAACGATAAGATCTTCGTGGAATATGTAGGATCCAATATGGGCATCCAGGTCCCGCTGTTGGATATTGACCGAGGAGTCTCTCGGGTCATGTCTACATAGTTCTCGAACCCGCAGGGTCTGCACACTTAAGGTTCGACGTTGTTTTATGCGTATTTGAGTTATATGGTTGGTTACCGAATGTTGTTCGGAGTCCCGGATGAGATCACGGACGTCACGAGGGTTTCCGGAATAGTCCGGAAACGAAGATTGATATATAGGATGACCTCATTTGATTACCGGAAGGTTTTCGGAGTTACCGGGAATGTACCGGGAATGACGAATGGGTTCCGGGAATTCACCGGAGGGGGCAACCCACTCCGGGGAAGCCCATAGGCATTTGGGGGGGTCACACCAGCCCTTAGTGGGCTGGTGGGACAGCCCACCAATCCCCTATGCGCCAAGAGAGAAAAAATCAAAGGAAAGGAAAAAAAAGGAAGAAGTGGGAAGGGGGAAGGACTCCCTCCCACCAAACCAAGTAGGACTCGGTTTGGGGGGGGGGAGAGTCCTCCCCCCTGGCTCGGCCGACCCCTTGGGGATCCCTTGGACCCCAAGGCAAGGTCCCCCTCCCTCCTCCTATATATATGGGGCTTTTAGGGCAGATTTGAGACGACTTTCTCACGGCTGCCCGACCACATACCTCCATAGTTTTTCCTCTAGATCGTGTTTCTGCGGAGCTCGGGCGGAGCCCTGCTGAGACAAGATCATCACCAACCTCCGGAGCGCCGTCACGCTGCCAGAGAACTCTTCTACCTCTCCGTCTCTCTTGCTGGATCAAGAAGGCCGAGATCATCGTCGAGCTGTACGTGTGCTGAACGCGGAGGTGCCGTCCGTTCGGTACTAGATCGTGGGACTGATCGCGGGATTGTTCGCGGGGCGGATCGAGGGACGTGAGGACGTTCCACTAAATCAACCGCGTTCTCTAACGCTTCTGCTGTACGATCTACAAGGGTACGTAGATCACTCATCCCCTCTCGTAGATGGACATCACCATGATAGGTCTTCGTGCGCGTAGGAAATTTTTTGCTTCCCATGCGACGTTCCCCAACAGTGGCATCATGAGCTAGGTTCATGCGTAGATGTATTCTCGAGTAGAACACAAAAGGTTTTGTGGGCGGTGATGTGCGTTTTGCTGCCCTCCTTAGTCTTTTTCTTGATTCCGCGGTATTGTTGGATTGAAGCGGCTTGGACCGACATTACTCGTACGCTTACGAGAGACTGGTTTCATCGTTACGAGTAACCCCCTTTGCTCAAAGATGACTGGCAAGTGACGGTTTCTCCAACTTTAGTTGAATCGGATTTGACCGAGGAGGTCCTTGGATGAGGTTAAATAGCAACTCATATATCTCCCTTGTGGTGCTTGCGTAAGTAAGATGCGATCCTACTAGATACCCTTGGTCACCACGTAAAACTTGCAACAACAAAATTAGAGGACGTCTAACTTGTTTTTGCAGGGTATGATTGTGATGTGATATGGCCAATGATGTGATGTGATATATTGGATGTATGAGATGATCATGTTGTAATAGAAATATCGACTTGCACGTCGATGGTACGGCAACCGGCAGGAGCCATAGGGTTGTCTTTATACTAACATATTTGTGCTTGCAGATGCGTTTACTATTTTGCTAGGATGTAGCTTTAGTAGTAATAGCATAAGTAGCACGACAACCCCGATGGCCACACGTTGATGGATGATCATGGTGTGGCGCCGGTGACAAGAAGATCGTGCCGGTGGTTTGGTGATGGAGATCAAGAAGCACGTGATGATGGCCATATCATGTCACTTATGAATTGCATGTGATGTTAATCCTTTTATGCACCTTATTTTTCTTAGAACGATGGTAGCATTATGAGGTGATCTCTCACTAAAATTTCAAGACGAAATTGTGTTCTCCCCGACTGTGCACCGTTGCTACAGTTCGTCGTTTCGAGACACCACGTGATGATCGGGTGTGATAGACTCAACGTTCACATACAACGGGTGCAAAACAGTTGCGCACGCGGAACACTCGGGTTAAGCTTGACGAGCCTAGCATGTGCAGACATGGCCTCGGAACACATGAGACCGAAAGGTCGATCATGAATCATATAAGTTGATATGATTAGCATAGGGATGCTTACCACTGAAACTGCTCTCGACTCACGTGATGATCGGACTTGGGATAGTGTAAGTGGATCATGAACCACTCAAATGACTAGAGAGATGTACTTTTTGAGTGGGAGTTTAGCATATAATTTGATTAAGTTGAACTCTAATTATCTTGAACATAGTCTAAGTCCACTTTGAATATATTTGTGTTGTAGATCATGGCTCACGCAAGTGTCATCCTGAATTTTAATACGTTCCTAGAGAAAGCTAAGTTGAAAGATGATGGAAGCAACTTTGTAGACTGGGCTCGTAATCTTAAGCTTATCTTACAAGCTGGAAAGAAGGATTATGTCCTTAATCCTGCGCTAGGAGATGAACCACCCGCTACGGCTGATCAGGATGTTAAGAACGCTTGGTTAGCACGTAAGGAGGACTACTCAATAGTTCAATGTGCAGTCTTGTATGGCTTAGAACCGGGACTTCAACGTCGCTTTGAGCGTCATGGAGCATTTGAGATGTTCCAGGAGTTGAAGTTTATCTTTCAGAAGAACGCCCGGATCGAGAGGTATGAGACCTCCGATAAATTCTATGCTTGCAAGATGGAGGAAAACTCGTCTGTCAGTGAACATGTGCTCAAAATGTCTGGGTACTCAAACCGTCTAGCTGAACTGGGGATTGAACTCCCGCAAGAAGCTATCACTGACAGAATCCTTCAATCACTGCCGCCAAGCTATAAAGGCTTTGTGTTGAACTACAACATGCAAGGGATGAACAAGTCTCCCGGCGAGTTGTTTGCGATGCTGAAAGTCGCAGAGTCTGAACTCCGTAAAGAGCATCAAGTGTTGATGGTGAGCAAGACCACTAGTTTCAAGAGAAACGGCAAAGGCAAGAAGGGCAATTCGAAGAAGAGCGGCAAGCCTGTTGCCAATCCGCCGAAGAAACTCAAGTCTGGACCTAAGCCTGAAACAGAGTGCTTCTATTGCAAGGGTATGGGTCACTGGAAGCGCAATTGCCCCAAGTATCTGGCAGATAAGAAGGCGGGCAAAGAAAAATCAGGTATATTTGATATACATGTTATTGATGTGTACTTAACCAGCTCTCTTAGTAGTGCCTGGGTATTCGATACCGGTTCTGTTGCTCACATTTGCAACTCGAAGCAGGAACTGCGGAATAGACGAAGGCTGGCGAAAGACGAAGTGACGATGCGCGTAGGAAACGGTTCCAAGGTTGATGCAATCGCCGTCGGCACAGTGTCACTTCAACTACCATCGGGATTAGTGATGAACTTAAATCATTGTTATTTAGTGCCTGCGTTGAGCATGAACATTATATCTGGATCTTGTTTATTGCGAGACGGTTACTCTTTTAAGTCTGAGAATAATGGTTGTTCTATTTCTATGAGTAACATCTTTTATGGTCATGCACCGAATGTGAGAGGATTGTTCATATTGAATCTTGATAGCGATACGCAATTACATAACATTGAGACCAAAAGAGTTAGAGTAAACAATGATAGCGCCATATTTTTGTGGCACTGCCGCTTGGGTCATATTGGTGTAAAGCGCATGAAGAAACTCCATGCTGATGGACTTTTGGAGTCACTTGACTTTGATTTGCTTGACACGTGCGAACCATGCCTCATGGGCAAGATGACTAAGACTTCGTTCTCCGGAACAATGGAGCGTGCAAGTGACTTGTTGGAAATCATACATACTGATGTGTGTGGTCCAATGAGCGTGGAGGCACGCGGCGGATATCGTTATTTTCTCACCTTCACTGACGATTTAAGTAGATATGGTTGTGTCTACTTGATGAAGCACAAATCTGAAACATTTGAAAAGTTCAAGCAATTTCAGAGTGAAGTGGAAAATCATCGTAACAAGAAGATCAAGTTCCTACGGTCTGATCGTGGGGGTGAGTATCTGAGTTTCGAGTTTGGTACTCACTTAAGACAATGTGGAATTGTTTCGCAGTTAACACCGCCTGGAACACCACAGCGTAATGGTGTGTCCGAACGTCGTAATCGTACTTTGTTAGAAATGGTGCGATCTATGATGTCTCTTACTGATTTGCCGTTATCGTTTTGGGGTTATTCATTAGAAACAGCTGCATTCACTTTAAATAGGGCACCATCAAAATCCGTTGAGACGACACCATACGAACTGTGGTATGGCAAAAGGCCAAAGTTGTCGTTTCTTAAAGTTTGGGGATGTGATGCTTATGTCAAAAAGCTTCAGCCTGAAAAGCTGGAACCCAAAGCGGAAAAGTGCGTCTTCATAGGTTACCCAAAAGAGACAATTGGGTACACCTTCTATCTCAAATCCGAGGGCAAAATGTTTGTTGCTAAGAACGGAACTTTTCTCGAGAAGGAGTTTCTCTCGAGAGAATTGAGTGGGAGGAAGATAGAACTTGACGAGGTTGTCGAACCTCTCATCCCTCTGGATGGTGGCGCAGGGCAAGGGGAAACCTCTGTCATTGCGACGCCGGTTGAGGAGGAAGTTAATGATGATGATCATGAAACTCCAGTTCAAGTTTCTGTTGAACCACACAGTCCGACGAGATCACGCGCTGCTCCAGAGTGGTACGGTAATCCCGTCTTATCAATCATGTTGTTGGACAACAATGAACCTGCAAATTATGAAGAAGCAATGGTGGGCCCAGATTCCAACAAATGGCTCGATGCCATGAAATCCGAGATAGGATCCATGTATGAGAACAAAGTGTGGACTTTGGAGATACTGCCTGAGGGCCGCAAGGCTATTCAGAACAAATGGATCTTTAAGAAGAAGACGGACGCTGACGGTAATGTGACCGTTTATAAAGCTCGACTTGTGGCAAAGGGTTTTTCACAAGTTCCAGGAATTGACTACGATGAGACTTTCTCTCCCGTAGCGATGCTTAAGTCCGTCAGAATCATGTTAGCAATAGCTGCATTTTTCGATTATGAAATCTGGCAGATGAATGTCAAAACGGCGTTCCTTAACGGTTTCCTTAAGGAAGAGTTGTATATGATGCAACCCGAAGGTTTTGTCGATCCTAAAAATGCTGACAAGGTGTGCAAGCTCCAGCGATCCATTTATGGACTGGTGCAAGCATCTCGGAGTTGGAACAAACGCTTTGATGAGGTGATCAAAGCATTTGGGTTTATACAAGTGGTTGGAGAATCTTGTATTTACAAGAAAGTGAGTGGGAGCTGTGTGGCGTTTCTAATATTATATGTGGATGACATATTACTGATTGGAAACAACGTAGAGCTTTTGGAGAGCATAAAAGGTTACTTGAATAAAAGTTTCTCTATGAAGGACCTAGGAGAAGCTGCTTACATTCTAGGCATTAAGATCTATAGGGATAGATCAAAACGCGTGATAGGACTTTCACAAAGCACATACCTTGATAAAGTTTTGAAGAGGTTCAAAATGGAACAGTCCAAGAAAGGGTTCTTGCCAGTGTTACAAGGTACGAGATTGAGTAAGACTCAGTGCCCAGCAACTGATGAAGATAGAGAGCATATGCGCTCCGTCCCCTATGCTTCAGCCATAGGCTCTATCATGTATGCAATGCTGTGCACTAGACCGGATGTTAGCCTGGCCATAAGTATGGCAGGTAGGTTCCAGAGTAATCCAGGAGTGGATCACTGGACGGCGGTCAAGAATATCCTGAAGTACCTGAAAAGGACTAAGGAGATGTTTCTCGTGTATGGAGGTGACGAAGAGCTCGCCGTAAAAGGTTACGTCGATGCAAGCTTTGACACAGATCCAGACGACTCTAAGTCGCAAACCGGATACGTATTTATTCTTAATGGGGGTGCAGTAAGCTGGTGCAGTTCCAAGCAAAGCGTCGTAGCAGATTCTACATGTGAAGCGGAGTACATGGCTGCCTCGGAGGCGGCTAAGGAGGGTGTCTGGATGAAGCAGTTCATGACGGATCTTGGAGTGGTGCCAAGTGCACTGGATCCAATAACCTTGTTCTGTGACAACACTGGTGCCATTGCCTTAGCAAAGGAACCAAGGTTTCACAAGAAGACTAGACACATCAAACGACGCTTCAACCTCATCCGCGACTACGTCGAGGAGGAGGACGTAAATATATGCAAAGTGCACACGGATCTGAATGTAGCAGACCCGCTGACTAAACCTCTTCCACGGCCAAAACATGATCGACACCAGAACTGTATGGGTGTTAGATTTATTACAATGTAATTCACATGGTGATGTGAGGGCTAGATTATTGACTCTAGTGCAAGTGGGAGACTGTTGGAATTATGCCCTAGAGGCAATAATAAATGTATAGTTATTATTATAATTCCTGTATCAAGATAATAGTTTATTATCCATGCTATAATTGTATTGAATGAAGACTCATTTACATGTGTGGATACATAGACAAAACACCGTCCCTAGCATGCCTCTAGTTGGCTAGCCAGTTGATCGATGATAGTCAGTGTCTTCTGATTATGAACAAGGTGTTGTTGCTTGATAACTGGATCACGTCATTGGGAGAATCACGTGATGGACTAGACCCAAACTAATAGACGTAGCATGTTGATCGTGTCATTTTGTTGCTATTGTTTTCTGCGTGTCAAGTACTTATTCCTATGACCATGAGATCATATAGCTCACTGACACCGGAGGAATGCTTTGTGTGTATCAAACGTCACAACGTAACTGGGTGACTATAAAGATGCTCTACAGGTATCTCCGAAGGTATTAGTTGAGTTAGTATGGATCAAGACTGGGATTTGTCACTCCGTGTGACGGAGAGGTATCTCGGGGCCCACTCGGTAATACAACATCACACACAAGCCTTGCAAGCAATGTAACTTAGTGTAAGTTGCGGGATCTTGTATTACGGAACGAGTAAAGAGACTTGCCGGTAAACGAGGTTGAAATAGGTATACGGATACTGACGATCGAATCTCGGGCAAGTAACATACCGAAGGACAAAGGGAATGACATACGGGATTATACGAATCCTTGGCACTGAGGTTCAAACGATAAGATCTTCGTGGAATATGTAGGATCCAATATGGGCATCCAGGTCCCGCTGTTGGATATTGACCGAGGAGTCTCTCGGGTCATGTCTACATAGTTCTCGAACCCGCAGGGTCTGCACACTTAAGGTTCGACGTTGTTTTATGCGTATTTGAGTTATATGGTTGGTTACCGAATGTTGTTCGGAGTCCCGGATGAGATCACGGACGTCACGAGGGTTTCCGGAATAGTCCGGAAACGAAGATTGATATATAGGATGACCTCATTTGATTACCGGAAGGTTTTCGGAGTTACCGGGAATGTACCGGGAATGACGAATGGGTTCCGGGAGTTCACCGGAGGGGGGCAACCCACTCCGGGGAAGCCCATAGACATTTGGGGGGGTCACACCAGCCCTTAGTGGGCTGGTGGGACAGCCCACCAATCCCCTATGCGCCAAGAGAGAAAAAATCAAAGGAAAGGAAAAAAAAAGGAAGAAGTGGGAAGGGGGAAGGACTCCCTCCCACCAAACCAAGTAGGACTCGGTTTGGGGGGGAGAGTCCTCCCCCCTGGCTCGGCCGACCCCTTGGGGATCCCTTGGACCCCAAGGCAAGGTCCCCCTCCCTCCTCCTATATATATGGGGCTTTTAGGGCAGATTTGAGACGACTTTCTCACGGCTGCCCGACCACATACCTCCATAGTTTTTCCTCTAGATCGTGTTTCTGCGGAGCTCGGGCGGAGCCCTGCTGAGACAAGATCATCACCAACCTCCGGAGCGCCGTCACGCTGCCGGAGAACTCTTCTACCTCTCCGTCTCTCTTGCTGGATCAAGAAGGCCGAGATCATCGTCGAGCTGTACGTGTGCTGAACGCGGAGGTGCCGTCCGTTCGGTACTAGATCGTGGGACTGATCGCGGGATTGTTCGCGGGGCGGATCGAGGGACGTGAGGACGTTCCACTACATCAACCGCGTTCTCTAACGCTTCTGCTGTACGATCTACAAGGGTACGTAGATCACTCATCCCCTCTCGTAGATGGACATCACCATGATAGGTCTTCGTGCGCGTAGGAATTTTTTTGCTTCCCATGCGACGTTCCCCAACAATTTCCTCGTTTAGACCGTGCGGTACTAATTTTTAGGATCGTGATTGTATTTGATATATTATCGTATAACGCAGATGAGCCATCCATGGATGTACGGTGATCGACACACAACCGCTTACAGAGAAGGCGTGCATTCTTTTCGAGATGCAGCCGATGCGAACAAGCATGGTGGTGGCTTTATGTTTTGTCCATGTGTTGAATGTCGGAATGAGAAGGATTACACTTCCTCAAGAGTCATTCAGAGCCACCTGCTTCGGTCCGGTTTTATGTCGGGCTATAATGTTTGGACCAAGCACGGAGAAAGAGGGGTTATGATGGAAGACGACGATGAAGAAGAAGAGAACGATGATGACAACTACCGATCTATGTTCCGTGAGTATGCTGATACCGCAATGGAAGACAATGAAGAAGAAGATCAGGATGAAGAACGGGAACCAGATGAGCCCGCTGATGATCTTGGCCGGGTCATTTCTGATGCACGGCGAGGTTGCGACACAGAAAAGGAGAGGTTGCAGTTCGAGCAGATGTTACAGGACCACAACAAATTGTTGTACCCAACTTGTGAAGATGGCCAGAAGAAGCTGGGTAGCACACTGGAATTGCTGAAATGGAAGGCAGAGACCGGTGTGACTGACTCGTCATTCGAAAAGTTGCTGGTACTGATGAAGAAGATGCTTCCAAGAAAGAACGAATTGCCCGCCAGCACGTACGAAGCAAAGAAGCTTGTCTACCCTCTAGGATTAGACGTGCAGAAGATACATGCATGCCCTAATGACTGCATCCTCTACCGCGGTGAGAAGTACGAGAATATTGATAAATGCCCGGTATGCACTGCATTGCGGTATAAGATCAGAAAAGATGACCCTGGTGATATTGAGGGTGAGCCACCCAGGAAGAGGGTTCCTGCCAAGGTGATGTGGTATGCTCCTACAATACCACGGTTGAAACGTCTGTTCAGAAATAAAGATCATGCGAAGTTGTTGCGATGGCACATGGAAGATCGTATGAAAGACGATAAGTTGAGACACACCGCTGATGGTCGGCAGTGGAGAAAAATCGAGAGAGAGTTCCCGAGATTTGCAGCTGACGCAAGGAACTTATGGTTAGGTCTGAGTACAGATGGCATGAATCCTTTTGGGGAGCAGAGTTGCAGTCACAGCACCTGGCCCGTTACCCTATGTATCTACAACCTTCCTCCTTGGTTGTGCATGAAGCGGAAGTTCATTATGATGCCAGTGCTTATCCAAGGTCCAAAGCAACCCGACAACGATATTGATGTGTACCTAAGGCCATTAGTTGATGAACTTTTACAGCTGTGGGCCGAACCAGGTGTACGTGTGTGGGACGAGCACAAACAAGAGGAATTTGACCTTCGAGCGTTGCTTTTTGTAACCATCAATGATTGGCCTGCTCTTAGTAACATTTGAGGACAGTCAAACAAGGGATACAATGCATGCACGCACTGTTTGGATCAGACAGAAAGTATACATCTGGAAAAATGTAGGAAGAATGTGTACCCGTACAATCGTCGTTTTCTTCCGCCCAAGCATCCCTTAAAGAAAAAAGGCAAGCATTTCAATGGCAAGGTAGAACCCCGGGGGAAGCCTGTCATCCGTACTGGTGCTGAAGTATTTGATATGGTCAAAGATTTAAAAGTAATCTTTGGAAAGGGTCCTGGCAGCCAACCTGTTCCTAACGGCCCTCATAAGCGCGTACCCATGTGGAAGAAGAAATCTTTATTTTGGGAGCTACCCTACTGGGAAGTCCATGAGGTCCGCTCGGCAATCGACGTGATGCACCTGACGAAGAATCTCTGCGTGAATATTCTAGGCTTCCTAGGCTTGTATGGGAAGTCAAAAGATACACCGGAAGCACGGGAGGACCAGGAACGTCATAAAGGAAGAGATGGCATGCATCCAGGGCAGTTTCAAGGGCGTGCCAGCTACGCTCTTACTAAGGAAGAGAAGGAAATCTTCTTTGATGTCCTTTTCAGTATCAAGGTCCCGACTGGCTTCTCGTCGAATATAAGGGAATCGTAAATATGAAAGACAAAAAATTCTAAAACCTAAAGTCTCATGACTGCCACGTGCTTATGACGCACTTTCTTCCGGTTGCATTGAGGGGAATTCTACCAGAAAATGTTCGCCTGGCAATTGTGAAGGTATGTGCATTCCTCAATGCAATTTCTCAGAAGGTAATCGATCGAGAAAGTCTATCAGGGTTACAGATTGATGTGGTCCAATGTGTGGTCAGTTTTGAGTTGTTGTTCCTGCCATCCTTCTTTAATATAATGACACACCTCCTAGTACACCTAGTCGAAGAGATTAGAATTCTCGGTCCTGTGTTTCTACACAATATGTTCCCCTTCGAGAGGTTCATGGGAGTCTTAAAGAAGCATCTCCAAGGGCTATGGAACAGAGGAGGTCATTGAGTTTTGTGTGGACTTTCTTCCTGACCTTAAGCCGATTGGTGTTCCTGAATCTCGGTATGAGGGTAGGCTGACAGGAAAAGGCACACTAGGAAGGAAAGCAAAAGTATGTATGGACAGGCATTCTTTCTCTCAAGCACACTGCACAGTTCTACACAATTCCACCGTGGTGGCTCCGTATATCGTGAGACACAAGAATATTCTACGCTCCGAAAACCCGGGGAAGGCTGACTCTTGGATTAAAGGGGAACACGAGAAGACTTTCGGCAGTTGGTTGCAGACACATCTCATGAATGACGACATCGTTGGAGATCAGCTGTACTGTTTGGTGTGACAGCCCGATGCCGACGTTCCAGAAGATTCCCCTTCTATTCCGTTTTCGTCGTGTGGTTTATTTTATTTGTGGCATCATCATCGCATCATTCGCATCATCTGCATTGCATCGGCATCCCGTTGCCGCCCGTTTTCAAAACTTGCATCCGTTGTTAGTTGCCGGTTCTCGTCGTTGTCCGTTCTAAGACCGACCGCACACGCACGCGCCCGCGGAACTGTCGAAACCCTGTTTTTAAAGTGTGCGTAAAACTTTCTCTGATCGAGGTGAAACTTGGCTTGCGGTCGGGATTAGTTATAGCTAGGCCGCCTGTCGAATTTCGTCGCGATCGGAGTTCGTCTGGTACCCGAACGGTCATCCGTAGCGGCACCGTATTCGGTCTACCGTCGGACGTTTGTCGGTGTTTTAAAATTCGTTGCCGCGCCGCCCGTTCTCCCTCTCGTCTCCGGATATCCACTCTACACGGCCTCGAAACCATTCCCGCGTTCGGAATCGTCCGAATCCGACCGCACGGCTGGATCCGGAACGAAATTCCGGTTAACCTAGCCCCCCTTTTCTCTATAAATACCCCCCTCATAATTTTAGGCAGCAAACCCTAGTTGCCTCGATTTCCGTGCCCCCCAACCAGCCGCCGCCACCTTGTCGTTCCTGTCTGGCACCTCCCGCAGCCCGCAGCAGCCCAGATCAGGGCCCGCCTAGGCCCGACCGGGCCCGAATCGCCCTGGAGCCGCCGCCAGGACCAGAGGTCCCTCCCCATGGAGCCCTGCCCGAGGCAGCAGCTTCTCCCGCCGCTCGCCGACACCCCACCTCTCGCCGGAGCGCCTCCAGCTTCCTCGCTGCCCTGTGCCAGATCGTCCCTCCGGCTTCCGCGCCGCCATCCGCCGCCGCGCCCCTGCAGCTCGCAGGAGGAGCTCGAGGCCGCAGCAACCCCGTCGCCTTCTTCGCTGGGTGCCCCGCGCCCCAGCTCGCCGGCCGTGGTCGCATTCCCGTCAGATCCGCGCCGTCGTCTGCCCCCGGTCACGCCGCCTCCTCGACCCCGGCCGCCTGCAGCCCTCCGGCCGAGAACCGCCGCCGGCGTGCTCCTCGATCCAGCGGGATCAGGAGAGCCTGCAGGTCCCCGCTCGCCCCGTTGACCGCGGTGGCAACCGCTCCTGGGCCGCCTCCCGCATCGCCCCGCGTGGGCCTCCCGCATCGCTCCTGGGCCGGCCTCGCCTCCAGCGCCCCGAGGCCCAGCAGCAGCAGCACCCCGTTCGGCCCAGCACGCCCAGGCCCCGCTCTCCATCGGCCTCCTCCTTCTCCTGGGCCAGGCCCGCGAGGTGAGCTAACCTGCCGCCTCTAATCCTCGCCCTAGGCATCTTTTGCTATGCTGCGCCCTTTGTTTACGCCCGTAGCTATCTTTTTCTCAGGTTTCGGATTTTATTTAATTTCAAGAATATGCTAGATTTTAAAACCCCCGTAGAAATTTAACCGTAAGTCGGATCGCGACACATTACATATGTATTTGGTGTAGAATTTCGCGTAGAATCCGATTATCCAACTTGCACTTTTGTTTGACGTCGTTTAGCATGCTGTTTGCCTAGATAAGCATGCTGTCCTAATAGGTTTCGACTCATATTTATTTTTTCGTGCATGACCGGACTGCCCGTATACCGTAGATTAAATGGCCAAGTTTTAGGACTCTTTTTTGCATGTATTTTAGAGCGGTCAATTGTATTTTTACGTGTAGGGATTTGCCGGTAATTTATTTTCTCGTGTATAGGTTTTTTTCCCGCATTTATGTGAGTCTTTATTTTATTGCGCAACCCCACATATTTTATATGTTTTTGGGGTATTTTTCTGTGCAATTAGTTTTAGTTTTTGAGGAAGTTAGTTCGCGAGATATTTTGCTATGTTGTCCTTTTGATTAATTCGTAGGATTTAGTCCGGGCTCCGTTTGATTAAGTTGTCAACTAGGGAGTTGTTCTTGGGTGTTTAGACTAGCCCCTGGAATGTTTGGTTGCAATAGAAATGCATGTTTAGGTGTTGCTTGCTTGCCCTCAAGTTGCTAGAAATAGTGCTGATTTTGAGGAGCTGAAATATTTCTAAGTCTGGAATCTGTTATTATTTTGTTGCTGTCTTGTCTTGCTTGCATCTTGTGATCTGTAGCTCTTTTGAGGTTGGTCCAATGGAGTTAGTTGTACCCCTTGTGTTTCTCTAGCATGCTGTATATTTTCATGCCATTTGGAGTCCTGTAGCTATAGATTTTGCTGCTGTCAATATTGCTTCAGATCGAAAACTGCACTTTCATGAGGTGTAATTTTCACTAAGTCTGAAATAGAGTGTGAGATGCCATTTTGTGTCTTCTTTTCCTAGTGCTCCTTGCTGCCATGCTAGTTGTTGTTAGTTGTTTGTAGTAGTGCTTCTTGCCCTCTTTCGAGCCATGCCTTGCTTGAGTTTATCGGAGTTGTGTAGCCGTAGTTGTGGGGCGTAGAAAGCACTATGTGGCTGATTTTGGCAGATTGTAGTGATTTCTTGTTTTGCTCGTAGTTTTCGAACCGTAGCTCCGTTTTGATCGTGTCCTACATGAAACTTGCTTAGAAACTGATGTAGTTTCATTTTATCTTGCTGGTTGTATATTTTGAAGTGCTCGTGACCGCCGTTGCACACATATTGCATTCATGCCATCATATCTTGTGATGCTTGTATCTTTTGAACCGTAGCTCCGTTGGAGATGTTCTTTATGTGTAGATTGCTTGCCTTGACGCGTAGAATCACGTGAACCTATTTGTTTTGCTGTTTAACAACTAATTAAATGCATTAATTCAGATCTGGACAGAATTGTAAATTAACATGTGAGGTCGTCTCGGAGGTGCTATATGACATTTCTGACCTCATTTAAAATGCATAGATAGGTAGTTTAATTGCGCTTCACCTCTTGCCATGTTTAACCACATTTAATATTGACGTGTATCTAAACGGGAGTGAACTAAATAATAACGTGGAGCTTCGTCGATATACAACTCGTTGCATATCGAGCTTCACTTAATGTGTAGTGTTTGATTGTTGTGATTGTCATGCCGTGCATTAGACCGTTCATGCATGATCGTGTGGTGAATATCGTGTGTTGATTTGTGTTTCCTCTTTGCTTCGCCTCGATAGAGTTCTGCAAGCGTGTCAGAAGTGAGGATCCGTTCGACCATGTCGGTTCATCTGCTTCACGGAGTCATTCTTCTTCCAAGCGGGATCTCAGGCAAGATGACCATTTCCCCAGATACCATTACTATCATTGCCATGCTAGTGTTATCGCTTCTATCATTTATGTCCCGTTGCCTACCACATGTTAAATATCAGCCTCTGAATCATGCGATGATAACCTTCAACCTGTTCGACCTAGCAAACCACTGATTGGCTATGTTACTGCTTGCTTAACCCTGTTGTTAGCGTTGCTAGTTGCAGGTGTAGTTGCTTCCATCTGAATACATGGGTTCCTTGTCTTATCACCATATCAAATGCTATTTAATTTAATGCACCTATATACTTGGTAAAAGGTGGAAGGCTCGGCCTTTCTAGCCTGGTGTTTTGTTCCACCTTTGCCCCCTTAGTTTCGGCTACCGGTGTTATGTTCCATAATCGAGCGCTCCTAACACGATCGGGGTTGTTATGGGGACCCCCTTGATAATTCCTTTTGGATTAAAGCTGGTCCGGCAAGGCCCAACATTGGTTCTACATTTGCCCAACATAATAATTTTGTTAATATTGAAATGCATAGGGCGTCATGAACCCGAGGAGTAATTTTACATAAACAGGGGGGGCAGTGCTGATGGTGTTGGTCCCAAACGGTCTGCCTGCGGGGCCACCATGGGGAAACTCGAGGTTTGGCACCCGTAGCTAGTTCCATCCTTCGTGTCCTGAGAACGAGATACGCGGCTCCTATCGGGATCGTCGACACATCGGGCGGCCTTGCTGGATTAGTTTTACCTTTGACGAGATATCTTGTGCATCGGGATTCCGGTGATGCTTTGGGTAATCTCAGAGTTGAGGTTTTCCACTAGGGAATCCGACGAGATCGCGAGCTTCGTGATTGAGGATTTCTATGCGGCTTGTGGTAATTTGTGATGGACTAGTTGGAGCACCCCTGCAGGGTTAAATATTTCGGAAAGCCGTGCCTGGGGTTATGTGGCAACGTGGAAGCTTTGTTTAACACTGGTTCTAGATAACTTGAAGTTAACTTAATTAAAACTTGCCAACTGTGTGCGTAACCGTGAATGTCTCTTTCGTGAGTTCCTTCTCCGATCGAGGACACGGTGGGGTTATGTCTGACGTAGATAGGTGTTCAGGATCATTCATTTGATCATCAGTAGTTCACGTCCGTTATGCGTAGATCTTCCCCCTCTTATTTCTTGTACTCGTAAGTTAGCCACCAAATATATGCTTAACCGCTGCTGCAACCTCACCACTTAACCATACCTCACCCATTAAGCTTTGCTAGTCTTGATACCTTTGGAAATGAGATTGCTGAGTCCCCTGTGGCTCATAGATTACAACAACACCAGTTGCAGGTACATGTAAAGGTTACTCGATGTGAGCGCGTTGATTGTTCATTTGGAGTTGCTTCTTCTTCTTCTTCTTCATCGATCTAGGACGGGTTCCAGGACGGCAGCCTGGGATAGCAAGGATGGACGTCGTTCTTCTTTTGTCGTTTGTTTTCGTCCATAGTCGGACCCTGCTCTTACTCTTGATGAATATGTAATGTACTGATGTGACTCTGATGTAGCTTGTGGCGAGTGTAAGCCAATTCTATATATCTCTTCTTTTCAGTACATGTACTTGTAACGATATCCATTCTTGCGACACGACGAGATGCGCTTCTATCCCTGACGAGGCCCTCGTGCCAAATTGAGGATACACTAGTAGAAAACGGGCCTTTGGCCTGGACCATTTAGTCCCGGCCTGCCTCTGGGCCGGGACTAAAGGCCCGACCACGTCGCCCCAATTCTCAATGCCTCCCTCGAGGCTTTAGTCCCGGCCCGTAAGGAGCCTTTAGTCCCGGTTCGTGTCCCAAACCGGGACTAAAGGGCTACGCGGCGGGCAGTGGTGGTGGCAACCGTTCGTATCCCCCTTTAGTCCCGGTTGGTGGCTCAACCCGGGACTAAAGGCCTAACACGTGGCCTGCCGTGGTGGTGGCGACGGTTGGTATACCTCTTTAGTCCCGGTTGGTGGCTCAACCCGGGACTAAAGGCCCAAACGGTTTGCATCCCGCGTCGTTTCGGGCGATGAAAAGCATGAACCGAAGCGTACAGTCTCCATTTCTCTATTCTTCTTCTCTCTCGCGTTGCCCTCTCTGTTCTTCTCCTCTCTTCTTCCCTTCTCTTCTTCCACCATGCCAACTATCTTTCGTGAGGTGCTCGCACATGGCACGACCAAGCTCCGTGTCGTGTACACGAACCTGAGCAGGGAGGTGCCGTTTTTTCTTCAACAGTTGAAGGAACGATGGTTTGACCACGCAGCGGATCATGAGAAGTTCTTCGGGCTTGATCTGGAGTACACGACCGATCAACGCGGTGTTGGCATCATCCAACTATGCTTCGCACACCATGTCTTGATCTTACAATGGGCGAGGTAAGTTTTGAGGCTTTCTTTGATCCAAGATAATGACATTGTAAGTTTATTTGTTTCAATCATAGTTGGTTCCCTTCAAATAGTTGTAGTGAAACAATTTTGATTAGTTGAAGGGGAGCACAATCTAATTGGAATAGTGTTCCATAATCTGAAAAATCGTATTAGAATCAGCTAGTGTTTAATATGTTCCATTGGAATCATAGTTGGTTCCCTTCAAATAGTTGTAGAGAAACAATTTTGATTAGTTGAAGGGGATCACAATCTAATTGGAATAGTGTTCCACAATTTGAAAAATCGTATTAGAATCAACTAGTGTTTAATATGTTCCATTGGAACCATAGTTGGTTCCCTTCAAGTAGTTGTAGTGAAACAATTTTGATTAGTTGAAGGGGAGCACAATCTGATTGGAATAGTGTTCCATAATCTGAAAAATCATATTAGAATCAACTAGTGTTTAATATGTTCCATTGGAATCATAGTTGGTTCCCTTCAAATAGTTGTAGTGAAACAATTTTGATTAGTTGAAGGGGAACACAATCTGATTGGAATAGTGTTCCATAATCTGAAAAATCGTATTAGAATCAACTAGTGTTTAATATGTTCCATTGGAATCATAGTTGGTTCGCTTCAAATAGTTGTAGTGAAACAATTTTGGTTAGTTGAAGGGAACACAATCTGATTGGAATAGTGTTCGATAATCTGAAAAATCTGATTGGTTCAATATGTTCCATTGAAATCATAGTTGTAGTGATACAATTTTATGCGGTGTTCTTTGATCCAAGGTTATGAAAATTGAATATATCTAGTGATCTCTCTAGGTTCCATTGGATAGCAATATGATATGTCATAGTCATGAAAATTGCATATAGCTAGTGATCTCTCTAGGTTCCATTGGATAGCTATAGTGATCTCTCTAGGTCCCATTGCATATGTTCTATTTGAATCCTAAAGATAAGTTTCTCTTTAGTTGTAGTGAAACATGTTTCCTTATTGCAGCTGTATGTAACATTTGTTCCATTTTAATTTGTTTCTGTTGCAGGAGTGACAAGCATTGTCCAGAACTCATGGAGTTCCTTCGCAGCGGCATCACTTTTGCTTCCGTTGACATAAGGAACGACAAGCTGAAGATGAGGCACAACTTTGGTATTGAGATACCAGCTGGTTGCCTCGTTGATCTCCAAACGATATTCAGGCTTCGACATGACAGGACTTCCATGGCTCATATGGCAGTTGCCTTGATCGACGAGTCATATGGTGATATGAAGACCAGTTTCCCAAAGTATCAGCACAAACTTTGGGAGAAGGGCCCACTTGATGATATCAATATTGAGTATGCAGCAAAAGATGCATACGTTTCATACGAGTTGTACCGCAAGATTCGAGTCGTCAACTATGGCCAGCGTCACCTCGAGGAACGTGGAAATTCTGATTTAGATGATTCAGACGAGTAGTGTTCTGAACGTCGAACACTTGTATATATATCTATGGTAGCTATTATTATGTACTGTTTGAACTAGTATCATGTACTTCTTGGACCAATTTATATATGTCTAGTTTCTGTTTGTGCCATTATAGTTTCCAAATTTGAATGGTTTAGCCCTTTCTAACTTCATTTGCTACTTTTGAATGGTTTAGCCCTTTCTAACTTTATGGTATCATGTATTTCGACCACATATATATACAAAAAGTCTTCAGTTCATGTAAGTTCAAAAAATGAAATCCCTTTTGTAACAGATCTGTTTTTGATTAAAACAATCATTTAAAAATGAAAGACCATTAGGCCCACGTGGCGTGCAGCGGAATCATGTGGCGTGCCGCGGAACCACTTTTGTTGTGGGGGTCGCTTCTCCTTCTTCTACTTGTGCTAGATATTGGTTATGCACTAGGGGAAGTAGGAGTAGCGACCATCATCGACGGTTGAAAAATCAGGTGAGCTAGTGTCCACCATATATGAGAGAAGAAGAATGTCGTCTCTTATTGTGGGGGTCGATTCTACTTCGAGAGATATTGTCCATTTTGTGATGTTCCTTTGAATGGTGCATTTTTAACACACAAAAAGTATGGAGTTCAAATAAGTTCAAAAAATGAAATCCCTTTGTAAGAGATGAGTTCTCGTTCGAAACCCTGCTACTTCGAGAGAGATTGTCAGTTTTGTACACGAACTACATCCAGTTTTTGTCGTAGCCCTCTCAACTTTTTAACACATGCTATGTGGGTGAAATGATGATAGCATGCCAACTTTCAACATTTTCAGAGTTGATTTGTAGTGCTTTTCAATTTCAGGGTCAACTAGCTCAAAAAAAAATAAGTAAATGCACGAAATATACCAAATGAAGTCAGAAATTGTTGAAATTTTGTGATGTGCCTTTGAACGGTGCATTTTGAACACACAAAAAGTATGGAGTTCAAATAAGTTCAAAAAAATGAAATCCCTTTGTAAGAGATGAGTTCTCGTTCGAAACCCTGCTACTTCGAGAGAGATTGTAAGTTTTGTACACGAACTACATCCAGTTTTTGTCGTAGCCCTCTCAACTTTTTAACACATGCTATGTGGGTGAAATGATGAAATCATGCCAACTTTCAACATTTTCAGAGTTCATTTGTAGTGCTTTTCAATTTCAGGGTCAACTAGCTCAAAAAAAAAGAAGTAAATGCACGAAATATACCAAATGAAGTCAGAAATTTTTAAAATTTTGTGATGTGCCTTTGAATGGTGCATTTTGAACACACAAAAAGTATGGAGTTCAAATAAGTTCAAAAAATGAAATCCCTTTGTAAGAGATGAGTTCTCGTTCGAAACCCTGCTACTTCGAGAGAGATTGTAAGTTTTGTACACGAACTGCATCCAGTTTTTGTCGTAGCCCTCTCAACTTTTTAACACATGCTATGTGGGTGAAATGATGATAGCATGCCAACTTTCAACATTTTGAGAGTTGATTTGTAGTGCTTTTCAATTTCAGGGTCAACTAGCTCAAAAAAATAAGTAAATGCACGAAATATACCAAATGAAGTCAGAAATTCTTGAAATTTTGTGATGTGCCTTTGAATGGTGCATTTTGAACACACAAAAAGTATGGAGTTCAAATAAGTTCAAAAAAATGAAATCCCTTTGTAAGAGATGAGTTCTCGTTCGAAACCCTCCTACTTCGAGAGAGATTGTCAGTTTTGTACACGAACTGCATCCAGTTTTTGTCGTAGCCCTCTCAACTTTTTAACACATGCTATGTGGGTGAAATGATGATAGGATGCCAACTTTCAACATTTTCAGAGTTCATTTGTAGTGCTTTTCAATTTCAGGGTCAACTAGCTAAAAAAAAAGTAAATGCACGAAATATACCAAATGATGTCAGAAACTGTTGAAATTTTGTGATGTGCCTTTGAATGGTGCATTTTGAACACACAAAAAGTATGGAGTCCAAATAAGTTCAAAAAAATGAAATCCCTTTGTAAGAGATGAGTTCTCGTTCGAAACCCTCCTACTTCGAGAGAGATTGTAAGTTTTGTACACGAAGTGCATCCAGTTTTTGTCGTAGCCCTCTCAACTTTTTGACACATGCTATGTGGGTGAAATTATGATAGCATGCCAACTTTCAACATTTTCAGAGTTCATTTGTAGTGCTTTTCAATTTTACGGTCAACTAGCTCAAAAAAAATAAGTAAATGCACGAAATATACCAAATGAAGTCAGAAATTGTTGAAATTTTGTGATGTGCCTTTGAATGGTGCATTTTGAACACACAAAAAGTATGGAGTTCAAATAAGTTCAAAAAATGAAATCCCTTTGTAAGAGATGAGTTCTCGTTCGAAACCCTGTTACTTCGAGAGAGATTGTCAGTTTTGTACACGAACTGCATCCAGTTTTTGTCGTAGCCCTCTCAACTTTTTAACACATGCTATGTGGGTGAAATGATGATAGGATGCCAACTTTCAACATTTCCAGATTTCATTTGTAGTGCTTTTCAATTTCAGGGTCAACTAGCTCAAAAAAAAAGTAAATGCACGAAATATACCAAATGAAGTCAGAAATTGTTGAAATTTTGTGATGTGCCTTTGAATGGTGCATTTTGAACACACAAAAAGTATGGAGTTCAAATAAGTTCAAAAAAAGAAATCCCTTTGTAAGAGATGAGTTCTCGTTCGAAACCCTCCTACTTCGAGAGAGATTGTAAGTTTTGTACACGAACTGCATCCAGTTTTTGTCGTAGCCTCTCAACTTTTTAACACATGCTATGTGGGTGAAATGATGATAGCATGCCAACTTTCAACATTTTCAGAGTTCATTTGTAGTGCTTTTCAATTTTAGGGTCAACTAGCTCAAAAAAAAAGTAAATGCACGAAATATACCAAATGAAGTCAGAAATTGTTGAAATTTTGTGACGTGCCTTTGAATGGTGCATTTTGAACACACAAAAAGTATGGAGTTCAAATAAGTTCAAAAAAATGAAATCCCTTTGTAAGAGATGAGTTCTCGTTCGAAACCCTCCTACTTCGAGAGATAATAGTTTGGATAGTCAAAATTATTAATTATGAAAATAAAAAATAGTTTTGCATTATTTATTCAATTTGGAACACTTTTCATTATCATAGTTTTGTCAAATTCTCAAATATGCAAAAAGAATTTTTAATAAACATAGTTTTTAATTGAAAATAACAAAATAGATAATAGTTTGGATAGTCAAAATTATTAATTATGAAAATAGAAAATAGTTTTGCATTATTTATTCAATTTGTAACAATTTTCATTATCATAGTTTTGTCAAATTCTCAAATATGCAAAAAGAATTTTTAATAAACATAGTTTTTAATTGAAAATAACAAAATAGATAATAGTTTGGATAGTCAAAATTATTAATTATGGAAATAGAAAATAGTTTTGCATTATTTATTCAATTTGAAACACTTTTCATTATCATAGTTTTGTCAAATTCTCAAATATGCAAAAAGAATTTTTAATAAACATAGTTTTTAATTGAAAATAACAAAATAGATAATAGTTTGGATAGTCAAAATTATTAATTATGAAAATAGAAAATAGTTTTGCATTATTTATTCAATTTGAAACACTTTTCATTATCATAGTTTTGTCAAATTCTCAAATATGCAAAAAGAATTTTTAATAAACATAGTTTTTAATTGAAAATAGCAAAATAGATAATAGTTTGGATAGTCAAAATTATTAATTATGGAAATAGAAAATAGTTTTGAATTATTTATTCAATTTCAAACACTTTTCATTATCATTGTTTTGTCAAATTCTCAAATATGCAAAAAGAATTTTTTAATAAACATAGTTTTTAATTGAAAATAACAAAATTAGTTAATAGTTTGGATAGTCAAAATAACTAATTTTGAAAATAGAAAAAAATTGAAACTATATGAGAAATCATGGACAAAATTCAACCTGAATTCAATTTGAATTCAGATTGAATTATCCACAATTTCGAATATAGTTTTAATTTTCAGTAAGTTTAGGCCCGTAAGCGTGCTTTAGAGAGGAGCTCGATGGATAAGCTGCGACGGGGATTATAAACAAGTCTTAGTC
The DNA here is from genome assembly GCF_904849725.1 of Hordeum vulgare subsp. vulgare. Lineage (NCBI taxonomy): Eukaryota > Viridiplantae > Streptophyta > Magnoliopsida > Poales > Poaceae > Hordeum > Hordeum vulgare. The sequence continues at coordinate 501,273,526 of NC_058518.1, forward strand.
CCCCTCGTTGGGCGAGGTGGGACTAAACTTATCGTGCAGCCAAGGAGGGGCTTTAGTCGCGGGTGGAGCCACGCCCCGGGACTACACACCCCCTTTAGTCCCGGTTGAAGCCACGCCGCGGGACTAAAGACCCCCTGCTTCCCGCCTCTTGGTCTGCCCGAAAAGAGGCCTTTAGTCCCGGGTCGTGGCTCCACCCGGGACTAAAGGGGGTCTTTAGTCCCGGCCCGAGCCACGCACCGGGACTATAGATCCACCTATATAAGCGGGACCTCGAAAATTTCCAACCCAATTCATCTGTTTCTCTTCTTCTTCCTCTCGTTCTCCTGCCCGGCGCGGCACGTCGACGAATTAACCGACGCCGTCAGGCTGCCGTCGTCCTGCTCGCCGCCGCCTGCCGTCCTCCTCGCCGCCGCGCCGTCCTCCTCGCCGTCGGGCCGTCCTCCTCGCCGTCGGGCCGTCCTCCTCGCCGTCGCGTCGTCCTCCTCGTCGCCGTGCCGTCCTCCTCGCCGCCGCGCCGTCCTCCGTGTCGTCCTCCTCGCCGCGTGCCGTCGACACCTCCGGCCGGTAAGCCCCCCGCCCCCTCCTCCCCAACACTCCGACCAGTATAGAAGAAAAGAAGAAAAAGGAGAAGAGAAGAAGAAAAAGGAGAAGAAAGGAAGAAAAAGGAGAAGAAAAGAAAAAAAAAGAAAAGATTTTTTTGTCATTTAATTCCTATTGTTATTAGGTTTGTGCTAGATTATTAGGTTTAGTAATATTTAGAATTAGGTTAGGGTTACAAGAAGAAGAAATATAAACAAAAATAATAAAATAAGATTAGGAAAAATGAAAATAAGAAGAGGAGGAGAAGAAAAGAAGAAAAAGTGTATATTGTATAGTGTATATGCTTAAGTGTATAGTGTATATAGTGTATAAGGAGAGGAGGAATTTTGCTATAGTGTATATAGTGTATAGTGTATAAGAAAAGAAGAAAAGAAGAGGAGGAGAAGAGAAGAAAAGAAGAGGAGGAGAAGAGAAGAAAAGAAGAGGAGGAGAAGAAAAATGAAAATAAGTGTTAATAGTTTAATTTTGCTATTGTATATGCTTAAGTGTTAATAGTTTATTTTTAGCAAGAAAATTAATAGAACTAGATTATTTTTTAGTTCATTTTATGATGCCTATCCCGCATCCTCGTTGTCGACTCGGCGGAGGACACCTGCTTGATCAGAGGGGCCCTGTCCGGGACTGGGCTCCGCCCGACTTGTATTGGGAGGTGCTACCTTCCGGGGGGCGTAGGTTGGTGAGGAGCGAGCCCATCGTTGACCCGATCCTTGTTTGGTGGCGGTCGCGTGGGCCAGTGAGGGTGCCGAGGCTTCCGAACACCGCGGAGGTGGTACGTCACCGTGTCAGCGAGGAGGATGAGCACGTCCGTCGCTACATGGTTGCGTTGGAGGGCAGGTTCGAGCATACCTGGCAGGTTCTTCGGGGATCTCACTGGAGCTCTGATCCTGTGATGGTTCCTTCTCTTTGGGTGTCCACCGCCCGCGCCGATACCCGTCGGGCGCTACGGTTCTAGATGTATTAGTGATGCTATATGTATGATAGTATTCGAGGAGTATTAGTGATAATATTCGACGATGTACGGACAAAAGTGATGATGTATTAGCTTATAATTGAATGCATGCTAATTTGAATACTACTTTATTTTACGATTTGGTTTTGCTTAATACTATGAATCCACAATGCTCAAATTGGAAAAGTACTCCTACTTTGAATACTATGCAGAAATCTAGGAGTCCCGGGTGGAGTCACGACCCGGGACTTAAGTTGTTTTGGAACGGAGTTCCTGATAGAATAATTCTTTTTTGGTACAAAGGTTAAGAGAATCCGTTTTTTGCAGAACTATGGATCCACATATCAGGAACCTCAAAGAGGAAGAACTTCTGGAAGATATAATCAAAGACGGCCCCGACGTTGAACCAGCTGAATCTCCGTCGTCATATCTAAACTAGGACGTTGGAATGGAGGTCGACCGACACGAAGATGAAGCCGATGGGGCAGGAGATAGGTCCAATGACGGAGAAGGTGATAGCTCCACTGATGGAGAAGCCGGTGAAGAGGAGAAGTCCGGCGAGGTATAGATATGAAGTTCGACAATCACTTGTAATATGTGAAAAATATTGGAGATAGCTCTATATTGTATACATATGCATTCATTTGACGAATGTTTCTCCCTCTTAGGCCTCCACATCGAGCAAAACTACGAAACGAGGCCCAACTAGAAAGTTGGATGCATGGACGCATTACACATTTGAGGTGATATTTCCTACGGGCGAACCCAAGCTTCGTAAGAATGCTGATGACACATTCAAGAAGCAATGCGGAGTTCTCGTTAGGGATCACGTCCCGATCAGCGTTCGGGAGTGGAACAAGCGCAAAGGGGCAGCCGATAGTGACTATGTCGCCGAAAGGTACAAAGATAATCTTTGGAATGATCTCATGTCACATTTCAACCTGCCAGAATGTGAGAATGAAGACGCCGCAGACAAACTGAGGGCCAAAGTCAAGCAGTGAACTCTGAAGAAGATGGCCGAACTGTTCCGTAGCTGGAAGAAGAAGCTATGGAATAACTATCTGAAGACACAGAAAGTGCCAGTATTCGAGGGGTATCGAGCCAAGCAAGCGAATCACTGGAAGGCATTTCAAGAGTACAAGGAGTCAGAAGATGCCCAGGCATTATTAGAAAAGAACAAGATAAATGCCGACAAGAAGAAATATCACCACAAGCTGGGGCTAGGGGGCTATGAGAGTGCCATCCCAAAGTGGGATAAGAAAGAGCAAGATCTAATAGATAAATGCGTCGTACCTGAACCACTCCATGATGAGTGGGAATTGAGAGCAAGAAATTGGTTCCTTGCGCATGGTGGGTCGTACGACGAAACAACAGGGGACCTCATCTGCAATGACGATCTTAGGATACCCAGGGAGAATTGGAAAAGGATAGTGAAAGAAATTAAGGAGGGACAAAGAAAGTTCACTGCAGATAGAGATAAAGATTTGCTCACACTGGTCCTCGGCAATGACGAACATGGAGGACGAACGCGAGGCTTCGGTCCTTCTTACCCGTAGTGGCTTGGGTTCGCTAGAGACCAAGACACTTATAGAAGCCGAGAGAGAGCAAAGAAGCGGCAGCAGGATGAGGAGAATGACAAGTTCAACCAGTTGCTTGCCCGGATTAACGAGCAACATAAGCAGATTGATGAGCTTAGAGGAGTACCGCGCTAGGAAGATCCTGGAGTTGATATTACCGGCGCCCCATCTAAGCGGAAAAGCAGCGTGGCTGAATCTGAGGCCCCGCCCGACGATGAACGAAGAATGATAGAGTTCGGTCCCGGCTACCCCATGGATGGAATCAAGGAGTCAACATCATGTGAACTCCATCAGAAATTCAAGAACATATCCATGAAGGTGGCCGTCGGACAAGCTTTACCTTCTGGCCCTGATGCACGCTGGCATGGCCGTGAGATTCCAGCTAGCTTTGCTAAAGTCGGGGTGGATGAAATCATGACGGGGTTTAATGATATGGAGCTCGACATAGCTGGACCCGAAGATGAGAGGACACTCGGAGAAGTACTGGGTGGAGTCATCCTATGGGACAAGAACTACATCAAGCTTCCAGGCTCGGCCCCAAGGACAACACCGCCTCCGAGTCGTCGCAGGTCACCTACACCTCCATTACCTCCAAGCCCTCCACATGACGTCGGCCATGACAACACGAGTCCATCTCGATCACCGCCGCCGGACTTGGGTCGTCCGTCTCCGCCGCCGCCCGTACATGATACTAAGCGGAAGCGTGCCAGCAAGAATGCTCCGTCGATGATTTCTAAGCGACAGAGCTCCCCAAAGCGCAAACTGTCGCCCCTCCCAAAGGTACCTCATGCTAATCTTCCTATCAAACCTTATGATCGTACCCCCGAGGAAAACGCCAGGATAGCAAAGGAACAACATGATGCGCAGATGAAAAGGAAGGAACCCGAGCCCCGCCTGGAATATACCGAGAAGCACATAGCATGGGCAAAAGACTTCATAACCACTCCATCACAGTATGACTTACACTATAAGCCTAATGACTATACACGCACATTGCAGAAGGAAGTGATAAAGAGCAGCTCACGTGCAAGTGCAAGTGGGAGCAAATCAAGTTCAACTACAAGCAAGAAAAAAATCAGACGTTCCTCAGCTTGGACAACAGGCCAAACAGTCGATCCCACCCCTCAAGGTGTTAACCGAGAATGTTCCCCCTCCGGTGCAGGGGAAAGCTTTTGAAAAAGCAAAGGAGTTGGCGGATGAATGTGGTATCTCGGTTGAAGATTTGCTGGCTTCCCAAGACGACAGGATACCCAAGGCTGTGGTAGCCCCTAAGCCACAATTTGTCATGGGAGAGCCTTTGGTCAGCAAAGATGATCTCCCAACAAATATGCGTTACTTGCATAAATGGTACTTAAGTGAATCAAAGAATGGGAGAACGATGATCGTGCTGAGTGTCCCACGGGAGTACTACGGCCGCACCAAAGAAATCCATATCGACTTTGATGAACTCTTCCAGATGTACAATGGCGACGCCCTCGACAAATCGCTTATGAGTTGCTATTGTCTGTAAGTTTTTCAATTCGTTGTCTACATATAACTTGTTTAGTTATTTCAATTCATTGTCTATATATAACTTGTACTCTATTATGCAGAATGAAGATTCTGGAGTGTAAAAGTAAGAGCATCCTAAATATTGGGTTTATTGACCCAGATAAAATACATATAGCGACGCTAACTTATTATCCCAAGGAGACGGAGGGAAACCTTCTAAGGTTTCTAATAGATCAAAATTTCTGTGACCACATACTGTTTCCATACAACTTCTGGTGAGGGTCTTTACTCTGTTGTGTCCATTCACTTATAAGTGTAATTGATAAGTTACTGACACACACACATATATATATATACATGTGCAGCTTCCATTGGATTATGTTGGACATTCAAATTGATAAGGGAATAGTTGATGCCTTCGACCCATTATGGAGACCCTTGGAACAGTTCCAAAGCCTGCAGGACATACTCCAAGGGTAATTTTAATCATTCTTGCGCTCTATCGGTCTCTTTCGATGATTTTCTGATATATCAATTAATGAAAAACTTAGCAAATCATTATCCTTGTCGGGCAGGGTTTGGAAGCGGTTCAAGTGCGTGACTCCCGGTATCGAGCCTGAGAAGCTGACCTTTAGAGCGGCTCAGGTAAGTAGTAGTATGATATACTTCTATTAATTTTCAAACATTTATGATGCTAGATTATTATTTTGATTATATATATTATATTCTCGTAAAGTGCGACCAGCAGCCACGGGGAACACATCTATGCGGATACTATGTTTGCGAGACCATTCGCACGTTTACCTCTGAGTTCAAGGATCACAGATTCGACGTAAGCAATGAACATTCACACCTCTATTTTTACCCGTCATTCTTTGTTATCATGATTGATATTCATATTCATCTCCTCTTCTTATATAGCACACGGCCATGAGGACGAAGGTCCTACCAGAGCAACGCGTGATTGCTGTTGTAGAGGAGCTTGCGGGATTTCTGAGGACGGAAGCTATAGAAGACAAAGGACGATTTAGTGTAGCTAAGGGCCATTACTGATGTTCGTCCATGTAATCGAATATACGGGCTCTAGTCCCGATAATTCAGATCTCCATATAATTGTATATATATGATCGCTTGTAAGATAAGTTAATCTTATATATATATATATATATGCATAATTATTTCTATTTAAATTATATGAAAACTAATTCCCAAACACCAAACGAGGCATCACGTTAATCTCCCGAACACCTAAACCCTAAAACCCTAAAACCCAAAAATAATTTCATTCAAAAAAAAACCAAAAAACAGCAAAATCTGAAAATCTTTAGTCGCGGTCCTTGTAACGAACCGGGACTAAAGGGCCTGCCCCTCGGGCGCTTCGAGGCGCCCACGTGGAGCACCTTTAGTCCCGGCGTGTAAGAGGGCCGGGACGAAAATGTTAGGCCTTTACTCCCGCCCCTTTAGTCCCGGTTGGTGAACCGGGACTAAAGCCCCTTATGGGCCGGGGCTAAAGGCCCCGTCCCCACTAGTGATAGGGTCGCATCTTGGGCGTGACAAGTTGGTATCAGAGCCAGGTTCCGACCTAGGAGCCCCCTTGATTGATCGAACTTGGCCGAGTCGAGTCTAGTGAAAAACTATTTGTGTCTTAGTTATATATCGGAGAGTAGGATTCTTTTTTCTTCTCTTCTATGCTCTTGTGCGGAATCTTGACGTAATAATTTACTCTACTCCTCTTCTCACTCAAAAATTTTTTAGGGTCACGCGGATATTTTTGGAATCTATATAATGCCGATGTGACGGAGTTCTGTCTTGGTGCCTCCTATCTGCTTTAAGTTTCAGGGGAGTTGAGCTCTAGGGGATTCTTGAGCACATCGTTATCATTCAGATTTCTTAGTATCTCAGAACGAAGGATGTTCGTAATTGCTTCAATACTACTAGTGGTGAGATAACCCCGATGTCCCCAGTACTGGTGCAGATTGTTCGTGAGTACTGCCATACTTTGTATCGTTGTGATCACGAGGGTCTGTTGTAGATGAAGGTCCGAGATTCTGGTTGTGTGTTGACGGATGTGATACAGGTGACGGGTTAGTATAGGAGTTGTGTGATATTACTCCTTGTATCCGTGTACCAGATTGCATGACCAGATATTTCGGGAATTCTTAGGTGGGAATTCAAGTAGTTGCTTATAGGACAATCTTCCAACAAATGCATGATGTTAGGTTGGGGTTCGACATCTAGTGGATTCGTTTGTTCACGGTCGACTTACAGCGGTACACGTTGTGTCTTAAAGAGTCCTTGTAGCTTGCTACGACTCGGGGACGCTTCGTATGTCGGGTGCACTGCCTTGCACTTGATGTCTACTGTAAAATCGAGCCCGTGCGATCCTGTCCACGAAAATATCGGACGAAATCTTTCTCATGAGTTTGTTCTGGCTTGTTTCATAAGCCGCACCGCTTGTGTTGTTGGAATATGGTAATTCGAGTTGCTTCGATGTCAGATGGTGATTTCATATCCTTCCAAGAGCGGTTCTCATATTTCTATGGGAATGCTAATTAATCCTTTTGCTTAATCAGTTGTCTTATCAATTTGTCAACCGGAGTCGCCATATCAATTCTTTTTCAACCGGTGTGTTTCTCTCCAAGTGATTCAATGCTTTCCAATGTTGCAAGGTTAGTCTCTCATTTTATTCCGGAGTTCATCTCATCTAGCCTAAGTTGTCTTTGTTTTTCCCCACCCTCCCGCCCTTTTTCTCAGTGATTCAATTTTCATCCAAGAGTTTTCTTTCATGTGCTTTCGTTATCTGTTCTTTTCTCTCTTACCCGGTGATTCGTTGTGAAGATTCTCACGAGCTTCATGTTCATATTGTTCAGTCGTGTCATCCTTACCGGCGAATTTAATTCAGTTATCCAGGGTCATCATATCCTTTTCGTCCTTGTAATTCTTTCCTATGTTGGAAATTTTTATCAGTCTATCTTCTTGTTGTCATTTCTCTCTATTCTACCCGGAGCGTTGAAGTTATCTCAGAATTCTTGTTCCCAATGCTTTAATTATTTCGGGGTGCTAACCTCATCTAGTTTTCTTATTCCGGTGCAATATCTCTCTTTCTAGCAATCTTTTCAACGGTGATTTCTTTGAGTGGGCCCATAACCCACAGGTTTTTCCCTGGATCTTATATAGCTGCGTAATTTCTCGGAGATCTCTATATCTTTTCAACTATGACGTAAGTATGATTTTCATCAGTCATATTCCTTCTTCAAGATAAATTTGAATTTATTCTCATATTTAGCTCGACCTTGCATTCTTCTTTATTCCGGAGTATCTCTTTATCCTTGGTGCTGTTTCTCGTCATCATTCTTGGCTTGCAATCCGAAGGAGTGTTTCTCTCGAATCTTGGTCCATTCTCTTGGAGATTCATCATTTCAGCTTCGTGTTATCATCTTGAATTTGTTTCTAATCATGGGAATCTGATTCTTGCTATCCGATGCATTTCTGAGTTGTTTTTATTTCTCGTTCCTCCGAAGGCCATCATTTCAGAAGACTTCTTCGTTCTCAGCTTTCAGCTTTCATCCTCAATTCGTCTCAATTGTTGTCTCTTCGTTCGTCTCTCGTTTATTCCGACGCCTTGTTCAAGTTTTCCTTCAGGTGGACCATGATCTCTTCATTCTCATGTATCTCCGTTAATTCTTGGTGTTCCCATTCAATTGTGAATTCTTACCGGTGCCTCTTTCAAGATTTCCTCTAGTTTGTGCTTTATCTATCTCTCTTTAATCTTTTCAAGAGGAATAAGTGCTATGCTAAATCCGTTGATTGTCGTCAATTTAATTTCGTGAAGGATAAGCATAACATAATTCTTATTCTTGTTCATAGTGATTTCAATTCTTCTTTCGGAGGGCTCATGATATCAATTCTTTTCTCAAGTGCCTATCTTTCTTTTCCGGAGTTCCAAGTTCTTTTAAGTATCTCTTTGTGAGGCTTCATCTAAATCTTGGCAAGGTCATAATCTTATTCTTTTCTACCTTGATATCTTTGCATCATTCATTCGTATACGGAGGTCCTTCATGGCGGTTCATCATCATATCAATTTCATTCTCAAGTGTTCTTCAAGATTCTTATTGGAGAACCTCAAATTTTCTTCTCTTGCATTTCCAAGTGCATTTGTTATTCCTTTATCCTTTGATGTGGTATTATAGCCTTCTTGTTAGTGTAGGAGTCTCGAAGAGATTTTCTTTCAGGAATGAGATAATTAAAACCACCAATTCTATGATCATGAGATATTTGCAACCCATGATTTCTTCATTGAGCTATCTTGGTTTGGATTTCACCTAAAGCTTTTCCTATGGACTGTGCTATCATGGTGCTTGTCATTAATCCAAGTTCTCAACGCATCCTCTTGGTGTAAGAAATTGTTCATATCTTGTTTCTACCAACCTATCCTTTTTTCTTTTAGTGGTTGGTTGTCACCTCATATTTGTTGAGTTGATTTTCATAAACCCACTACTATCTTCTTCTTCGTTATTGGTTTTCCAACTGCTTCATCAATTCTCTGTCCGGAGGCTCTTCAATTCTATTGTGATGATAGTTGTCATTCTTTTCTTCTTTCTCTTCTTCCGTATGAGCTAGTTCCTGTTCTCTTGTTCCGGAGGCATTGTGATGTTGCTGTTTTGGATCTATTATGTTGTTGTATCAAGATCATGGTGTTCCCTTGTTCTATTTACTTGTTTGTTGTGAATATTGTCTAATTCTCTCTTCTTATCGAATTTTTTGTCCCATTTTCCTACCGAAGTGCTGCCGAAATTTTTCGTGAATTCTTGCTTCTTTCCCATATCAGTCATCATCTCTTCGCAACCTTCAAGGATCGTTGGTTTCACTCGTTTGTCAAAGAAGAGATTAAGTTTTTACCTCTTGTTCTTTCTCTTCCTCTCCCCCCTTTCATTCATGGACCTCGGGGCGAGATCCTCTTGTAGTGTAGGAGTGTTGTGACAGCCCGATGCCGACGTTCCAGAAGATTCCCCTTCTATTCCGTTTTCGTCGTGTGGCTTATTTTATTTGTGGCATAATCATCGCATCATTCGCATCATCTGCATTGTATCGGCATCCCATTGCCGCCCGTTTTCAAAACTTGCGTCCGTTGTTAGTTGCCGGTTCTCGTCGTTGTCCGTTCTGAGACCGACCGCACACGCACGCGCCCGTGGAACCGTCGAAACCCTGTTTTTAAAGTGTGCGTAAAACTTTCTCTGATCAAGGTGAAACTTGGCACGCGGTCGGGATTAGTTATAGCTAGGCGCTTGTCGAATTTCGTCGCGATCGGAGTTCGTCTGGTACCCGAACGCTCATCCGTAGCGGCACCGTATTCGGTCTACCGTCGGACGTTTGTCGGTGTTTTAAAATTCGTTGTCGCGCCGACCGTTCTCCCTCTCGTCTCCGGATATCCACTCTACACGGCCTCGAAACCATTCCCGCGTTCGGAATCGTCCGAATCCGACCGCACGGCTGGATTCGGAACAAAATTCCGGTTAACCTAGCCCCCCTTTTTCTCTATAAATACCCCCCTTCATAATTTTAGGCAGCAAACCCTAGTTGCCTCGATTTCCGTGCCCCCAACCAGCCGCCGCCACCTTGTCGTGCCTGTCTCCCACCTCCCACAGCCCGCAGCAGCCCAGATCGGAGCCTGCCTAGGCCCGACCGGGCCCGAATCGCCCTAGAGCCGCCGCCAGGACCAGAGGTGTCGTGGTTTTGTCACGGCAGATGTCCTCGTGAAAGGACTTAGTACTGGAGCCATCGCACCTTGGTGGCGACTCAAAGGGGTTAAGCGGGAGAGACACGGCGATTTACCCAGGTTCGGCCCCTCGAGTAGAGGTAATAGCCTACGTCCTGCTTTGTGTGTATTGATGTGGATTCGATTACAAGGAAAGCGTAACTCGCCTAAACCTAGCTCTCGATGATTTCTAACCTACCTCTCCCCCTCCAGACTCGCCTTTATATATATAGGTCGAAGCCTTAGGGTTTACAAGAGTCCCTTCCTTTTTAAAAATCGTGACCACCGCGGTCTCTAAGTCGCCGTATTGCCAAACCCAGAGTCTTTCCATAACTCATAACCATCCTGCAACTTCGAACCGCCCGGGCTAAGGCCCAACCAGCCTTAAAGGATGAATCGCCTTAACAGTAACCCGGCCCATATTTTGGCGGGTCACAACAGCAGGCAATATCCCCAACATTAGGCCCCAAATTGACTTGAATCTTCATGCCAATGCCTCCATTTTAGTCGAAGGCGATTCACTCCTCTGTGTTCCTCCTTGCACCAGAAATCTTAACTCGCCAACTGGTACCGGAAAAAGTCTCTGAGCCGCCAACGCATTTCTCATCAGTACTTTCCTTAGCCCTCGATTTTCGGGAACTCCAACACAATCTCAACGGATCTTTTGGTGCGTCATTATCCCGAAATTTTCGGGCGCCATCATGGCGAATCTTTCCTTCCTCAACGGTTCCCACTCATAGCGCCTCGATCCCCGCGCCCGTCTTGATAAATAGGCGGAAAGGACAGGGCTGACACCGGCCACCTACCAGTCCCATCGATCCCTCCACCATCATCTCAGCGAGAAGAAAACGCTCCGCATCCCGAAGGCTTCGCCGCCGGCCGCGAACTCCACCCCCGTCCGAAGAACTCTGGTGCTGCCCGCAAGCCGCTGCCGTTCGAGGAGCTCCAGCGTCGCCCGCAAGCCGTCGCCGTTCGAGGAGCCCCGGCGCCGTCCACAAACCGCTGCCGTTCAAAGAGCTCCGGCGCCGTTCGAGGAGCTCCAGCGCCGCCCGCACGTCGTCGCCGTCGCCAGGCTCCGCTCATTCTCCAACAGCCTCCATCATCGCCGATCCTCTTCGACCAAGATCTTCAGGTTAGGCCACAGTTTCCCCTTCTTAAGGGTAGATTTATTTTCTGTTCTTGCTGCCGCCATTGCCATAGTTCCGAAGCTCTATGCTCGTCACCATCTTAGCTGTCGAACTGATTTAGCCCGAGCGCCATTAGGGCACCCAGTGCTTCGAACAATGCTATCCATCTGTGCCCTTGCGAAATTTCTAAATAGACTAGTCTTTTTAAACATGAGGCACCATCCTGACCACACATCGTTCATGTTTTAGCCATGTCCGTAAGCCTTTATATCCGTTGAATAGATCCATTCCTCTTTCACTGTTTGCAAAAAGCTGTTTGGAAATCTCGTCCTTCCCTTAGCGTTTCGGAAAGAATAAATTTTACCACCCACAGTAGCGTCGATTCTGAGAATAGCCCTGCTCCGATAGGTCGCCACATCAGCCCAACCCGGCCTCCCGATCCGGCAGGTTAAGCAGAAGCTAGTCCCGACTCACACAGTAAATGTTCGAGACATGTAATACCATTTTCTTGCCTATTTGTAGCATGGGTGCTGTTTTCAAGAGTGATTGGCTACCCACCAAAGTTGATGATGCTGTTTTGGCGAATTACGTGAAAGCGGGCTGCTTGGATCCTCAAGACGTCATTGGATGGCGCACCGGATTAGGAGAAGACCTACCCAACCCCAAGGAAGGGGAGATAGTAGTTTTTGTGGAACACTTAGAACGGGGTTTTAAACCGCCCGGATCTAAATTCCTTAGAGACGCCCTGAATTTTATGAACGTCCGACTCCAGGATTTGGGACCCAATTCCATAAGCAACCTAAGTCAATTCCAAGTCCTTTGCGAAGCTTATTTGCGGATCGAGCCTTCCGTCCCTCTGTTTTGGTACTTTTTCCACTTGAATCGCCAGACGGAATTCCACAATGGCCCCAGTTTGGAACTCGGCGGGGTCAACGTCCAGCGTCGCAGGGACAGTCCGTTCCCTGCACTCACTATGCCTAGCCATCCCAAAGGCTGGGGTGAATCTTGGTTCTACTGCAAGGAAACATCCCCTGCCGGCGAAAACAAACTTCAGGGCTACAGGCCAAGCCGCCTTCCAGTCAACTTCAAGCTCCCCGACAAGCTCACCGAGGAGGAAGAGTCGGAATTCGTCCCAATTCTGTCCGAACTGAGATCCTTGACGAACAACGGTCTCACCGGGGTTGACTTGATTCGCTGCTGGGTCGAATGGCGGATCCTTCCTCTGAGCCGCCGAGATGGCCTGATGTGCGAGTTTGACGGTACTCTGGATCATCCCCAATGCTACTTCCACACAGCATTAACGGAAAAAGACATCGTCACCATCATCAGGAAACTGACCGGCGAACCTGCAGCGAAATGTGGCCAAATCGGCCTTAAGCCCTTCTGCAAGATTAACCCGGCACCCAAGGTAACCAAAGCTAACTCGCCCTCAACTTTTATTTCATCTGTTTTACTGTCATCATGACTTCATGCCATATCCTCTTCCAGAAAGGCGACAAGTTCTGGTCTAGGAGACCTAAGAAACAAGCTATGAAGAGTGCTAAGCCGCCTTCCAAGAAAAACAAAGGCAAAGGCAAATCGGCTGCGACCGAGCCATCTGAAGTCGACGAATCTCAAGCTGGCGACGCACTCTCAGAGGTACCAATCCGTCCTCATTTTCACTCGCCACTTATCACCTTTTAACTTTTATTTATCTCTCGCTCCTCTTATAATAGAATGAAGATAACGAGAGCCAGGAAGACTCTGTCGAGGTAATTTCCGTCTCCTCCGATTCATCTCCTTCTCCACCTAAGCCGGCCCGGCGAATATGTGGGAAAGTACCTCTCTCACATCCAAATGCCCATTTGGACCCAAATTTCTTACTGAAGAAAACGCAGCACGCCTCGAAATGGAAAACGCGAAGTCATTCTGGCGACTTGACACCTGGCTTGCCAACAAGGAACAAAAGAAAACCAAGCGAGGTACCTCCTTTTCTTATTTGAGCAACCATCGTTCGTGCTGCTTTGGATCACAATCATAACCTGCCAGTATTATCGATGTACAAATTCTGCAGGATTCTCCCCCCACTTCTGGCGACTCAGTGATGTCGACCCTTCCACCAATGATCCGAGTCCCGGGGTAAGTTCCTTGTCCTGACCCTTGAGAATAATACTTTTTTTAATTTTTTGACACGCCTATCTCTTTCATTAGGGCGCAAGCCAAAAAGAGGAAGGCCAGTGGATCAATCCCAGACGCCACTTCTGAACCTCCAAGGAAATCTACTCCGACTCAAGAGGATCCGAGTCAAAACGGGCCGTCAATTCAAGCAAACCCTCCTGAGTCGCCCAAAGGATCAACGGATGTCCCTAGATCACCGGTCGTAATGGCGACAGCTGATGACCCAGATGTTGTGGTCATCACTGGTTTTGATTTCTCCAAGCCGGCAGAGACAATCCTCTCCAAACATATAGCATCCCCTTCTCCATCAATACCCGAGTCTGGGCCTTCCAAGGCGAAACTTTCTGACTATGCAGGTCTGGAGTTTAAAGAGCTCTGTTCTGGCTTCGCAAGTCGCCTGGAAGCGAGTTACGAGATGGAAAAGAATCTGCTAAAGATGTTAAATAACAAGCATGAGGTAAACTTTATACTCTGCATTATTCCCAGTAACCCCCAAGGGTCGGGTCATCAGTAAAATGATGAGCCGGGTCTTTTAAAAAGCGTTGCGACCAATAACCCCCAGGGGCCGGGTCATCAGTAAAATGATGAGCCGGGTCTTGATTTCTGTATAATTTCCCTTGAGAAATTATACATTAGCCCCCAAGTGTCACGGGTATTGGCTTGCAATAATTCTGAGACTTGTCTTTGTTCTTAAATTTTGAACAGGAAAGCCTTGCCCAGACCGAACTGGCCCTGGGCGATTTAAGGAAAAATTTGGCTGACCAACAAGATGCCCGAACTCAGTCGGAAGAAAAATATAAGTTGGCTCTGTTTGAACTGGAAAAGCTCAAAGCCGAGTTAGAAAGAACTCAGGCCGTCCATAGCACGGTTTTGACAAGAGCCGAAAAAGCAGAAGCAAAGCTGGCAACTGTGCAGCAGGAGCTATCCGGCTTAAAGCGCCATATTTCCAACATGACACAAGCCATCTTTGGTAAGCTTTACCTAACTCTCCAATCTTATCCTCTTCCTTGGGCAAATTCCTTAATGTTTAACTTACCGGTTATTTATTCACAGGCTCGAGAGTCGCCAATCTGCAAGACGACAGCGTGTTGATGCTGAAGGCGATCTATACACTGACGGAACAACTGTACACAGGCAGTGTGCTGACCGTCAAAGCTGTGATCGGTGCAAAGGAGCCCATAACTTCCATCAAGAAGGTGCTTGGATATCTATCCACACTGCCTCCCCAGATCGGCGAGTTAACCCGATCAGCCGCCTGGAAGGGTGTCTTGACAGCTCTGAGTCGCTGCCTGGCGTATGCTCCAGAAATTAATTTGGAAGAAGTAGCTGTCGGCTTCCCTCAGCTTAAAGATGACGGCTCAGAGTTCGTGGAAGAAGACTACCAGAAGGTTGTCAAGGATTCTCGACTGGCCGCGACTCAACTTGCCGCCAGCCTTGACTTGACAAAATATCAGGCGGCTTACGATGACAAGAATAAGAAAATCAACCCGCCAACCTTCATGGTGACCAACCTTATCCCTCGGCGACCCAAAAATCCCTTTGACTGGGAGACAGACCTGGCATCAATCTTGACCGATGAAGACGATTTCGCCTCTTTGTCCAGATGCAATTGGGTCTTGGGCGATTTACAAATCGAAGCTGGTCAGAGCTCACGCCAGGACTTAGCGGGATAGATTTTCCTTGAATTTGGCCCAAGAGCCATGTAATAGTCAGTACTATCTTTGGATGACATCTTCTGCAAGAAACCCTTATACCGCCTTTGAGGCGGTTTAAAATATTTTGTTAATCCTTATCAGAATCGCCTGAAATGCTCAACCCGCCAAGGATGAAATCTTGAGCACATTATCTGTGAAAATAAAATTTCCAAGGTCAAATCATAACACGAGTAATTTTGTCGGCTCATATGGTCGCGACAGGAGGGGGCGAGTCAGGAAGCTCGTGCACCCACCCTTAATGCAGGTTTCGTCGGCTCATACGGTCGCGACAGGGGGAGGCGAGTCAGAAAGCTCGTGCACCCACCCTTAATGCAGGTTTCGTCGGCTCATACGGTCGCGACAGGGGGAGGCGAGTCAGAAAGCTCGTGCACCCACCCTTAATGCAGGTTTCGTCGGCTCATACGGTCGCGACAGGGGGAGGCGAGTCAGAAAGCTCGTGCACCCACCCTTAATGCAGGTTTCGTCGGCTCATACGGTCGCGACAGGGGGAGGCGAGTCAGAAAGCTCGTGCACCCACCCTTAATGCATGTTTTGTCGGCTCATAAGGTCGCAACAGGATGTCATGAAATTGCTCTCTCTTTTTCTTAAAGAAGAAGCCCCCGAGTCAGGGAAACATTATATTATTCCATAATGAAAACTGAAAAACTTACAAAGCATGGAGTTTTAAGAACTCAAGTGTAATAAGGCCGCAAATGGGCAATATTCCAAGGGCGAGTTGACTCAGCCCCCGTAGTCGGTCGATCAGGCCGAAGATCCATCAAGTAATAAGAACCATTGCGGAGGTTCTTGCTGACAACGAAAGGTCCCTCCCAAGGGGGCGAAAGCTTGTGCATGCCTGCCCGATCTTGTATCAGTCGGAGCACCAAATCACCTTCCTGGAAGGTCCGACTCTTCACCCGGCGACTATGATAACGCCGCAGATCTTGCTGATAGATCGCCGATCGAGCCGCTGCTAAGTCACGTGCCTCTTCCAAGGCATCCAAAGAGTCCTAACGCGCCAGCTCGTTGTCTTGCTCCACATATGCGGCGGCTCTAAGAGAATCATGCCTTATGTCAGTAGGGAGGACGGCCTCTGCACCATAGACCAAGAAGAAAGGGGTGAACCCCGTGGACCGATTCGGGGTGGTCCGGATGCTCCATAATACCGAAGGTAACTCCTCCACCCAACATCCTGGAGTTCTTTCCAAGGGAATTATGAGCCGAGGTTTGATCCCTCGCAGAACTTCCTGATTCGCCCGCTCGGCCTGTCCGTTTGACTGCGGGTGAGCAACTGCAGAGATATCAAGCCGGATATGTTCACGGCGACAGAAATCCAGCATCGCTCCTTGGGACAAGTTAGTACCATTGTCCGTGATGATACTGTGCGGATATCCAAAACGGAAAATCAGCTTCTTCAGAAATTTTACTGCAGTCTCTACATCGCAAGTCCCAACAGGCTCCGCCTCAATCCATTTAGTGAATTTATCAACCGCCACCAATAAGTGGGTTTTCTTGTTGGGGGACATCTTAAAGGGACCGACCATGTCCAGCCCCCAGACCGCGAAAGGCCAAGTAATGGGGATCATCCTCAATTCTTGAGCCGGCACATGAGCCTGTCTCCCGTATCGTTGGCACCCCTCACACCGCCGTACTATATCTTCTGCATCTGCGTGAGCCGTCAACCAGAAGAAGCCGTGTCGAAAGGCTTTTGACACCAAAGAACGTGACCCGGCGTGATGTCTGCAGTCTCCAGAATGGATGTCATTAAGGATTGTGCATCCTTCCTCGGAGGAAACGCACCGCTGAAAGACCCCTGAAGCACTTCGTTTATATAGCTCGCCATTAATGATGACCATGGACTTGCTACGCCGAACAATCTGGCGAGCCAAAACTTCGCCGGTGGGTAACTCGCCACGAGCAAGATAAGCTAGATAAGGAAGAGCCCAATCCGGAGCGATACGGAGAGCCGCCACAAGCTGAGACTCGGGATCTGGTATCGCCAATTCCTCCTCCGTGGGTACAGTTACGGATGGTTTATGCAGGACATCCAAGAAGACATTAGGGGGGACCGGTTTTCTCTGTGAGCCGAGTCGCGAGAGGGCATCAGCTGCTTCGTTGAGTCGCCGATCAACATGATCAACCTGGTACCCATGAAAATAGCCCGCCACGTCAGATACGGCTCGCCTGTAAGCCGCCATCATAGGATCTCGAGAGTCCCAGGTGCCCGAAACCTGTTGCGCCACCAAATCTGAGTCCCCAAAACATCTGACTCGGGTTAGGTTCATCTCCTTTGCTAGTCGCAAACCGTGAAGTAGAGCTTCATACTCTGCTGCATTATTTGTACAAGGGAACATGAGCCGGAGGACATAGCAGAACTTATCTCCTTGAGGGGATATCAACACCACACCCGCCCCCGAGCCCTCCAACTGCCTGGATCCATCAAAATAAATAGTCCAATAGGTAAGGTCAGGCCGATCTTCCGGAGCCTGAAGCTTCGTCCAGTAATTGACGAAATCAACTAGTGCCTGGGACTTGATGGCCGTGCGGGGGGTATACTGTATGTGATGTGACCCAAGTTCTATTGCCCATTTGGCGATTCGCCCTGTTGCCTCGCGGTTTTGGATGACGTCGCCGAGGGGCGCGGAACTGACCACGGTGATCGGGTGTTCATGGAAATAATGTTTAAGCTTTCGACTCGCCCTGAACACCCCATAGACCAGTTTCTGCCAATGTGGGTATCGCTGTTTGGAAAGAGTTAACACCTCACTGATAAAGTACACCGGGCGTTGTACCGGGTATTCCTTTCCTTCCTCCTTTCTTTCGACGACCACAGCCACGCTGACCGCTTTAGAATTCGCGGCGATATACAGGAGCATAGGCTCCTTTTCAGTCGGGGCCGCCAGGACCGGCGGGTTAACCAATTGATGTTTCAAGGCCTGAAATGCCTCGTCGGCCTCCTCTGTCCACACGAATCGGTCGGACTTTCTCAACAATTGATAAAGAGGAATCGCCTTTTCTCCGAGGCGGCTCACAAAACGACTGAGAGCTGCAATACGACCCGCCAATCGTTGAACCTGGTTAACATTCGTCGGCTTGCCGAGGGAAGTAACCGCTTCAATTTTGTCCGGGTTAGCCTCGATGCCGCGCTCCGACACCAAGAAACCCAGTAGTTTTCCCGCAGGAACGCCGAAAACGCACTTGGTAGGATTTAGCTTCATCTGATATACCCGTAAATTATCAAAGGTTTCCCTAAGGTCTTCCAGAAGTGTCTCCTCCCGGCGGGTTTTGATCACAATGTCGTCAACATAAGCATGGACGTTGCGGCCAATTTGGCTATGAAGGCAATTCTGGATGCAGCGTTGGTAAGTCACTCCGGCACTCTTGAGCCCGAACGGCATGGACACATAGCAAAAGGCCCCGAAGGGGGTTATGAAGGCAGTCTTCTCTTGATCTTCCACAGCCATTTTGATCTAATGATAACCTGAATAAGCGTCCAAAAAACACAATCGTTTGCATCCCGCTACCGAGTCAATGATTTGGTCGATGCGGGGAAGAGCGAAAGGATCCTTGGGGCAAGCTCTATTGAGGTTCGTATAGTCAATACACATACGGAACGTGCCATTCTTCTTGAGTACTAACACCGGGTTAGCTAGCCATTTGGGGTGAAAGACTTCCACAATGAAACCGGCGGCTAAAAGTCGGGCGACTTCCTCTCCAATCGCCTTCCGTCGCTCCTCGTTAAACCTGCGGAGGTATTGTTGGACAGGTTTGCATTTTGGGTCAATATTAAGATGGTGCTCAGCGAATTCTCTCGGTACACCCGGCATGTCAGAGGGTTTCCATGCGAAGATGTCCCAATTCTCATGGATGAATTCGATGAGCGCGCTTTCCTATTTGGGGTCCAGACCCGTTCCAATGGTAAACTGCTTGGATGAATCGCCAGGGACGAAGTTGACTGTCTTCGTGTCATCCGTCGGTTTAAACTTGAGGGGCGACTCGGAATCTGTAGTCGGTTTCTTGAGTGGTGACATGTCTGCCGGGTCAACATTGGCCCGGTGGTTTTTGAGCTCTTCCGCCGCGCAGGCGACTTCCGCGTAGGCCGCGTCTTCTTCCTCACACTCCCTTGCAATTCTTCTATCTCCGTCGACTGTGATGGGCCCTTTAGGACCAGGCATTTTGAGCTTGAGGTAGATGTTGGGAAACGTCGCATGGGAAACAAAAATTTTCCTACGCGCACGAAGACCTATCATGGTGATGTCCATCTACGAGAGGGGATGAGTGATCTACGTACCCTTGTAGATCGTACAGCAGAAGCGATTAGAGATCGCGGTTGATGTAGTGGAACGTCCTCACGTCCCTCGATCCGCCCCGCGAACAATCCCGCGATCAGTCCCACGATCTAGTACCGAACGGACGGCACCTCCGCGTTCAGCACACGTACAGCTCGACGATGATCTCGGCCTTCTTGATCCAGCAAGTGAGACGGAGAGGTAGAAGAGTTCTCCGGCAGCGTGACGGCGCTCCGGAGGTTGGTGATGATCTTGTCTCAGCAGGGCTCCGCCCGAGCTCCGCAGAAACACGATCTAGAGGAAAAACTATGGAGGTATGTGGTCGGGCAGCCGTGAGAAAGTCGTCTCAAATCCGCCCTAAAAGCCCCATATATATAGGAGGAGGGAGGGGGACCTTGCCTTGGGGTCCAAGGGATCCCCAAGGGGTCGGCCGAGCCAGGGGGGAGGACTCTCCCTTTTTTTTTCCTTTGATATTTTCTCTTCCTTGGCGCATAGGATTTGGTGGGCTGTCCCACCAGCCCACTAAGGGCTGGTGTGACCCCCCCCCCAAATACCTATGGGCTTCCCCGGAGTGGGTTGCCCCCCTCCGGTGAACCCCCGGAACCCATTCGTCATTCCCGGTACATTCCCGGTAACTCCGAAAACCTTCCGGTAACCAAATGAGGTCATCCTATATATCAATCTTCGTTTCCGGACCATTCCGGAAACCCTCGTGACGTCCGTGATCTCATCCGGGACTCCGAACAATATTCGGTAACCAACCATATAACTCAAATACGCATAAAACAACGTCGAACCTTAAGTGTGCAGACCCTGCGGGTTCGAGAACTATGTAGACATGACCCGAGAGACTCCTCGGTCAATATCCAATAGCGGGACCTGGATGCCCATATTGGATCCTACATATTCTACGAAGATCTTATCGTTTGAACCTCAGTGCCAAGGATTCGTTTAATCCCGTATGTCATTCCCTTTGTCCTTCGGTATGTTACTTGCCCGAGATTCGATCGTCAGTATCCCCATACCTATTTCAATCTCGGTTACCGGCAAGTCTCTTTACTCGTTCCGTAACACAAGATCCCGCAACTTACACTAAGTTACATTGCTTGCAAGGCTTGTGTGTGATGTTGTATTACCGAGTGGGCCCCGAGATACCTATCCGTCACACGGAGTGACAAATCCCAGTCTTGATCCATACTAACTCAACTACCACCTTCGGAGATACCTGTAGAGCATCTTTATAGTCACCCAGTTACGTTGCGACGTTTGATACACACAAAGCATTCCTCCGGTGTCAGTGAGTTATATGATCTCATGGTCATAGGAATAAATACTTGACACGCAGAAAACAATAGCAACAAAATGACACGATCAACATGCTACGTTCATAGTTTGGGTATAGTCCATCACATGATTCTCCTAATGATGTGATCCATGTTGGAAATATGCCCTAGAGGTAATAATAAAATGGTTATTATCATATTTCCTTGTTCACGATAATCGTCTATTGTTCATGCTATAATTGTATTAACAGGAAACAGTAATACATGTGTGAATAAATAGATCACAAAGTGTCCCTAGCAAGCCTCTAGTTGGCTAGCTCGTTAGTCAATAGATGATCATGGTTTCCTGATCATGGGCATTAGATGTCATTGATAACGGGATCACATCATTAGGAGAATGATGTGATGGACAAGACCCAATCCTAAGCATAGCACTAGATCGTATTGTTCGTATGCTAAAGCTTTTCAAATGTCAAGTATCTTTTTCTTCGACCGTGAGATTGTGCAACTCCCGGATACCGTAGGAGTGCTTTGGGTGTATAAAACGTCACAACGTAACTGGGTGACCATAAAGGTGCACTACGGGTACCTCCAAAAGTGTCCGTTGGGTTGGTACGAATCGAGATCGGGATTTGTCACTCCGTGTGAGGAGAGGTATCTCTGGGCCCACTCGGTAGAACATCATCATGAGCTCAATGTGACTAAGGATTTAGTCACACAATGACGTGCAATGGAACGAGTAAAGAGACTTACCGGTAACGAGATTGAACCAGGTATTGGTATACCGACGATCGAATCTCGCGCAAGTTCTATACCGACAAACAAAGGGAATTGTATACGGGATTGATTGAATCCTTGACATCGTGGTTCATCCGATGATATCATCGTGGAGCAAGTGGGAGCCACCATGGGTATCCAGACCCCGCTGATGGTTATTGGCCAGAGAGGTGTCTCAGTCATGTCTTCCTGTCTCCCGAACCCATAGGGTCTACACACTTAAGGTTCGGTGACGCTAGGGTTATAGGGAATTGTTATACGAGGTTACCGAAAGTTGTTCGGAGTGTCGGATGATATCCCGGACGTCACGAGGAGCTTTGGAATGGTCCGGAGGTAAAGATTGATATATAGGACGGATGGTTTCGGACACCGGAAGTGTTTTGGGCATCACCGGTAACGTACGGGGACCACCGGGACCACCGGAGGTGGCCTCGGGGGTCCACCGAAGGGGGGCAACGACCCCGGGAGGTAAGGTGGGCCAAGTGGGGGAGGGAACCAGCCCCTAGGTGGGCTGGTGCACCTCCCCACTCAGCCCAATGCGCAAGGGAGAGGGAGGGGGCAAACCGAAGGCACAGGTGGGCCTTAGGCCCACGAGGTGGTGCGCCACCCCCTCCCACCCTAGCCGCCGCCCCCTTTCCCATCTGGTGGCTGCCGCACCAACTAGGGGGGAACCCTAGGGGTGGCGCACCCCCTCCCCCTCCTCCTATAAATAGAGAGGGGTTTTGGCCCTTGGGAGATAGACTTCTCCCTCTCCCTCGGCAAAGCCGTGCCCTTCTTCCTCCTCCTCTCTGCCGGTGCTTGGCGAAGCCCTCCGGGAGACCTCGTCTCTCCATCGACACCACGCCGTCGTGCTGCTAGAGTTCTTGCCCAACCTCTCCCTCCCGCTTGCTGGATCAAGGTGCGGGAGACGTCACCGGGCTGCATGTGTGTTCAACGCGGAGGTGCCGTAGTTCGGCACTAGATCGGAATCGCTGCGAGTACGACTCCATCAACCGCATTCTAGCAACGCTTCCGCTTAGCGATCTTCAAAGGTATGAAGATGCTCTTACCCCTCTCTCGTTGCTGGTCTCTCCATAGGAAGATCTGAATATGCATAGGAAAATTTTGAATTTATGCTACGTTACCCAACAGTGGCATCCGAGCCAGGTTTTCTATGCGTAGATTCTATGCACGAGTAGAACACAAAATTTATGGGCGATGATTTGTCAATTTGCTTGCCGCTACTGGTCTTATTCTTTTCCGACGGTATTGTGGGATGAAGCGGCCCGGACCAACTTTACACGTACGCTTACGTGAGACTAGTTCCATCGACAGACATGCACACCATGCATAAAGGTGGCTAGCGGGTGTTTGTCTCTCCTACTCTAGTCGGATTGGATTTGATGAAAAGGGTCCTTATGAAGGGTAAATAGCTTTGGCATATCATCGTTGTGGCTGTCACGTAGGTAAGAAGGCGTTCTTGCTAGAAACCCAAATCAGCCACGTAAAACTTGCAACAACAATTAGAGGACGTCTAACTTGTTTTTGCAGGGTTTGACATGTGATGTGATATGGCCAAAGTTGTGATGTTGCATGTATGATGTATGAGATGATCATGTTATTGTAATAGGTTTCACGACTTGCATGTCAATGAGTATGACAACCGGCAGGAGCCGTAGGAGTTGTCTTAATTTATTGTATGAGATGCAACGCCATGTGCTTACTACTTTTACTTCATTGCTAACGGTTAGCTATAGTAGTAGTGATAGTAGTAGTTGGCGTGACGACTTCATGGAGACACGATGATGGAGATCATGGTGTCAGGCCGGTGACGATGATGATCATGGGATGCCTGAAGATGGAGATCCAAAGGGCAAAGATGATAATGGCCATATCATGTCACTATATGATTGCATGGTGATGTTTATCATGTTTTTCATCTTATTGCTTAGAACGACGGTAGCATAATAAGATGATCCCTCTTAAAATTTCGAGAACATATTCCCCTAAGTGTGCACCGTTGCGAAGGATCGTTGTCTCGAAGCACCACATGATGATCGGGTGTGATAGATTCTAACGTTCGCATACAACGGGTGTAAGCCAGATTTACACACGCGAAACACCTAGGTTGACTCGACGAGCTTAGCATGTACAGACATGACCACGAATACAAGAGACCGAAAGGTCGAACATGAGTCGTATAGTTGAATACGATCAGCATGAAGTTGCTCACCATGGTGACTAGTCCGTCTCACGTGATGATCGGACACGGGTTAGTCAACATGGATCATGTATCACTTAGATGACTTAAGTGGGAGTTCATACTTAATTTGATTAAATGAACTTAATTGTCATGAACTTAGTCTAAAAGTTGTCTTTATAAATATTGTAGATGGCCAACGTCAACCTCAATTTCAACGCATTCCTAGAGAAAAACAAGCTGAAAGATGATGGTAGCAACTATGCGGACTGGGTTCGCAACTTGAAGCTCATCCTTGAAGCAGCTAAAAAGGCTTATGTCATTGATGCGCCGCTAGGTGACCCTCCCGCTCCCGCAGCAGCCCAGGACATTCTGAACGTCTGGCAAACGCGGAGTGATGACTACTCTCTGGTTAGGTGTGGCATGTTATACAGTTTAGAAACGGGGCTCCAAAGGCGTTTTGAGCAACACGGAGCATATGAGATGTTCCAGGAGCTGAAGCTAGTTTTTCAAGCTCATGCCTGTGTCGAGAGATATGAAGTCTCCGACAAGTTCTTTAGCTGTAAGATGGAGGAGAACAGTTGTGTCAGTGAGCACATACTCAAAATGTCTGGGTTACACGGTCGTCTGACTTCACTTGGAGTCGAACTTCCGGATGATGCTATAATTGACAGAATCCTGCAGTCTCTCCCACCAAGCTACAAAGGCTTTGTGCTTAACTACAACATGCAAGGGATGGAAAAGACCATTCCCGAGTTGTACTCGATGCTCAAGTCTGCAGAAGTAGAAATCAAGAAAGAGCATCAAGTGTTAATGGTCAACAAGACCACTAGTTTCAAGAAAGGCAAGGGTAAGAAGAACTTCAAGAAAGACGGCAAAGCTGTTGCCGCGCCCGGTAAGCCAGATGCCGGGAAGAAGAAAAAGAATAGACCCAAGCCTGAGACTGAGTGCTTCTATTGCAAGGGAAAAGGTCACTCAAAGCGGAACTGCCCCAAATACTTAGCATACAAGAAGGCCGGCAACGTTAAAGGTATATGTGATATACATGTTATTGATGTGTACCTTACCAGCGCTCATAGTAGCTCCTGGGTATTTGATACCGGTGCTATTGCTCACATTTGCAACTCAAAGCAGGAACTGCGGAATAAGCGGAGACTGGCCAAGGACGAGGTGACGATGCGCGTGGGGAATGGTTCCAAAGTCGATGTGATCGCCGTCGGCACGCTACCTCTACTCTACCGTCAGGATTAGTTTTAAACCTTAATAATTGTTATTTAGTACCAGCTTTGAGCATGAATATTGTATCAGGGTCTTGCTTAATGCGAGACGGCTACTCATTTAAGTCAGAGAATAATGGTTGTTCTATTTATATGAGTGATATGTTTTATGGTCATGCTCCGCTGGTGAATGGTTTATTCTAGATGAATCTCGATCGTGATGTTACACATATTCATAGTGTGAGTACCAAAAGATGTAAAGTTGATAATGATAGTCCCACATACCCGTGGCACTGCCGCCTTGGTCATATCGGCGTTAAGCGCATGAAGAAGCTCCATACTGATGAACTATTAGAGTCTCTTGACTTTGAATCATTTGACAAATGCGAACCGTGCCTCATGGGCAAGATGACTAAGACTCCATTCTCAGGAATAATGGAGAGAGCAACTGACTTATTGGAAATAATACATACTGATGTGTGTGGTCCAATGAACGTTGAAGCTCGCGGTGGCTATCGTTATGTTCTCACTCTCACCGATGATTTGAGTAGGTATGGGTATATATACTTGATGAAGCACAAATCTGAGACATTTGAAAAGTTCAAGGAATTTCAGAGTGAAGTCGAGAATCAACGTCACAGAAAAATTAAGTGTCTACGATCTGACCGTGGAGGAGAATATTTAGTCACGAGTTTGGCACACACCTAAGAAAGTGTGGAATGGTTTCACAACTGACGCCGTCTGGCACACCGCAATGCAACGGAGTGTCTGAACGTCGTAATCGCACTTTATTAGATATGGTACGATCTATGATGTCTTTTACCGACCTACCGCTATCATTTTGGGGATACGCATTAGAAACGGCAGCATTCACTTTAAATAGGGCACTGTCTAAATCCGTTGAGACGACACCGTATGAACTATGGTTTGGCAAGAAACCTAAGTTGTCGTTTCTTAAAGTTTGGGGCTGCGATGCTTATGTGAAGAAACTTCAACCAGAAAAGCTCGAACCCAAAGCGGAGAAATGCGTATTCATAGGATACCCTAAGGAAACTATTGGGTATACCTTCTATCTTAGATCCGAAGGTAAAACCTTTGTTGCCAAGAACGGATCCTTTCTAGAGAAAGAGTTTCTCTCGAAAGAAGTAAGTGGGAGGAAGGTAGAACTTGATGAGGTAATTACACCACCTCTCGAACAGGATAGTAGCGCAGCGCGGGAAGTTGTTCCTGTGGCACCTACACCAACTGAAGAGGAAGTTAATGATGATGATCATGAAGCTTCGGATCAAGTTACTAATGAACCGCGAAGGTCCACAAGGGCACGCTCCGCACCAGAGTGGTACGGCAACCCTGTGATGGAAATCATGTTGTTAGACAACGGTGAACCTTCGAACTATGAAGAAGCGATGGCGGGCCCGGATTCCAACAAATGGCTTGAAGCTATGAAATCCGAGATAGAATCCATGTATGAGAATAAAGTATGGACTTTGGTGGACTTGCCCGATGACCGGCGAGCCATAGAAAATAAATGGATCTTCAAGAAGAAGACTGATGCAAACGGTAATGTAACCGTTTACAAAGCTCGACTTGTCGCAAAGGGTTTTCGACAAATTCAAGGAGTTGACTACGAAGAGACTTTCTCTCCCGTAACAAAGCTGAAATCAGTCCAAATCATGTTGGCAATTGCCGCCTTTTATGATTATGAAATTTGGCAAATGGACGTCAAAACAACGTTCCTTAACGGGAACCTTAAGGAAGAGTTGTATATGATGCAACCAGAAGGTTTTGTCGACCCTAAGGGTGCTAACAAAGGCGCGACGCTAGCTAGAGCCACGGCGGGGCCAACATGGCCGGTGACGAGATCCGCCCGAGGGGAAGGAGCGTGCGCGACCTCGACGGTGACGGGGGGCAGCAAGGAGGCGTCCATGGCGGAGAGCGACGGCCGCGGAGGATACACCAGAGCGTGCGGTGGCGAGGCAATGGTGGCGGCGGGTGGGGCGAGCAGGAAAGGCCGCGCGGAAATGTCCCTCCCGCCAAATCTGGCTGCGGATAGGGGCTGAGCTCGGGTCAACCTCCCAGCCCGTGAAACTAGAGGTTGGGGGAGAAGTTTTGCCGCGCACCGCAAAAAAAATTGCGGGCCGGGGCCATATGCTTGGTCTGATCGGGTAGGTTTTTACGCCCCGACCCGCACTTTGACGGTTATTTTGCGTGCCTGGGCGGGATGCGGGGTCTGCTAGAGTTGCTCTTAGGCCACAATATTGGTGAAGTGTTCTAACTCTCGTTTTCACACTTCAAAGCTTCGAGACCAATTAATTTAGGAGCGCATTTCAAGAGCCTTCGAAGGGTCACTCTCAATCGCAACTACTTGGCACGTTCTTCATTGCCGTCACATGTCGCGTTGTGAATGCTTCCTTAATTTTTTTTGTTAGATGCCGTAATCACCACATGTCTGATGGAAGCAACATCCGACCACACGTTCTATGACCACAGATTGATCCATTTCATCAGCAGTAATCTTTCGTCTTTTCAGTTTTTAAAATATTTTATCTTTTAGATAAACATTCAATTGAAAAAACTTTTCACCATTAAATCTGTCGAATAGATCTTCAAAACTAGATCTTATATCGATGTGCATGTTTTAACGACATTTTTTTAGGATTAAAAGTTTGCATATCTATTACGCATAAGTTCTCTTCATGATTACACTGAAATTGCCATGATATATTTTAACCAATTTTTATTCTATATTTAAAGTAACTTTTACATGTTATAAAAAATATAATTCAGAAACTAAACTTGCCATGACTAATTCGTAAAATTACCATGACAGATGAAATAATTTTGTCATGATTCCTAAATAAAAAAATAGATATGCCGTCAATTACTTTAAAAATGCATGGTCAATGGCTCAAATTTGCCATGGTTCATGGAAAAAATATTTTCCATGTTCAAAATACTATAATTGCCATGGTCAAAATAGTAGAATTGCCATGATGAATTGCTCAAAATTGTCATGATCCATGAATTAAATTTGCCTTGATTAAATACATTTTTTTGCCATGGTCAATTAATTAAAATTATCATAAAAAGTAGGTGAAATACAATGATTGCTTTAAATCTAGAATAAAAAAGTTGATGAAACATGTTGTTCCAACTTTGTTGTAAATACTATGACAACTTCAGTGTAAACATCACGACAACTTTTGTCCCAAAAAAGGTCATCGAAACATATCGATCTGGGATCAAGTTTTGAAGATCTCGTCGAGACAGATTTAGTTATGAAAACAGAGTTTTCATTGGATTATTTTATTTAAGAGATAAATCTTTTTTAGTCCAAAAAACCAAAAAAATCTATTCATGTCATATGTTCGATGTCACAAGATGATGGTTATGAAGACGTGTGGGCGATGTCACCTCGTGCCAAACGCGTGAACATTATTATTTAAGTTTTTATTTTTTCGCATATGTTTCTGCTTTTTTGATTGGTTTTCCATTTTTTCGGCTTTTCAGTTTTCCACGGGTCTTTCTTAACTTTTGGATAAAAATATCAAAATAAAATTTCATAAAAAACACGATTTTTTCGTTTCCGAGAGGCACAAATTTACTTTCATGAAATGCATGACCATACCTCGCGGAAATAAATAATTATTTTCTTCCTCGAGAGGCACACACTTGATTTCGGGCAAGGCATGACCAATGCCTCGCGGAAACAAAAAAAAACTTGAGAGACACGGTTTTACTTCCACGAGAGGCACAAATTTGCTTTCACGATAGGTATTACCTTGCCTCCCGAAAACGAAAAAACACATTTTTTCTTTCCTCGAGAGGCACGGATTTGCTTTTGCAAGAGACACGACCATGTCTCTCTGAAACAAAAGAACCACGGGTTTTTTTCCTTCCTTCAGAGACACGGCCATGCCTCTTGAAAACGTAAAAAAAACACGTTTTTTTCTACGAGCGGCACAGTTTTGCTTCCGCAAGAGACAACAAAAAATAAGCGTTTTATTCCTTCCTTGAGAGGCACAATTTTTTTGTCCGGTTTTTTCGTTCGTTTTTTATGAAAAAACAAATTTCGTCAAACCTATCAACATGAGATCTATTTTTGAAGATCTCTACGCTAGAAATTCAACGATGAAAACGGTTCGAGATTTGCATGCACGGTTTAAAAGATAAAACGTTTTTAATAAACGAATCTACGAGATGCGAGTCTTCGCTTATTCCGCAGCTTCTGTTTTGAGTTACAAATGTGAGCAACTACACCGGTATCAAATACCCAAGAGTTACTACGAGCGCTGGTAAGGTACACATCAATAACATGTATATCATATATACCTTTGACGTTGTCGGCCTTCTTATCTGCTAAGTACTTGGGGCAGTTCCACTTCCAGTGACCATTTCCCTTGCAATAATAGCACTCAGTCTCAGGCTTGGGTCCATTCTTGGGCTTCTTCCCGGCAAATGATTTACCGGACGCGGCAACTGCTTTGTCGACCTTTTTGAAGTTCTTCTTACCCTTGCCTTTCTTGAAACTAGTGGTCTTATTCACCATCAACACTTGATGTTCCTTTTTGATTTCCATCTCCGCTGATTTCAGCATTGAATACAACTTGAGAATGGACTTCTCAATCCCTTGCATGTTGTAGTTCAACATAAAGCTTTTGCAGCTAGCTGGAAGCGACTGGAGGATTCTGTGAATAACCGAGTCATCCGGAAGATTAACTCCCAACTGAGACAAGTGGTTGTGCAACCCAGACATTTTAAGTCTGTGCTCGCTGACAGAACCATTTTCCTCCATCTTATAACTGAAGAACCTGCCAGAGACTTCATATCTCTCGACCCGTGCATGAGCTTGGAAAACCAGTTTCAGCTCTTGGAACATCTCATATGCTCCGTGTTGCTGAAAATGCTTTTGGAGCCCCGGTTCTAAACTGTAAAGCATGCCCGACATTCATAACGTCTTGAGTCGCTGGGAAAATGGGTGCGTCACCTAGCGGTGCATCAAGGACATATATTTTCTTGGAAACTATGAGGATGAGCCTCAAGTTACGGACCCAGTCCGTATAGTTGCTTCCATTGCCTTTCAGCTTGGTTTTCTCTAGGAACGCGTTGAAGTTCAGGAGGACATTGGTGTGGGCCATTGGATCTACAATATAGATTGTAAAGACAGTTTAAACTAAGTTCATGATAATTAAGTTCATCTAATCAAATTATTTAATGAACTCTGATACGTCTCCATCGTATCTACTTTTCCAAACTCTTTTGCCCTTGTTTTGGACTCTAATTTGCATGATTTGAATGGAACTAGCCCGGACTGATGCTGTTTCCAGCAGAATTGCCATGGTGTTGTTTTTGTGCAGAAATGAAAGTTCTCGGAAAGTCCTGAAAATTTACGGAGAATTTTTCTGGAAAATATGAAAAATACCTGTGCAAAGATCCACCAGAGTGGGTGGGCCAGTTGGCCACAAGCCCTGTTGCCGCGGCCACCCCCCTGGCCGCGACAACCAAGCTTGTGGGGCCCACGTGGCTCTGCTGCCTCCAATCTCAGCCATATAAATTCACTTTCGTCCAGAAAAAAATCAGAAGAGAAGATTTTGTCGCGTTTGCGATATGGAGGCGCCGCCACATCCTGTTCTTCATCTGGAGGACAGATCTGGAGTCCGTTTTGGGCTCCGGAGAGGGGAAATTGTCGCCATCATCATCATCAACCTTCTTCCCTCTCCAATTCCATGAAGCTCTTCATCGTTCGTGAGTAATCTATTCATGGGCACGCTGGGCGGTGATGAGTAGGATGAGATCTATCATGTAATCGAGTTAGTTTTGACGGGGATTGATCCCTAGTATCCACTATGTTCTGAGTTTGATGTTGCTACTACTTTGACATGCTTAATGCTTGTCACTAGGGCCCGAGTGCCATGATTTCAGATCTGAAATTATTATGTTGTCACCAATATATGTGTGTTTTAGATCCGATCTTGCAAGTTGTAGTTACCTACTATGTGTTATGACCTGGCAACCCCGGAGTGACAATAACCAGAACAACTCCCGATGATGATCATAGTTTGAGGAGTTCATGTGTTCATCAAGTGCCAATGCGTTGTTCCGGTTCTTTATTAAAAGGAGAACCTTAATATCCTGTAGTATCCTTTTGGACCCCGCTGCCACGGGAGGGATGGACAATAGATGTCATGCAAATTCTTTTCCCTAAGCATGTATGACTACACACGGAATGCATGCCTACATCACATTGAAGAACGGGAGCTAGCCACATATCTCTCCGTGTTTTAACTGTTGCATGATGAATATCATCCAAACAAATCACCAACCCATTGCCTACGAGTTTATCCCACTGCTGCTATTACTTGTCTTGCTCTACTGCTACTGCTGTTACTACTGTTGCTGCTGCTGTTACTTGTCTTGCTGTTACTTGCTACTATTGCTACTTTCTACTGCTGTCACTACTGTTGTTCCTTGCCACTGCTGTTACTCGTTACATTGCTGCTACCTGCTACAATTCTGGTTCGCTCGTCGTTGACGGGAACAGACAATTTCCGTCAACGGGCAACTTCTGGCGCCGTTGATACGACAGTTAGGAATAGTCTGCAATCAACAGATTGTTTCTGACACCGTTGTTATCATATTACTTTGCTGCTACTACTTTGCTTGCAGATACTAATCTTTCAGGTGCGGTTGAATCAGACAAATTCAGCTGCTAATACTTGAGAGTATTCTCTCACCTCCTGGCGAATCAACAAATTTGGGTCGAATACTCTACCCTCGAAAACGGTTGCGAACCCACGCGCTGGTGGGCCGTCATTAACATTCTTCTAGTTTCGTTGCCGGGGAGTGCTAGCAGCATTCTTCTGGTGCCGTTGCAGGGGAAGGTCTGTTGTCACAGAATCAGCATTCGTCTAGTTATTGCCAGAGAGTGCCAATCAAACTCCCACTCAGATAGACATTCCTCTAGTCATCTAAGTGACACATGATCCATATCGACTAGGCCGTGTCCGACCATCACGTGAGACGGACTAGTCATCAATGATGAACATCTCCATGTTGATCGTATCTACCATACGACTCATGTTCGACCTTTCGGTCTCTCGTGTTGCGAGGCCATGTCTGTACATGCTAGGCTCGTCAAGTCAACCTAAGTGTCAATCTGGCTTACACCCGTTGTATGCGAACGTTAGAATCCTTCACACCCGATCATCACGTGGTGCTTCGAAACGACGATCCTTCGCAACGGTGCACACTTAGAGGGAACACATTTCTTGAAATTTTAGTGAGGGGTCATCTTATTTACTACCGTCGTTCTAAGCAAATAATATGTAATAACATGATAAACATCACATGCAAATCATAAAGTGACATGATATGGCCAATATCATATTGCGCCTTTCATCTCCATCTACGGGGTGTGGCATGATCACCATTGTCACCGACACGACACTATGATCTCCATCATCGTGTCTTCATGAAGTTGTCTCGCCAACTATTACTTCTACTACAATGGCTAACGGTTAGCAATATAGTAAAGTAATCATATGGCGCTTTTGATTGACACGCATGTCATATAATAAATTAAGACAACTCCTATGGCTCCTGCCGGTTGTCATACTCATAGACATGCAAGTCGTGAATCCTATTACAAGAACATGATCAATCTCATACATCACATATATTTCATCACATCTTTTTGGACATATCACATCACATATAACATAACCTGCAAAAACAAGTTAGACGTCCTCTAATTGTTGTTGCAAGTTTTACGTGGTTGCTATGGGTTTCTAGCAAGAACGTTTCTTATCTACGTCATAGCCACAACGGTGATATGCCAATTTCTATTTACCCTTCATCAGGACCCTCTTCATCGAATCCGATCCGACTAAAGTGCGAGAGACAGACACCCGCTAGCCACCTTATGCAACAAGTGCATGTCAGGTGGTGGAACCAGTCTCACGTAAGAGTACGTGTAAAGTCGGTCCCGGCTGTTTCATCCCACAATGCCGCCAAATCAAGATAAGACTAGTAACAGTAAGCAAATTGACCAAATCATCGCCCACAACTATTTGTGTTCTACTCGTGCATAGAATCTACGCATAGACCTAGCTCATGATGCCACTGTTGGATAACGTACGTAGTAATAATTAAAAATTTCCTACGTGTCACCAAGATCAATCTAGGATATGCTAGCAACGAGAGAGAGGAAGATCATCTTCATACCGTTGAAGATCGCTAAGCGGAAGCATTACTATGAACGCGGTTGATGGAGTCGTACTCGCGGTGATCCGATCCAAGCACCGAACAAACGACACCTCCACGTTCAACACACGTTCAGCCCGGGGACGTCTCCTCCTTCTTGATCCAGCAAGGGTGAAGAAGAAGTTGAGGGAGAACTCCGACAACACGACGGCGTGGTGGCGGTCGAGCTTGTGGTTCTCCGGCAGGGCTTCGCCAAGCACCACGGAGGAGGAGATGGAGGAGGATAGGGCTGCACCAGGGGAGAGGGTACAGGTGTGTGCACAGCCCTCCCAACCCTCCTCTATTTATAGGAGGAAGGGGAGAGGGGGGCAGCCATCCTAGGAAACCCTAGGAGGGGGCGGCGGCCAAGGGCGTGGCTTGCCTCCCAAGTTAGTGGGAGGCAACCCCACGCCCTAGGATTTCATCCCTAGGTACCTTGGGCCCCTTTAGTGGTGCGCACCAGCCCACCACGGAGCTGGTTCCCTCCCACTTTCGGCCCATGTGGCCCTCCGGGACAGGTGGCCCCTCCCGGTGGACCTCCGGAACCCTTTCAGTGGTCCCGGTACAATACCGATAAAACCCAAAACCTTTCCGGTGACCGAAACTGTACTTCCCATATATAAATCTTCACCTCCGGACTATTCCGAAACTCCTCGTGACGTCCGAGATCTCATACGGGGATCCGAACAACTTTCAGTAACCACATATACAATTCCCGTTACAACTCTAGCGTCACCAAACCTTAAGTGTGTAGACCCTACGGGTTCGGGAACCATGCAGACATGACCAAGACGCCTGTCCTATCAATAACCAATAGCGAGATCTGGATACCCATATTGGCTCCCACATGTTCCACGATGATCTCATCGGATGAACCACGTTGTCGGGGATTCGATTAATCCCGTATACAATTCACTTTGTCTATCAGTATGATACTTGCCCGAGATTCGATTGTCGGTATCCCTATACGTTGTTCAATCTCGTTACCGGCAAGTCTCCTTACTCGTTCTATAACACATGATCCCGTGGATAACTCCTTAGTCACATTGAGCTCATTATGATGATGTACTACCGAGTGGGCCCAGAGATACCTCTCCGTCACACGGAGTGACAAATCCCAGTCTCGATTCGTACCAACCCAACAGACACTTTAAGAGATACTTGTAGTGCACCTTTATAGTCACCCAGTTACGTTGTGATGTTTGATACACCCAAAGTATTCCTACGGTATCCGAGTGTTGCACAATCTCATGGTCTAAGGAAATGATACTTGACATTATAAAAGCTCTAGCAGACGAACTACACGATCTTGTGCTATGCTTAGGATTGGGTATTGTCCATCACATCATTCTCCTAATGATGTGATCTCGTTATTAACGACATCCAATGTCCATGGCCAGGAAACCATGACCATCTATTGATCAACGAGCTAGTCAACTAGAGGCTCACTAGGGACATGGTGTGGTCCATTTATTCACACATGTATTACAGTTTCCGGTTAATACAATTATAGCATGAACAATAGACAATTATCAAGAACAAGGAAATACAATAATAACCATTTTATTATTGCCTCTAGAGCATATTTCCAACATATTCCGCATTTGTTCAAGCCTAAACCGTAATTATTTTAAAGCGTCTACTCACCCCCCCCCCTCTAGGAGACATCCACGTCCTTTCACTTCTACCCTAATATTTGTTGCACAAAATTCATTGATCACACACATTAGCCTGTTGCAGTGTACTACTTGTTGAAGCTGCTGAGAATGCACATAATCAACAAGACCAACACAAAATTGTGAAAGAGAGGGTTGATGACCCACAAGTATAGGGGATCAATCGTAGTCCTTTCGATAAGTAAGAGTGTCGAACCCAACGAGGAGCAGAAGGATCTGACAAGTGGTTTTCAGCAAGGTAAAATCTGCAAGCACTGAAATTGTCGGTAACAAGTGATTGTGTGGTGAGATGATTCGTAGCAAGCAACAAGTAACATAAGTAGCAACGGTGCAGCAAAGTGGCCCAATCCCTTTTGTAACAAGGGACAAGCCTGGACAAAGTCTTATAGGAGGAAAAATGCTTCCGAGGACACACGGGAATTTCTGTCATGCTAGTTTTCATCATGTTCATATGATTCGCATTCGTTACTTTGATAGTTTGATATGTGGGTGGACCGGCGCTTGGGTACTGCCCTTACTTGGACAAGCATCCCACTTATGATAAACCCCTCTCGCAAGCATCCGCAACTACGAAAGAAGAATTAAGACAAAGTCTAACCATAGCATTAAACTAGTGGATCCAAATCAGCCCCTTACGAAGTAACGCATAAACTAGGGTTTAAGCTTCTGTCACTCTAGCAACCAATCATCTATTTACTACTTCCCAATTCCTTCCTCTAGGCCCAAATAATGGTGAAGTCTTATGTAGTCGACGTTCACATAACACCACTAGAGGAAAAACAACATACAACACATCAAAATACCGAACGAATACCAAATTCACATGACTACTATTAGCATGACTTATCCCATGTCCTCAGGAAGAAAAGTAACTACTCACAAAGCATAATCATATTCAAGACCAGAGAGGTAATGAGTAGCATCAAGAATCTGAACATAAACTCTTCCACCAAATAATCCAACTAGCATCAACTACAAGGAGTAATTAACACTACTAGCAACCTTACAAGTACCAATCGGAGTCGCGAGACAGAGATTGGTTACAAGAGATGAACTAGGGTTTGGAGATGAGATGGTGCTGATGAAGATGTTGATGGTGATGAGTCCCCTCCAATGAGAGGAGTGTTAGTGATGACGATGGCGACGATTTCCCCCTCCGGAAGGGAAGTTTCCCCGGCCGGATCGTCCTGCCGGAGCTCTAGATTGGTTCTGCTCAAGTTCCGCCTCGTGGCGGTGGCGAATCCACGAAAAAGCTTCCTATCTGATTTTTTTCCGAACGAAACCCTTCATATAGCAGAAGAGGGGGGCCAGAGGGCCAGCTGGGTGCCCACAAGCCCCCTAGGCGCGACCAGGGGGGTGGTCGCGCCTAGTAGGCTTGTGGCCACCTGCTCGCGCCCCTCTGGCACTTCTTCGGCCCAGTATTTTTTATAAATCCGGAAAAAAATCCTCGTTGATTTTTACAGCGTTTGGAGTTGCGCAGAATAGGTATCTCAACTTTGCTCCTTTTTCAGGCCAGAATTCCAGCTGCCGGCATTCTCCCTTTTCATGTAAACCTTGCAAAATAAGAGAGAACAGGCATAAGTATTGTACCGTGAAGTGAAATAACAGCCCAAGAAGCGATAAATATGAACATGAAAACATGATGCAAAATGGATGTATCAACTCCCCCAAGCTTAGACCCCGCTTGTCCTGAGGCGAAAGCCTAACTCAATAAATATGTCCACATGTTTAGGGAGAGAGCTGTCGACATAACAAGATACGAACATGCAGGCATCATGATCATGATCAGAACAACAATACAAACTTATAATCTCTCATGCTAAAGTGACAATTCCTTCACAAAGTAAAGCATGGATCAAGAACCTTACCGAGAAGTAACAACTGATAGCATGTAGTCATTGAAGCAATTGCAATTTATCACAACATCAGAAAGAGTCAAATAAGAGCTTGTAAAGCAAACCCACATACTCAATCATCTTTTCGTTCTCTACAATTTCTACAATTCACGTGGTACTCATGAGATCAAAGTTTCAGCTGGACACAGAGAAAGATAGGGGCTTATAGTTTTGCCTCCCAACCATTTACCTCAAGGGTAATGTCAACAATAATAATTCATGAATACTTACTTCCAAGTTGACATATGAATATGGATCTCTCCCTAGCATATGACGTTAGCCAAGACAAAGGCGAAACAAGGAATTGGTGAAGATCACCATGACTCTTTCAAGGGCAAAAAGTAAAGGTGCAAGATAGGCCCTTCGCAGAGGGAAGGAGAGGTTT
The DNA here is from genome assembly GCF_904849725.1 of Hordeum vulgare subsp. vulgare. Taxonomy (NCBI): domain Eukaryota; kingdom Viridiplantae; phylum Streptophyta; class Magnoliopsida; order Poales; family Poaceae; genus Hordeum; species Hordeum vulgare. Next base: position 501,310,818 of record NC_058518.1, read on the forward strand.
TCATGCACTTTTAAGGTTTGGATGTGTGTCCTCTTAGTGCGGAGGAACGTCACTTTATATTGCCTCCTGTGATAAAGAACTTTATTATGCAGTCTATCGCTTTTATGTCTTCCTCATCACAGGTTCGTACAAAGCTTATTTTCCACACACTAATAGATCATACATATTAGGGAGCAATTTTTATTGCTTGCACCAATGACAACTTACTTGAGGGGTCTTATTCAATCCATAGGTAGGTATGGTGGACACTCATGGCAAAACTGGGTTGAAGGTTTATGGATGCACAACTAGTATCTCTACTTGGTGCAGGAGTTTTGGCTAATATGAGGTGGAAGGAATCGTCACATGCTAAGGGATCTCTAGTCATATAACATTGTTCGGAACCAAGCAAACACAATTCATTATGTTGTCTTCCTTGTCCAACATCTACTTCTAGGCATGCAATAGTTTAGTGAGTATTCACAATCATAGATGGTGTCAAAGATGATATATTTATATGTGAACCTCTCCTTCTTTATCACTTCCTATTAATTGCAACAATGACCAAGGTCTACGTTTGTCTACCCTCAACAAGTTTCAATCATCATTATTTTTATATGTGAAGCCATCACTTCCCATAAGATCATTACATGATCTTTCATGCTTTTGTTCTTTTCTCATCTTTTGGTCATGGCAAGAGGCAAAGCCCTTCAACTAAGACACTCTTTATTATATGGATCACGAGCTCGAATACATCGGGGGTAACACAAAGCAAAACTCAAAACTAAAACACTAAGACCTTTATTCTACTAGAGAAAGAGAAAACTGAAAAGAAACAAACTAAAACAAAGGCAAAGGCAAAAGATGTGATGGGGATACGATACCGGGGCAACTCCCCCAAGCTTGGCACAAGCCAAGGGGATTGCCCATACCCATGCTTAGTTGTCTTCCTTTGGAGGTGATGGTGGTGGAGTTGTTGCAATCTTTGATTCCAAGAGGGCCATCAATCTTTGATTTATACCTTGGAGATCCGTGATATGTTTCTCTAGCAAAACAACTTCACGAGTGAGATAAGTATTGCGAGCACGAATTTTTCACAAAACCTCAAGAGTTCAATCAAGGATGGAGACAATAGGTGGAGGTAGGGTTGGAGGAAATCCACTTCTTCAACTTCTTCCTTGTTGAACGCAGATTGCGCTTCATCCCACGCCTGATTCCTCTCCTTAGTTTTGCCCTTGGTTTCTTTAGGTAGCCTCTCCTTGGCCTCCATTCTTTTCAGATCAACATTTACATCTCCATAGGCTCGAGTGAGATTGTTCTCCCCCACAGATTCCTGGGACGACATGTTGCTCTAAATCTGCGGCAGAAAACAGGCTCGAAACGAAAAACAGAGGAAATCTGCGTGATACAGGGGTCAGACCTCACGGGAGAATATATAATGATTTTTTCCAGACCAGAAGGAGTACCCCGCACGAAAACGGAGTCCGGGAGGCACACGAGGTGGCCACAAGCCCCCCAGGCGCGGCCAGGGGGTGGGCCCGCGCCTAGCAAGCTTGTCGCCTCCTCATGCGCTTTCCGGACTAGTTCCAATTTTTGTATTTTTTCAAATATTCCAAAACGGAGAAAAATTCCTACTGGAAAAGTTTTGGAGTCCGTTTTCTTACCGAATCACATACCTCTTCGTTTTCGGAGTCTGAAACCGGCTGATAAATATCCCTTAGGTATTCTTCCGGAGTTATGGTATTGATAATATTGCTTTCAACATTTATGGGAGTACCTGCGATATAATGCTTGATTCTCTGCCCATTTACAACTCTCGGACAATTACCTTCTGTGTTGTTGATCTTGATAGCACCAGAATGATATACTTCCTCAACAACATAGGGACCTTCCCATTTAGAGAGAAGCTTGCCTACAAAGAATCTTAAACGAGAGTTATATAGCAAGACATAATCACCTACATTGAACTCACGCTTATGTATCCTCTTATCATGCCACCTCCTAACCTTTTCTTTGAATAACTTGGCATTCTCATATGCCTGAGTTCTCCATTCATCAAGCGAGCTAATATCAAATAACCTCTTCTCACCGGCAAGTTTGAAATCGAAGTTGAGCTCTTTGATTGCCCAATAGGATTTATGCTCTAGCTCAAGAGGTAAATGACATGATTTACCGTACACCATTTTGTACGGAGACATGCCCATGGGATTCTTATAGGCAGTCCTATAAGCCCACAGTGCATCATCGAGCTTCTTAGACCAATTCTTTCTAGACCTGTTGACAGTCTTTTGCAGAATCAGTTTAATCTCTTTATTGCTTAGCTCTACTTGACCACTGGACTGAGGGTGATAGGGAGACACAATTCTATGGTTGACATCGTACTTAGCAAGCGTTTTACGGAAAGCACCATGAATGAAATGTGAACCACCGTCGGTCATTAGATATCTAGATATCTAGGGACTCCAAATCTAGGGGAAATAACTTCTTTAAGCATCCTGATAGAAGTGTTGTGATCAGCACTACTAGTGGGGATAGCTTCTACCCACTTAGTGATGTAATCAACAGCAACTAGGATATGAGTATACCCGTTGGATTTTGGAAAAGGTCCCATATAATCAAAGCCCCAGACATCAAATGGTTCAATGACAAGTGAATCGTTCATAGGCATTTCCCGACGTTTGCTAATATTACCTATCCTTTGACATTCGCCACAAGACAAGACAAACTTACGAGCATCCTTGAAGAAAGTGGGCCAATAGAAACCTGATTGCAATACCTTGTGTGCAGTTTTATCTCCCGCATGGTGTCCTCCGTAGGCCTCGGAGTGACACTTCTGTAGGATCTGTCCCTGTTCATGTTCAGGTACACAACGTCTAATAACACAATCTACTCCTTCCTTATAAAGGTGAGGATCATCCCAAAAGTAGTGTCTCAAGTCAAAAAGAATTTCTTCTTTTGCTGGTAAGTGAAACTAGGTGGTATATATTTGGCAACGATATAGTTTGCATAATCAGCTACCACCGTGCACTACGTGAAGCATTGATGACATTCAGTTGCTCGTCGGGAAAGCTATCATCAATAGGTTGTGGGTCATCAAGAACGTTCTCGAACCTAGACAAGTTATCTGCTACGGGGTTATCAGCACCCTTCCTGTCGTCAACGTGCAAATCAAATTCTTGTAGCAAGAGAACCCATCTGATAAGTCTAGGTTTAGCGTCTTTCTTCTCCATAAGGTACTTAATAGCAGCATGATCAGTGTGAAGTGACTTTGGAATCAACTATGTAAGACCTGAACTTTTCACATGCAAACACAACTACTAAAAATTCCTTTTCAGTAGTAGCATAGTTTCTTTGGGAACTGTCTAAAGTTTTACTAGCATAGTGAATAACATTCAACTTCTTATCAACTCTTTGCCCTAGAACAGTGCCAATAGCATAATCACTAGCGTCACACATGATCTCAAAAGGTAAGTTCCAATCAGGTGGTTGAATAATAGGTGCAGTTATCAAAGCCTTCTTAAGTATTTCGAAGGCTTCCTCACAATCTTCGTCAAAAACAAAAGGAATATCCTTTTGCAAGAGATTGGTAAGAGGCCTAGAAATCTTAGAGAAGTCTTTAATGAACCTTCTATAGAAACCAGCATGACCAAGGAAACTTCTTATACCTTTGATATCTGTGGGGTATGGCATTTTCTCGATTGCATCAACCTTAGCCTTATTGACTTCAATACCTCTTTCGGAAATTTTATGTCCTAAGACGACGCCTTCATTAACCATAAAGTGGCACTTCTCCCAATTCAAGACAAGATTGGTGTCTTTACATCTCTGCAAGACTCGATCAAGGTTGTTGAGGCAATCATCAAAGGAAGACCCATAAACGGAGAAGTCATCCATGAAAACCTCGACACTCTTTTCACAAAAGTCAAAGAATATAGCCATCATACATCTTTGAAAGGTGGCAGGTGCATTGCATAAGCCAAAAGGCATACGTCTATAAGCAAAGGTACCGAAAGGGCAGGTGAAAGTGGTTTTCTCCTGATCAGATTGTTCAACTGGTATTTGGGAGAAACCAGAATAACCGTCTAGAAAGCAGAACTGTGTGCGTTTACACAGTCTTTCTAGAATTTGTCGATAAAAGGCAAAGGGTAATGATCTTTCCTAGTGGCTTTATTCAATTTCCTAAAATCGATCACCATCCTATAGCCAGTAATAATCCTTTGTGGGATCGATTCATCCTTATCATTAGGGACAACAGTAATACCTCCCTTCTTAGGGACGCAATGCACTCGACTCACCCAATCGCTATGAGCAACAGGATAGATAATACCCGCTTCTAGGAGCTTTAGTATTTCTTTTCTTACTTCCTCTTTCATCTTAGGATTTAATCTCCTTTGATGATCAGCAACTGGTTTGAAGTCAGGATCAGTTTTAATCTTGTGCTGGCATAGAGTGGGACTAATGCCCTTAAGATCATCAAGAGTATATCCAATAGCAGCACGGTGCTTCCTCGGAGTTTTTAGTAACTTCTTTTCTTCATGCTCTGTGACGCTAGCACTAATAATAACATGATATATCTCCTTTTCATCAAGATAAGCATACTTAAGAGTATCTGGCAACTGTTTAAGCTCAAACACAGGATCACCCTTTGGTGGGGGTGGATCCCCAAGCAGTTCAACATGCAGATTATTCTTAAGGATAGGATATTGTTCTAAGACAACTCTATCTATTTCATCCCTTTCATCCATATGCATATCATTTTCATGCTCAAGCAAGTATTGCTCTAAGGGATCAGTAGGAGGCACGACAATAGAAGCTAAGACAATAGTTTCATCCCTACTAGGCAACTCCTTTTCATGAGGTTGTCTACCAAACTTGGAGAAATTGAACTCATGTGACACATCTTCAAAGCCAAGAGTGACAGTTTGCTTCCCACAGTCAATATGAGCATTGATGGTATTGAGAAAAGGTCTGCCAAATATGATGGGACAAAAGCTATCTTGTGCGGTAGCAAGAACGAGGAAATCAGCAGGATACTTTGTTTTACCACACAAGACTTCAACATCCCTAACAATTCCCACAGGGCAGATAGTATCTCTATTGTCAAGCTGAATAGTGACATCAATAGGCTCTATCTCAATAGGTGCAATCTCGTCTTTAATTTCATCATATAAGGATTGATGTATTGCACTAACACTAGCACCCACGTCACATAAACCATGATAACAATGATCTCCTATCTTAACAGAAACAACAGGCGTGCCAACAACACGCCTATGTTTGTCTCTAGCGTGAGGTTTAGCAATTCTAGCAGCATCTTCACATAAGTGAATATCATGTCCCTCAACATCGTCGGACAGAAGATCTTTGATAATAGCAATGCTAGGTTCAACTCTAATTTGCTCAGGGGGTGTAGGTGTTCTAATGTAGCCTCTACGTATCACAGTTGAAGCTTTAGAGTGATCCTTTATCCTAACAGGGAAAGGTGGTTTCTCAATGTAAGCACTGGGAACAACAGGATCATTATAGGCAATGCCTTTCTCTTCAACTGGAGTGGGTTTAACTACATTGACGTCTAAGGGAGGATGATATTTAAACCACTTCTCTTTGGGGAGATCAATATGAGAAGGAAATGATTCACACAGTGAAGCTACTATCTCGGAGTCAAGTCCATACTTAGCGCTAAAGTCACAAAAAGTATTTGTTTCAACAAACGATTTAACGCAATCAAACTTGAAATTCATACCTGACTCCTTACCTTCTTCAAGCTCCCAATCTTCAGAGTTGCGTTTAATTCTCTCCAATAAATTCCATCTGAAGTCAATATCTCTCTTCATAAAAGAACCGGTACAAGAAGTGTCAAGCATGGTGCGATCATCATGAGAAAGCCGAGCATAGAAGTTCTGAATGATAATTTCTCTCGAAAGCTCATGATTGGGGCATGAATATAGCATTGACTTAAGCCTCCCCCAAGCTTGAGCGATGCTTTCTCTGTCACGAGGCCAAATATTATAAATATAATTCCGCTCACGATGTACTAAATGCATAGGATAAAACTTTTGATGAAATTCCAATTTCAACCGATTATAGTCCCATGATCCAGTATCATCACATAGCCTATACCAGCCTTATCCTTCAAAGATAAAGGAAAGACCTTCTTCTTGACCTCATCCTCGGGCAAACCTGCAAGCTTAAATAAACCACAAACTTCATCTACATAGATTAGATGCAAGTCTGGATGTGATGTTCCATCTCTTGTAAAAGGATTAGCTAGCTGTTTCTCCAGGATACCCGAAGGAAATTCAAAGCAAATATTTTTAGTAGGGGCAGCAGGTTGAGGAGCAACTCTTTGTGCTTCCGTTCGAGGTGAATATACCCCGAACAAGCCCCTCAAAGGATTAGTATCCATAGTGACAAGTGACAATAAATTTCAGCACACTATATGAATGTTTCCTTACCAAGTTCCACTTACCAAAGGCGCTTCACTCCCCGGCAACGGCGCCAGAAAAGAGTCTTGATGACCCAAAAGTATAGGGGATCAATTGTAGTCCCTTCGATAAGTAAGAGTGTCGAACCCAACAAGGAGCAGAAGGATCTGACAAGTGGTTTTCAGCAAGATAAAATCTGCAAGCACTGAAATTGTCGGTACCAAGTGATTGTGTGGTGAGATGATTCGTAGCAAGCAACAAGTAACAAAAGTAGAAACGGTGCAGCAAAGTGGCCCAATCCCTTTTGTAGCAAGGGACAAGCCTGGACAAAGTTTTATAGGAGGAAAAACGCTCCCGAGGACACACGGGAATTTCGGTCATGCTAGTTTTCATATGTTCATATGATTCGCGTTCGTTACTTTGATAGTTTGATATGTGGGTGGACCGACGCTTGGGTACTGCCCTTACTTGGACAAGCATCCCACTTATGATTAACCCCTCTTGCAAGCATCCGCAACTACGAAAGAAGAATTAAGACAAAGTCTAACCATAGCATTAAACTAGTGGATTCAAATCAGCCCCTTACGAAGTAACGCATAAACTAGGGTTTAAGCTTCTGTCACTCTAGCAACCCATCATCTACTTAATACTTCCCAATGCCGTCCTCTAGGCCCAAATAATGGTGAAGTCTTACGTAGTCGACGTTCACATAACACCACTAGAGGAAAAACAACATACAACACATCATAATACCGAATGAATACCAAATTTACATGACTACTATTAGCATGACCTATCCCATGTCCTCAGGAACAAAATTAACTACTCACAAAGCATAATCATATTCATGACCAGAGAGGTAATGAGTAGCATCAAGGATCTGAATATAAACTCTTCCACCAAATAATCCAACTAGCATCAACTACAAGGAGTAATTAACAATACTAGCAACCTTACAAGTACCAATCGGAGTCGCAAGACGGAGATTGGTTACAAGAGATGAACTAGGGTTTGGAGATGAGATGGTGCTGATGAAGATGTTGATGGTGATGAATCCCCTCTGATGAGAGGAGTGTTGGTGATGACGATGGCGATGACTTCCCCCTCCGGGAGGGAAGTTTCCCCGGCAGAATCGTCCTGCGGGAGCTCTAGATTGGTTCTAATCGTGGCGGCGGCGAATCCACGAAAAAGCTCCCTCTCTGATTTTTTTTCCGGACAAAACCCTTCATATAGCAGAAGAGGGGGCCAGAGGGCCAGATGGGTGCCCACAAGCCCCCTTGGCGCGGCCAGGGGGTGGCCGCGCCTAGCAGGCTTGTGGCCTTCTGCTGGCGCCCCTCTAGCACTTCTTCGGCCCAGTATTTTTTATAAATCCGGAAAAAAATCCTCGTTGATTTTTACGGCGTTTGGAGTTGCGCAGAATAGGTATCTCAACTTTGCTCCTTTTTCAGGCCAGAATTCCAGCTGCCGGCATTCTCCCTTTTCATGTAAACCTTGCAAAATAAGAGAGAAAATGCATAAGTATTGTACCGTGAAGTGAAATAACAGCCCAAGAAGCGATAAATATCAACATGAAAATAATGATACAAAATGGACGTATCAAGGGTCAAGGACTAAGATAGTGAGTTACCAAGGTCTAATTGTGCTTTAGCGGGGAAGAGAAGCTAGGCTCGAAAGGAAGAGAGGATTCAACCGGTGACTGGGAAAAAAATAATGGTGTCTACCGGCGACTTGTGAGGTACGCCCAGTATACTGTAATGGAGTAAGTCTATTTAAGTAAGGATTAGCGATATGCTGCAATTAGTTTGGCGCGGGGCAATAATCAAGAATCGGTAGTTAAGAGCATGCGCCTAATAGCGCGAGAAAATAACGCTTGGTAACCTCCCCGTCCAATAAACCCCCACCTCCTCGCGCATGCAATGGTGGAGACCTTTTCCTGAGAGATTTTTGCTCTCCTTCCTTCATCAAACGCCGCACCTAATTGCTCTCCAAACACTCCCATTAATTACGTAATCAATTACGACGCGCCTTAGACGGCCTCATTTCTGAAAATCCCGGATTTTGGAGATACGCTCAGTATATTATGATGGAGGAAATAATTGATTTCATGTGTAATTAATTGTCTATTTACTAATTGCATTAGTGACTTGATTTCAAAATTGATTCCGCACTCGATTTATTTATTATTTTTGCATTAGTGACTCGATTTCATAATTGATTTAGCGTGAAAAAACACTACTAAATAGACTTAATTAATTGCACCTGTAATCACTAATGGCTTGATTTCTAAATTGATTCGGTACTCGATTTCTCTATGTTTTTGCATTAATGGCTCGATTTTATAATTATTTCGTCTCGAAAAAAATCCCTATTTATAGAAACTTAATTAATTGTCTGCCTACTAATTGTGTTAATGACTTCATTTCCAAATTGATTTGGTGCTCGTTTATTATTGTTTTTGCATTAAAGGATGATGGGTACCAACGACATACAAACTCCTCCTTTAGAAATATAGATTTATGAGTAAAGATTAGCAGACGATGAAAAAACAATTTGTCACATGTAGATTGGTGAGCATTAAATCCCTACCAAATTTTCTTTCACTATATGAGCACAAGCAAGGAGGCTTGTCAATCCCACAACAAAACTCAAAAACAGGGACTAAACACGCAAGAAACTATAACTTTGCAAGGGCAAGTCTCCCCCATGGCGCTTCTCAAGGACCCGATGGCTCTTTTCTTGGCAGCAATTGTGGTGACCGCTATGGTCATGCCATCATGCTATGCTGCACAAGGTATAGTCATCAACATCTCTTCACAGGCATATTAGGAAAAAGTTGATTTATAATACATGTCTATATACAGATTTATAATACATGTCATATTTTCATCAACGTCTCTTCACACGCACCAACGTGTGTTTGCTCTAGGTTGAATCACACGTATGTTTTATTTCTACGCATCTTCACGTGTTGCAGTCCATATATGCCCAAGTGCGGTCGTGGACGATTGTGCGGGGTGGAATGACGGTGGGCCCAGCTCTGCCCAATACCGGTTCCAGCAAATCGCGACGTCCATCATAGCACGGTGTCGCCGCCTCCGGCTTGCCGCCCTCATCGGCATGCTGCATTGTGCGGCCACCGGTGCACATATAGTTGTACTGCATGCGCGTGTCGCAAACTCGCCATGGTCATGCCATGTGTCGATCATCTGGCAATGTTGCGGGCACACAGGCTGGCCTCCCTATTGCAGGGAGAATTGCAATACAAGTTCACGGGGACTGGTACCTTCAATCGACGCAGCGGGTAGGGATCCAAGGGTGGGCCGGCGAAACTCTTCTCCGTCGACAACGAAAGCGAGGAGGAGATGATGACGACGAGGAGGGAACTCAGGAGGGAGTGCGGAAGCGGCGGTACTCGTGGGCTGGAGCTAGCGGCGTCTCTTCGGCTGCTGGCCGCGTTGCCTGCTTCAGGGTTGCTGCATCGCGCGGCGGCATGCGTGGGACGCGGGTATATGTATTTTTGCCTAGGGGAGGACGATATGCGGCTAGGACGTGGTTTTCGTGAGCTAACCTACATATTCCACATAAGTTTGAGGTAATTCCATGGGTGACCGCGAGCATAATTTTTATGGGCTTGTAAGTGGGCACTGCGGATAACTCGTGTCCACCTGCAGCCTGAGGCATGCACCACCATGTTCCAGCGAGAAAAACACATCTCAGGCCAATAAACCTCCGGTGGTCACTTGCAGCAATACCAAAAACTGGTTCCAGCAACAACAAAAATGCAGTTCCGGGAAAACAAGCCGAGCAACTAACAAATCCAGTAAATCGCTTGAAGCAAAACATCACCCCGATTCCAGCAAAAATCAACTATGGTTCGAGAAAAAACGAAATAAGCAACTAGAAACTCCAGTAATCGTTTGAAGCAAAAGAAAAAAAGTTTTACCGGGATTAAAAAATGGATCCCTATATTCACCACACGTAAGACATATTGGACATTCGTTTATATATCGTGTGTGGTGTACGCATGAGACAGTCCACAAGGGTTGTGCGTGGGCAAACAATAAAACCACCCATACGTGTGGGCGTAGCTACTTCGTGTCACACGTCCAACAAGTATTATTCATCTCCATCCATGCGTGTGACACGAAGCAAACCTTCCGGCACGTCCTAGCGCAGATACGTTAGTTACCCGCGGAATGAGAATATAGTTATCCGAAAATAGTTGACATGTGTATTTATCTAGTTGTCCCGTATGATCCAAGCATAGTTGCCATGTATGATTAATCGTAGTTGCCATATGTGCTTACCTAGTTGCCACGTATGCGCACCTATCGTTGTCATCTAGCAACGTACGAGTATGTTGTGGACGAAGAGCAGTTCGTCCACACGCGCGTGGACTAGATGGTGACTGTGTGGGCAGAAACTGATTCGCCCACACGACGCAGCTGGCAACCGCATGGTTGTGGATTCTTTTGGCGAACTCTCCAACACCCCCATACACGATGATGTCTATGTGGTACTAAAATTCCAACAGAGTCTTTTAAGATTCATGCAAAATAAAATCAAGGTGAATTAACACGTGCGGGCGAAATGCACTCACATCGTGTGGGAGTTCTCATTCGGTATAAAAATCCTCTAATGATAACACTCACACGTGTAGCAGGTTTGCACTTTGTCCACACGCAACTATCCACGTTATTATGTTTTGCACGAATCATGAAGAATCTGTTGAATTTTTTTTTGAAGGAAAACTATAAGGTAAACCCCCCACAACGAGTTTTTTTTTGAAATAATAAGAACCCAAATTCGTGCCCATGAGGACCTGAACCTGGATGGCTGACTTCAATTTGTTAGAATTTCTGACACATATACATCATCGTGTGTGTGGGCGTTGGAGAGTTCGCCCACATGACCCATAACGCGCTGTTGCCAGCTGCATCGTGTGGGCGAACCAGTTTCTACTCACACAGTCACCACCTCGTGCACACACGTGTGGGCGTACTATTCTTCGTCCACATGACGCTCGTATGTTGCTAGATAGCAACAGTAGTGGTGCGTAAATGGGATCTAGTTTTAAAAATCTCGTGAAGACGGACCTAATGATCAAAACGAAATTTTAATTGAATTTTTTATTTAAGAGAGGTAATATTTGTAAGTCCAAAAACCAAAAAGATCTGATGATGTCATATATTTTTTAGTTAAGAGATAAAACATTTTTAATTAAATAATTGTGAATGCGAGTGAAATATGTTGCCTCGTGGCATACGTGTGGGCATTACTATTTTCGTAAAAAATATGTAAGGTTCCAACAAAAGACGAACTGGGCAATTAGGAACTCCGGTCAAACATTTACCTCAGTTAGAACATCTTTAGCAGACCAGGCATATTTACAACCTACAAAAGCGTTTTAAGTTCGTCGAAGTTGGATTTTACGGGACGAAATATTACGCTATAAAACAGACCCGTATAATAAAACTGCATAATTTGAAGAACAAAAACATTCACAGGCGAAATTGGAAGCACTCTTTATTCAGAGTTCATTACATAGTAGACGATCATACATACTACAGGGGTAGAGGTAAGCTATCCTACTGGAGCTCATCGGAGCTCACTGGAGCAACTAACTATCCTATGGAGCAACTAACTATCCTACCACACTGCGCAAAATTGAGCTCATGCGGCACGTCGCTCTGGCACCGCCTCGTCCTCCGGCTCCATCTTCACCGGTGGGAGCTCGTCGAGCTCCCCCTTCATTGGGGGGAGGGACGAGCTCGAGCTCGACCCCTCAGAGGAGCTGTCGAAGAAGAGACGGCCGCACAAGTGGTCGTACTCCTCTGTCTCGCGATGGAGGAGCGACTGCGGCGGCGTCATGCCCCATTGTGTGAACCGGCGGGCGGCGCGCTTCCGGATGACGTCTGATCTGATGCGACGAGCCCTCTCGGGGTCGTCGTTCCTACGGCCGCCAGAGTTAGTCATCAAGGGCGGTGGAATGGAGCGGCTAGGCAGCGGAATGGGGGCGCGCGGCGGCGGATCTGAGGCCCGACGGTGAGGTGGGGGCTTTTCGCGGCGACGGAGGGATAGGGTTTGGACCCATATGCAGCGGCTGAACCCGCAAATATAGCGGTCGAACGCTCCTGTTTACGGGCCACCATAAAAAAATTACGGGCTAGGCCGCGTTTGCAGTACCTGGTCTGGTACAGAAAACAATCCAAACTCGTATAGTCGGCAGAATTTTACAGTTCCGCCAATTATACAGGGTCTGCTAGAGATGCTCTTACAACCAAAAACACATCAGCAAAATCCAGCCTTGCAGCTCCCCAAAATGCCACTTACAGCTCCGCAATCGAAGGACACGGCTGGTTGCAGTAAATTACATCTCTAACTTACAGCTCCGCAATTGTATAATATTTTTTTGTCATCTCTAAATTAGATGTAAGATATAAGATAGAACCATTTTATTAACCACTGTACATGCCCTTATTAATTTTAGGGCGCACGGTTCGATCTTCCCGTTGGCGGTTGATGTTGGATGCACCTTCCAACTATAGCCTCGCACTCGTAGCTCCGTCGACTCAAGCCAGCTGTTGTCAGGTCCGCCGCAGCACTAGATGCCAGCAAAACCGACGCCCAAAAAATGCAGCACCTCGCCGTCCTCCGACTCCTCACAGCAGCTCCTGCTTCTAATGGGTGGGCGCATGATTTACAACAGGAAGTGGTGGGTTGTTATGTGGAGAGGTAGTTGTGATCTGGGAGGAAAGGAAGCAATTGAAGATGTAAGACTTCAATCGTACGATCCATTTCGTTCATGTGTGTTTGTTTGAATAACCACGGATAAAAGTCAGTCCAACGCATCGATCCAAGCGGACGCGCTTTCGTTTTTCGTTCATCCGCGGTCCATTGCAGGCCCAAATTTGAGCATCATTTACATTGCCACGGACACAAAGCGGACACACGCGTCGCCTGCTCTTCTTTTCCCCTGGCCGGCGAGTCGGTGGCACGTACGCCAGTCGCATATTCCTCCTACGTCTCCAAAACACCCAACAACACCGGCCCGCGGCACAACATCGGCTGCACTGCAGCTCCGCCCCGCACACTGGCATGCTGCCTCCAGCTTCGTTGCACGCGCGCAGCAAAACATCGGCTGCACTGCAGCTCCGCCCCCACACATCGGCGTGCTGCACTACAACTCCGTCACTCCGCCGACATTTTGCGCGTCGCATGGAAGTATCCCCTTGCCGCCGACGAGATCCACTGCGATAGTGACACGGGGTTGGGATGAAGCACGCGGCGGATGCTGCAACGCAGCACAATGGCTTTCACTATCATTTGCAGTATAATCGAATTTTAATGTTCAAAATTGTCATTTATGTACTTTCACTGTCCATTTTCAAAAAGATTGTACGCGTGCTTTGCAGTGACCAAGTTAATTTCTTCTCGAGTTGAACACTTATATGCTCTAGTTTGTGGGATTTATCTCTGAATTCGATGTCTGTATTTTGAACTATCAAGTGAATGTGGTCTTTTAAAAGGAAACGATTAAATGCTTCCTGTATTTGCAACTATTAATTATCCTATTGCAAGTGCGTCCAGGATATACCGTCTTTTTGTCTAATATGATCTGCCACTGAGCTTTCTATGGTCCGTGTGAGGATTACAACAGTTATTTGTCTACAACTACAACTGGCACTGCTGTTCTGTTGCTGTTCCAAACGATAGAAACTCACTTTCCCCCCGCAGGCAGCCATGACGGCAGATCCTGGTCATGCCACTCCAGATTGCTAAATCACAGTAATAAGTCGCTGCTAAATTGACATAATCATGGGAGGGTTGGGATTTTATATATGTTTTGTCTCTTGGGAGAAATGCAATTATCAGGTTCGAGGATTTGGATCGGGTTGGAGATGAATTTGTATTCTCATCTGCTAGAGAAAATATGATCTTAGTTGAGGAAACATCCTCCGAATATTCTCATTTAGAGGATTCAAAGTGCGAGCTATTGGACTCAGTTTGTAGTGTCTACTGCAGAATAGCAAAGCACGTCACCGGTGCCCACAAAAAAGAAGAAAAATCACACCGGGGCTGCCGATGGGAACAACCTTTTCTCCTTTGCATATTGAAACTAGGCTACATCGATGCACCAATATTCTATTCAATACGCCTAAGAAATCAACCTTTTACACTAATATAAGCATCTGTCAGTTACCTGTTGAGAACTGAAGCCCATTGTTCTGCAGATTTGGACCAGCGTTTTCCGTCATGGCTTCCGTCGGGCCTCCCCTGCCAATACCTTGCGCCAACACCCGCGTCTCGCCGCCAATGAACTACCGCCGAGCGCCCTTGCCTAGCCTAGGGTTCACTACGATGGGACAAGCGAGCTAAAGGGAGACCTTGTGTCTCGCATTTTCTTTTCTTTTTTTTGAGAAAACTTATGTCTTGCATTGAGCCAGACCTAGGGAACCCTCGCTCAAGGGGGAGAACCAGATGGCCAGCTCAGATGCGCGGGATCCCACAACCTCTTTTTTTTTTTTTTACGTTTTGTTTACGTTTCTTGCATTATATTCCCTCCGTTTCTAAATATAAGACCTTTTAAATATTTTACTATAAACTACATACAGATGTATATGGACACATTTTAGAGTGTGGATTTACTTATTTTTCTCCGTATGTAGTCCATAATGAAAACTCTAAAAGGTCTTATATTTAGTAACGGAGGGAGTATATATATTACGAAAAGTACCTATGATTTAAAAAAAAAAATTGTTCACCAAGCATATAAAAATGTTAAATGTCTACAGAGATTTTTTTATCACATATATGAAAAGTGTATTAAAAAACAATGTGTATAATAAATGATCATGTAATTAAGTCATTTTGATCACACATTTGAAGTCTTGGAAAAGTATTTGAAAAATATTAATCAAACACATGAAAAATGTTAAACGTGTACAGAAAAAATGTTGACCATGTATTAAAAATAACTGAAAAAAATTGATCACACGTATAAAAATATTGGTAAAGCATTTAAAATTATTTTAATCAAGCATTTGAAAATGTTAAATGTGTATGTAGAAAATGTTGACCATATATTAAAAACTTATATCTTTTCAGCATGTGTATAATGATACTAACATGTATTAGAAAAAATATGTTCTTGACACATAAGAACATCTTTGAATGAAAAAAGAAAAAATCAAAGAAACACCAAATAAGCTGGAAAAGCGATAAACACAATGTAAGACACAGATAAAATGAAAATGAAAAAGTAAAGAAAAAAAAACATAGAAATGAAAAAGGTTGAAAACTTAGTAAAAAGAAAGAAAGAAACGTAAAAAAAGTGAAAGAAACCAAGAAAAACAGGTGAGGAAAGAAATACGAATAAAAAACAAAAAAGTCAGAAAGACCCTAAAAAAAGCAGAGTTGCACTACAGTCAGGCGACCCGGGATAATTGAGTCCTCATTTATTCCATTTTTATTTTCGTTTTTAAACATGATTTAACAGGTCGGCCCAATGAATCGGAGGGAGTAACATAATCACGTACCCTTAAAAAAAAGGGGTAACATCATCACATTGCACACACTTAGACATTGTTTGTTTAAAAAGTCTTAGGACTTTTTTTATTCTCAACTAAATAGTCATTAATCCCTACCTGTTTGGTTTAGGGGGTGTTTCTTTCGAGGGACTTTTTGGTATAGGGACTAAAAAAATCCCTTTTAGTCCCATGTGAAAGAAACATGAGGAACTTTTAGGGGCTAAAATAGGGTATTTGGGACTAAATGGAGAAGTCCCTATGGAAGGGACTTTTTTGGCACTTTTTTCAACAGTGCCCCTACTTTTAGCATGTCATTTAATAACTTCTATATTATTAGGGGTAACATGGTCTTTTGCATGTCATTTAATGACCTCTATTCCATGTTTAGTACTTGAAAAGAAACAGGTAGGGACTAGAGACTTTTTAGTTGAGACTAAAAAAAGTCATAGGACTTTTTAAAGAAACAGGGCCTTAAAGGATTAAACATGGACTAGAAGTTATTAAATGACATGTTAAAAGACCATGTTACCTCTATTAATGGACTAGAGGTTATTAAATGACATGCTAAAAGCGGATGCACTGTTGGAAAAAGTCTCAAAAAGACTCTCCCTTAGGGCCTTCTTTTTTTAATCCCGAATGTCCACTTTTAATCCCTAAAAATCCCTCGTGTTTGGTTCAGATGGGACTAAAAGGGACTTTTTATATTCTCTATATCAAAAAGTCCCTGTAAACAAACACTCCCTTAATTAGATGACTAAATGAATGCCTAGCAAATATGCATTAATTAATTGAAGAGGGGACTATAATGGATCAATGGATAGTATAGTTTGATGAGCATTAACTCCTTGCCATATTTGCTTTCTCTACATAAGCACAAGCAAGGAGCTGGAGGCTTAGCAGCCCCGTATTGAAACTCAAGAGTCAAGAACAGGGCTTAAACAGACAAGAAACTGTAAATTTCCAAGGGTAACACTTCTCCATGGCGCTTCTCAATGACCCGAGGGCTCTCTTCGTGGCAGCCATTGTGGCCACCGCTATGGTCATTTCATCATCATCATGCCATGCTGCACAAGGTAGGTAGTACTTGAGTTGAACCGTAGTACTACTATATGTCTATCTACACATATGTATGTGATCGATCGTGTACTGTGCTCACCTGCTGCTGTTGCGGCAGGGCCCTCAGGTTCAGGGGAATGCAACAAAATCCTGCCGTGCACGGACAATACATGCAAAATCTACTGCCAGAAGCTGGGGTTCAAGAACCCCAAGACGCGATGCAAGCCTGGCCACCCGAAGAAAGGCGAGTTCTATGACACCTGCTGCTGTTTATAATCAGAGACGGGCGTACGTCCATGTACGACGGAGCGTAACTCCGGCGTCCTTGCTGATTGTTGAAACGCTTATCCGAGCTTGTCGATCTTTGCGTGTAACTAGTAATGGTGAACAATTGGTGTGTTCAACATGAGAATAAAGATATTGATGTGTGTCTTTCCCTTAATTGATCAGCGGAATATGTGGAAGTGTATTAATTTCTGGTAAATCACGGTTACCAGTTTTTCTTTTGAAAGTAGGGACAGTTACCAGTTTATGTGGAGCAGAGAAAAGAAAAGGCTTTACAAGAGTTGACATCTGCGAAAGGCAACGTGTGCATATGGTGTACGATTTACGTCTGATGTATTGGTTATGGGTTCTGATACGTTATGTAGATGGATTGGTGACGGCGTCGGTTTTAAATATGAAGAGTGAGAGCACTTCACATTATAGAGTTTTGTATGTGTGAGTGGTAGCTTTGGATGTTTTGATGTATGATTTTGTTAGACCTATTTGAATACTAAATAAAGATGGCCGTATGCATCTATTGATCTCATAACCTTCAAATCCAGCCTCTTAAATGCCTGCGGACCGTCTGCGGTCACATCTTAAATTTTCCCTCTCCACATCAAACTCTCTCCTATTTCATCCCTCATATCCGTACAAAAGCATACAAACTACATCCTATGTACTAACTACTATTGTACTAGGCTTCTTCCTCGTTGGATCACTAGTAGGAAAAGGGCCATCAGTCACGGATCCACACAGTCTTTAGTCCCGGTTCGTCAACCGGGACAAAACGATCGGGACTAAAGGCCCGAACCTTTAGTCCCGGTTTGCTTACGAACCGGGCCCAAAGGAGCTTCACGTGGTCGTTGTGGGGCGCCCACGGAGGAGGACCTTTCGTCCCGGTTGGTAGGGGAGCCACGCGTCAGCAGCTCGAAGGCCTTGGGGTTTTTGTTTGTTTTTTTAAAGGGGGGTTAGGGGGTTTGAAGGGTTTTATTAGGGATTTCATATTGTGTTAGCTAGCTACTACATATGGAGAGAAGTGACATCTCTTTCTCCGTGCTTGATCAACGGTAGGTACTACATATAGAGAAAACTCGACACTAGCTATCTAGTAAGCAAATGAAGGAATCATTAGTTACACAACATCGTCATGAACATATATAAAGAGAAGTGACCTCTCTTTTGCCATGCTTGGTCGAACAACTCGACGCTACCACATATAGTACACGATCATGCATATATACAATATATAACATCTCTTCTGATCCCTAACTAGCTAATATCTATCCATCAAAATCGGTAAGGAAATTTAGATGATATTCCCCGTGTGATGGTATGACATGCTCAACAAAGAATCCCGCCAATTCCTCTTAAATTGCTCGTACGCGATCAGTTGATAGGACTTCGTCCCGCTTCTGCTCGATCTAACTTAAAGAAGGGGATCAATATATGACGACCGTTTAGGGCACATAGGTGTCCAGGCTCCTTGCTTTTCCACCATTTGATTACATTTCGATGCGTGCGATTGTGATAGGTATAAAAGGTAACTGGTCAATCCATTATTAATTGTGAATTCAATAACAGTTAAATTCAGCCACAATTATGGCGTGTATCATTTAATAGATGTCATTAAACACGTCATGCATGGTATTATATCTATAGAAGGAAAAAAATATTACACATTAGGTATATGGATATTTATTTCATACCTGTACGAATTAGGTATGTAGGAATTCATTTATTTAGTGTAATCATTAGATTTTTATACGTACATACCTAGAATATTTAGTATGTATGCATTAGAGTTCTGTTTATGTATATACCCAGAATATTTAGTACGTATAAATTAGATTAGGTATGTACGGATTCGTTTATTTGGTACACATTCATTAGTTTTTTTCATATGTATGTACCTAAAATATTTAGTATGTGGCTCATTACATTTTTTTGTATGTATATACCTAGAATATCTTGTACATATCCATTGGATTATGTATGTATGGATTTACTTATTTTAGTACGTATGCATTAGATTTTTGTGTAGATATATATACATAGGGTAGGCGATATATTTTTTCTGTATGTGTGTACTCATCAAATTCAATACCTTGACATAAAATTTATGATTATATACCTTGATACAATAATGACACAGGATCGTATGTGGGTATATGTAACATACATTTGTAAAACTAAGGAGAATCATTGGTGGATATACGTCTGTAGGAAAAATTCATGCGTGGGTATCATATATTCCTACAAGTAAAAAAATAAATATGATCATATTTTATATTATTTGGTCACGTTAATTTGTATAGAAATATTTGGTCATCTTAATTTGTATAGATAGCCGCTAAATGTGTGACACGGTCTTACTTTTTTTTACATACTAGATACCTTGAAAAATAGAACTTTAGAAAAATATTTTTAGGTATATTCATTATGTCTTGTTAGTACTTATTTGAGATACTAAAGGTATATCTTTATTTAGTATAATACCCCGGGTATGTATATGTTCTTAGTACATATAATAATATGGATATATGTATATTTTTTCTTAAGTGATATTTATGGTATGTGTATATTTTTATTAGATATAATAGCCCACTTACGTGTACATTTTTTTACTATACTTACGTGTACATTTTCATTAGGTATCATACATGAAAATAATATTTGGAAAGAGATTATTGCTAGGAAATCAACATAATATATTTTTTTGGAAAGCAATCATTAAGTATTGAGAGGTGTTAATGCATGCAAATGAAAAATTGAAAGGTACTATTTCACAAAATGGCTTGCCATAATAGGTCTAGGTGCCCAGGCACCTAGGTGCCCCCAAACATTTTACCTCACGAACCGGGACTGATGCTCCCATTGGTCCCGGTTCGTAACAGAACCGGGACTAAAGCTCTTATCTCACCTGGACCAAAGCCCTATTTTCTACTAGTGGATGGCCTGCGTCGGAGCTGAGCCGTCTGCGTCGCATCCTCGCCGCTTGCGCCTCCTAAGCCTCCTGCGCCGCCCGCGCTTCCTCCATCCGACGTGTGGCCACCGAAGACGACTCAGAGCGAATGGAGTTGAGGATGACCAACTGCACCGTCCATAGATCGACCATCGCCTGTGGATCCTCCTCCGAATCCTAGGGCGCCGCCTCCTTCTCCGACACATGTGGCTCTTCCTCGTGCTCCTTCCCCATCTCATCCCCCTCCTTGAAATCCACCTCCGGTTCCAGAGGAAGCCACGCTTCCCTTCGGATTCAGACCTGCTGAAGGAGGAAGAGACGATGTTGGATCGTGTAATGTCGGCGGCATGGTGGCATGGCTGACGGGCTCGGAGAGGGAAGTGTTCGGGTGGTGGCGGAGAGACAGGGGAGATGGATGTGCTAGGACTGGGGGGCACCGGCCGGCTTAAATAGCCGGCCCCGACCCCTGTGTTGGGAACTTAAATAACCGTTAGCAATGAAGTAAAAGTAGTAAGCACATGGCGTTGCATCTCATACAATAAATTTAAGACAACTCCTATGGCTCCTGCCGGTTGTCATACTCATCGACATGCAAGTCGTGAAACCTATTACAATAACATGATCATCTCATACATCATACATGCAACATCACAACTTTGGCCATATCACATCACATGTCAAACCCTGCAAAAACAAGTTAGACGTCCTCTAATTGTTGTTGCAAGTTTTATGTGGTTGATTGGGTTTCTAGCAAGAACGCCTTCTTACCTACGTGAGAGCCACAACGATGATATGCCAAAGCTATTTACCCTTCATAAGGACCCTTTTCATCAAATCCAATCCGACTAGAGTAGGAGAGATAGACACCCGCTAGCCACCTTTATGCACTGTGTGCATGTCTGTCGGTGGAACCAGTCTCACGTAAGCGTACGTGTAAAGTCGGTCCGGGCCGCTTCATCCCACAATACCGCCGGAAAAGAATAAGACTAGTAACGGCAAGCAAATTGACAAATCATCGCCCACAACTTTTGTGTTCTACTCGTGCATAGAATCTACGCATAGAAAACCTGGCTCGGATGCCACTGTTGGGAACGTAGCGTAAATTCAAAATTTTCCTACGCATATTCAGATCTTCCTATGGAGAGACCAGCAACGAGAGAGGGGTAAGAGCATCTTCATACCTTTGAAGATCGCTAAGCGGAAGCGTTGCTAGAACGCGGTTGATGGAGTCGTACTCGCAGCGGTTCCGATCTAGTGCCGAACTACGGCACCTCCGCGTTCAACACACGTGCAGCCCGGTGACGTCTCCCGCACCTTGATCCAGCAAGGAGGAGGGAGAGTTTGGGGAAGAACTCCAGCAACACGACGGCGTGGTGTCGATGGAGAGACGAGGTCTCCCGGCAGGGCTTCGCCAAGCGCCGGCAGAGAGGAGGAGGAAGAGAAGCAGGGCTGCGCCGAGAGAGAGGGAAAAACCGTGTGTCTCAATGGCCAAAAGTGCACGATATATATAGGGGGAGGGGAGAGGGGGTGCCACCCCTAGGGTTCCCACCCTAGGGGGTGCGGCAACCCCCCAGATGGGAGGTGCGGCGGCCAGAGGGGGGAGGAGGGGGTGGCGCACCATCTGGTGGGCCTTAGGCCCACCTGGCTTAGGGTTTGCCCCCCCCCCCCTTTTCTCTCCCTTGCGCAATGGGCTGAGTGGGGAGGCGCACCAGCCTACCAAGGGGTTGGTTCCCACCCCCACTTGGCCCACCTTACCTCCCGGGATCGTTGCCCCCCTTCGGTGGTCCCGGTGGTCCCGGTACATTACCGGTGACACCCGAAACACTTCCGATGTCCAAAACCATCCGTCCTATATATCAATCTTTACCTCCGGACCATTCCGGAGCTCCTCGTGACGTCCGGGATCTCATCCGGGACTCCGAACAACTTTCGGTAACCTCGTACAACAATTCCCTATAACCCTAGCGTCATCGAACCTTAAGTGTGTAGACCCTACGGGTTCGGGAGACAGGCAGACATGACCGAGACACCTCTCTGGCCAATAACCATCAGCGGGGTCTGGATACCCATGGTGGCTCCCACTAGCTCCATGATGATCTCATCGGATGAACCACGATGTCAAGGATTCAATCAATCCCGTATACGATTCCCTTTGTCTGTCGGTATAGAACTTGCCCGAGATTCGATCGTCGGTATACCTATACCTTGTTCAATCTCGTTACCGGTAAGTCTCTTTACTCGTTCCGTAGCACGTCATCGTGTGACTAACTCCTTAGTCACATTGAGCTCATGATGATGTTCTACCGAGTGGGCCCAGAGATACCTCTCCGTCACACGGAGTGGCAAATCCCGATCTTGATTCGTACCAACCCAATAGACACTTTCGGAGGTACCTGTAGTGCACCTTTATAGTCACCCAGTTACGTTGTGACGTTTGATACATCCAAAGCACTCCTACGGTATTCGGGAGTTGCACAATCTCACGGTCGAAGGAAAGGATACCTGACATTAGAAAAGCTTTAGCATACGAACAATACGATCTAGTGCTAGGCTTAGGATTGGGTCTTGTCCACCACATCATTCTCCCAATGATGTGATCCCGTCATCAATGACATCTAATGACCATGATCAGGAAACCATGATCATCTATTGACTAACGAGCTAGCCAACTAGAGGCTTGCTAGGGACACATTGTGATCTATTTATTCACACATGTATTACTGTTTCCTGTTAATACAATTATAGCATGAACAATAGACGATTATCATGAACAAGGAAATATGATAATAACCACATTATTATTGCCTCTTGGGCATATTTCCAACACCCTGAGCGCCGCCACGCGGCGTTCACACCACGCAGACGGTCGAGGCGCCCGTCAGACCGTCGGGTTTCCTGACGAGTCCACTTGGGGCCAAGCCGCGAGTCCCAAGTGGCGGGCATGCCCAAGCGGGCGCGGGCTCCCCCATATCTGCCCCATATTTGGGCTAGAAATGGGGGTGCCAGTCAGCCCGGGTGTTTGAGGCTGATTTGAGAGGCCCTTCTGGATCGATTTTTTGTGACCGGGCATTGATCGGGCGGTCTGACCGGACGTTTGAGGGGTCCGGCTATAGATGCTCTTACATGCTCCCATGTTGTCAACTAAAAAAACAGGTTTACTTGCTTCAAGAAAATCTGCAGAAAAAAAAACATGAGAGTTCACAAGACAAGTCTGTACACCCCGTAAAAAATTTAAATAGAGATTCAAAATTCACATGGATAAATAAAAAAGAAATACATAAGTGATAGTGTCAATTCAGTTTTTTTCTTTTTCACATGGACAAAGATGATGACTCCTCCATCATAGAACTAGTAACTTTGATTTTTGATCCTCCGTCCAACCCAGTGGCGATTCTAGTATAGAGGCTTCAATAGGCTAAAGCCTACCTTTCAAAATCTTATTTCAGTTAAATATAGCATATGACAATTACATTAAGGTGCTTTACATGCAATAATTTCAGTATACTTTGCTAATTAGGTTTAGTAAATTGATGATTTAAGCCTATCCTCTACTATCACGTTAGATTCGCCACTGGTCCAACCCAATCAGCGAATCCCGACCGCCCACGCCACTCTGATATTGTTGTCTTCCTTTGTTACCATGCCCGCCATGTTGTTCCAATAACAAGTACTCCCTCCGTTCCAAAATATAAGACATTTTAGGAATTTCACTAGGAGACCACATTCGGAGTAAAATGAGTGAATCTGTACTCTAAAATATGTCTATGTACATCCGTATGTAGTTTATAGTACAATCTCTAAAAGGTCGGAGGGAGTACGTACAATCAAATTAACCAAGTTGTCTATTACAAACTCGAACCCTCGCGCGCGTGTGTGTTGTGTGTGTGTGTTGTCTCATGAGAGCTCAAACACGGGACAGAGGATAACTCCCAATAGCACCCTCCCATGCCTCCTCTACGCGATTTGGGTCGCTGATGTGCGGGGTGGGTGTCCCTGTTTTTTTCCTTTTTGTTTTTTGCTTCATTAAAATATATTCGGAAATTCAGAAAGAACAATTCTCAAAAATGTTTTGCAATTCTGAAAAATGTTCGCGACTTCAAAATATGTCCTGGATTCAAAAAAACCTTCATGATTTTTTTAAATGTTCTCAAATTCAAAAATGATCACTAATTTTAAAACAAGTTATAGTTTCAAAACATGTGCAGAAATTGAGAAAATATTCATGTACTTAAAAAAGGTAGGGACTTCAAATAAAATGTTCATGACTTTCAAAAAGAGTTAATGAATTTGAAAATATGTTCATAAGTTCGAGAAAAAATAGCGAGGTTAAAATTGTTCATGTATTTAATAAATAATTTCTGGATTCAAAAAATATTTCTAAATTTAAAAATGTTCGCCAATTTCAAAAAATTAGGAACTCAAAATATGTTCTCGAATTTCAAAACATGCTAGCAAAATAAAAAATAACTCGTGAATAGGAAAATGTATTTGGCAATTCAGAAAATATTTATTAATTTAGAAAAAAATTCACAGCTTTCAAAAATCTTCATGAATTTCAAAACATGTCCGCAAGTTTTGTCACAAAATTTATAATATCAAACAGAACCGAACAAAAAAAAAGAAAGAAAACATAGAAAAACAAAAGATAAAGCGGTTCAGGTAAGGTTCTTGAATTAAAAAACACATTAAATAGGATATGCCTTTTTGAGGCAGAAAAGAAATAGGATGTGCCTTATCTTGTATTAGCGAGTTGGGCTTGCTGGGCCCAGGAGGACTTGGCCCATGTGGTTGTCCACTGTAAGGTCGGACATGTCTGGTTCATGAGTTTGTTTCCACATTGCATGGCTGTGTTTGACCTGGGCTCTATCTACAACATCAAAATCGCTTTGATTTAAGTCAATTTTTTTAAAGGACTTCTATTGATTCATGACAAATCATGAAGGAATAAAAACACAATGAGCATAACCTTGGCATTTGTGATCAGGATGCACACAATTAACATCAATATACTTATTTAGATGACATGTGTCATCTAGATATGAAATCTAACTAGTGGCTAAATATAGAAACCTCTTATAGATGAATGGGTAGCAAGTAGACGTCCTTCGACTACTCATAGTGGGCGTAATATAGGTATTGACATCGATACCACCTAAGTGAAAAAATAATGTGACAATTAATTAATAAGGAAAGAGACAAATTAAGTAACATAGCTAGTTACTCATATTATAAATAACATCACACATATCAAAACAAGATGAGTCTATAAACTAATAAATGAAAACATCTACTTATAGGACACATGCATTAATTAGCGGACCAGGGAACAATAAATGGAGTAGAAGATATAGAGCCAAGAATTAATTGCCTACCACACTTGCATTTCTATATACAAGCACAACCAGGGAGGCATAGCAACCCAAACATACAAGAAATTATAACTTTCCAAAGCTAACTCACCTACCCCATGGCGCTTCACAAGGACCCCAGAGCTCTCTTCGTGGCGGCCATTGGTGTGACCGCCATGGTCATGTTATCATGTCATGCCGCACAAGGTAGTAAGTAATATCTCCGTTTTTGCGAAAAAGTAATGTCTCTTCACAAGCACATTAGGACCCGAAAAGTTGATAGTGAAAATTGAAAATTGAAAAATTTTATAAGTTACTCAATTATTGACCGAAAAATAATTATCCGTAAGTCGACAGGGTGCTCTCAATTGCTCTTCATCCGTTCTGAGATGATTCATATTTCATAGTATATGTCTTGTGTGTATATGTGATCGATCCAGTACACAGTGCAGGTGCAGAGGAGTGCAGCCGGATCCTGCCGTGCACGGACAGTACGTGCTACATCCACTGCCAGAAGCTGGGTTACAAAGACCCCAAGACGCGCTGCCAGCGTAGCCCTCCCACTAAAGGCCAGTTCTATGATACGTGCTGCTGCCGCCTAGAACCGGAGATGGACGACGTCGACGGGCTGCCCTCGGAGTGATCGATCGGTTTCACCTTCACTTCACCGCGACGGTTGAGATGAACTTGGTGCTCGTAGTGATTATTGAAACGTTTATCGGAACGCATAATATGTAATCATGATGAACGCATTGACGTGTTCAGGTTAACAAATAAAGGTATTTCTGAGGTAGAGTAAGAGTATGCAGGGTTGCTCAAGGTAGTTCTGGCATCGATAGCTTCCTCTGTGTGTGTCTTGATTTGTGTGTTCGTTTCTGGCAAATTACGGCAGATTCAGTTAGGGACCAACAGTGGCCGGTTATCAGTTTATCACGCACTCATTGTAGTCCTGTACTCCCTCCGTCCGGAATACTCGTATATTTAGGCATATTTTAGTTGTACACACATCCATTTTAATTTATTTTGATGACAAATAAATCCGGACAAATGGAGTAGAATGTAGATATAGTGCAGGCGTGCAGCAGAGATCAAATGCTACTATCTCCACTCACTGAACTTCCCATATTCCATTTTTCCCTTTTGAGCACGTGAATCTCATCTTCTACGCCATCTTGCAATGAAACATACTTCTTCCGTTCCTAAATACTCTCTCCGTTCCTAAATATAAGTCTTTAAGCAATTTCATTGAGGGTCTACATACGGAGCAAAATGGTTGAATCTATACTCTAAAATATGTCTATATACATTCGTATGTAGACCCTTAGTGAAATCGCTTAAAAGACTTATATTTAGGAACGGACGGAGTATAAGTCTTTCTAAAGGTTTTACTAGTGGACTACATATGGATGTATATAAACATATTTTAGAGTGTAAATTTAATCGTTTTGCTTTGTATGTAGAATCCTAGTAAAATCGTTTAAAAAACTTATATTTAGAAACGGATGGAGTATACGTGAGTAAGCTGCAAGGATATCCCGCCATTACCACATTAGCTTTTCTTTGTTCCTTCCGCAGCTTATATTTAGTATACGTGAGTATACGTGAGAAACTTATATTTAGTACCACGCGTAGCTGCATGCATGCATGCATGCATGTGCCAGTGCCGCGATCGTCTCTGCTGCACTTTGCTCGTACTGCAACGCAACGCGCTTCTGCTGCACTGCACACCGATAATGTAGCAGCACGTACGACATGAATCTGCATGGATTGGCGCTGGACCAGTTTGTTCGTGTTCTCTTGTCTCACTCGTGTCGATTCTGAACGTGTTTTGTTGCCTACGAACTCAAGACCGGTGGGTGGGTAACTGGTTGCGAGTGTGAAACGCCCTCTACGTAAACGATGCAGAGCTTGACTAGCGAGTCTCTCCGTTGCTCTGTCACTCTCGGTGCAGCTGCAGCTTGGCTTGGTTGTGCTGTACAGATCAAACAGTTGAGGCTGTAGAGATAGGGTGAAGGGGAGCAGAGCAGGGCATGAAGTCCATGCACGCGTGCGCGTGCTCGTGAGACAGTAAAATACGTACTAAAATTCAGGGGTGATTGATACACAGAAAAGGCCACTCTCTCCACTGACTAAAATAATTTCCCAGCCTCCCAGGCTTTCTCTCTCTTGTTTTTTCTGGATAAAACATAATAATATTGTGGATGCTCTCCCTGCAGCACGATGCACTGTGAACCTACCTACACTTGCAACATGATGATGCTGCGTTGTGCTGACCCAGAAAAAGAGGCGGATGACGCCTAAGAGAAAGTACAATAAGGTATAATCAGCAGGCTGTAAGGATTAAAAGACTACTTCCTCCGTTTTAAAATAAGTGTCTTGAGCTTAGTATAAATTTATATTAAAGCTAGTATAAAATTAAGACACTTATTTTGAAACGGAGGGAGTATATTTTACTGAGTTGGATAAGAAAAAAGAGGAGAGAGAAGAAAAGCGGGCTCTTCGTGAAGAGCTAGCTCTAGCACGTGCGCCTAGGTGCTTTGTAAGAATAAAAGATGGACCATATATGATAAAAGTATTACTTTTTTAAGCTAACTATTGTATAAGCTAGCTATAAGATGGGTTATAAGACTGCTTATAGCCAGCAGTTGGCTATACTATTAACCATGTTCTAAATAAAACGGAAAAGAACAACGGTGGTGTGCAAGTCAAAAGGGTCCCTGGCATGGAATGATCATTCGTGAATAAACATCATCCATGCAATGCACCGCCAATTGCCGCATATATACAAAACTCTCGTCATGTTCTTGGGAGGAACTTGATTAAACAATCCTATCTAGCTAGCTCCAGGGGTAGGAGATGATAAGCCTAGCTAGCTGAAAGGTTTCAAATGTTTATTGGCTGCCATTTAATGTGCTATGTCGGGCACTGGTGCAAACACCAAACAGGACCTCATCTCCATAGATCGAATTGCCATTTGCAACAGGGGGTAATCCCTTGTTCTGAAAATTCCATGTTCTGAAACTCTGAATTCCACAGTAGGTGACATGAGCAAACTCTATCTGTATTTATCCAAGGAAATACATTACTTGTAAAATACCATTGATTCAGAATCGTTACAATTTTCTCAGAGAAATACTGAAAAAGCATGAATCCTTATCAGATAACCCAGTTCAAGATCTACAAGAACAAGTCTAAGATAACTCCCGGTGTTGTTCCAATTCAATTTGCAGAGGCCGGAGGTATTCTTCCTTTTATAAAAAAAGAGATAGAAACGCCACGAGAACATCTCATCTTGGGGACTGGATCATTTGTCGAAACGGTCTCCGGCAAGGGGATGCCCTCTCCCCCTACCTCTTCCTCCTTGTGGCGGATGTGCTCTAGCGCCTTATCCATTCTGCTAGTTCCGACGGCCGTCTAGCCCACCCCTTTGACCCTTTTTCACTAGTGGAAACGGGCCTTTGGCCGGGACCCTTTAGTCCCGGCCTGCCTCTGGGCCGGGACTAAAGGCCCGGCCACGTCGCCCCAAATCGCAATGCCTCCCTCGAGGCTTTAGTTCCGGCCCGTAACGAGCCTTTAGTCCCGGTTCATGTCCCAAACCGGGACTAAAGGGCTACACGGTGGGCAGCCCGCATGTGCGCCACCTTTAGTCCCGGTTTGTGTCTCAAACCGGGACTAAAGTCCTCTGCCTATATATAACACAGCCCCCCTCTCCCCTCTTCCTTGCATTTTTCTTGGATGG
Organism: Hordeum vulgare subsp. vulgare; assembly: GCF_904849725.1. NCBI lineage: Eukaryota > Viridiplantae > Streptophyta > Magnoliopsida > Poales > Poaceae > Hordeum > Hordeum vulgare. The sequence continues at coordinate 501,340,124 of NC_058518.1, forward strand.
AGGATTGTGGGTGGGTGCTTGCTCTCCACTTTTTTTGATGCACTAGAGGTGTTTGTTGAAATGTGCGTTAGAGCGATGCCGCTTCAGTTTACCGAACACAACTACGATATGAGATGCCTGAGCCACGCTTAAACCTCTTCCTCTTTATTTCTACTTATTCTAAAAGGTTAGCAACTATATTTCCTCGTTTAGACCGTGCGGTACTAATTTTTAGGATCGTGATTGTATTTGATATACTGTCGTATAACACAGATGAGCCATCTATGGATGTACGGTGATCGACGCACATCCGCTTACAGAGAAGGTGTGCATTCTTTTCGAGATACAGCCGATGCGAACAAGCATGATGGTGGCTATATGTTTTGTCCATGTGTTGAATGTCGGAATGAGAAGGATTACACTTCCTCAAGAGTCATTCAGAGCCACCTGCTTCGGTCCGGTTTTATGTCGGGCTATAATGTTTGGACCAAGCACGGAGAAAGAGGGTTATGATGAAAGACGACGATGAAGAAGAAGAGAACGATGATGACAACTACCGATCTATGTTCCCTGAGTATGCTGATACCGCAATGGAAGACAATGAAGAAGAAGATCAGGATGAAGAAAGGGAACCAGATGAGCCCGTTGATGATCTTGGCCGGGTCATTTCTGACGCACGGCGAGGTTGCGACACAGAAAAGGAGAGGTTGCAGTTCGAGCAGATGTTACAGGACCACAACAAATTGTTGTACCCAACTTGTGAAGATGGCCAGAAGAAGGTGGGTAGCACACTGGAATTGCTGAAGTGGAAGGCAGAGACCGGTGTGACTGACTCGTCATTCGAAAAGTTGCTGGTATTGATGAAGAAGATGCTTCCAAGAAAGAACGAATTGCCCGCCAGCACGTACGAAGCAAAGAAGCTTGTCTGCCCTCTAGGATTAGACGTGCAGAAGATTCATGCATGCCCTAATGACTACATCCTCTACCGCGGTGAGAAGTACGAGAATATGGATAAATGCCCGGTATGCACTGCATTGCGGTATAAGATCAAAAAAGATGACCCTGGTGATATTGAGGGCGAGCCACCCAGGAAGAGGGTTCCTGCCAAGGTGATGTGGTATGCTCCTGTAATACCACGGTTGAAACGTCTGTTCAGAAATAAAGATCATGCGAAGTTGTTGCGATGGCACATGGAAGATCGTATGAAAGACGATAAGTTGAGGCACACCGCTGATGGTCGGCAGTGGAGAAAAATCGAGAGAGAGTTCCCGAGATTTGCAGCTGACGCAAGGAACTTATGGTTAGGTCTGAGTACAGATGGCATGAATCCTTTTGGGGAGCAGAGTTGCAGTCACAGCACCTGGCCCGTTACTCTATGTATCTACAACCTTCCTCCTTGGTTGTGCATGAAGCGGAAGTTCATTATGATGCCAGTTCTTATCCAAGGTCCAAAGCAACCCGGCAACGATATTGATGTGTACCTAAGGCCATTAGTTGATGAACTTTTACAGCTGTGGGCCGAACCAGTTGTACGTGTGTGGGACGAGCACAAACAAGAGGAATTTGACCTTCGAGCGTTGCTTTTCGTAACCATCAATGATTGGCCTGCTCTTAGTAACATTTCAGGACAGTCAAACAAGGGATACAATGCATGCACACACTGTTTGGATCAGACAGAAAGTATATATCTGGACAAATGTAGGAAGAATGTGTATCCGTACAATCGTCGTTTTCTTCCGCCCAAGCATCCCTTAAAGAAAAAAGGCAATCATTTCAATGGCAAGGCAGAACCCTGGGGGAAGCCTGTCATCCGTACTGGTGCTGAAGTATTTGATATGGTCAAAGATTTAAAAGTAATCTTTGGAAAGGGTCCTGGCAGCCAACCTATTCCTAACGGCCCTGATAAGCGCGTACCCATGTGGAAGAAGAAATCTATATTTTGGGAGCTACCCTACTGAAAGTCCATGAGGTCCGCTCGGCAATCGACGTGATGCACCTGACGAAGAATCTCTGCGTGAATATTCTAGGCTTCCTGGGCTTGTATGGGAAGTCAAAAGATACACCGGAAGCACGGAAGGACCAGGAACGTCATAAAGGAAGAGATGGCATGCATCCAGGGCAATTTCAAGGGCGTGACAGCTACACTCTTACTAAGGAAGAGAAGGAAATCTTCTTTGAAGTCCTTTTCAGTATCAAGGTCCCGACTGGCTTCTCGTCGAATATAAAGGGAATCGTAAATATGAAAGACAAAAAAATTCCAAACCTAAAGTCTCATGACTGCCACGTGCTTATGACGCAATTGCTTCCGGTTGCATTGAGGGGAATTCTACCGGAAAATGTTCGCCTGGCAATTGTGAAGGTATGTGCATTCCTCAATGCAATTTCTCAGAAGGTAATCGATCGAGAAAGACTATCAGGGTTACAAATTGATGTGGTCCAATGTCTGGTCAGCTTTGAGTTGTTGTTCCCGCCATCCTTCTTCAATATAATGACACACCTCATAGTTCACCTAGTCGAAGATATTAGAATTCTCGGTCCTGTGTTTCTACACAATATGTTCCCCTTCGAGAGGTTCATGGGAGTCTTAAAGAAATATGTTCGTAACCGTGCTAGGCCAGAAGGAAGCATCTCCAAGGGCTATGGAACAGAGGAGGTCATTGAGTTTTGTGTGGACTTTCTTCCTGACCTTAAGTCGATTGGTGTTCCTGAATCTCGGTATGAGGGTAGGCTGACAGGAAAAGGCACACTAGAAAGGAAAGCAAAAGTATGTATGGACGGGCATTCCTTCTCTCAAGCACACTACACAGTTCTACACAATTCCACCGTGGTGGCTCCGTATATCGTGAGACACAAGAATATTCTACACTCCGAAAACCCGGGGAAGGCTGACTCTTGGATTAAAGGGGAACACGAGAAGACTTTCGGCAGTTGGTTGCAGACACATCTCATGAATGACGACACCGTTGGAGATGAGATGTACTGTTTGGCCAGGCCACCATCTTCGACTATATGTACTTTCCAAGGGTATGAGATAAATGGGAATACATTTTACACGGTTGCCCAAGATAAAAAGAGCACCAACCAAAATAGTGGTGTCCGCTTTGATGCAACAGACGATAATGGGCACTGTTTGGAAACATATTACGGGTACATAGAGAAGATATGGGAACTTGACTATGGACCTACTTTTAAGATCCCTTTGTTTCGGTGCAAATGGGTGAAGCTCACAGGAGTCGGGGTAGTTGTAGACCAAAAGTACGACATGACAACAGTGGATCTCAATAATCTTGCGTACATGGATGAACCATTTGTCCTAGCAATTGATGTCGCTCGGGTTTTTTGTGTGAAGGACGTGTCTACAAAAACGAGAAAAAGAAATCAGCAAAAGAAGATATCGTCCGATGAGCCAAAACGCCACATAGTTCTTTCAGGGAAAAGAAACATCGTGGGAGTAGATGACAAGACAGTCATGTCAGAAGATTATAATAAGTTTCATGAAATTCCGCCCTTCAAAGTGAAAACTGACCCAAGCATCCTACTGAACGATGAAGATTCTCCGTGGCTACGACCGAGAAGAAAACAGAAATAATAGATAGGAATATTGGTGCAATAATGTAATAATGTATTAAACCTTTTATGTAATGCATGTATGGAATGTACTAAATTTCAAACACTTTTCATTTTCATAGTATCCATGTAAGAGATGAGTTCTCGTTTGAAACCCTGATACTTCGAGAGAGATTGTCCGTTTTGTACACGAAGTGCATCCAGTTTTTGTCGTAGCCCTCTCAACTTTTTAACACATGCTATGTGGGTGAAATGATGATAGCATGCCAACTTTCAACATTTTCAGAGTTTATTTGTAGTGCTTTTCAATTTCAGGGTCAACTAGCTCAAAAAACCATTGCAGAACATATGACCAAATTAGTACAAGTTCATCATCACATTAAAGCCAAAGAACAGTAGTGATCAAATGTTATTATTGCAAAAAATAAATACATAAAGTTCTGTCATAAAACAACATACAACTATGTAAAACATTTAAATGCAACAACAAACGCGATCAAAATCGCAACTAAGGTAACAATTGACCCAACAGCATAATAATACCAAGCCTCTTTATCAATGGCATATTTTCTAATATTCCTAATCTTCAAGCGCATTTCATCCATCTTCAAGCGCATTGCATCCATCTTCAACCGCATCGCATCGATCTTCATCTTGCGATCATCGATGACATCGACGACATGCAACTCCAGTTCCATATTCTTATCCTCAATTATTTTCTTCAAGTATTTGTTTTCTTTTTCAACCAAATTTAACTTCTCGACAAGAATTTTTATGTGGGTTGGAATTTCCGGTTCACATACCTCCTAGATTAAAAAATATATGTCACGTTGGTCGTCATAATTGTCATAAACAGTAAATAAAACAAATAGTTATAAAAGATAATATATACCACATCCGAATCATAGACAGGACGAGGGCCGACGGAGGCGGATACCAAAACCATCGCACTATATAATAACAAAAAATAATGAAAGTGAGTAATTTATACAAGTATGTATCTAAATCATACAAGTAAGATTTTTTTCTTTTAAAAAGAAGATAAGAACAAGAGGCTCACCATGGTGGTGCTCGCGACGAGATCGGCACGGGGCGATCAACAATGGTGAGGACGGGCACGGGACGACACCCTACGCATGTGCAGACTCTAAGAAGTTAATTTGAGCATTTGAAATGAGCTACACTAGCAGTGACAAATGAAAGGATGAAGTAGCTAACCTTTTAAAACACTTGTGCAGTTGGTGCACGGCCAAACCTAGACAAATATTAAGGAAAATGGAGCTTGGAGGTCGAGCTTGGAGAGGAGAAAGCTTAAGTAGAGTGGCTCGGGCATTTCATCGAACACGTCATGTGCATGAACTAGAGTGGCAAGAGCATGGCATGGTCACACTTCAACAACCAAAAAACAGGGGATATGGCGGGCAGGGGCGAGGGTTTATATAGGCAACACTTTAGTCCCGGTTCTATCCACGCTCCGGGACTAAAGTGTTGGAAATATGCCCTAGAGGCAATAATAAATTAGTTATTATTATATTTCTTAGTTCATGATAATCGTTTATTATCCATGCTATAATTGTATTGATTGGAAACACAATACTTGTGTGGATACATAGACAAAACACTGTCCCTAGTAAGCCTCTAGTTGACTAGCTCGTTGATCAAAGATGGTCAAGGTTTCCTGGCCATGGGCAAGTGTTGTCACTTCATAACGGGATCACATCATTAGGAGAATCATGTGATGGACTAGACCCAAACTAATAGACGTAGCATGTTGATCGTGTCATTTTGTTGCTACTGTTTTCTGCGTGTCAAGTATTTATTCCTATGACCATGAGATCATATAACTCACGGACACCGGAGGAATGCTTTGTGTGTATCAAACGTCGCAACGTAACTGGGTGACTATAAAGATGCTCTACAGGTATCTCCGAAGGTGTTCGTTGAGTTAGTATAGATCGAGACTGGGATTTGTCACTCCGTGTGACGGAGAGGTATCTCGGGGCCCACTCGGTAACACAACATCACACACAAGCCTTGCAAGCAATGTAACTTAGTGTAAGTTGCGGGATCTTGTATTATGGAACGAGTAAAGAGACTTGCCGGTAAACGAGATTGAAATAGGTATGCGGATACCGACGATCGAATCTCGGGCAAGTAACATACCGAAGGACAAAGGGAATGACATACGGGATTATACTAATCCTTGGCACTGAGGTTCAAACGATAAGATCTTCGTAGAATATGTAGGATCCAATATGGGCATCCAGGTCCCGCTATTGGATATTGACCGAGGAGTCTCTCGGGTCATGTCTACATAGTTCTCGAACCCGCAGGGTCTGCACACTTAAGGTTCGACGTTGTTTTATGTGTATTTGAGTTATATGGTTGGTTAGCGAATGTTGTTCGGAGTCCCGGATGAGATCACGGACGTCACGAGGGTTTCCGGAATGGTCCGGAAACGAAGATTGATATATAGGATGACCTCATTTGACTACCGGAAGGTTTTCGGAGTTACCGGGAATGTACCGGGAATGACGAATGGGTTCCGGGAGTTCACCGGGGGGGGGGGGGGCAACCCACCCCGGGGAAGCCCATAGGCTTTGGGGAGACACACCAGCCCTTAGTGGGCTGGTGGGACAGCCCCAAGGGGGCCTATGCGCCAAGAAAAGGAAATCAAAGGAAAAGAAAAAAAAAAGAGGGATGAAGTGGGAAGGGAGGGGGACTCCTCCCACCAAACCAAGTCCAACTCGGTTTGGGGGGGGGAGTCCTCCCCCCCTTGGCTCGGCCGACCCCTTGAGGGTCCCTTGGACCCCAAGGCAAGGTCCCCCTCCCTCCTCCTATATATATGGAGCTTTTAGGGCAGATTAGAGACGACTTTCTCACGGTTGCCCGACCACATATCTCCATAGTTTTTCCTCTAGATCGCGTTTCTGCGGAGCTCGGGCGGAGCCCTGCTGAGACAAGATCATCACCAACCTCCGGAGCGCCGTCACGCTGCCGGAGAACTCTTCTACCTCTCCGTCTCTCTTGCTGGATCAAGAAGGCCGAGATCATCGTCGAGCTGTACGTGTGCTGAACGCGGAGGTGCCGTCCGTTCGGTACTAGATCGTGGGACTGATCGCGGGATTGCTCGCGGGGTGGATCGAGGGACGTGAGGACGTTCCACTACATCAACCGCGTTCTCTAATGCTTCTGTTGTACGATCTACAAGGGTACATAGATCACTCATCCCCTCTCGTAGATGGACATCACCATGATAGGTCTTCGTGCGCGTAGGAAAATTTTTGTTTCCCATGCGACGTTCCCCAACAGTGGCATCATGAGCTAGGTTCATGCGTAGATGTCTTCTCGAGTAGAACACAAAAGGTTTTGTGGGTGGTGATGTGTGTTTTGCTGCCCTCCTTAGTCTTTTCTTGATTCCGCGGTATTGTTGGATTGAAGCGGCTTGGACCGACATTACTCGTACGCTTACGAGAGACTGGTTTCATCGTTACGAGTAACCCCCTTTGCTCAAAGATGACTGGCAAGTGACGGTTTCTCCAACTTTAGTTGAATCGGATTTGACCGAGGAGGTCCTTGGATGAGGTTAAATAGCAACTCATATATCTCCGTTGTGGTGTTTGCGTAAGTAAGATGCGATCCTACTAGATGCCCTTGGTCACCACGTAAAACATGCAACAACAAAATTAGAGAACGTCTAACTTGTTTTTGCAGGGTATGCTTGTGATGTGATATGGCCAACGATGTGATGTGATATATTGGATGTATGAGATGATCATGTTGTAATAGAAATATCGACTTGCACGTCGATGGTACGGCAACCGGCAGGAGCCATAGGGTTGTCTTTATAACTAACGTTTGTGCTTGCAGATGCGTTTACTATTTTGCTAGGATGTAGTTTTAGTAGTAATAGCATAAGTAGCACGACAACCCCGATGGCAACACGTTGATGGATGATCATGGTGTGGCGCCGGTGACAAGAAGATCGTGCCGGTGCTTTGGTGATGGAGATCAAGAAGCACGTGATGATGGCCATATCATGTCACTTATGAATTGCATGTGATGTTAATCCTTTTATGCACCTTATTTTGCTTAGAACGACGGTAGCATTATGAGGTGATCTCTCACTAAAATTTCAAGACGAAATTGTGTTCTCCCCGACTGTGCACCGTTGCTACAGTTCGTCGTTTCGAGACACCACGTGATGATCGGGTGTGATAGACTCAACGTTCACATACAACGGGTGCAAAACAGTTGCGCACGCGGAACACTCGGGTTAAGCTTGACGAGCCTAGCATGTACAGACATGGCCTCGGAACACATGAGACCGAAAGGTCGAGCATGAATCGTATAATTGATATGATTAGCATAGAGATGCTTACCACTGAAACTATTCTCGACTCACGTGATGATCGGACTTGAGATAGTGGATTTGGATCATGTACCACTCAAATGACTAGAGAGATGTATTTTTTGAGTGGGAGTTCTTAAGTAATATGATTAATTGAACTAATTGTCATGAACATAGTCTAATGGTCTTTGCGAATTACGATGTAGCTTGCGCTATAGCTCTACTGTTTTTATATGTTCCTAGAGAAAATTTAGTTGAAAATTGATAGTAGCAAACTTTGCAGACTGAGTCTGTAAAACCGAGGATTGTCCTCGTTGCTACGCAGAAGGCTTATATCCTTAATGCACCACTCGGTGTGCTGCACCTCGAGCGTCGTCTGTGGATGCTATGAACATCCGACATACACGTTGTTGATGACTACGCGATAGTTCAGTGCAAAATACTTAATGGCTTAGAAGCAAGGCGCCGAAAACGTTGTAAAACGTCACGGAACATAAGTAATGTTCTAAAGAGATGAAGTTGTGATTTCATGCTTGTGCCCTTGTTAAGAGGTACGAGACCTCCGACAAAGATTCTTTGTCCACAAAGTAAAGGAGAAAGGCTCAATCGTTGAGCATGTGCTCAGATTGTCTGAGTACGGCAATCGCTTGAATCAAGTGGGAGTTAATCTTCCAGATGAGATAGTGATAGTTCTCCAAAGTCACTGCCACCAAGCTGTGAGAGCTTCGTGATGAACTATAACATATCAAGGATACATACAATGATCCTTGAGCGATTCGCAATGTTTGACACTGCGAAAGTAGAAATCAAGAAGGAGCATCAATAGTTGATGGTTTGTAAAACTACTAAGTTTCAAGAAAGGCAAGGGCTAGAAGGGATACTTCGTGAAACGGCAAAACAGTTGCTGCACTAATGAAGAGACCTAAGATTAAACCCAAACCCGAGACTAAGTGCTTCTGTAATGAGGGGAACAGTCACTGAGGCGGAGCAACTCTAGATACTTGGTAGATAAGAAGGCTGGCAAAAGTCGAAAGAAGTGTATTTGATATACATGATGTTGATGTGTACTTTACTAGTACTCCTAGTAGCATGAGGGTATTGGATACCGGTTCGGTTGCTAAGTGATTAGTAACACGAAATGAAAGCTACGGCATAAATGGAGACTAGCTGAAGGCGAGGTGACGATACGTGTGGGAAGTGTTTCCAAGGTTGATATGATCAAACATCGCACGCTCCCTCTACCATCGGGATTGGTGTTAAACCTAAATAATTGTTATTTGGTGCTTGCGTTAAGCATGAACATGATTGGATCGTGTTTATTGCAATACGATTATTCATTTAAAGAGAATAATGGTTACTCTATTTTCTTGAATAATCACCTTCAATGGTTTATTGAATCACGATCGTAGTGTTACACATGTTCATGATATTGGTGCCAAAAGATACGAGTTAATGATGACAGTACCACTTACTTGTGGCACTGCCGCTTGAGTCATGTTAGTATAAATTGCATGAAGAGGCTCCATGTTGATGGATCTTTGTACTCACCTGATTTCGAATCACTAGTGACATGCAAATCATACCACATGAGCAAGGCCTTGTTTTCATTGAGATGAAATAAGATAGTAACTTGTTGGAAGTGATACATTTTGATGTATGCAGTCCAATGGGTGCTGAGGCACGTAGTGGATATCATTATGTTCTTACTTCACTGACGATTTGAGTAGATACACGAGTATTTAGTTAATGAATCACAAGTCTGAAATGTTGAAAAGTTCAATTCCGTTTCAAAGTGAAGTTCGTCGTAACAAGAGGATAAACTGTCTACGATATGATCATAGAAATGAATATCTGAGTTACGAGTTTTTGGTACACAGTTAAGGCAATGTGGAAATTGTTTCACAGTTCATGCCACCTGGAACATCATAGTGTGATGATGTGTCTGAACGTCATAGCCACGCACTATTTAGTATGGTGCATGCTGTGATGTCTCTTATCGAAGTACCACTATCGTTTATGGGTTATGCATTAGAGACAACCGCATTCACTTTAAATAGGGCACCGCGTATTTCCGTTGAGATGACACAGTATAGACTGAGGTTTAGAGAAATCTAAACTGTCGTTTCTTGAAAGTTTGGGGCTTCGACACTTATGTGAAAAAGTTTCAGTCTGATAAGCTCGAACCCAAAGCGGATAAATGCATCTTCATAGGATATCCAAAACAGTTGGGTACTGTTGGAAATATGCCCTAGAGGCAATAATAAATTAGTTATTATTATATTTCTTAGTTCATGATAATCGTTTATTATCCATGCTATAATTGTATTGATTGGAAACACAGTACTTGTGTGGATACATAGACAAAACACTGTCCCTAGTAAGCCTCTAGTTGACTAGCTCGTTGATCAAAGATGGTCAAGGTTTCCTGGCCATAGGCAAGTGTTGTCACTTGATAACGGGATCACATCATTAGGAGAATCATGTGATGGACTAGACCCAAACTAATAGACGTAGCATGTTGATCGTGTCATTTTGTTGCTACTGTTTTCTGCGTGTCAAGTATTTGTTCCTATGACCATGAGATCATATAACTCACGGACACCGAAGGAATGCTTTGTGTGTATCAAACGTTGCAACGTAACTGGGTGACTATAAAGATGCTCTACAGGTATCTCCGAAGGTGTTCGTTGAGTTAGTATGGATCGAGACTGGGATTTGTCACTCCGTGTGACGGAGAGGTATCTCGGGGCCCACTCGGTAATACAACATCACACACAAGCCTTGCAAGCAATGTAACTTAATGTAAGTTGCGGGATCTTGTATTACGGAACGAGTAAAGAGACTTGCCGGTAAACGAGATTGAAATAGGTATGCGGATGCTAACGATCGAATCTCGGGCAAGTAACATACCGAAGGACAAAGGGAATGACATACGGGATTATATGAATCCTTGGCACTGAGGTTCAAACGATAAGATCTTCGTAGAATATGTAGGATCCAATATGGGCATCCAGGTCCCGCTATTGGATATTGACCGAGGAGTCTCTCGGGTCATGTCTACATAGTTCTCGAACCCGCAGGGTCTGCACACTTAAGGTTCGACGTTGTTTTATGCGTATTTGAGTTATATGGTTGGTTACCGAATGTTGTTCGGAGTCCCGGATGAGATCACGGACGTCACGAGGGTTTCCGGAATGGTCCGGAAACGAAGATTGATATATAGGATGACCTCATTTGGTTACCGGAAGGTTTTCGTGCATTACCGGAAAAGTTTCGGGCTCATCGGTAGTGTACCGGGAGTGCCGGGAGGGGTGCCGGGGACCATCGGGAGGGGTGTCACGCCCCAAGGGGTCTCATGGGCTATGGGAAGAAATAAACCAGCCCCTAGTGGGCTAGAATAAGTTCCCACTAAGGCCCATAAGGTTTGAGAAGGAAAAAACACAAGGTGGAAAGAGTTTCCAAGTGGGAAGGTGGAATCCTACTCCAAGTAGGATTGGAGTAGGACTCCTCCACCTCCAATTTCGGCCAAACCTTTAGGTTTTGAGGCTGCCTCCTCCCCTCCCTCCCACCTATATATACGGAGGTTTTAGGGCTGATTTGAGACGATTTTCTCACGGCTGCCCGACCACATACCTCCATAGTTTTTCCTCTAGATCGTGTTTCTGCGGAGCTCGGGCGGAGCCCTGCTGAGACAAGATCATCACCAACCTCCGGAGCGCCGTCACGCTGCCGGAGAACTCTTCTACCTCTCCGTCTCTCTTGCTGGATCAAGAAGGCCGAGATCATCGTCGAGCTGCACGTGTGCTGAACGCGGAGGTGCCGTCCGTTCGGTACTAGATCGTGGGACTGATCGCGGGATTGTTCGCGGGGCGGATCGAGGGACGTGAGGACGTTCCACTACATCAACCGCGTTCACTAACGCTTCTGCTGTACGATCTACAAGGGTACGTAGATCACTCATCCCCTCTCGTAGATGGACATCACCATGATAGGTCTTCGTGCGCGTAGGAAAATTTTTGTTTCCCTTGCGACGTTCCCCAACAGTGGCATCATGAGCTAGGTTCATGCGTAGATGTCTTCTCGAGTAGAACACAAAAGGTTTTGTGGGCGGTGATGTGCGTTTTGCTGCCCTCCTTAGTCTTTTCTTGATTCCGCGGTATTGTTGGATTGAAGCGGCTTGGACCGACATTACTCGTACGCTTACGAGAGACTGGTTTCATCGTTACGAGTAACCCCCTTTGCTCAAAGATGACTGGCAAGTGACGGTTTCTCCAACTTTAGTTGAATCAGATTTGACCGAGGAGGTCCTTGGATGAGGTTAAATAGCAATTCATATATCTCCGTTGTGGTGTTTGCGTAAGTAAGATGCGATCCTACTAGATACCCTCGGTCACCACGTAAAACATGCAACAACAAAATTAGAGGACGTCTAACTTGTTTTTGCAGGGTATGATTGTGATGTGATATGGCCAATGATGTGATGTGATATATTGGATGTATGAGATGATCATGTTGTAATAGAAATATCGACTTGCACGTCGATGGTACGGCAACCGGCAGGAGCCATAGGGTTGTCTTTATACTAACATATGTGCTTGCAGATGCGTTTACTATTTTGCTAGGATGTAGCTTTAGTAGTAATAGCATAAGTAGCACGACAACCCCGATGGCAACACGTTGATGGATGATCATGGTGTGGCGCCGGTGACAAGAAGATCGTGCCGGTGCTTTGGTGATGGAGATCAAGAAGCACGTGTTGATGGCCATATCATGTCACTTATGAATTGCATGTGATGTTAATCCTTTTATGCACCTTATTTTGCTTAGAACGACGGTAGCATTATGAGGTGATCTCTCACTAAAATTTCAAGACGAAATTGTGTTCTCCCCGACTGTGCACCGTTGCGACAGTTCTTCGTTTCGAGACACCACGTGATGATCGGGTGTGATAGACTCAACGTTCACATACAACGGGTGCAAAACGGTTGCACACGCGGAACACTCGGGTTAAGCTTGACGAGCCTAGCATGTGCAGACATGGCCTCGGAACACATGAGACCGAAAGGTCGAGCATGAATCGTATAGTTGATATGATTAGCATAGGGATGCTTACCACTGAAACTATTCTCGACTCACGTGATGATCGGACTTGAGATAGCGAATTTGGATCATGTACCACTCAAATGACTAGAGAGATGTACTTTTTGAGTGGGAGTTCTTAAGTAATATGATTAATTGAACTAATTGTCATGAACATAGTCTAATGGTCTTTGCGAATTACGATGTAGCTTGCGCTATAGCTCTACTGTTTTTATATGTTCCTAGAGAAAATTTAGTTGAAAATTGATAGTAGCAACCTTTGCAGACTGAGTCTGTAAAACCGAGGATTGTCCTCGTTGCTACACAGAAGGCTTATGTCCTTAATGCACCACTCGGTGTGCTGCACCTCGAGCGTCGTCTGTGGATGCTATGAACATCCGACATACACGTTACTGATGACTACACGATAGTTCAGTGCAAGATACTTGATGGCTTAGAAGCAAGGCGCCGAAAACGTTGTAAAACGTCACGGAACATAAGTGATGTTCCGAAGAGATGAAATTGTGATTTCATGCTTGTGCCCTTGTTAAGAGGTACGAGACCTCCAAACAAGACTCTTTGTCCACAAAGTAAAGGAGAAAAGCTCAATCGTTGAGCATGTGCTCAGATTGTCTGAGTACTACAATCGCTTGAATCAAGTGGGAGTTAATCTTCCAGATGAGATAGTGATGGTTCTCCAAAGTCACTGCCACCAAGCTATGAGAGCTTTGTGATGAACTATAACATATCAAGGATAGATACTATGATCTTTTGAGTGATTCGCGATGTTTGACACTGCGAAAGTAGAAATCAAGAAGGAGCATCAATAGTTGATGGTTAGTAAAACCACTAAGTTTCAAGAAAGGCAAGGGCTAGAAGGGATACTTCGTGAAACGGCAAAGCAGTTGCTGCACTAATGAAGAGACCCAAGATTAAACCCAAAACCCGAGACTAAGTGCTTCTGTAATAAGGGAAACAGTCACTGAGGCAGAGCAACTCTAGACACTTGGTGGATAAGAAGGCTGGCAAAAGTCGAGAGAAGTATATTTGATATACATAATGTTGATGTGTACTTTACTAGTACTCCTAGTAGCACGAGGGTATTGGATACCGGTTCGGTTGCTAAGTGATTAGTAACGCGAAATGAAAGCTACGGCATAAACGGAGACTAGCTAAAGGCGAGGTGACGATACGTGTTGGAAGTGTTTCCAAGGTTGATATAATCAAACGTCGCACGCTCCCTCTACCATCGGGATTGGTGTTGAACCTGAATAATTGTTATTTTGTGTTTGCGTTAAGCGTGAACATGATTGGATCGTGTTTATTGCAATACGATTATTCATTCAAAGAGAATAATGGTTACTCTATTTGCTTGAATGATCACCTTCAATGGTTTATTGAATCTCGATTGTAGTGTTACACATTGGTGCCAAAAGATACGAGTTAATAATGATAGTACCACTTACTTGTGGAACTGCCGCTTGAGTCATGTTAGTATAAATTGCATGAAGAGGCTCCATGCTGATGGATCTTTGTACTCACCTGATTTCGAATCACTAGTGACATGCAAATCATACCACGTGAGCAAGGCCTTGTTTTCATTGAGATGAAATAAGATAGTAACTTGTTGGAAGTGATACATTTTGATGTATGCAGTCCAATGGGTGCTGAGGCACACAGTGGATATCATTATGTTCTTACTTCACTGACGATTTGAGTAGATACTAGAGTATTTACTTAATGAATCACAAGTGTGAAATATTGAAAGGTTCAATTCTGTTTCAGAGTGAAGTTCGTCGTAACAAGAGGATAAACTGTCTACGATATGATCATAGAAATGAATATCTGAGTTACGAGTTTTGGTACGCAGTTAAGACAATGTGGAAGTTGTTTCGCAGTTCATGCCACCTGGAACATCATAGTGTGATGATGTGTCTGAACATCATAGCCACGCACTATTTGGTATGATGCATACTATGATGTCTCTTATCGAATTACCACTATCGTTTATGGGTTATGCATTAGAGACAACCGCACTCATTTTAAATAGGGCACCGCGTATTTCCGTTGAGATGACACAGTATAGACTGAGGTTTAGAGAAATCTAAACTGTCGTTTCTTGAAAGTTTGGGGTTTCGACACTTATGTGAAAAAGTTTCAGTCTGATAAGCTCGAACCCAAAGCGGATAAATGCATCTTCATAGGATATCCAAAACAGTTGGGTACATCTCCTATCTCAGATCCGAAAGCAAAGTGTTTGTTTCTAGAAACGGATTCTTTCTCGAGGAAAGGTTTCTCTCGAAAGAATTGAGTGGGAGGGTAGTAGAACTTGATGAGGTTATTGAACCATCACTTCAACCAGTGTGTAGCAGGGCGCAGGAAGTTGTTCATGTGGCGCCTACACCAATTGAAGTGGAAGCTGATGATGATGATCATTGAGCTTCGAATCAAGTTACTACAAACCTCGTAGGTCGACAAGGTCGCGTACTGCTGCAGAGTAGTACGGTAACCCTGTCTTGGAGGTCATGTTGTTGAGCAACAGTGAACCTACGAGTTATGGAGAAAGCAATGGTGGGCCCGGATTCCGACAAATGGCTGGAAGCCATGAAATCCGAGAGAGGATCCATGTATGAAACCAAAGTGTAGACTTTGGAAGAATTACTTGATGGTCATAGGACTATTGAGTAAAGATGGATCTTTAAAAGAAGACAGACGATGATGGTGATAAGTCACTATTAAGAAAAGCTCGACTTGTCGCAAAGATGTTTTCGACAAGATCAAACAGTTGACTATGATGAGACTTTCTCACTCGTAGCGATGCTAAAGGTCTGTTAGAATTATGTTAGTTGTTGATGCATTATTTATGAAATATTGCACGTAGGATGTCAAAACATTGTTTCCTCGATGGTTTCCTTGAGCAAACATTGTATGTGATACAACCAGAAGGTTTTGTCGATCCTAAAGATACTAGCAAGTATGCAAGCTCCAGTGATCCTTCAAAGGACTGGTGCAAGCATCTCGGAGTTGGAATATACACTTTGATGAGATGATCAAGGATTTTGGGTTTGTACAAGGTTTATGAGAAACTTGTATTTCCAAAGAAGTGAGTGGGAGCACTATAGAATTTCTGATAGGTATATGTGGTTGACATATTGTGGATCAGAAGTAATGTAGAATTTCTGTAAAGCATACAAGGTTGTTTTGAAAGAAGTTTTCAAAGGAGTACCTGGATTACGCTACTTGAACGTTGAGCATCAAAGATCTATGGAGATAGATCGAAAAGCGCTTAATGGAAGTTTCAACAAGATGCATGCCTTGACAAGTTTTTTGAAAGGAGTTCAAAATAGATCAGCAAAGAAGGAGTTCTTGGTTGCGTTGTGAGGTGTGAATTTGAGTAAGACTCAAAACCCGACCCCGGCAGAATAAAGAGAATAGACGAAGGTCGTCTTCTATGCCTTAGCCGTAGAATCTAAAGTATGCCATGCTGTGTACCGCACCTGATGTGTGCCTTGACTCAAAGTATGTTGAGAGGTACAGAGAGTGATCCATGATTGAATCACTAGCAGCGGTCAAAATGTATCCTTAGTAACTAATGGACTAAGGAATTTTTCTCGATTATGGAGGTGGTTAAAGAGTTCGTCGTAAAGGGTTACATCGATGCAAGCTTTGACACTAATCCGAATAACTATGAGTAGTGAAACGGATTTGTATAGTAGAGTAGATATTTGGAGCATTTCCGAATAGCACGTAGTAGCAGCATCTATAAGATGACATAAAGATTTGTAAAGAACACACGGATCTGAAATTTTCAGAACCTTTGACTAAAACCTCTCTCACGAGCAAGACGTGATCAGACCCCATATGGGTGTTGGATTCGTTGGAATCACATGGTGATGTGAACTAGATTATTGACTCTAGTGCAAGTGGGAGACTGTTGGAAATATGCCCTAGAGGCAATAATAAATTAGTTATTATTATATTTCTTAGTTCATGATAATCGTTTATTATCCATGCTATAATTGTATTGATTGGAAACACAGTACTTGTGTGGATACATAGACAAAACACTGTCCCTAGTAAGCCTCTAGTTGACTAGCTCGTTGATCAAAGATGGTCAAGGTTTCCTGGCCATAGGCAAGTGTTGTCACTTGATAACGGGATCACATCATTAGGAGAATCATGTGATGGACTAGACCCAAACTAATAGACGTAGCATGTTGATCGTGTCATTTTGTTGCTACTGTTTTCTGCGTGTCAAGTATTTGTTCCTATGACCATGAGATCATATAACTCACGGACACCGAAGGAATGCTTTGTGTGTATCAAACGTCGCAACGTAACTGGGTGACTATAAAGATGCTCTACAGGTATCTCCGAAGGTGTTCGTTGAGTTAGTATGGATCGAGACTGGGATTTGTCACTCCGTGTGACGGAGAGGTATCTCGGGGCCCACTCGGTAATACAACATCACACACAAGCCTTGCAAGCAATGTAACTTAATGTAAGTTGCGGGATCTTGTATTACGGAACGAGTAAAGAGACTTGCCGGTAAACGAGATTGAAATAGGTATGCGGATGCTAACGATCGAATCTCGGGCAAGTAACATACCGAAGGACAAAGGGAATGACATACGGGATTATATGAATCCTTGGCACTGAGGTTCAAACGATAAGATCTTCGTAGAATATGTAGGATCCAATATGGGCATCCAGGTCCCGCTATTGGATATTGACCGAGGAGTCTCTCGGGTCATGTCTACATAGTTCTCGAACCCGCAGGGTCTGCACACTTAAGGTTCGACGTTGTTTTATGCGTATTTGAGTTATATGGTTGGTTACCGAATGTTGTTCGGAGTCCCGGATGAGATCACGGACGTCACGAGGGTTTCCGGAATGGTCCGGAAACGAAGATTGATATATAGGATGACCTCATTTGGTTACCGGAAGGTTTTCGTGCATTACCGGAAAAGTTTCGGGCTCATCGGTAGTGTACCGGGAGTGCCGGGAGGGGTGCCGGGGACCATCGGGAGGGGTGTCACGCCCCAAGGGGTCTCATGGGCTATGGGAAGAAATAAACCAGCCCCTAGTGGGCTAGAATAAGTTCCCACTAAGGCCCATAAGGTTTGAGAAGGAAAAAACACAAGGTGGAAAGAGTTTCCAAGTGGGAAGGTGGAATCCTACTCCAAGTAGGATTGGAGTAGGACTCCTCCACCTCCAATTTCGGCCAAACCTTTAGGTTTTGAGGCTGCCTCCTCCCCTCCCTCCCACCTATATATACGGAGGTTTTAGGGCTGATTTGAGACGATTTTCTCACGGCTGCCCGACCACATACCTCCATAGTTTTTCCTCTAGATCGTGTTTCTGCGGAGCTCGGGCGGAGCCCTGCTGAGACAAGATCATCACCAACCTCCGGAGCGCCGTCACGCTGCCGGAGAACTCTTCTACCTCTCCGTCTCTCTTGCTGGATCAAGAAGGCCGAGATCATCGTCGAGCTGCACGTGTGCTGAACGCGGAGGTGCCGTCCGTTCGGTACTAGATCGTGGGACTGATCGCGGGATTGTTCGCGGGGCGGATCGAGGGACGTGAGGACGTTCCACTACATCAACCGCGTTCACTAACGCTTCTGCTGTACGATCTACAAGGGTACGTAGATCACTCATCCCCTCTCGTAGATGGACATCACCATGATAGGTCTTCGTGCGCGTAGGAAAATTTTTGTTTCCCTTGCGACGTTCCCCAACAGGTACATCTCCTATCTCAGATCCAAAAGCAAAGTGTTTGTTTCTAGAAACGGATCCTTTCTCGAGAAAAGGTTTCTCTCGAAAGAATTGAGTGGGAGGGTAGTGGAACTTGATGAGGTTATTGAACCATCACTTCAACCAATGTGTAGCAGGGCGTAGGAAGTTGTTCCTGTGGCGCCTACACCAATTGAAGTGGAAGCTGATGATGGTGATCATTGAGCTTCGAATCAAGTTACTACAAACCTCGTAGGTCGACAAGGTCGCGTACTGTTACAGAGTAGTACGGTAACCCTGTCTTGGAGGTCATGTTGTTGAGCAACAGTGAACCTACGAGTTATGGAGAAAGCGATGGTGGGCCCAGATTCCGACAAATGGCTGGAAGCCATGAAATCCGAGAGAGGATCCATGTGTGAAAACAAAGTGTAGACTTTGGTGGAACTACTTGATGGTCATGGGACTATTGAGTAAAATGGATCTTTAAAGGAAGACAGACGATGATGGTGATAAGTCACTATTAAGAAAAGCTCGACTTGTCGCAAAGATGTTTTCGACAAGATCAAACAGTTGACTATGATGAGTCTTTCTCACTCGTAGCGATGCTAAAGGTCTGTTAGAATTATGTTAGTAGTTGCTGCATTATTTATGAAATATTGCACGTAGGATGTCAAAACATTGTTTCCTCGACGGTTTCCTTGAGTAAACATTGTATGAGATACAACCATGAGGTTTTTTCGATCCTAAGGATACTAACAAGTATGCAAACTCCAGCGATCCTTCAATGGACTGGTGCAAGCATCTCGGAGTTGGAATAGGCACTTTGATGAGATGATCAAAGATTTTGGGTGTGTACAAGGTTTATGAGAAACTTGTATTTCCAAAGAAGTGAGTGGGAGCACTATAGAATTTCTGATAAGTATATGTGGTTGACATATTTTGGATCAGAAGTAATGTAGAATTTCTGTAAAGCATACAAGGTTGTTTGAAAGGAGTTTTCAAAGGAATACCTGGATTGCGCTACTTGGACGTTGAGCATCAAAGATCTATGGAGATGGATCAAAAGCGCTTAATGAAAGTTTCAATAAGATGCATGCCTTGACAAGTTTTTGAATGAGTTCAAAATAGATCAGCAAGGAAGGAGTTCTTGGTTGTGTTGTAAGGTGTGAATTTGAGTAAGACTCAAAACCCGACCACGGCAGAATAAAGAGAATAGACGAAGGTCGTCTTCTATGCCTTAGCCATAGAATCTAAAGTATGCCATGCTGTGTACCGCACCTGATGTGTGCCTTGACTCAAAGTCTATTGAGGGTACAGAGAGTGATCCATGATTGAATCACTAGCAGCGGTCAAAATGTATCCTTAGTAACTAATGGACTAAGGAATTTTTCTCGATTATGGAGGTGGTTAAAGAGTTCGTCGTAAAGGGTTACGTTGATGCAAGCTTTGACACTAATCCGAATAACTATGAGTAGTGAAACGGATTCGTATAGTAGAGTAGATATTTGGAGCATTTCCGAATAGCACGTAGTAGCAGCATCTATAAGATGACATAAAGATTTGTAAAGAACACACGGATCTGAAAGTTTCAGAACCGTTGACTGAAACCTCTCTCACGAGCAAGACGTGATCAGACCCCAGAACTATATGGGTGTTGGATTCGTTGGAATCACATGGTGATGTGAACTAGATTATTGACTCTAGTGCAAGTGGGAGACTGTTGGAAATATGCCCTAGAGGCAATAATAAATTAGTTATTATTATATTTCTTAGTTCATGGTAATCGTTTATTATCCATGCTATAATTGTATTGATTGGAAACACAATACTTGTGTGGATACATAGACAAAACACTGTCCCTAGTAAGCCTCTAGTTGACTAGCTCGTTGATCAAAGATGGTCAAGGTTTCCTGGCCATGGGCAAGTGTTGTCACTTCATAACGGGATCACATCATTAGGAGAATCATGTGATGGACTAGACCCAAACTAATAGACGTAGCATGTTGATCGTGTCATTTTGTTGCTACTGTTTTCTGCGTGTCAAGTATTTATTCCTATGACCATGAGATCATATAACTCACGGACACCGGAGGAATGCTTTGTGTGTATCAAATGTCGCAACGTAACTGGGTGACTATAAAGATGCTCTACAGGTATCTCCGAAGGTGTTCGTTGAGTTAGTATAGATCGAGACTGGGATTTGTCACTCCGTGTGACGGAGAGGTATCTCGGGGCCCACTCGGTAATACAACATCACACACAAGCCTTGCAAGCAATGTAACTTAGTGTAAGTTGCGGGATCTTGTATTACGGAACGAGTAAAGAGACTTGCCGGTAAACGAGATTGAAATAGGTATGCGGATACCGACGATCGAATCTCGGGCAAGTAACATACCGAAGGACAAAGGGAATGACATACGGGATTATACGAATCCTTGGCACTGAGGTTCAAACGATAAGATCTTCGTAGAATATGTAGGATCCAATATGGGCATCCAGGTCCCGCTATTGGATATTGACCGAGGAGTCTCTCGGGTCATGTCTACATAGTTCTCGAACCCGCAGGGTCTGCACACTTAAGGTTCGACGTTGTTTTATGTGTATTTGAGTTATATGGTTGGTTAGCGAATGTTGTTCGGAGTCCCGGATGAGATCACGGACGTCACGAGGGTTTCCGGAATGGTCCGGAAACGAAGATTGATATATAGGATGACCTCATTTGACTACCGGAAGGTTTTCGGAGTTACCGGGAATGTACCGGGAATGACGAATGGGTTCCGGGAGTTCACCGGGGGGGGGGCAACCCACCCCGGGGAAGCCCATAGGCTTTGGGGAGACACACCAGCCCTTAGTGGGCTGGTGGGACAGCCCCAAGGGGGCCTATGCGCCAAGAAAAGGAAATCAAAGGAAAAGAAAAAAAAAGAGGGATGAAGTGGGAAGGGAGGGGGACTCCTCCCACCAAACCAAGTCCAACTCGGTTTTGGGGGGAGTCCTCCCCCCCTTGGCTCGGCCGACCCCTTGAGGGTCCCTTGGACCCCAAGGCAAGGTCCCCCTCCCTCCTCCTATATATATGGAGCTTTTAGGGCAGATTAGAGACGACTTTCTCACGGTTGCCCGACCACATATCTTCATAGTTTTTCCTCTAGATCGCGTTTCTGCGGAGCTCGGGCGGAGCCCTGCTGAGACAAGATCATCACCAACCTCCGGAGCGCCGTCACGCTGCCGGAGAACTCTTCTACCTCTCCGTCTCTCTTGCTGGATCAAGAAGGCCGAGATCATCGTCGAGCTGTACGTGTGCTGAACGCGGAGGTGCCGTCCGTTCGGTACTAGATCGTGGGACTGATCGCGGGATTGCTCGCGGGGCGGATCGAGGGACGTGAGGACGTTCCACTACATCAACCGCGTTCTCTAATGCTTCTGCTGTACGATCTACAAGGGTACATAGATCACTCATCCCCTCTCGTAGATGGACATCACCATGATAGGTCTTCGTGCGCGTAGGAAAATTTTTGTTTCCCATGCGACGTTCCCCAACATAAAGGCCCCTGCTTCCCGCCTTCCGGTCTACCGAAAAAGGGCATATAGTCCCGGGTCGTGGCTCCACCCGGGACTAAAGGGGTGTCTTTAGTCCCGGTTCAAGCCACGCCCCGGGACTAAAGGCCCCTGCTTCCCGCCTTTTGGTCTGCCAAAAAAGGGCCTTTAGTCCCGGGTCGTGGCTCCACCCGGGACTAAATGGGTCTTTAGTCCCGGATCGAGCCCCGAACTGGGACTAAAGATCCACCTGTATAAGCGGGAGTTAGAAAATTTCAAACCCAAATCATCCATTTCTCTTCTTCTTCCTCTCGTTCTCCTGCCCGGCGCGACACAGCTAGCGACGAACTCGACGACGCCGTCAGGCTGCCCGCCGTCCTCCTCGCCAACGCCTCCGTCCTCCTCGCCGTCGCCGTCGTCCTGCTCGCCGCCGCCGTCCTCCTCGCCGCGCGCCGCCCTCCTCTCCGCGCGCCGCGGTCCTCCTCGCCGCACGCCATCGACACCTCCGGCCGGTAAGCCCCACGCCCCCTCATCCCCAACACTTTGGCCAGCACAAGCAAAGAAGAAAAAGGAGTAGAAAAGAAGAAAAAGGAGAGGAAAGGAAGAAAAAGGAGAAGAAAGGAAGAAAAAGGATAAGAAAGGAAGAAAAAGGAGAAGAAAGGAAGAAAAAGGGAAGGAGAGAAGAAAAGAAGAAAAAGGAGAAGAAAGGAAGAAAAACGAGAAGAAACGAAGAAAAAGGGAAGAAAAGAAGAAAAAGATTTTTTTGTCATTTAATTCCTATTGTTATTAGGTTTGTGCTAGATTATTAGGGTTAGTAATATGTAGAATTAGGAAAAAGGAAAATAAGAAGAGGAGGAGAAGAAAAGAAGAAAAAGGAGAATAAGAAGAGGAGGAGAGGAGAAGAAGAGGAAAATATAAGAAGAGGAGAGGAGAAGTAGTAGAAGAAGAGGAGAAGTAGAAGTAGAAGAAGAGGAGAAATAGAAGAAGAGGAAAAATTAGTGTAGGGTTACAAGAAGAAGAAATATATTTTTTGTCATTTAATTTTGCTATTGTATAGTGTATCTGCTTAAGTGTTAATAGTGTTTCTTAGATTATTGCTTAATTTTGCTATTGTATATGCTTAAGTGTTAATAGTTTAATTTTGCTATTGTATATGCTTAAGTGTTAATAGTTTATTTTTAGCAAGAAAATTAATAGAACTAGTTTAATTTTGCTATTGTATATGCTTAAGTGTCCGGGACTGGGCTCCGCCCGGCTGGTATTTTAGAGTTTAGGTTCTAGCCAAGACCCGGGACTAAAGGTCCTCCTATATAAAACGGCACTTCGAAGTTTCCAACCCTCTTATATAGTTTGTTAGTTTATTAGTTAATCAAATGTCCGTTTTTTGCAGAACTATGGATCCACATATCAGTAACCTCGAAGAGGAAGAACTTCTCGAAGATATAATCAAAGACGGACCCGACGTTGAACCAGCTGAATCTCCGACGTCATATCTAAACGACTCCGGATATGGAATGGAGGTCGAGCGACACGAAGATGAAGCCGATGGGGCAGGAGATAGGTCCAATGACGGAGAAGGTGATAGCTCCACTGATGGAGAAGCCGGTGGAGAAGCCGGTGAAGAAATAATAAAGTCCGGCGAGGTATACATATGAAGTTCGACAATCACTTGTAATATGTGAAAAATATTGTAGATAGCTCTATATTGTATACATATACATTCATTTGACGAATATTTCTCCCTCTTAGGCCTCCACATCGAGCAAATCTACGAAACGAGGCCCGACTAGAAAGTTGGATGCACGGACGCATTACACCTTTGAGGTGATAATGCCTACGGGCGAACCCAACCTTCCTAAGAATGCTGCTGACACATTCAAGAAGCAATGCGGAGTTCTCGTTAGGGATCACGTCCCGATCCGCGTTCGGGAATGGAACAAGCGCAAAGGGGCAGCCGATAGTGACTATGTCGCCGAAAGGTATAAAGATAATCTTTGGAATGATCTCATGTCACATTTCAACCTGCCAGAATGTGAGAATGAAGACGCCGCAGACAAACTGAGGGCCAAAGTCAAGCAGTGGACACTAAAGAACATGGCCGAACTGTTCCGTAGCTGGAAGAAGAAGCTATGGAAAAACTATCTGAAGACAAAGAAAGTGCCAGTATTCGAGGGGTATCTAGCCAAGCAGGCGAATCACTGGAAGGAATTTCAAGAGTACAAAGGGTCAGAAGATGCCCATGCATTATCAGAAAAGAACAAGATAAATGCCGACAAGAAGAAATATCACCACAAGCTGGGGCCAGGGGCTATGAGACTGCCATCCCAAAGTGGGATAAGAAAGAGCAAGATCTGATAGATAAAGGCATCGTACCTGAACCACTCCGTGATGAGTGGGAATTGAGAGCAAGAAATTGGTTCCTTGCGCATGGTGGGTCGTACGACGAAACAACAGGGGACCTCATCTGCAATGACGATCTTAGGATACCCAGGGAGAATTGGAAAAGGATAGTGAAAGAAATTAAGGAGGGACAAAGAAAGTTCACTGCAGATAGAGATAAAGATTTGCTCACACTGGTCCTCGGCAATGACGAACATGGAGGACGAACGCGAGGCTTCGGAGCTTCTTACCCGTGGTGGCTTGGGTTTGCCAGAGACCAAGACACTTACAGAAGCCGAGAGAGAGCAAAGAAGCGGCAGTAGGATGAGGAGAATGACAAGTTCAACCAGTTGCTTGCCAGGATTAACGAGCAACAGAAGCAGATTGATGAGCTTAGAGGAGTACCGCGCCAGGAAGATCCTGCACTTGATATTACCGGCGCCCCATCTAAGCGGAAAAGCAGCGTGGCTGAATCTGAGGCCCCGCCCGATGATGAACAAAGAATGATAGAGGGTGGTCCCGGCTACCCCGTGGATGGAATCAAGGAGTCAACATCATGTGAACTCCATCAGAAATTCAAGAACATATCCATGAAGGTGGCCGTCGGACAAGCTTTACCTTCTGGCCCTGATGCACGCTGGCATGGCCGTGAGATTCCACCTGGCTTTGCTAAAGTCGGGGTGGATGAAATCATGACGGGGTTTAATGATATGGAGCTCGACATAGCTGGACCCGAAGATGAGAGGACACTCGGAGAAGTACTGGGTGGAGTCATCCTATGGGACAAGAACTACATCAAGCTTCCAGGCTCGGCCCCAAGGACAACACCGCCTCCTAGTCGTCGCAGGTCACCTACACCTTCATTACCTCCAAGCCCTCCACATGACGTCGGCCAGCACAACACGAGTCCATCTCGATCACCGCCGCCGGACTTGGGTCGTCCGTCTCCGCCGCCGCCCGCTCCGGATACAAAGCGGGAGCGTGCCACGAAGAACGCTCCGCCGACGATTCCTAAGCCACAAAGCACCCCAAAGCGCAAACGGTCGCCCCTCCCAAAGGTACGTCATGCTAATCTTCCTATCAAACCTTATGACCGTACCCCCGAGGAAAACGCCAGGATAGCAAAGGAACATCATGATGCGCAGATGAAAAAGAAGGAACCTGAGGCCCGTCCGGAATACACCGAGAAGCAAATAGCATTTGCAAAATACTTCACGACCCTTCCATCACAGTATGACTTACACCATAAGCCTGATCACTATACACGCACATTACAGAAGGAAGTGAAAAAGAGCATATCACGTGCAAGCCCTCCACATGACGTCGGCCAGCACAATACGAGTCCATCTCGATCACCGCCGCCGGACTTGGGTCGTCCGTCTCCGCCGCAGCCCGCTCCGGATACTAAGCGGGAGCGTGCCACCAAGAATGCTCCGCCGACGATTCCTAAGCCACAGAGCACCCCAAAGCGCAAACGGTCGCCCCTCCCAAAGGTACGTCATGCTAATCTTCCTATCAGACCTTATGATCGTAACCCCGAGGAAAAGGCCAGGATAGCAAAGGAACATCATGATGCGCAGATGAAAAAGAAGGAACCCGAGCCCCGCCCGGAATACACCGAGAAGCAAATAGCATTTGCAAAATACTTCACGACCCTTCCATCACAGTATGACTTACACCATAAGCCTGATGACTATACACGCACATTGCAGAAGGAAGTGAAAAAGAGCAGATCACATGCAAGTGCAAGTGGGAGCAAATCAAGTTCAACTACAAGCAAGAAAAAATCAGACGTTCCTCAGCTTGGACAACAGGCCAAACAGTCGATCCCACCCCTCAAGGTGTTAACCGAGAATGTTCCCCCTCCGGTGCAGGGGCTAGCTTTAGAAAGAGCAAAGGAGTTGGCGGCTGCATGTGGTGTCTCGGTTGAAGAATTGCTGTCTTCCCAAGACGACAGGATACCCAAGGCTGTGATAGCCCCTAAGCCACAGTTTGTCATGGGTGAGCCTTTAGTCAGCAAAGATGATCTCCCAACAAATATGCGTTACTTGCATCAATGGTACTTAAGTGAATCAAAGAATGGGAGAACGATGATCGTGCTGAGTGTCCCACAGGAGTACTACGGCCGCCCCGAAC
This sequence comes from Hordeum vulgare subsp. vulgare, assembly GCF_904849725.1. Taxonomy (NCBI): domain Eukaryota; kingdom Viridiplantae; phylum Streptophyta; class Magnoliopsida; order Poales; family Poaceae; genus Hordeum; species Hordeum vulgare. Next base: position 501,366,881 of record NC_058518.1, read on the forward strand.
AAATCCATATCGACTTTGATGAACTCTTCCAGATGTACAATGGCGACGCCCTCGACAAATCGCTTATGAGTTGCTATTGTCTGTAAGTTTTTCAATTCGTTGTCTACATATAACTTGTTTAGTTATTTCAATTCATTGTCTATATATAACTTGTACTCTATTATGCAGAATGAAGATTCTGGATTGTAAAAGTAAGAGCATCCTAAATATTGGGTTTATTGACCCAGATAAAATACATATAGCGATGCTAACTAATTATCCCAAGGAGACGGAGGAAAACCTTCTAAGGTTTCTAACAGATCAAAATTTCTGTGACCACATACTGTTTCCATACAACTTCAGGTGAGGGTCTTTACTCTGTTGTGTCCATTCACTTATAAGTGTAATTGATAAGTTACTGACACACACACACACACACACACACACACACACACACACACACACACACATATATATATATATATATATATATATATATATATATACATGTGCAGCTTTCATTGGATTCTGTTGGACATTCAAATTGATAAGGGAAGAGCTGATGCCTTCGGCCCATTATCGAGACCCTTGAAACAGTTCCAAAGCCTGCAGGACATGCTCCAAGGGTAATTTCAATATTCTTGCGCTCTATCGATCTCTTTCGATGATTTTCTGATATATCAATTAATGAAAAACTTAGCAAATCATTATCCTTGTCGGGCAGGGTTTGGAAGCGGTTCAAGTGCGTGACTCCCGGTATCGAGCATGAGAAGCTGACCTTTAGAGCGGCTCAGGTAAGTAGTAGTATGATATACTTCTATTTTCAATACATTTATGATGCTAGATTATTATTTTGATTATATATATTCTATTCTCGTAAAGTGCGACCAGCAGCCACGGGGAATGCATCTATGCGAATACTATGTTTGCGAGACCATTCGCACGTTTACCTCTGAGCACAAGGATCACAGATTCGACGTAAGCAATGAACATTCACATCTCTATTTTTACCCGTCATTCTTTGTTATCATGATTGATATTCATATTCATCTCCTCTTCTTATATAGCACACGGCCATGACGATGAAGGTCCTACCAGAGCAACGCGCGATTGCTGTTGCAGAGGAGCTTGCGACCTTTCTGAGGACGGAAGCTATAGATGACAAAGGACGATTTAGTGTAGCTAGGGGCCATTACTGATTTTCATCCATGTAATCAAATAGACGGGCTCTAGTCCCGATAATTCAGATCTCCATATAATTGTATATATATGCTCGCTTGTAAGATAAGTTAACCTTATATATATATATGTATAATTATTTCTATTTAAATTATATGAAAACTAATTCCCGAACACCAAACGAGGCATCACGTTAATCTCCCGAACACCTAAACCCTAAAACCCTAAAACCCAAAAATAATTTCATTAAAAAAACCCGAAAATAAGCAAAATCTGAAACTCTTTTGTCCCGGCCCGTGTAACGAACCGGGACTAAAGGTCCTGCCCGTGGGACGCTACGAGGCGTCCACGTGGAGCACCTTTAGACCCGGCTTGTAACAGGGCCGGGACTAAAGGTTAGGCCTTTAGTCCCGCCCCTTTAGTCCCGGTTGATGAACCGGGACTAAAGCCCCTTACGGGCCGGGGCTAAAGGCCCCGTCCCCACTGGTGTTTATGTTGTGTCCTATTCTTCAATATGCGGATGACATGCTGATGCTTTGTCGTGCCGACCTCTCTTTGGTTGTTCACCTCAAAAACATCCTCGAGTCGTTTGCGAGTGCGAATGGCCTCGCGATCAACTTCCATAAATCCGTGTTCATTCCCATGCATTGCAATGACGTCGACACGGTCGCAATGCCGGCGGCCCTCGGCTGCCCCATCTCCCCTTTCCCCCAACCTTACCTAGATCTTCCCCTCTACCCCCTCAAACTCCCCATTTCCACATACGATCCCCTTCTTCGCTCTTTCGACCATTATCTCTCCGACTGGAGGGCTCTCCTTCTCTCTTCCAATGGCAGGCTTGTCCTGTGCAATGCGGTCCTCAATAACCTCCCCACATACTTTATGTGCTCCTTCCTTTTCCCCTTGGTGTGGTTGAGCAAATCGATCGTAAGCGTCGTGCCTTTTTTTGAACCGACAAGCATACTTGCTCGAGTGCTCGTTGTCTTATTGCTTGGGACAAAGTATGTGGTGATGTGCAGGAAAGTGGCTTCGGGGTCCGCGATCTTGGACTAGAAAACATGTGCTTGCTCCTCAACTTCGTCCACAAGCTAGACCTCCCGAGTGTCCGCCTTGGAAGAGGTGGTTCCTTCGCTGCTCCCATGGCGACCTTGGTGATGGGTCATCGACCCGTTCTTTTCTCCACAGCATCGTCAACTTGGGTCTACCGATGTACAGGGCGGTCACCCGCGTGGAGCTCGGGGATGGTTGTGCTACCTCGTTCTCGCATGAGAGGTAGCTCCCTCGGTGTGCGGTGTGCTTTCAGTTCGAGGCGTTCTTCTCCCACTCGAAGCGGCCGAACGCCACCATTGTTGATGTCCTTCGTGACGGTATCTCGCTCCAGCCGCGACTGTCAGGTGTGGCCGCGAGGGAGTTCGATGATGTCCATGAGGTGCTTCGCTCTATCCACCTCTCCCCTAGCTCTGATCGGCAGTTAATGGCCCGGGGCTAGGAGACGTGGTTCTCCTCATGGGCGGTGTACCTAAATACTCTCTTTGCACGAATGAACCGACCTCGCCTCCACCGAGATTTGGGCCTCTCGCCTCCCCTCGAAGTCAAGGTGTTCGCGCGTCTCCTCATCGTTAGTCGTGTGAGCGGGTGAACCTCCACGCCAAGAGAAGCTCCACCACTCCATCGTAGAGTCCTGCGCAGGGGCAGAGCCAGAAAATGAATATAGAGGGGGCCAAAACATGTCATATAGTGTTAGAGGGGGCCAAATCACCTAAACCTAGCTAATTTTGTATGACAAATGAAGCATTAGGTGTACATATACGTGTATTTGTGACAACATAGGGGGGCCAAGGCCCGTGCCAGCACCCCTGCCTCCGCCACTGGTCCTGCGGCCCTGATGAGGCCACTGATCACATCTTCATCGCATGTGCACGTGTTTAAGAGGTTTGGAGGCGGCTCAACATGGGCTCCCTCTGTTGTGTCAGCGAGGCAGATTCGGAAGGCTAGGAATGACGTTGTTTTCAACAACCGATAGTGTGCCACGAGTGTGGTCCTCCAGAAGGCACCCGACGACCTTCTTGTCTGGAGTAGGTGGTTCGGCGACCAAGGGGGTCATGAGCTGCTGGTCGGCCGCGCCTTGTTCCTTGCCTCTACTTAGCGTAGTCGAGTTTTTTTCTCTCTTCTTGATCCCTGGATGTGTTGTTTTCTTTCTTAAAGTATTTACAGCCGAACCCCTCAAATGGCCCCCTCATACGTCCGCGGACGCGTCCGACGAGTGACCAGACAGAAAAGAGAAGGAAAAAAGTGATCCAACTGGACGCTCATATCGTTCTTGTATGTGTGGGTTGTCCGCGAACCCTCGTATCTATCTCAAATATGGAGAGGACACGAGGGCTCGCGGACGCGCCCGGACGCACCTCGTCAATCCGTCAAATAGGACGCGGTCCCATCCCAGACCATTTTTTTCTTTATTCATTATTTTCTTTTTATTTTTTTTCCTCTTCACCAATTACGTGCAAGTGACCGGACATGTAAGGAAGAAAATAAGGAGCATGGCTGTGCGGGCGAATAAATAAAGGATATGCCCGGTCACTGATCGGACGCGTACGCGGACGTTTGAGAGTCCGAATTTGCAAATCATGATTGAAGATGGTGTAACCTTTTTATTTTTATTGAAAACAGTATATGACTGCCACGTCCTTCGACTAATATAACAACCGGTGGAGAATTCCTCCCATCATTCTAAAAAAAATCACCATAAGTAGGCTGCCTATTTGTGCTTCGGTTTCTTCATCCAATGCGGGCATCCAACTGTTTGACTGTTATTGCAAATCAACTCGTGGTTGAATTGTTATAGTGGCCGTAGTATTCTTGGTCCGTCGTCATTTAAATCCTGGTGCTTGCATTATTTTTGGATTTATTTCAAGATTTTTGACGATACGATTTTAGTGGGATGAGACGTTTTCGTCAACGACGAGACGTCTACGGTGACTTCGCAAATCTCAACACGACGTGCCGGCTCAGTTTCTCAAAAGTGTTCATAGGGGTAGGATGTGCATCTGTGTATTCATAGGAGCGAGTGTATATGTATATATGTGAATGTTTGCGTCTGTATTATGTTAAAAAAAACTGTTTGACTGTTATTACAGCCGTGTCGTGCGCTGCCTACCTTTTTGGGCATGTAGGGCACGCATGTGCTTTGACTTTTAGGAGATCGATCGACATGGTGCGTGCTCTTGTCCATTGAAAATTCAGAGCTCAAACCAATTTAAAACAAATGCCGATGAGGTAGCAGCACAAATTACGGGCGCGCTCAAACTCAGAGGATGAACCGACAGACATCTCCTCTCGTTAATCCACGCATCGTCTCCTCTCGTTAATCCACGCATGAATGTACGTAGGTACTGTATGTAGGCGTTGTTTGTTTCAGAAGTTTCAGGACTTTTCTTTAGTCCCAACTAAAAAGTCTCTAGTCCCTATCTGTTTATTTTCATGGATTAAACAGGGACTAGAGGTCATTAAATGTTACCCCTAGTAATATACTAGAAGTTACCATGTTACCCCTAGTAATATACTAGAAGTTATTAAATGACATGCTAAAAATACGGGTAGCGTTGAAAAAATTGCCAAAAAAACCAAAAGGACTCTTTCATAGAGACTTCTTCCTTTAGTCCCAAATACCTGTTTTAGTCCCTAAAAGTCCCTCATGTTTGTTTCAGGCCCTGTTTGTTTCAGAAGTCTCGGGGCTTTTTTTAGTCTTAATTTAAAAGTCCCTAGTCCCTACCCGTCTGTTTCCAGGGACTAAATAGGGACTAAAGATTATTAAATGACATGTAAAAAGACCATCTTACCCTTAGTAATGTAGTAGTAGTTATTAAATGACATGCTAAAAGTAGAGGCACTGTTGAAAAAAGTGCCAAAAAAGTCCTAAAAAGACCCTCCAACGGGGACTTCTTCAAATAGTCCCAAATAACCCCTTTTAGTCCGTAAAAGTCCCTCATGTTTGTTTCACATGGGACTTTTTTAGTCCCTACATCAAAAAGTCTCTAGAAACAAACACCCCCTCACATGGAACTAAAAGGGACTTTTTTTAGTCCCGCCATCAAAAAGTCACTGAAAACAAACACCCCGTAATAGTACTCACTCGTGCATTGACCATTGACTACAACTTCTTTATGTGATTTACGAGGTACGTACATACAGTTGACATAGGGGAGCTACGTCCATGCAGCAGGGATAACTATCGATCGAGGAGGACTGCAGAGGAATCTAGCTAGCCCCATGTGCCATGCATCGTGTTGCCGCGTTCTTGCCTCATCTCACCTCGATCTTCACCGGGTTTTTTTCTTGCCTGCAAATTGAAGATCTTGCAAGTGTGAAATGCCTACATGTAGTCCATGCCATGCATGCGGATCGAGGTTGACCAGAGAAGGCCTATGCGCGCATGGCACCGTCAGTGGCTCAGCACATCAAACAATGCAGCAGACAGAGCTTGCAGCTCATGCAAGCGTGCGTGCGTTTGGAGATGCGGAACGCACAGGGGTTTGTATACGGATGCGACGGGTCAACAAACACTTGAGGCTTTTGAAGTAAGTAGGATGCCTTTGCTGAAATACATAAGCACACCACTACACTCGCCACTCACTGAACTATGTATGTCCTCAGCAAAAGATGCAGTGTGAACCTACACGTAGCTAGATTCCCACCAAGGCTGCATTGCATGCTCAGAAGCCAGAACAAGGAGGCTTCAGATGGTGCTGATAAAGGGAAAAACAATGGTGTGAAAGTCAAAGGGTCAGAGATTAACAGAGGCATGATTAAACGGCCCTACCTAGCTATTTCCAAGGGTAGGAAGACAACAGCCTAGCTGAAAGTTTACAATATGGTAACTACTCCTCATATGTTATTATTTTTCAAAACGAAAGCAAAAGCTTTGCCTCATCTCACTAATAAAGAAGGAGTTTGAAACATAGTTATGAGGTCCATTACACCTCCACAAATGACCGAAAACGAAAGAACTACTCTCGCGGCATGATCGAACCAAAATTCTTTGCCCCGGCGAGTCCCCAAGTCCTCGTTTCATTTTTTATCAAGGTAGCCACCCAAGATGGCATGGACGCCGTGCTCCCAAAAATCCTCGCGTTCCTTTCTTTCCAAATCTCCCACACCACAAGCATCAGTAGAGAAGCCGTCGTCTTGCGTCTATGCCCTGTCTGTGTGTAGGAGAGTCTGCTCCCACCACCCTTCGAATAAGCACACTAGGATCATATGGTGTTTGACAAATCTTGCAGTCTGAATATCCAAAGCGACTCAAAATCTTGCAGTAAATAGGCAATTTTCCGAGTAGATTAATCCACAAAATAATAACTAGCATGGCATTGACTAGACTAATGACATACTGATGTTGAGCTAACCTAGCACATACTACGCATATAGTGGATACATCTATGCAAACAAGTAGTACTGCTAGAATAAATACGAACAAGAGGATAAACGAGTCATACCCTCCAATCGGCCAGTTGGCCGTAGCAGCAGCAGCGGCGGCGGCGGCAGAGGCAGTATCCTCTGCCGTCTTCTTTTCGGCTTCCTCGCGGAGACGATCAGCTTCGCTTGGTGAAGACATGGCGATGACGAGGGCGACGCGGACGTAGACGAAGCAGACGGACGGAGGCGAGCAGTCGCGTGATCGCTCCCCAAAAACCTAATCGCCCCTCTCCCGTACAGGAACCGGAGAGGCGAGGTTTCGGAGGCCTGCTCTCCCGTCGACCGTGTACGCGGTAAACGGGACGGAGTCGCCGGCGGCAGCAGCAGTTCAAGGAACGAACGCGTGAGGCAGATGTGATCTGATTTCGTGACGGCTAGGGTAGGCGATCGCGTGCTTATAAAGACGGCTGGGTGGAAGAGTCCGAGTCGGTAACGATCACGATCCGACGTCTCGGATCGTTTCCTTGTCCGTTACGTATTCTCCGTTCCTGACCGGCAAAAATAAGCGCGTAGGTATGAGCTCGGCTCGGCTCATTCCCGCAACCCGCGGCGCGTCGTGACGAGGCGTGGCGTGGCGAGGCGGGCGGCGGAGGAGGAGTGCGCGAGGGCACCTTCTCTTCTCACTCTCCAATAGCATGTGGAAGAGAGACCCTTATAAAGGGGTCCAAACTCTCCTCCACTAGCGGGGTGGGACTAAACTCCCACCACCTTGCCATGCCACCACCTACATGGGCCCTTTAGATTTTTCTGAAATTCTCTAGTGGGCCTAAGGCCCACCTCCAAATTTCAACAATCCCCCACCAGATCTCAAGGGCACATCGTGTTCCCTCGTTCCAATCACTGTTTTAATATACCAGCATTTCAGTGAAGACCTGTTAAGGTTGAGCTTCACCTAGAACAAGTAGCTACACCCCTTCACAACTGAACAATGGACTATGCCTTGAATTGTCAGTTTGGCGTAAAGGAGCTTCACCACAAGTCTTACTAGTACTAGGCTGCCGAAGGTGACCCCTCGGGTGGAGCATATTAGTCACACTCCTGGCCTATTCATGAGTTTACTAGAGATCACCCAAATCTCATAGACTGTGACCAGCAGTCAAGCTCATATAGGTGTGTTCCTCCAAAGATCGCTCTGTAGGACAGCATCTTGCTTACATATAAGCTTTAGAACACATTAAGACAGTAGTCATCCTACCATACAGTATCCGAGAGTATTGCATCTCCAACGGAGTGGGTTAGTAAAGTTACTCTCCTCAGTTCACCACTGGCTTGTTTTCCCAGGTCCTACTTCACGGGATCTCCGATCATATAGGTTAGGTTACTACCATGGCAACTCATGTGGGTCTCATACCCATCTCCCTCGATGCACTATCTATCACAACACGTGATAGCCCTTTAGTAAAGGGATCTGCCAGATTCTTAGCCGTTTGGATATAATCCAACGCTATCACTCCGGAGTTTCTCAAACGTCTGACAGACTTCAATCTCATTCTTATATGTTTGTTGGACTTCATATTGTCCTTTGAACTCTTCACTTTAACAATAACCGTCTGATTATCGCAGTTCATAAGGATAGCCGGAACTGGCTTCTCAACCACAGGTAAGTCCATCAAAAGATCTCGAAGAAATTCTGCTTCGACACCAGATGTGTCTAATGCTGTTAATTCTGCTTCCATTGTCGATCTTGTTAAGATCGTTTGCTTGCAAGACTTCCAGGAAACAGCACCACCCCCAAGAGTAAACATATACCCAGTAGTGGCCTTCATCTCATCAGCATCAGAGATCCAATTCGCGTCACTATACCCTTCAAGTACCGATGGGAATCCCGTATAGTGAAGCCCGTGGTTGACAGTACCTTTCAAGTAGCGCATAATTCTTTCAACAGCACGCCAATGAACTTCGCCCGGGTTTGCAACAAACCGGCTAAGTTTGCTCACAGCAAACGCGATGTCAGGCCTCGTTGCGCTAGCTAGGTACATAAGTGAACCGATAATTTGAGAGAATCTCAATTGATCTATAGCTGTGCCTTTAAACTTTCGAATAAGCACACTAGGATCATATGGTGTTTGACAAATCTTGCAGTCTGAATATCCAAAGCGACTCAAAATCTTGTCAACATAGTGGGATTGCAGAAGTGTAATCCCACCCTCATCATCTCTCAATAGCTTGATGTTCAAGATAACATCAGCCACCCCAAGGTCCTTCATCTCAAAGTTTTGAGACAGAAAGGACTTAACCTCCTCAATTACTTTGAGGTTGGTTCCAAATATCAGTATGTCATCAACATACAAGCACAATATAACTCCTTCGCCCCCACCATGGCGATAGTATACACATTTGTCAGCTTCATTAACAACGAAGCCAACAGATGTCAGAGTTGTATTAAACTTCTCATGCCATTGCTTAGGTGCTTGTCTCAGACCATATAAAGATTTCAGCAACTTACACACCTTTCCTTCCTGACCTTCTATCACAAAGCCATCTGGCTGTTGCATATAGATTTCCTCATTTAGCTCTCCATTCAGGAAAGCCGTCTTAACGTCCATTTGATGAACGAGAAGACCATGAGAGGCCGCCAATGAGAGTAGTACTCTAATGGTGGTCAGTCTAGCCACAGGTGAATAAGTATCGAAGAAATCTTCCTCTTCTTTCTGGGCATAGCCCTTGGCCACAAGCCTAGCCTTGTACTTTTCAATTGTACCGTCGGGCCTAAGCTTCTTTTTGAACACCCACTTGCATCCCAATGGTTTGCAACCATAGGGACGATCAGTGATTTCCCATGTCCCGTTAGCCATGATGGAGTCCATCTCGCTACGGACAGCAGCTTTCCAGTAATCAGCATCTGGAGAAGCATACGCTTCTGAAATAGAAGTGGGATTATCATCCACGAGGTATACGAAGAAATCATCACCAAAGGTCTTTGCAGTCCTTTGTCTCTTGCCCCTACCACGGGCTTCCTCGTCATCCTCCTCAGGATTTTCATCATGTGTTTGTTCATAATATTCCATAGGAATGGCAGGCTCAGGAGTTATCTCAGATTCCTGTCTAGAAGTGCTTTGCATATCTCTCATGGGAAATATATCCTCAAAGAATGTAGCATCCCTCGACTCCATTATTGTACCGACCTTCACGTCAGGTACCTCAGATTTCACTACTAGAAATCTATAGCCTACGCTATTCTTAGCGTATCCCAAATTAACGCAATCCACAGTCTTTGGTCCAAGCTTGCGCTTCTTGGGGATCGGTACATTGACTTTCGCCAAGCAGCCCCAAGTACGTAAGTACGAGAGTGTCGTCCTTCTCTTCGACCACTCCTCGTAGGGAGTGACCTCATTATCTTTTGTAGGAACTTTATTCAGGACATGACACGCGGTCAATATAGCCTCCCCCCACCATGCCTTGGATAAACCCGATGTATCTAACATGGCGTTAACCAAATCAGTTAGAGTACGGTTTTTCCGCTCGGCAACCCCGTTTGACTGGGGTGAATAGGGAGGCGTCCTCTCATGAATAATGCCGTGTTCCGCACAAAATGAATCAAATTCGTTTGAGAAGTACTCTCCACCACGATCAGACCGGACTCGTTTAATTTTCTTTTCAAGTTGATTCTCAACTTCTGCCTTATAGATTTTAAAGTAGTGTAGAGCCTCATCTTTAGTATTTAACAGATACACATAGCAAAATCTAGTGGAATCATCTATCAATGTCATGAAGTATTTCTTTCCACCTTTAGTCAACACACCATTCATCTCACAAAGATCAGAATGTATGAGTTCTAATGGTGCCAAGTGTCTCTCCTCTGCAGCCTTGTGAGGCTTGCGAGGTTGCTTTGCTTGCACACACGAGTGGCACTTAGAACCTTTGGCTAAAGTGAAAGTTGGGATTAAATTCAGTTTTGCTAGCCGCGACATAACACCGAAACTTATGTGACAAAGACGTGAATGCCAAACTTCAGATTCATTAACACTCGAATGAATATTGTTCACGACTTTATTACAAAAATCTGCTAGAGAAAGGCGGAACAGACCTCCGCATTCATAACCTTTTCCAACGAAAAGTCCATATTTCGTAACTACTACTTTATTAGACTCGAACACCAACTTAAACCCTTCTCTACACAGAAGGGAGCCACTAACGAGATTCTTCTTGATGGCGGGGACATGCTGCACGTTCTTCAGCTGCACGATCCTTCCCGAAGTAAACTTCAGATCGACCGTGCCAACACCAAGAACAGAAGCACTCGCGCCATTCCCCATCAATACGGACCCGCGACCGGTGGCCTGATAAGAAGAGAACAATGACAAGTCAGCACACACATGAATATTTGCACCTGTGTCCACCCACCAATCGGTGGACTGACAAACTGTAAATACAGTAAGTAAATTACCGTACCCAGATGCACCACTTTCATTGTTGCCCACAATCATGTTTGCAGACTTGGAGTCCTGCGCCGGCTTCTTGTACTTGTTTGGGCATTTGTTCGCCCAATGTTCCTCTGAACCACAAGTATAGCAGCCATCTCCCTTCTTATTCTTCTTGAAGGGCTTCTTCCCCTTCTTCTTGAAGTCGGTATTCTGTTGGACAGAGTTCTTTCCCTTGGGCTTGTGAGAATTGAAGTTCCTCTGATGTACCATATTGGCAGCAGAAGAGCTTTCCACCGCTTTTCCATTGGAGTCCTTTGCTCTCGAGTTCTGCTCAACACTCAGATGGCCGATGATGTCCTCTACTGAGAACTCACGCCTCTGATGTTTCAGAGTAGTAGCAAAGTTCCTCCAGGAATTAGGGAGCTTAGCAATTATACAGCCCGCGACAAACTTGCCCGGCAAATTGCACTTAAGAACCTCAAGTTCCTTAGCTATGCATATTATCTCATGAGCTTGTTCCAATACAGAACGGTTGTCAACCATCTTGTAATCGTGGAACTGCTCCATAACATACATCTCACTCCCAGCATCGGTGGCCCCGAATTTAGATTCGAGCGCCTCCCACAAGTCCTTGGCAACATGCATATGTAAATATGCATCAACCAGCTTATCTCCGATCACGCTAATGACTGCTCCAAGGAATAGGACGGTGGCCTCCTTAAACATCTTCTCCTGTTCAGGAGTGATAGTTTCCGTAGGAGTGACACCGGCTACCCAGAACACGTTCATAGCCGTGAGCCATAAGGTGGTTCTCGTTTGCCAACGCTTGAAAAAAGTACCGGTAAACTTATCCGGTTTCAGTGCAGCAGCAAAACCATTACTCGAAAAATTCCTACAGACATTAGGTTTTTGGATTGTTGAGTAAATAGGCAATTTTCCGAGTAGATTAATCCACAAAATAATAACTAGCATGGCATTGACTAGACTAATGACATACTGATGTTGAGCTAACCTAGCACATACTACGCATATAGTGGATACATCTATGCAAACAAGTAGTACTGCTAGAATAAATACGAACAAGAGGATAAACGAGTCATACCCTCCAATCGGCCAGTTGGCCGTAGCAGCAGTATCCTCTGCCGTCTTCTTTTCGGCTTCCTCGCGGAGACGATCAGCTTCGCTTGGTGAAGACATGGCGATGACGAGGGCGACGCGGACGTAGACGAAGCAGACGGACGGAGGCGAGCAGTCGCGTGATCGCTCCCCAAAAACCTAATCGCCCCTCTCCCGTACAGGAACCGGAGAGGCGAGGTTTCGGAGGCCTGCTCTCCCGTCGACCGTGTAGGTATGAGCTCGGCTCGGCTCATTCCCGCAACCCGCGGCGCGTCGTGACGAGGCGTGGCGTGGCGTGGCGTGGCGTGGCGAGGCGGGCGGCGGAGGAGGAGTGCGCGAGGGCACCTTCTCTTCTCACTCTCCAATAGCATGTGGAAGAGAGACCCTTATAAAGGGGTCCAAACTCTCCTCCACTAGCGGGGTGGGACTAAACTCCCACCACCTTGCCATGCCACCACCTACATGGGCCCTTTAGATTTTTCTGAAATTCTCTAGTGGGCCTAAGGCCCACCTCCAAATTTCAACAGATGGCATGGACGCCGTGCTCCCAAAAATCCTCGCGTTCCTTTCTTTCCAAATCTCCCACACCACAAGCATCAGTAGAGAAGCCGTCGTCTTGCGTCTATGCCCTGTCTGTGTGTAGGAGAGTCTGCTCCCACCACCCTTCAACGGAATGCATCCCAGGCCAGGCATCGATCTCCAGCTCATACATACCAAGCCAGAGCTTGATGTCGCGCCAAATCCTAATGGAATACCTACACTTAAATAGCAAGTGAGACGCGGACTCATTCTCTGGCTTGCACAGTGGGCAGTGGCCACATTTTGACCATCCTTTCTTTTGGAACCTATCCGCCGTCCACACCGTATATGTATGAGCTGGAGATCTATGGATTCTCTCTTACTGTAAATGGCGAGACAACACTACTTCTCAGATGTTCTGAGCAATTCTGTCAAAAAGGATAATATGAGCAATTCTCTGCATTAACTTGGTTTCTAAAAACACTACTAGTATTCCAGTAAGTGGCATATAGCCACTTTAGAATCGGTACAACTTTCTCGGAGGAAAAGCATAAATACTCATCAGATAACCCGGTCCAAGATCCGCAAGAACAAGTCTTAGATAGCACCAAATGCAATCCCAATTCAATTTGTAGGTATCGGTAATTCCTCTGACTAGATTGGACCCTGTCTGCATGGCCGTCAGCTCCAACTCTCGGAGCTCAAGTCACTTTCAGCATCTATCGACAGGCCATGAGCTTTCATACTAGAAAAGCAGAGTGAGTTCTTCAGATTACAGAAAGGCCACACTTTCCAAAGGAAAGAAGTACAGAAAAATAATATAGAAGGCCACCTTTCTGCATCATGTCTCTGAGTGGGATACATTATAAGATGATTTTGGAATGTGACAATAGATCTTCCAACCGATTACCTAGCAACTAGCACCTGAAAGCTGCACATCCTTTCTCTTAAGCTCTCTTATTTTATATGCGGCTTTCAGGCTTTGCGACCGGGTCATAATGATGGCTTAGCCCGGTAAACCAGCGACAGTTGAAAACTTTGGCCTTTTGACAGGATAAGTAGTGACAGGTGATCAGAACGTGCCTGATTTTGACATTTTGTTACAGTGGAATGTATACGGCTCTTGTACTGCACTAGCACTAGCTGCTGCTTTTCTGTTAACGCTGCAGGAGTCTCCGTTTGAACATGGAAAAGATTCCAGCTTTTTTGTGCTAATTAGACAGGCCAAGGTAGCAAATGGGATGTCGTTTTCATCATATATATGTAGGAGATTTCCAAATATTCTTGGCCCAGACAAGGAATAGTTTGGAAAATCTGTTGTGTGAGGAATCCAGGGTGTTATTCTGGACGAACCATGTGCTAGAACTAGAAGGGTTCAGTATTCAGTGGTTCAGGGTTCTTTCCTCTCTTACAAGCAGTGATTTCAAAGATGCACGCCTGAGACTAGTCAACTAGAGGCTCACAGTTTGAAGATAGAGACAAGAGGGTTACTGGTCCAAGTACAGTCATAAGCAAACCCCTGGTCATGCGTTCGGAATCTTCAGTTGTTTTAAACTGTTGACCAGTTGACACGGTCCAGTGACTGTTTGGTACATGATATAGAGTGTATTATGAGTGCTCTTGGATTAAGAATGTAAAGTTATATACAGTTTTTGTTTCTAGAGAGATATGATATGATGTCGCTAGCGAGCTTAACTAAGTAGAGCCGTAGAATTAACCTCGATCGTAATCGATCAGTCGCGTGGAAGTAATTCTTAAACCCATGTGAAGCATTGGGTTTCTAGTTTAGCAGTTTAACTGGTCATGCATTTTACCTTGCATGTTGCTGTGTTCCTCCGTGTAAATAAAGTACTTCCTCCGATCCAAATTAATTGACCGCATAAAAAAAATACAGTCAAAAAGGTCTTCATTAACTTGGCCAAAGAAATTTTCTGTGACTAAATAAAGCACTTCCTCCGATCCGAATTAATTGACAACTTCAAATAATTCGGATAGGCAGTAGTATCTTTCTTTTACTAGAAGTTGTTGTGTCATTGTTAATTTATGGACATGAGTGAACCTGCTGCGTTGGTGCAGATCTGCATTTGACTCTGGTCTGGCGTTGCTACAGTTTATGTTTTGTCTGACAACTGCAATGCCGGAGACTCTTCCCAAACCGCCGAATTAGTGAACAGTGACAGAGATTCCAACTGCGTTGGATTTGTCCTCCTGTACTATTAACTAATTGATCGATCGATCGATTGATTGATTAATGAATTTTGATTTTCACGTAGTATGACAGCCATGTCGCGTCTCAACCACTCTGAATCTTGTTGCGGGTTAGTAGTGTGCTGACTGATGAAGCACTTGCATTCAGACCAAGCGTTCATGGACTTTCAACATTTTACTATATACATGTGGTGTAGATGCGTTTGAATTGTCAAACTATATGTTCGACTTATACATGTTTATTTTCTTGCGATCTTCAAGTCTCACCATATATTGACATGGTTGGCTTGCTGAATGTTGAGTAAGCATGGACAGCTTAAAATAACTTTGTTAAAATGTGGTCGTGTCGAGTCAAGACCGAGTCATATGTGTGGAATCCATGAACGTTGTTCATTTCCTCTGATGTCCTAATTTAAATACTTGGGCTACCGCATCAAAACCGCTTGATTCCTCTCGCTGATTGATTCTTCTGCCTTTTTTTTCTCGTTTTGGGGAGCATGCAGGCAGGGTACGCATGTGCTTTGACCATGGGTTGATCTGTCGAAGATCGATGCACTCTTTTCCGCTGAATATTTTCTGACCTAATTAGCCAAGCAAATGCAGAGGGCCGACAGACATCCCCTCTCATACTGTAACTCGTATCTGTGTGCGTGTTATTGGTTATATATATCTCGATCAGTTGCTAGCGGGCATGCCGCATGCATCGGCGACCGGAGAAGAAAAGTTTGCGGGCTAGAGTTGACATCGGTCGATGAACACGCATGGCTCCGACGGTCGAGGAATCTATCTACGCGGAGGGCAATCGCAATGCTGACTGACGAGTGACGAGCTGCATGGATGGATCATAATGTAGCCGTGACCACCATCAGCAGTATGTAAGACATGAATCTGCATGGATTGGCGCTGGACCAGTTTGTTCGTGTGTTCTTGTCTCACGTCTGAACGAGTGGCTCTGTTGGCTAGCTAGAATTGGAAATTGGATCGAGCTGGTCTCGAGTGTGAAACAAACTCCCTTCGTCTGGCCTAGCGGATGCAGCGCAGTACTAGAGCTAGCTCGAGTGTGTCTGTGCATGACCCTGTTACTGTCAATGCAGCTTGGCTCGGCAGCTCAGATTATACATTAGAGGCTGTATGCAGAGATCGAGTTCAGCAGAGCAGACCATGCAGTTCATGCACGCGTACGTGTGAGGCAGTAATATTCAGAGGTGGCCAAATTCACTATTTTGACCTTTTCTCTAAAATTAAATCGGATCTGACCCTTTTAAAAACTTTTTTCGGATCTGACCCTTTTACTACCGCCGGACCATCAACAACAATATACCGTCAAGGTCCCTGACGGTATGGTTGCACGCCTATCGTAAAAAAATTCTAAGTTACAGACACAGTGCGCGTACGTGCCTACCGCGGACCCTTTGACAGTAGGATTATACATGCTACCGCCAACCCCGATCTTTGACGGTAGGTTGTCATATCATACTGTCAAAGGGTTTGGCGATAGAAAAAGGGTCAGGTCTGAAAAAAGTTTTGTCATATCCGGCTTAACTTTAAGGAAAAGGACAAAACAGTTAATTTTGCCTTCAGAGGTGATATATAGAAACGCCGCTCTATTCACTTACTCAAAATTTTCACCTCCTTTCTGTCCCTTTTGTTAGGCTAAACCATGCTAATAACTTTGGTGCTCCTTGCAGTGTGAGCCTACACTTACAACAAGATTCCCTGCAAAAGTGCTAACAAAACGGAGATAATAATAATGGTGCTGTCAAAGTCAAAAGGGTCCCTCCCAGACATGGAATGATTATTTGTGAATGAACACCATCCATGCACCAACTGCTACATACATACACACCTCTTGTCTTGTAATCCCTTCGTTCTTTAATATAAATCTTTTCAAAGATTTTACTAGGATTATATACAAAACAAAATAAGTAAATCAATACTTTAAAGTATGTCTATACATATCCGTATGTAATTTCCTAGAATTTTTTTTTAAAAAAACTTATATTTAGAAACGGAGGGAGTAATATCGTTCTTTCATTTAACAATCCTAGGCTAGCTAGCTCCAATGGCAGGAGATGATCCGCCTAGCTGAAAGGTCTCAACGTGGCACTGGTCCAAAATGGATCTCTGCATAATTGCTATCTCCTTTGCTCCAAGGTCATCCCTTGACTTTCCACACCAAAGTTCAGCATGCCATCTACTGATATACAGTAGTACAGAACATGCACTTTAATATCCGTCCTTCTGTCCAATCGCTTCATCCACCACCAGTATGGTACTTCTCTCTTACTGTAAATGGTGAGAGAGACCGCAGGTTCTGAGTTTCTGAATGCCACAGTAGAGTTCTGAGCAACTCTATCTGTATTAATTTGTCCAATGAAATGCAGCACTTAGGTTCTAAAAATGCTATTACTATTTGAGCAAGTGACTGGTATCCATACATTACTTACTACTCACAAGTGACAGTAGCCACTCACTTTAGAATCGTTACAATTTTCTCGGAGAAAAAGCATAAATTCTTATCAGATAACCCGGTCCAAGATAACACCAAATGCGATCCCAATTCACAGAGATAATAACGATAATTCCTCTGACCAAAAAGGAGATCCTTGGACCCTGTCTGCATGGCCGTCAGCCCCAACACTCGCGACTCAAATCCCTTTCAGCATCTATGGACAGGACGTGAGCTTTCATATTGCAAAAGCAGAGATTGACGTGAGCTTTCAGGTTACATAAAGAGGAAGGCTACACTTTTCAAACTAAAGAAATTCAGAAAAGGATTACAGAAGCCTGCATTTCTATACTTTGTCTGTCTCTCAGTGGGGTGAGATCTTCCCTCCCGTTATATATGTAGCAACTAGTAGCACTTGAAAGCTTTGAAACTTTTGTTAATCAATTATATGTGCGGCTTTGCGACCGGGTCATGATGATTGCTTAGCCCTGTAAACCAGCGGCAGTTGAAAACTTTGGCGTTCGTTTCTGGATAACGCTGCTTTTGACAGTGATTAGTGATCAGAATGGGGTGTTGATTTGGCAGGGCAAGGTAGCAAATGGGGTGTTGTTTCCATCACAGGAGCTTTTCAAAGATTCTTTTAGGAATTGTTTGGAAAATATGTCTTGTGAGGAGTTCAATATGCTGGATTCTTTCTTCCCCTGAGCTTCTCAGTTCTTCCCCTGATATCTCAAATGTTTATCCCTTTTTCTTGCACAGACAAATTAACGAGAGGCTCGCCATTCGAACCAACCTAGAAGTTTCATGGGGATGTAGTTTCTGAATATGTAATTTTTATCGAATATAATATATGTTTAGTTAGTTAAATTGACAACCTAGAAGTACACACATGTCCTATACACTTGAACGGAGGTAGTAGAAAAGTTCAATGTTCTAGAACTAACACTAGAAAGTTAGCCTCCATTAACCATCATGCCTTGCAAAGCATGCATTAACCATCAAGATTTTGATAAAAACAAAAACTGCCGTAAGCAAACTGTCATGCGTACGGAAACATTACTTCTTTGTAACTGTTGACCAGTTGACACGGTACACTGACTGGTGGTACAGGATGCACAGTTGATTATGAGTGCTCTTGGATTAAGAATCTTTGATCTTGTGCTTGCGTTGGAATCTTGGAGAAAGTTACGTGGTATGATGTCGCTGGCTAGCTTAACTAAGGCCCTGTTTGGAACCACACATATTATATAATCTAATTTTTATAATCTATTATGTCTTCAAACAGGACAAATTATGGTGTAGATTATAAAAACTAGATTGATAGATTATTAAAAACTTATAATCTACTCTACCCCAGCTACAACCAGATTATGGATTACTAATGACCCACTATCCTTGTAAAGTTGAATATAAATACATTCCTACCACCGTCACCCTCTTCTTTTAAAAAAACAGAGGACAAACATGTCATTATGCAATGTAAAATCTGGATTGCAGTTTATATAATCTGGCATCCAAACATGCCCACCTAGATTATTTTGATAAACCAGATTATATAATCTATCTTCATAATCCAGATTATCATAATCTATTGTGGTTCCAAACAGGACCTAAGCTAGGTAGAGCTGTAGAATTATTTGTGTCGCGTGCAAGTATACTCTTTGATCTATGTTTTTTTTTTTTGCATGTGGAAAAACAACCAGCAAAAAGGGTGGTGATTTTCCAGGAAAGGGTCTACCCTCGCCACCGCCGGTCCATGCGGCCGGGCAAAGCCTAGCTGGTACTAGCGGCGACGGGGGCCCTCTCTCCTCTCCACATGTGAGAGCTCGAGGTGGGCCGACGATCCCGGGTGTGGCGGCGCTGGGCAGAGCTCAGAGGCGGGCAATCTTCGGTTCTTCGTCCTGGTCATGGAGGGCTAATCGCGGCGGCGCATTGTCTAGATCAGGACCATCGGGATCCAGAGGAGTCCTGTGGTGGTTGTGTTAGATTGATCTCTTCCCCAATGGGTCCAACGGTCCATTGAAGCCTTGACTCACGTCCTGATCGGGGGCGTCCAGCCTAAGCAAGGCTGGTGGATCCCTGTCGCACAGCGTCATATAGAAAAGGTGGGGACCATGGCACAAGGCACGAGGTTGGTCGCCGCCACTGTCTGCCCACTCCTAACCCTAGTTCGATCTAGAGGGAGGCGATGAAGCGATGGAAAGCTCACCGACGCCACCAGCAACTTCACCGTCGATCTCTCTGCTGTCACCGGCTTCCGTCACCATGGCCGGCACCGGGACTTCCTCGACTCAAGGTGAAGGTATCACATACTCCTCATTCGATCTACCCTAATGATCTGGCCTAAACGATCCCTCAGATTACAACAGGTTGGTCATATTGTTCTTCACGCTCCAAAATTTTGATTTGTTTCATGCCGGTCTCCTCGATCTGGACACCATCGGGTTATAGTCTTTCGCTCGAAGATCTCGGCTTTTGGCGCATGGCGCCATTGAATATCTAGATCATAATTGATCTGGTAGGGCATGCCCGCATCTTCGGCTAGAGAGGTTTCATGCGGGCGTAGCGCGAAGCTTCATTGCTTTGTCAGTACCATGGGACATGTCGAAGTATATATTTTCATGATGTTGACAGTGGTGAAAAAAAGTCATGGTAGCTGCGATCGAAGACTTGTAACGACGGACAGGAGTTTTGGTTGCGTTGAAGAATGACGACACATATTGTTTCCCGTGTGTCGGATGTTGAAGACTTGTAGTGACGGCCTTGGCGGGAGGGGGAGGCAACAGAGACAGCCAACATTTTTAGGGGTACTTCTTGTGTACCGAGCCGCGATCTTAAGGGTAAAAATCCCAAGGTCTGACCTTCATATGTTGTATGTGGCAATGGACTTGCGGAGGCATTATTTTTTGGGATCTCGGACTCTCTCGAGTGTGAAAAGTCAAGATCCTTAATCTCCGGCAATGCTTGTGCATTGGTTCCTTCTTGGAGACGCAGGTTTTGAAGAATCTCTTATATAGTCCGAGTGTTGTCTTAGGTGCTGGTTAGAGTCTTGTTGTTGCGAGTGTTTCATCAGTTCGACAAGGTCTTTGATTTTATATATCATTTTTTGTTTTTGGCTGTGTGCACACTTCATGTCTTTTAATATTTTATTGATGCTGAGGTTGGATGTAATTGATATCTTCGAGATATTAATATATTGCATTAAACAAAAAATAGAATGATCTACTACTTTCGTGTCCTTCATCACTACTCATCATCATTCCAATGATGCCTGACCCACATAGCTCCAATCTAGCGAACTATTCCGTCGTTTCAAAAATACTACTCCCTTCGTCCCAAAATTCTTGTCTTAACTTTGTCTAAAAATGGATGTATCTAAATACTAAAACTTGACTAGATACATTCATATCTAAACAAATCTAAGACAAGAATTTTAAGACGGAGGGAGTACTACCTTCCATCCATAATAAGTGTCTCCTTTCCTCTTGCTGAAGCTAGGCTTGACGGACTCATCCTCGTCGGCCCATTAGCCACTTGCAGGTTGTGGAGGCCAAGGCTGCAGAGGCGGAGCTGTTGGCTATGAAGGCATAGCCGGAGCTTCATTTTGCTGGGCCCTCGACCGGCCGAACACGAGGAACGTGCCCCGGAGGTCATCTAGACTAGGTGTAGAATAGGATTTTGTTATAAAATGATTGAAATGTAATTAATTTCGCCTGCTTTATATGAAAGCGATTCGAATAAGTTTATAGACAAAATAATACTCCCTCCGTCCTGAATTACTTGTCGAGAAAATGGATAGAAATGGATGTATTTAGAACTAAAATACATCTAGATACATCCATTCCTTAGACAAGTATTTTCGAACGGAGGGAGTATCATTTTGTTGTTGTGTTTTTTTGTCTTTTTTAGAAAATAACATCTTGCTACTTGGGACCGGATTGTAGGCTTGTAGCACAGGAACACACAGGGTGGTCAGCCTGATTCCAGACCCACGATCTGCTGCTATTCCTACGTCGTAGCCCCATTCAATGGCGAGAAGAGTCGTCATGTCCGATTTTCTCCGTCCGTGACCAAGTGTACGTTATTCGTACAGCTCAGGCGCAACCAGTCTCACTCCGTGCTCTCTCCTCCATCTAGAACCACCACGTGGAACTACCTTTTTTCTGAAAAAGGAACTTTACTTGCCACCACAACAAGGAATCATGCCACAGATCATCCAAACAAGCCCCGAGCTTTCTCACGTGTCGCCGAAACAGAGACGCATGGGACTCCACGTCGACAAGTTAAAAACATATACAAATACAATCATATACTATCTAGGAGGATGATGGTGCTTGCTGTCGTAGCGATCGATGCAGATTGGGTGAGATGGGCTGAACCATTTTACTATCTTAACAACTTTTGTACAATGTCAAACCTCTGCAGTTCTCACCACAAAGGTTATCAAGGATAAATTAATCAAGGTATTTGTACTCTGGCTAAGCTGCTAAATTAACCAGTAAAATTAGGGCGCATATGGGTTTGTAGCTTAGCAGTTTGGTCCTGCATTTGACTTGCATGTTGTTGTGTTCCTCCATGTAAATATATTATCAAGCAAGCTAGCTACCAGGTCGCATCAACTGCCATTTCTTTCTGGTACTACGAAATAAAGTGTCCTTGTTTTCTTGTTTCCTTGAGGAAATTAAATAAAGTGTTCTTGTTGGTTAATCCCCGGTCGCCTCTGGAGATCTGCATTTGACTCCGGTTTGGCCGGTTGCGACAGTTTATGTTTTGTCTGACAAGAGCAGTGCCGATGACTCTTGGCAAACCGCCGAGCTAGTAAACAGTCACAAAGATTCCCACTCCATTGTAGTGCTCGCATACTATAATTAATTAGGTAGATTAGATTTTTCACGTACTATGTCAGCAATAACTGTCTCACTACTCCGAATCTCGTTGCACGTTATTGACAGATGAAGCACTTTCATTCAGACAAAGCGTTGATGGGCTTCAACATTTTATTATATATATGTGTGATGGCATTGACCTAGCTATCTGATATTTAACGTGTAGATGCCTGTGAATTATTCAGTTACACATATTCAATTTACAGATGATAATTTCTTCTAGTTTTAGAATCTCAAATTTTTTTAGGAAGAGAGCAGCCTCGTTGACTTTCATTGAACAAACAGCTATCTCTCGCAAAACCGAGCCGTCTTGCTCAAGAGGCTTATTTTTTGAATTACAATCCATGCTAAAGCCAAATTGAGAACATAACGGAAACATCATCAAAATGAAGTAAACAAAAAGAAAGAAGTAAAAGCAAGCAAAGATGAAGGTGTCGTAGGATGCCAGCCATGCCCCCACCCTCCTTGTTTAGATTTTTGATATTGACCACTTCAATTAATTTATAAAGCTATTTTGTATCTTGACTTCTCTGCAGTATGCCGCAATTATTCAGATCATGACATATGGTAAAAATAACTGTAGCAGCATATTGCAGTATATTAATCAACGAAAAAAATAGCGCACTACAAATATAGCGAGGCCCTTCTTCAAATGCTATACAAGTTATAGCATGCTATATTTCAAAATAGCGTTTGTAAAGAAATCGATAAATTAGTCCAGAAATATAGTATTGGCAACTAAATTTTTCCCAAGTGCAATACATGCATAAAGGCCAAATCTAAGCTGTAGTCAATTCATTTAACATATCAACTTTAAACATTGAACACGGACTCTACATCTACCTGTTGGGTTGTGGCCTTGTTTTCTCCTATTTTTCTAAGTATTTTTTATCATGTGTACGATATAACATTACACGTCATATAACGCGCTAATTACGCGAATAGCGTCGTAGCGGCTAAATTTGCTAAAATATAGTGTTTCCTTTCCTAATATGCTATAACGGCGCTATAGCGTCATTATAACGCGTTAATTTTTTCGTTGATAATAATATGTATGTTATAAGAAGGCTCAGTTATAGATCGAGGCCTCTCACCTTGGTTTGAGACCCTGGTTTTTGTTTGCGCTATGACTATACTCCCCTCTAATAACCAGAGATTCCTGAGCTAGCAAAGAAGTTGAAGATGGTTGGTCCTCATATATCCAAGATAGATGGCGGCATAGGCTTTGCATCATGGCATCCCATAGTGCATTCTACTCAGGTCTTATGTGAGCTACTTTGTATCATGGCATCCCATAGTGCATTTTACTCGGGTCATGGGAAACCCGGCCCGGCCGAAAAAGCCCGACCTGACCCGGCCCAACCTTGCCAACGGGCTGATCTCGGGCCTAGATTTTGAGCCCAATGGTCGTGCCAGACCGGGCTTAGGCTTGTGTTTTTTGCAATTTAGGGAAGAGGCCTGAGACCCGACGGTCTTCTTCACTACCAGGCCGGACTTGGGCCTAAAATTCAGGTCCGACGGTCTTTTTTACTGTCGGGCCAGGCCGGGCTTGGGTTTTCTACCATGGGCTTTCTTAGGTCTGATCCGAAGCCCGGCCAGGCCCGAAGTATGGCCAGGTACATGAACGAGTGAGGGGGGTTTTGTTAAGGCCCTTGGTGTCACAGACCTATAAGATGGAGGTCCACATGCCAGCAAACCTTCCCTATCTTTGTTTTCAATTTGTTGGATTTCAAACGTTCAGACCGTGCGTGAACGTTTGCAATACAATGTTAGATGACCTAAAGTGTCCCGACAAGAGGAACCAGACATTTGCAGGCGATTTAGTCCGTGGAGTTTGAGTTGCCCTTACCAAAGTCGACCTCCGGTGAGGTAAGCACGCAGGTGCACGCATGGGTTCCCAGCATAATTTTATAAAAAGTGTTGGCATATTATTAAAGGTGATCTCATGCCTATGTTCCAGGATTTATTCGAGGGTCATTTGCAGCTTTTCCACCTTAACTTTGGAACAATTAGGTTGTCGCCAAAAAGGGTGGAAGCTATACGCATTGAACAATTTAGACCAATTTGTCTGCTCAATGTGAGCTTCACAATTTTCACAAAGGTTGGCACAAATAGACTGACGAAGATAGCATATTCAGTAGTCCAACCGACACAGACTGCGTTTATGCCTGGGGGACATATCCTTGAGGGGGTTGTCGTTCTTCATGAAACATTACACGAAATTCATACAAATAAATTAGATGGAATTATCTTTAAAGTGGATTTCGAAAAGGCTTACGATAAGGTAAAATGGTCATTCCTTCAACGGGCATTACGAATGAAACGTTTCAATGAAAGATGGAGAGATCAGATTGATGCTTTCGTACAGAAAGGGAGTGTAGGAGTTAAAGTAAACGATGACATAGGTCATTATTTTCAAACACATAAGGGATTAAGACAGGGGGACTCAATGTCCCCTGTATTATTCAACATAGTTGTCGATATGTTGACAATACTTATTGCGCGAGCCAAAGATAAGGGTCAAGTTGGAGGACTCATTCCACACCTTGTAGATGGGGGTGTATCTATATTACAATATGCGGATGATACAATTCTATTTATGGAACACGATATGGCTAAAGCAAGGAACGTGAAATTATTATTGTGCCTATTTGAACAACTATCGGGGCTCAAAATTAATTTTAACAAAAGCGAAATCTTATGCTTTGGAAAGGCAAAAGAGGAGCAACAAACTTATAGACAGCTATTTGGTTGTGAACTGGGATCACTTCCGTTTAGCTATCTCGGGATCCCTATTCATCATAGGCGTCTGACTAATAAAGAATGAAAATGTATCGAAGAAAGATTTGAGAAAAAATTAAGTTGCTGGAAGGGCAAACTTATGTCATATGGAGGGAGGCTTGTATTAATTAACTCGGTGTTAACAAGCTTACCTATGTTCTTATTGGCTTTCTTTGAAATACCTGTAGGGGTTCAAAAAAGACTAGACTTCTACAGATCTCGTTTCTTCCGGCAAAGTGATGAAGCTAGGAAGAAATACATATTAGCTCGGTGGGATATTATATGTACTCCCAAAGATCAGGGGGGTTTGGGCATCGAGAATTTAGAAGTGAAAAACAACTGTTTGCTTATCCACAGAATATGAAGGAATGTGGATTCAAATACTCCAAAACAAGTACCTGAATTCTAAAACCTTAGCTCAGGTTACAGCTAGACCAAATGATTCCCCCTTTTGGAAAGGGCTAATGAAGATAAAGATGAATTTTTTCAATAGGGTAAAATTTATAGTTGGTAATGGTGCCTCAACAAGGTTCTGGGAAGATACTTGGCTTGGGGACACACCACTTGCAATTCAATACCCCATGTTATACAATATAGTACAACGTAAAGAGGATTATGTATCCACGGTACTACAATCTATACCGCTTAATATGCAGTTCAGGCCTGTTTTAGTAGGAGCTCGTTGGGATGCATGGTTGCATTTGGTTGAAAGAATCATGCAGGTGCATTTATCTAAACAATCAGACAGTATTACGTGGATATTAACTAAGAATGGCGTATTCTTAGTAAAGTCCATGTATGCACATCTGATAATTACCGGAATCATAGGTAGATCATTACCTATTTGGAAGATTAAGGTGCCCCTCAGAATTAAAAAATTTATGTGGTTTATACACAAAGGGGTCATATTAACCAAAGATAACTTACTTAAGCGCGGTTGGAGAGGAAGGCCTAACTGTTGCTACTGTGAGCAAAATGGAAAAATAAGACACCTTTTCATAGAATGCCCTCTTGCAAAATTATTATGGAGAACTATTCAAATAGCTTTTAATATCAACCCTCCTACATGTATGGGTTCAATATTTACAACGTGGTTTAATGGAATTGACGTTAAAATATCGAAACTTATCAGAATTGGGATATGTGCTTTGTTTTGGGCTATATGGAATACCAAGAATGACATGATCTTTAATGGCAAAAACTTCAACAATTTTTTGCAGGTTATCTACAGAGCAACGTCTTGGATCCGTACGTGGTCGTTACTCAGTCTTGCAGAGTACAGGGGTCTTATGGATATTGGGTGCAACCGATGGGAGATGGCCGCACGGGTTATCTTCAACCGATTTGGATGGCGTGCTAATAATAGACTAGATGTATAGGCATCGTAGTCTAATTTTAGATACGCCGGATGTGGCAACTGTTTACTATTTCATTCTTGCTTTCTTTTGCACTTTGGGCTTTTTGAGCTCTGTGGACCTAAGATACTATTTTATTTATCTTTAATAACATGGCTGCATGCATCGATTGATGCGGAGGAGGCCGGGTCTCGTTTCCTTGTTATAAAATAAAAGGTGCACGCATGCATGCGTCAGTGCCACGCACGAGCACGCGCACCCGCTCGCCTCCAGTGTAGGTCTGTGCTGCCCTTTGCTCATGCTGCAACGCGCTTCTGCTGCACTGGACACCGGTAATGTAGCCGTGGCTACCACCAGCGGTACGTACGACCTGAATCTGCATGGATTGGCTGGACCAGTTCGTTTCTTCATGTCTCACTCACGTCGATCCTGAATGTGTTTTGTAGCCTACAAACTAAAGATCGGTGGGCAACTGCAGGTTGCGGGTGTGAAACGCCCTCTACGTACGTAGTCGATGCAGAGCTTGACCAGACAGTGTCTGTGAATGGGCATGGCTCTGTCACTTTCGGTGCAGGTGCATGCAGCTTAGCTTGGTTGTACAGATCAAACAATCGAGACTGCAGAGATCAGACAATTGTGGGCATAGTCCGTCGAGATCGAGTGCAGCAGACCGGATCATGCAGTTCGTGCAAGCGTGCATGTGAGACAGTAACATTCAGGGTGATATGTACAAATGCCACTCTATACACTCACTAAAATAGTTTGAATGCCCCCTGCAGCAATATGGAGTGTGAACCTATGGCTGTGTTGTGCCGACCCAGAAAAAGAGACAGAATATGCCCTAATAATTAATACTCCCTCCGTTTCAAAATATAAGACCTTTTAGGTATTTTACTAAAAGACTACATACGGAGCAAAATGAATGAATCTATACTCTAAAATATGTCTATATACGTCCGTATGTAGTTTATAGTACAATCTCTAACAAGTCTTATATTTAGAAACGGAGGGAGTAGTAATAAATGAATAAAGGTTAGCAAGTCAAAAGGGCAGCAGGCACCCGGGCATGGCATGATTATCTGTGAATAAACACCATCCATGTATCACCAACTGCTACGGTGTTCAACTCTAGCTGAAAGGGACAGATGTCTATACTGCGTGGCACTGGTGCAAAAGGCATCTCCACAGATCGAATTGCCCTCTGCAAAAGGGGCCATCTCATCCCTTGACTTTGCACACCAAAACTCACCAACATGTACTTTTAGTTCTGTTCCTCTGACCAATCGCTTCATCCACCAATAAGTAGTAGTATTGTTCATATGTAATAAATGTTGATACATCGAGGGATTCCCTCTTGCTGTAAATATAATGGTGCGAGAGAAGACAGGTTCTGATCGAGCATCTGAGTGCATGCCACAGTAGATAACATGAACAACTCTACCTGTATCTATTTGGCCAGAGAAATAAAGTATATGTGGCCAAAGAAATTCAGTAAGTGGCATATCTCATGGTCACTTTAGAATCGTTACAATTTTCTCGGAGAAAAAGCAATGGCGATAGATATAACCCGGTCCATGATCCCCAAGATTGAGTCCAAGATAACACCAAATGAAATACCAATTCACAGAGAACGATAATTCCTCTGACCAGAAAGAGGATCCTTGGACGACCCTGTCTGCATGCATGGCCGTCAGCTCCAGCTCTGGCAGCTCAATCACTTTCAGCATCTATCGACTGGACGTGAGCTTTCATACTACGAAAGTGCAGAAAGAGATTACATAAGGCCACCTTTCTGCATCATGTCTCTCAGTGGGGGTAATATGAGAAGATTTTGGAATATGTGAATAGATCTTCCCACCGGTTATGTAGCCACCAGCACCTGAAAGCTGCGGCCCATTTCTTAAGCTTTCTTATTATATATATGCGGCTTTCAGGCTTTGCGACCCGGTCATGATGATCGCTTGGCCCGGTAAACCAGCGACAGTTGAAAACTTTGGCGTTTGTTTCTAGCTAGCTTTAGCTTTTGACAGTGATCAGTGATCAGAACGTGCCTGATTTGGACGTGTTGTTACAGTGGAATGTATACGGCTCTTGTACTACTGCCGCTCCTTTTCGACTAAGACTGCATGAGTCTCCGTTTGAACTTTGAACATGGGAAATATTCCGCTTTCTCTGCAACTTTGTTGGGTACCCGGTGCTAATTTGACAGGGCAAGGCAGCAAATGGGATGTTGTTTTCATCATGTATGCAGGAGCTTTTCAGAGATTCTTTATTCAGACAAGGAATAGTTTGGAAAATCTGTCTTGTTAGGAATTCAGGGTATTCTTCTTCTGAATAGACCATTTTTTCGATGAAATGGTACTTTTATTGAATTCTGAATGAGGCATGCATGTGGTAGAACTAGAAGGGTGAATTCAAAGATGCATGCCTGAGATTTCACTGACTGGTGTGTGGAAATTCTATCCCTTTCTTGGACTGATAAACTAATCAGTGGCTCACCATTTGAAGGCAGAGACAATACGGTCACTGGTCCAAGTTGAACCATGCCGGAGCGCAGTCCAAGGCCTGAACCTTGACTTGGGGTGAGGTTAATTAACTAGTAGTAGTCCAACTATTTAACCAGATTTAGTCAAGCTACATGTCTTGAGTCATGATTGCATCATGCCTTGCAAGCATCAACCATCTACTATTCGATTAATTTTTGCTGCCCCAGTCTCAATAGGTCTATTACGCTATAAGCAAACTCTCAAACATACGGAATCTTTATTTGTTTTAAACTGTTGACCAGTTGACACGGTACACTCCTACGCTTGTATTAAGAATCTTTGATCTTGTACTTGCGTTGGAATCTGTCAGAAGTTACATATTTACAATCGTTATTTCTAGGCAGATATGATGTCGCTAGCTTACATTAGCTGAGAAGAGTCGTAGAAATATTTGTGTCGCGTGCACTCTTTGATCCATGTATCTTTCTGCGTTTTGGAAAAATAACTAGCAGAAAGGGTGGTGATTTTCCAGGAAAGCGTGTAGTACTTCCGTGTCCTTCGGCAGGCTACTCATTCCGATGAAGCCAAACCCACGTAGCTCCAATTTTGCAAAATATTCTGTCGTTCCAAAACTACAACCCTGTGACAATTTATCTATTTTGAGTTTGATTGAGTTTATAGAATAACTACACATTTTCTCGTTGATAACGATTCTCCAATTTTGCGATATCTCTTTTTTAAGAAAAAAAAAATCAGGATGAGACTTTGTATTTCACTGTATATTTTTGTTGGATCTTTCTATTAGTAACATGGTTGCATGCATCATTTTAATGCAAAGGTCGTGGACATTTTCTTTTCAAAATATAAAAATAAACTACACACATTCTCGTTGGGAATCGGTTTATTTTTCTCTTTGCTCTCCTCTCTCCCCATAAAGCAAATAAGATAGAGCTCCATTCCTCGCCATACACATTAGGGGTCGAGCATGTGGGCCCTCTCTCTTCATTCGACTATCTTTCTGGTGGTGAGAGATGTGGAGAACCACGGTGCCTTAGTGTCGGCTTGTACATAGGTTAGGGTTTCATGGGGGAGTGTTCGTGGTGGGGCGGGGGGGGGGGGGGCAACTTAGTCCAACGGATAAGGCCCCTCGAGCCTTCCCATAGGAACGGGGTCATCTACGACATCGTCGATGGCTTGATGGGGTATAATCCCACCGGCCTTTCTAATCGGTTGGTTACGGTATACAGGGTTTGTCAGTGATGGTTTCGCTTTGCCGTTATCTCTATCATGCTCGTATGGGCTTCGATGCGGCATGAAGCTTGTGAGAAATAATGAAGATTAAGATTCGGATATGAGGCTCCACATATTCTTCCTTAGGGTGTTGATTCAGTAGGACTGCGTGCATTCCAACAATGGCAGAGCTTGGCCGAAATAGCTCGGCGGGCCGACTATAAAAAATAATTATTGAGACTATGTTTCATTGCCCAAAAATACATATACACAACGGAAAATCTCATGGGCTGGACGTGCCACATCCCATTCGGCCTTGTCGTAGCTCCGCCACCGCTTCGTGACTTCACGTGCACAATCAACGACGACGGCGTAACTCCAACGATGGAGAGGTTTGCGTTACGTGTCATTGATCCGTTCAGAAAAAAAGGTCGGCCATTGGGACCTCAACGTAATTTATTTATTTCTCATTGGTGTATCTAGTGCTTGTTTGGTTAATATCTCTGAGTGCCAAAAAGTTTACAGAATCAACATATGACTATAGAAAACAGTATTACACCACTTTCAAGTGAAATCCTGATTAAGTTTATAGACATAATAATATCATTTTCTTTTTGTTTTTTTATGTGTGGAGAAAATTATATATTGTTTTTTCTTTAGTTTTCTCACGGCGGTTTTAATCGTTCGGTGTTCTCAGAATCTTGAAGTACTTCCTCCGATCCACAATAAGTGTTGTGGTATTAGTTTAAATTCAATCTAAAACTAAAAAACTTATTTTGGATCGGATGGAGTAACTTTTAATTTGTATAAGATGCTTTCTACTTTTGATAAGCTTTTACAGTAACTCTGATCCTTTTCGAAAAGAAAAATAACAGCTTGTTGTCCGAAATCGGATTGTATGGCGGTCGGCCGGGGACCGGAAAGAGGGACGTAGGCGCGGCATCGGATTCCAGAAACAGGAGCTATGCTATTGCTAGTCCCGTTCAAAGGCGAGAAGAGTCGTCTTGTCCAGGTTTCCCCGGCCGTCACCACTCACCAGGCGTAAGTAATTCGTACACTCCTTTGGTCAGCATTCTCAGGCGTAATCAGTCTCACCCGGTGCACTCCCCTCCATCTAGAACCACCACACGAAACTTCCTTTTCCAAAATAGCTTTACTTGCCGCCACAAGAAGGAAGGAATCATGTGAAAAACCATCGAAAATATTGCTGGTATGAACCCATGAGTGTACTGTTTGGTCTGAATCCAAATAAGTTCTGAGCTTTCTGACGTGTCACCGAATCAGAGATGCATGGGATTCCACGTCCACACCACCTAAACTATACTACAAGATGCTACCACAAACTGAATGAAACAATGTACAAAAAATTATCATGATGTATCTTGGAGGAAGAGAACGACCATGATGCTTGTTGGATTAGGTGAGGATGGGATGGGCCCAACTATTTTACTATCCCAAACTTTTGTACAATGTCAACCCAAATCGTACATGAGCCCTCACTACAAAGGCAGCCAATTAGAATAAATTAAACAGGGTGTTTGGACTCTGGCTAACATGCTAAACTGAGCACTAAAATAAGGGTGCATATGGGTTTGTAGCTTGGCAGTTTGCTCTGCCGTTTGACTCGCATGGTGTTGTGTTCCTGCGTCTAAACATATTATCTAGCGAGCTAGCTAAGCTACCAGGTCGCATCGATCATGTCACTAAATAAATTAGTATCCTTTCTTATTTCTAGAAGAAGTTGCTGTGTCGTTGTTAATTTGTGGACACCAGTGACCCCTGCTGCCTCTGATGCAGATCTGCATTTGACTCTGGTTTGGCGGGTTGCAGTTGCAAGTTGCAGCTGTATATGTGTTTTGTCTGACAACAGCAATGCCGAAGACTCTTGACAAACCGCCGAATTACTGAACAGTGCCAAAGATTCATACTCCATCGTAGAGCTCCTATACTATAATTCATCCATCAATCGATCCTCACGTACAATGTCAGCCATGTCCGCGTCTCAACTACTCTGAATCTCTTTGCGGGTTAGTATATAGTGTCCTGGCTGATGAAGCACTTGCATTCAGACCAGGCGTTGATGGGCTTCAACGCTTGACTATCTGTGGTGTAGATGTTTGTGGGTTACATCCAACTATAAAATCAAGTCATATATTTGCATGTCAATTTTGTTGCAATCTTCAAATCTCATTATTGACATGGTTGTGGAACGTTCAGTAACCATGAACAGCTTAAAATAACTATGATGACTCGCATATGAGTTATGACGTGTCAAGACCGAGTTCATTTCATCGGATATCCTAATTCAAATAGTAAACTTAATAACCCTGAGATTGTTGTAGCCAATTTCATGATTAATTACAGAATATAAATCGCAACTAAAACTATAATTAACATGCAACAACCTAGCATACTGGACGGATAAAAAAAAACATGTACATACACACTTAACATCAAGCAAAACTAGAGACATGAAAAGATAACAACGCACGTACAGTTCGTGTGTGGTTGTTATTGATGCAATGTTGCTGACGATGTTGGTGAAGACCGGTCAAAGTAGACAACTTTGTTGACACAAGAGAGTACTTGTATTTGCGTATTTATATCATTCATCTTACACATCTATCCCTACTTCTTCGTTAATTTAGTGTACCTATTCGATTCATAGTTGTATTGAATGTTTTGGAGACACGGTAGATTACTTGCATTTGGTTGCGGGATTGTTTAAGAAGGAGAATCACCTTCATCGTACACCTTTTACGGATTGATAAACATTAGATCATCCATTTATGATAAATTTGCTATTGTCCTATAAAACTCTGGGTTTAGGGTGTTAAACCACGACGCTACAAGTCTTCATGTCCAAGGAAACTGAAGCTTGATAGATTAGGTTGTTAGTTTAAGATCTTATCTCTGTAACAACTCTATCTCTATCTCTCTCTTATATTCCTTGTCATACAAGATTGTACGCGATCTGGGAGTTGCGCCCCAGCCTATATAAACACAAAACCGTCTATCACAAAAGATACGACGTTCAAGCCAATTTAACATGGTAACCAGAGCCTAACTCTTCCATATCGCATCTAGCCTTCCACCGAAAAAGCTTTCGCTCGCCATGGCTACCTCCGCTAGCGCTACCCACTCCGGCCTCTCAGGTCAAGTTACCGAAAGGCTTACCCGCATCAATTACATACTCTGACGAACGCAAATCACGCCTCAGCTCAGAGGTGCGGGCTTCTTCGGCTACGTCGACGGCAACATGCCGGAGCCGATGAAGAACATCATCCAAAAGGACAAAGACGGGAAGGAGGAGTCCACACCGAACCCCCTTCATCCAATCTGGGTTCGAGAGGATCAATAGGTACTCGGTTATCTTCTGAATAATCTCTCAAAGGAGGTATTGGTGCAGGTGACCTCGATCGCCCATGCACACGACCTCTGGACGGCGCTGGCAAACATGTTTTCATCCCAGTCGCTGTCTCGCGTCAACAACATCCGCGTGGCCCTGGCCAACGCACATAAGGGGACGCAGTCTGTGGCAAGCTATTTTGCACACGTGCGCTCGCTGGTGGATGAACTTGCGGCTACAGGCAAGCCGCTTGGAGATGACGAACTGATCTCCTACATCATCGCTGGTCTCGATCTCGAGTACCAGCCACTCATCTCCGTGCTCGACGCCCGAACTGCTCCAGTCTCCCTCGACGACTTATTTGCTCAAATGAGCAACTTCGACCAGAGGGTAGCCCTCTTCCAAGGGAACAACTCTGGCGGTGGCTTCAAGTCCTCTGCAAACGCGGCTATGGTGGCCGCGGCGGTGGCTCACGCTACCGAGGACCGCCGCGCAACAAGGCCAAAAACGCCGGCGGCTCCAGCAACAACTCCAGCAACTCTCGCAGCAACAGCAGCGGCGGCGGCCGGCCCTCCTACAACAACAACAAGGGCCGCCGCAACAACTCCAACTCCTCCAACCGCTCGCACCCTGATGCCATCAAGTGTCAGATCTGTGGTAAGCTTGGCCACTCAGCCAAGGACTGCTGGTACAGGTTTGACGACGACGGTGACTCGTCCCAAGATGAAAAGAAGGCTGGTGCTGCAGACGGCTCCTATGGAGTGGACACGAACTGGTATGTGGATAGTGGTGCCACAAACCACATCACCGGTGAACTTGAGAAGGTGACCATGAGGGAGAAATACCGTGGCCAAGATCACATCCACACCACAAGCGGAGAAGGTATGGAAATCTGTCATGTTGGTCACTCAATTATTAAAACCCCTTATAGGAAAATTCATCTTAGAAAAATCTTGCATGTCCCTAGTGCATCAAAAAATCTTCTCTCCATTCACCGCATTGCCCTTGATAATCATGTCTTCCTTGAATTTCACCCTTTCTATTTTTTGATCAAGGATCAGGCAACGAGGAAAATCATGTATCAAGGTAGATGTGTTCGAGGGCTCTATCCTTTGCTTCCGGAGATTGGAAGACTCAATAAGCAAGTTTTTAGTGTCACCAAATTATCCTCTACACGGTGGCATGATCGACTAGGACATGCATCTTTTTTTTAGTTGAATGAGTGCTTAGGAAAAATAAGCTCCCATATGTTGGAGAGCGTAGTGTTGAAACTATTTGTGATTCTTGCCAAAGAGCTAAAAGTCATCAGTTACCTTATCCAATTTCTACCAGTGTTTCTACCAAGCCATTGCAACTCATTTTTTCGGATGTATGGGGGCCTGCTCCTTCATCTGTTGGTAGACATACGTACTATGTTAGTTTCATCGATGACTATAGCAAATACACTTGGATCTATCTCCTTAAGAAAAGATCTGATGTTTTCCAAGTCTTTCGTAATTTTCAAGCACCCGTTGAACACAAATTTGATGCTAAAATCATAGCCCTCCAATCTGATCGGGGAGGTGAATATGAGAAAATAAACTCGTTCCTTCAAGAACTTGGAATTTCTCATCACGTGTCTTGCCCCCATGCCCATCAACAAAATGGGTCGGCAGAACGTAAGCACCGCCATATTGTAGAAGTTGGTCTTGCTCTACTTGCTGGTGCCTCCATGCCCTTCAAATTCTGGGATGAGGCATTCCTTGCTGCCGTTCATATTATAAATATGCTCCCAAGCCGTGTCATAAACAATGAAACACCCACCGAGAGACTCCTCCACATCAAACTCGATTACACCTCTCCGCGTGTTTTTGGATGTGCATGTTGGCCTAATCTTCGGCCATACAACACTCGTAAACTCATGTTTAGATCCAAACAATGTGTCTTCATTGGATATAGTGCCCATCACAAAGGTGTCAAGTGCCTAGATGTGTCTACAGGGCGGGTTTATATCTCCAGAGATGTCATTTTTGACGAGACCAAGTTTCCCTTCGCTGATCTTCATCCAAACGTCGGTGCCCTACTCTGAAAAGAAATTTTGCTTCTACCTTTGTCTCTCACCGGGTCTGATTCAAGGGGGGATGAAAATTGTGTTGATTCATCATTGACTAACCTTCCTAATCATGTGCATGAGCCCTATGATGCAGCAGGAGAAATTACAGGTGAAGAAATCACTCAAAACGATCAAGAATTCGCTTCTCGTGGGCCATATTTCATGTGTCCGCAGCCGGGGAGCAAATCCCCCTCGGGATTGCCGCAGCAGCACCTGCCTAGGCGATCGTCTTTGGAGTCTGTGCCGCTGCTGCAGCCGCACCTGCCCAGTCGATCTCCTTTGGAGTCTGTGCCGCTGCATGCGTCGCCCAGCGGAGATAGTCCACCAGCCGACAGCTCGACAGGCGACACGCGGCACACACCTGCGCTCTGTTCGCCCGCGAGACAGCGCTGGCCAGCCGACGGACCCGTCTGCTATGGGCGGCGATGCACTGGCACTGAACCCGGGGCTGATCCTGTCGGTCCCGTGCAGAGCGCCAGGGTCATCGGTGGATCTTCTGCGCCACGTGCACCTGATCAGTACTCCACCACAGCCGCAGAATATCCCGAGTTGGTGCATGCTACAGGACCAACGTGAGGTGCACCCGCAGGATTGGCTGTGCCGAGGGATGGTGAAGCCGAACCTGTGCAGCCTTGGACTCGACTTCAAAAAGGGGTAATCACACATGTTAACTATAAAACAAAGTTTGGTCTCGCTTGTTGCAACACAGGTGAACCTGGTACAGGTGAGGAAGCTCTCAAGGATGCACATTGGAAGAAAGCCATGGAAGAAGAATACCTGGCACTCCAGAAAAACAAAACGTGGCATCTAGTTCCTCCAACACGAGGTAAGAACCTAATTGATTGCAATTGGGTTTTTTGAATCAAAAGAAAGTCAGTGGAACCATTGACCACTACAAAGCAAGACTTGTGGAAAAGGGGTTCAAACAAAGGTATGGCATAGATTATGAGGACACGTTCAGTCCTGTTGTTAAAGTTGCCACCATTCGCCTTGTATTGTCTATTGCCGTATCCAGGGGATGGAGCCTTAGACAGCTAGATGTGCAGAATGTGTTTCTTCATGGTGTTCTGGAAGAGGAAGTATATATGAAGCAGCCTCCTGGGTTTGTAAGTAAAAACTCACCATCCTATGTGTGCAAGCTTGACAAAGCCCTATATGGACTAAAACAAGCTCCTAGGGCGTGGTACTCACGCCTTAGTCAGAAACTACAAGCACTTGGTTTCATTGCATCTAAGTCTGATACATCTCTGTTCATTTACAATAAGTCAAACACATCCATATTTGTACTGATCTATGCTGATGATATCATTGTCACTAGTTCATCTGATCAGGCAGTGACAAGACTGTTGAAGGACTTAAGTGCTGAGTTTGCTTTAAAGGATTTGGGTGATCTGCATTATTTCTTAGGGATTGAGGTAAAGAAACATGATGATGGTCTTCATCTATCTCAGGAAAAATATGTTGTTGATCTGGTAAAAAGAGTTGGTCTTCAAGGATGTAAACCATCACCAACTCCTATGTCTAGTTCAGAAAAATTGTCACTCATAGAAGGAGATCTCTTAAATCAGGAAGATAGTACAAATTACAGAAGTCTGGTAGGAGCACTTCAGTACTTAACCCTGACTAGGCCTGACATCTCCTTTGTTGTCAACAAAGTATGTCAGTTCCTTCATGCACCCACTACAATCCATTGGACTGCTGCCAAGCGTATAGTAAGATATGTGAAAAACACTATGAACCTTGGTCTTACCTTTAATAAGTCTTCATCTACTTTAGTCAGTGCTTTCTCTGACTCTGACTGGGCAGGGTGTATAGACGACAGACGCTCTACTCGTGGGTTTGCAGTATTTTTTGGACCCAATCTAATATCTTGGTGTGCAAAGAAACAACCTACTGTGTCAAGATCAAGTACTGAAGCTGAGTATAAGGCACTTGCAAATGCCACAACTGAAATCATTTGGGTACAATCCATGCTGAGAGAACCTGGTGCTAAAAGCATCAAAGTTCCATGTCTGTGGTGTGACAACCTTGGTGCTACCTACCTATCTGCTAATCCTATGTTTCATGCAAGAACAAAATGGTGGAATTATGCCCTAGAGGCAATGATAAATAAGTTATTATTATAATTCCTGTATCAAGATAATCGTTTATTATCCATGCTATAATTGTATTGAATGAAGTCTTAGATACATGTGTGGATACATAGACAAAACACTGTCCCTAGCAAGCCTCTAGTTGGCTAGCTAGTTGATCAAGGATAGTCAAGGTCCTCTGACTATGTACAAGGTGTTGTTGCTTGATAACTGGATCACATCATTGGGTGAATCATGTGATGGACTAGACCCAAACTAATGAACGTAGCATGTTGATCGTGTCATTTTGTTGCTACTGTTTTCTGCGTGTCAAGTATTTATTCCTATGACCATGAGATCATATAACTCACTAGCACCGGAGGAATGCCTTGTGTGTATCAAACGTCACAACGTAACTGGGTGACTATAAAGATGCTCTACAGGTATCTCCGAAGGTGCCCGTTGAGTTAGTATGGATCAAGACTGGGATTTGTCACTCCGTGTGACGGAGAGGTATCTCGGGGTCCACTCGGTAATAAAACATCACACACAAGCCTTGCAAGCAATGTGACTTAGTGTAAGCCATGGGATCTTGTATTACGGAACGAGTAAAGAGACTTGCCAGTAAACGAGATTGAAATAGGTATGCGGATACTGACGATCGAATCTCGGGCAAGTAACATACCGAAGGACAAAGGGAATGACATACAGGATTATATGAATCCTTGGCACTGAGGTTCAACCGATAAGATCTTCGGAGAATATGTAGGATCCAATATGGGCATCCAGGTCTGGCTATTGGATATTGACCGAGGAGTCTCTCGGGTCATGTCTACATAGTTCTCGATCCCGCAGGGTGTGCACACTTAAGGTTCGACGATGTTTTATGCGTATTTGAGTTATATGGTTGGTTACCGAATGTTGTTCGGAGTCCCGGATGAGATCACGGACGTCACGAGGGTTTCTGGAATGGTTGAGAGACGAAGATTGATATATAGGATGACCTCATTTGATTACCGGAAAGTTTTCGGCATTACCGGGAATGTACCGGGAGTGACGAATGGGTCCGGATGTTCACCGGGGGGGGGGGGGGCAGCCCACCCGGGGAAAGCCCATAGGCCTTAGGGGTGCCGCATCAGCCCTTAGTGGGCTGGTGGGACAGCCCAAGAGGCCCTATGCGCAGGAGATAGGAAAAATCAAAGAGAAAGAAAAAAAAGGGGGAAGTGGGAAGGTAGAGAAGGACTCCACCTTCCAATCCTAGTTGGACTAGGATTGGAGGAGGACTCCTCCTCCCCCCCTTCGGCCGATCCCTTGAGGCTCCCTTGATCCTCAAGGCAGGTCCCTCCCCCTCCCTCCTATATATACTGAGGTACTAGGGCTGATTTGAGACAACTTTGCCACGACAGCCTGACACATACCTCCACGGTTTTTCCCTCTAGATCGTATCTCTGCGGAGCTCGGGAGGACCCCTCCTGAGATAGATTACCACCAACCTCCGTAGCACCTTCACGCTGCCGGAGAACTCATCTACCTCTCCGTCTCTCTTGCTGGATCAAGAAGGCCGAGATCATCGTCGAGCTGTACGTGTGCTGAACGCGGAGGTGCCGTCCGTTCGGCACTAGATCGGAGCGGATCGTGGGACGGATCGCGGGATGGTTCGTGGGACGGTTCGCGGGGCGGATCGAGGGACATGAGGACGTTCCACTACATCAACCGCGTTTATTAACGCTTCCTGCTGTGCGATCTACAAGGGTACGTAGATCGGAAATCCTCTCTCATAGATGGACATCACCATGATAGGTCTTTGTGCGCGTATATTTTTTTTTGTTTCCCATGCGACATTCCCCAACAGTGGCATCATGAGCTTGGTTCATGCGTAGATGTAATCTCGAGTAGAACACAAAAGTTTTTGTGGGCGGTGATGTGCGATTTGCTGCCCTCCTTAGTCTTTTCTTGATTCCGCGGTATTGTTGGATCGAAGTGGCTCGGACGGACATCACTCGTACGCTTACGAGAGACTGGTTTCATCGCTACGAGCAACCCCGTTGCTCAAAGATGACTAGCGAGTGTCGGTTTCTCCAACTTTAGTTGAATCGGATTTGACAGAGGAGGTCCTTGGAGAGAGGTTAAATAGAAATTCATACATCTCCGTTCTGGTGTTTGCGTAAGTAAGATGCGATCCTACTAGATACCCATGGTCACCACGTAAAACATGCAACAACAATTAGAGGACGTCTAACTTGTTTTTGCAGGGTATGCTTGTGATGTGATATGGCCGACGATGTGATGTGATATATTGGATGTATGAGATGATCATGTTGTAATAGTTAATATCGACTTGCACGTCGATGGTACGGCAACCGGCAGGAGCCATAGGGTTGTCTTTAAACTAATGTTTGTGCTTGCAGATGCGTTTACTATATTGCTAGGACGTAGCTTTAGTACTAATAGCATGAGTAGCACGACAACCCCGATGGCGACACGTAGATGGAGATCATGGTGTGGCGCTGGTGACAAGAAGATCGTGCCGGTGCTTTGGTGATGGAGATCAAGAAGCACATGATGATGGCCATATCATGTCACTTATGAATTGCATGTGATGTTAATCCTTTTATGCACCTTATTTTGCTTAGAACGACGGTAGCATTATGAGGTGATCTCTCACTAAAATTTCAAGATGAATTTGTGTTCTCCCCGACTGTGCACCGTTGCTACAGTTCGTCGTTTCGAGACACCACGTGATGATCGGGTGTGATAGACTCAACGTTCACATACAACAGGTGCAAAACCATTGCACATGCGGAACACTCGGGTTAAGCTTGACGAGCCTAGCATGTGCAGACATGGCCTCGGAACACATGAGACCGAAAGGTCGATCATGAATCATATAGTTGAAAAGGATCGAGATGGACCTAGAGGGGGGGGGGTGAATAGGTACAGTTCCAAATTTTAATAATTACTTAGCAATTTTAGGCAAAAGTGCGGAATATGAGTGTAGGCCTAATAATTGCTATGACAAGGAGTAAGCTATTTAGAGTGAAGTAAGGCAAGCGGTAAACAATAATCAAATACAAATACGTAATAAGGATTAACACAAGTAGAGAGTTAGGGTTA
Source organism: Hordeum vulgare subsp. vulgare (assembly GCF_904849725.1). Classification (NCBI taxonomy): domain Eukaryota; kingdom Viridiplantae; phylum Streptophyta; class Magnoliopsida; order Poales; family Poaceae; genus Hordeum; species Hordeum vulgare. The sequence continues at coordinate 501,407,532 of NC_058518.1, forward strand.
GGAATAACCGAAACTCCAAGAGAGACAATGATGTATCGTGATGTTCACTTCCTTGGAGGGAAGCTACGTCACCATTAGAGGGGCGGATGTTACCACGAAGGCACACCAACGCCACGAAGTCTCACCCTATTCTCCCTTTGAGATAACTCCACGAAGGCGTTTCTCAACCACTAGTGGTAAGCCTTGAGGTGGCTTCCAAACCTTCACAAACTTTCTGGAGGAAATCACAATGGTTTGATTCCTCTCCGAGACTCCTACCGCCTAGGAGTCTCCAACCTCCAAGAGTAACAAGATCACGGGGATTGCTCAAAACTTGCTCAAATCACAAATCACTTTGGTGGGAAGGAGGAGAAGGAGACGATCTATATTTTGATTGGAACAACACTCAAAGGGACTCACAATGCTCTTGGGATCTAAGATTTGGTGTAGACAAGACTGAGTGAGAAGAAAGGTGTTCTTGGATGTGTTCTAGCTGTGTTGGACACCCTCTCACGAAGTGGGAGGGGGTATATATAGTGGGGAGAGTAAAACAGCCGTTGGGGACACTTTAAGTCACACAGGGTTCGGACGTCCGGCAGTTTACGGAAGTCCGGGCGTCCACAAGGGGTCGGACGTCCGACAGGGGTCGGTCGTCCGAGAGCTGTAGATATGTCTGGAAACACTGTGAGTTGAACAGGGACCGGACGTCCGGAGAAGGCCGGAAATCCGAGTTATTCGACTCAACTTCTTCTGGTGCTAGGTTCCGGATTTCTGAAGGGGGACGGACGTCCGGCCCTCGGACGTCCGGAGGGAGCCGGAAGTCCGAGTTATATGGGTCACGTTCTTCTGGTGCAGGGCTCCGGATTTCCGAAGCTGGTCGGTCGACCGGCCCTCGGATGTCCGGAGGGAGCCGGAAATCCGAGTTATAGGACTCAAGTTCTTCTGGTGCAGAGCTCCGGATTTCCGAAGCCTGTCGGTCGTCCGACCCTTGACCGGCCCTCAGACGTCCGGAGGGAGCCGGAAATCCGAGGCTTTAGACCTGTTTTGAGATAGGAGCAGAGTAGAGAATATGTGGTATTGAGCAGAATAGTGAAGATGTGGTATGAGCAAGTTCATCGCAAAACCTGTGATCCCCTCTTAATAGTGCGGGATCCTTATACTCAAGAATAGTGTCGTGGGTATAAGCCTGACAGTAGATGTGTAGGGTACGAAAAGGATGGGCAGAACCTTAGCTACGGCGAGGTTGTATGGGTTCAGGCCCCTCTGCGATGGAGGTAATAGCCCTACGCCTCAGTGCTCAGGGAGCTTGTTGTCGAGTGGAAATATAGAATACAATGAGTTGCTAACCCCTCTACCAGTGAGGGAGGGTGGCTTATATAGAGTGCGCTGCCCTCCACAACGGTTCCGGTACAGGGTTGGAGTAGTGGGGATTGAATGCGTACGTTACAGGTAACATATGCTCTAAATGCTAATAAATGCACCCGGAAACGTGCGACCGTTTCCCTCCACAGAGGTTACGATGTACCGAGTGTATCCAGTCGGTTAGCTTGGTATCCTCCGAATGCTAGTCTCCGACTGGATGGTCGAGGACCTATTACCGACTGGATGATGGGGACTCCTTAATTCAGTCGGGGCTAACTAAGGGCCTTGTCCTTTGTGAGGGGTAGTCCTTGGGTAGGACCTACATGGCAGGCCTATGATCCTACCCTAGGACTATGACCCCATCAAATAGTAAACTCAAAATGATAGTCTACATCATCTTTTCTCAATCCCGAGCCTTCTTGACATATAAATCCCGATCTTCTCAGACCACCTTTGGCACATAATTCTCAATCTACTAAAGTACTTGCCATCCTGAGATACACTCAACAAATAGGATTAGTTTCCTATGTATATGTTGTCATTAACACCGAAAGTCGATTAGGGTTATAGCATGCACTTTCAATCTCCCCCTTTTTGGTAGTTGATGACAACATATACATAGGTCTCAAAAAGATTTAACATACATTATAGCCTTGGAGAGATTTTGTACGGGGCTCCCCCTTAGTATGTGCATGATAAAATATCGGAGCTCCCTTTTAATGTGTGTATCGAACATATAATGGATCATCATGTAAAGATAATAGATCATCTTAGAAAGACAATAGATCATCATAGAAGTAGTGGAGCAAAAAATAATAGCCTATGATGATATCATAGCAATCCATAGCAATCACAACATTCATAAGTAGCCATACATGAGTTTATCCATTACATTACTCAACCATGCAAATTTAGACTAAATCTCCAAAGACTAAAAACTACGATACATTACTCCCCCTTTGGCACCAAGTACCAAAAAGGGAGGCACCAACATCATCAACCATGCTCAGAGCTCATCAGCATCATCATCAGCATCATCCTCATCGTCAGGCAAGCCACTGCCACCAGCCTCGTCAAGGAAATCAGCCCACTTAGGACCAGATGGGAAGCCAAAGTCAGAAGGAGGAGCAGCAGGAAGGGCCTCATCATCACTCACATCAAGAGCGCCCGAGTCTCTCAGACGAGCCTTGAGGGCATTCTTGGAGGAGACTAGGCGAGAAACCACTTCATGGGTTTGACCACACTGGAAAGAGATGGCCTTCATCATAGCAGAATGTGCCTTGCCAAGGAAGTTGGCAAAGCGACCGAGAGGAGCGGAGCTAGATGAGGGGGTTGCTGACCGGGCAGCAGTGCGGCGAGTGGATGTGGAGGATGGGGTTTTCTTGGGAGCATAGTTATCCGCCATGTGAGCAGGAATGACCCACTTGCGATGTGTTTGAGTGACAGCAACATAGAAATCAGCAACATGATTAATAAGAGCCTGGATGAAGGGGGCATGAGGAAAATCTCGCTTGTATTGAAAACTAGCAAGCCGAATCTCATGCCAGAGAAAGTGAGGCACATTAATTTTGCTCTTGGGGTGCTCGTACAAGTGTGACATGATGTCAATACAGTAGCCACTGCAAGAGCCCTTATCACCCATCTTGGGATAGATGGTGCGGATAAGACACTGAAAGATGATAAAGTAAGGTGAACGCCAGATGGATACCTGGTTAAGATCCTTCATGCGTTCATCCGCATCAAGCTCACGGAGTGGTTTGAGGAGATACCCACACGCCTCAATGGACTTAGGTGCATGGTTAGGATCATTCCTATGTATTTTGAAGCCGGAGTTGGGGAAACCAAGTGCGGCAACAAACGTATCATAAGAAGCTGTGAAGCGAACGTCAGAGGTGATCCAGCTAACAGTGTGGTTTGGACCAAAGAAGCATGTGGCATAGAACTGGTGAATGGTGGCAGCGTTAAAATCACGATGAAAGGCAAACGGGGCAGCAAGCCCCGATGCCTCAATAAGCTCAATGGCACCTGGGTATTTCGCTGGATGCATGCGAATATGCTCAAGATCTATGAAGTGATGAACAGAGAGACCCTTAGGAACTATGACTGTAGTAAAAATGTCCGCCTGGATGTGTGTGCGGAAACGTGAGTCCGTAGAGTCACGTACGACAGAGAATTGATCAATGTCGCGGCGGAAAGTGAGGTATGAAGACTTGGCAAGCGTGGTGAAGTTCGTGACTTCACGACCTAAGGTAGCAGGGGGTTCAAGTGAGATGCGACGAGCTTCACCTGCGGGCTCAGCAGGAGGAGGTGGTGGCATATAGGACGCCCTGCGAGTCCCGGGCTTTAGCATGGACCTCCGATCGGCAGGCTGGTCAGCACGATCCTCGGCGGCAAGCTCATCCTCAAAGTTAGAGCCATCACCATCAGACGACGAGGGGAGCTATGGAGACGGAGGACGCCGGGCAGTCCATTTGAAGGGACGACGTTGCCCTTCCGAGTCCGACCCCGTGCCAGTAGGGGCACGAGCGGATGAGCTAGCAACGTCCTTCCGGGCGGCGTGCTTAACCCTGGGCATGGTGCATAACAACCTACACGGATGGAAACCCAAATGAGGAACGAACATGGTCAAACCATATGAATGAACACGTGGACTTGGGAGAGAGGGAACCAAACGCGATGGGAACGGAGGAGATACCTGCAGATGGATCCCGCGGAGGAAGAAGAGGAAGAAGAGAAGGATACACGGAGGAGATCAGGCAGATCTCGGGAGTGGCGGCGTGGGCGAGCGCTGCTGGTGCTGGCGGCGGCGGCTGCAGGGGAAAAAAGGGGGCTCGTGAGGGCTAGGGCAAAGCCCAGCCCCGCGCCCATCTATTTATAGGCCCCGATGTGTCGGACGTCCGACAGGCGTGGGACGTCCGACAGGCGTGGGACGTCCGGAGAGGATTCTGCCCTCGGACGACCGACACTGACCGGACGTCCGGAATGAGGTTAGCCGCCGGACGTCCGAGACACGTCGGACGACCGAGAGGGAGGAGGAGACAGAGGCTGACTCTGGAATTTTTTATGATGAGATGATGATTTTTCATGGTTTCTCACAAAGAGCACGAACATAGTTGCCTACAAGCATTACATATACTACTTGTGGACAGAAGTTGATTTATGCATACTTTGTAAGCTCAAAACACAAAATTATGACCCACTCCCCCTAAATGCATGCCCACATCTAGACACAAACATAATGTGAGTGTGTGTATGTGTGCAAGGTTTCAAGTTATGTTATCAAGCTCCAAGATACCAAGTTCACGCCTAAGTTGACAGAACCTAGCTACGCTAAGTGGCTTGGTGAAAATGTCGGCGAGCTGCATGTCGGTACACACATGGGTAATATCAATGTCACCCTTTTGCACATGGTCTTTCAAGAAATGATACCTAATATCAATATGTTTTGTGCGAGGGTGATCAATGGGGTTCTCAGAGATCTTGATGGCACTTTCATTATCACAGAGAAGAGGAACGTGTCGATACGTGATACCATAATCCTTTAGGGTTTGCCTCATCCATAGCAGTTGGGTTGCACAGCTTGCGGCTGCAATATATTCGGCCTCAGCCGTGGAGAGAGAAACACAGTTATGCTTTTTCGAGGACCAACTTACCAAGGAGCGTCCAAGAAACTGACATGCACCGGAAGTGGATTTCCGTCCCACTTTGTCACCGGCCCAATCCGCATCGGAGTACCCAATAAGATCGAACTTTGCATCCTTAGGGTACCATAAGCCTAACTTTGGGGTGTGAACAAGGTATCTAATAATATGCTTAACCGCCGTATGATGGCTTTCCCTAGGGGAAGCTTTAAATCTAGCACATATGCCTACACTTAACATGATGTCCGGTCTAGATGCGCAAAGATAAAGTAGCGAACCAATCATGGAGCGGTAGGTAGATGGGTCAAAAGGAATACCGTTGGTGTCTTCATTTAGAACTACATCTGTGGCCATGGGTGTCTCCATTGGTTTAGCATTTGTCATATCAATTTTTTCAAGAATGTCCTTGAGGTACTTAGTTTGAGACAAGAAAATCCCTTCTTGAAATTGTTGTATTTGAAACCCAAGAAAGAACTTCAAGTCCGTGTTGAGTGACATCTCAAAGGTCTTGGTCATGGAGGCCGCAAACTTCTTGCAAAAATGGATGTTAGGAGAACCAAAAATGATGTCATCTACATAGATTTGGCATAAGATCAAATCACCATTTTCCCTCTTAGTAAAAAGAGTGGGATCGATCACCCCCACCACAAAGCCATCATCGAGTAGGAACTTCTTAAGATGATCGTACCAAGCATGGGGTGCTTGTTTGAGGCCATACAGAGCCTTGTGCAGTTTGTATACATGGTCTTTGTGGTGAGGGTCAACAAACCCAGGTGGTTGTGATACATATACCTCTTCTTGTAGAGGACCGTTAAGAAAAGCACTTTTCACATCCATTTGATGCAAAGTAAAACCATTGAAAGCAGCATAGGCCAATAAAATGCGAATGGATTCAAGATGAGCAACAGGGGCGAAAGTCTCACCAAAGTCCAAACCTTCAACTTGGGAGTACCCCTGTGCTACTAACCTTGCCTTGTTGCGTAGGACAGTCCCACTCTCATCTTCCTTGTTCTTGAAAATACATTTAGTTCCAATGACATTATGTTCCTCAGTTGGTCGCTCTACCAATGAACATACTTCGTTGCGTGTAAAACTGTTCAACTCTTCTTGCATAGGAAGGAGCCAGTCATTGTCACACAATGCATCCTGAACCCTGTGTGGCACGATACTAGAGACAAACGAAAAGTGAGCACAAAAGTTTGTTAATTGTTTACGAGTCAATCTACCTTCCGACACGCCGGTGAGGATTTGATCAATATCAACACGACCGGCCACACGTGGCATGATGGAGGTCAGGGTTTCACGAGGTTCGACTTCGTTTCCATCATCAACGTCCTCAACATATGGATCATTTATGTGCGGAGGAAGATATTCCTCTTTGCGTTGGACCTGTTGAGGTTCATCATCAAGCATATCCATACTTTGGTTTAGCTCTTGAAGATCAACTTGTTCTTGAGTGTGATCAGAGTGAGAGACATGTTCTCCCACTTGATCCTCAACAACTGGCATGATATGTGTGCTAGTATCTTGTGGAGGTACGGGCAGTGAACTGTCTTGAGGATGAGAAATACTCTCGTCATCTTCATCATCATCATGGGGTCTTTGTTCCATGGGAAGAAGTGCACCTACACCCATGTTCAAGATATCTTGTGAGGAGTCTTCTTCACCTGCATCACTTAGATCAACTTGCTCCCCATGGGAGCGGTTAAATTCATCAAACGTCACGTCACAGGTTTCTATAACACATCCAGTGGATTTGTTGTAGACTCTGTAGGCGTGAGAGTTTGATCCATAGCCAACAAAAATCCCTTCAGTTGTTTTGGATTGAAATTTTCCTAACCGTTCCCGTTTGTTGAGGATGAAACACTTGCATCCAAACACACGAAAGTACTTAACATTGGGCTTGTTCCCAGTTAGGAGCTCATATGGAGTCTTCTCCAATATTGATCGAAGGAAGAGCCGGTTTAATGCATGACATGCTGTGTTGACGGCCTCACCCAAAAACTATGTGGTGACTTGTATTCGTCTAACATGGACCTTGCCATTTCCACAAGTGTCCAGTTCTTCCTCTCTGCCACACCATTTTGCTGAGGGGTGTAAGGTGCAGAGTACTGATGTTCAATTCCCTCATCACTCAGAAATTCTTCTAGGGTGTAGTTCTTGAACTCAGAGCCATTATCACTTCTTATTGCCTTGATGTCCTTGTCAAACTTCCGTTGGGCTTGTTTGGCAAAATCAATGAAGGTGATCTTCGTCTCGTCCTTGGACTTGAGAAAGAACACCCATGTATATCTTGAGTAATAATCAACAATGACTAGGCCATACTTTTTACCTCCAAGACTTGCCCATGAAGGAGGCCCAAACAGATCCAGATGAAGGAGCTCTAACGGCCTCGAAGTGGATACAATGTTCTTGGGTGGATGTTTTGATTGATGTTGTTTCCCAGCTATGCATGCACTGCACACACGATCTTTCTTAAAAGATACATTTGTTAGTCCAAGGATGTGATTGCCGTTTAAGAGATTTTGAAGATTTCTCATGCCGACATGGGCGAGCCGGCGATGCCACAACCATCCCATGTCGGCCTTGGCCATTAGACAAGTTGTATGGAAGGTTCTCTCTTTCGAGAAATCAACCATGTAAAGGTTGCCATCCAACTCTCCAACAAAGGCCACTTCGAGAGTGTCTCTCTTAAAGACTTTCACATCCGTTAGTCCGAATAATGTGTCATAACCAACGGAAGCCAATTGGCGAACTGAAAGCAAATGATATTGAAGAGATTGGATAAGCATGACATTTGCAATAGACATGTCATTAGTGATTGCCACCTTGCCCAACCCAATTACCTGCCCTTTCGACCCTCCACCAAATACAATGCTCATGTATGGTCGAATGGCTTGCATGAAGTCATAGAGCAAGTTACGATCTCCGGTCATATGATTGGTGCATCCACTGTCGATCACCCATTTGGCTCCTCCGGAGAAAACAGCCTGTAACGAATTAAGAGTTGGTTTGAGGTACCCATTTCGTCATGGGGACTTTCACATTAGTTACAAGAGTCTTAGGGACCCAAATAGCATAAAATCGGAATGCATTATGGGGACCAACAAATTTAGCATAAACCTCTCCTTCCTTTGATTTGCGAAGTACATAGGATGGAGGCATGGATTCAGTTGTCTTGTTGAGAGTAGGCGAACCCCTAGTGGTCGACCCACTCACAACCTTACCTTTCTCCTTGTGTCCCTCTCGTACAAATACTTCTTTAAGCGGAGTGGTACACTTGAGAGGAGATGCACTTTTCTTGGCGGTGCTTGGGTTGAACCCAAGCCCTTCCTTGGCAAGGCCTCCATTGTGTCGACTTAAGATCTCATTGAGAGTCTTTTGTCCTTGTGCACATGTCATGAGACCTCTGTCTAGCTGTGCCTTTAGCGAACAGTTTTCCTCAAGGATAGATGTCAGTTCACTACTAGAGTTAGTAGTGCAGGTATCAACATTAATAATAGGTTAGGAGTAAGCCTGAGCTAAAGTGTCAAGATAAGTAACCTTGAGTGCCTCAAAGCTCTTTGTAAGAACAGTGAGTTTCTCTTCCTTGTCTTTGAGAGACAAGATAGACGCTCACAGCCCTTAGAAAGGGAAGCATGAGAGTTCACTAGTTGGTTTTTATCATTTAGTAACTCTTTGCACACAGATTCAGCCTTTTTCAAGGAGGCAAGATCATTAGCATGTTTATCAAGGTTTTCACCTACTTTTGAGCATAATGCATCATTTTGTGCTTCCTCATACAGGACTTTCTGCTCAAGGATTTCATTTCTTTCCTTCTCCTCGGTGACGAGGGTTTCGAGTTCCTTGATGGTATTGGTGTGCTTACTCACCATTTCCATAAGTATGCGAAACATAGTGAGCTTCTTTCCTTAAAGAGAGCACATAAATTTGTTTATTTTAGCAAACATGGGATGATCTAAGTCATTATCCTCATAGTGATCTTCCGCATCAAGATACTCATCAGATGGGGTAGACGTTGGGTAACGTAGCATAAATTCAAAATTTTCCTACGCATATTCAGATCTTCCTATGGAGAGACCAGCAATGAGAGAGGCATAAGAGCATCTTCATACCTTTGAAGATCGCAAAGAGGAAGCGTTGCTAGAACGCGGTTGATGGAGTCGTACTCGCAGCGATTCCGATCTAGTGCCGAACTACGGCACCTCCGCGTTCAACACACGTGCAGCCCGGTGACGTCTCCCGCACCTTGATCCAACAAGGAGGAGGGAGAGGTTGGGGAAGAACTCCAGCAGCACGACGGCGTGGTGTCGATGGAGAGACGAGGTCTCCCGGCAGGGCTTCGCCAAGCACCGGCAGAGAGGAGGAGGAAGAAGGGCAGGGCTGCGTCGAGAGAGAGGCAAAAGTCTGATCTCCTATGGCCAAAAGTGCCCACTATATATAGGGGGAGGGAGGGGTGCGCCCCCTTAGGGTTTCCCTCTCCTCGGGGGGCGGCAGCCCTAGATGGGGGCTGGTGCGGCGGCCAAGGGGGGGGAGGAGGGGTGTGGCGCACCCGTGGTGGGCCTTAGGCCCACCTGGCTTTGGGTTTGCCCCCCCTTTTCTCTCCCCCACGCATTGGGCTGAGTGGGGAGGCGCACCAGCCCACCTAGGGGCTGGTTCCCTTCCCCACTTGGCCCACCTTACTTCCCGGGGTCGTTTCCCCCCTTTGGTGGACCCCCGGGCCACCTCCGGTGGTCCCGGTGGTCCCGGTACATTACCGGCGATGCCCGAAACACTTCCGGTATCCGAAACCGTCCGTCCTATATATCAATCTTTACCTCCGGACCATTCCGGAGCTCCTCATGACGTCCGGGATCTCATCTGGGACTCCGAACAACTTTCGGTAACCATGTATAACAAGTCCCTATAACCCTAGCGTCATCGAACCTTAAGTGTGGAGACCCTACGGGTTCGGGAGACAGGCAGACATGACCGAGACGCCTCTCCGGCCAATAATCATCAGCGGGGTCTGGATACCCATGGTGGCTCCCACTTGCTCCACAATGATCTCATCGGATGAACCACGATGTCAAGGATTCAATCAATCCCGTATACGATTCCCTTTGGCTGTTGGTATAGAACTTGCCCGAGATTCGATCGTCGGTATACCTATACCTTGTTCAACCTCGTTACCGGTAAGTCTCTTTACTCGTTCCGTAGCACGTCATCGTGTGACGAACTCCTTAGTCACATTGAGCTCATGATGATGTTCTGCCGAGTGGGCCCAGAGATACCTCTCCGTCACACGGAGTGACAAATCCCAATCTCGATTCGTACCAACCCAACAGACACTTTCGGAGGTACCCGTAGTGCACCTTTATAGTCACCCAGTTACGTTGTGACGTTTGATACACCCAAAGCACTCCTACGGTATCCGGGAGTTGCACAATCTCACGGTCGAAGGAAAAGACACTTGACATTAGATCTTTAGCATACGAACAATACGATCTAGTGCTATGCTTAGGATTAGGTCTTGTCCATCACATCATTCTCCCAATGATGTGATCCCGTTATCAATGACATCTAATGCCCATGATCAGGAAACCATGATCATCTATTGACTAACGAGCTAGCCAACTAGAGGCTTGCTAGGGACACATTGTGATCTATTTATTCACACATGTACCACTGTTTCCTGTTAATACAATTATAGCATGAACAATAGACGATTATCATGAACAAGGAAATATGATAATAACCATTTTATTATTGCCTCTAGGGCATATTTCCAACAGTCTCCCACTTGCACTAGAGTCAATAATCTAGTTACGTTGTGATGTATCGAACACCCATAGCATTATGGTGTTGATCATGTTTTGCTCGTGGAAGAGGTTTAGTAAACGGGTCTGCAATATTCAGATCCGTGTGTACTTTAAAAATATCTATCACTCCACTCTGGACATGGTCCTGGATGGAGTTGTAGCGGCGTTTGATGTGCTTCGTCTTCCGGTGAAACCTGGGCTCCTTGGCTATGGCAATGGCCCGAGTGTTATTACAGAAGAGTGTCATTGGACCCGACGCGCTTGGAACCACTCCAAGGTCGGTGATGAGCTCCTTCATCTAAATTCCTTCATGAGCTGCTTCTGAAGCAGCTATGTACTCCGCTTCACATGTAGATGCTGCCACGACTTCTTGCTTGCTACTGCACCAGCTCACTGCCCCACCATTCAACACATATACGTATCCAGTCTGTGACTTAGAGTCATCCGGATCTGTGTCGAAGCTAGCGTCGACATAACCCTTTACGACGAGCTCTTCGTCACCTCCATAAACGAGAAACATTTCCTTAGTCCTTTTCAGGTACTTAAGGATATTCTTGACCGCTGTCCAGTGTCCATACCGGGATCACTTTGGTACCTCCCTACCAAGCTTATGGCAAGGTTTATATCAGGTCTGGTACACAACATGGCATACATTAGAGAGCCCACGGCTGATGCGTAGGGGACAGAACTCATCTTCTCTCTATCTGCTGCCGTGGTCGGGGACTGAGTCTTACTCAATCTCACACCTTGCAAAACTGGCAAGAACCCTTTCTTTGAGTTTTCCATATTGAACTTCTTCAATATCTTGTCAAGGTATGTACTTTGCGAAAGACCTATGAGGCGTCTTGATCTATCTCTATAGATCTTGATGCCTAATATGTATGCAGCTTCTCCAAGGTCCTTCATTGAAAAACACTTGTTCAAATAGGCCTTTATGCTCTCCAACATCTCTATATTATTCCCCATCAATAATATGTCATCCACATACAGTATGAGGAAAGCTACAGAGCTCCCACTCACTTTCTTGTACAGACAGGCTTCTCCGTAAACCTGTATGAACCCAAACGCTTTAATCACCTCATTAAAGCGAATGTTCCAACTCTGAGATGCTTGCACCAGCCCATAGATGGAGCGCTGGAGCTTGCACACTTTGTTAGCATCCTTAGGGTCGGCAAAACCTTCTGGTTGCATCATATACAACTCTTCCTTAAGGTTCCCGTGAAGGAACGCTGTTTTGACGTCCATTTGCCAAATTTCATAATCATAAAAGGCGACAATTGCTAACATGATTCGGACTGATTTCAGCTTCACTACGGGAGAGAAAGTCTCTTCGTAGTCAACTCCTTGAATTTTTCGCAAACCCTTTGCGACAAGTCGAGCTTTGTAAACGGTTACATTACCGTTTGCATCAGTCTTCTTCTTGAAGATCCATTTATTTTTCTATGGCTCGCCGGTCATCGGGCAAGTCCACCAAAGTCCATACTTTGTTCTCATACATGGATCCTATCTCGGATTTCATAGCCTCAAGCCATTTGTTGGAATTCGGTCCCGCCATCGCTTCTTCATAGTTCGAAGGTTCACCGTTGTCTAACAACATGATTTCCATCACAGGGTTGCCGTACCACTCTGGTGCGGAGCGTGCCCTTGTGGACCTTCGCGGTTCAGCAGTAACTTGATCCGAAGCTTCGTGATCATCATCATTAACTTCCGCTTCAGTCAGTGTAGGCACCACATGAACAACTTCCCGCGCTGCGCTACTATCCTGTTCGAGAGGGGGTGTAATTACCTCATCAAGTTCTACCTTCCTCCCACTTACTTCTTTCGAGAGAAACTCTTTCTCTAGAAAGGATCCGTTCTTGGCAACAAAGGTTTTACCTTCGGATCTAAGATAGAAGGTATACCCAATAGTTTCCTTAGGGTATCCTATGAATACGCATTTCTCCGCTTTGGGTTCGAGCTTTTCTGGTTGAAGTTTCTTCACATAAGCATCGCAGCCCCAAACTTTAAGAAACGACAACTTAGGTTTCTTGCCAAACCATAGTTCATACGGTGTCGTCTCAACGGATTTAGACGGTGCCCTATTTAAAGTGAATGCTGCAGTTTCTAATGCGTATCCCCAAAATGATAGCGGTAAGTCGGTAAGAGACATCATAGATCGTACCATATCTAATAAAGTGCGATTACGACGTTCAGACACTCCGTTGCGTTGCAGTGTGCCAGGCGACATCAGTTGTGAAACAATTCCACACTTCCTTAGGTGTGTGCCAAACTCGTGACTCAAATATTCTCCTCCACGATCAGATCGTAGACACTTAATTTTTCTGTCACGTTGATTCTCGACCCCACTCTGAAATTCCTTGAACTTTTCAAATGTCTCAGATTTGTGCTTCATCAAGTAGATATACCCATACCTACTCAAATCATCGGTGAGAGTGAGAACATAACGATAGCCACCGCGAGCTTCAACGTTCATTGGACCACACACATCAGTATGTATTATTTCCAATAAGTCGGTTGCTCTCTCCATTATTCCTGAGAATGGAGTCTTAGTCATCTTGCCCATGAGGCACGGTTCGCGTGTGTCAAATGATTCAAAGTCAAGAGACTCTAATAGTCCATCAGTATGGAGCTTCTTCATGCGCTTAACGCCGACATGACCAAGGCGGCAGTGCCACAAGAATGTGGGACTATCATTATCAACTTTACATCTTTTGGTACTCACACTATGAATATGTGTAACATCACGATCGAGATTCATCAAGAATAAACCATTCACCAGCGGAGCATGACCATAAAACATATCACTCATATAAATAGAACAACCATTATTCTCTGACTTAAATGAGTAGCCGTCTCGCATTAAGCAAGACCCTGATACAATGTTCATGCTTAAAGCTGGTACTAAGTAACAATTATTAAGGTTTAAGACTAATCCCGACGGTAGATGTAGAGGTAGCGTGCCGACGGCGATCACATCGACCTTTGAACCATTCCCGACGCGCATAGTCACCTCGTCCTTGGCCAGTCTCCGCTTATTCCGCAGTTCCTGCTTTGAGTTGCAAATGTGAGCAACAACACCGGTATCAAATACCCAGGAGCTACTACGAGCGCTGGTAAGGTACACATCAATAACATGTATATCACATATACCTTTAATGTTGCCGGCCTTCTTGTCCGCTAAGTATTTGGGGCAGTTCCGCTTCGAGTGACCCTTTCCCTTGCAATAGAAGCACTCAGTCTCAGGCTTGGGTCCATTCTTTTTCTTCTTCCCGGCATCTGGCTTACCGGGCGCGGCAACAACTTTGTCGTCTTTCTTGAAGTTCTTCTTACCCTTGCCCTTCTTGAAACTAGTGGTCTTGTTGACCATCAACACTTGATGCTCTTTCTTGATTTCTACTTCTGCAGACTTGAGCATCGAGTACAACTCGGGAATGGTCATCTCCATCCCTTGCATGTTGTAGTTAAGCACAAAGCCTTTGTAGCTTGGTGGGAGAGACTGGAGGATTCTGTCAATTATAGCATCATCCGGAAGTTCGACTCCAAGTGAAGTCAGACGACCGTGTAACCCAGACATTTTGAGTATGTGCTCACTGACAGAACTGTTCTCCTCCATCTTACAGCTAAAGAACTTGTCGGAGACTTCATATCTCTCGACACGGGCATGAGCTTGAAAAACTAGCTTCAGCTCTTGGAACATCTCATATGCTCCGTGTTGCTCAAAACGCCTTTGGAGCCCCGTTTCTAAACTGTATAACATGCCACACCTAACCATAGAGTAGTCATCACTCCGCGTTTGCCAGACGTTCAGAATGTCCTGGGCTGCTGCGGGAGCGGGAGGGTCACCTAGCGGCGCATCAAGGACATAAGCCTTTTTAGCTGCTTCAAGGATGAGCTTCAAGTTGCGAACCCAGTCTGCATAGTTGCTACCATCATCTTTCAGCTTGTTTTTCTCTAGGAATGCGTTGAAATTGAGGTTGACGTTGGCCATCTACAATATTTATAAAGACAAACCTTTTAGACTAAGTTCATGACAATTAAGTTCATTTAATCAAATTAAGTATGAACTCCCACTTAAATCGACATCCCTCTAGTCATCTAAGTGATACATGATCCATGTTGACTAACCCGTGTCCGATCATCACGTGAGACGGACTAGTCACCATGGTGAGCAACTTCATGCTGATCGTATTCAACCATACGACTCATGTTCGACCTTTCGGTCTCTTGTATTCGAGGTCATGTCTGTACATGCTAAGCTCGTCGAGTCAACCTAGGTGTTTCGCGTGTGTAAATCTGGCTTACACCCGTTGTATGCGAATGTCGGAATCTATCACACCCGATCATCACGTGGTGCTTCGAGACACTGAACCTTCGCAACGGTGCACACTTAGGGGAATACGTTCTCGAAATTGTAAGAGGGATCATCTTATTATGCTATCGTCGTTCTAAGCAATAAGATGTAAAACATGATAAACATCACAATGCAATCATATAGTGACATGATATGGCCATTATCATCTTCGCCCTTTCGATCTCCATCTTCAGGCATCGCATGATCATCATCGTCACCGGCGTGACACCATGATCTCCATCATCGTGATCTCCATCATCGTGTCTCCGTGAAGTCGTGACGCCAACTACTACTATCACTACTACTATAGCTAACCGTTAGCAATGAAGTAAAAGTAGTAAGCACATGGCGTTGCATCTCATACAATAAATTAAGACAACTCCTATGGCTCCTGCCGGTTGTCATACTCATCGACATGCAAGTCGTGAAACCTATTACAATAACATGATCATCTCATACATCATACATGCAACATCACAACTTTGGCCATATCACATCACATGTCAAACCCTGCAAAAACAAGTTAGACGTCCTCTAATTGTTGTTGCAAGTTTTACGTGGCTGATTTGGGTTTCTAGCAAGAACGCCTTCTTACCTACGTGACAGCCACAACGATGATATGCCAAAGCTATTTACCCTTCATAAGGACCCGTTTCATCAAATCCAATCCGACTAGAGTAGGAGAGACACACACCCGCTAGCCACCTTTATGCACGGTGTGCATGTCTGTCGGTGGAACCAGTCTCACGTAAGCGTACGTGTAAAGTCGGTCCGGGCCGCTTCATCCCACAATACCGCTGGAAAAGAATAAGACTAGTAGCGGCAAGAAAATTGACAAATCATCGCCCACAACTTTTGTGTTCTACTCGTGCATAGAATCTACGCATAGAAAACCTGGCTTTGATACCACAGTTGGGTAAGGTAGCACAAATTCAAAATTTTCCTACGCATATTCAGATCTTCCTATGGAGAGACCAGCAACGAGAGAGGGGTAAGAGCATCTTCATACCTTTGAAGATTTCTAAGCGGAAGCGTTGATAGAACGCGGTTGATCGAGTCGTACTCGCAGCGATTCCGATCTAGTGCCGAACTACGGCACCTCCGCGTTCAACACACGTGCAGCCCGGTGACGTCTCGCGCACCTTGATCCAGCAAGGAGGAGGGAGAGGTTGGGGAAGAACTCCAGCAGCACGACGACGTGGTGTCGATGGAGAGACGAGGTCTCCCGGCAGGGCTTCACCAAGCACCGACAGAGAGGAGGAGGAAGAAGGGCAGGGCTGCGCCGAGAGAGAGGCAAAAGTCTGATCTCCAATGGCCAAAAGTGCCCACTATATATAGGCGGAGGGAGCCCCCTTGAGGGTTTCCCTCTCCTGGGGGGGCGGCAGCCCTAGATGGGGGCTGGTGCGGCGGCCAAGGGGGGGAGGAGGGGTGTGGCACACCCCTGGTGGGCCTTAGGCCCACCTGGCTTAGGGTTTGCCCCCCCATTTTCTCTCCCCCATGCATTGGGCTGAGTGGGGAGGCGCACCAGCCCACCTAGGGGCTGATTCCCTTCCCCACTTGGCCCACCTTACCTCCCGGGGTCGTTGCCCCCCTTCGGTGGACCCCCGGGGCCACCTCCGGTGGTCCGGGTGGTTCCGGTACGTTACCGGTGATGCCCGAAACACTTATTGACCGAGGAGTCACTCGGGTCCTATATATCAATCTTTACCTCCGGACCATTCCGGAGCTCCTCATGACGTCTGGGATCTCATCCGGGACTCCGAACAACTTTTGGTAACCACGTATAACAAGTCCCTATAACCCTAGCGTCATCGAACCTTAAGTGTGTAGACCCTACGGATTCGGGAGACAGGCAGACATGACTGAGACGCCTCTCCGGCCAATAACCATCAGCGGGATCTGGATACCCATGGTGGCTCCCACTTGCTCCACGATGATCTCATCGTATGAACCACGATGTCAAGGATTCAATCAATCCCGTATACGATTCCCTTTGTCTGTCGGTATAGAACTTGCCCGAGATTCGATCGTCGGTATACCTATACCTTGTTCAATCTCGTTACCGGTAAGTCTCTTTACTCGTTCCGTAGCACGTCATCGTGTGACTAACTCCTTAGTCACATTGAGCTCATGATGATGTTCTATCGAGTGGGCCCAGAGATACCTCTCCGTCACACGGAGTGACAAATCCCGATCTCGATTCGTACCAACCCAACAGACACTTTCGGAGGTACCCGTAGTGCACCTTTATAGTCACCCAGTTACGTTGTGACGTTTGATACACCCAAAGCACTCCTACGGTATCCGGGAGTTGCACAATCTCACGGTCGAAGGAAAAGACACTTGACATTAGAGAAGCTTTAGCATACGAACAATACGATCTAGTGCTATGCTTAGGATTGGATCTTGTCCATCACATCATTCTCCCAATGATGTGATCCCGTTATCAATGACATCTATTGACTAACGAGCTAGCCAACTAGAGGCTTGCTAGGGACACATTGTGATCTATTTATTTTCACATGTATCATTGTTTCCTGTTAATACAATTATAGCATGAACAATAGACGATTATCATGAACAAGAAAATATGATAATAACCATTTTATTATTGCCTCTAGGGCATATTTCCAACAGTAGAAGCTAGACTGAAGGAGTTTAACCGTGGAGTTACCTTAACCTTATCATGGGAGCTTTGGTCTTCCTCATCTCCAATGGCAGACTTTGCCATCAAACACTTGTGGGCGTTGCCCTTGTAGTCTTTTATATAGTTGTAGTGAACAACATCACCACTTTTGTTGACTAGCCTCAAGGTGTTTTGTGTATCCTGAGCTACTCCGGCAACCCCACCAACGTCTTCTGGATCTGATTCTTCTTGTGCAACCATTGCTCTTCCATCTGTCCTCTTGAGCTTGGAGTTCATAGGGTTTGGCAACTTCTTCTTTACAAAGTTCTTTGGAAACCTTGGTTTGTCTTCTCTCTTATCATAAGGGCAGTCATTGGAGAAGTGGTTGGTTTCCTCACAGTTGTAGCATTTCCTTACCTTCTTTTTTGGGAATCTTCCCTTGAATTTTCCTGCACTGAACTTCTTTACAAAGAGAGCAATGTCCTCATAAGATGGGCTTTCATCAGATTCAACATCATCACCATCTTCTTAGTCATCATCACCCTCTTCTTCTTCACTTTCTTCTTTGTCACATTCATGCTTGGCTTTCAAAGCAAGATTGATCTTTGATGTTGAAGTGCCATGCATGGCAAGGTGCTTTGTTGCATTTGCCTTTGACTCTTCAAATAATTGGAAAGTGGATATGATGTCATCTGGAGTCATTTCTTTGAACCCATGGTGCTGCCTCATGTCCCATACCATTTGATGGTGATACGGAGCAAGAGCATGAAGTAACTTGTCCACGAGAAATCTCTTGGTCAGATTGAAACCATCTTGCGTCTTGTCACAGTCACATGACTCAATGTCTACGGCGAGAGTCATGAGCCGTTCTAGCAGTTGCTTGGGAGATTCACCCTTTTCCATACAGAAATTATGTAATTGCCCCTTGGCAATTTCATATTGAGCAAGCCGAAGAGCGGAGGTACCGGTCTTGGTCCTTATAATGCTATCCCACAGTTCCTTGGCACTTGAGATGTGAATGTAAGGTCTCCGTTGGTTGTCATTCATTCCTTTTCTTATGCACATGATCGTGTTGGAAATATGCCCTAGAGGCAATAATAAATTAGTTATTATTATATTTCTTTGTTCATGATAATCGTTTATTATCCATGCTATAATTGTATTGATTGGAAACAAAGTGCATGTTTGGATACATAGACAAAACACTGTCCCTAGTAGGCCTCTAGTTGACTAGCTCGTTGAACAAAGATGGTCAAGGTTTCCTGACCATAGGCAAGTGTTGTCACTTGATAACGGGATCACATCATTAGCAGAATCATGTGATGGACTAGACCAAACTAATAGACGTAGCATGTTGATCGTGTCATTTTGTTGCTACTGTTTTCTACGTGTCAAGTATTTGTTCCTATGACCATGAGATCATATAACTCACTGACACCGGAGGAATGCTTTGTGTGTATCAAACGTCACAACGTAACTGGGTGACTATAAAGATGCTCTACAGGTATCTCCGAAGGTGTTCATTGAGTTAGTATGGATCGAGACTGGGATTTGTCACTCCGTGTGACGGAGAGGTATCTCAGGGCCCACTCAGTAATACAACATCACACACAAGCCTTGCAAGCAATGTGACTTAGTGTAAGTTGCGGGATCTTGTATTACGGAACGAGTAAAGAGACTTGCCGGTAAACGACATTGAAATAGGTATGCGGATACTAACGATCGAATCTCGGCAAGTAACATACCAAAGGACAAAGGGAATGACATACGGGATTATATGAGTCCTTGGCACTGAGGTTCAAACGATAAGATCTTCGTAGAATATGTAGGATCCAATATGGGTATCCAGGTCCCGCTATTGGATATTGACCGAGAAGTCACTCGGGTCATGTCTACATAGTTCTAGAACCCGCAGGGTGTGCACACTTAAGGTTCGACGATGTTTTATGCGTATTTGAGTTATATGGTTGGTTACCGAATGTTGTTCGGAGTCCCGGATGAGATCACAGACGTCACGAGGGTTGCCGGAATGGTCCGGAAACGAAGATTGATATATAGGATGATCTCATTTGATTACCGGATGGTTTTCGGAGTTACCGGGAATGTACCACGAATGACGAATGGGTTCTGGATGTTCACCGGGGGGGGGGGGGCAGCCCACCCCGGGGAAGCCCATAGGCCTTGGGGGTGGCGCACCAGCCCTTGGTGGGCTGGTGGGACAGCCCAAGAAGGCCCTATGCGCCATAGATAGAAAATCAAAGAGAAAAGAAAAAAAAGGAGGTGGGAAGGAAGAGAAGGACTCCACCTTCCAATCCTAGTTGGACTAGGATTGGAGGAGGACTCCTCCTCCCCTTGGTGGCGCAGCCCTTGGGTCTCCTTGAACCTCAAGGCAAGCCTCCCCTCCCCTCCTCCTATTAGGGCTGATTTGAGACAACTTTTGCCACGGCAGCCCGACCACATACCTCCACGGTTTTTCCTCTAGATCGCGTTTCTGCGGAGCTCGGGCGGAGCCCTTCTGAGATTAGATCACCACCAACCTCTGTAGCACCGTCACGCTGCCGGAGAACTCATCTACCTCTCCGTCTCTCTTGCTGGATCAAGAAGGCCGAGATCATCGTCGAGCTGTACGTGTGCTGAACGCGGAGGTGCCGTCCGTTCGGCACTAGATCGAAGCGGATCGTGGGACAGATCGCGGGACGGTTCGTGGGACAGTTCACGGGGCGGATCGAGGGACGTGAGGACATTCCACTACATCAACCGCGTTTCTTAACGCTTCTGCTATGCGATCTACAAGGGTACGTAGATCGGAAATCCCCTCTCGTAGATGGACACCACCATGATAGGTCTTCGTGCGCGTACCCATGCGACGTTCCCCAACAGTGGCATCATGAGCCAGGTTCATGCGTAGATGTCTTCTCGAGTAGAACACAAAAGTTTTTGTGGGCGGTGATGTGTGTTTTTCTGCCCTCCTTAGTCTTTTGTTGATTCCGTGGTATTGTTGGATCGAAGCGGCTCGGACGGACATTACTCGTACGCTTACGAGAGACTGGTTTCATCGCTACGAGTAACTCTGTTGCTCAAAGATGACCGACGAGTTTCGGTTTCCCCAACTTTAGTTGAATCGGATTTGACCGAGGAGGTCCTTGGATGAGGTTAAATAGCAATACATATATCTCCGTTGTGGTGTTTGCGTAAGTAAGATGCGATCCTACTAGATACCCATGGTCACCACGTAAAACATGCAACAAAAATTAGAGGACGTCTAACTTGTTTTTGCAGGGTATGCTTGTGATGTGATATGGCCAACGATGTGATGTGATATATTGGATGTATGAGATGATCATGTTGTAATAGTTAATATCGACTTGCACGTCGATGGTACGGCAACCGACAGGAGCCATAGGGTTGTCTTTAAACTAACGTTTGTGCTTGCAGATGCGTTTACTATATTGCTAGAACGTAGCTTTAGTAGTAGTAGCATGAGTAGCACGACAACCCCCGATGGCGACACGTTGATGGAGATCATGATGATGGAGATCATGGTGTGACGCCGGTGACAAGAAGATCGTGCCGGTGCTTTGGTGATGGAGATCAAGAAGCACATTATGATGGCCATATCATGTCACTTATGAATTCCATGTGACGTTAATCCTTTATGCACCTTATCTTGCTTAGAACGACGGTAACATTATGAGGTGATCTCTCACTAAAATTTCAAGACGAAATTGTGTTCTCCCCGACTGTGCACCATTGCGACAGTTCTTCGTTTCGAGACACCACGTGATGATCGGGTGTGATAGACTCAACGTTCACATACAACGGGTGCAAAACAGTTGCACACGCGGAACACTCGGGTTAAGCTTGACGAGCCTAGCATGTGCAGACATGGCCTCGGAACACATGAGACCGAAAGGTCGAGCATGAATCGTATAGTTGATATGATTAGCATAGAGATGCTTACCACTGAAACTATTCTCGACTCACGTGATGATCGGACTTGAGATAGTGGATTTGGATCATGTACCACTCAAATGACTAGAGAGATGTACTTTTTTGAGTGGGAGTTCTTAAGTAATATGATTAATTGAACTAATTGTCATGAACATAGTCTAATGGTCTTTGCGAATTACGATGTAGATTGCGCTATAGCTCTACTGTTTTTTATATGTTCCTAGAGAAAATTTAGTTGAAAGTTGATAGTAGCAAACTTTGCAGACTGAGTCTGTAAAACATAGGATTGTCCTCGTTGCTGCGCAGAAGGCTTATGTCCTTAATGCACCACTCGGTGTGCTGCACCTCGAGCGTCGTCTGTAGATGTTGTGAACATCCGACATACACGTTTCTAATGACTACACGATAGTTCAGTACAAAATACTTAATGGCTTAGAAGCAAGGCGCCGAAGACGACTTGAAACGTCATGGAACATAAGAGATGTTCTAAAGAGATGAAATTGTGATTTCATGCTTGTGCCCTTGTTAAGAGGTATGAGACCTCCGACAAGATTCTTTGTCCACGAAGTAAAGGGGAAAATCTCAATCATTGAGCGTGTGCTCAGATTATCTGAGTACGACAATCGCTTGAATCAAGTGGGAGTTGATCTTCCAGATAAGATAGTGATGATTCTCCAAAGTCACTGCCACCAAGCTGTGAGAGCTTCGTGATGAACTATAACATATCAAGGATAGATACAATGATCCTTCATCGATTCGCGATGTTTGACACTGCGAAAGTAGAAATCAAGAAGGAGCATCAATAGTTGACGGTTAGTAAAACCACTAAGTTTCGACAAAGGCAAGGGCTAGAAGGGATACTTCATGAAACGGCAAAGCAGTTGCTGCACTAATGAAGAGACCCCAGATTAAACCCAAGCCCGGGACTAAGTGCTTCTGTTATGAGGGGAACGGTCACTAAGGCGGAGCAACTCTAGATACTTGGTAGATAAGAAGGCTGGCAAAAGTCGAAAGAAGTATATTTGATATACATGATGTTGATGTGTACTTTACTAGTACTCCTAGTAGCACGAGGGTATTGGATACCGGTTCGGTTGCTAAGTGATTAGTAACACGAAATGAAAGCTACGACATAAACAGAGACTAGCTAAAGGCGAGGTCACGATACTTGTTGGAAGTGTTTCCAAGGTTGATATGATCAAACGTCGCACGCTCCCTCTACCATCGGGATTGGTGTTAAACCGAAATAATTGTTATTTGGTGCTTGCGTTAAGCATGAACATGATTGGATCGTGTTTATTGCAATACGATTATTCATTTAAAGAGAATAATGGTTACTCTATTTTCTTGAATAATCACCTTCAATGGTTTATTGAATCTCGATCGTAGTGTTACACATGTTCATGATATTGGTGCCAAAAGATACGAGGTAATGATGATAGTACCACTTACTTGTGGCACTGCCGCTTGAGTCATGTTGGTATAAATTGTATGAAGAGGCTCCATGATGATGGATCTTTATACTCACCTGATTTTGAATCACTAGTGACATGCAAATCATACCACATGAGCAAGGCCTTGTTTTCATTGAGATGAAACAAGATAGTAACTTGTTGGAAGTGATACATTTTGATGTATGCAGTCCAATGGGTGCTAAGGCACGCAGT
The DNA here is from genome assembly GCF_904849725.1 of Hordeum vulgare subsp. vulgare. Classification (NCBI taxonomy): domain Eukaryota; kingdom Viridiplantae; phylum Streptophyta; class Magnoliopsida; order Poales; family Poaceae; genus Hordeum; species Hordeum vulgare. Next base: position 501,430,910 of record NC_058518.1, read on the forward strand.
GGATATAATTATGTTCTTACTTCAATGACGATTTGAGTGGATACAAGAGTATTTACTTAATGAATCACAAGTTTGAAATATTGAAAAGTTCAATTCTGTTTCGGAGTGAAGTTCGTCGTAACAAGAGGATAAATTGTCTACGATATGATCATAGAAATGAATATCTGAGTTACGAGTTTTGGTACGCAGTTAAGACAATGTGGAAATTGTTTCGCAGTTCATGCCACCTGGAACATCATAGTGTGATGATGTGTCTGAATGTCATAGCCACGCACTATTTGGTATGGTGCATGCTATGATGTCTCTTATCGAATTACCACTATCGTTTATGGGTTATGCATTAGAGACAACCGCATTCACTTTAAATAGGGCACCACGTATTTCCGTTGAGATGACATAGTATAGACTGAGGTTTAGAGAAATCTAAACTGTCGTTTCTTGAAAGTTTGGGGCTTCGACACTTATGTGAAAAAGTTTCACTTTGATAAGCTCGAACCCAAAGCGGATAAATGCATCTTCATAGGATATCCAAAATAGTTGGGTACATCTCCCATCTCAGATCCGAAAGCAAAGTGTTTGTTTCTAGAAACGGATCCTTTCTCGAGGAAAGGTTTCTCTCAAAAGAATTGAGTGGGAGGGTGGTAGAACTTGATAAGGTTATTGAACCATCACTTCAACCAGTGTGTAGCAGGGCGAAGGGAGTTGTTCCTGTGGCGCCTACACCAATTGAAGTGAAAGCTTATGATGGTGATCATCGAGCATCGAATCAAGTTACTACAAATCTCGTAGGTTGACAAGGTCGCGTACTACTGCAGAGTGGTACGGTAACCCTGTCTTGGAGGTCATGTTGTTGAGCAACAATGAACCTACGAGTTATGGAGAAAGCAATGGTGGGCCCGGATTCTGACAAATGGCTGGAGGCCATGAAATCCGAGAGAGGATCCATGTATGAAAACAAAGTGTAGACTTTGGAAGAACTACTTGATGGTCATAGGACTATTGAGTAAAGATGGATCTTTAAAAGGAAGACAGACAATGATGGTGATAAGTCACTATTAAGAAAAGGTCGACTTGTCGCAAAGATGTTTCCGACAAGATCAAACAGTTGACTATGATGAGACTTTCTCACTCGTAGCGATGCTGAAAGTCTGTTAGAATTATGTTAGTAGTTGATGCATTATTTATGAAATATTGCACATAGGATGTCAAAACATTGTTTCCTCGACGGTTTCCTTGAGCAAACATTGTATGTGATACAACCAGGAGGTTTTGTCGATCCTAAAGATACTAGCAAGTATGCAAGCTCCAGCGATCCTTCAATGGAATGGTGCAAGCATCTCGGAGTTGGATATACACTTTGATGAGATGATCAAAGATTTTGGGTTTGTACAAGGCTTATGAGAAACTTGTATTTCCAAAGAAGTGAGTGGGAGCACTATAGAATTTCTGATAAGTATATGTGGTTGACATATTGTGGATCAGAAGTAATGTAGAATTTCTGTAAAGCATACAAGGTTGTTTGAAAGGAGTTTTCAAAGGAGTACCTGGATTGCGCTACTTGAACGTTGAGCATCAAAGATCTATGGAGATAGATCGAAAGCGCTTAATAGAAGTTTCAAAAAGATGCATGCCTTGACAAGTTTTTGAAGGAGTTCAAAATAGATCAGCAAAGAAGGAGTTCTTGGTTGCGTTGTAAGGTGTGAATTTCAGTAAGACTCAACACCCGACCCCGGCAGAATAAAGAGAATAGACGAAGGTCGTCTTCTATGCCTTGGCCGTAGAATCTGAAGTATGCCATGCTGGGTACCGCACCTGATTTGTGCCTTGACTCAAAGTCTGTTGAGAGGTACAGAGAGTGATCCATGATTGAATCACTAGCAGCGGTCAAAATTTATCCTTAGTAACTGATGGACTAAGGAATTTTTCTCGATTATGGAGGTGGTTAAAAAGTTCGTCGTAAAGGGTTACGTCGATGCAAGCTTTGACACTAATAGCACATAGTAGGAGCATCTATAAGATGACATAAAGATTTGTAAAGAACACACGGATCTGAAAGTTTCAGAACCGTTGACTAAAACATCTCTCACGAGCAAGACGTGATCAGACCCCATAACTATATGGGTGTTGGATTCGTTGGAATCACATGGTGATGTGAACTAGATTATTCACTCTAGTGCAAGTGGGAGACTATTGAAATATGCCCTAGAGGCAATAATAAATTAGTTATTATTATATTTCTTTGTTCATGATAATCGTTTATTATCAATGCTATAATTGTATTGATTGGAAACACAGTGCATGGGTGGATACATAGACAAAACACTGTCCCTAGTAGGCCTCTAGTTGACTAGCTCGTTGATCAAAGATGGTCAAGGTTTCCTGACCATAGGCAAGTGTTGTCACTTGATAACGGGATCACATCATTAGTAGAATCATGTGATGGACTAGACCCAAACTAATAGACGTAGCATGTTGATCGTGTCATTTTGTTGCTACTGTTTTCTGCGTCTCAAGTATTTGTTCCTATGACCATGAGATCATATAACTCACTGACACCGGAGGAATGCTTTGTGTGTATCAAACGTCGCAACGTAACTGGGTGACTATAAAGATGCTCTACAGGTATCTCCGAAGGTGTTCATAGAGTTAGTATGGATCAAGACTGGGATTTGTCACTCCGTGTGACGGAGAGGTATCTCAGGGCCCACTCGGTAATACAACATCACACACAAGCCTTGCAAGCAATGTGACTTAGTGTAAGTTGCAGGATCTTGTATTACGGAACGAGTAAAGAGACTTGCCGGTAAACGAGATTGAAATAGGTATGCCGATACTGACGATCGAATCTCGGGCAAGTAACATACCGAAGGACAAAGGGAATGACATACGGGATTATATGAATCCTTGGCACTGAGGTTCAAACGTTAAGATCTTCGTAGAATATGTAGGATCCAATATGGGCATCCAGGTCCCGCTATTGGATATTGACCGAGGAGTCACTCGGGTCATGTCTACATAGTTCTCAAACCCGCAGGGTCTGCACACTTAAGGTTCGACGCTGTTTTATGCGTATTTGAGTTATATGGTTGGTTACCGAATGTTGTTCGGAGTCCCGGATGAGATCACGGACGTCACGGGGGTTTCCGGAATGGTCCGGAAACGAAAATTGATATATAGGATGACCTCATTTGATTACCGGAAGGTTTTCGAAGTTACCGGGAATGTACCAGGAATGACGAATGGGTTCCGGATGTTCACCGGGGGGGCAGCCCACCCCGGGGAAGCCCATAGGCCTTGGGGGTGGCGCACCAGCCCTTGGTGGGCTGGTGGGACAGCCCAAGAAGGCCCTATGCGCCCTAGATAGAAAATCAAAGAGAAAATAAAAAAAAGGAGGTGAGAAGGAAGAGAAGGACTCCACCTTCCAATCCTAGTTGGACTAGGATTGGAGGAGGACTCCTCCTCCCCTTGGTGGCGCAGCCCTTGGGGCTCCTTGAGCCTCAAGGCAAGCCTCCCCTCCCCTCCACCTATATATATGGAGCTATTAGGGCTGATTTGAGACAACTTTTGACACGGCAGCCCGACCACATACCTCGACGGTTTTTCCTCTAGATCGCGTTTCTGCGGAGCTCGGGCGGAGCCCTGCTGAGATTAGTTCACCACCAACCTCCGGAGCGCCGTCACGCTGCCGGAGAACTCATCTACTTCTCCGTCTTTCTTGCTGGATCAAGAAGGCCGAGATCATCGTCGAGCTGTACGTGTGCTGAACGCGGAGGTGCCGTCCGTTCGGCACTAGATCGGAGCGGATCGTGGGACGGATCGCGGGACGGTTCGTGGGACGCTTCGCGGGGCGGATCGAGGGACGTGAGGACGTTCCACTACATCAACCGCGTTTCTTAACGCTTCTGCTATGCGATCTACAAGGGTACGTAGATCGTAAATCCCCTCTCGTAGATGGACATCACCATGATAGGTCTTCGTGCGCGTAGGAAAGTTTTTGTTTCCCATGTGACGTTCCTCAATAGATCGCAGTGTCATTGAGATGCTTGTCATAAGTTTCTCTGGGAGTGAGGCACCTTGGATCTACAGGATTGTACCCATGCTCGAGGATGTCCAACATCTCATCATTTGCGTACCTAAGATGATCCTGCATACCAACTCTCCACAAAGCAAAATCGAAATTGTCATCAAGCAAGGGAGGTTTTCCTCCAGGATTGTACTTAGGTTTCTCAATTTGATATCTAGCATAAAGCCATGGAACACTGGTTTGGTTCCTTTCCGGTGGTTGTTGGCCAAATGAAGAACCGTGCACATGTGGCCCTGAGGCCCTCGGGGACGTGGCTGTCCCCGTGGTTAATGATGCCAGTCTTATTTGGACCAAGGCCTCAAGAGAAGCATTGTCATGCCCAAGATGCGACCCTATCCTCAATTTGGCACGAAGGCCTCGTCAGGGATAGAAGCGCATCTCGTCGTGTCGCAAGAATGGATATCGTTACAAGTACATGTACTAAAAAGACGAGATATATAAAGAGTGGGCTTACACTCGCCACAAGCTACATCAGAGTCACATCAGTACATTACATAATCATCAAGAGTAAGAGCAGGATCCGACTACGGACAAAAACAAACGACAAAAGAAGAACGACATCCATCCTTGCTATCCCAGGCTGCCGGCCTGGAACCCATCCTAGATCGATGAAGAAGAAGAAGAAGAAGCAACTCCAAATGAACAATCAACGCGCTCGCGTCAAGTAACCTTTACTTGTACCTGCAACTGGTGTTGTAGTAATCTGTGAGCCACAGGGGACTCAACAATCTCATTTCCAAAGGTATCAAGACTAGCAAAACTTAATGGGAGAGGCATAGTTAAGTGGTGAGGTTGCAGCAGCGGCTAAGCATATATTTGGTGGCTAACTTACGAGTACAAGAAATAAGAGGGGGAAGATCTACGCATAACGGACGTGAACTACTGATGATCAAATGAATGATCCTGAACACCTACCTACGTCAGACATAACCCCACTGTGTCCTCGATCGGAGAAAGAACTCACGAAAGAGACAATCACGGTTACGCACACAGTTGGCATATTTTAATTAAGTTAACTTCGAGTTATCTAGAACCAGTGTTAAACAAAGTTTCCACGTTGCCACATAACCGCGGGCACGGCTTTCTGAAAGATTTAACCCTGCAGGGGTGCTCCAACTAGTCCATCACAAATTACCACAAGCCGCATAGAAATCCTCAATCACAAAGCTCGCGATCTCGTCGGATTCCCTAGTGGAAAACCTCAACTCTGAGATTACCCAAAGCATCACCGGAATCCCGATGCAAAAGATATCTCGTCAAAGGTAAAACTAATCCAGCAAGGCCTCCCGGCGTGTCGACGATCCTGATAGGAGCCGCGTATCTCGTTCTCAGGACACGACGGATGGAACTAGCTACGGGTGCCAAACCTCGAGTTTCCCCGTGGTGGCCCCGTAGGCAGACCATTTGGGACCAACACCATCAGCACTGCCCCCCCTGTTTATGTAAAATTACTCCTCGGGTTCATGACGCCCTATGCATTTCAGTATTAACAAAGTTATTATGTTGGGAAAATGTAGAACCAATGTTGGGCCTTGCCGGACCAGCTTTAATCTAAAACGAATTATCAAGGGGGTCCCCATAACAACCCCGATCGTGTTAGGAGCGCTCGTTTATGGAACATAACACCGGTAGCCGAAACTAAGGGGGCAAAGGTGGAACAAAACACCAGGCTAGAAAGGCCGAGCCTTCCACCTTTTACCAAGTATATAGGTGCATTAAAATAAATAGCATTTAATATGGTGATATAACAAAGAACCCATGTTTTTCACATGGAAGCAACTACACCTACAACTAGCAACGCTAACAACAGGGTTAAGCCAGCAGTAACATAGCCAATCAGTGGTTTGCTAGGTCGAACAGGTTGAAGGTTATCATGGCATGATTGAGAGGCTGATATTTAACATGTGGTAGGCAACAAGACATAATCGATAGTAGCGATAAAACTAGCATGGCAATGATAGTAATGGTATCTGGGGAAATGGTCATCTTGCCTGAGGTCCCGCTTGGAAGAAGAATGACTCCGTGAAGCAGACGAACCGACATGGTCGAACGGATCCTCACTTCCGACACGCTTGCGGAACTCTATCGAGGCGAAGCAAACCGGAAACACAAATCAACACACGAAATTCACCACACGATGCATACACATATGATGCATGAATGGTCTAATGCAAGGCATGACGATCACAACAATCAAACACTACACATTAAGTGAAGCTCGATATGCAACGGGTTGCATATCGACGAAACTCCACATTTAATTGTTTAGTTCGCTCCCGTTAATTTACACGGGAATATTTAAAATGTTGTTAACATGGCAAGGGGGTGAAGCACAAATTAATCTACCTAGATAGACATTTTAAATGAGGTCGGAAACGACATATACCATCTCCGAAATGACCCCACGTGTTAAATCTTAAGTCTGTCCAGATTTGTCCTAATCACATTTTAGGTTTGTTAAACAGCAAAACAAAGTGGTTCACGTGATTCTACTCGTCGTTCTGGTCCATTTACATATATGGCACATCTCCAACGGAGCTACGGACAAATAGTTACGACCTAAACCATTTTCAACACGTCAACATGTAAATCGATGCAAACAGCACACTAAAAAGCCTTAAACATGCATGAGAGTTGGAAAATATTACTCTACGCAAAATTCTAGCCAAGTTACAATTTTGAATCACTCCGATCTGATGCACGGTTTAGAAACTACGCTCGTTTGAAAAACAAAGCTTTTCCTGAAATTAGCAAAATCCCTGGAAATTGGAAAAAATCTCACGACGTTAAAAAAAAAGAACAATGGGCCGAATTGCACTGTTGTGCAGTGGCCCAGGGCTGAAATCTGCCCAAGAACTGTGTGTGCGTGTCAAAAAAAATAGCAAGCACGAGGTAAATTGGGGGTGCCGAGGACTCGAGCTCGGGACCTCCAGTTTAGTAGCCTTGCTGCACTAGCCAGCTCGGCTAGCGTTGTAATCGTGCTCAAGAGTGGTGGCTAAACTGAATAACTTGGACAGGCCGAATGGATCTGGGCAAAACAAACAGACTTCAGATCGGGCACTTCCTTACAGAGGGCAAAAGGGGGCCGGCGGGGATGCATGCCACGGGTGGCACGGTGACGCAGCAGGTCAAGGGCGTCGGCAAAACGTCCGGCGTGCCGATCCGGAGGCGGGGACGCCGGATCTAGGGTGGGGCTGCCCGGATCCATCCATTCCCAGTGATTTCAAGGCGCAGCGGCAATATTCTCAGCGGATCACCTCCGTGGCTCGGGCGTTCCTGGGAGCTTCTTTGCAGATAAAAGAAGCGGAAGGGATGAGATTAACGAGGGAAGAGAGAGAGATGGCATGTTCTGATGGGTATGGGAATGGAGCGCAGGGAACCTGTAGGATGGCGACATGCGAGGCGCATCCAGGGATGGAGTGGGTCTGCTCGGAGACGCCTTCTCCAGAGACGGGAGACCTTGTCCGGGACGGAGGGGCTCGAGATCCATGGCCACTCTGAGGCCGGCGAGGCAACCATCTCCAGCAGGATGTCGGCGAGGAGACGCAGTCCCTCCGGTCGACAGTGAGGCGCGAGGGGAATGAGGCTCGGGCGAGCCGCGAACGCACACAGGCTCCCTCGGCTGCGGCTCTGTTGCATGCGAGGGGCCGCGAGGCAGCAGGTTGGTTGGAATGGATGTGGGACGATCCCGAGGAGGGAGATGGGACAAGGGGGTGGTGGCGGCGGTTGGGACAACTCTCCTAGAATTTAGGGTTGGGCTATCTAGGCTTAGGTTAAGTGGTCTATATATAGTTAGTGGACTAGGTATAGACTCAACTCGACCGTTCGATCGTCATTGAACGGTCGTGGTTAAATAGGTTACGGTCTAACGGACAAACCGATGACGGTTTGCGGTATAACGGGGTTGATCTGGATCCAACGGTCACGATCACCGGGTTCGGGTTCCGGGAGGTTTTTTAACTAGGTTGCGTGCAGGTCGGTGCACTGTGCAGAGAGGCTAGGCGGAGATGAGAGGGAAAACGGGCAGCCTGGCATCGGGGTTTCAAACACCAAAAGACGTCCGACGATAGACCGAATACGGTGCCGCTACGGTCGAATGTTCGGGTACCAGACGGACTTCGATTGCGACGAAACTTGATAGGCGGTCTACCTATATTAAAATAAGACCGCACGTCAAATCTCAACCCAATCAGAGAAAGTTTTACGCACACTTTTAAAACAGGGTTTTGACGATGTCGCGGGCGCTTGCGTGTGTGGTCGGGCTCCGAACGGACAACGACGAGAACCGGCAACTAACACGGATGCAAGTTTGAAAACTGGCGGCAACGGAGAAGTCGATGCAATGCAGATGATGCGCATGATGCGATGATGATGCGACAAATTAAAATAACCACACGACGAAAACGGAATAGAAGGGGAATCTTCTAGAACGTCGGTCTCGGGCTGTCACAACTCTCCTACACTACAAGAGGATCTCGCCCCGAGATCCAAGAATGAAAGGGGAGAGGATGAGAAGGAACAAGAGGTTAAAACTTAGTCGCTTCTTTGACAAACGAGTGAAACCAACGATCCTTGAAGGTAGCAAAGGGATGAGGAATGATATGAGAAAGAAGCAAGAATTCACGGAAAATTTTGGCAGTACTTCGGTAGGAAAATGGGACAAAAAATTCGATAAGAAGAGAGAATTAGACAATATGCACAACAAACAACTAAATAGAACAAGGGAACACCATGAACTTGATAGAACAACATAATAGACCCAAAAGAGCAACATCACAAAGCCTCTGGAACAAGAGAATATAAACTAGCTCAAGCGGAAGAAGAGAATGAAGAAAAGAATGACAACTATCATCACAATAGAATTGAAAAGCCTCCGGAGAGAGAATTGACGTAGTGGTTGGAAAACCACCAACGAAGAAAAGACAGTAGTGGGCTTATGAAGATCATCTCAACATTTATGAGGTGACAACGAACCACTAAAAGAAACAAGGATAGATTGGGAGCAACAAGATATGAACAATTTCTTACACCAAGAGGATACATTGAGAACTTGGATTAATGACAAGCACCATGATAGCAACAATCCATAGGAAAAACTTTAGGTGAATCCAAACCAAGATAGCTCAATGAAAAATCATGGGTTGGAAAATGTCTCATGATCATAGAATTGGTGGATTTAATTATCTCATTCTTGAAAGGAAATCTCTTCGAGGCTCCTACACTAACAAGAAGGCTATAAAACCACCTCAAAGGATAAAGGAAGAACAAATGCACTTGGGAATGCAAGAGAACGGATACTTGAGAAAAGAATTGATATCATGAGTCCTTTGGAAGAAGAATTGAAACCATTACGAACAAGAATAAGAACTATGTTAAGCTTATCCTTCATCAAGTTTAATTGATGACAAGCAACGGATTTAGCGTAGCACTTATTCTTGAAAGAATCTTGAAGAGGCAGAGAGATAAGCATTGTCGTGGGTATAAGCCTGACAGTAGATGTGTAGGGTACGAAAAGGATGGGCAGAGCCTTAGCTACGGCGAGGTTGTATGAGTTCAGGCCCCTCTGCGGTGGAGGTAATAGCCCTATGTCTCAGTGCTCAGGGAGCTTGTTGTCGAGTGGAAATATAGAATACAATGAGTTGCTAACCCCTCTACCAGTGGGGGAGGGTGGCTTATATAGAGTGCGCTGCCCTCCACAACGGTTCCGGTACAGGGGCGGAGTAGTGGGGATTGAATGCGTACGTTACAGGTAATGTATGCTCTAAATGCTAATAAATGCACCCGGAAAGGCAAGATTTTATGCAGGAGTGGACCAACTGGTTTTCTCCTGACTGAATTTTATGCAGGAGTGGACCAACTGGTTTTCTCCCGTCTCGAATGAGAACCCGGCCGAGGAGGAGGAAGGCAGCCAGGAGGGCAGCGTGGAGAGCGCTGAATATGTCTCCGACAGCGGGGAGTCGGAGGAAGAGACTAGCGAGGAAGAGGAGGAAGGCGAAGAGCAGGACTCTCCGCCTCCGCAAACAGGGCATCGGACCAAGCGCCGACACGAGCCTGCCGTTCCCTCGGCCCCTCCAGCATCTTCGAGTGCTCCGCCCACTGCCCCGGTGGTCCCGAGTGCTCGGAGCAACAAAAGGGCCAGGGATGCTGCCGCTGAACCTGCGGGTCAGTCTTCCAAGGCGGCCAAACGGAGTGGGTCCAAACCTCGGAAGGCTCTGCCGCGGATGAGGGTTGTTGTCCCCGTCACCTCCACGTAAGTGTATCGATCTTCTGATATCCGAGTGAATTCTTGTTCATTGGTCGAATGGATTTCACTCGACAGAGTTGCTACTTCTGCCACCTCTCCTGCGCGCCAAGAAGACGACCTCATGGACACGGACAACGTCGTCTCGTCCCAGCCAGGTGTGTTGTAGTGACCTTGAGTGTTTTGTTCTATCATAGGTTCTGCCTCTTACTTTTTTTGAGATCTTGCGTCGTTCGGTCTATCAGGGGCGATTTGCGTGGACGAGGGCGATCAGGGGAGAACTGAACAGGCTATGGAGCCCGTTCTTGAGGCTGCTCCGCATGTTGCTTCTCCCACCGCCGACGTGCCGCCGACTGAGGCGCTGCCGCCGACTGAACCGACGACGGTGGTTGAGGTGCCGACTGGAACGGACCTCGGGATGCCTCAGGAACTTCCGACGATGGCAGGATCGTCGAATGTCGAGTTCAACATCCAGCGTCTCCCGGAGGAGCAGGTGGGAGCGGCCAAGGGAGCCATGGTGCAGGCGGAGCTGATGGCTGGGGAAGCCAAGAGAGCCTACGACTCCGTCGCGTCCTTGTACCAGCGGAGCTTGGAGCTGCGGGATGATATCCGAGTAAGTGGGCTAGTAAGTATTTATTTTTCTCTTGTAACCCACTGGGTATTTTTTGGATAGCAGCTGTTGTTTGCAATGGGTTCACTCTGAGTGAACCCAGTGGGTGTAGTCCCCGAGACTTCTGTCGAGTGCTTGCACCGGCAGTTGTCTTTATACATATTATCTTTGCTTTGGTCAGGTTTGTAAATAACATGACCGACTGCTAGCAGTTGTGGCACTCGGAGTGCATTTTCTGTAAGAGTCTCCGAGAGTAAGTTGTACTCAGGTCGGGTAGTATTGGCCTCGTAGGCGTAGGTGGTAACATGCAGCTCAATAGGGCGGGCCTGCTTGAGTGGCATGCCAGTGGGGTCACTCTAAGTGAACCCACTGGGTGTAGTCCCCGAGTCCGCTGTCGACTGCTTGCGTCGGCAGGGGTCTGAAGAACTTAGACTTTTATTGTTGAATTTTCTGATTGTCCCTTGGTGTTTGGTGGCAGAAAACCTGTGAAATGGGATCAGCCTATGAGACTCTCAAGGCGGAGAGGAATCAGCTCGCTGGTGAGCTTGATGCGGCCATGCTCGCAATGGCTGGCATGAAGGATGCTCTGGAGGGACGAGAGAAGTCATTGGAGCAGGCTCGGGAAGCAAACAAGGTGTTGACTGAGGAAGTGGAAAAGATGGGGAAACAGAGGACTCCTCTGATGGGTGAGATGGACGTGCTGAACAAACGATGCAGGGCACAGGAGAAATATGTCAGCGACTGGGCTCGGCAGATGATGACGCGTCTGGCTGGTAAGTCCTGCTTTTTCCGAGTGGTTGTGTTATGCGCGTCACACTCGGCACTTATTGTCTGTTTGTCCTATTGTCGCAGATTTTTGCTTTGACGCCGAAGCTGAAGCAGCTGACGTGGAGCGGTCGATTCTTGAGAACGTTCCACTCGGCGACGACGCCAATCGGGATCTGCTCCGTGCGCACATCCGCGTGGGCAAAGTTGGTCCTTTCATCGGTCGACTGAGAGAAGTCGTCGGCCGAATCGACAAGGAGCTTTGGCCAGAAGATGAGTCACGGCAGGAGATGGAGAAGCTGATGACCCGACAGGAGGAGATTCCCAACCGAGTGCAGTCGTGGAAGAAATCTGCAGCTCGTTGCGGTGCAGATGTTGCTCTGTCCCTGGTCCGAGTCCATTGCAAGGAGGTGCGCGAGGAGAAGTTGAAGACGTTGAAGGTGGCCAACACAAAGAAACTTCGATTCGAAGACTTCATGGAAACCTTCCTTGAAAGCGCCAGCCGCATCGCCGACGGTATTGATCTGGACACGTTCGTAGAGCCCTCCAGTCCTGGTGTTAATCCAGATGAAGCGTAAAAACACTTTTATCCTCGGTATGCCGAGTGTGGATCTGTAAGAAACTTTGGGCACTGCTGTTGGCCTTCACATTCTTGGTTCGGTGTGGGTAAGCTTGATCCACACCGAGCCACTATCTTTGGTTGAACTTTGAATTGATTCTTTTGCTCTTCTGTTGCAATGTTGACTCGAGTTTTTGTTTGGCGTTTCTTGGTGAAGCCAAAGGCAAACATTCGGAACATGTCGGTTGTTTTGACATCTGCATGAGCCTCATTGAGGGTCCGTGGAATTCCCTAAGTCTCCGAGTGTGACGTTAAGAGTACACTCGGAGAAGGTTAATACTTAGGCCATCAAATCCGAATCGCCGTAGACCATCACGCGACGGACGCCGAGTGAGATGGCCATATGCAACCCGTAGAGGAGAGCTTCATACTCTGCCTCGCTGTTGGAGGAATCGAAGTGTATCTATAGCACGTACTTGAGCTTGTCGCCCTTTGGTGATATGATCACAACGCCAGCCGGAGCCATTCAACATCTTGGACCCATCGAAGAACATTGTCCAATGGGCCAAGCAGATGTGGGTCGGTTGCTGTTGTTCTACCATTCTGCTATGAAGTCAGCCAGAGCTTGAGACTTAATAGCTTTCTTGGCCTCGAACTTGATATCAGAGTACAACATCTCCATCGCCCACTTCGCCACTCGGCCTGACGCGTCTCGATTGTGGAGAATTTCCGACAATGGAGCATCAGAAACGACAGACACCGAGTGGTCTTGGAAATAATGGGCCACCTTCTTTGTAGTCATGTAAATCCCGTAGATAAGTTTTTGATAGTGGGGATACCTCTGCTTGGAAGGAGTCAGGACTTCGGAGACGTAGTACACTGGCCGCTGAACTTTGTATGCTTTGCCTTCTTCTTCTCGTTCGACTATAAGAACAGTACTGACGACTTGATTTGTAGCCGCGATATACAGAAGAAGGGGCTCTTTACTGAGTGGAGCAGTAAGAACCGGCTGGGTGGAAAGTAGGACTTTGAGGTCGTCGAATGCGACTTGGGCTTCGTCTGTCCACTCGAAGGTATCTGATTTCTTCATGAGTCGGTACAGAGGAAGCGCTTTCTCGCCGAGTCGACTGATGAAACTGCTCAAAGCCGCTAGGCAACCTGTGAGCCGTTGGACGTCGTGTATTCTGACCGGCCTCTCCATTAGGACGATGGTCCCGATCTATTCGGGGTTGACATCGATCCCTCGTTCGGAAACGAAGCAACCGAGTAACTACCGCTGGGAACGCCGAATGAACATTTGGCGGGGTTGAGTTTGATATTGTACCTACGAAGGTTGGTGAATGTTTCTGCCAAATCGGTCAGCAGGTCGGAACCTTTGCGTGACTTGACTACGATATCATCCATATACGCCTCCACATTCCGACCGATCTGGTCGAGGAGACATTTTTGGATCATGCGCATAAAGGTAGCTCCTGCATTCTTCAGACCGAATGGCATAGTGATGTAGCAGAAGCACCCGAATGGGGTGATGAAGGCTGTTTTTAACTCATCCGGAACATACAGACGGATCTGATGATAGCCCGAGTAGGCATCAAGAAATGACAGTCGCTCGCAACCCGCAGTCGAATCGACAATCTGATCTATGCGGGGGAGCGGAAAATGGTCTTTCGGGCAGACCTTATTGAGATGCTTGAAGTCGATGCACATCCGGAGCGACTTGTCCTTCTTGGGCACCATGACAACATTGGCGAGCCACTCGGAGTGGTGAACCTCGCGAATGAAGTTGGCTGCCAGCAGCTTGGCCACCTCTTCCCCGATTGCCTTCCTCTTGTGCGCGACGGACCGGCGCAAGCGCTCTCGGACGGGCCGAGAAGCAGGATCCACATGCAGTCAGTGCTCAGCCAACTCCCTAGGTACACCTGGCATGTCAGAGGGTTTCCATGCGAAGATGTCCTAGTTCTCACGGAGGAATTGGGTGAGCTCGGCTTCCTATTTGGGATCAAGGCTGGTGGAGATGTTCGTCGGGGCAGCAGTGGCGTCCGTCGGGTGGATGCTGACCTTCTTCGTCTCTCCCGCCGACTGAAATGCAGACTCTGAAGCTGGTTTCTTCGAGCGCATCAGGTCGGCGGGGTCGACTGTTTTCTTGTACTCATCCAGCTCGAGGACGGCCATCTGTTGGTCGGCGATTCTTGATCCCTGCTGCAGACACTCTTCAGCCCGCTGCCGATTGCCTGTGATGGTGATCATAGCCTTCGGGCCTGGCATATTCAGCTTCAGGTATGCGTAACATGGACGGGCCATGAAACGCGCATACGTTGGGCGACCCAGAATTGCGTGATAAGCGCTCTGGAAGTCGACCACTTCGAACGTCAGCTTTTCCTTGCGGAAGTTCTTGTCGGAGCCGAAAACGACGTCCAACGCGATCTGGCCGAGTGACTTGGCCTTCCGCCCAGGGACGACTCCATGGAACTGCATGCTGCTCTCGCTGAGTTTGGACATCGGGATGCCCATCCCCTAGAGTGTGTCGGCGTACATGATGTTCATGCCACTGCCGCCATCCATGAGGACTTTGCGCAGTCGGACTCCTTCTACCACCGGGTCGATGACAAGAGCCTGTCTCCCCGGGGTGGGTACATGTGTCGGATGATCCGACTGGTCAAAGGTGATCGCAGTCTGAGACCATTTGAGGAACTTGGGGCTGGCAGGGGTGGCCATGTTCACCTCTCTGTTCACCAGCTTGAGTCGACTCTTGCTCTCGACGTCAACAAAAATCATCAGGGTTGCGTGGACTTGGGGGAACGGATCCTCCTTATCCTCCTCATCATGTTCATGGTCCTTCTCACTCGGTTGCCCTTTGCTGAACCCCTGGATCAGGAGGCGACACTGTCGAGTGGTATGCTTCGCATATATAGGGTTGCCCTCTTCGTCCATCTTCGTATGAACCGGACATGGCTGGTCCAGGATGGGGTTATTGAACTACTTCTTCTTGGGGGAGAACTGAGCCTTCCCTTTGCCCTTGAACTTGGCATTGGTTACGGCTGCAGCTTCTGCCTGTGGAGCGGTCGGAGCTTTCTGCTTCTGCTTCCGAGTGTTGCCCCCGTCTCCTTCAGCGACTATTTTGTGCTTGCCGCTTCGGATGCGGTCCTCTTCTTCGCCATTTGCATAGCGTGTCGCTATCTCCATCATCTTGCTCATGGAGATGTCGCCTGTTCGGCCAAACTTAAGGTACAAATCCCTGTACCGCACTCCTGCCTTGAAGGCGCAGACTGCTTGATGCTCGGTGACGTTCTCCACCGTGTGGTAGAGAGTTGTCCAACGCTGGATGAAGTCGTGCAGGGGCTCATTCTGCTTCTGGACGCAGTGCTGGAGCTCCACGAGGCCAGCAGGGCGCTTGCACGTCCCTTCGAAGGTCCTGATGAACAGCTGGGCCAGATCCGCCCAGCTGTAGATGCTCGAGGGGGCCAACTGATTCAACCACGCTCGCGCCGAGCCGTCGAGCATCAGAGGGAGGTGCTTCATAGCGACATGGTCGTCTCCTCCTCCGATCTGGACTGCCACTCGGTAATCATCCAGCCACATTTCTGGCTTGGACTCCCCTGTAAACTTGTTAATTCCCGTCGCCAATCGGAAGTTGGGAGGGATGTCGGCCGAACGGATGGCTCGACTGAAACACTCGGGACCAGAAACGATGGACCTGCTTCCACTCGGACGGTCAATATCGCGACCATCGCGGTGGGCTCGTCCCCTGTCGACCCTCCGCTAGGCGATATGCCCTCTTGCGTCGGGCCTTGGGTCGTAAGTGTCACCGACTGAACGCCGATCATCATGATGTCAGGCCCCGTAGGGCCCACCCCATGGAGGGGTGCGTGAACGGCGGCGATCTTCATGATTTATGGAACGGCTGCCTCCTCTGTGCCGCTGATGGGAACCTGGGCTGTGAACTGACCGATGTGTATTCGCATGAACAGAACTATTATAGATCTTGTTGTGCGACTGGGAGACCGCCGAATTCTGCTGCTGCGCCGTGTGCAACAGTGCTCGGATCTGCTCGATCCCTCTACGAGCCTCTGAATCAGTCGGCTGGAGGGAATCGGCTATCTTGGCAGCCACAGCCAAGTTGAGGAGGGGTGTGCGAAACAACTCCACGTTGCTTCGCCGAGTGTGCCGACTGGCCGACGTGCGCCGGACGCTTCGCCGATCTCGTGCTCGTTCCGGCCAGCTTGACGGGGATCTTCATGGGAATTGGCCATGTGTACTTCTGCTGCAGGTCCGCGACCCGCGTACTCGGAAGGAAACTCAGTCGGAACCGAGTCCGAGCACTGGGACGGCGGGGCAACCACAACTAACTCTAGGACCGCAACTTGGGAAGATGCGCTGTGGCGCGCCTGGGCGTGTTGCACCCAACGCTGGAGCCGCGGACGGCGGGACCGCTTGTTGCGGCGCATGACGGCGGTGTAGGTCGACAACGGAGCCGACTGCTGGAGAAGAAGAATGCCGCGGGCGCCGGCACGGAAGTGCGTAGCCCCGCGACGGGGAAGCGCCTCGACGTTGAGGGGCGCATCCCGAAACCACGCCGAATCGTCGACGATGAAGGAGAGAGCGCCGAAAAAGATCTGTTGACCTATGCTCGAATCTCCGCCGGACGACATGATGAAAGGAAGTAATCGCAAACTCGCCGGAAGTCGCTTAGACGTCTGCCCCACTGTGGGCGCCAACTGTCGTGGGTATAAGCCTGACAGTAGATGTGTAGGGTACGAAAAGGATGGGCAGAGCCTTAGCTACGGCGAGGTTGTATGAGTTCAGGCCCCTCTGTGGTGGAGGTAATAGCCCTACGTCTCAGTGCTCAGGGAGCTTGTTGTCGAGTGGAAATATAGAATACAATGAGTTGCTAACCCCTCTACCAGTGGGGGAGGGTGGCTTATATAGAGTGCGCTGCCCTCCACAACGGTTCCGGTAGAGGGGTGGAGTAGTGGGGATTGAATGCATACGTTATAGGTAACGTATGCTCTAAATGCTAATAAATGCACCCGGAAACGTGCGACCGTTTCCCTCCAGAAAGGTTACGATGTACCGAGTGTATCCAGTCGGTTAGCTTGGTGTCCTCTGAATGCTAGTCTCCGACTGGATGGTCGAGAACCTGTTACCGACTGGATGATGGGGACTCCTTAATTCAGTCGGGGCTGACTAAGGGCCTTGACCTTTGTGAGGGGTAGTCCATGGGTAGGACCTACGTGGCAGGCCTATGACCCTACCCTAGGACTATGACCCCATCAAGCACCATTTGAAGCATAATTGAAGGACGCACCGGTAAGAAATCACAATTGAATGGGAACACCACGAATTAATGGAGATACATGAGAATGAAGAGATCATGAGCCACCTGAGAGAAAACTAGAACAAGGCACCAGAATAACCGAGAGACGAACGAAGAGACAACAATTGGGAAGAATTGAGGATGAAAGCTGAAAGCTGAGAACGAAGAATCTTCTAAAACGATGGCCTTCGGAGGATCGAGAAATAAAAACAACTCAGAGCAGCACCGGATAACAAGAAATAGAATCTCATGTTTGGAGACAAATTCAAGATGATAAGACGAAGCTGAAATGATGAATCTTCAAGAGAATGGACCAAGATTGAGAGAAACACTCCTTCGGTCTTGAAAGAAGAGAATGATGAGAAGAACACCACCAAGAACACTGAGACATTCCGGAATAATGACGAATGAAAGGTTGAGCCAAATATGAGTATTAATTCAAATTGATCTTGACGAAGGAATATGATTGATGAAAATCATACTTACGTCATAGTTGAAAAGAATTAAAGATCTCCGGAAAGATTAGAAGAGGCATATAAGATCCTGGGAAAAACCTGTGGGTTATGGGCCCACTCAAAGAAACCACCGTTGAAAAGATTCCTAGAAAGAGAGATATTGCACCCGTAGAAATGAAAACTTGATGAGGTTGAACACCTCAAAATAATTAAAGAATTGAAAACAAGAAACTCTGAGACATCTTCAACGCTCCGGATAGAATAGAGATAACTGAATAAACAAGATAGAATGATAAGAATCTCCAACATAGGAAAGAATTACAAGGATAAATAGAATATAATGAACACGGATAATTAAATTGAATTCACCGGAAAAGATGACAAGAAAGAATAAAGGTGAACACGAAGCTCCTGAGAATCTTCACAATGAATCACCGGGTAAGAGAGAAAAGAACAGACAGCGGAAGAACAATGAAAAGAAAACTCTTGGATGAAAATTGAATCACTGAAGAAAAAGGGTGGGAGGGCGGGAAAAACAAAGACAACATGGGACAGATGAGATGAACTCCGGAATAAAATGAGAGAATGATCTTGCAAAATTGGAGAGGATAGAATTGAGTTGTAGAGAAGCACACCGGTAAAATGGAACTGATACGACGACTCCGGTTGACAAGAATTGATAAGACAACTGATTGAGCAAAAGAATTAGCATTCACATAAAAATATGAGAACACAGATTAGGAAAGATCTGAAATCACCACTTGACATCGAAGCAACTTGAATTACCATATTAAAACAAAACAAAGGGTGAGGCTTATGAAACAAGCCAGAACAAACTCATGAGAAAGATTTCGTCCGATATTTTCTTGGACAGGATCGCACGGGCTCGATTTTACAGTAGCCATCAAGTGCAAGGCAGTGCACCCGACATACGAAGCGTCCCTGAGTCATAGCAAGCTACAAGGACTCTTTAAGACACAACGTGTACCGCTGTAAGTCGACCATGAACAAACGAATCCACTAGATGTCGAACCCCAACCTAACATCATGCATTTATTGGAAGATTGTCCTATAAATAACTACTTGAATTCCCACCTATGAATTCCCGAAATATCTGGTCTTGCAATCTGGTACACGGATACAAGGAGTAATTATCACACAACTCCTATACTAACCCGTCACCTGTATCACATCCGTCAACACACAACCAGAATCTCGGACCTTCATCTACTACAGACCCTCGTGATCACAACTATTCAAAGTATGACAGTACACCCGAACAATCTGCACCAGTACTGGGGACATCGGGGTTATCTCGCCACTACTAGTATTGAAGCAATTACGAACATCCTTCGTCCTGAGATACTAAGAAATCTGAATGATAACGATGTGCTCGAGAATCCCCTGGAGCTCAACTCCCCTGAGACTTAAAGCAGATAGGAGGCACCAAGACAGAACTCCATCACATCAGCATCATATAGATTCCAAGAATATCCGCGTGATCCTAAAAAAAAATTTAGTGGGAAGAGGAGTAGAGTAAATTATTACGTCAAGATTCCTCAACAGAGCATAGAAGAGGAGAAAAAAGAATCATACTCTCCGATATATAAATAGACTCAAATAGTTTTTCACTAGACTCGACTCGGCCAAGTTCGATCAATCAAGGGGGCTCCTAGGTCGGTACTGGCTCTGATACCAACCTGTCAAGCCCAAGATGCGACCCTATCCTCAATTTGGCATGAAGGCCTTGTCAGGGATAGAAGCGCATCTCGTCGTGTCGCAAGAATGGATATCGTTACAAGTACATGTACTGAAAAGAAGAGATATATAAAGTGTTGGCTTACACTCGCCACAAGCTACATCAGAGTCACATCAGTACATTACATAATCATCAAGAGTAAGAGAAGGGTCCGACTACAGATGAAAACAAACAACAAAAGAAGAACGACGTCCATCCTTGCTATCCCAGGCTGCCGGCCTAGAACCCATCCTAGATCGATGAAGAAGAAGAAGAAGAAGAAGAAGCAACTCCAAATGAACAATCAACGCGCTCGCGTCAAGTAACCTTTACCTGTACCTGCAACTGGTGTTGTAGTAATCTGTGAGCCACAGGGGACTCAGCAATCTCATTTCAAAAGGTATCAAGACTAGCAAAGCTTAATGGGTGAGGCATGGTTAAGTGGTGAGGTTGCAGCAGCGGCTAAGCATATATTTGGTGGCTAAATTACGAGTACAAGAAATAAGAGGGGGAAGATCTACGCATAACGGACGTGAACTACTAATGATCAAATGAATGATCCTGAACACCTACCTACGTCAAACATAACCCCACAGTGTCCTCGATCGGAGAAATAACTCACGAAAGAGACAGTCACGGTTACGCACACACTTGGCATATTTTAATTAAGTTAACTTCGAGTTATCTAGAACCCGTGTTAAACAAAGTTTCCACATTGCCACATAACCGCGGGCACGTCTTTCCGAAAGATTTAACCCTGCAGGGGTGCTCCAACTAGTCCATCACAAATTACCACAAGCCGCATAGAAATCCTCAATCACGAAGCTCGCGATCTCGTCGGATTCCCTAGTGGAAAACCTCAACTCTGAGATTACCCAAAGCATCACCGGAATCCCGATGCACAAGATATCTCGTCAAAGGTAAAACTAATCCAACAAGGCCTCCCGGCGTGTCGACGATCCCGATAGGAGCCGCGTATCTCGTTCTCAGGACACGACGGATGGAACTAGCTACGGGTGCCAAACCTCGAGTTTCCCCGTGGTGGCCTCGCAGGCAGACCGTTTGGGACCAACACCATCAGCACTGGCCCCCCTGTTTATGTAAAATTACTCCTCGGGTTCATGACGCCCTATGCATTTCAGTATTAACAAAGTTATTATGTTGGGCAAATGTAGAACCAATGTTGGGCCTTGCCGGACCAGCTTTAATCTAAAACGAATTATCAAGGGGGTCCCCATAACAACCCCGATCGTGTTAGGAGCGCTCGTTTATGGAACATAACACCGGTAGCCGAAACTAAGGGGGCAAAGGTGGAACAAAACACCAGGCTAGAAAGGCCGAGCCTTCCACCTTTTACCAAGTATATAGGTGCATTAAAATAAATAGCATTTAATATGGTGATATAACAAAGAACCCATGTTTTTCACATGGAAGCAACTACACCTGCAACTAGCAACGCTAACAACAGGGTTAAGCAAGCAGTAACATAGCCAATCAGTGGTTTGCTAGGTCGAACAGGTTGAAGGTTATCATGGCATGATTGAGAGGCTGATATTTAACATGTGGTAGGCAACAAGACATAATCGATAGTAGCGATAAAACTAGCATGGCAATGATAGTAATGGTATCTCGGGAAATGGTCATCTTGCCTGAGGTCCCGCTTGGAAGAAGAATGAGTCCGTGAAGCAGACGAACCGACATGGTCGAACGGATCCTCACTTCTGACACGCTTGCGGAACTCTATCGAGGCGAAGCAAACCGGAAACACAAATCAACACACGACGATGCATACACATATGATGCATGAATGGTCTAATGCAAGGCATGACAATCACAACAATCAAACACTACACATTAAGTGAAGCTCAATATGCAACGGGTTGCATATCGACGAAACTCCACATTTAATTGTTTAGTTCGCTCCCGTTAATTTACACGGGAATATTTAAAATGTTGTTAACATGGCAAGGGGGTGAAGCACAAATTAATCTACCTAGCTAGACATTTTAAATGAGGTCGGAAACGACATATACCATCTCCGAAATGACCCCACGTGTTAAATCTTAAGTCTGTCCAGATTTGTCCTAATCACATTTTAGGTTTATTAAACGGCAAAAAAAGTGGTTCACGTGATTCTACTCGTCGTTCTGGTCCATTTACATATATGGCACATCTCCAACGGAGCTACGGACAAATAGTTACGACCTAAACCATTTTCAACACGTCAACATGTAAATCGATGCAAACAGCACACTAAACAGCCTTAAACATGCATGAGAGTTGGAAAATATTACTCTACGCAAAATTCTAGCCAAGTTACAAATTTGAATCACTCCAATCCGATGCACGGTTTGGAAACTACGCTCGTTTGAAAAACAAAGCTTTTCCTGAAATTAGCAAAATCCCTGGAAATTGGAAAAAATCTCACGACGTTAAAAAAAAGAACAATGGGCCAAATTGCACTGTTGTGCAGTGGCCCAGGGCTGAAATCGGCCCAAGAACTGTGTGTGCGTGTCAAAAAAAATAGCAAGCACGAGGTAAATTGGGGGTGCCCAGGACTCGAGCTCGGGACCTCCAGTTTAGTAGCCTTGTTGCACTAGCCAGCTCGGCTAGCATTGTAATCGTGCTCAAGAGTGGTGGCTAAACTGAATAACTTGGACAGGCCGAAAGGATCTGGGCAAAACAAACAGACTTCAGATCGGGCACTTCCTTACAGAGGGCACAAGGGGGCCGGCGAGGATGCATGCCACGGGCGGCACGGTGACGCAGCAGGTCAAGGGCGTCGGCAAAACGTCCGGCGTGCCGATCCGGAGGCGGGGACGACGGATCTGGGATGGGGCTGCCCGGATCCGTCCATTCCCGGTGATTTCAAGGCGCAGCGGCAATCTTCTCAGCGGATCACCTCCGTGGCTCGGGCGTTCCTGGGAGCTTCTCTGCAGATAAAAGAAGGGGAAGGGATGAGATTAACGAGGGAAGAGAGAGAGATGGCCTGTTCTGATGGGTATGGGAATGGAGCGCAGGGAACCTGTAGGATGGCGACATGCGAGGTGCATCCGGGGATGGAGTGGGTCTGCTCGGAGACGCCTTCTCCAGAGACGGGAGCCCTTGTCTGGGACGGAGGGGCTCGAGATCCATGGCCACTCTGAGGCCGGCGAGGCAACCATCTCCAGCAGGATGTCGGCGAGGAGACGCAGTCCCTTCGGTCGACAGTGAGGCGCGAGGGGAATGAGGCTCAGGCGAGCCGCGAACGCACACAGCCTGCCTCGGCTGCGGCTCTGTTGCATGCGAGGGGCCGCGAGGCTGCACGTTGGTTGGACTGGATGTGGGACGATCCCGAGGAGGGAGATGGGACAAGGGGGTGGTGGCGGCGGTTGGGACAACTCTCCTAGAATTTAGGGTTGGGCTATCTAGGCTTAGGTTAAGTGGTCTATATATAGTTAGTGGACTAGGTATAGACTCAACTCGACCGTTTGATCGTCATTGAACGGTCGTGGTTAAATAGGTTACGGTCTAACGGACAAACCGATGACGGTTTGCGGTATAACGGTGTTGATCTGGATCCAACGGTCACGATCACCGGGTTCGGGTTCCGGGAGGTTTTCGAACTAGGTTGCGTGCAGGTCGGTGCACTGTGCAGAGAGGCTAGGCGGAGATGAGAGGGAAAACGGGCAGCCTGGCATCGGGGTTTCAAACACCAAAAGACGTCCGATGATAGACCGAATACGGTGCCGCTACGGTCGAACGTTCGGGTACCAGACGGACTTCGATTGCGACGAAACTCGACAGGCGGTCTACCTATATTAAAATAAGACCGCACGTCAAATCTCAAGCCAATGAGAGAAAGTGTTACGCACACTTTTAAAACAGGTTTTGACGATGTCGCGGGCGCGTGCGTGTGTGGTCGGGCTCCGAACGGACAACGACGAGAACCGGCAACTAACACGGATGCAAGTTTGAAAACTGCCGGCAATGGAGAAGCCGATGCAATGCAGATGATGCGCATGATGCGATGATGATGCGACAAATTAAAATAACCACACGACGAAAACGGAATAGAAGGGGAATCTTCTAGAACGTCGGTCTCGGGCTGTCACAAGCATCATGCTCTTCTTTTTCCTTGGCAAGGGCCCGTTCCAGGTCCTCAGAGGTGAAAGACTTGATTGCCGTGGAAGTCCCGTCCCTCTCCACTGGAGCTACCGTAGTTGGAATCCCGTCCATCTCGCTCTAGGGCGGTTAAGCCACAAGAATAGAGCACGGGGCTCTGATACCAATTGAAAAGGATCGAGATGGACCTAGAGGGGGGTGAATAGGTACAGTTCCAAATTTTAATAATTACTTAGCAATTTTAGGCAAAAGTGCGGAATATGAGTGTAGGCCTAATAATTGCTATGACAAGGAGTAAGCTATTTAGAGTGAAGTAAGGCAATCGGTAAACAATAATCAAATACAAGTACGTAATAAGGATTAACACAAGTGGAGAGTTAGGGTTAGGAATAACCGAAACTCCAAGAGAGACAAGGATGTAACCCGATGTTCACTTCCTTGGAGGGAAGCTACGTCACCGTTAGAGGGGTGGATGTTACCACGAAGGCACACCAACGTCACGAAGGCTCACCCTATTCTCCCTTTGAGATAACTCCACGAAGGTGTTTCTCAACCACTAGTGGTAAGCCTTGAGGTGGCTTCCAAACCTTCACAAACTTTCCGGGGGAAATCACAATGGTTTGATTCCTCTCCGAAGACTCCTACCGCCTAGGAGTCTCCAACCTCCAATAGTAACAAGATCACGGGGATTGCTCAAAACTTGCTCAAATCACAAATCACTTTCACTACGGGAATCAGGTAATTTGCCGCCTGTTAAGATCTTTGCCGTCAGCTTTTCTTCGTGGATGACGGCAAAGAGCACTTTTGCCGTCAGTTGTCGTCAGCTGCTGACGGCAAAGAATGACTACCGGCGTAAACATATTTTGCCGTCTATAATTAAAATTGCAGACGGCAAAATTATTTTGCCGTTTGTAAAAATAAGCGGATGACGGCAAAGACATAATTTGCCGCGTGTAATAGAAAGTGATGACGGCAAAGAAGAAGCACAGCACACGGATCGATCACGCGGATCGATGACGTGGCAAGATCTGAGACACACCAACCTACCCCATCCCACCACGCACGGACGTGGGTGAAAATCTTTTTTGCCGTCTGTAAAAATAACTGGATGACGGCAAAATTATTTTGCCGTCTTTAAAAATAACTGGATGACGGCAAAATAATTTTGCCGTCTCTAAAAGTAACTAGATGACGGCAAAATAAGAAGCACAACACACACGGATCGATCACGTGGATCGATGACGTGGCAGTATCCGCACCACACATCATCTGTCATCCACCACACCCTCAGCCCCACCCCACCGACGCACATCCCACCACCCCACGTCTCCATCTCTTCTCTCCCCCACCAGCAGCCACGATCTGCCACCCTCTTGCCCCCACCCTCCCGCGCCCACCACCACCCACATGTACACCGACGTCCACCACCCCCTCCCTCGGGTGCCCGACCACCACCCCCTCCTCCAATGCACCACCGGCCACCCTCCCAGTCAGGTCGCCGGTGGCGGAGCCCCTACCCCCCCCCCCCTGCGCCCACCACCACCCACCGGTTCCTCCGACGCCCAACCACCCCCTCTCTCCGGCGTCTCACCGCCCACCCCTACCTCCCGCGCCCCAACACCCACCCTCTGGATCAGGTCGCCGGCGGCGACGCCCCCACCCCCCGCGCCCACCACCACCCACCCTCTAGATTAGGTCGTCGGCGGCGACGCCCCCACCCCCCGCGGCCACCACGTCAAATCCAGCGACCTGAGACACAAATCCATCTGCAGCTCCCCGACGCCACCACAGCTCGCCTCAGCAGCTCCCCGACGCCACCAGATCTGGCGACCTCAGCAGCTGCCCGACGCCACCGCAGCTCGCCTCTCACGCGACCCCGCCTCCTTCCAGCGCCTCCACCAGGTCGGCCTCTGGGTGGCCGGCCCCGGATCCGGTGAGATCCGTGAGGCGTGGCTGCGGGAGTCGGATGGGGTGCCCGAGGAGCTACTCTACGCCTGCTGGCCCTGCACACGCCGCCTGGTGGCCCCGCACCCACCACCTGCTGGCCTTGTTTGAGATGTGCCGCGTCCATGCAGTGGAGAAGAAGCCAAGGGACCTGATTGCTTTTTATCTTTAGTTCCAGGGTGCTTTATGTAATACGCGAGGACTGCTTTAGGAGTTGTTCTAATGTCAGGGTTCTTTGTGTAAATTTATATCCACTTGTTGGCTGATGTAGTTATGCCCTTTTGTGCCATTTTGGTTCATTGAGTGACGATGGACTATGTATGTTTTATAAAATCCGCTCGTAATAGATTCTATCTATGCCTTTGACCAGATCTGCACCTGATTGTTGTTTATATTTTTTTCAAAAGAAAATTTCTTTGCCGTCTGGTATTGATAACAACTGACGGCAAACCCGTAATCTTTGTCGTCTTGCATTCCGGTCAGATGACGGCAAAGAGTTAACGCCGTCCGGGTGGTTCTGTTAGGTTTTTTGTCGTCTGCCTCATAATAGATGACGGCAAACCGTTTTCACTAACGGCAAACTTTTTGTTGTCTGCCCGAAAAAATGCTGACGGCAAAATTACCCTTTGCGGGCACATGGTCTGACGACATTTTTTGCCGTCATGGGCTGACTGCAAAATTTTTGCCGTCTGTAATTCTCTCTTTGCCGTCTTTAGCGTCCTGATGGCAAAATGCCCAATTCCAATAGTGTTTGGTGGGAAGGAGTAGAAGGAGACGATCTATCTTTTGATTGGAACAACACTCAAAGGGACTCACAAATGCTCTTGGGATCTAAGATTTGGTGTAGACAAGAGTGAGTGAGAAGAAAGGTGTTCTTGAATGTGTTCTAGCTATGTTGGACACCCTCTCACGAAGTGGGAGGGGTATATATAGTGGGGAGAGTAAAATAGCCATTGGGGACACTTTAAGTCACACAGGGTTCGGACGTCCGGCAGTTTAAGGAAGTCCGGGCGTCCACAAGGGGTCGGACGTCCGACAGCTGTAGATATGTCTGGAAACACTGTGAGTTGAACAGGGACCGGACGTCCGGAGAAGGCCGGAAATCCGAGTTATTCGACTCAACTTCTTCTGGTACTAGGTTCCAGATTTCCGAAGGGGGACGGACGTCCGGCCCTCGGACGTCTGGAGGGAGCCGGAAGTCCGAGTTATATGGCTCACGTTCTTCTCGTGCAGGGCTTCGGATTTCTGAAGCTGGCCGGTCGACCGGCCCTCGGATGTCCGGAGGGAGCCGGAAATCCGAGTTATAGGACTCAAGTTCTTCTGGTGCAGAGCTCCGGATTTCCGAAGCATGTCGATCGTCCGACCCTTGACCGGCCCTCGGACGTCCGGAGGGAGCCGAAAATCTGAGGCTTTAGACCTGTTTTGAGATAGGAGCAGAGTAGAGAATATGTGGTATTGAGCAGAATAGTGAAGATGTGGTATGAGCAGGTTCATCGCAAAACCTGTGATCCCCTCTTAATAGTGCGAGATCCCTATACTCAAGAATAGTAAACTCAGAAGGATAGTCTACATCATCTTTTCTCAATCCCGAGCCTTCTTGACATATAAATCCCGATCTTCTCAGACCACCTTTGGCACATAATTCTCAATCTACTAAAGTACTTGCCATCCTGAGATACACTCAACAAATAGGATTAGTTTCCTATGTATGTGTTGTCATTAACACCAAAAGTCGATTAGGGGCATAGCATGCACTTTCAATAGTTGATATGATTAGCATAGGGATGCTTACCACTCAAACTATCCTCAACTCACGTGATGATCGGACTTGAGCTAGTGGAATTGGATCATGAACCACTCAAATGACTAGAGAGATGTACTTTTTGAGTGGGAGTTTAGCAAGTAATTTGATTAGTGAAACTCTAATTATCTTGAACATGGTCTAAGTCCACTTTGAAAATATTTGTGTTATAGATCAATGGCTCACACGACAGTCACCCTGAATTTTAATACGTTCCTAGAGAAAGCTAAGTTGAAAGATGATGGAAGCAACTTTGTAGACTGGGCTCATAATCTTAAGTTGCTCCTGCAAGCTGGGAAGAAGGATTATGTCCTTAATGCTGCGCTGGGAGATGAACCACCCGCTGATGTCAGCTATGCTAATGCACAAAAGTCCTTCCAATGGCGCCAGAAACAGGTGTGTCGACGGCACCAGGAATCCTTCAGCTGCGGCTACGCCTTAAGGGACTTCCTAGGCAAGTATGCAAAGGATTTCCCCCGTGGCCTTGGAGCCTTGCGTTGGTGTTCCCTTGAAGCGGAAAGGGTGATGTAGCACAGTGACGGTAAGTATTTCCCTCAACTTGAGAACCAAGGTATCAATCCGGTGGAGAAGTATCACAAGATCCCGCACAAACACAAAAGCTTGCTCCCAACGCTATGAAGGGGTTGTCAATACCTTATAGATTGTTTGCAAAGTGAGAACTGAAAGCAACAAAGTAACAAAGCAAAGTAAAAGCGGAGGTGTAAACGATGGATGTGAATAGACCCGGGGGCCGTAGTGTTTACTAGTAGCTTCTCTCATGAAAGCAAGTAGACGGTGGGTGAACAAATTACTGTCGAGCAATTGATAGAACCGCACAAAGTCGTGACGATATCTATGCAATGATTATATCTATAGGCATCACGTCCAAAACAAGTAGACCGATACTGTCTACATCTACTACTATTACTCCACACGCCGACCGCTATCCAGCATGCATCTAGTGTATTAAGTCCATAAGAACAGAGTAACGCCTTAAGCAAGATGACATGATGTAGAGGGATAATCTCAAACCAATGATAAAAACCCCATCTTTTTACCCTTGATGGCAACTACTTGATGTGTGCCTTGCTGCCCCTACTATCACTGGGAAAGGTCACCACATGGCAGAACCCAAAACCAAGCACTTCTCTCATTGCAAGAATCATAGATCTAGTTGGCCAAACAAAACCCAAGACTCGGAGAGACTTACAAGGATATCAAATCATGCATATAAGAAATCAGCAAAGACTCAAATATATATCATAGATAATCTGATCACAAATCCACAATTCATCAGATCTCGACAAACACACCGCCAAAGAAGATTACATCGGATAGATCTCCATGAAGATCATGGAGAACTTTGTATTGAAGATCCAAGAGAGAGAAGAAGCCATCTAGCTACTAACTACGGACCCGTAGGTCTGAAGTGAACTACTCACGAGTCATTGGAGGGGCGGTGATGATGAAGAAGAAGCCCTCCAACTCCAAAGTCCTCTCCGGCAGGGTGCCGGGAAGTGTCTCTAGATGAGATCTCGTGGAAACGGAAGCTTGCGGCTGCGGAAAAGAATTTTCGAGGCTCCCCTGATTTTTTGTGGAATATTTGGGAATTTATAGGCCAAATACCTAGGTTAGGGGGCGGCCAGGGAGGCCACAAGCCTGCCCACCGCCGCCTCCCCCTGGTGGCGGAGTGGGGGCTTGTGGGCTCCCAGGAGCCCGGCTGGCTTGGCCCAAAGGCCCCCCTGATCTTCTTCCGTTCGGGAAAAAATAATTTCGGGGTTTTTCTTCCGTTTGGACTCCGTTCCAAAATCAGATCTGAAAAGAGTCAAAAACACGAAAAAACAGGAACTGGCACTTGGCACTGAATTAATAAGTTAGTCCCAAAAAGATATAAAAGGTACATAAAACAACCAAAGAAGACAAGATAATAGCGTGAAACCATCAAAAATTATAGATACGTTTGGGACGTATCAAGCATCCCCAAGCTTAACTCCTGCTCGTCCTCGAGTAGGGAAGTGATAAAGAATGAATTTTTGATGCTTTCATGCTACCTAGCATAGGTGTCCTTTGTAATTCCTCTTATGTGGCGTGAATGTTCAGATCCATTAGATTCAAAACAATAGTTTGCTATTGACGTGGAAATAATAATAATTCAAGCAAACTAGCAAAGTAATCATGAACTTTCAAAATAACAAGGCCAAAAAAAAGTTATCCCTACAAAAGCATATAGTCTGCTATGCTCTATCATCATTGCACAACAAATTTAAATCATGCACAACCCCGGTATTGGCCAAGTAATTGTTTCACACCTTTACTTTCTCAAACCTTTTCAACTCTCACGCAATACATGAGCGTGAGCCATGGTTATAGCACTATAGATGGTGTGGAATGTAGTGGAGGTTGCAAGACAAAAAGGGAAGATAGTCACATTAACTAGGCATATCAATGAGCTGTGGAGATGCTCATCAATAGATATCAATGTGAATGAGTAGGGATTGCCATACAAATGATGCACTAGAGCTAAGAGTATGTGAAAGCTCTTAAAGAAAACTAGTGGGTGTGCATCCAACTTCCTTGCTCACGAAGACCTAAGGCAATTTTGAGGAAGCCTATCATTGGAATATACAAGCCAAGTTATATAATGAAAATTTCCCACTAGCTATATGGTGGTGACAAAACGAGAGACTCTCAATCATGAAGATCATGGTGCTTAATATGCACAAGTGTGGAAAAAGTGGTAGCATTGTCCC
Organism: Hordeum vulgare subsp. vulgare; assembly: GCF_904849725.1. Lineage (NCBI taxonomy): Eukaryota > Viridiplantae > Streptophyta > Magnoliopsida > Poales > Poaceae > Hordeum > Hordeum vulgare. Next base: position 501,461,275 of record NC_058518.1, read on the forward strand.
TTCTCTCTTTTTCTCTCATTTTTTTTATTTTTTTGGTGGGATCTTTGGCCTCTTTTTTTTATTTTGGTGGGTTTCTTTGGCCTCTTTTATTTCCTCACATGGGACAATGCTCCATTAATGATGATCATCACACTTTCAACTCAAAACTTAGAGCAACTATGACTCTATATGGAATGCCTTCGGGAGTGTACCGTGACAATGATCTAGCATGGCATAGACATCAATGGAAACATCATGCTAGCTATCTTACGATCATGCAATGGCAATGTAGACGTGGTGGCACATGTCATGGTGGTAGTTGCATGGCAATATATCTCGGAATGACTTTGAAAAAGCCATAATAGGTAGGTATGGTGGCTGTTTCGAGGGAGGCTAATGGTGGGTTTTGTGCACCGGCAAAAGTTGCAAGACACTAAGAAGATAGTGATGGTGGAAGGTGAAAGTGCATCTAAACCATGGACTCAACATTAGTCGTGAATAACTCATATACTTGTTGCAAAAGTTTTATTAGTAATCGAAACAAAGCATTCAATGCATACTCCTAGGGGAAGGGTTGGTAGGTATAAACCATCGCGCGATCCCGACCGCCACGCAAAGGATGACAATCAATAGACTAATCATGCTCAGATTTCATCACATAGCGGTTCACCATACGTGCATGCTACGGGAATCACTAACTTCAACACAAGTATTTCTAGATCCACGACACCTTACTATCATGACTTTAATATTACCATAACCACAACTCAAAACTAATTGAGATGAATCAAACTTCTCTAACTATTCAATGCACATGAAGGTGGAAGTTTTCGTATCCCTTTGGATAACTACCCCTTTTGAGACTAGTTTCAAAGCATAGATCAACTACCAAGCCACGCACCGCTGTGCTCTAAAATATATAAGTGAAGCACACAGAGCAAAAGTATCTAGCTCAAAAGATATAAGTGAAGCACATGTGAGCTGGATTGTCTACCAAAAGATATAAGTGAAGCTCGACAAAATCACGGTGTGTGCATGTCTCTCTCTAGGTGTGCAGCAAGGATGATTGTGGCACAATAAAAATAAAAGACTCCTACGATACAAGATGCTCTAAGCAAAAACACATAACATGTGGTGAATAAAAATATAGCCCCAAGTAACGTTACCGATGGATTGAAGACGAGAGAGGGGATGCCTTCCCGGGGCATCCCCAAGCTTAGGCTTTTACGGCATCCTTGAATCTCTTGGGGTGCCTTGGGCATCCCCAATCTTGAGCTCTTGCCACTATTTATCTCTTTGTCCATAAGAACCTCACCCAAAACTTGAAAACTTCACAACACGAAACTTAAACAGAAACTCGTGATATCATTAATACAAGAAAGCAAACCACCACTTCCTTAGGTACTGTAGCAAACTTAAATTCTACTTGTTCTGATGTTGGGTTACTGTACTTTCAATATTCCATGGCTAATACCCCCCGATACTATCCATAGTTTCATCAAAATAAGCAACCAACACAACAAAAACAGAATTTGTTAACAGCAGACCATTCTGTAGCAATCTATATATTTCGTATACCTCTGGTACTTCAACAATTCTGAAAAATTACGACAGTCTGAAGAATTTGTGTAGAAATCATCAGCAAAAATAATCAACTCAAAAGCTCTTACAGAACAAAAATTAAAATTCTTTTTGGTGAGCAGAAATTTTCTGTCTTTTCCAGCATGACCAAACGATCATCCCCAAGACTAATCATAACAGCTTTGCTTGGCACAAACGCAAAAAGAAACACAAAAAACACAATCATAACAGAATTATGAAAGTGTGGAAAACACAAAACAGAAAGAAAAAGGATAGATTCGTTGGGTTGCCTCCCAACAAGCGCTTTTGTTCAACGCCCTTAGCTAGGCGAAAGTGATGGAATCACGTATAGTCATCTTTAGTGCTCAAACCATAGGTAGCCCTCATCATAGATTCATAAGGCAATCTTATTTTCTTTCTAGGAAAGTGCTCCATGCCCTTCTTTAAAGGAAATTGAAATCTAATATTCCCTTCCTTCATATCGACGATAGCATCAATAGTCCTTAGGAAAGGTCTACCAAGAATAATGGGACATGAAGGATTGCAATCTATGTCAAGTACAATGAAATCCATGGGTACATAGTTCTTATTTGCAACAATAAGAACATTATCGATCCTCCCCATGGGTTTCTTGACAGTAGAATCCGCAAGATGCAAATTAAGAGAACACTCTTCAATCTCATGAAAACCAAGAATATCACATAAAGACTTTGGAATTGCGGAAACACTAGCACCCAAATCACACAAAGCATTGCACTCATAGTTTTTGATCTTGATTTTGATAGTAGGTTCCCACTCGTCATGAAGTTTTCTAGGTATAGAGACTTCTAGTTCAAGCTTCTCTTCAAGAGATTTCATCATAGCATCTACGATATGCACCGTAAAGGCTTTGCTTTAGCTATAAGCATGTGGAGAGTTCGCAATGGATTGCATCAAAGAAATTCATTCAAACAAGGAGCAATTATCATAATTGAATTCCTTGAAATCGAAAGTGGGAGTTTCATTACTACCCAAAATTTTGACTTCTTCTACTCCACTATCCACACCTTTATCCTCAAGATACGTGGACTCCGAATCATTAGGGCGTTTTTCAACCAAAGTGGATTCATATCCAGCCCCTCCATAAGTAGGTTGACACGCGAAAACAAAGATTCAAGAGGAGACACACCAAGCACTTTAAGATCTTCGTGATTTCCATCACTAGAACGCACCCTTTTAAACCATTCATGTCTAGCGCGAATTTGGGCGGTTCTTTCTTTGCTCTCATTCATGGAGATACACATAGATTTAAAAGTTTCATCCAAGTTGACCTTGGGAGGAGCGCAACTAACTTTCAAAGCATCAATATCACAAGACATCCTATCAACGCTCTTATCCAAATCGTCTATTTTGAGTACTTTTCCTCTATGGACGCATTGAAAATCTTTTCAGAGTTGATGAACTCTTTGATATTACTCTCTAGATCAGAGGGTAATTTGTTGTGATTTCCATAAATGTTGCCATAGGAATTGCCATAATTGTTAGAGGAGTTACTAGGAAAAGGCCTAGGAACATAATTTCCTCTAAAAGCATTGTTGTTGCCAAAATTGTTCCTACCAACAAAATTCATGTCCAAACTAGCGTTGCTACTCTCAATTAAAGAGGATAGTGGCATGTCATTAGGATCTACGGTAGCGTTTCTACTAGCAACCAAATTCATCAACTCGTCCTTCTTAGCACTAAGCGAGTTAATCTCTTCTATAGCGTGCACCTTTTTGCTAGCAGGCGACCTTTCAGTGTGCCACTGAGAGTAGTTGGTCATGATATTGTCTAGGAGTTTTGTAGTGTCTCCTAACGTGATTTCCATGAACGTTCCACCTGAGGCGGGGTCCAAGATATTGCGAGAAGCGAAATTCAAGCCAGCGTAAAAGATTTGTATAATCATCCACAAACTCAAGCCATGAGCGGGACAATTTCTAATCATAAGCTTCATCCTCTCCCAAGATTGTGCAGCGTGTTCATGATCAAGTTGCTTGAAATTCATGATATCGTTACGTAAGGAGATGATCTTAGCCGGCAGGAAATACTTGGATATGTAAGCATCTTTGCACTTATCCCAAGAATTGATACTATTTTTAGGCAAAGAAGAAAACCAAGTTTTTGCGCGATCTCGCAACAAGAAAGGAAAAAAGTTTCAACTTAATCACGTCATTATCCACATCTCTTTTCTTTTGCATATCACAAAGCTCAATGAAGGTATTGAGATGGGATGCGGCATCTTCACTAGGAAGGCCAGAGAATTGCTCTTTCATAACAAGATTCAGCAAAGTTGCGTTGATTTCATACGATTCGTCACAAGTGGCGGGAGCAATCGGAGTACTAATAAAATCATTATTATTAGTGCTCGAGAAGTCGCAAAGTTTGGTGTTTTCAGCCATGATGACTTCAACAAACAAACAAGCACACAAGCAAGCAAGAGAACCGGCAAAGGAAAACGGCAAGGGCAAAAGAAAAAGGCGAAGGAGAAAGGAAAATGAAAACGGCAAATGTGAAGTGGGGGAGAGGAAAACGAGAGGCAACTGGCAACAAAAGTAAATGCAAGAGAAGAGTTTGTGAGACCTACTTGGATAGATCTTGATTTCTCCTCCACGGCAACGGTGCCAGCAATGCTTCTGATGTCAGCTATGCTAATGCACAAAATTCCTTCCAATGGCGCCAGAAACAGGTGTGTCGACGGCACCAGGAATCCTTCACCTGCGGCTACGCCTTAAGGGACTTCCTAGGCAAGTATGCAACGGATTTCACCCATGGCCTTGGAGCCTTGCGTTGGTGTTCCCTTGAAGTGGAAAGGGTGATGTAGCACACTGACGGTAAGTATTTCCCTCCGTTTGAGAACCAAGGTATCAATCCGGTGGAGGAGTATCACAAGATCCTGCACAAACACAAAAGCTTGCTCCCAACGCTATGAAGGAGTTGCCAATCCCTTATAGCTTGTTTTCCAAGTGAGAACTGAAAGAAACAAAGTAACAAAGCAAAGTAAAAGCGGAGGTGTAAACGATAGATGTGAATAGACCCGGGGGCCGTAGTGTTTACTAGTGGCTTCTCTCATGAAAGCAAGTAGACGGTGGGTGAACAAATTACTGTCGAGCACTTGATAGAATCGAGCAAAGTCGTGACGATATCTATGCAATGATTATATCTATAGGCATCACGTCCAAGACAAGTAGACCGATACTGTCTGCATCTACTACTATTAATCCACACGTCGACCGCTATCCTACATGCATCTAGTGTATTAAGTCCATAAGAACAGAGTAACGCCTTAAGCAAGATGACATGATGTAGAGGGATAATCTCAAACCGATGATAAAAATCCCATATTTTTACCCTTGATGGCAACTACTTGATGTGTGCCTTGCTGCCCCTACTATCACTTGGAAAGGTCACCACATGGCAGAACCCAAAACCAAGCACTTCTCCCATTGCAAGAATCATAGATCTAGTTGGCCAAACAAAACCCAAGACTCGGAGAGACTTACAAGGATATCAAATCATGCATATAAGAAATCAGCAAAGACTCAAATATATATCATAGATAATCTGATCACAAATCCACAATTCATCGGATCTCAACAAACACACCGCCAAAGAAGATTACATCGGATAGATCTCCATGAAGATCATGGAGAACTTTGTATTGAAAATCCAAGAGAGAGAAGAACCCATCTAGATACTAACTACGGACCCGTAGGTCTGAAGTGAACTACTCACGAGTCGTTGGAGGGGCGATGATGATGATGATGAAGAAGCCCTCCAACTCCAAAGTCCCCTCTGGCAGGGCGCCGGGAAGGGTCTCCACATGAGATCTCGCGGAAACGGAAGCTTGCGGCGGCGGAAAAGTATTTTCGAGGCTCCCTTGATTTTTTGCGGAATATTTGGGAATTTATAGGCCAAAGACCTAGGTCAGGGGGCGGCCAGGGAGGCCACAAGCCTGCCCACCGTCGCCTCCCCCTGGTGGCGGAGTGGGGGCTTGTGGGCTCCCTAGAGCCCACCTGGCTTGGCCCAAAGGAACCCTGATCTTCTTCCGTTCGGGAAAAAATCATTTCGGGGTTTTTCTTCCGTTTGGACTCCGTTCCAAAATCAAATCTGAAAAGAGTCAAAAACACGGAAAAAACAGGAACTGGCACTTGACACTGAATTAATAAGTTAGTCCCAAAAAAGATATAAAAGGTACATGAAACAACCAAAGAAGACAAGATAATAGCGTGAAACCATAAAAAATTATAGATACGTTTGAGACGTATCACCCGCCGCGGCTGACCAAGATGCTAAGAACGCTTGGTTAGCACGCAAGGAGGACTACTCAGTAGTTCAATGTGCAGTCTTGTATGGCTTAGAGTTGGGACTTCAACGTCGCTTTGAGCATCATGGAGCATATGAGATGTTCTAGGAGTTGAAGTTTATCTTTCAGAAGAACGCCCGGATCGAGACGTATGAGACCTCCGATAAATTCTATGCTTGCAAGATGGAGGAGAATTTGTCTGTCAGTGAACATGTGCTCAAAATGTCTGGATACTCAAACCGTCTAGCTGAGCTAGGGATTGAACTCCTGCAAGAGGCTATGACTGACAGAATTCTTCAATCACTACCACCAAGCTTTAAGGGCTTTGTGTTGAACTATAACATGCAAGGGATGAAAAATTCACCCGACGAGTTATTCGCGATGCTGAAAGTCGCACAGTCGGAACTCCGCAAAGAGCATCAAGTGTTTATGGTGAATAAGACAACTAGTTTCAAGAGAAACGGCAAAGGAAAGAAGGGTAATTCAAAGAAGAGCGGCAAGCCTGTTGCCAATCCGATGAAGAAACCCAAAGCTGGACCTAAGCCTGAAACAGAGTGCTATTATTGCAAGGGTATGGGTCACTCGAAGCGCAATTGCCCCAAGTATTTGGCTGATAAAAAGGCGGCCAAAGAAAAATCAGGTATATTAGATATACATGTTATTGATGTGTACTTAACCAGCTCTCGTAGTAGTGCGTGGGTATTCGATACCGGTTCTGTTGCTCATATTTGCAACTCGAAACAGGAACTGCGGAATAAGCGAAGGCTCGCGAAGGATGAAGTGACGATGCGCGTGGGAAATGGTTCCAAGGTTGATGCAATCGCCGTCGGCACAATTTCACTTCAGTTACCATCAGGATTAGTTATGAACTTAAATAAATGTTATTTAGTGTCTGCGTTAAGCATGAACATTATATCTGGATCTTGTTTATTGCGAGACGGTTACTCGTTTAAATCAGAGAATAATGGTTGTTCTATTTCTATGAGTAATATCTTTTATGGTCATGCACCCAATATGAGAGGATTGTTCATATTGAATCTTGATAGTGATAATACACATATACATAACACTGAGACCAAAAGAGTTAGAGTTAACAATGATAGCGCCATGTTTTTATGGCACTGCCGCTTAGGTCATATTGGTGTAAAGCGGATGAAGAAACTCCATACCGATGGACTTTTGGAGTCACTTGACTTTGATTCACTTGACACGTGCAAACCATGCCTCATGGGCAAGATGACTAAAACTCCGTTCTCCGAAACAATGGAGCGTGCAAGTGACTTGTTGGAAATCATACATACCGATGTGTGTGGTCCGATGAGTGTGGAGGCACGCGGCGGATATCGTTATTTTCTCACCTTCACTGACGATTTGAGTAGATATGGTTATGTCTACTTGATGAAGCACAAGTCTGAAACATTTGAAAAGTTCAAGCAATTTCAGAGTGAAGTTGAAAATCATCGTAACATGAAGATCAAGTTCCTACGGTCTGATCGTGGGGGTGAATATCTGAGTTTCGAGTTTGGTGCTCACTTAAGACAATGTGGAATTGTTTCACAGTTGACACCGCCTGGAACACCACAACGTAATGGTGTGTCCGAACGTCGTAATCATACTTTATTAGAGATGGTGCGACCTATGATGTCTCTTACCGATTTGCCGTTATCGTTTTGGGGTTATGCATTAGAAACAACTGCATTCACTTTAAATAGGACACCATCAAAATCCGTTGAGACGACACCATACGAACTGTGGTATGGCAAAAGACCAAAGTTGTCGTTTCTTAAAGTTTGGGGATGTGATGCTTATGTCAAAAAGCTTCAGCCTGAAAAGATGGAACCCAAAGCGGAAAAGTGTGTCTTCATAGGTTACCCAAAAGAGACAGTTGGGTATACCTTCTATCTCAAATCCGAGGGCAAAGTGTTCGTTGCTAAGAACGGAGGTTTTCTCGAGAAGGAGTTTCTCTCGAGAGAATTGAGTGGGAGGAAGATAGAACTTGATGAGGTTGTCGAACCTCTCATCCCTCTGGATGGTGGCGCGGGGCAAGGGGAAACCCTTGTCGTTGCGGCGCCGGTTGAGGAGGAAGTTAATGATGATGATCATGAAAACTCCGGATCAAGTTCCTGTCGAACCTCGCAGGTCGACGAGACCGCGTACTACTCCAGAGTGGTACGGTAATCCCGTCTTATCAATTATGTTGTTGGACAACAATGAGCCTGCGAATTATGAAGAAGCAATGGTGGGCCCGGATTCCAACAAATGGCTGGAGGCCATGAAGTCCGAGATAGGATCTATGTATGAAAACAAAGTGTGGACTTTGGAAGTACTACCTGAAGGCCGCAAGGCTATTCAGAACAAATGGATCTTTAAGAAGAAGGCGGACGCTGACGGTAATGTGACCATTTATAAAGCTTGACTTGTGGCAAAGGGTTTTTCACAAGTTCAAGGAATTGACTACGATGATACATTCTCACCGGTAGCGATGCTTAAGTCCATCCGAATCATGTTATCAATAGCTGCATTTTTCAATTATGAAATATGGTAGATGGATGTCAAAACGGCGTTCCTTAACGGTTTCCTTAAGGAAGAGTTGTATATGATGCAACCCGAAGGTTTTGTCGATCCTAAAAATGCTAACAAAGTGTGCAAGTTCCAGCAATCCATTTATGGACTGGTGCAAGCATCTCGGAGTTGGAATAAACGTTTTGATGAGGTGATCAAAGCATTTGGGTTTATACAGGTGGTTGGAGAATCCTTTATTTACAAGAAAGTGAGTGGGAGCTCTGTGGCGTTCCTAATACTATATGTGGATGACATATTACTGATTGGAAACGGCGTGGAGTTTTTGGAGAGCATAAAGGATTACTCGAATAAAAGTTTCTCTATGAAGGACCTAGGAGAAGCTGCTTACATTCTAGGCATAAAGATCTATAGGGATAGATCAAAACGCCTGATAGGACTTTCGCAAAGTACGTACCTTGATAAAGTTTTGAAGAGGTTCAAAATGGAACAGTCCAAGAAGGGGTTCTTGCCAGTTTTACAAGGTACGAGATTGAGTAAAACTCACTGCCCAGCAACTGATAAAGATAGAGAGCATATGAGTTCCGTCCCCTATGCTTCAGCCATAGGTTCTATCATGTATGCAATGTTGTGCACTAGACCGGATGTTAGCCTGGCCATAAGTATGGCAGGCAGGTTCCAGAGTAATCCAGGAGTGGATCACTGGACGGCATCAAGAATATCCTGAAGTACCTGAAAAGGACTAAGGAGATGTTTCTCATATATGGAGGTGACGAAGAGCTCGCCGTAAAAAGTGACGTCGATGCAAGCTTTGACATAGATCCGGACGACTCTAAGTCGCAGACCGGATACGTATTTATTCTTAATGGGGATGCGGTAAGCTGGTGCAGTTCCAAGCAAAGCGTCGTAGCTGATTCTACATGTGAAGCGGAGTACATGGCTGCCTCGGAGGCAGCTAAGGAGCGTGTCTGGATGAAGCAGTTCATGACGGATCTTGGAGTGGTGGAGAGCGCACTGAATCCAATAACCCTGTTTTGTGACAACACAGGTGCCATTGCCTTAGCAAAGGAACCACGGTTTCACAAGAAGACCCGACACATCAAACGACGCTTCAACCTCATTTGCGACTACGTCGAGGAGGAGGACGTGAATATCCGCAAAGTGCACACGGATCTGAATGTGGCAGACCCGCTGACTAAACCTCTTCCACGGGCAAAGCATGATCAACACCAGAACTGTATGGGTGTTAGATTTATTACAATATAATTCACATGACGATGTGAGGGCTAGATTATTGACTCTAGTGCAAGTGGGAGACTGTTGGAATTATGCCCTAGAGGCAATGATAAATAAGTTATTATTATAATTCATGTATCAAGATAATCGTTTATTATCCATGCTATAATTGTATTGAATGAAGTCTTAGATACATGTGTGGATACATAGACAAAACATTGTCCCTAGAAAGCCTCTAGTTGGCTAGCGAGTTGATCAAGGATAGTCAAGGTCTTCTGACTATGTACAAGGTGTTGTTGCTTGATAACTCGATCACATCATTGGGTGAATCATGTGATGGACTAGACCGAAACTAATGAACGTAGCATGTTGATCGTGTCATTTTGTTGCTACTGTTTTCTGCGTGTCAAGTATTTATTCCTATGACCATGAGATCATATAACTCACTGGCACCGGAGGAATGCCTTGTGACAGCTCGATGTCGACGTTCCAGAAGATTCCCCTTTATTTCCGATTTCGTCGTGTGGTTAGTTTTATTTTGTTGCATCATCATGTAGTTTGCATCGTGGCATCATGCATGGCATCTTGCATCATCTGTTGCGTGTGGTGTTTTGAGTGTGTGTGCTTCAAGTGCGTTAGGAACTCCCTTCTCTCCTCTCTATTCTATTTTTGTGGCTGCGTCAAAGTTTCAGTTTTAACCCCTTTAAAAAAAAGTCCATCTTCTTTTAAAAAATCATTTTATTAAATGTGGAGGCAACCCTTGGGTTTCCTTTATTTTTTTCCTTTTGTTTATTTTTAAAACTTGAGACTCATTTTATTTTTAAAAGAGACTTTATTTTATTATTCAAAAAGGGTTCATTTTATTTCTTTTAAAGATGCCCAAGCTATTTTTATAGTTGGGGTATATTTTTCAAAGGAGCCCAAAAGCATTTTTCTATTTTGTTTAATCCTTTTTTTTTCTTTTAGTGTGTGTTTTCTGTTTTTAAAAAAGAAAAAAAAACAAAGTGCAAGAGGGAGAGGAGTCTGCCAAGGCCCAAGGCCCAGCCGGCCCCTCCAACCCTAGCGAGCCAGGGGGCCCGTCCCGATTCCTCCCCCTTCTCCCAGCACCGCCATCCTCCTCTCGTCCTCCCAGTGTCTCCTCCCGATCCCGATTCACGACTCCCCTCTTCCCCGCTGTGCCGCGGCCTCCCGTGCGCCCCGCCATGCCGCCCGCCAGGCCTCGCCGCCCCCCTCGAGTTGCCCGCCTCCCATGCCGAGCAAGCCGCCGCGCCGCCTCACTGCACCGTCCCTTGCCCCCGACCTCCTCCTCCATGGTGCACCGCCCGCCTGCAGGTCTCCCTCTTCCCTTCCGTGCCTGCCATCGCCGGAGGTTCCCCGGTCGCCACCTCCAGCTCCCGGCCGGCCCGAGGCCCCCGCCGGTGCCTCCATGCCATGGCCCGAACTCACCTCCCTTGTCCCGAGCGCGCAGCCCCCGCCGGCCACCTCCTCTCGCCGTGGACGCCTCCCGTGCGCGCCCCGGTTGCCGCATGCGCCCTCCACCGTCGGCTTGCCCCTGCCGCTGCTCGCCTTGGTCCCGCGCGCCCTGTGATCTCCCGTGCTGCCGATTGCTGCTGCTGGTAGATGCTGGGTGCGTGTCGTTGCTGCTGCCTGATGCTAGGCAGTTGCCTGCTTCCCTGTTGTTGCCTGATGCGTGTTGTTGCTTAGTTGCCGCTGCTCTGCTGCTCCGCTTGCCTTGCCCCTGCTGGTGCCTGCTTGCTGCCGCCTTGCTGCTTGCCTTGTTGTTAGATGCATGCTAGGCTAGTTGCTGTAGCTATGCTAGCTGCTCCTGATTGCCTGTTGCCTGCCGTGTCGCTTGCTAGCATGTTGCTAGTTGCTGCTTGCCTTGTCGTAGCTTGTGTTAGTTGCTAGCTGAAGCCTGCTGTTGCCAGATGTTGTTGCTTGCTGATGCTAGTAGCTGCTATAGCTAGTTGTTGTTGTTTGTGCTGCTTGCTATTGCTAGTTGTAGGCTTGCGCCGATGCTATTGCTGCTAGTTGTTAGGCGTTGTAGGTTGCTAGCATTGCTAGTTGCCGTAGCGTGCGGCTGTTTCTATTCCGCCGTTGCTTGCTGGCGTTGCTTGATTGTGCTGCCGCTTGCCATAGCCGCGTGCACCATCCCTACCACCGTGTGTCGTCGACAAGTTCGCCGAGTCCACGACGTCCTCGATGACCCCCGGACATCTTCGGATACGTGTTCGACTACCGTCGCCGAAGACCCGTGCACCGACGCCAAGTGTACGACTACCATCGACGAGACCCGAGTACCACAACTTCCACGATGACCTATGTTCTCCTTTGCCGCAACGACCCGATCCGCTCCGATACGCACGCTTCGAAGGTAATACCGTTGGGACGTGTCGCGAACCGAATGCTTGTGATGTATGAGATGAATGTATGTTTGCGCTATATGTTGCCCGTTGCATGTGTACCTCTTTCGTTGAGCCCCGACACATGGAAACCCGGTAACAGGATCACCCCATCTTTATTTAGCGTTCTCGCACATGCTTCCTATACGTTGGCACGATATCTCGATGAGTTATCGGGATAGGAACGTTGTCGTCGCTTCGTTTCCGTTTTGCCGCCATGGTTCCCTTTCGCTCGCCGTGGCGATACTTGCTTCTTTTCCCTTCTTGCTGTGATGTAATGAACTTGCATGCATGTCACATTCATGGCATATATATCTCGTGTTGCATGTTTCTTGTGCCGTAGCGACTTTCAAAGTTCTGCGTGTTAACCGACTAGGATGAGTTGTAGAATCACCCGCTTCACCCCTTGCCATGTTAACAACAATTTAATATTGCCGTGTAAATTAACGGGAGTGAACTAAACAATTAAACGTGGAGTTTCGTCGATATGCAACTCGTTGCATATTGAGCTTCATTTAATGTGTAGAGTTTGCGTGAGGTGAATTGCCATGCCATGCCTTGCATCATTGATCTGTTCATGCATCATATTAGGTTGTGCATCATGTTGTGCATCGTGTGGTGTATATCTGTGTTGATGCTTGTTTCCGGTTTGCTCCGTCTCGATAGAGTTCCGCAAGCGTGTCGGAATATGAGGACCCGTTCGACTACGTTGGTTCGCCGACTTCACAGAGTCATTCTTCTTCCAAGCGGGATCTCAGGCAAGATGACCATTTCCGCAGATACCATTACTATCATTGCCATGCTAGTTTTACTGCTTCTATCGTTTATGTCTCGTTGCCTACCACATGTTAAATATCAGCCTCTCAACAATGCCATGATAACCTTCAACCTGTTCGACCTAGCAAACCACTGATTGGCTATGTTACTACTTGCTTAACCATGTTGTTAGCGTTGCTAGTTGCAGGTGTAGTTGCTTCCATGTGAAAACATGGGTTCCTTGTCATATCACCATATTAATGCTATTTAATTTAATGGACCTATATACTTGGTAAAAGGTGGAAGGCTCGGCCTTTCTAGCCTGGTGTTTTGTTCCACCGTTGCCCCCTTAGTTTTGGCTACCGGTGTTATGTTCCATAATTGAGCACTCCTAACACGATCGGGGTTGTTATGGGGACCCCCTTGATAATTCGTTTTAGATTAAAGCTGGTCTGGCAAGGCCCAACTTTGGTACTACATTTTCCTAATAACTAATGAACTGCATAGGGAGTAATTAACCCGAGGAAATTTAATCAACCCCCGGGCCAGTGCTCCTCATGAGTGTTGGTCCAAAATGGACAGACTGCGGGGCCACCACGGGGCAACTCGAGGTCTGGTACCTGTAGGCTTTTCCATCCGTCGTGTCCTGAGAACGAGATACGCAGCTCCTATCGGGATCGTCGACACCTCGGGCGGCCTTGCTGGATTAGTTTTACCTTTGACGGAATATCTTGTGCATCGGGATTCCGGTGATGCTTTGGGTAATCTCAGAGTTGAGGTTTTTCACTAGGGAATCCGACGAGATCGCGAGCTTCGTGATTGAGGATTTCTATGCGGCTTGTGGTAATTTGTGATGGACTAGTTGGAGCACCCCTGCAGGGTTAAATATTTTCGGAAAGCCGTGCCCGCGGTTATGTGGCAACGTGGAAACTTTGTTTAACACTAGTTCTAGATAACTTGAAGTTAACTTAATTAAAATATGCCAACTGTGTGCGTAACCGTGATTGTCTCTTTCGTGAGTTCCTTCTCCGATCGAGGACACGGTGGGGTTATGTCTGACGTAGGTAGGTGTTCAGGATCATTCATTTGATCAACTGTAGTTCACGTCCGCTATGCGTAGATCTTCCCCCTCTTATTTCTTGTACTCGTAAGTTTAGCCACCAGTATATATGCTTAGCCGCTGCTGCAACCTCACCACTTAACCATGCCTCACCCAATAAGCTTTGCTAGTCTTGATACCTTTGGAAATGAGATTGTCGAGTCCCCTGTGCCTCACAGATTACTACAACACCAGTTGCAGGTAAAGGTAAAGGTTACTTGACGCGAGCGTGTTGATTGTTCATTTGGAGTTGCTTCTTCTTCTTCTTCTTCTTCATCGATCTAGGATGGGTTCCAGGCCGGCGCCTGAGATAGCAAGGATGGACGTCGTTCTTCTTTTATCGTTTGTTTTCGTCCGTAGTCGGACCCTGCTCTTACTCTTGATGAATATGTAATGTACTGATGTGACTCTGATGTAGCTTGTGGCGAGTGTAAGCCAGTTCTATATATATCTCTCTTCTTTTCAGTACATGTACTTGTAACGATATCCATTCTTGCGACACGACGAGATGCACTTCTATCCCTGACGAGGCCCCTGAGCCAAATTGAGGATAGGGTCGCATCTTGGGCGCGACATGCCTTGTGTGTATCAAACGTCACAACGTAACTGGGTGACTATAAAGATGCTCTACATGTATCTCCGAAGGTGCCCGTTGAGTTAGTATGGATCAAGACTGGGATTTGTCACTCCGTGTGACGGAGAGGTATCTCGGGGCCCACTCGGTAATACAACATCACACACAAGCCTTTCAAGCAATGTGACTTAGTGTAAGCCACGGGATCTTGTATTACGTAACGAGTAAAGAGACTTGCCAGTAAACGAGATTGAAATAGGTATGCGGATACTGACGATCGAATCTCGGGCAAGTAACATACCGAAGGACAAAGGGAATGACATACGGGATTATATGAATCCTTGGCACTGAGGTTCAAGCGATAAGATCTTCGGAGAATATGTAGGATCCAATATGGGCATCCAGATCCCACTATTGGATATTGACCGAGGAGTCTCTCGGGTCATGTCTACATAGTTCTCGAACCCGCAGGGTCTGCACACTTAAGGTTCGACGATGTTTTATGCGTATTTGAGTTATATGGTTGGTTACCGAATGTTGTTCGGAGTCCCGGATGAGATCACGGACGTCACGAGGGTTTCCGGAATGGTCCGAAGACGAAGATTGATATATAGGATGGCCTTATTTGATTACCGGAAAGTTTTCGTCATTACCGGGAATGTACCGGGAGTGACGAATGGGTTCCGGATGTTCACCGGGGGGGGGGGGCAGCCCACCCGGGGGAAGCCCATAGGCCTTAGGGGTGCCGCACCAGCCCTTAGTGGGCTGGTGGGACAGCCCAAGAGGCCCTATGCGCAGGAGATAGGAAAAAAATAGAAAAAAGGGGGAAGTGGGAAGGTAGAGAAGGACTCCACCTTCCAATCCTAGTTGGACTAGGATTGGAGGACTCCTCCTCCTCCCCCCCCTTCGGCCGACTCCTTGAGGCTCCCTTGAGCCTCAAGGCAGGTCCCTCCCCCTCCCTCCTATATATACTGAGGTATTAGGGCTGATTTGAGACAACTTTGCCACGGCAGCCCGACCACATACCTCCACGGTTTTTCCTCTAGATCGTATTTCTGCGGAGCTCGGGCGGAGCCCTGCTGAGATAGATCACCACCAACCTCCGAAGCGTCGTCACGCTGCCGGAGAACTCATCTACCTCTCCGTCTCTCTTGCTGGATCAAGAAGGCCGAGATCATCGTCGAGCTGTACGTGTGTTGAAAGCGGAGGTGCCGTCCGTTCGGCACTAGATCGGAGCGGATCGTGGGACGGATCGCGGGACGGTTTGTGGGACGGTTCGCGGGGCGGATCGAGGGACGTGAGGACATTCCACTACATCAACCGCGTTTATTAACGCTTCCTGTTGTGCGATCTACAAGGGTACGTAGATCGGAAATCCCCTCTCGTAGATGGACATCACCATGATAGGTCTTCGTGCACATAGGAAATTTTTTGTTTCCCATGGGACGTTCCCCAACACAAAACACATTGAAATAGACTTTCATTTTGTCAGAGAAAGAGTTGCAAGTCGACAGCTAGAAATTCGGTTTATTCATTCCAGGGATCAAGTTGCAGATGGCTTCACAAAATCCTTGCCTACAAAGAGCTTTGAAGAATTCAAGCGTAATCTCAACTTGATGAAGTTGTGATTAAGGGAGGGTGTTAAACCACGATGCTACAAGTCTTCATGTCCAAGGAAACCGAAGCTTGATAGATTAGGTTGTTAGTTTAAGATCTTATCTCTGTAACAACTCTATATCTATCTCTCTCTTATATTCCTTGTCATACAACATTGTACGTGATCTCGGAGTTGCGCCCCGGCCTATATAAACACGAAACCGTCTATCACAAAAGATACGACGTTCAAGCCAATTTAACATAGGGGACAAAAAATGTCTAGAAGAATAAAGTTTAGTAAACATCAGTAGTCCCGTAGCAGGTGGTAGGTCGCGAATCCATCTCTTGTCCCTGCTCGTGCGAAGGGTGCCCGGACAGTAAATTCTCCCCTTCTCAAAAGTTAAAGGGAATAATTTCGTGGCAAAATGGGACTAGGGGGGTATTCAGTCCCAAGTTAATAGTCCCGGTTGGAGAGCAGGGACTGTAGGCCCTTACCAACCGGGACTATAGCCCCGTTTTCTACTACTGATAGTAAATGTTTCCTTACAATTCAAGTTCCCAAGAGTGCTTCACTCCCCCAAAACGGCGCAAGAAAAAAATCTTGATGACTCACAAGTATAGGAGGTCAATTGTAGTCCTCTTGATATGTAAGAGTGTTGAACCGAACGAGGAACAAAAGGAATCAATAAGCGAATAGTAAGGTATTCTCTGCCAGTGTTGTAAGATAATTTCGATAGATAATTTGATGGCAATGTAATTGATAGCAAGTAACAAGTAACCAAAGAAAGAAGGTGGGGCAAGGTGACCCAATCCTTATTAGTGGTAATGACAAGTAGGAGCACCTTCTATAGTGATTAAAACGCTCTAGAATACGCAAGAGAATTTTGTCTAGTTATTTTCACCATGATTAATTGTCTCTTGCTTTGATAAGTTATTATGTCGGTGGACCAGAGATAAGATGTTGTTCTTCTTTGAGCAAACACCTACTTATGATTACACCCTCGATGCAAGAATTTGCAAATATAAGAGAAATAATAAAGATATATTTAATCACAGAATGATACACATGGATCCCCTTACATAAGAGCTCATAAACTGAAGTTTAGGTTTGACTGAGTTCCACAATTTACAAACTTATTTAACAATGCCTTTCCGTAGGACCAAATATGGTAAGTGTCATGTACTCCACATACACACGAAACCACTAGAGGAAGTACAACATAACATATCATAAACTTTTTGAACGGAAACCAACATCACATGATTACAATTGACAAGACTTCTCCCATATCCTCAAGAACAAATAGAACTACTCACAATTTATAATTGTATTCATGAGAATATAAATATGTGTTTAAGAATTTAAACATATAATCTTCCACCAAGTAAACCAACTAGCATCAACTATAAGATATAAATTAACACTATTGGCACCCTCAGGTACCAATTTGTGGTTAGATACAAAGATCGAGCACAAGAGATAAACTAGGGTTTTCAGATGGTATGTAATACAATGGAAAATAGTATGGATGCACTAGTTCGAAGAAAAGATGGTGATACAAATGTAGTATGGATAGTAGAAATAGATTTTTATAATCTGAATAAATAAATAAATAAGCAAGGTAATAATTAGTAAACATCGATCAAAACGGTATATTAATGTTTAGAACAAGGCTAGAGTTCATACTTTCACTAGTACAATCTCTCAACAATGCTAACTTAATAGAATCATATGATCAATCCTCAACGTGCAACAAAGAGTCACACCAATGTTCATACATAGAGGAGAACATAAGATGAAATTGCTGTAGGTAGTAGAACCACCTCAAAAGAACACCACGGTAATTCTGTTGAAAACAACATCGGTCTGGGTTAGTTCTAATAAAATCATAGAAAGTACATCAAAACCATATAAAAGTATTGTAAACATAGGTAAATATAGCATGTATACTTCATAAATTATTGATATGTTGAAGACGTTTAAGACGTATCACATTGGAATTGCATGATAAAGTGGGATAAAGTTTGAAAACAATATAAATAACAATAGGAACACATCTTGCGTTGTAAATAAAGTGGAAAGGCATATGCAAGCCCGAAAATCTTGGGGGCTGGGATTATTAATACCTCTATCATGAACTAGTGCCTCATTATGAACTGGTGGTCAAAGATCTCTTAGTGTGACATGTATTCTCTTCCGAGAGAGTGGATTAAAGGTAGGTATTTCCCTACCGGACTCCCCTTAATGTTAAGCCTAGAGAGGGCTCGCGGTTCTAGAAAACAAATGCCGAAGTCTGTGGCAAATTTAGATCCCACATGTAGTTTTGTGATGGTAATGTTGCCGCCACTCGGTTTTGGTTGGATTGTTGGTATGGGGAGGGTCCCTTTACAAACATATATATTGATCTCTTCTCTTAATGTTCGAATCTAGATATTACTTTTTGGATTCAATCACTACCTCTCATCGTATGAGTTGGTTGATTCGCCACTCCTTACGGCCTTGTTCCCACCTCTCTCGTCGGAAAAGATCATTTCGTTTGGCCTTGTTCTCCGTTTGAAACATTATTTGGATTATTGCCTCTAGGGAACATTATCATGAACAAGGAAATATCATAATAACTAATTTATTATTGCCTCTAAGGCATATTTCCAACAGCTTTCTTAGTGGAGAGAATGAATATACCGATCATATACTTTTCATCCGTGTTTTGGCACAACTCTTCTCTCGACCTATGTTCGCTCTTGGGTCAATGTGTAGTGGAACCTGGACAATTTTGCTCAACTATTTGCTCCTCTTGCTAATGTATCGTTCCAAATTAATCAAATCTTTTCGGTTGCTTTTGCTTCTCTTTCTTGGTTGCTTTTGGACCACCTGCCATAAACTTTCCATTTAACATTTGACCCTAATTGTCCTACTGATTTTCTATCCAAATGGCCTTCTTACAACAATTAAAGCCACTTGTTAGAGCCAGATATGTTGATGCAATTGATCTGATGATCACCAAGATTCGCTCTATAGCCTTGAGTCTGATCCATATTGCTCTGCCATAGGTCTTGCCTTCTATTGCTATGGATGGCTGCCTCCGTGCCACAACTTACCTATCTGTCCTCTTCATTACTTTTTTGCCAATATCTATTATAAAGGTTCATCATAAATACAAAACATCTCAAACATAATAGAAATTACATTGACGTCTATGAACCATCGAACGACCATTGCCTCCACCAGAATGAGTCGACAACGCATCGATGTCGCCGCACATATAGCGAAGCCGGCATGAGCTTGTCCGCAATTATCGGGAAGTCTTGGTGCACATGCCCCTACAGACCTGCACCCAACATCCACAGTCATCGGCGTTGAATCCTTAAATTGATGTGAAGAACCTGACACCAAATCTTGTCATTGTGTATGCACGACGAGAAAGTCTAACCTCACCGACCCGGGGAGCTGGCAGGAACTAATGTCGAAGTCTCATCTAATCCGTCCTGATGGATCACAACGAGGACAATCGGCGCCCGAAAGATTGATTCAAAGATGAACTCTCTCCATTCCTTCGAGCATCGCTTCTACAAGGACGAAAAACATATCTATTTTGTTAGCCAGAGTGAAGGGTAGAGGGCATACAGATGCTTCGGTTCACCGGCGGAGAAAGTTGTCGGATTCGCAAGTCGAGTCTTAGAATCTTACGACCTTGCGGTCCATACTAGCCCCTCCAATTCCAGGTTTTGTTCATAAAATCTAAGTTTCTACGACCCTGGTAGTTACGATTCGGCGATTCACGATCCTACCAACGGAGCTCCGATCCGATTTAAAATCTCGATTCTTACAACTTTGTCGGCGGAGATGGAGCGGAGAAAAAGTTTGCCCTAGTTATCTTTTGAGAGAAGAAAGAAAAGTGATTGTATGTATCCTCTTCGATACTTGTTAATATTATCCGAATATATGGGCTTTCCCCCCTTTACAGCAACTCTAGCAGACCCCGGATCCCGCCGTCCCGCAAAACGCGTTTGCAGTTCGGGGGAAACCGTTTTTGCGGGCTGGCCCGGGCTGGCACAGATGCATACCCACCAAACGGATCCGTAAAAAAGTATATTCGCGGAATATACTTTTTTACGGGTCGGCTTTGCGGGGTCTGCTCTTTGCGCCGCTGCATCCCGCATATCATCAGCCCGCGGAATAGTCTTGCGTCAACATCTCGTTCCCAAGATGGCGATTCCGAGGAATGCACAAACGCCCGACAGTCGATCCTCGCCTCCTCTTCCGGTGCTCGTCTTCATGCTCCTTCACATCAAGCGCCATGACTAATGTTTGCTGCTGAAAGTTCGCAAGCATGGTCTCAACATCCGAGTCGTCCGAATCGGACGAATCGAATAGTAAGAACTTCTCGCACGGGGTCAACTCCATCTACACGCACACTGGCGCGTCAATCTACTACACAGCTCGCAAAAATCACAAAAAGGCACTAACCGGTGGCGAGTGATCCCGGGCGGCGACGAGGGGGTGCGCTCGACGGTGGTCGATCCCCGACGGCGGCGGCGACGGGGGGCGGCTCTTCTCGCCGGATCCGGAGGGGCGGTGCAGCGGCTCGGCGCGGGAGGGTGTGGGGCGGCCCCGGGGCGCGATTCCGCTGCAGATATGGCCGGAATCGCCGGCGGCGGGCGGGCGGAAGCAAGGGCGGGCGGCGGTGGAAGGAGGGGGAAAAGAGCACGGGCTGAAATGTCCCTCCCGCCAACTGCTTCTCTGTGATGCACGGCACCGCAGCCGCGAGGGGGAAACCCGCGTTTTTTCGGGTTGGGGTCGGGAATTTGCCGCGTCCTCCAAAATATTTTGCTGGACGGGGCGGGATGCGGGGTCTGGTCGGGCAGGCTTTCTGGCCCATACCCGCATTTTTGCGGTTATTTTGCGGGTCGGGACGGATGCGGGGTCTGCTAGAGTTGCTCTTATGTAGTTGTATAGTCGACTATATTATGCTTCACTTTGTTTATCTAGTCGGGCTATACAACTTTTCTTTCTCTAAAAGAGGCGCCTAGTTATAATCTTTGTTAAAAAAAAGTGTCAGCACCAAGAAAATAGCATGATAGTAAGAGCATCTATAGCCAGGCGCCTCATAACCCCCCTCATACGCTCAGCCGAACGACCCAGACCGGTCAAGGAAACCTGACCCACAGATGCATCTCAAACCATGCTCAAACAACCGGGGTGACCCGCACCCGTCATACCCAACTCAAATATGTGGTGGCTATGGGGAGGCACTTTAGACCCGACTCACGTTTGTCCACCCGGCCCCTGATGAAACCCTAGCAATTTCACTCCACTCGCCTCTGCTCGACTCCGCCATTCAAGCTCCTGCCAGGCAATCTCCGATAGTCTCCACCATAGCGGGCAACAGATCCGACTCACACACCTTCAGATCCGTCAACCTCGAGTTCATCCCATGTTGGCGAGGTGCGTCCCACATGGCGCACCAGGCCGGGCACCGTAACCGATGCATGGTGGACATCGCTGGCTCCTCCCACGACGGATCGATCACGGATCTTACGTCCACCAGCATCGTCAAGGTTATGGACTCTAACGAGGAAGAGAAGGGCAAAGGAGACGGCGGCACCTCGACTCCCACAAGTCAGTCTGTTTTTCATTTCCTACTGTACCTCGCCCTTAGACTATATATTTTTAGGCAGGCGCAACCAGCCGCCGGACATGGCCACGACATAGCACGACGGAGCCGGACGGTCTCTGCTTTAGACTAGATTTTTAAGTGCATGTATAATATGGATTTGACAATTTGCAAATGAAGCATCCGGTTGCCAAAGAGATTTATTCGGGACATGATCGGTCACTGTCTGCGGACGCGTTTCCGGGTGTTGTTTCAGGGATCGGATGTGATATATTCAAATTGTAGATGCTCTAATACTAACAAATATTTTCCGTGCAAAAAAGAAATATCACGAGCAACAAATAAGTTTAGCATATGCAGCGGTGGAGCGTGCACGCTCGATAAATCGGTCGGCGCACGTGGACGTACATACGGTGGGCATGCACCGTCCCGGCGCCCGAGACCAACGTACGTACGCACACAGCGCACGGTCCTTGCTGGCAAGAAGGAAGGAAGGCAGCAGCAAGTCGCCGTCGCATGGTCGGCCCGCCCGCGACCAGCCCCCCCTCCGCTCGTGATCGCCGGCTCGCTCGCCCTGCCCTGTCCTGTCCCGTTCCGTTCCACCGCCGGAGACCCACGGCCCTGGGATCGGCATCGGACGGCCGAGGACCCCATCAACCATGCAACGGGACGGGTAGAAGGTCCCGGACGTGGCCCGCCGCGGGCCGCGGGGGCCGGGCCAGGGTCAAAGCGGGGGCGGACACGTGTCTGGTCTGAACGGGTTGACCCGGCGCGCGGGTTTGACCGGCCTCCCTGCCTGCCGCCGGTGCGTGGCCGTCATCCATCCATGGCTGACTCGTCGGGAACAGGAGGAGGAGAGCCGTGTGCGACCTCTCACTAGTCCGTTCCGTACGCCCAGGCCCACTGTTAATTACCACTTGGAGTGTGCACTGACGGTCCTATGCCACCCGTTCTTCACCCAACCGAATTTCTTCAACCCATTCGATTGGAACTGCCATATTCCTCTAGCCTTCATGCGTTGAAGATTACAGTAAGTAACATGCGGCATTTTGAATCGGTAAAACCTACTCTAGTAGTAAAAAAGACCTAGACATGCTTGCATGTGATGTGATGAGACCAAAAAATCCGAGCAAGTGTGCATGTTGTTTATACGTACTACTGATGGAGTATATATACTACATCTCCGATTGACGAAGTAAATGAATAGTAGTTAAGTAGAACCATTCCGCAGGGAGAAGCTGGCACTTTCCCCGCAAGAAGAAAGAAAGAAAGAAATAAAGATGGAGAAGCCCTTGACCCATGCACCCACCCAACCACCTATTCCTCCATCCATCCATCCATCTTTCCCCACACACAATCACACACTAGCCCAGCCTTGTAGCTACTCGTCGTGCTAGCTAAGCTTCCTCTCCCTCTCCCTCTCCCTCTCCCTCCTCTCCTTGGCCCTGCCCTGCCTTCCCCCCTACTGCACCACTGCCGCCGCGGCCTCTACACATTCGCTACTACGGCAAGAACCGGAGCTTCGATTCGATTGATCGAGCTAGCTAGCTCCAGCTCCGATCTACCCATCCATCCGTCGATGTCGGGGGCGAGCCATGACCAGCACTGGCGCCACCACTCGGGCGACTTCCAGTTCCACGACGAGCTGGCCTCGCTGCTCGCGCAGCGGCCGGCCGACGCCGCCGCCTCGCCGTCGCCCATGATGCAGATGCAGCAGCCGCAGACGCCGTGGCTCTTCGCCGACTACCTGCAGGCGCCTGGGATGGACTACGACGACGCCTTCGCCAGGGACTTCATCGGCTCGCCAGCCGGCGGCGGCGTCGAGGAGGAGGTGAAGCGGGAGATGCTGGCGGTGGACGGTGCCGCCGCTGGCGTCGCGGGGATGCCTGGCGGCGGGCCGGGCGGGACGGCGCACAGCGTGTCGGTGTCGTCCACGTCCAGCGAGGCCGGGCTCGGCGGCGGCGGCGCCGTGGAGGACGAGGCCGGGAAGTGCAAGAAGGAGGATGGCGACGGCGACGGCGACGACGAGAGCAAGGAGGCCGCGGCCGTGGGCGGCGGCGATGGAGACGCGGACAAGACCAAGAAAGGGTAAGATCTGATTTGATTTCTTGCAACAACTTTACTTGCTTCTTGTCCCTGGATTTCTAAATCACATAGCGAGGTTGATCGATTTGCATACGGTTGATTGATGATTCTCATCCGCCATGTGCGATATTTCGTTCACGTTCGATTGTTCATTTGTTCATCCAAAATTTTCCAACCGGCCTGGCTAGCTAATCCCCTTTTCACTGAATAGCAGATAGCTGGGTGGAGGTTTATTTAAACCAGTTCATCGATCCGAATTTAATTAGATCTACCATGCATGCATGTATATGATTTCCATTCCAATCTCGTCTTCTGTTTGGTCAATGTGCCGTATGAACTCGATCTGTTTCTAGGGTTTCCCACCAGCTAACATGTTGGTCCTAGATCGAATAATACAAATTCTAGTACTACTGCTGGTGCAAAAAGAGGTCGACCTTTAGGGTTCAGCAGCAAAAGGTTGATTGATAGTACATGGTTGTTGCTGCATATATATATATATGCCCACAGCTTTTTGATTAGACCAGCTTTTCTTCCGTTCTTGATTTCATCATATATATCTTGTGTTCATCCGCATCCACTACTTTCATTCAAGTCTTCGAATTTGACTGCACCAACCCTGCGGCGTCCTTGTTAATTAAATCACCAACAATATCACGTTAATTAGGAAATGACTTAAAGAGATACTAGCTAGCTATGTCCTAAAGATACTCTGATTGATCCATCAACTATCAGATATCTAAGGTACTAACACCGATCAATCGATGCTTCATTTTCATGGAAAATTACTTCACAGCTTCTATCGTCACATCGTGATGTACTTCTGCGAGTGACCATATAAGCATGATGGATCGGTAACTAAATCCATCCATATCCATGAGTACTGATAAGAACTATTACTACTGTAGTAGAGTACGTACGTATAGGATACAAAAGAAAGAATAGGCTAGTTGGTGTACGGTGTGAACTTGAATCCTCCGTGTGTGTATGCATGCCGTATGTATGCGTGTGCCGGCTGTGCCGTACACACACACACACACACCTACCAAGGCATGTATACGTACGTACAGCCACCATGTTTGAACGGGCCATGCAACCAACTAACTAATGTAATCTCCCTAGTATGAACGAACATGCATATGTATGCATGATTTCTGCATGCGTAGTACCATGTGATGCACAATCAAAAGGACATCGATCGTCAATTTGGTGCGTCCACTTCAATTTTCTAGTACTAGCTAGCACTAGATCGATCGGTTTGCTTTGGTGTTTGTTGTACGTACTACTAGTGCACTTGGATGTTTGATTTGTTGGTATAAGAATTGACCGATCAAGTTGGTGGATTGCAGGGCGGCGAAGGGGAAAGGGGCGGCCAAGGTCAAGGGCGAGAAGCGGCCGCGGCAAGCGCGGTTCGCGTTCATGACCAAGAGCGAGGTTGACCATCTCGAGGACGGCTACCGCTGGCGCAAGTACGGCCAGAAGGCCGTCAAGAACAGCCCATTCCCAAGGTACCTGACACGTACTGATATATACATGCTCCGAGATGGATTAATTAGGGTTACGATGCACGCACGGTGCGATCTGCTATGCATGCGACTAACTTCGGATGATGCAGGAGCTACTACCGGTGCACGACGCAGAAGTGCCCGGTGAAGAAGCGGGTGGAGCGGTCGTACCAGGACGCCGCCGTGGTGATCACCACCTACGAGGGCAAGCACATCCACCCCATCCCGGCCACGCTCCGCGGCGCCAACCACCTCCTCGCCGCGCACGCCCACGCGCACGGAGGGCAGGGGCTCATCCACCCCAGCATGTTCCGGATGCCGGCGCCGCCCGGCGCCGCCTTCCGTCCTGGCGACGCGCTCGGCAGCTTCCTGCAGCAGCAACACGCCGCCATGCAGCACCAGCAGCAGGTCGCCGCGGCGGGGATGGCGATGCGGCAGGCGAACGCCATGGCTGGCGGCCACATGCAGGCGCCTCCTGCTGATCATCGTGGCCTGGCCGGTGGTACGACGGGGAACAATACCCATGCTATCAGCAGCAGCAGTAGTGCTACTGATCCACTACGGATGGAGCACCTGATGGCGCAGGACTACGGCCTGCTGCAGGACATGCTCATGCCGCCGTCGTCCTTCGCCCACAGCGACAACAGCAATAACAACCACAACCGCCGTTGATCGGGAGAGATCGAGCTTCCAGCTAGCCCTGACAGTGATCCATCGATCGATTTGGCGTTCCTTTGCTTGTTAATTGACTCTTTTTGCACGGTACTGATCGTATATCGTGCACCGGCCCTTTGATGATTGCCATGAATGATGAGGATATGATCTAGCTTAGTTGCATGTGTAGTGTAGTACTAAGAGTTGCTGTAAATTATGCATGCATGCATGCGTGCCTGCTGCTTGCATGCGTACCAGATTAATTCTGATGAGCTCGTGCACTGTTGCACTTCGAGCCGTATCTATCTAGTGGTACTACCTACTGTACTATTGATGGTTTTTTTTTTTGTGGGTTTGCTCATGGTTGAGAAAATCGTTAACCGTTAGCTGCCCGGTTGGCTGACGATTAAGAGATGAACGAGTTAATCAACAAATTAATTGGTCATTTAATCTCTTAATCAGGTGATTTATTAGTTAACCGGTTACTCGATGACCCAACGTGTAGGGATTAATCGACAAGTGGACAAATTCATGAAGAGGGGTTTTGCTTCATGTTGCTCCGCTTTCTTGACTTTGAACCAAGTACAAAATAGGTGATCCTTCACCGTTCATGGGACCAATGGTATCTTTTAAGCTCTGCATGCATGCTCGACTGACTGTTTATTGATGACTAGATGATGTACTACATGCATTATAGGTTAGCTCGGCCTTAATGGGAAACCAGGACGATGTTCTTGCGGTACGTACGTTGGTCCCTGCAATGCACGATTCGTACATAAAGCTAGTTGATGGCTAGCTCTATTTTGCTTCTCGCGATCGTTACAAGTCCAGCAAAGTACCGGGACCCCGATCAAGGTAGGACGTAGTCCCTTTTTCGTATATAAATGCTTACATTTTTGCTATTTTTTTCAGGTATCTCATAATTTCTCTCACGTATGTAACCTACTTTATTTCATCCCTAGTTCCGCGGAGAAGACCACAGCCCCACCATCTATCTTAGGAGGAAAGCCATGACCTCATTAGGGGGGCTCAGAACCCCATTATCAATCTTAGGGCGGGATGCAGGCGATCGACGGAGGTTTCCTACGGTGGTCCGGAGCTTAAAGGGGTGGTCGGGGACGGTGCCAACAACACTGGTGGGTGGAGGTTGAGGGGAGGGCGAGGCGACCAGGCGGTGCGCGGTAGCCCCTGTCGGACGCGGGGGGTGGAGGCAGACAGATGGTGCGGGGAGGAGGAAGAAGATGAACAAAGAATATGAACAGTCCATGACATGATGGAGGCCGTTAGATCTTGATCCGATGGTCAAGAAATGAAATGACTGACGAAAACGTTTTGTAAGGCACATGTATTTTTTTAAGGGTTTACCTTCAATAACCGTTGCAAATTGTGATTCATTTGCGCACACACACATGGAGTATGTGTCATCATACATACATGGTGTTGAAAATAAGGCGAGCAATAGGACGGGTGAGAGAAGCCGATCCATAAGTCGCGAAGCTGTAGGAACCGCGACTAATGGGACAGGCAACATGGGAGGCAGGCAGGCACAGCTAGAGCTAGAGCTACTAGAGTGTGATTGCATTTGCAAGCTAGCTAGCTACCCGGAACGGAACGGAGTAGACTATTGGAGGCTCAGGTCAAAAGCATTCAAGGCACGCGCGGTGCAGCAAACGTACGGTACGCTTCTCTCTCGCAAAAAGACACTGACTACGACTGTGCACGTAGACTACTCTGACCAGGTACGCACGTAAGTTGAAACCCAGGTTTTCCTTTCCTATTTCCAGACAGATAGTCATGAGAATACGTGCCTTTTCACCATGGCGTCGTATTATAAGGTCTTGTTTGGATTACCCGTTTTGCCTCAAACACCTCTGTAGAAAAAATATAGATCTCCCCTTATTGTTTGTTTACAGTTGGAAATCTTCAAGCGATCGCTAAAATACACCTGCAAAATTAATACCCTTATAACTAATTAAACCGCATTCAAGCACAACCTAAGTTGTCGTTTTTGGACTATAATAACGCACCCAAAAAAAACCAGAAACTACAACTTATATTTACGAAGAAACAAACCTATGCGAGAGTATTGAATTTCTGCTTCTGAAGCGTCGTGTTATAAGCTGTCGTTTTTTGTCTACTACCTCCGTCGCAGTTTAGAAGGCACGCAAGTGTACCTACATCGTCAATTTGACTTATATAAAATCTATTATTTAATATAAAAATTATATTACTAGAAAATAGAACATCTAAAGTTTTTAATAATATATTTTTTATAATATATGCTTATCATTAAGTTGATCAAATTGAAAACCTAGGTACACGTGTCGGACTTATAAACTGAAATGAAGGAAATAGTATGTTTACGAATACCTATGCTAGATTATTGAATTTCTTAGATGGGATGTGAATCCCCTCCTCCCAGACCCAAACCATATTCAAGGACCAACAGAAGTATAAAGCACTCCAAAGAAAACAGAAATTACATCTTGGTCCAAGGGGCGCCTAGCAATCTGAACAATTGTTGAAGTGAGTCGAAAGCGCACCGTCACCGCTTCTTCACATCCGAAGCAGGCTTGACCTTGTTTGCTGACACAATATGTGAATTTGAACTCTTTGAACTTCAGTCCTGTTGGACCAGCACACCGTAAGATACGTCGTCCCCATTGCGGAGATGAGCGTCACCATCGCCACAAGTGTAGCGAAACACATGGATCAAGAAACCGACGGATTCGTAGATGGGCAGGGCACCCATGTTGCTCCTCCTGGTGTCATCGCCAAGGAGGGGAGAGAGTGATGGATCCGTTATTCTTACGCACGCCACACCTTCACCAAAACAATGCCTCATGACGCAAAGCAAACAATCAGCCCCCCCCCCCTCGCCACCACCGGAGCGGACAACGGAGCAATGAGCAATCTGAGCTTCAATGGTGACCGAAAGAGGAGACAATTGTCCGGCCTTTCTCTTGTCACCAGTAGGGGGGGGGGGGGTATGGTTGTTACACGTGCTTGAGAATGTACATAAGATCTTTGAGTAAATAGCATAAAACTACTACACTTGTGATTAGGGCACACAAAAATTAGTAGTTTCAAAATCTTGGCTCATACCTATCGCCTTTTTGTAATTTTATTGCAAAAAAATCCTGTTGCTTAAGTTTTACCCTGATTATGACAGGTCGGGTCCACTTGTAAAACCAACATGGCAGCAAATATTAACACCGTTAGCTTGAAATGTCAAGTCACCTATCAGCTTCTTCTTATGACCCGCTCCTACTTCTTCTTTGTCCAAAAGCTCGGTTACGCCGATGTTGCGAACGCCGCCCTCCTCCTCAATTGGACGGCATGTGCGACACTAACAATCTAGACAAAGGCAATTCAACAAGACGACCGCAAGATGAAGGAAGGCGCCACTAGGAGAGGGGAGTGAGGGCCTCGACCTCCTGGGTCACGCTCCCTACCGGTGATCCCCGAGACAATGCCACAATGCCAGGTCGGGAGAGGAGCAAAATGAGACCGCAACATCATCTCGAGCCACGTTAGGGCGAGGGGCGCGATGGTCTACTCACTTTTTACATGCACTTATCTCATTAAAGGTTAGATAATTAAAGAGGAAAGAGATGGGGCCTTGAACATTTTCAATGCATTAATTTTACTATGGGGCCTGCTACGCATCCACCGGTGGATGTTTACTAAACATCCACCACTTGGAGGGCCGTCTGATCTACACGTAGCCGTCGGATCTGCTCCGGTCAGGCATCCCATAATTCCTGAAACGATGGTTGAGTTGCAGAAACTTTCGCTTTGTTGCAAGAAATAAACTTTGGACCCGTTAATTCCTGAAACAACGGTCAAGTTTCAGAAACAATTTGCTTGTTGCAGGATTTTTTTTCTTCGTTTTTGCGGGAGAATTTTTTGCAACAAGGGTCATGTTTCAAGAAATTTTGCAACAAAGCTCAAGTTGCAGAACCACTACCTAGGCGGCGGGGCGGCCGGCGAGCTCTAGCCGGCGGGGCGGCGGGCGAGCTCTTGGCGGCGGGGCGGGGCGGCCGGCGAGCTCTAGCCGACGGGGCGGCCGGCGAGCTCTAGCCGACGCGGCGGCCGGCGAGCTCTTGGCGGCGGGGCGGGGCGACCGGCGAGCTCTGGCCGGCGGGGCGGCCGGCGAGCTCTAGGCGGCGAGGCGGCCGGCGGCGGGGCGGCCGGCGAGCTCTTCCCGTGGAAGCCGTCGTCGCCATGCTTGGGTCCCTCGTTCTGCAACTACTTCCAAGTTGCAGAAACAATGGAGTTGTTTCAGGAAACGGGTCACGGCTCGTCCGCCCGGCCACGTGGCGAACAAAGAAGACGGTGGACGCGAAATCAGGATCCGTCGGTGGGACGACAGCGTTTTCCTTTTACTATACTACATAGTTTGTTTTAAAATTCCTATATCTACGGTTATAGACCGAGGGAGTAAGTTGCTATTTCTTTCTGGGGCACACTACGCGCCCACCGGTGGATCCTTTTTAAAGATCCGCCGGTTCGTCAACCGTTAGATCTTTGCCAATTAAAAGCCCGGCCTTGTCTTTAGAATTACAACAACGACCGTATTGTAGAAGCTTTCGCAACATGAGTCATGTTGCAGATTTTTTAAAATTCTGCAACTAAGATCATGTTGCAGGGTTTTTTTTTAATAAAGATCTTATTGTAGATTTTTTTTATCAAACATTTTGTATTCATAATATTTTTGCAACATAGATCTGGTTGCAGAACTTCATTACAATACATCACTTGTTGCAAAGTACTTCACATCAACAAACATGTGGCAAGTGGAACAGGCGGCGGATGCGACCGAGCGATCCGCCGACCGACCGAACTTCAACAGTGTGCCCTAATTTTTGATTACAACACATCATTTATAGAAGGAAGTTTATGAAGAATCCAAGCCAAAGGAGTGGAGTACGAGACACGCATTGGATCGGTGTCCCCAATCGTTTAATTGCATTAACATTTCGCGTTCAAAACTCATCAGCGTCGCTAATTGCACCTGCATTTTGCATTCAAGTCGTCAACGTCGCCAGAAATGGAGATGTATGCCTCTGCCATGCATTAAGCCGGGGATGGAACGGTCCGTCCGGGCATGGCTGATGGCTTTGAACCGAAGCAAAGTCAGCTCCATCGCCGTCGTCTCACCCGGGCAGCCAGCCACGCATGACACCGACCCGGCTTGGCGGCCGGCTACATAAACTCACCAGCTAGAACGCTTCGATTGGGCATGCATGCAGATCATAAAGACTACTGTACGAGAGTGCTATGTTATGCTATGCATGACCAGGTCTAGGTCAAATGCATGCCTGATCTGGACACGTACGTACCGCGCCGGAAGAAATTACGATCAACCTCGCCGTGCCCCGCCCGGTTTGACGTACGAGCGTGTCGCCGTCACACCGCCTGCCTGAGATCGATGCCCGGCAGCCTTCCGGAAGACTCAAAGTGCGCCGCAGTTATTATTGGCGGCGTGGCCGGTGCCGTACGACCGCTGCGTCGCAACGCGCGCGACGGAGACGACGACGGGAACGGGTGCTGTGGCGATGGCTCCATCGTCGACCGATCGATCGATCGCACGGCACCGTCAACAGCACTTCGGTTGCAGCATGCAGACACGTGCGGTAGTACGTGGCGGAGCACGAACCTGCAGCACCTCTCGCTCCCACTCGTGCGGCAAGTACGAATATCGCGTCGCATGGACGGTGAACTTCGCCTGCAATATGCATGTACGTCGGTCGGGTCCCCAAAGTCTGTTGATCAGATATTGCTATTGCATGCACTTAATTAAGCTTCGTACTTGCAGGAGTACAAGGTTATGTGAGTTTTCTTTCTATGAAAAGGAGTCTATATCCCTGGCTACAAGGATATGTGGGTGATTGGAGCATGCGGCCGTTCCAAACCTGTCTCAAACGTCTGGACAAACGGTTTGATCACTCATCGATCATGAAATAATATTCATACGACCGTTTTAAACGGACCTTAAATTCTTTGGCTGATAAACACTCCTCGTATCCAGCCCAAATGTAGGGCGGATATGAAGGCGTTCGTGCGCATCTGGGCTCGTCCGACCGACGGGGCCTAGGCTTCCACCACAAAATGCATCAAATTCATTAAACCCTTCTTCCTCCTCCGGTCTCCTCTTTTCCTTTTCCGCGTCCGAGCACTCGCTATCCCACACCCTTGCTCCACTTCCTCATCGCCGGACCCGGTCCGCCGTCCAAGATGTTGTCCAGCCCCTCCCCGACCGTCGCGATAGAGGTTGTGTCCGCCTCGTCCGTCGGTGTCCCGTCCTCGGCTTTGTCCTACAAGGCGGAGCACATCACCAGGACGAACCGACGCCCGCGGTAGTGAAAGAGAGAAGCAGTTGCGGCGTTGCAGGGAGCGGAAGGGGATATGTTGGATATGAATCATACATGCACACGTTTCAGAAAGCCGTCATCATCATTGAAACGCTGACACATCTTCACGAAAGAGATCCGCATTATCCTTGCTAGTACGGCCATCTGTCGAGGCCACCACGGTGCCCAACAACACCACCTCCCTGCACGCAAACTGTTGAGCACGTCGCAATCGCTGCTAGTACACCACAATACCATGCCGCAAAGTACGAGCAACCGACATAGCTTGAAGTCTCTAGAAGATCTGTTGTGCATAGTACCTACCGAACAACCATGTCAGATCGTAGCACCCGCCGGCTAAGAATGACTTGCGATAACTACTGAAGCTTAGTGTAATACGAAGCCGCTCCACTTCATACCTCTGTCTTCCAGCGTTGCTCCAGAAACGACGCTCCCTAGAGAGAAACACATTGCAATGCCGCCATCGTCTCATCAGGAAGAACGAATTCTAGGGTTTCCACCAGTGCAGCACGAGTGAGTGGACAATAGTTACATCACAATGCATTCATCAAGGTAACGGTGCAGAATGCCGCCATCGCCCGTCGTCGGCTCTGTTTTCACCGTCAACTATGTCTCTCCGGCTCGAAACCGGGTCTAGATGACGAATCTCGAGATCCGACCATGCAGCCTCAGGTTGACCATCTCTGACAGAGGAGATGACCAACAGATCTGCCACCACCTGGAACAGGGCACATTGGTCGGCCACTGATCGGAGGCCACACATGCATGCAACCGGCTCTCCATGCCGTCACTACCAAGCCGTACTGTATGACCCAGCTGCCTCCCAAGGCCGTGCCCAAAGACTTTCCCCGCTTCCCTAGATCCGATCTCAGTCGACCGCCACGACGGGTCGTGATCTTATCTCCATTGTGCCACCACTGGCATCAAGGTCCCGCACCACTCCACACGCGAGCAGGGGAGAAGGACCTCCGCCACCGCCGTTTGCTCCGGGCTTAGTCCCACGACATCCTTTAGCGGCGATAGAGGGAAGGTAGGGAGGAGAGAAGGGCTCCGGCGGCTAGGGTCGAGAGGACCTCGCTTATCGCCAGAGCGGGGGTGACGCGGGGGCTGGTCTCTTGCTTGAAGAAGATGAAGATGCGAAAAAAAAATCCATAGGTGAACAAAAGTATTTTAAGCTGTTGATACTTACTCAACATTCAACAACCCTATCAATAATGTGATTTGAAGCCCATCAACGCTTGGTCTGAATCACTGAATGGAAATGCTTGATCAGTCAAGACACTATAGTCACGAAAAAGGGTTTTTCCCCGCTTTGTATTGTGAAGCAACGGATCGATACAACCAATGATAGATGCTGGGGAAGAAGCAGCACAATCATGCCCCAAAGAAATAAAGTGAAAATACAAAAGGAGCAAATGCCGATAACAGCAGATCGACAAAAGCGAAGAAGCCTCGCGACCACTACGCCCAAAGAAGATCTCCCACCAAGCTCCAAGACTCCGAACCGCCGGTACCAATCAACACCTCCAAAAAGGGATGCGACGATGACGACGATGTTGCCAAGGGCTTTTCCTGGTACGCGGCAAGAAGAGAGGGAGGGTAGCCCCCGAAGCCCTCCAAGAAGGTCCGGCGGCACCCTCAGGCGCCACTCTGTGGGCCGATATGGATTTCTCTCGATCCCAACCTTCACCTTGGGCGCTCCGGATCTCGCCGCCAAACCGACCACCACCTTGCACCAACACGGTCTTGAAGCTTCCACCGCTGTCTCACCACGACACCGTGTAGTAGGACCTGCACAACGAAGAAGAGGAGCCGAGACTCAGAGCAACAGCACCACCAGCACGCGGGATGGCGGGGACAACCTCCCCCGTCATGGACAGGATCCGATCGGACGCGACAGTAGGAGCATACCAGGCCCATGGGCCCATATGCCTGGTCAGGCCCTAAAACGCCCGTGAAGCTCCCGTCGTCGCGCTGCAGAGGGCATTGCCGTTGATGTCACTGCTCCCCGTCCAAGCCGCTCCACCACTTCACCTCACCGGAAGCAGCGAAGCCACGCCGGTGCCGGCCCGCTAGGACGCAGATGGGACCCTCAGGGCCAGTTCTGGGTCGGGGTGGTGCCGCCGACCACCTAGTGCCACCAGGTCGTCCCGCCGCCAAGGGCAGCATCACAACCGTGCCTGCCGCCAACCCCTCCTACCAGGGCGTCGGACCGCCGCCCGCCAAGCAACACCCGCCGCTGAACCCTGCCCCAGGAAGGACGTTGCCACGGGGAAAAGAAGACCCGCCGTCGTCGAGACCATCTGGCCAGATCCGAGGGCACCCTCCGACGGCAGCAGGGGAGAATGGACGAAGGGGTCGAGCGAGGAAGGAAGACGGGAGAGCCGCCCCCGGCCGCTGCCCGAGGAGGCGGCGCGAAGCGGGGACGGGAGGGGCGGTCAAGACACTATAGTAACCAGCTGCAAACGAGATTCAGAGTTCAGATGTAGACATGGCTGACATATTACGTGAAAAATCTTGGTAATTACTAGTATAATATAGGACCATTACTCCGATGGAGTAGGAATCTTTTGTCACTGTTTACTAACTCGGCGGTTTGCCAAGAGTCATCGGCCCTGCTGTTGCGAGACAAAACACAGACTGTAGCAACCGGCCAAACCAGAGTCAAATGCAGATCTGCATCAGACGCAACAGGGTACGTGAACGTGAGGACAACTGATGTCCACAAAGATATTAACAAGGACAATTTATTAACTTCTTCAAGGGGAAAAACAAGGATTCTTTATTTTGTCCCAGAAAAAAATGCCAGTTGATGCGACCTGATAGCTAGCAAGGATAATATATGTACTTGCAATGCACACAGGAACACAAGAGCACGCAAGTCAAATGCCAGACCAAACTGCTATAAGCTACCCCCATTGTTTACTGCTTAATTTAGTAAGTTAGCCAGAGTCCAAGCACCTTAATTAATTTATATCTTTGGCTACCTTTGTGGTGAGGGCGTATATACGTCGTAACTGCAGAGGTTTGACATTGTACAGTACAAAAGTTTGGGATAGTAAAATAGTTGGTCCCATCCCATCCTCACCTAATCCGCATCGATCGCTACGACAACAAGCATCATGGTCGTTCTCCTCCCCCAAGATATATGGTTGTATTTTTTGTATAATACTCATGCATCATGTGGTAGTTTGGAGGACGTGTAATCCCATGCATCTCGGCTTCAGCCACACGTCAGAAAACTCGGAGGTTATATGTATTCAGATCGACAGTAAACTCATGGATCCAGACCAAATTTGTGGCATGATTCCGTCTTGTGGCGGCAAGTAAAGATTTTGAAAAGGGTAGTTACATGTGGTGGTTCTTGATGGAGGAGAGAACACAGAGTGAGGCTGATTACGCCTGAGAATGCTGCCCAAGGAGGTCACGGCCTGGGAAACCTGGACGACAAGACGACTCTTCTCGCATTTGAATGTTTCTGGAATCCGGTACTGCGCCAACACCCGTCTCTTCGGTCGTCCTTGGAACGACTTATTCTACAAGCTCAATCAAATTTATTTTTATAAATTTAAATTTAATTAATAAAATTTTAAAAATATATTTTTAATTAGGCTTCTATAATAAGCTGGGTAGGTGACAGCTTGAAGCTTAAAAAAGCCATCAAAAGAACTGGTCCATAATCTCGTCTGCAACAACAAGATTTTCCTTTTTAATGATTAGATCTGTTATAAAAATTCATCAAAAATATAATCAACATAACAAATTACATTGAGATTTCGTTACCACTGAAAGATCACTACTGTCGCTAAACCAAAAGCAATGACAAGATGTTATTTTCTTCACACAAAGACAAAAATAAATAAGATGTTGTTATTTTGTCTATAAACTAGATCGAGATTTTACTTGAAACTGGTGTATAAGGGCATCTTTAAAGTGAACCTTCAAAGCGTCTATATATCTTTGAACCGCAGTGTCCAAACAACTTTTGTGATCCAATAGGTCTCCCAAATGTCCGCGGACCAGTCTATATGTTTAAATTTCGGAACTTTAGTCCCAAATTTTAGGCTGTTTTGTGTGCATTCGGATGTTTACATGCCCAACGTGGCCCCCCTCTCATCTCTTTCCTCCCAAGCACACACCACATCTCAAGTGACCAAAAGCAACCTAGATCACCGGACAAATGAATTTTTTTAGGGATAACTCTGGATCGCCCCTCCCCTTTCCTGATGTGTCCGCGAACATTTGTGGTGCCCGTTTTGAGGGCTTGCATGGGGGATGCCCTAATCCGTATTCAATAGTCATATATTGATTCTATACACTTACTGAAAGTACTCAGAGCTATTGATCAACAAGCGCTAGAAACACTGCTGAAAAATAAATAAATGACGTGCAAGTCCCTATGGCCGACCATCTTCATCCCCCCGAACGGTCGATGGCTCGCCACCATGCAAATCTCTCCATCAATGGAGTTAGGCGGTCATTGTGGATCACGTACATGAAGTTGTCAAGTGTGCAATCCTTGTACTGATGCCCTAAAGAAGAATATGTGACCATCAAAAGAGCCGCAGATCCAAACCTCTATTGTTTGTCACAAGCTTCTCGTCGCATCGAACGGCACACCAACATGATAGAGACGAGACCAAATGACTCAACTGCAAAGGGAAGGCATCGCTAAAAAACCATGAAAACCCTAACCAACAATTGAGATATGTTGAGAGATCACTAACCAACAATTGGAACCGGTTGGTGGGGTTGAGAAGTTTTCGGTGGGCCGGAGTCGTACAAGCTGAGCAGCGAACGGCTGGTCAGGGGTGAGCATGGTTGAGAGACCTTGCGGGTCGAGACGAGCATCGTTGCGGTGCTGCACTCTACCAGACATGATCTGAAATTGGGCTGGGGAGAAAACTTTCTCACGTTGTACACTCTATCAAACACATCCGAAGGTATTACACGCTTTGCTGGAAAATCACCACCCTTCTGCTAGTTGTTATTCCGCATGCCGAAAGATAATAGTGCATATGGATCAAGGAGTGTACTTGCACCCGACACGAAAATGCCTTTTGGAGCTCGGCCTCCATGAAGACCGGTTTCTGAAAAACCAAAAATTCATATTTTTATAATTCAAAAAAATCTAAAAAATACGACATACATGAAGGCATAACACATATGTGTGTAAATTTTTAGGATGAAATACGTTGAAATGAGGTGTGTGCAAAAAAAAATTTGTGGCTTTTTAACACATGATACTATTCATACCAGAAATACATGAATTTGTTCTTTTTGTACAGATCATATCTCACGGTATTTCATTCTGAATTTTTGCACATATATACATTTCACTTGTGTGTACTTGCATATTTTTTCAGATTTTTTTACCTGAAAAGTTTGAATTTTGAATTTTTTTAAAAAAATAAAGGGCTCCATAGAGATCGAGCTTCAAAACTCCCTACTCCACCCGACACAAATATTTCTACTACTGTAAGCCAAGCTAGCTAGCGACATTTGTACGTAATTTTCTGCAAGATCCCAACGCAAGCAGTCAGTGTACCGTGTCAATAATCGCCTAAAGATTCCGTAGGCATAAGAGACCTACGGACAGGAGCAGTGTTAGTTTTAATCAAAAACCTGATGGTTGATGCATGCTTGCAAGGCATGATGCAATGGTGACTTAAGGAGAGGGCTATAGTATCTACCTTGACTTAATCCGGTTATTTTTCAGTTGGACTGGTTAATTAACCTCGGGCCAAGTCAAGGTTCAGCCCTTGGACTGCGCTCGGGCACGGTTCAACTTGGACCAGTGACCATCCTGTCTCTGATTTGATTAATAATCTATCTGTCCTGCTGTACAAAGGGATACAATCTCAGCCAATTATCTTTGAAATCACTCCATGTGGGGGAAAGAAGAATCCTGAACCCTTCTAGTTGTAGGACATGGTTCGTCGAGAATAACACCCTGAATTCCTCACAAGACAGATTTTCCAAACTATTCCTTGTCTGAATCAAGAAGCTTTGAAAAGTTCTACATATATCATGAAAACCATTTGCTACCTTGGCCTCTCAAATTAGCACCAGGTACCCAAAAGAAGTTGCGGAAAAGGCCGGAATCTTTTCCAGGTTCAAACGGAGATTCCTGCAATCTTACCAGGAAAGCAGCAGCGAGCAGTAGTGCAGTAGTACAAGAGCCGTATACATTCCACTGTAACAATACGTCCAAATCAAGCACGTTCTGATCACTATGATCAATAATGATCTGTCAAAAGGCGAGCTAGAAATGCCAAAGTTTTCAACTGTTGCCGGTTTACCGGGCCAAGCCATCATCATGACCGGGTCGCAAAGCCCGAAAGCCGCATATATATAAGAAAGCTTAAAGAAAAAAAGGATGTGCAGCTTTCATGTGCTAGTAGCTTCTAACATTATGAAATCTTAAATCTTTTTCTTACTACCCCCACTGAGCGACATGATGCAGCAAGGTAGACTTGTTTTAAATCTTTTTCTGCACTTCTTTTCGTTGGAAAGTGCTGCCTTTCTGTAATCTGAAGAACTCACTCTGCTTTTCTAGTATGAAACCTCATGTCCTGTCGATAGATGCTGAAAGTGATTTGAGTGCGAGAGTTGTAGCTGACGGCAATGCAGACAGGGTGGGAGAATCGTCTTTATAGTCAGAGGAATTATCGTTCTCTGCAAATTGAGGATTGCATTTGGTGTTATCTTAGACTTGTTCTCCTGGATCTTGAGCCGGGTTATCTAATGAAGATTTATTATTTTTCTTCGAGAAAATTGCAACGATTCTAAAGTCGACGTATGCCACTTACTGAAAATCTGAAATACTAGTACTGTACTTTTTGGCCAAATTAATGCAGATATAGTTGGTCGTGTTATGTGATGTGCGATTCATTCAGATGCTCAGAAGATGTCTTGTCTCTCACCATTTACAGTAAGAGAGACGTGTTTCTGTGCATCAGTACTACTTCCTTTGTTTCTAAATATTTGTTGTTGAAGTATGGTACGGAGGAGTACATGGTATGCATGCTGAGCTTTGGTGCACAAAGTCAAGGGGTGAGATGACCAAGGTTGCAAAGGAGATGGGAACTGTGCGAAGATCCCGTTTGAAGGAGTCCCACATTGTAACCTTTCAGCTAGTCAGGCTGTGTTAAACATTGTATATCTCAGTGATATATAAATCGAGGTTGTTAGCGTGTGCGTGTGGTTTATCTGTAAACATGTTGGGGTGCCTCGTTCTGTTTATATTCTTGGAGATCAATCTACACCCCAACCAATCTGTATATTTCCTTCTATATAAACACGCATGCGTCCCTGCCGATGGTATGCGCTTAAGCCTCTCATTTTACATGGTATCAGAGCGAACTCTTCCCATCGCATCTACTAAGCACCATGTCGTCCTCCTCCTCTGTCGCCATGGCTATTCCCTCTCTCGCATCGCTAGGTCACATCGTGACAGAAAAACTCACCAGGACAAACTTCCTGGTGTGGAAG
This sequence comes from Hordeum vulgare subsp. vulgare, assembly GCF_904849725.1. Taxonomy (NCBI): domain Eukaryota; kingdom Viridiplantae; phylum Streptophyta; class Magnoliopsida; order Poales; family Poaceae; genus Hordeum; species Hordeum vulgare. The sequence continues at coordinate 501,501,066 of NC_058518.1, forward strand.
ACCCAGGTCATGCCACATATCCGGGCTGCCGGCATGGTTGGCTACCTGGACGGCACCATCAAGGAACCAGCCCCGACCCTGATAATGGAGAAGGAGGTCTCCGGCAAGAAGGTGGTGGAGGAGGTGGCCAACCCAGAGCACTCGATCTGGGTGACCCAGGATCAGCAGGTCCTCACCTTCCTCCTCGCCACCATGACTCGAGAAGTACTGCTCCAAGTGAACAGTCTCGACACTGCAGCAGTCGTTTGGGCGGCCGTTCTGCAGAGCTTCTCATCTCAATCTCGAGCCAAGATAAGTCAACTTTGTTCTCAGATTGGTCGCACCCGCAAGGGGGATCTTTCTGCTGCTGCATATTTTTGCAAGATGAAAACCATTGATGATGAACTTGCGGCTGCTGGTAAGCCGTTTGATGAAGATGAGGTAGTCTCGCATATCTTGGAAGGCCTTGATCCAGATTACAATCCCTTCGTCTCTGCCATATCCATGCGTGTGGATCAAGGAGTAAGCTTGAATGAGCTCTACTCCCTCCTGCCCTCGGCTGAAGCCCGCCTCGACGCCCAGAACACCTACAACAACTCCAGCGCCAATCTTGCCTCCAAGAGAGGCAATCGTGGTGGCTTCAGCCACTCATCTGGTGGCAATTCCAGAGGGGGCGGCCGCGGCAACAACAACCCTGGAGGCCGGGGTGCTTGTCCCAATACCTCCAGCAACTCCGACACGCGCCAGGGTGGGGGAGACATCATCACATGCCAACTCTGCAAGCTTGAAGGCCATGGCGCCTGGCGCTGCAAGAAACAGTATGACCGCAACTTCAACAACAACTTTAAGCGCCAGATAGGAGGTGTAGGTGGTGGTGATCGCTCTGCAAACACCGCTACAAACTCCTACGGCGTGGATACCAATTGGTATCTTGATACTGGAGCCACGGACCATGTGTCAGGCGAACTTGAACGACTTGCAGTCCGTGATCGCTACACCGGCAACGAGCAAATCCACACCGCAAGTAGGCAAGGTATGGATATTAAACATGTTGGTCATTCGGTTTTAACTACTCCTCAAGGCTCACTTAGGTTAAACAATATTCTTCATGTACCTTGTGCATCCAAAAATCTTCTTTTCGCATATCAACTTATGGAAGATAACCATGCTTACCTTGAACTTCACCCTTAATTCTTCTCTGTCAAGGATCAGGGCACACAAAGAGTTCTCCTTCAAGGCAGGAGTAAGAGGCGTCTATTCCCTGTCACGGGGAATCATGTGGCACCGCAGCGAGAAGTGCTTGGTGCAATCAAACCGTCCACCTCTCGATGGCACAAGCGCCTGCGTCATCCTGCCTTTCCAGTAGTTCAACAAATTCTTCGCAATTTTAGTCTTCTAGTATCAAATAAGAAAGATCACCTCTTAGTTTGTGATGCATGTCAGATGGCTAAAAGCCATCACACTACAAGAAATATTTCAACTAACGACCTTTTGTCAGTGACCCTAGAAGGAATGGTCATAAATCTATGACCATTTGACATCATTTGGTCGTAAGCTGTGTGGAGGGGTCCTAGCCCCAAATACCAACGACCATTTTCATCAGAAAGGTCATCACTTGCTTACTGGAAAAGGTCATAAAGCGGACAGCACCTGGCACTACCTTATTTCTAGGTGATAATGACCAATATGAATGGTCGTTACTAAATAGTTCGAATGCACTAGGCTGGTTACGCAGCCACCTCAACAGCCTCACTTACTTGTCACTGAGGTAGGACCCATTTGACAGGCAGGTGAGGGGCCGACGACCGAGCGGGGACATGCGCGAGCCTCGCTTAATTCCCGAAAAAAACATGCGCGAGCGGGGACTCGAATCCACGACCGAGCGCTTATAAGTTTATAAGTGTTTGCTACCGCTGGGCTAGAGAGGGACTGTTGCTCAGGTATCGGTATTTGGGGGTATATTATATTAAATCACGGGTCTCTCGTATCATTGACAAGTGGGACCGACGGGGACGGCCAACACTTGGCCAATTTTCGACAGGGACCAACACTTAGCCAATTTTCGACAAGGGACGAGCAAATCTAGATCTCGGGGGCGGCGACGACTGACGGGGACGGGGCGGCGGCGACCGACGGGGATGGGGGCGGTGATCGACAAGGGCGGTGACTAGCGGTGGTGGTGCTGACGCCACGACCACCTCACCCATCGGCAGTGGTGGTGGTGCCGACGCCACGGCCACCTCGGCCACGCCTCGGCCACGACGACCTCGCCCGGCCAGTGGAGGTAGCGGTGGTGGTGCCGCTCGCCTCAGCCACCTCGCCCACTGGTAGTGGTGGTGGTGCCGCCGTCGAGCATGAGGGACTCACCACCTAGCATGGGGGACTCGCTGCTGCCGTCGGACAGAAGCTGGATTAGAAAAGGAGTTAGAAGGTTTTCGAAAGAACATATGAAAGGAGTTGATGAATTCATGCTAAAAGCCAACTACCATACCCTCGATCAACTAGTGAGTCCAAAGTTTCTTTAGAGCTTGTTTTTTTAGATGTTTGTGGCCCTCGGCCTCTCTCTGTGGGAAGACGGAAATTTTATGTCAGTTTCATCGATGATTTCAGCAAATTTAGTTGGATTTATTTGCTTAAACATAAGTCTGATGTGTTTGAGAAATTCCGTCTTTTCCAACAACACGTTGAATGCCTCTTTGATCGTAAAATCATTGCTATATAAACTGATTGGGGTGGTGAATACCAAAAGCTTAATTCCTTTTTTGAGCGTATAGGGATCACTCATCACGTGTCATGTCCCCATGCTCATCAACAGAACGGTTCCGCAGAGCGCAAACATAGACACATTGTTGAAGTCGGGTTATCCCTCCTTGCTCATGCGTCCATGCCCTTCAAGTTTTGGGATGAGGCATTCCTCACTGTCGTTTATCTTATTAACCGCACACCTAGTCGTGTTATCAAAAATCAATAACCACTAGAACGTCTCTTTGATACTAAACCCAACTACAATTTTCTCCGTATTTTTGGGTGTGTCGTGTGGCCTAATCTTCGTCCTTTCAACAAACATAAACTCGAGTTTCGCTCCAAGCAATGTGCATTCTTAGGTTACAGTACTCTTCACAAGGGTTACAAGTGCCTAGATATTTCCTCTGGACGCGTCTATATTTCCCGGAATGTTGTTTTTGATGAACATGTTTTTCCTTTTGCTAGCCTCCACCCCAATGCCGGCGCACAACTTCGCAAGAAGCTAGTCCTCCTTCCCTCACATCTCCTACCATCCTCGCTTCTTGTACCAGGAGTAGTAGATAACCGTAATGACCGCATGTCTATGTCTAATGATACCCTTGACCCTGCGTCGGCAAGTGTGCAGGAACCAGGAGCTAGCATGGATGGAATAGGCGAAGAAACAGGTGAAAATTCGCGTCATTTTTATGCCGGATTCGGATTCTGGTGCTCCAGCCACAGAAAATCCGGCCTTCACAGCTCCCGGAGCTGATTTGGGTGGGCGATCTGCCTCGGGATCGGCGACGTCAGGCGCTGCAGGAGATCTGCCGCGAGATCTGCGCGGGCTGATTCGCCTGGCTCCCTCGGAGTTGGCGACCATGCAGATGCCACGTCCCCGCATGTCTCCCCGGTCGGCCCCTCCCGCATGCACAACCAAGGAGCCGGGGGCCGTCTGCCGCGTGGGCCATCACGTGCGGACGACAGAGGCCCTCTGCCCGACACCGATAGCCTCCTGAGCTCCCGTCCCGAGGAGTCCCGTGCCGCCCACATGCCCGACAACCTGCCACGCCAGCATCGCCTGGAAGCACCTGCGCCAGGTTCTGCTACCTCCTCTCGACACATGGCAAGCCCTGATTCGATGGAAACATTTGGAGCTGATTTGATTGTTCATGATTCTTCTTCTGCTGCACCTGATACTTCTCGTGTAGACAATCACATGCAACTTCAAATTGCTCGCCCTGCTCAACCGCCGCCTGCTCGGTCTCATACCAGGTCACAAAGTGGTGTTATTAAATGCAAAGAGTACACCGATGGGTGTATTCGATGGGGGTCTTTTTGTGCCACAGGTGAACCAGAAAATTTTAAAGAAGCACTTGGTGATCCAAAGTGAAAAAAGGCAATGGACGAAGAATTCCATGCCCTGATGGAGAACAAAACATGGCACCTTGTTCCACTTGTCAAAGGGAGCAATATCATTGAGTGTAAATGGGTGTACAAGGTAAAAACGCAAGTCTGATGGGTCCATTGACAGGTACAAAGCACCTCCCTTTTAGCGCGCGCGGGAGGTTTTGGGGCGCTCCAGCGGCGGCGGGAAAGTCGCGCGCGCGGGAACCGCTTGCGCGCGCGCGCAAAAGGCAGCAGCTCGCGCGCCAATTTTGCCGCGCCGCGTCCGGCGCGCCTATAAAATGCGGTGCTCGCCACGCGCGCCTCCACCACTCCTCTTCTCTTCCTCTACCTCTCGCGCCTCCATCGCTCCAGCGCACCGTCACCGACGCGCCACCATGCCGCTGCGCCGCCGAGGAGCATCGGGCTACCGCGGCGTCCGCCTGTGCCCCAACGGCGGGTACTACTCGGAGATACGCTCCGGCGATCTCCGGCTCAGCCTCGGCACCTACGAGACGGCGCATGAGGCCGCCCGCGCGTTCGACGCGGCGGCGTGGCGCCTAGGTAGGCCGCGCCGGCAGATGAACTTCCAGGACGTCCATACGCTCCAGCAGGCGCTAGACGTCGCCCCGCCGCCTCGTCTTAACTCCGCACAAGACCGTGCGGAGCACACTGCGCGGCAGCGCTGCCTCCTCGTCGCCCAGGAGGACGAGCGGGTCATGGCGGAGTGGCGCCGGCGCCACCCGGAGGACGTCGCCTACGAGCAAGACTACTGGGCGCAGCGCCGCGAGGAGGACACGCGAAGGCGCCGCGAGGAGCGGTTGGACACGCGTCGGCGGAAGGCATTGGCGAGTGCGCAGGCCGATCTCGTTGCAGTAGGCGGGAGGTCGTTCTTCACTGAAAACGATGATCGTTGGTTGGACATATGGTTGTCAACCTCTGACGACACCAACGACGACGATGATGGTGATGATTGGAGCGACTGGGAGTAGTTTATATGTTTTCGAACTATCTATCTACTTGCATCGTACTTTTATCTATGTTTTCGAACTATCTATCTAGTTGCACCGATGTAAAATAACTTTGTATCGTTTTTTATTTTATGCAATCTATTTTTAGTATTTTGACGATTTTGCAATCTTTGTGCACCTAAAAATATGTTGTACGCGCGCTGCATTTTTGCGCGGTTACTGGAGCCAGCGCCTATCCCGCGCTAAACCAGCCGAAGCGCGCGCGGCAAACACATTTTTTAAGCGCGGCGCGAAGCGCGGCTGTTGGAGATGCTCTAAGCAGAGATATGGAATTGATTACGAGAATACATTCAGTCCGGTCGTTAAATCAAAGATGGAAAAGAAGAACAAAACAAGATGGTGCCGATGGTATGCGCTTAAGCCTCTCGTTTTACAGGCTGATCACGCCCTTCCATTGGAGCTACCTAGGCTAGACTGTTAAATCAAAGATGAAAAAGAAGAACAAAACAAGAGAGTTTTGTATGTACGTACTTGGTGTGTAGCTAGTAGCTGGCCTCATAACAATAATCATACCTATATATGTACCATCTGGGACCCTTTGACTTGCGCACCATTTCTTTTCTTTTCATTTGTACCATGTGATGACTCTAAGCCTCCTTTGCTGGGTACTATATGTAGGTTCATACTGCATCTTGGATATTGCTCAGTGAGTGGAGAGTGGCGTGGTGTTCCTATATGATAGTATTTTAAGGGCATTTTTACGGTACCCTATACTGCTGGGGTTAAGGCGACCAGTATAACGCCGCCAGGCCCTTTTGCAACGTCTCTGCCGCTCATTGACCTCGCCACGACCGCCACCATGCTCTAGCTGACCTTGCTACCGCGTACTGCAACCGGGCCGCGCGCTCGTCTACCTTGGCGTCCCCTCCTCATTTGTCTCGCCACGGCGCTCATGCCCATCACATACATGCATAGACCAAGACATGGTGGCCATAACTCCGTCCTGCCCAAGCACCATGGCCGAGACGACGAACTTCTGTACACGGCAAGCCTCTGCGTCGACGGACAACAGTGCCAAGTGGTTTCGTCGCCACCGTTGTGAACGAGAACGAGACGAGCATGGCGTGGAGGTATGTTGAACCATAGAAGGGGTGCAAGGCAACGCCTCATGGTTGTCGGACCTAATTGAGAAGGAGGCTCGGCAGTGGCCGCTGGAACTCTACCAGCGTCGCTGTACTTGACTAATGGGTTGAGTGGGTCTGGGGCGGAGTGGGTCGTAGAAGTCACAAAATGCCCTCAAAATAATGTATACCTCTGGTCAAGAACATCAGTGCTATCTATACTGCTCGCCATGCTGCTGGTCTTACTATAGCAGCACAGATCTGGCATGGCCATTAGATTTCACGTATGAACGGCCTATGTTCATTACAGGGTACCATAAAAGAGCTCTATTTTAAGGAGAAAAAGACATCGTACATCATACTATTTGGAGTAGAGTTTGGGCGCGCGCGCGTAATTTCTGCTACTAGCTCCTTGGCTCCTCTGAATTTTCAATGGACAAGAACACACATCCATCGTGTCCAGCCCACCGATCTTCCAATATTGAAAGCATGAGATGCGTCCCCTACAAACCAAAACAAAGACAAAGTATTCCATCGCATGAGATGGCGGTACCACGGTAAAACACTCAATCAAGTAGGTTTAAAACAGCGAAGCTGAAAGTTGAATGACACGCAAACAAAAAATTTAGGCACCTGAACATTAGCAAAAGCGGAGTTTAATATATTTTTTTGAAACGCGATTTCTTATGATCCGATTCATTAAAAAGAGTAAAAACTCAAGAGTCTGAGAGGCATCAAGCAGCTGCTGATGGAATCAAAACTATATTTTCCCACGAGAGCCTGGAGTGTAATGATTTGTGCTTGGGTTGGGTTAGGGCTTTTCCAAATGAGTCCCTCAAAACTTTAGTATATGTCTGGATTGTGTTATGCGGTAGAGGGGAAAACCCGTGGACTCGACACCGACAGTGGACGGTGGGGAACAAAAGCCCTTATTGCCTCGAGGGTGATGATGGAGACCCAAAAAATGATCTTGTTCCCAAAGAGGAAGTCTGTAATTATTCTATAGATGCACTTAAACAAACTCAAAATAAATAATTCATTGACGATAAAGGGTTTTTTCCTTGGTTTATATTATAAATCAACGACCAATGAAAGAATAGTTGACAAATTGGGGCTATGTAGGTTAGGCTTCATTGGAATGACTAGCTTGCTGAAAGTACTAGACGCTTTCGTGGAAAATCACCACCCTTTCTGCTAGTTGTTTTTCTACATACAGAAAGTTACAAGGATCAAAGAGAGTACTTGCCAGCGAGAACAAATATTTCTACTACTCTACTTCGCTATAAGCTATCTATAAGTAGCTAGCGACATCACATATGTCTAGACACAAGAACTGATGTAACTTTCTGCAAGATTCCAAGGCAAGCACAAGATGAAACATTCTTAATCCAAGTACATTCACCAGTCTACCTTGCGAACGGGTAAATAGTTCAAAACAAAGAAAAATTCCGTATGATTTTTCTTATACCGTAATTAAGAGTCCAACATATCTATTGAGACGGGGAGCAGAAAATGCAAATTAAAAATCTGATTGTTGATGCTTGCAAGGCATGATGCAATGGTGACTAAAGTAGAGGGTAAGTAGCTAGCTTAACTTGATCCGATTAATTAGTTGGACATGTTAATTGACCTCACCCCCAAGTCAAGGTTGAGCCCTTGGACTGCGTTCCGGCATGGTTCAACTTGGACCAGTGACCAGCTTGTGTCTTCCAATGGTGAGCCTTTGATTAATTTATCTGCCCAAGAAAGGGATAAAATCTCAAGCATCTATCCATCTTTGAATTCACTGCTTCCCTATAGGGGAAGAAAGAATCCTGAACCCTTGCAGTCTACCTAGAACATGCACACAACCATATTATTAAAATATCAAGATCCGGAAAAAGTCTCAAACAAAAAAAAATCTTTAAAGAAATAAAGGTACAAGTTGCCACAACCGGCATAGTGGCATAAATAGGATAAGCTGACTAAACACATATTCTATTACTCGAGCGTCATCCAAACTGATTGTAAGTATTTCGTGCAACTATCTCCCATCGGTTGCTTCCAGTATCCAAAAGCCCTCCTGTGGTCTGTATGGCTGAGTGACAACCACATACGGATCCAAGCAGGCGCCCTGAAGATAACCTGCAAATTTTTTGTGATGCTTTGTTTGTTAAAGGCAACGCCATTTCGACAATTCCATATGTCCTAAAGTAATGCACACACTCCAATACGAATATGTGACGCAGTCTTTGGCCCTATACTATTTAACCATGTCCCAAATAAGTGTGAAATCATTCTAGGAGGCGACACGTTAAATGCGGCGTGAATAGTCTGCCACAATAGCCTAGCAAGTGGACAGTGTAGGAACAAGTGTTGAATTGTTTCATCTAGAACATGCATAGTTCATCCAGAATATTGAACTAGATGGTTCATTCAGAAGAATAACACCCTGAATCATTCATCAAAAGATAGATTTTCCAAGCTATTCCGTGTCTGAAATAAGAATCACTGAAAAGCTATGATGAAAACAATATCCCATTTGGTGCCTTGCCCTGTCAAATTAGCACCGGATACACAAAGGAAGTCGCGGAAAAAGCTGGAATCTTTCCCATGTTCAAACGGAGACATACTCCCGCAGTTTTACTAGAAAAGCATCAGCTAGCAGAAATGCAGTACAACAGCCGTATACATTCCACTATAACAACGTGTCCAAATCATGCACGTTCTGGTTACTGATCAGTATCAAAAGCTAAAGCTAGTTAAAAAAAAAAAGATGGAATACCTCCGGCCTCTGCATATGCATACGATCCTTTATTATAAAAAAGAAGCAAATAATCCTCGGTTTCACATGGTCTCCGAATGAACAAAGTAAATGTAAAATTTAAATAGAAAGTGTCATAACCGGTAAAATAGGCCTAGATGCCTAACCATATATCCTATTACTGGACTGTCATCCAAACCGGTTGTAGATATCCCGCGCTACCATCTCCCACCGGATAGACCTAGTAGTCAAAGGCTCCTTGGTTTTCGCAGGATTGAGTAATGATCATGTACGGATCAACTGTTGGAATTATGCCCTAGAGGCAATAATAAATATAGTTATTATTATAATTCATGTATCAATATAATCGTTTATTATCCATGCTATAATTGTATTGAATGAAGACTTATATACATGTGTGGATACATAGACAAAACACTGTCCCTAGCAAGCCTCTAGTTGGCTAGCCAGTTGATCAAAGATAGGCAGGGTCTTCTGACTATGTACAAGGTGTTGTTGCTTGATAACTGGATCACGTCATTAGGAGAATCACGTGATGGACTAGACCCAAACTAATAGACGTAGCATGTTGATCGTGTCATTTTGTTGCTACTGTTTTTTGCGTGTCAAGTATTTGTTCCTATGACCATGAGATCTATAACTCGCTAACACCGGAGGAATGCTTTGTGTGTATCATACGCCGCAACGTAACTGGGTGACTATAAAGATGCTCTACAGGTATCTCCGAAGGTGTTCGTTGAGTTAGTATGGACCGAGACTGGGATTTGTCACTCCGTGTGACGGAGAGGTATCTTGGGGCCCACTCGGTAATACAACATCACACACAAGCCTTGCAAGCAATGTAACTTAGTATAAGTTGCGGGATCTTGTATTACGGAACGAGTAAAGAGACTTGCCGGTAAACGAGATTGAAATAGGTATGCGGATACTGACGATCGAATCTCGGGCAAGTAACATACCGAAGGACAAAGGGAATGACATACGGGATTCTATGAATCCTTGGCACTGAGGTTCAAACGATAAGATCTTCGTAGAATATGTGGGATCTAATATGGGCATCCAGGTCCCGTTATTGGATATTGACTGAGGAGTCACTCGGGCCATGTCTACATAGTTCTCGAACCCGCATGTTCTGCACACTTAAGGTTCGACGTTGTTTTATGCGTATTTGAGTTATATGGTTGGTTAACGAATGTTGTTGGGAGTCCCGAATGAGGTCACGGATGTCACGAGGGTTTCCGGAATGGTCCGGAAACGAAGATTGATATATAGGATGACCTCATTTGATTACCGGAAGGTTTTCGGAGTTACCGGGAATGTACCGGGAATCAGGGGCGGACCTACCTAGTGTTGAGTGGGTGCCTAGGCCCCCACTCAATTTTTGAAATTTTCAGTAAAAGTTGCTTATATTTTACAAGATTTTTTTGAAATTGTTCAAATTTGTACAATAAGTGCCCCCACTCTGATTATTTGCCCCCAGTCCACAAAATTTCTGGGTCCGCCCCTGCCGGGAATGACGAATGGGTTCCGAGTGTGTTCACCGGGGGGGGGGGGGGGCAGCCCACCCCGGGGAAGCCCATAGGCCTTGGGGGTGGCGCACCAGCCCTTGGTGGGCTAGTGGGACAGCCCAAGAAGGCCCTATGCGCCATAGATAGAAAATCAAAGAGAAAAGAAAAAAAAAGAGGTGGGAAGGGAGAGAAGGACTCCACCTTCCAATCCTAGTTGGACTAGGATTGGAGGAGGACTCCTCCTCCCCTTGGTGCGCACCCCTTGGGGCTCCTTGAGCCTCAAGGCAAGCCTCCCCTCCCTCCTCCTATATATATGGAGCTATTAGGGCTGATTTGAGACAACTTTTCCAAGGCAGCCCGACCACATACCTCCACGGTTTTACCTCTTGATCGCGTTTCTGCGGAGCTCAGGCGGAGCCCTGCTGAGATTAGATCACCACCAACCTCCGGAGCGCCGTCACGCTGCCGGAGAACTCATCTACCTCTCCGTCTCTCTTGCTGGATCAAGAAGGCCGAGATCATCGTCGAGCTGTACGTGTGCTGAACGCGGAGGTGCCGTCCGTTCGGCACTAGATCGTGGGACGGATCGCGGGACGGTTCGTGGGACGGTTCGCGGGGCGGATCGAGGGACGTGAGGACGTTCCACTACATCAACCGCGTTCACTAACGCTTCTGCTATGCGATCTACAAGGGTACGTAGATCGGAAATTCCCTCTCGTAGATGGACATCGCCATGATAGGTCTTCGTGCGCGCAGGAAATTTTTTGTTTCCCATGCGACGTTCCCCAACATCAACGCCGATGCTCTGTGTAATACCTGCAAAAAATTTATATGTGTTTGTCTGTTAAAAACGACGTTATTCCTACAGTTCCATATACCCCAAAGAAGTGCACATATTCCTATACGAATGTGTCTGACATTAATCGTGTCAACTCCATCTAGCCACGTTCCAAACAACGTGCCTATGCTATCTGGAAGCATAATATTAAAGGCTATACGAACCGTCTGTCATAGAATTCTCGAAGTGGACATTGAAGAAATAGGTGTTTAATGTTTTCCTTATTATCACAGAAGCTACATCGTGTATCCCCTCAATTGCGTTTAGCCAGATTATCCTTAGTAAGAATTACCTTCTTGTGCACAAACCACATGAAGACTTTGATTCTTAAGGGTACTTTGACTTTCCAAGTACGATTCGATTTGGGGATGATTGTTGTATCAATAAGATTCACATAAAAGCTAAAGCTAGCTAGAAATGCTAAAGTTTTCAACCGTCGCTGGTTTACCGGGCTAAGCCACCATCATGACCGGGTCGCAGAGCCGCAAATATAATTGATCAACAAAGGTTTCAAGAGCTTTCAAGTGCTAGTTGCTACATAATGGGTGGGACGATCTCACCCCACTGAGAGACAGGGTATAGAAAGGTAGGCTTCCGTAATCTTTTCCTGGACTTCTTTTCTTTACAAAGTGTAGCCTTCCTCTTTATATATGTAATCTGATGGACTCGCTTTATGTAATCTTTGTCTCCGTCCATCCCTGCTTTTGTAATATGAAAGCTCACGTCGTGCTGATAGATCCTGAAAGTGATTTGAGTAAGTGTTGATGCTGAACGTCCCGGGCGGTCATGCAGACAGGGTCCAAGGATCTCCCTTCTGGTAAGAGAAATTGTCGTTCTCTTTGAACCGGGTTATCTCTCGTGCTTTTTTTTTTCTGAGAAAATTGTAAGATTCTAAAGTGAGTGGTTACTGTCACTTATCTCTCAGGTCCTGTTTAATTACAGAGACTAGACTAAAAAAAGTTTTTTTTAATCCTTATGTAACCAAATAGGAGGCATTTTTTTAAGAGACTAAAAAAAAACTTTATTGAAGGGTCTTTTTTTCTTAGTCCCTTGGACTAAAAAAGTGTAGTCCCTTGAAACCAAACTCTAGAGATAGAAGAGAGGAGTCACGTGGGCTGCCTCCACCACTTCTTTTTAAAAAGAAAAATGACCGAACAAATCCAACACTGCATTAGTAAAGGATTAATAGATACAAAAAATATTGATACACATATTGATGGCGTGTGGCAACACTATACACTGAGTTGGTATACCGAATGGCGTGTCGTGCAATGTGTACGCCATTATCATGTACGACCTAATAATTTGACCCCACAGAAAGTACCTGTAACTTCATGGAAAATACCACGTCATCAGTATACACAATAACAGTGATGTGGTAAAAAATCAGATGCCATCACCAAATTTTGGCCTACCAGATTTTTGCGTCACATATATTGGTGGCGTGAAGTTTTTGTGGCACGTCATCACTAAGGCAATAGTGGTGACGTTCTAAATGTGCCAACGTCACCACTATTTACAAAAAATGATGGTCTGAATTGAAAATGAGATGCCACAATTCATTTTTGTACTAGTGTGTGCATGCATGAACTACCTGATCTGCCTTAGTGCACTCGATCTGTGCAACCTCCATTGTTTGTAGGGCCATATACATACACACACTCCGGTCAAGCTCTACATAGGCTACACGAAGGCTGTTTGTTTCACACTCACATAACTTTTAATATGTGAGTTCTTGGAGCATCATTTCTTATATGTGAGTTCTTGGAGCACCAATTTTACTTTTATTCAGGAATAAAGTCCATTATAACATTACAGGTGATTACTCTCGACGATTTTCCTTCAATATCAAACACAAAGCATGCACACATTGTTAACTTGCTACTTAATCCCCAAAAATAGATAAATAATCATGTCAAACACATAATTGTGTTTGTAGAAACTTGCAAAAACAATTGACCATGAAAAAGGGGATAAAGAGCTATGTCAATTGTTTGGAAGTTTCTACAAATCTGCTTACATAATCATACACAAAAAATGTTATTAAGATATTTATTGGGCCATATACTAGAGATCTCTACCACAAATTCGTATAACTATATAATTTGTGCGAATAGAAGACATATTAAGAAGGCAACTTTATTAAAGATACAATTATCATTCTAATATGCACAAGTGTAGTTTAATAAATTACAATTATGAAACAAAAACCTTGAAACAAATATGAAGCAATTCTTACCAAATATGTAACACAAAATTATTTTAGTTGATATTACAATGTGATAAACATGAGTTCCGAAGAAGTATAAATTTTCCGTACAAAATATATTTGCATGTTTTTATATATATTCTAAAATTATTAAATATCTTGGTAGAAGGTTTACTAAATCATACGAATTATAATACTTTTTAGTACTACTTTCTAGAGTATATTAGGCAAATATATTCATAGAAAAATTGCGAACATTCGAACATATGGCTTGAAAGATGGCTTCAGTTATAGGTTGAAAAATTAGCATGCTTTGTACTTGTATTTAATTTAAAATCATTATTATAATTATAAAAGAACAAAAATGTTGTCGATTTTATTCCTATATATGATTCGATTATTTGACATGCTCGTCTATTCACTTGGTGTTATTTGGTGCATATAAGATTTCTTACCCTTTTTATCAAATTAAAAATTGAGTATTGGTTTAATACGAAAATCTAGTTATCACAAATTTCATAATAATAAGACGTTTACCATAAATAGAGACTAGCAATGTAATTGTACTCAGCTTCACCTTTTAAATTGGTTTTCTCCACATGTTATAAACTATTAGTGTTTGGTGTGTACTTGTGCTTCTGTAAATTAAGAATCTCTTCTTGTATTCAATAATCTTTGCAGCTGGAATGAATAATTGAATAGTGGTTACTAGCATAATTTGTATTTGGACCCCTTACCTCTCGGGGCCCTAGCAGTTGTACCTTTTGCCTTTCCTTTGGACCAACCCCGGGACAATGTTCTGTGTCACTTTTGGCGGCGTCGCATTATGTCTGCCTTCTAGGTCTTAGTGCACAAAGCACAACTCAACTAGCAACCGAGGCATGAAGATTAATTCCCGTCGGTTCTTATGCCGGTTTGATTGATTGTCAGACACGCATGATTTGGCACTCCCTGGCGACACAAGTGAATGAACCGGACCAACCAAAGCAGAAGTTATTGTTATGCAAGACAACTTGAGAACGGTCCGTGGCGTTCACATGACTTTGCTCATCACAAACCGAATCATGTTGGCCCCAGCGTCGTCTATGTGTGTTGCACGTGCCCTCTTCCTTTCTTTCTTTTTTGAATTAAATATATCTCATCCGCCCACCGTGACTCCACTCCCTCATTGACATGCACAAATATGAAGGAACTCATAAATTGCCATGTAGGGAGACTATAAAAACCTATGGGTACTCCATCTAATAATGCTTGGCACATAAATATCAATTCAAAATGGCACGAGTCTTCATAAAATTTGTAGGATAAAAAACACCAACTACAACACAAAATTTGTACAATTGAATACATAATAAAAATATTTTTCAAATTATATGTATTTAGTATCAGAGTTGTTAATAGTCTTTCTTCCAAATTCAGTTAGACTTTTCAACATTTGACTCAAGCAACACTTATAGGACTTCCTTAGTTATATGAAGATTGCCTGCTTTGTCAAATGGTATATTTGGTCCGAGGGATTTATACTAAGTTTAAGTTCCTTTTTTTGTCAAACATGAATAAACTTTCACAAGTCAGAACTGCTTTGAGAAGGACAAAGAACACGAGGTAACTGTTCATTTCATCTACTCGTCTTTCTAATGTTTAAGCCTTCTTTGATGCTCATCTTCATTTTCATAGGCATTTCTTCTCTTATAACTCGAACAAGAATAAAAAAATATATGCAATATCTTTTCCCCATACTTCAAGAGAAAATATGCTTGGCACATAAACCTGATATGGCTATTGTACAACATGCCAACAAATAATACAATGCTTGGCACATAAAGCTGACCTTGCTATTGTACAACATGCCAACAAATAATACACCAACTCTAAAACGTAGATAAAAATAAAAGTAGTTTGGTTGGAAACAATTTGATTTGCAGATCGACATCGAAGTAATATATGATTTTTTGTATTCACTAGCCATTAAGTGTCTATTTTCAAAACATAACACAATTCAATAGTTTATGTAGTGCTGCAGTGGCCTCTGCTTTAGATTATATCTCAAAGTCATAGGATCCTCTCATGGTCCAAACAGAACACTTCTAGCGGTACCCCTTTGCACGACTCATCATCTCAGTCAGCTTCTCGTCTAGATTGTGCTTCTATGAACGATAGATACCAGTGCCTTCAACAATTGATTCTTCTCACCAAATCATCATTTATGAACAAAAGAAGACCACACTGATAGTTCCATATTTGCATGAGAAATAGAGGGTTTGCAAGATCCCATTTTGCCAGGCCTACTTGAATTTTACCCTTGGTTTCTTCAGGGCTCTCTTCTCGTACTGCCTTGCCATCACGGGTACACACAACCAACATACTATTAGACATTCAGTCTTGGAACATAAGTAGCTAAGTAGAAACTACCAGACATGCAACCAAGTAGTTTTGATCCTAGAAATAGTGAACTCAACACAAACAGTACAAGATACTATAGTAATCCAAAACTACACCAATACAAGGAGAAATCTACTATCATATACTTCCTGCAAAAACAACTAACATACGCACAAGACAACCATTAGATACGTACATATGGAATCCAACCATACTTTTCGAGTATCACATATTTTTGTCGAGAAACACATGGACATTTTTTAATGTAAAAAATATAATTTTATGCTATCATCATTTAAAAAAATGCTAAAAAACTCTTTACACCATTTTAACATTTTCATATTGTGAGTGAGCATTTAAGAAAATAATAAGTAATTAGCTTTTCGAATATATGTGTTTAGAATGTCCCAAAATCTTGAACAAGGTAAAAATATGAACGAAATTGACAAACTAACGCTACGAGAACGGCCCACGTAGCATCTCTGCATACATCTCTCATGCTATAAGAAAGACAAAGATGCTCCCGCATGTGACTTTGGCAAATTCTTTTAAGAGAGCCGGCCCATGCAGTGGTTTTTGGAATCATTTTTCTTGAGGGGAGGATTTTTGCAATCTTCTTTCCTTGGGTTTTCAGGGCGGGTGTTTTCGGTTTGCGTAAGTGTTTTTTTTTGCTGTTTTTAGCCTGGTTTTGTTCGCTCCTATATTTTTTCCTTTCTGTCTCCTTTCAATTTCATTTATTTTATTTTGTGGCTAAGTAGTTTTAAAATGGATTAACATGTTTTCAAATTACTGACCTTTTTCAAATTCATGAATATTTTAATAGTTTGAGATTCTTAAAATCTGTAATGTTTTTATGTGACATTTTTAATTTACGATTATTTATATTTTTTTTACTTTTATTTACCATTATTTATCTTTCTTTTGAAAAAAAAATGATTATTCATCTATGAACAAATGGAGGCAAACGGCCTTTGGGCTGTGCCCGCTAACCGGGGCTTAAGGTGGTTAATAAGGAAAACTCTATTTGACCTCTCTGCCTCAAGACGTAAACATTTCGCATAAGAAGCACGATCAATTGATGCGGTATGGGCCAGCCCGTTAATGTTTGCTTTGATTCCGATTTTGGAAATCTTGTAGAAGGTTCCCAGAACCTTCTTATTTACCGATTTTTTTTTCGTTTTTATGTTTCTATTTCTTTTTTCCTTTTTTCTTTTCCCCTTTTTCTGTTTCTTTTTTTCTTCGTTTTTTCCATGGTTATTTTATCTTTTTAAAAATACGCTTTTGTTTGAAAATTGTTCTTCAAATTCAAAATACGTTTTTAAATTGTTTGAAAATTATTTTAAATTTCAAATAGTTGTAGTTATTGAAAAACGTTCAGTATTGTACAACAATGTTCGGTATTTTAAAAAAATCGAAATATATAAATTTTGTTCAATGTTTACACTAAGGTCATGTACGAAAATTGTTTTTAAATTTCAAAAAATATTCCGACATTTAAACACTGTTCTAAATATTAAAACAAATGTTCTTCTCCGTTTTAAAATGTTCATGTTTTGAAAAAACATATTGCGGAATTCAACGTTTGTTTGTTTTCATAAAAACAGTTTGCATTTGTGTAATCGTGTTCATAAAAGTGCTCAAAATTTGTTTGCATTTTTCAAAAAATGTTCTTAATGTTATTTAAAATTATTTTCCAGCACATTTAATTTGTAAAATAAACCTTTTTTTACTTCTACAACTGTTTTAGAAACCATCACAGTTACCATATAAATGTTGTAGAAGCAGATTTTTTAAACAAACAGTCCAATTTCATATTTTTTACAGTTCAATAAACAGTTGCATCAGATGAAAAAATACTTGGAAACAACACCAAGAACAGTAGAAACAGTTCAAATGATAAAAACAGCAGGAAACAGTAGAAACAACCCGAAGGCGCGCTAGAAACAGTGAAAACAGTTTAACGCGCGCGAAAACAATTACGGTCCATTAAAGCCTGCGAGTCAGCACCTCTGTGCGAACCCCCTGCTAATTGACGTAAAATGGGTCCAATAAGACCTCGGGCTTAATAGGACATCCCAGCGACTTTGTTGTCTTCAAAATACGCCAGCCACCGGGCCCTCTTTAGTAATTTGAGTCCTAGGCGCGAAATACAAAATGAGCTACTAATTTTTTTGTTGTTTCTATGACTTTTTTTTTGCGGATGATTGTTCCTATAATTTATGAATTAATATCACTAAAGCACACTCACACCTAATTATATAACTTGAAATATGTGTTGTTTCGTACTCCCTGCGTCACAATATATTGGTTGTAATAATATTTTGTATTGTATAAAACGAATGGAATAGTAGGAATACCATAATTAGAAATATCTGAGGGGCGGAGAATTTGTATTCCGAACCCTTTTAGTTCTAGAACTTGCTTGGTTCATTCAGAATATTGAATTAGTTAGCCGATCCAGAAGAATAACAACCTAAATTTCTCGGAAGATAGATTGTTTTAAACTATTCCCTGTCTGAATATACAACTGGATCGTCACACTCCATTCTACTTCATCCTCGAGAATCCTGCTAAATGGCATCCCCGACCCTCCTATCAAGCATAGACAGGGGCTCCGAGAAGGGGACCCCCTATCCTCGCCGTTGTTTGTAATCGTCGTTGACCCTCTAGATTGAATTCTTGACTTGGCCACCCACCATGGCCTCATGCATAAGATCCGGGGGCGGAGAGCTATCTTCCGTGCATCTCTTTTCGCGGATGATGTTGCAATTTACATGGTCCCAATTAGGAAAGACATTGACAACCTCTCACGCATCCTTCGAGGTTTCGGAGAGGTCATGGGTTTGAACGCCAATCCACAAAAGATTTCGTTCTGCCTACCGGATGCCGCCACCTTGACCTGGATCATAGAGGAAAGAGATTCTTCCGTGCACGCGAGCTCCCGTGCATGTCTCAGCCATCCATTTGGTTGAATATTTGCATTCATGCATGCTTATCTTATTTGGTTGCATGCCTTAGCTATTAATTAATTTTGGAAGATCCCATGAATGCATACATTTGGCATATCCATTAATTAATTTTGCAAGGTCCCATGCATGCATATTTTTGTCAAAGAG
Source organism: Hordeum vulgare subsp. vulgare (assembly GCF_904849725.1). NCBI lineage: Eukaryota > Viridiplantae > Streptophyta > Magnoliopsida > Poales > Poaceae > Hordeum > Hordeum vulgare. The sequence continues at coordinate 501,520,061 of NC_058518.1, forward strand.
TTGAATGCCCCATCCATCTCACCACCCATGTCCTTTTCATTTCAACTTCTAAATTTAATTTACTATGTCTTTTGAATTGAAAATTCAAATTAAATTTTATTTACATATTTGTGTGCATCGTGACGAATACTATCAAACAAGACCAATTTTGAATACATTTTGACAACTTAAAAAATTCAAAAAATGAAAGTTGATAATTGTAAAATTAATTTCTACCAAATTTCATATGCTTTTAGGGTTTTAGGGTTATGAACTTATGGCTTTAGGGCTTAGGGTTTTGGTATTGGGGTTTAGGGTTTAAGTTTTTGTATTGAAATTTGCTCAATTTATAATTGTTTGTATCAAGTTTTAGAAGTTGAAACTTGCTCGACCACCCGATGTATCTCGCGATTAACAAAGTCACAGGATTTCGCATGAGGGCACACCAAGTTTTAAGTTTCAGTATCTGGAACTTGCGTTTTTGTTGTTCGCTCGTAACAAGTTTGAGCAGCTGGAACTTGATAGATTTAAAAACTCATCAAAGCATTTTCATAATGGATCTTATTTCAAAACCTTCGTCACAAGCAACACGAATCTAAAAACAGAAATTAAATTGGACTAATCCTCCAAAATATATAGAAGACCGAAATAGAATGTCAAAATGAAAAGGATGGGAGGTGGGATGAGTGGAGCTACAAAAAGTTGCATGGAGAGGCCCATCCAAAGTAATCAATGCACTAATATATGTACGGGACCTCCCATGCATGGGAGAAAATCCACTCTCGAGGATCATCTCCTTGAAAGTTTCCTTACGACACATACATCTTTTCGAAAAATAGACTACTTCTCCCCAACCACGATTATTTAGGACGGGAGTAATAAATATTTAGGCATCCCTGTCTCTGATGGTGGTTCATTAGAGTGGCCTTCGAGTTCCGCAGGACAAATTTGCAGCAAGGCTCACCACTCAGGATGGGTTGAACATCACCACCATGAGTCGTGGTGCTCTAGTAAAGTCAGTCCTGACAACCATGACGATATACCCCTACACTCCTCTCACCGTACCTACGAGCATCACCCACAATCTCAACAACATCGAGCGCGCAATTCTTTGGACAGGAACATATAGGGTGACCGGAGGAAAGTGCTAAGTTAATTGGGAGACTGATTGCCGACCGAAGAAATTCGATGGTCTTGGGATTCTCAGACTTCACAAATTCTCTCGCGCCCTTCGGCTATTGTGGCCATGATAGAAGTGGAAGGACCCCAACAAGCTTTGGATTGGTATGGAAAATCCCTACCATGCGGCGGACCTTGAGGTCTTTTATGCTTCAACGAACATCATCGTGGGCAATGGAGCCAGAACAACTTTCTGGGAATCACCATGGGTCAACGGGAGCAAGCCCAAGGAGATTGCCCCTCTTATCTTCGAAGCCTCGACGAGAAAGTGTTGGATGGCTAGGGAAGCAATGAAAGACGATGCTTGGGTGAACAATATTAATAGGCCACACACCTGTACTTTGGGTTGCATCATGGAATTTGTCACCCTTGGGGCGTGCCTCCAGAACACTCCTTTGCGGGGTGACATTAAGGACGGCATTGTTTAGAAGTTCACTTCGGATGAGAATTATTCTGTCACCTCCTCCTATTATGTCTAGTTCATGGCCTCATTCACTCTTTCATGAAAACGCTCATCTAGAAGCCATGGGCACCATAAAAGTCAAAACTTTCGGGTGATTGGTTATTCAGGACATGGTGTGGACCTCCGACCCATTAGCCAAGCGTGGATGGCCAAATTGCGGGCTTTGCTTGTTGGGTAACGTAGCATAAATTCAAAATTTTCCTACGTCATATTCAGATCTTCCTATGGAGAGACCAGCAACGAGAGAGGGGTGAGTGCATCTTCATACCTTTGAAGATCTCTAAGCGGAAGCGTTGCTAGAACGCGGTTGATGGAGTCGTACTCGCGGCAGTTCAGATCGCGGTGTGATTCCGATCTAGTGCCGAACCACGGCACCTCCGCGTTCAACACACGTGCAGCCCGGTGACGTCTCCCGCACCTTGATCAAGCAAGGAGGAGGGAGAGGTTGGGGAAGATCTCCGGTAGCACGACGGCGTGGTGTCGATGGAGAGATGGGGTCTCCTGGCAGGGCTTCGCCAAGCACCGGCGGAGAGGAGGAGAAAGAAGAGCGGGGTTGCGCCGTGGGAGAGGAAGATTCGTCTCCCCAACAGCCCAAAAGTGCCCAGTATATATATGGGAAGGGAGGGGCTGCGCCCCCTTGAGGGTTTCCCTCTCCTGGGAGGGGCGGCCGCCCTAGATGGGAGGAGGTGCGGCGGCCAAGGGGGGGGAGGGGTGGCGCACCCTTCTGGTGGGCCTTAGGCCCACCTGCGCTAGGTGTTGGGGAACGTCGCATGGGAAACAAAAATTTTCCTACGCGCACGAAGACCTATCATGGTGATGTCCATCTACGAGAGGGGATGAGTGATCTACGTACCCTTGTAGATCGTACAGCAGAAGCGATTAGAGATCGCGGTTGATGTAGTGGAACGTCCTCACGTCCCTCGATCCGCCCCGCGAACAATCCCGCGATCAGTCCCACGATCTAGTACCGAACGGACGGCACCTCCGCGTTCAGCACACGTACAGCTCGACGATGATCTCGGCCTTCTTGATCCAGCAAGAGAGACGGAGAGGTAGAAGAGTTCTCCGGCAGCGTGACGGCGCTCCGGAGGTTGGTGATGATCTTGTCTCAGCAGGGCTCCGCGCGAGCTCCGCAGAAACACGATCTAGAGGAAAAACTATGGAGGTATGTGGTCGGGCAGCCGTGAGAAAGTCGTCTCAAATCTGCCCTAAAAGCCCCATATATATAGGAGGAGGGAGGGGGACCTTGCCTTGGGGTCCAAGGGAACCCCAAGGGGTCGGCCGAGCCAGGGGGGAGGACTCTCCCCCCCCCAAACCGAGTCCTACTTGGTTTGGTGGGAGGGAGTCCTTCCCCCTTCCCACTTCTTCCTTTTTTTTTTCTTTCTTCCTTTGATTTTTCTTCCTTGGCGCATAGGATTTGGTGGGCTGTCCCACCAGCCCACTAAGGGCTGGTGTGACCCCCACAAATACCTATGGGCTTCCCCGGAGTGGGTTGCCCCCCTCCGGTGAACCCCCGGAACCCATTCGTCATTCCCGGTACATTCCCGGTAACTCCGAAAACCTTCCGGTAATCAAATGAGGTCATCCTATATATCAATCTTCGTTTCCGGACCATTCCGGAAACCCTCGTGACGTCCGTGATCTCATCCGGGACTCCGAACAACATTCGGTAACCAACCATATAACTCAAATACGCATAAAACAACGTCGAACCTTAAGTGTGCAGACCCTGCGGGTTCGAGAACTATGTAGACATGACCCGAGAGACTCCTCGGTCAATATCCAATAGCGGGACCTGGATGCCCATATTGGATCCTACATATTCTACGAAGATCTTATCGTTTGAACCTCAGTGCCAAGGATTCGTATAATCCCGTATGTCATTCCCTTTGTCCTTCGGTATGTTACTTGCCCGAGATTCGATCGTCAGTATCCGCATACCTATTTCAATCTCGTTTACCGGCAAGTCTCTTTACTCGTTCCGTAATACAAGATCCCGCAACTTACACTAAGTTACATTGCTTGCAAGGCTTGTGTGTGATGTTGTATTACCGAGTGGGCCCCGAGATACCTCTCTGTCACACGGAGTGACAAATCCCAGTCTTGATCCATACTAACTCAACTAACACCTTCGGAGATACCTGTAGAGCATCTTTATAGTCACCCAGTTACGTTGCGACGTTTGATACACACAAAGCATTCCTCCGGTGTCAGTGAGTTATATGATCTCATGGTCATAGGAATAAATACTTGACACGCAGAAAACAGTAGCAACAAAATGACACGATCAACATGCTACGTCTATTAGTTTGGGTCTAGTCCATCACGTGATTCTCCCAATGACGTGATCCAGTTAACAAGCAACAACACCTTGTTCATAATCAGAAGACACTGACTATCATCGATCAACTGGCTAGCCAACTAGAGGCATGCTAGGGACGGTGTTTCGTCTATGTATCCACACATGTAAATGAGTCTTCATTCAATACAATTATAGCATGGATAATAAACTATTATCTTGATACAGGAATTATAATAATAACTATACATTTATTATTGCCTCTAGGGCATAATTCCAACAGTCTCCCACTTGCACTAGAGTCAATAATCTAGCCCTCACATCACCATGTGAATTACATTGTAATAAATCTAACACCCATACAGTTCTGGTGTCGATCATGTTTTGGCCGTGGAAGAGGTTTAGTCAGCGAGTCTGCTACATTCAGATCCGTGTGCACTTTGCATATATTTACGTCCTCCTCCTCGACGTAGTCGCGGATGAGGTTGAAGCGTCGTTTGATGTGTCTGGTCTTCTTGTGAAACCTTGGTTCCTTTGCTAAGGCAATGGCACCAGTGTTGTCACAGAACAAGGTTATTGGATCCAGTGCACTTGGCACCACTCCAAGATCCGTCATGAACTGCTTCATCCAGACACCCTCCTTAGCCGCCTCCGAGGCAGCCATGTACTCTGCTTCACATGTAGAATCTGCTACGACGCTTTGCTTGGAACTGCACCAGCTTACTGCACCCCCATTAAGAATAAATACGTATCCGGTTTGCGACTTAGAGTCGTCCGGATCTGTGTCAAAGCTTGCATCGACGTAACCTTTTACGGCGAGCTCTTCGTCACCTCCATACACGAGAAACATCTCCTTAGTCCTTTTCAGGTACTTCAGGATATTCTTGACCGCCGTCCAGTGATCCACTCCTGGATTACTCTGGAACCTACCTGCCATACTTATGGCCAGGCTAACATCCGGTCTAGTGCACAGCATCGCATACATGATAGAGCCTATGGCTGAAGCATAGGGGACGGAGCGCATATGCTCTCTATCCTCATCAGTTGCTGGGCACTGAGTCTTACTCAATCTCGTACCTTGTAACACTGGCAAGAACCCTTTCTTGGACTGTTCCATTTTGAACCTCTTCAAAACTTTATCAAGGTATGTGCTTTGTGAAAGTCCTATCAGGCGTTTTGATCTATCCCTATAGATCTTAATGCCTAGAATGTAAGCAGCTTCTCCTAGGTCCTTCATAGAGAAACTTTTATTCAAGTAACCTTTTATGCTCTCCAAAAGCTCTACGTTGTTTCCAATCAGTAATATGTCATCCACATATAATATTAGAAACGCCACAGAGCTCCCACTCACTTTCTTGTAAATACAAGATTCTCCAACCACTTGTATAAACCCAAATGCTTTGATCACCTCATCAAAGCGTTTGTTCCAACTCCGAGATGCTTGCACCAGTCCATAAATGGATCGCTGGAGCTTGCACACTTTGTCAGCATTTTTAGGATCGACAAAACCTTCGGGTTGCATCATATACAACTCTTCCTTAAGGAAACCGTTAAGGAACGCCGTTTTGACATCCATCTGCCAGATTTCATAATCAAAAAATGCAGCTATTGCTAACATGATTCTGACGGACTTAAGCATCGCTACGGGAGAGAAAGTCTCATCGTAGTCAATTCCTGGAACTTGTGAAAAACCCTTTGCCACAAGTCGAGCTTTATAAACGGTCACATTACCGTCAGCGTCCGTCTTCTTCTTAAAGATCCATTTGTTTCTGAATAGCCTTGCGGCCCTCAGGTAGTATCTCCAAAGTCCACACTTTGTTCTCATACATGGATCCTATCTCGGATTTCCTGGCTTCTAGCCATTTGTTGGAATCTAGCCCCACCATTGCTTCTTCATAATTTGCAGGTTCATTGTTGTCTAACAACATGATTGATAAGACGGGATTACCGTACCACTCTGGAGCAGCGCGTGATCTCGTCGACCTACGTGGTTCAACAGAAACTTGAACTGGAGTTTCATGATCATCATCATTAACTTCCTCCTCAACCGGCGTCGCAATGACAGAGGTTTCCCCTTGCCCTGCGCCACCATCCAGAGGGATGAGAGGTTCGACAACCTCGTCAAGTTCTATCTTCCTCCCACTCAATTCTCTCGAGAGAAACTCCTTCTCGAGAAAAGTTCCGTTCTTAGCAACAAACACTTTGCCTTCGGATTTGAGATAGAAGGTGTACCCAACTGTCTCTTTTGGGTAACCTATGAAGACGCATTTTTCCGCTTTGGGTTCCAGCTTTTCAGGCTGAAGCTTTTTGACATAAGCATCACATCCCCAAACTTTAAGAAACGACAACTTTGGTCTTTTGCCATACCACAGTTCGTATGGTGTCGTCTCAACGGATTTTGATGGTGCCCTATTTAAAGTGAATGCAGCTGTTTCTAATGCATAACCCCAAAATGATAATGGCAAATCAGTAAGAGACATCATAGATCGCACCATCTCTAACAAAGTACGATTACGACGTTCGGACACACCATTACGCTGTGGTGTTCCAGGCGGTGTTAACTGCGAAACAATTCCACATTGTCTTAAGTGAGTACCAAACTCGAAACTCAGATACTCACCCCCACGATCAGACCGTAGGAACTTGATCTTCTTGTTACGATGATTTTCCACTTCACTCTGAAATTGCTTGAACTTTTCAAATGTTTCAGACTTGTGTTTCATCAAGTAGACATAACCATATCTACTTAGATCGTCAGTGAAGGTGAGAAAATAACGATATCCGCCGCGTGCCTCCACGCTCATTGGACCACACACATCGGTATGTATGATTTCCAACAAGTCACTTGCACGCTCCATTGTTCCGGAGAACGGAGTCTTAGTCATCTTGCCCATGAGGCATGGTTCGCACGTGTCAAGTGAATCAAAGTCAAGTGACTCCAAAAGTCCATCAGCATGGAGCTTCTTCATACGCTTTACACCAATATGACCCAAGCGGCAGTGCCACAAAAATATGGCGCTATCATTGTTTACTCTAACTCTTTTGGTCTCAATGTTATGTATATGCGTATCTCTATCAAGATTCAATATGAACAATCCTCTCACATTCGGTGCATGACCATAAAAGATGTTACTCATAGAAATAGAACAACCATTATTCTCAGACTTAAAGGAGTAACCGTCTCGCAATAAACAAGATCCAGATATAATGTTCATGCTCAACGCAGGCACTAAATAACAATGATTTAAGTTCATCACTAATCCCGATGGTAGTTGAAGTGACACTGTGCCGACGGCGATTGCATCAACCTTGGAACCGTTTCCTACGCGCATCGTCACTTCGTCTTTCGCCAGCCTTCGTCTATTCCGCAGTTCCTGCTTCGAGTTGCAAATGTGAGCAACAGAACCGGTATCGAATACCCAGGCACTACTACGAGAGCTGGTTAAGTACACATCAATAACATGTATATCAAATATACCTGATTTTTCTTTGCCCGCCTTCTTATCTGCCAGATACTTGGGGCAATTGCGCTTCCAGTGACCCATACCCTTGCAATAGAAGCACTCTGTTTCAGGCTTAGGTCCAGCCTTGGGTTTCTTCGGCGGATTGGCAACAGGCTTGCCGCTCTTCTTCGAATTGCCCTTCTTGCCTTTGCCGTTTCTCTTGAAACTAGTGGTCTTGCTCACCATCAACACTTGATGCTCTTTACGGAGTTCAGACTCTGCGACTTTCAGCATCGCAAACAACTCGCCGGGAGACTTGTTCATCCCTTGCATGTTGTAGTTTAACACAAAGCCTTTGTAGCTTGGCGGCAGTGATTGAAGGATTCTGTCAGTGATAGCTTCTTGCGGGAGTTCAATCCCCAGTTCAGCCAGACGGTTTGAGTACCCAGACATTTTGAGCACATGTTCACTGACAGACGAGTTTTCCTCCATCTTGCAAGCATAGAATTTATCGGAGGTCTCATACCTCTCGATCCGGGCGTTCTTCTGAAAGATAAACTTCAACTCCTGGAACATCTCAAATGCTCCATGACGCTCAAAGCGACGTTGAAGTCCCGGTTCTAAGCCATACAAGACTGCACATTGAACTATCGAGTAGTCCTCCTTACGTGCTAACCAAGCGTTCTTAACATCCTGATCAGCCGTAGCGGGTGGTTCATCTCCTAGCGCAGCATTAAGGACATAATCCTTCTTTCCAGCTTGTAAGATTAGCTTAAGATTACGAGCCCAGTCTACAAAGTTGCTTCCATCATCTTTCAACTTAGCTTTCTCTAGGAACGTATTAAAATTGAGGATGACACTTGCGTGAGCCATGATCTACAACACAAATATATTCAAAGTGGACTTAGACTATGTTCAAGATAATTAGAGTTCAACTTAATCAAATTATATGCTAAACTCCCACTCAAAAAGTACATCTCTCTAGTCATTTGAGTGGTTCATGATCCACCTACACTATCCCAAGTCCGATCATCACGTGAGTCGGGAATAGTTTCAGTGGTAAGCATCCCTATGCTAATCATATCATCTATATGATCCATGATCGACCTTTCGGTCTCATGTGTTCCGAGGCCATGTCTGCACATGCTAGGCTCGTCAAGCTTAACCCGAGTGTTCCGCGTGCGCAACTGTTTTGCACCCGTTGTATGTGAACGTTGAGTCTATCACACCCGATCATCACGTGGTGTCTCGAAACGACGAACTGTAGCAACGGTGCACAGTCGGGGAGAACACAATTTCGTCTTGAAATTTTAGTGAGAGATCACCTCATAATGCTATCGTCGTTCTAAGCAAAATAAGGTGCATAAAAGGATTAACATCACATGCAATTCATAAGTGACATGATATGGCCATCATCACGTGCTTCTTGATCTCCATCACCAAAGCACCGGCACGATCTTCTTGTCACCGGCGCCACAGCATGATCTCCATCATCATGATCTCCATCAACGTGTCGCCATCGGGGTTGTCGTGCTACTTATGCTATCACTACTAAAGCTACATCCTAGAAAAATAGTAAACGCATCTGCAAGCACATATGTTAGTATAAAGACAACCCTATGGCTCCTGCCGGTTGCCGTACCATCGACATGCAAGTCGATATTTCTATTACAACATGATCATCTCATACATCCAATATATCACATCACATCGTTTGGCCATATCACATCACAATCATACCCTGCAAAAACAAGTTAGACGTCCTCTAATTTTGTTGTTGCATGTTTTACGTGGTGACCAAGGGTATCTAGTAGGATCGCATCTTACTTACGCAAACACCACAACGGAGATATATGAGTTGCTATTTAACCTCATCCAAGGACCTCCTCAGTCAAATCCGATTCAACTAAAGTTGGAGAAACCGTCACTTGCCAGTCATCTTTGAGCAAAGGGGGTTACTCGTAACGATGAAACCAGTCTCTCGTAAGCGTACGAGTAATGTCGGTCCAAGCCGCTTCAATCCAACAATACCGCGGAATCAAGAAAAGACTAAGGAGGGCAGCAAAACGCACATCACCGCCCACAAAACCTTTTGTGTTCTACTCGAGAAGACATCTACGCATGAACCTAGCTCATGATGCCACTGTTGGGGAACGTCGCATGGGAAACAAAAATTTTCCTACGCGCACGAAGACCTATCATGGTGATGTCCATCTACGAGAGGGGATGAGTGATCTACGTACCCTTGTAGATCGTACAGCAGAAGCGATTAGAGATCGCGGTTGATGTAGTGGAACGTCCTCACATCCCTCGATCCGCCCCGCGAACAATCCCGCGATCAGTCCCACGATCTAGTACCGAACGGACGGCACCTCCGCGTTCAGCACACGTACAGCTCGACGATGATCTCGGCCTTCTTGATCCAGCAAGAGAGACGGAGAGGTAGAAGAGTTCTCCGGCAGCGTGACGGCGCTCCGGAGGTTGGTGATGATCTTGTCTCAGCAGGGCTCCGCCCGAGCTCCGCAGAAACACGATCTAGAGGAAAAACTATGGAGGTATGTGGTCGGGCAGCCGTGAGAAAGTCGTCTCAAATCTGCCCTAAAAGCCCCATATATATAGGAGGAGGGAGGGGGACCTTGCCTTGGGGTCCAAGGGAACCCCAAGGGGTCGGCCGAGCCAGGGGGGAGGACTCTCCCCCCCCCAAACCGAGTCCTACTTGGTTTGGTGGGAGGGAGTCCTTCCCCCTTCCCACTTCTTCCTTTTTTTTTCTTTCTTCCTTTGATTTTTCTTCCTTGGCGCATAGGATTTGGTGGGCTGTCCCACCAGCCCACTAAGGGCTGGTGTGACCCCCACAAATACCTATGGGCTTCCCCGGAGTGGGTTGCCCCCCTCCGGTGAACCCCCGGAACCCATTCGTCATTCCCGGTACAATCCCGGTAACTCCGAAAACCTTCCGGTAATCAAATGAGGTCATCCTATATATCAATCTTCGTTTCCGGACCATTCCGGAAACCCTCGTGACGTCCGTGATCTCATCCGGGACTCCGAACAACATTCGGTAACCAACCATATAACTCAAATACGCATAAAACAACGTCGAACCTTAAGTGTGCAGACCCTGCGGGTTCGAGAACTATGTAGACATGACCCGAGAGACTCCTCGGTCAATATCCAATAGCGGGACCTGGATGCCCATATTGGATCCTACATATTCTACGAAGATCTTATCGTTTGAACCTCAGTGCCAAGGATTCGTATAATCCCGTATGTCATTCCCTTTGTCCTTCGGTATGTTACTTGCCCGAGATTTGATCGTCAGTATCCGCATACCTATTTCAATCTCGTTTACCGGCAAGTCTCTTTACTCGTTCCGTAATACAAGATCCCGCAACTTACACTAAGTTACATTGCTTGCAAGGCTTGTGTGTGATGTTGTATTACCGAGTGGGCCCCGAGATACCTCTCCGTCACACGGAGTGACAAATCCCAGTCTTGATCCATACTAACTCAACTAACACCTTCGGAGATACCTGTAGAGCATCTTTATAGTCACCCAGTTACGTTGCGACGTTTGATACACACAAAGCATTCCTCCGGTGTCAGTGAGTTATATGATCTCATGGTCATAGGAATAAATACTTGACACGCAGAAAACAGTAGCAACAAAATGACACGATCAACATGCTACGTCTATTAGTTTGGGTCTAGTCCATCACGTGATTCTCCCAATGACGTGATCCAGTTATCAAGCAATAACACCTTGTTCATAATCAGAAGACACTGACTATCATCGATCAACTGGCTAGCCAACTAGAGGCATGCTAGGGACGGTGTTTCGTCTATGTATCCACACATGTAAATGAGTCTTCATTCAATACAATTATAGCATGCATAATAAACTATTATCTTGATACAGGAATTATAATAATAACTATACATTTATTATTGCCTCTAGGGCATAATTCCAACACTAGGGTCCCCCCTTTCTCCTCTTCTTGCGCCATGGGCTGAGTGTGGGGGGCGCACCAGCCCACCTAGGGGCTGGTTCCCTCCCGCACTTGGCCCATCTAGCCTCCCGGGATCGTGGCCCCCTTCCGGTGGACCCCTAGGATGTTATCGGCGATGCCAGAAACACTTCCGGTGTACAAAACCATCCGTCCTATATATCAATATTTACCTCCGGACCATTCCGGAGCTCCTCGTGATGTCCGAGATCTCATCCGGGACTCCGAACAACTTTCGATAACCTCGTATAACAATTCCCTATAACCCTAGCGTCATCGAACCTTAAGTGTGTAGACCCTACGGGTTCGGGAGGCAGGCAGACATGACCGAGACACCTCTCCGGCCAATAACCATCAGCGGGGTCTGGATACCCATGGTGGCCCCCACTTGCTCCACGATGATCTCATCGGATGAACCACGATGTCAAGGATTCAATCAATCCCGTATACAATTCCCTTTGTCTGTCGGTATAGAACTTGCCCGAGATTCGATCGTCGGTATACCTATACCTTGTTCAGTCTCGTTACCCGTAAGTCTCTTTACTCGTTCCGTAGCACGTCATCGTGTGACTAACTCCTTAGTCACATTGAGCTCATGATGATGTTTTACCGAGTGGGCCCAGAGATACCTCTCCGTCACGCGGAGTGACAAATCCCGATCTTGATTCGTGCCAACCCAACAGACACTTTCAGAGGTACCCGTAGTGCACCTTTATAGTCACCCAGTTACGTTGTGACGTTTGATACACCCAAAGCACTCCTACGGTATCCGGGAGTTGCACAATCTCACGGTCGAAGGAAAAGACACTTGACATTAGAAAAGCTTTAGCATACGAACAATACGATCTAGCGCTATGCTTAGGGTTGGGTCTTGTCCATCACATCATTCTCTCAATGATGTGATCCTGTTATCAATGACATCTAATGCCCATGACCAGGAAACCATGATCATCTATTGACTAACGAGCTAGCCAACTAGAGGCTTGCTAGGGACACATTGTGATCTATTTATTCACACATGTATTACTGTTTCTTGTTAATACAATTATAGCATGAACAATAGACGATTATCATGAACAAGGAAATATGATAATAACCATTTTATTATTGCCTCTAGGGCATATTTCCAACAGTCTCCCACTTGCACTAGAGTCAATAATCTAGTTACATTGTGATGTATCGAACACCCATAGCATTATGGTGTTGATCATGTTTTGCTTGTGGAAGAGGTTTAGTCAACGGGTCTGCAACATTCAGATCCCTTTGTACTTTACAAATCTCTATTACTCCACTCTGGACATGGTCCTGGATGGAGTTGTAGCGGCGTTTGATGTGATTCGTCGCCCGGTGAAACCTGGGCTCCTTGGTTATGGCAATGGCCCCAGTGTTATCACAAAAGACTGTCATTGGACCCGACGCGCTTGGAACCACTCCAAGGTCGGTGATGAGCTCCTTCATCCAAATTCCTTCATGAGCCGCTTCTGAAGCAGCTATGTACTCCGCTTCACATGTAGATGCTGCCACGACTTCTTGCTTGTTGCTGCACCAGCTCACTGCCCCACCATTCAAAACATATACGTATCCGGTCTGTGACTTAGAGTCATTCGCATCTGTGTCAAAGCTAGCGTCGACGTAACCCTTTACGACGAGCTCTTCGTCACCTCGATAAACGAGAAACATTTCCTTAGTCCTTTTCAGGTACTTAAGGATATTCTTGACCGCTGTCCAGTGTTCCATACCGGGATCACTTTGGTACCTCCCTACCAAACTTATGGCAAGGTTTATATCAGGTCTGGTACACAATGGCATACATAAGAGAGCCTACGGCTGAAGCGTAGGGGACAGAACTCATTTTCTCTCTATCTGCTGCCGTGGTCGGTGACTGAGTCTTACTCAATCTCATACCTTGCAAAACTGGCAAGAACCCTTTCTTTGAGTTTTCCATATTGAACTTTTTCAATATCTTGTCAAGGTATGTACTTTGCAAAAGACCTATGAGGCGTCTCGATCTATCTCTATAGATCTTGATGCCTAATATGTATGCAGCTTCTATAAGGTCCTTCAATGAAAAACTCTTGTTCAAATAGGCCTTTATGCTCTCCAACATCTCTATATCATTCCCCATCAATAATATGTCATCCACATACAGTATGAGGAAAGCTACAGAGCTCCCACTCACTTTCTTGTACAGACAGGCTTCTCCGTAAACCTGTATGAACCCAAACGCTTTAATCACCTCATTAAAGCGAATGTTGCAACTCCGAGATGCTTGCACCAGCCCATAGATGGAGCGATGGAGCTTGCACACTTTCTTAGCACCCTTAGGGTCGACAAAACCTTCTGGTTGCATCATATACAACTCTTCCTTAAGGTTCCCGTTAAGAAACGCTGTTTTGACGTCCATTTGCTGAATTTCATAATCATAAAAGGCGGCAATTGCTAACACGATTCAGACTGATTTCAGCTTCGCTACGGGAGAAAAGTCTCTTCGTAGTCAATTCCTTGAATTTGTCGAAAACCCTTTGCGACAAGTCGATCTTTATAAACGGTTACATTACCGTTTGCATCAATCTTCTTCTTGAAGATCCATTTATTTTCTATGGCTCGCTGGTCATCGGGCAAGTCCACCAAAGTCCATACTTTGTTCTCATACATGGATCCTATCTCGGATTTCATAGCTTCAAGCCATTTGTTGGAATCCGGGCCCGCCATCGCTTCTTCATAGTTCGAAGGTTCACCGTTGTCTAACAACATGATTTCCATTACAAGGTTGCCGTACCACTCTGGTGCAGAGCGTACCCTTGTGGACCTTCGTGGCTCAGTAGTAACTTGATCCGAAGCTTCATGATCATTATCATTAACTTCCTCTTCAGTTGGTGCAGGCGCCACACGAACAACTTCCCGCGCTGCGCTACTATCCTGTTCGAGAGGGGGTGTAATTACCTCATCAAGTTCTACCTTCCTCCCACTTACTTCTTTCAAGAGAAACTCTTTTTCTAGAAAGGATCCGTTCTTGGCAACAAAGGTTTTACCTTCGGATCTAAGATAGAAGGTATACCCAATAGTTTCCTTAGGGTATCCTATGAATACGCATTTCTCCGCTTTGGGTTCGATCTTTTCTGGTTGAAGTTTCTTCACATAAGCATCGCAGCCCCAAACTTTAAGAAACGACAACTTAGGTTTCTTGCCAAATCATAGTTCATACGGTGTCGTCTCAACGGATTTAGACGGAGCCCTATTTAAAGTGAATGCTGCAGTTTCTAATGCGTATCCCCAAAATGATAACGGTAAGTCGGTAAGAGACATCATAGATCGTACCATATCTAATAAAGTGCGATTACGATGTTCAGACACTCCGTTGCGTTGCGGTGTGCCAGGTGGCGTCAGTTGTGAAACGATTCCACACTTCCTTAGGTGTTTGCCAAACTCGTGACTCAAATATTCTCCTCCACGATCAGATCGTAGACACTTAATTTTTCTGTCACGTTGATTCTCGACCTCACTCTAAAATTCCTTGAACTTTTCAAATGTCTCAGATTTGTGCTTCATCAAGTAGATATACCCATACCTACTCAAATCATCGGTGAGAGTGAGAACATAACGATAGCCACCGCGAGCTTCAACGTTCATTGGACCACACACATCGGTATGTATTATTTCCAATAAGTCGGTTGCTCTCTCCATTATTCCTGAGAATGGAGTCTTAGTCATCTTGCCCATGAGGCACGGTTCGCATGCGTCAAATGATTCAAAGTCAAGAGACTCTAATAGTCCATCAGTATGGAGCTTCTTCATGCGCTTAACGCCGATATGACCAAGGCGGCAGTGCCACAAGTATGTGGGACTATCATTATCAACTTTCCATCTTTTGGTACTCACACTATGAATATGCGTAACATCACGATCGAGATTCATCAAGAATAAACCATTCACCAGCGGAGCATGACCATAAAACATATCACTCATATAAATAGAACAACCATTATTCTCTGACTTAAATGAGTAGCCGTCTCGCATTAAGCAAGACCCTGATACAATATTCATGCTCAAAGCTGGTACTAAATAACAATTATTAAGGTGTAAAACTAATCCCGACGGTAGATGTAGAGGTAGCGTGCCGACGGCGATCACATCGACCTTGGAGCCATTCCCGACACGCATCGTCACCTCGTCCTTGGCCAGTCTCCGCTTATTCCGCAGTTCGAGCTTTGAGTTGCAAATGTGAGCAACAACACCGGTATCAAATACCCACGAGCTACTACGAGCGCTGGTAAGGTACACATCAATAACATGTATATCACATATACCTTTAACGTTGCCGGTCTTCTTGTTCGCTAAGTATTTGGGGCAGTTCCGCTTCCAGTTACCCTTTCCCTTGCAATAGAAGCACTCAGTCTCAGGCTTGGGTCCATTCTTTTTCTTCTTCCCGGCATCTGGCTTACCGAGCGTGGCAACGGCTTTGCCGTCTTTCTTGAAGTTCTTCTTACCCTTGCCCTTCTTGAAACTAGTGGTCTTGTTGACCATCAACACTTGATGCTCTTTCTTGATTTCTACTTCTGCAGACTTGAGCATCAAGTACAACTCGGGAATGGTCTTATCCATCCCTTGCATGTTTTAGTTCAGCACAAAACCTTTGTAGCTTGGTGGGAGGGACTGGAGGATTCTGTCGATTATAGCATCATCCGGAAGTTCGAATCCAAGTGAAGTCAGACGACCGTGTAACCCAGACATTTTGAGTATGCGCTCACTGACAGAACTGTTCTCCTCCATCTTACAGCTAAAGAACTTGTCGGAGACTTCATATCTCTCGACACGGGCATGAGCTTGAAAAACTAGCTTCATCTCTTGGAACATCTCATATGCACCGTGTTGCTCAAAATGCCTTTGGATCCCCGTTTCTAAACTGTATAACATGCCACACCGAACCAGAGAGTAGTCATCACTCCGCGTTTGCCAGACGTTCAGAATGTCCTGGGCTGCTGCGGGAGCGGGAGGGTCACCTAGCGGCGCATCAAGGACATAAGCCTTTTTAGTTGCTTCAAGGATGAGCTTCAAGTTGCGAACCCAGTCCGCATAGTTGCTACCATCATCTTTCAGCTTGTTTTTCTCTAGGAATGCGTTGAAATTGAGGTTGACGTTGGCCATCTACAATATTTATAAAGAAAACTTTTAGACTAAGTTCATGACAATTAATTTTATTTAATCAAATTAAGTATGAACTCCCACTTAAATCGACATTCCTCTAGTCATCTAAGTGATACATGATCCATGTTGACTAACCCGTGTCCGATCATCACGTGAGACGGACTAGTCACCATGGTGAGCAACTTCATGCTAATCGTATTCAACCATACGACTCATGTTTGACCTTTCGGTCTCTTGTATTCGAGGTCATGTCTGTACATGCTAAGCTCGTCGAGTCAACCTAGGTGTTTCGCGTGTGTAAATCTGGCTTACACCCGTTGTATGCGAACGTTAAAATCTAGCACACCCGATCATCACGTGGTGCTTCGAGACAACGATCCTTCGCAATGGTGCACACTTAGGGGAATACGTTCTCGAAATTTTGAGAGGGATCATCTTATTATGCTACCGTCGTTCTAAGCAATAAGATGAAAAACATGATAAACATCACAATGCAATCATATAGTGACATGATATGGCCATTATCATCTTTGCTCTTTCGATCTCCATCTTCAGGCATCGCATGATCATCACTGTCACCGGCGTGACACCATGATCTCCATCATCGTGTCTCCGTGAAGTCGTCACGCCAAATACTACTATCACTACTACTATAGCTAACCGTTAGCAATGAAGTAAAAGTAGTAAGCACATGGCGTTGCATCTCATACAATAAATTAAGACAACTCCTATGGCTCCTGCGGGTTGTCATACTCATCATATGCAAGTCGTGAAACCTATTACAATAACATGATCATCTCATACATCATTCATGCAACATCACAACTTTGGCCATATCACATCACATGTCAAACCCTGCAAAAACAAGTTAGACGTCCCCTAATTGTTGTTGCAAGTTTTACGTGGTTGATTTGGGTTTCTAGCAAGAACGTCTTCTTACCTACGTGACAGCCACAACGATGATATGCCAAAGCTATTTACCCTTCGTAAGGACCCTTTTCATCAAATCCAATCTGACTAGAGTGGGAGAGACAGACACCCGCTAGCCACCTTTATGCACGGTGTGCATGTCTGTCGGTGGAACCAGTCTCACATAAGCGTACGTGTAAGGTCGGTCCGGGCCGCTTCATCCCACAATACCGCCGGAAAAGAATAAGACTAGTAGCGGCAACCAATTGACAAATCATCACCCACAACCTTTTGTGTTCTACTCATGCATAGAATCTACGCATAGAAAACCTCGCTCTGATACCACTGTTGGGTAACGTAGCATAAATTCAAAATTTTCCTACGCCATATTCAGATCTTCCTATGGAGAGACCAGCAACCAGAGAGGGGCGAGTGCATCTTCATACCTTTGAAGATCACTAAGCGGAAGCGTTGCTAGAACGCGGTTGATGGAGTCGTACTCGCGGCGATTCAGATCGCGGTGTAATTCCGATCTAGTGCCGAACCACGGCACCTCCGCGTTCAACACACGTGCAGCCCGGTGACGTCTCCCGCACCTTGATCAAGCAAGGAGGAGGGAGAGGTTGGGGAAGATCTCCGGTAGCACGACGGCGTGGTGTTGATGAAGAGATGGGGTCTCCCGGCAGGGCTTCGCCAAGCACCGGCGGAGAGGAGGAGAAAGAAGAGCGGGGTTGCGCCGTGGGAGAGGAAGATTCGTCTCCCCAACAGCCCAAAAGTGCCCACTATATATAGGGAAAGGGAGGGGCTGCGCCCCCTTGAGGGTTTCCCTCTCCTGGGAGGGGCGACCGCCCCAGATGGGAGGAGGTGCGGCGGCCAAGGGGGGGAGGGGTGGCGCACCCTTCTGGTGGGCCTTAGGCCCACCTGCGCTAGGGTCCCCCCCTTTCTCCTCTTCTTGCGCCATGGGCTGAGTGTGGGGGGGGCGCACCAGCCCACCTAGGGGCTGGTTCCCTCCCGCACTTGGCCCATCTAGCCTCCCGGGGTCGTGGCCCCCTTCCGGTGGACCCCCGGGACCACCTTCGGTGGTCCCGGTACGTTACCGGCGACGCCCGAAACACTTCCGGTGTCCAAAACCATCTGTCCTATATATCAATCTTTACCTCCAGACCATTCCGGAGCTCCTCGTGATGTACGGGATCTCATCCGGGACTCTGAACAACTTTAGATAACCTCGTATAACAATTCCCTATAACCCTAGCGTCGTCAAACCTTAAGTGTGTAGACCCTACGGGTTCGGGAGGCAGACAGACATGACCGAGACACCTCTCCGGCCAATAACCATCAGCGGGGTCTGGATACCCATGGGGGCTCCCACTTGCTCCACAATGATCTCATCGGATGAACCACGATGTCAAGGATTCAATCAATCCCGTATACAATTCCCTTTGTTTGTCGGTATAGAACTTGCCCAAGATTCGATCGTCGGTATACCTATACCTTGTTCAGTCTCATTACCGGTAAGTCTCTTTACTCGTTCCGTAGCACGTCATCGTGTGACTAACTCCTTAGTCACATTGAGATCGTGATGATGTTCTACCGAGTGGGCCCAGAGATACCTCTCCGTCACGCGAAGTGACAAATCCCGATCTCGATTCGTGCCAACCCAACAGATACTTTCAGAGGTACCCGTAGTGCACCTTTATAGTCACCCAGTTACGTTGTGACGTTTGATACACCCAAAGCACTCCTACGGTATCCGGGAGTTGCACAATATCACGGTCGAAGGAAAAGACACTTGACATTAGAAAAACTTTAGCATACGAACAATACGATCTAGCGCTATGCTTAGGATTGGGTCTTGTCCATCACATCATTCTCCTAATGATGTGATCCCGTTATCAATGACATCTAATGCCCATGACCAGGAAACCATGATCATCTATTGACTAAGGAGCTAGCCAACTAGAGGCTTGCTAGGGACACATTGTGATCTATTTATTCACACATGTATTACTGTTTCCTGTTAATACAATTATAGCATGAACAATAGACGATTATCATGAACAAGGAAATATGATAATAACCATTTTATTATTGCCTCTAGTGCATATTTCCAACATTGCCCTCTTTGCAAACGTGAAGACGAGACTAAGGTGCACCTCGTGTACAAGTGCCACTACACTCTCAGCATCCGGGGGTTGGGGAGGGATTGGCTACCACAATTCATGATCCACATGCACACATAGGTTGCCGCGCGCTCAATCAAGGAGGAGTGAAATCTACTTTAAACCTTGAGGATGTAGAGGCCGACGTAAATGAAGTCTGACGTTTAAATCCCTGAAATCCATACCCTGACCTAACCAATCCTGGTCGTTTATGACCTTTAATCTATATCCAAACAGAGGGATTCGTGTGTGGCTCAGGGAAGGCCGGGATTAGGGTTAACCATCGAAATCCTTCTGTTGGTCGACCGTGATGAGCTGTGTTTCTCCAATGAGCCATGCACATGGCTGATGGCTTCCCCCCTCGTTCAGATACGAATGAACTGTTAGAACTTAGGGCTCTCAAAACTCTAGCTCAAACTAGCAATGGTGTGTGAGAAGAAGAGATTCAAGTTTTGTGCTGCCTACAGCTGGAGCTGCTAAACCGGGCCTTGGAAAATGGAAATACATATGTTCAACAGGAACATGGGAACTGTACAACTTCAGGTACGAAGGGACGACTGCTCTCTGTATTTTTCACGATTTCGCCGGCGGCCATGGAGCTTTTCGCCATGGATGAACAATGGGTAGCAGCGGCGTGGTGATCTCTGCCACGGGCTCCGCCGCCTTGCAGTACGTTGCGCTCTGGTTCTTGGCTACGCAGACAATCAGGATGGAGCAACGAGCGTGTGGCGGCTGTGTGTCCGAGCGGCCGTGTACACCAGGATCAGCAATGTACACCAGGATCGGCAAGTAGCAAGCAGTGGTGTTTTGGCGTCCCCATCATTTACCTGCACCACTACATCAACTACTCCTACACGCACACCGACACGCAGCTCCGCCACCACCGCCGGCTTCTCGAGCTTCATCGCGAGTCGGCAGGAGCTGAGGTGGCCGAGGCGTTCCCAACATGCAACGTGCTGTGGTGCAGGAAACACGACGAGGCCCGCGCCGAGTGATCAGATGGCAGTCATTTATTTGGTCAAAGTCATCAATCCCAGTGCCACGTCATCAAATTCTCTCTATAAACACCTTAAGGTCAAAAACAACCGGGGTCAGTGAAATTCAGGGTATGGACTTCAGAGATTTTGACCTCAGGGTTCATTTGTGTCATCCTCTACAACCTCAGCGTTTAAATCAGACTTCACCCATCGCAAGGCCATGTCATCGATCACTGTGCCGCGCCCTCGATCAAGGAGTGGTGGATTGGGATGTCAAACGCCCACATGCGGCATCGCAAGGCCATGTCATCGATCACTGTGCTTGTCTCACGGACAATTTGAAACGAAAAGAATATGAGGGTCTTTCGACACGAATCTTTTCATGCATTCATCATTTTTGACATGATAAAGAACGATGCAGGCAATTAAACCGTTAAACTCATCCTGCTACGCTGCCGGCCGGTGGCCATGGCAGCTCGAATGGGTACGCCGCACCGGCGTACCGGTTCCTCTCATGCGCCCGGTCCACCTCCAGCCTCTCGAGGTCGACGGAGAATATCCAGGTCTCCTCCTCCGGCGTCACGAGGACGTGCCTCCTAGTCGTCGCGACAAGCTTTGCCGGTCGCTCGAAATACGTCTCCTTGCGCCCCGGCAGCCCGCAGGTCGCCTGCTGGAGCCTCAGGAGCTTCTCCACCACCCACTCGCCGCTGCTCTGGAGCTGCCGAAACACCGTCAGGTCATTGTTCGCCGTCACGCGTACGACGCGCGCCGCGCCGTCGTCGTCGCCGCCGATGACCCGGAAGGCTGAAGATTCCTCCGGCGTCCCCACGACGGTACACGGGAGCGTGACGAGCGAGAACTGGATGGCGGCCTCGTCGAGGGCGAGCACGGCGCCCTCGTGCTCCATCCGCCAGAAGAGGGACGACCGGGCGCGACCTGCGAAGCTGATCGAAGCGTACTCTGGGACGGGGACGTCGCCGCCGGCCGTGCTCTCCTGCCGCCATCCACCGTCGCCGCCGGAGGAGAAGACGCAGGCGCGGGGGGCACCACGGTCATCCTCGAAAACATCGGATTCGTAGATCACGGCGACCACCCGAAAGTTGGACATGCCGATGGAGCTACCACCACCCGCAGGCGCGTCGTCGGCGGCGGCGCCGTCGAGCAGGAAGAGACCGAGGCAGCGGTAAGACCACATCGCCTCCCAGTAGAGGATCCCCTGGCACCTCCGGTTGAGCGGGTCGCAGACGACCATGTCAGGGAAGTGGAGGTACTCGGGGTCCCCTTCCCACACACTGCCCATCCGGTGGT
The DNA here is from genome assembly GCF_904849725.1 of Hordeum vulgare subsp. vulgare. NCBI lineage: Eukaryota > Viridiplantae > Streptophyta > Magnoliopsida > Poales > Poaceae > Hordeum > Hordeum vulgare. The sequence goes on from NC_058518.1 coordinate 501,541,929, forward strand.
AGACAGCGTCCCTCCTGTGGAAGAGGAGGAGGCCGCCGCGGCTGTCGGCGAGCTCCCACGGCAGCGAGCCGCGGGGGACGGCCGGGAGGAAGTCGAGGGAGAAGTGGCGCCTGTCGAGGGCCGAGGAGTCAGTGTCCGGCACGAAGACGTGGCCGTTGTTCCCGTCATCGACGTGGTAGTGGCCGGGGACGCGGGCCGCGCCGAGGGAGCGGCGGAGCCGGGCCAGGAACGCCTCGTCGTCCGTGAAGATGAGGCGGCGCCAGCGCTTGCAGGTGGACGCCGCGCGGAGGAGGGCGACGGGCGTGCCCACGCGCAGGAGCACGAGCTCGAGGAGGTGGTCGGGGAGGTGGTGCACGCCCGTTGGACCCGACGGGGTCGACGGCGACGCTCTCTTCTTGCGCCGGCGGGTGTAGTTGCAGCGAGATCGACGTGGTGATCCCTTGGTCGCCATCCACCGCGCTCTCATAAGCTGCTTCTGCTTGAGTGGGCGATCTTTATATATATATATATATATGCGGCGGTTGCGTGTCTCCCACGGAGCCTGCCTTCTTTTTCCATAGCTTTCGAGGGAGCCTCCCATCAAACTTTTCAGCTGCTGCTTTTTCCTCGGCTCAACAAAGGGAGGCAGCAGCTTGCCTCCCAAGAAACTTGGGTTATACTCACTACTAATCCACTCTTTTTTAGGGAAAAGAAATAAACCAAACCAATGAATAACGTTGATTATTAAAAACATGAATAACGTTTTCTTGAACAAATTTTGAAATTTGAACACAATTTTGAAAGTTGATTATTAGAAATATCGTGAACGGTTATTGAAAGGGGAGCGCGCAGGCCGAAACTTTCGACCAGGCGCACGCGGGCCGCACGATCCACCAACCCCCGCGTCTCCGCACCATTGGATCTTCATGCAACATTTTTTCTTTCCATGCAGCAAAATTCGTCGCGATGCAGCAATTTTTTTCAACGGTTGCAACAAAAAACAAAATTTTGTAGCAAAAAAAATATCTACGTGATCGTAACAAAAAAACCGAATCTGATGGTGCGTGGTAGCAAAAGTCAAATGCCGGTTGTAACAAATATCTACGTGAACGTGTATGCAATTTTTTTAGTGAACGGTTGCAGCAAAACATGATGCCGGTTGTAGCAAAAATTAACACGGTTGTAGCAAAGTAAAAAACATCGATTGTAACGAAAAATCCGACGAACTGGAGTTGCAACCAAACGTATATGCAGCTTTTTTACTGGGACAAATATAGTAAAAAACTCTTGCAGCAAATATGACGCTGGTTGCAATAAATTTAGACAAAAAATGTTGCATCCACTCACCAGCAAAGCGCGCGCGTGCGAAAAATGTTGCATGGGCCCGCGCGTGAGAGGGGGCGACCGGCGCGTCGGTTCGGCCGGCGCACCGTATGGAAACGATTCCCTTATTGAAATCATGAACAAAATTTGAAATCCAAACATTTGTTGTTTTTTTATAAGTTTCAAATATAGATTGGACTTTTGTAAATGTTTGCGGAATAATTCCTAACTACACGGGTTAGATTTTTGTGTTATATGATGAAAAAAAAATACATTGAACATTTTTATAATATATGTTGAATATTTTTTAAATAAACATTAAAAAAATTATACACTAAACAAATTTTAAATACATATTAAACATTTGTGATGTACGTTCAACATTTTGTGATATACCTTGAACAATTTTCAATTTTCAAAATTACAACAAAGTTAGGAAATATATGAATAATTTTTAAAAAATTCAAACATTTATTGAAATTTCTTATATATATGATAAACAATTTACAAAATATACGTTTAACATTTTTAATAAACATTATACAATTTTTGAATACAGATTGAACATTATTGTGATATATTTTGAACAATTTTCTAAATACGCATTGAACATTATTTTGTTATAAGCTGAACAATTTTAAAATACGTTCAATATTTTGTTAATATGCAGTGAACATTTTCTTACATATACGATGAACATTATTATAAGACACGGTGAATTCTTGGTAAAATACAAAAAAAGAAAATATATTTATTAACATAAATAAGAAAACCAAAGGAAGAAACAAATTTGAAATGCAGAAAGAACAAAATCTAAAACACCATACTAAGAATAAAGGTGGAAAATCCAAGCAACAAACACAGACCGAAAAAGAAAAGGCACGTACGTGAGCCGGCCCACCTCACGCCAATAGAGCGAATTCCTCAGTGAAGCCATCGCTACTGTACGCACACGGGCATCCAATAGGATTCGCCCTCCTAGCCAGCAACTTTGGCGCCAACTAGGGGTTTCGACGCCCACGCAGCCGCACTCTTGGGCTCAGTCCAAAACAAGACGTGTTCACTAGCTGAATGTCGTTTTGGTGTGTAATGACGGTAGTAAAATTTCTAGACCAACACATGTTGCTTCTGGAACGTAGGAAAATAGGTGGCTACACCACATGATTGACTTCGATTTTGTGGTGCTTCATCGGTACTAGATCCTAGGTCTGACCCGAGTGGCTTATGTCTTGCAATGACAATGTTTTTGCGTTGTCACATTGTTGAAGGCACAACTCAGATATTCTTGGACTCGTTCTTCAAGGCGAAAACTTACAACTTGGCCTCTCGTGGTTGGATCTGATGATGACAATATTTATTGACATTTCATTCTTAAAGGTGTTGTTGTTGTTGTTGAAGAACCTCATTGTCCTTTTGGTGTCAAGCTATGGTTGGTAAGGATATGGTTGTTGTTGTTGTTTGCTAGTCATCGTTTTGATCACTTTGTTTTTCTTTCCTTTTTTCTTGCTTAGAGATAGTTTTGGCATTGTATGACTTTAGTCTTGTTGCCATCGTGTCTTTGTGTGTGCATTGATTTGATTGTGTGGATCCTACCTACCCACAGGTTTGATGTGTGGTCATGGTGTTTGTATCCACATGATACTTAATTTGAGTCAATAAAATTAACACTTTACCAAAGACTGAGGTATGGAGAAGCTAATGTACAATTCCTTCGTTTGCCTTCCATGAGAAAAAAAGGGTCAATATGTAGTTGCCCAACTAGTCATGGAGCTGTTCAACACAAACACAACACATGTATACTCTGTTCGTCTTGTACGATGAATGATAAATGTTATACATCGTTGTATCGCGCGTGAAGTAATACATAATACATTATTATTTTTGACTTAGCTTGGCAGTGTTGTACTATTTTTTCTGTTGACAATCTTGATGGCAGCGTTGTTTTTCTTGTATGGCTAAGAGCATCTCCAATAGATGATATATATTTTGGTGCTTTAAACCGATGATGTAAAACTTTGAAGCATCAAAAAGTGTTTTTTACATCTTTGAGAAAGGCTAAACTTCAACAGATGGTTCAAAACAGAGATGTAAAACGGCAACTCCAGTAGATGGTCCAAAACGAAGATGTAGAACCGGCCGACGGCCACGCGGATGTTGTTCAGCCACTGTACAATTGCACATATTGCAAAAAACATCTAAGAACAACATAAAAATTTATACATGTCCAGAGTATCAAATTAGTACATAGTTCTTCAAATCCACGAGATGAAATGCAACACAAATACAACATAGTTTTGCACAATACATCATAGTTTTTCACAAACAAATAATGAATCTAAGCGGCTCTTTTGTCATGCCATTTTCAATGCTCCTTCATCAAATCTTTCTGGAGTTGATCATGCATATCGGTGTTTCTAATCTCGTTGTACACCTTCATGAAACGTCTGATCCGCCCATCAACTGATAGAAAATGTAATCTACAGTTTTTTCATGCTCGTTGTCAATGATCATATTATGCATGATCACCCAAGCGGTCATGATGTACCAAAGGATCTTTTGATCCCAGAATCTAGATAGTCCTCGCATAATAGCAAATTAAGATTGCAAAATCCCAAAAGCCCTCTCAACATCTTTTCTAGCGGCCGCTTGTGCATTGTGAAAGATGAGTTCTTTCTTACCTTCGGGTTTTGCAATCGGTTTAACAAATGTACTCCACCTGGGTAGATCCCATCTGTAAGATAGTACCCATAGTTGTATGTGCAGACATTTTCTTTGAAGGTCATCAGTGGTGCTTCTCCATTTGCTAACTTGGCATGCAGAGGTGACCGGTCGAGCACATTGATGTCGTTGCTAGATCCAGGCATATACCAAAATTTGCACGCCACATCCATGTTTCATGATCGCAACTGCCTCAAGAATGATAGTGGCATCCTTCTCACGACCCTTGAATTGTCCATGCCATGCTTTTGGGCAGTTCTTCTATTTCCAATGCATGCAATCCACATACCCGAGTATACTTGGAAACCCTCGAGCTTTGTTCATCTCCAAAAGCCTTTGAGTGTCCTGAGCATTGGGTGCTCTCAAGTACCGTGGACCAAACATTTCTACCATAGCCATTGCAAATTGATTGACATAGAAGATAGAAGTGCTCTTTGCCATCGCCAAGTTGTCACCAATGTAATCTCCCGGAACACCATATGCCATCATGCGCAAAGCGGCAGTGACCTTCCGTTTGGTGCTATGGCCAAGCAAACCGGCACAGTTCCTTCTCTGCTCGAAGGTTTGATTATGCTGCTTCACGGAATTGCAAATGTGGATGAACAAGTCTTTCGACATTCTGAAACAACGTCGAAAGTAATTCTCCGGGAAAATGGTGATCCAAAGTAATTGCGCATCAACCGTTTGTGCGCATCAATCCGTCCTCTCCGAATGAACGCACGACCATAGACGGAACCACCGTGCTTCAGCTTCTTCCCCTTGTGCATGGCGACTAGCATGGCAATGTCCTCTTCTTCATGCAAATTAAATTCCTCGTCCGACGATGAGTCATCCACTAATGATGAGTCAACCGAGCTCATGTACAATACAGACAACCATCATCAAACATACTATTCATCCCAATTTAAATCATCGAGTTTCGTCGCTTTTTTGCCTTGGGGAATTTCGTCGAACACCTTCTGCGCGGGGTAGACGAAGATGGCCGGCGGTTGGATTGGTAGCCGGTCAGTGATGTGGTTGGCTGCGGATGGCGACGCAGAGGAGAAGGGAGCTCGGCGGCCGGCGGAGAGGAGCTATACGGGTTGCCGGACCGCCGGAGTCGCCGAATCCCGCCGCGGCTGCTTCCCGAATCGGCGACGCCGGGGCGTCCGCGATACGCCCTCCGGCGGGGGAGGCGACGCGGGCGAGGGCGGCTGCGGTGATTTGGGCCGATGGCGGCGACGATTTCCGACGCTGGTGCTCGGGGGGGGGGGGGAGGGGGCGAGGAGGGGGGGGGTCGCGAGCGGGAAGAAAAATGAACCGACGGTTGGTGGTTTCGCGGGCGATCGCGGCTTTACATAGTTGTATCTTTTTTTTTCGATGAACATCAGCTGTATCTCGTGATGTAAATTTGGACGTGTTGTATTTTACATTTCCGGTAGGCGGTGATGTAAAAAATTTAAATATGAATCATGTTTTGGAGCAGCATTTTTTTTCTCGGAAACCAACAAATTAAATATTTTAACATATGGACGGTCCTTTGGATTGGAGATGGTGTAGGATGCTGAGTGCTATCTCACAAGAGTGGACATGACATGGTTGGTGTGGGCACAGGGATGCAGTATGAGAATGGTCAGGCAAGCTTGCAGCGTCAAGCATGAGGAGGGATCCTTAGAACCGCTATAGTTCTATTCCACACTGAGGTTCAGGCTGGAGGGGCACATGGTAAAATTTATCCCTTTTTCTGAATTTTATTATAGGAGATACTCCCTTTGTACCGAAATATTTGTAGTGCAGTTCACTCTACAGATATTTCGGTACAAAAGGAGTAGGAAACAATGATTCTCTTGTATATATGGCGACACTTCATTTTTCTTTGTTCTGTTGTGTGAAGTTGCTGATGCTCCAGCTTATGTTGATGGATGGTTTTGCCAGAGTGGAAGTAGTAGTAACTACCTATGAGGTGAACTTGTAGGTTGTACAGTTTCCTTCTTTTGATTCTCCTATGTAATTTACTTATTTTGTTTTACTTTTCACTAGTAGCCAACCGCATGTAATCTTGCTATTTCCTTTTTATAATGTTGAAATAAAGCTATACTTTTTTGTCAGATAAATATTTTACGTATCACTGACTGATTTTGTACAGTGATCTTTGTTGCATATCTCTAAGCTTAATCTCCATTAGAAAATCTTCTTGCAAACTAATAAATGGCTACATTTTATTTTCCTATGTCAAACAAACCTCTACTATTAAAAGGTAAATAATGGGGTGCTTTTCTTAGGCTTGAGGGAAATGCGGAAGTAAATATTCATGGTTTGAGTAGCGATAATGGGGTTACTCAAAAGAAGAGAGTAACGATGACGGGGAGAGCCCAAACATAGTTTCCATCTTTATTTAGCTTGGTCACTATTACCAAACTGGACAACGTGTAGTAACGATGTTTGTCTCATCCTTCCTCGTCCATGTTAAAATGAGGTGCTTAACGTGTGATCATTCTGTGAAACCAATTACAGTTGTGGTCACACTTTTGTTATCAATGTTGTACACGTTGGTATTATTTGGTCTTCTGTCCGTGATAACAGTATGACAATCGGAATGCTCCATCATGTGTAACTGTTGATGCCAAAAATCATACCGTGATTTGATAGAGTTCAAGAGGAGACAACACACGATGCTTATAGCAAGAGACAGTTTGAGAATTTTCAATTGCCATAGAAAAACAATTTGATTTGTATTGCCTTTATTGACTGTTCTACACATTTGCATTTGTCATAGATAAACAATTTCATTTTTTATTGTCTTTATAGACTGTTCTGTTCTGTGGCAGCGCACGGGCATCAACTAGTCCTTTAATAAAGTATCGACGGCAATCAAACAGACATTTGTGTTCGACGAGTACTCGATCGTGTTATTGGGCCGGGCCTGATTCATGCATGATTCGTTTTGGAAACCTTTGCTAGCCAAACCGGAAGAAGTTCTGACTCGTATGCAACACGTACGCCGCCGCATGCAGCCCTCAAATCCTAGCGGAAACCACCGCATAATCGGGTCATGGATCCTCTCCCGGACGAGCTGCTCGTCGACATCCTCCGCCGCCTCCTGACGCGGGAAGTCGCGGCGTGCCGGGCCGTCTGCAAAGGGTGGCGCGATGCTGTTGACGATGGAGGGTTGCTGCTGGCCGTGGCGCCCCTCGCGCCGCGTCCCATGCGGGGCATCTTCGTCAACTTCTCCGGCAACTTGTCCGGCAACGGCAGGAACCGCCCCTACTTCTTCTACCGCGGGCCCCAGCATCGCCATCGACCCCGGCGCGCTCGATTTCATGCGACACCTGTGCTGCGACTACGCAAGGCACGCCACCATCCTCGACCACCGCAACGGCCTCCTGCTCTACACTTCTACAGAAACGGTGTGCAGATGTTCGTGGGCAACCCCGCGACATGCCGGTGGGCGAAGCTTCCGGCGACGAATCCCTTTGGTCTGTGGAGCGCAGCTTACCTCGTCTTCGACCCGGTCGTGTCTCTACACTACAACGTGTTGATCTTCCGAAATAAGGGCGGCAAGGGTAAGACCCCGCCACCATCTTCATACATGGTGCAAGTGTACTCGTCAAGAACAGATCAGTGGGAGGAGTGGCCTTTTATTCGGGAAGGAGATGCTACCATGATCACCATGTGGTCGGATCAACTGGGAGATCCAAAGCGTCGTGGTGACGTGTACTGGCGAGGAGCACTCTACCTTCATTGCTGCAGTGGTCTTCTCATAAGGTATACATGGATCAGTAAGGCAATCAGTTCATGCCTATTTTTATCCCTCCATATACATTGTTTATAAACATTTTTTCATAATATGCGTAGGCTTTCACTAGACAAGAAGACTTATCTAGTTATCGAAACCCCAGAGAAAATAATGATGCCTAGTACTTATGTGGGTACTCTATGGATAGGGAGACTAGAGTATATCTTGGGAAATCAGAACAGGGAGTATACTATGTTAGATTGATCTCTTTCTCAATGGGCCCAACCGTCCATTGGACCTTGACTCACGCCCTGATCGGGGGCGTCCAGCCCAAGCAAGGCTGGTGGGCCCCTGTCGCGCAGTGCTATATGTAGAGGAGGTGGGGACCATGGCACGGGTTACGAGGTTCGCCGCCGCCACTGGTTCCCCACTCTCTAACCCTAATCCGATCTAGAGGGATGCACTGAAGCGACGGGAAGTCCACCGCCGCCGCTACCGGGTCTCTCTCTCCTTCCCCACCGTCGTCACCACCTCACGACGGTCGCCGGAGGGAACTCATCGAGTACACAACAAGGTAAAAAATCTTTATATCATACCAAACACATCTAGCCTAAGATCCAAGGGATCTATCATACTACACCACTATCTATCGGTGCCAACTCCAAGTATGGGTACTGATCGAAGCATCCAAGTCATGTCCAATGCCCAAGTGGGTGTTCAAGCATAACTCCCACCTTGCGCCTTGTATTCAACGACACTACAATGGACAATACTGTCAAGGAGAAAAGACCAACATGCCATGTAGGAGAGGAGATTGTGAATGGGAATTTGTTGATGGCAGCGTACATGATTCAAAAGAGCAACAAGGTAAAGTAAGGGAAGGTCAAAGAAATTATTACACCCATACACCAATAGAGTTGTTGGGGTACCATCCATACAAAGATATTGTTTTTTTGGAATCAACAATTCTGATGGATTTGCTTACTATTTGGGTACCTCCCAATTGCGGTACTTGGGATCAATGTCTCCAACAAGATGTCCCAGTTCTCTAGTGCCAACCATACAAGAAGCATTCATTTACACTCCTTGCATGGATGATCTTCTTCCTAACCATGAACAGTCAGCTGAGGAGTTATTTGAAGAGTCAATTGTCAACATGTATTATCTAAATGATGCTTTGGATGGATGATCTGCTTTAGTCTGACGAATGATCCATGAGATATATGCTACTTCATCCTATCGATATAATTGACGCTAGTACTAAAACATCGTAAATTAATATGGCTCAAAGGGGGAACTTCTTTTTTGACTATTTACAATTGTCATGTCTAAATGAGAAAAAATTGTTGCTCTATAATAATCTTTGTTTCTTCAAATAGTAATACTCTAATTGTTGTCGATGTTAATTTCAATCTCCACTAAGAAACTTTTAATTTTAATATAATTCATGAATGAAACCACATGAGTCTTTATGGGTAAAGGGAGGATACTATTGCCCGGCCTAGCTTCCTCGTCTCTCCAGCATTGGATAGACGTGAAGAATGGAAAGCGGCATGGGCAGCGCGTCATTCAATACCGGCTACAGTGATCGGTCACATAGAGGGTGCTTGGATACGGTTTTAGTCCCATGACTAAAATTAGTAGGACTAAAACTTGCTAGTCTCACCCATGCTTGGATCCAAAATACTAAAGAGACTAAAATCATTAATGAGCATTTATTATGTTCCCTCTCCCCTAATCCTACCACAATAACAGCCAACTCCTCCCGCCAACTCCTCTCCTGGAACTATCACGCCGGAGACGAGGGGGCGTCAAGCCCCACCCTTCGCCGTCCATGGACTCCGCCGCAGCACCAGATGACTCGTTTGAGATAAGAAATCGAACGGGGCGCCGTCCATGGCCTCTGCCGCAGCACCAGGTGATCTGAGACAATGTTCTCATCTGCTTCATGAAAGAACAAGCACAAAAACTGAAGAAAAATCGAGCGACAAAGGACTGACCTGGTGCGGGGGCGGAAGGGCGGCGGTAGGCCGAGCCGGCGACGACCAGCAGAGGTGGAGGGGCGGCGGCGTCCTGCGGAGGTGGAGGTGCGGCGACGACCTGCAGAGGTGGAGGTGCGGCGGCGTACTGCGGAGGCGGAGGCGCGGCAGCGGCCGAGCCGGCGGCGTCCTGCGGAGGTGGAGGCGCGGCCGTAGCCGAGCCGGCGGCGTCCTGCCGAGGGGGAGGCGGCACGACCCGCTGCAGAGGTGGAGGCGTCCTGCAGAGGCGGAGGCAGCACGACCCGCAGAAGGGGAAAGAGCCCTCGAGGCAGGGGAACAGACGAGGAGAGATATTAAATGACAGAGTAAAACGAGGAGAGATTAATTGAGAAGAGAGAGGACTAAAACGAATTTTAGTAGGGGTTCATGTGACTAAAAGATTTTAGTCTCTAGACTAGTTTTAGTCCCACTTTAGTCAGGGGTGATTTAAACTTTAGCCTCTTAAAGAGACTAGTTTTAGTCCCATAGATCCAAGCACCCTCATATTCTATGTGCTGGTATGAATGTGGCGTGTGGAGCGGCTGGTGTGGCTGCTCATGAGAGGATGCTGACCCCGGTGTCGGATGCGTATGTGGCGGCGGTTCGGACTCCCGCATAACTTTCTCTCATTTGCATCTGGTTACGAAACAACACACAAAAGGATATGACACTGTATTCAGACGTTTGCGAATATTTTGAGGATCAAAGCATCTACAACCATAATATGCAAATCTTGACCCTCAAACATCTACAGACGCGCTTGGCCAGCTTCCGGATGTGTCCACTTTAACCCTGTTAGAGTTGTGTCGAATATTATTGTACAAGGTGGGTTATAGTTAGACTCTGAGTAGTATTGTGTTTAGACAGGATATTGAGTCGTGTCCTGATAGGACACTTGTATCCTAAGCCTCTCATATATAGCGGGGGTAGACATACGATGTAACCCATGCCAACATAGTAGCACAGGTGTAACGGGGAGGAGCGCCCGTAGTCATGCCCCGGGGATGTAGCCATATCGGTGAACCTCGTTAACAAATCTCGGTGTCGTGCTTGTGTGATTGCTTGGTCCTCGGTAGATCGACGAAGTGCCTCGGATTAATTCTAACAAGTGGTATCATGAGCAAGGTTTCGAGAGGCTGTGAAAGTTGATCTAGAGGTGGAGCAGAAGGTCGAGACCTGCGACCGGAAAAAAATCGACGGGAGCGGCGGAAGTTTTGTTCGCGTCAGAAGTAATCGGAAGAGCACACAATGGCAGCGGCTCACGCAAGGCATTTCGCGGAATTGTGCAAGCATGCAGGGGTGGCGACGGCTCGATCGATTCGCAGGAGGCAACTGGCGGTGGCGATTGATTGATCAGATCTGGCGATTGGTCGTTTACGACGGCGCTCGATCGCCGGATCGTTGCGGGCCGGGGCAAGTGGTGCGTACGCGCTTGGTGCCGAGCATGGCAGCATCCTGGTCGGAAAGGCCGAGGCCGCGGGTTGCTGTTTGGGAGCTGACATAGTTGGAAGTCGAGGCGTGCCTCTGCACGTGCGTCGCGCACAAGGGAGCAACGTGTGCCTTTACTACGTTGGGTTGTGCAGTTCAGCGGAGCAGCAGACGGGTTTGGATGCATGTGTTCGTATGAGCAGTAGGATGATAGATTTGTTAAAGAAAAAAGTACGGTACCTGGAGAAGCTAATAGCATGGAAAGTAGAGAAGAAGTTGTGTAGAGAAAGGATCCAGCGTGATCAAGTTTTTGCACGGATAATTTTTCTTCTTTGGGTCTAGTTTGCTAAATAGCTTCAAGCATGTATGCAAGGAAAAAAAAAGACCTACGTAACAGATTGGTGCTAACCATGAGGAGAAAGAGATAGAAAAGACCAATGAATCTACAGCCTACAAGAGCACGTGGTGGTTTTTTGGAAATTTTGAATATCTCCATGGCCAAGTGCAACAGGAAGGCTTACATGGCAGAATTTGGTTTTATTTCTTTGTACACGGGTTGTGTATGGGGATGGTGGCGTGAAGGTCTGTGATGTGATTGGCGAGGATGGCGACGTGCGTACAAAGCTCGGGTGAAGCCTGGAGTGCGTCGTTGCAGGATCATGCATACACATGGCGTCCAGCAATGCACGGAGTGCGGATGGACACGATGTAAGGTGGAGCATGGTTGCAGTCGGATAATTTTCGGTTGGGTCGGACTGGACTGTCTGATGGATCAATGGGGATGTCGGTCAAAGCAGAAGACGGTGGTGATTTCAGCGACGACGACATAGGAGCGTGATGCTGATGGTGACCTATTTCTGGGGCGTGAAAACACGCGGCGCAGGTCTGAGAACTTGTGTGGCTTCGACGGACTATGGCGCAGGGTTGATTCAAGGCTGTGTACCCATGAGAGGTTGAAGTCGACTGGGCGTGGGGTAGCACGGCCAGCTACATGGAGTCATGTTGAAGGTGGAGCTGGAGTCTAGCGGAAGACTTCACTCTGTGCTGATGGAGGGGCTACAACGTAAGAATTCGGAGAATCGTAGCCTATTTCAGTGGGATAGCGAGAGACGCGCGGATCAGATTGGGTACCAATGGTCTGATGTAGACGTGATACTCGGCATTGATCGGTAATGATCGATGGTTCTCTGCAGTAGGGGGTTTGAGTGGTGTGGGTCTGCAGCCCTAGAGACTCGACCAGGACAACAGAGGCTTGACGCGGTGATAGCGGCGAGGCGTGCGGTAAGCACGGGACACGGCGACAGACCAAGACACTACTGGTCAGACATGTGGTCAGAAAAGTTGTGAAAAGGGTGCTCAAGCAGTGTTGGTGAGTATCGGATTCAAGTTGGTGATTGGGTCTATCAGTGCCGGTTTGATGGACGGGAGTTTACCATGGAGAATCTGAGAAAGTGACGGAAAGTATGAATTGTCATAAGCGGAGAGAGTACATTGTTGTATATTCTGTGGGGTTCAGTGCACATGGCAAAGTGCGGATGACAAGTACAGAAGGAGGCGGAGTGCTATAGCTGTGGGACATGTCAGAGACTATCCGGAAAAAGGATGAGATAACTGCGAATTAGACTTGGGGTGATACAAGCCGACGGTGAAATTCCTTCAAGTTTCATACGGACGGTCAAGAAATAACAAGGATGTTGAGTTCAGGTAATTCTTATATGTGGCATTCAATATGTGGGTTGTTCACTTTCACGCAGGTCATTGATCAGTGTGTGATGGCGTTGAATGGATACTCCGGAAGTTGGAAGCACAAAGTAGAGTAATAAGGAACTTAACTTTGCTCGAGGGTTGACTGCAAAGAAGACGAGAAGGGACTACAGTTGCAGGTGGAGTCACATGGAGTCTGGGAGTAGCAGTGGTGCTCATGGCGTATCTCAAGTCCAATGTACATGGAAGTTTGACGCATGGTGAACTCAAGGTGGTGGAGAATATTCGCCAAGGTGGAGTTTGTTAGAGTTGTGTCGAATATTATTGTTCAAGGTGGGTTAGAGTTGGACTCTGAATAGTATTGTGTTTAGACAGGATATGGAGTCGTGTCCTGATAGGACACTTGTATCCTAGGCCTCTCATATATAGTGGAGGTAGACACACGATGTAACCCAAGCCAACGTAATAGCACAGGCACACGGGGGAGCCGACGGCTTGTGCCGGCGCCCGGGCGGCCGGCGTGCGGTATTGTGATGGTGTCACGGGGAGGAGCGCTCGTAGTCAGGCCCCGGGGATGTAACCATATCGGTGAACCTCGTTAACAAATCTCGGTGTCGTGCTCGTGTGATTGTTTGGTCTTCGGTAGATCAACGAAGTGCCTCGGATTATTCTAAATAACCCCTCATTTTTTTTATATCCAACCATGATCCCTCCTCTATCCCTACATTTTACAAACATTTCAAAAAACACTTCGTAGGCGGTACCTCCAGAGCACACCTGCAACATGAAACAAACCAGGACGGCAGCGGCCACTCATGCGGCGGTGGCGGAGCGCATGTTGTGCACGGCATCACGCCACACATGCTACCTGGTTTTTTTTTTAGAAATATCGCCTGTTTTATTCATTCAAAACAAGTGTCATGGGTGCAATTTTGTGTCATGAGAATATCCAATCACACATGCCTACCCACACTTAAATTACAAGCAAACTTGGCAGGATTATTGGCCTCTAAATTAAAAATCCTAGACTCGAGAATAAAAGAACTAGAAAGAAAGCTATTACAAGGGTGTTTAATCTCATGAACTATCGCTGCATTGGGGCCTCCTGTCCCTATGATGATGTAATTCACCAATTCCCGACGTGTCGAGGCCACAAAATGTTATGCACATTCAAGTCCTTTGCGAGAGATAGAGCTTTCCGGCATGCATAGGTCTCCCAGATCAAGGGATCATTGCCCGTCTAGAATACCACCGTTAAGGACCCCAAGTATAGGCTCGTATGGTCTCGGCAAATAGCCGCCACAGCACCACCATGATAGCACCGTGAGGTTGCTCCATTAACATTGATCTTGATTGTTCCAGTTGGAGGAGGGATCCATGATTCCACCGATCCATGGGCTGCAGCAGTTGAGCTTCGGTTCCCATAGCCGCTTGCAATCTCTCCTAGCTCAGATACGAAGTTATCAATGAAGAATATCGTTTGATGTGGGCTTTGGAATATGACCTCATACCACAGCCTTGCGTCGGGCATACCAGATAGACCACAGGATGACCGCCATGCGAGTGAAGCTTTTCTGGTCCAGTGTGTCACTGAGTTCGAAGAGCCAAAGCCGGCCTTGCATTGGGTTCAGTATTGACCGACATGTGAGAGACTATCCCACCGTCCGACAGCGCCCATACACACCTTGCCAAGGTGCAAGAGACCAGGGCATGACGCCATGAGTCTAGGCCACCACAAAGCGAACAGACGATCTGCCATATTCCGTTTCTTCAGCACGTCGGTGATAGGAAGTGAGTGGTGCGAGTCTTCACGAGAAGATTCCGACGGTACTTTCAGCTTGCACGGAGAGTGAGATTGTTCATGCCCACACATGCTAGCTTGGTTGCGTTGCGTACGCGGCCACCCATCCAGCACAGCCTGGCTACGAGCACGGCCAACATGGCCTGCAGCGGCACAGCCGATTGTACGCCGGCGAGGCCCGCGGCTCCAGCTGCTCTCACACCTGCGCGACAGCGAGGCGCACAACCAATACGGCCCGCGGCACCACCTACACTCACGTCTGCGAGGCACGCGACTCCGGCTTCAGCTGCGCGCACGACCTTGGAACATCTTTTAACGGACGCATAAAAATATCGTGGGTTAAAATAGTTTTACAACTTCATTGTAGCATTTTTAATGTGTCGGAACCAACATTGAAATGCCCAAAACACGCAGTCCAAATTACGAAACGCGGGCGATCCGGCGCCATGAATTTATAGTGTGCGACAGCGCTTTTTAGCGCATGCCAAAATTATTTTTACGTACGCACTATTTTACATTATCTGTTGGGGCGTTCCCATGCCAAAAAGACGATTTTTAACGCACGGAGTAGTTTTTGACACCTATTGGAGATGCTCTTAGCTACAATGGCATGATCCGATCGATTGTGGGATGGCACGACAAAACGGTCATGGTGCTATGGCAGGCTAGGAGCGGGGACTGCTGGGATGGCGGCATTCTCAACCCGATTGTGTCCTGGTTTCGTTTGGAAAAAGTTCATTTCAAACCTTCAATTTCAAGATGTTCGGCTAAACAAACCCTCACGTCTGAATCACTGTCATTTGTATATTGAACTATGCAATTTTGGCCTAAATCAAACTTCGATAACATCTAAGGCATAAAAAGGCTGACGTGGAAGATTTCATCCGGGATTCATCTAAATAGTGTGCGAGGAAGCGGCAACGTTCACCATGACGCGCACCCGTTCTTCACGCTGGACCGGCCTATTTCTTTTGTTACATTGCAAACAAAATATCTAATGCTTGAAATTTGCATAATCCATGGAAAAGATATCTAAAGTGTGATTTTTTTTTCAATTTGATTTTTATATTTGTGAACTTTTACGTGGAAGCTCCTTAGGTAGATGATTCCTACTCAATTTTTCTTTTCTTTTTTCATTTTTATCTAATGCATGAACCTTTTTCAATTTGTTTTTATTCAAATTCCTGAGTGTTTTTACAAAACTTGTGGAGCTTTTCAAATCCGTGAACTTTTTTCCAATCAATGGACTCTTTCTTAATATATATTTTTTCCAAAATCCATAATTATTTTTCCAATTCCGTGGACTTTTCATTTGAAAATCCGTGAGCTTCTTTTCAAAATCATTGAACTTTTTCTACATCTGTGATTTTTTTTCTTTCGAAATCAATTTGTCATATACATGAACACTTCTTAAAAAAAAGATGAATTATTTTTCAAAAACAATGAAATTTTCCAAATGTGTGATTTTTTTTCAAAATTTATGATTTTGTTTAACTACTCATGAATTGTTTTTCAAAATTTCATCATGTTTTATTAAATTCGTTAATTTTTCAAAGTCATGAACTTTTTGCCAAATTCGTGAACATTTTCTCATTTCCGTGAACCTTTTCAAATTCCTGCGGATATTTTTCATTTCCGTGAAGTAAAACAAGGGTCAAAAAGTCCTATTGTCTTAGTTCTGAACAATTAAATGAATTGATGTTGTGGTTAACGGCTACGGCCATCGACATAACCGAGGGGAGTTTGAATCTTGTTCTTGCAAACTAACAATGTTTGCTTTTTTAATTTTCTTTTGCGCTTGCTGTGTGAGAATAGGTTTTTTAATAATTCTAAGAATAGGTTCGTGGGCTCAAAGTGGACAGCAAACTAGGCTGGCCTAGTCTTTTCCGTGCGTGTGCAGCGCAACTAATCTCGGCCCATTGTCTCAAAAAACAAATCCCGATCATCTTTTGCAATTCCGGTTTGGCAAACGATCTCAGGGTTCGATCTAAACCGGGATTGCATAGTTTAAAGTATAATCTACAGCGATTTTGATGTTGGGTTCATTTCGCCGACCCTCTATGAGTTTAAGGTTTAAAATGAATTTTCCCTTCCCGCTTTTTGTTAGTGTTTGCAACGATTGAATAAATAGCAAAATCAAAAAAGCTGCTAAGTGTTCCCACCGCAAAACCTCTGTCGTGTGTGTGTGTGTGTGTGTGTTTACTTTCCCTGTCGTCACGAGGTGTCGTCGCCTCCGCCCACGTCGTTCTCGTCTCCTGTGCCCATGTTGTAGTCGTCTGGTTTGCCCATGTCATCGCGCCGCGTGGTGCCGCCTCCTCGGCATGTAGCAAGCATGTCCATGCCGATGCTGAGAGACACAGAGAGATGAGAGGAGGATTGTGTGGTTGCATATGAGACTGGGTGTGTTGCCTATGACGTGAAAGAGCATGCCCAGACACTTTCACGACCCCTCATACCGTCTTTAGATTTGAGACAGATTTGAAGGGTATTCGTCAATCCGAACATTTAAGGATAAAATGAGTAATCCGGTTGGGTCATTCTTTTTTGATAAGGCAATATGTCTGAACGAACGTTTTAAACGTTTAGGAGGGAAGTAGGGTCTGGATGCTCTCAACTATACCTGGCCATAGGATACTCGGCCCGGTTGGCCCGACCCGACCCAACCCTAAAAGGCCTGACCCGACCCGCCCAACCTTACCCATGGGCCGGGCCTGGGCTTGAGATCTAGGCCTGACATGCAGATAAGGCCGGCTTGGGCTTGATATTTTGGTAATTAGGGATTTTCCTTTCATGGGTCGGGCTTGGGCCTCAAATTTAGGCCCGACGGCTGGGCTCGGACCTGGTTTTTTGCCACGGGCTTTGTTAGGCCCAACCCAGTCCGAGGTATGGCTAAGTATACTCTCAACCTAATCCGTCAGGGAGACCCAATATCCCCCTACTTATGCTTGATCGCAGCAGAGGGGCTTTCGTGCCTCCTGAAATCCAGTTCTCAGTCCTCACTAACAGGTCATAAGGTGGCTCCCACAGCTCCATCCATCAACCAACTTTTATTTGCTGATGACAGCCTGCTGCTATTCAAGGCCGGCGTAGAGGGAACAGTTGCGGTGTCAAACCTCATGGATATTTATTGTGTAGCGTCAGGACAGGGGATAAACCATGAGAAGTCCTCTATTTTCTCCAGCAAAGGGTGTCCTCATAGTATTAGAACTGAGTTAAAAAAACTCTTTACATGTTGAGAATGAATCATTGTCTGATCAGTACTAGGGTATGTACTAGGGTATGCCAACAGATGTTGGACACTCAAAGAATGGAACTTTTAAGTATTTGAGAGACAGAATATGGGATAAGATCAAAAAATGGATGAAAAAGTTGTTGTCTTCTGTGGGCAAAGAAGTCTTGATAAAATATATTGCACAAGTTATCCATGTCTACTCTATGTCTTGCTTCAGGCTGTCGAGGGTCTTATGCGACAACATCACATCCATCATAAGGCGGTTTTGGTGGGGCAGCAAGCGGGGCAAAAGGAAACCCAGCTGTGTGGTGTGGGAAGCTATGACTATGCCGAAGCACATGGGCGGCTTAGGATTTCGTGACCTAGGGATCTTCAATTTATATTTATTGGCGCGACAAGCTTGGCGAACAATGACAGAAGATTCTTCTCTCAGCAGCAGGGTTCTCAAATCTGTCTATTTCCCAAACTGCACACTGCTGGAGGATGAACTAGGGACACACCCATCCCAGATTTGTAGAGCTATTCTTGATGGTAGAGATGTGCTGGCGCAAGGAGTAGTGAGAAGAATTGGGGATGGAGAAACAACGGATATCTGGCACACAGTTGGATTTCGATGGACAGTTTCAAGCACCCAATCACTTTCCTCGTGTAAGACCCGCCTTCAAAAGTAGTGCAGCTTATTGACGCACCCACAGCTTCATGGAATGAAGGCTTAATTCAAATTGTGTTTACCCCTTTTGATGCAGTAGAAACCCTCAAGATTCCTCTGTTCACGTGTCGGGTGGAGGATTTTTTTTGGCTTGGCATGAAGAGCCCCGCGACACATTCAGTGTGAGATCTGCTTATCATATGGTTGTAAGGACAAAGATGAACCGGATTTTACGGTAAGATGAGTCGGAGAGTTCCTCCTTCGCCCAGCATGAAAGCAATCAGTGGAGCACCATATGGCATATCGAAGTTCCATCGAAAATCAGGATGTTTGTATGAAGGTTGGCTAGGCAATCGATGCTCACGGGGGAGCTCCTAAAACATCGACATATGGCTACGGAGGACACATGTAACTTATGTGGGGCAACGTACACTTGGCGGCACGCCCTATTCACTTGTCCTATGTCTAGTAGCGTTTGGACTCTCGAAGATTTTGTGATACATGCAATGATGAGCAAGGAAGATTTTGTGAGGATGATCGTCACGGCGTGAGCTATCTGGAGTGCAGGAAGAAAGGCCATCCATGAGGATTTCTTTCAATCAACATGTACCGTTGATAGTTTCATTACTAGGTACCTGGCAGAACGCCAACTGATGGCGACATCTGCCCCAAAACCGGTGCTTTCACGGACACCCAGGCCGACACAGTGGCAACCTCCGGTGGCTAACACCATGAAGGTAAACGTTGACACGACCACTTCTACAAGGGCGAGATTTGGAGCGGTGGAAGCGATCTGTATAGATGAAACTGGAAACTTCCTCGAGGCATCTGCACTTGTTTTTCGCTACATTGCTGATCCAAAGACGTTGGAAGCCCTGGCGGTAAGGGAAGCTCTAGCCCTCTCTGATGACTTGTATCTGAGGCGTATCCACGTGGCCGCAGACCGCAAAGTTGTCATTGATGATATCCACAAGGAAAATGCGTCAAGCTATGGTGCGATCATCCATGAAATACTAGATCATTCTTTGAGTTTTGATTTCTGTAAGTTTAGCCATGAGTTTATGAGCTCAAACTATGAAGCTCACAACTTAACGAAGCATACTTTATTTTTTGATGGTGGCCGTCATGTTTGGTTAGGGCAACTCTAACGGGGTGATCCGAACGGACAGCGTTTTTGTCCGTTTGGGTCGTCCGTCGGCCTGTTCGTACCCGTTTTATTAAATGGGTCGGCATATGCACCCAACAACAAGCAAGTGGGCAGCAGCATTATAGTATTAAAGTAATAGAAGAGAGGTGGGCGGAAGTGGGCCAGCGAATTAAATAAGCAGTCAGAGGTGGGTGGATGGCTCTCTGACAAGTAGGCCAGGTCGGCCACATGCGGACACAGAGAAGACGCCCGCGCGTCCGCTTAGTTTCCGCGTCGGCGCATTTCAGCCCCAAATTTAAGCCAGAACTGGGTCGGCGCGGACGCAAAGCGGGCGCTTTTTAAAAATGAGTCCGCTTGTTGGGTCATTACTTTTGTCTACACGGATCCAAACTGACGACGGCGGACAAAATGAATCGCCTCATTAAAGTTGCTCTTAAGACATCCAAAAACCTACCCTCCATCCTTATAAACATTGTGGCGATTTAATAAGGCTTGGTGCGATGTTGCACGAAAAAATAAAATCTAATATAGTGGATGCAAGAGCTTTGTGAACTGACCGCTGGTGGGTCCCGCAAGCACAGTGCATTTGTCCTGCAGCGGAAAGATGATTGCTGTGATTTCTCGTTGCAAATGGCCTGTTATCGGCGCAGATCTCAAGAAAACTGAAGGGGAGAGATAGCGTGGGCGCAGCTTTATCTTACGATGTTTCTTCTCTCGCCGCAGCATCGATCGGTGTTGGCCCACCGTCGTGTACACCCCGGCTGACCACGGTCCCAGCAGCGGCAATACCACAGAGGAGCTCGTCAAACACAAGAGATTGGGCATCGAGCTAGCTGATGATATCTTGCAGACAGAGCAACCACTAGAATAATTGGCCACGGATAACAAAGGATTGTTGCCTCACCAAACCGAGAGATTTGTCTAGTGCAGAGCAGGGACGTTTCACAGCCTAATCCGACCAAACGGAGGCCATAAACTAATGGAGATGGACAGCACTGCGAGCTGGAAAAGTGCCTCCATGTGGATGTGGGCTAGCAGAGAAATGTGGTAGGGCAGTGCCACACTGCCGCACCACACCACACTGCCACAACATATGGAGGGAAGCACTTTGAGTGCACAAGGCACCCCACTAATCACCAACACCATTTGCCAACAGTAAACTACCGATGCTGCAGATTAAAGGATTTTTTGGGCTAAGTTTTGCATGAGCTGAAGCCTGTGGTACGAACTGCACAAAAAGCACGTCTGAACT
Source organism: Hordeum vulgare subsp. vulgare (assembly GCF_904849725.1). NCBI lineage: Eukaryota > Viridiplantae > Streptophyta > Magnoliopsida > Poales > Poaceae > Hordeum > Hordeum vulgare. The sequence goes on from NC_058518.1 coordinate 501,562,895, forward strand.
GGGTGTGCCGCTACGCGTATTTATGGATTTTGTTCACAACAACGCGTTCAGTTCAGAATATGAAAGGAATGTTACGTGTGATCTTTCCGCTAAACATCTGCCAAAAAAATGTTGTTCTTATTCAACAAGAGAGTGTTCCATTTGATTTGGCACTTGAATCGGACTAAACCGACTGCTTGCCAAGCTACTGTTTCCTGTTCTCTCTAATCTATTAAGTAGGACATTGATTTGCAATAAGGTCCATTATGTTAACTGTGTAATAACCTCATTTAAGAAGCTTTGACGCATCCTTTATACTCCATCCGTCTCAAAATACAAGACATTTTTATAGGCTAAAGTAGCCTACAAAAACATCTTATATTCCTCACGAAAAGGATTAAGATCTATTATAACTTAATCTTGAAATCAAGTGTTTATTTTTTCCATGAAAATGATTAATCTCTATTTTAAAAGTTCACCACAAATACAAAGCAATCAATCATAATAAAGATCACATTGGGGTCCCTAGACCACTGCAACCAGGAGCGGTCGACGCGCCGTCGCACCACGCTACACATGGAAGCACTTTGAGTGCACAAGTCACCATACTAATCACTAACACCATTTGCCAGCAGTAAACTTCCGATATTGGAAATTAAAGTCTATGTTACAGGTTTTGAAGTTAGAGTGTTTTTTTTCAATAATAACCTGATCTTCGAATAAAACGCTTGTCACTTGTTATAGGAATTCAGTTAATAAACGGAAAGAATCGGATATTCGGTCATGAGCTAATGTGTATGAATATGGGTAGAGTAAGGAAATAGTTAATCTTGATTTTAATTTTGAGGAACAAAAATGATTTTTCTTTTAATTTTCAGTGGAAGAAGGGCGGAAGAGTTGAGAGTTAGTGCCGACAAGAAGATTCATTTGACTTCACACAACCTAGTTGTGATGGTTTTTCAAGGTTCTGAGAAAATGAAGCATAAACTTTACCAAAAGGAAATATTGAAGAGGGAAACAAAAACCAACTATGTCACCAAGATAGCAAAGATATGTGCCGGTCACTCCCGTCAAATAGAAGATGTGTGTCGATCAGTATGAGCATGCTGAAACTTCTCGCATGCATGAGAACAGAGTTTTGAAACTGAAACTTCAAGTATGAACTCTGTCTCTGGTTCTCAATCCTAATTAAATTGACAGCACCAGGTCTGAACTGCAAAAGAGAGAGGAAAAAACTCAGTCCACATCAAGAAAAACCAATCCAATCTTCGTCTTCTTTGATCCAATGTTTAGAGTTGATTGCCTGGATAGGAATTATTTTCTGCTGAAGAGAGATAGTGACGAATCGTAGTTGGCCATTTGTTTGGTATTTTTAACACAAGAAAGCACGCAATGCGCTTCCTTTTCTATGGCATCTCGTGGTCTGGATGATGCTGCACTGATGATGATGATGCCCATGTTTGATTGGCTAAACACCTCGATAAAATATCCAATAGACTTGATTGCTCAGCTAGTTCATTTCTCCTTCTCCTAATTGATTGATAGAGACAAGACTTCTACTCAATACTAAAGTATTGTTACTTTTTTTACATAAAACAACTCCTCTTTGATAGAGATTAGGGATAACTCTAACCAAGTCAAATAGTACATTAGAAAAATAATTGTAAGCAAAGAGTTCCTTACTAAACCAAGAGAAGACATCCAATCCAATATACTAAATTTGTAAAATCTCTTGCAAGAACACAAGTATGGAAACTTGCACAATGATCTTGTAGGGAGTAAAGTTACCATCAACAGGTGGCATAAGGCTGCACCAGGGAGGGCCTTGCTTGCGTCACCTCACCGATCCGCGACACGGCCTTTCCTTTGACCATGGACCAAGCGGTTGCGCCCCTCTAGAACTTGTTCTATCCAACATGCCGTCATCTCTATACAAGAAGGAGGCATCCGTCCGCGTGCAACTTAAGAAAAGGTGGTTATGAATGTATCGCAACCTTTATAGTATATCAATTTTTCTATGTTGCATACAAATTTAATCTTGAAATAAAGCATGTATTTACGAAAAAGAACTCTGATCTATTATAGATGCTCACCAGAAATACAAGACACACAATCATAATGGACTAAGGAACGACCAGTGCCGTCACAAGAACGAGCCGTCAATGCGCCGTTGTCGTTACTCTCATGCCAGAGCCATGCTGACCTTGTCAATGACAGTCGGAAAATGGTAGAGCAACACCCCACCACTGCACCACACTACACATGGAAGCACTTTGAGTGCACAAGTCAACATACTAGTCAACATACTAATCACGAACACCATTTGCCAATAATAAACTACCGATGTTAGATTGAAGGCTGTGTTAAAGGTTTTGGAGGCCAATTTTTGCACTTTTAGAGTCTGAGTTGAAGCCTGGAGTATGAACTGCTAAAAAGGTCGTCTAACTCCGTGTGTTGCTAAGTGTATCAATGAATTCTATCCATATTAACGTTGTTTAGTTCATAATATGAATGAAGTCGTGTAAAAAAATGAAAGGAATATGACATGTGGATCTTTCCACTAAACATACGTGGGAAAAACATGTTTTCCTTATTCATTGAGAGAGGGTTCTATCTGATTAGGGACCTGAATCAGAGTAAATCGACTGCTTGTGAGGATACTATTCTCCTATTCTCTCGTGTTTAGGAGAAGAAAAAATCGACGGCGTAAGACATCAGTTTTGCAGCAAAATCTATTGTTTCAATTGTGTAATGTGTAATAAGCTTCTTCCAAAACCATTGGTGCACATGTTACACTAACAGGAGTTGCTATGTGGAAATGCCTTATAGCCCTTATCAGATACATCTTAACATATAGATGAATTTAGTATGCTAGAATAAGAGAAGGCGTTCTGATCTGATCTTGCCCTTTATAATATTTTTCTTTTCTTTTTTCAATATTAACTTGATCTTGGAATAAAACACTTCTCACTCTTTATAGAAATTTTAGTTAATAAACGGAATGAACCGGGTACTCGTTCATGAGAAAATGTGTATTAATATGGATAGAGGAAGGAAATAATTGTTTTGATTTTAATTTTGAGAAACAAAATTGTTTTTTGGTTTTAATATTCATCGTGGGAAGGAGGGCGGAGGGTGTGAGAGTTGGTGCCGAGAAGATGATTCTTTTGACTTCACACAACGATTTTTCGAGGTTCTGAGAAAATTAAGCATAATAAACTTTCAAAAGGAAAGATGGAAGAGGGGAACATCAACTATGTCCACAACGGTAGCACCGGTATGTGCCGGTCACCATGAGCATGCTGAAACGTGTTGCATGCATGAGCACACATGTTTGCAACTGAAACTTCAAGTATGAACTCCACTCCGGTTCTCAATCCTAAACTTGACAGCACTGAGCCTGGGTTAGAAATTTTGTCACTCGATCCACATCAAGAGAAATCAATCCAATATTCTTCTTCCTTTCTCCCTGATTTAATGTATAGATATAGAGTTGTGTGCCCAGCTAGAGGTCTTTTCTAAATACCGTATAACAATTGTTCTATGGTTTCAGGGTAAAAAAGAAGCCATTTTCTGCTGAAGACAGATAGAGACGAATCGTAGTTGGCCATTTGTTTGGTAGTACCTTTTTGTTTCTAAATATAAGTTTCTATAAATATATATGGATGTATACAAACATATTTTAGAGTATAAATTCATCCATTTTACTCTGTATATAGTTTTTTTATAAAAGAGTGTGAATTCGGGAAACACATGAGAACCCCAAGGCGCATGATTGGGATAAGGAAAGTGGGAAAAGATGAAGACAAAAGGAGACAAGAAAAGCCTCCTTTGTCGGGCAAGGAAACTGAATGTGACATGACGATCTGCCCTCGAAACGCCAACCACTAGTCTACTACATACTCCCTCCATTCCTAAATATAAGTATTTTTAGAGATTTCATTAGGTGATTACATGCATGTGTATATAGACATATTTTAAAATGTAGATTTATTTATTTTGCTCCGTATATAGTCCCCTAATGATATATCCCTTAATTGCATACATATGTAGTCCCAATGAAATCACTAAAAATACTTATATTTAGGAATGGAGTGAGTATGTAGTAGGCTGGTGGTTGGCGCTTCGTGGACAGATCGGCATGTTCCATTCGGTTTCCTTGCCCGGCACAGGGGACTTTTCTTGTCCTCGCTCGCACGCGTTGGATCACTTTCTACCCATTTTCCATTTCTTCTTTTGTCTTCACCTTTTCCCACTTTCCTTATCCCAATCATGCGCCCTGGGGTTCTCATGTGTTCCCCGAATTCATGTCGACCCACCCACCCCCGCGTCGCCCGTGTCTGGCGACACGGGTGGAAACCCTCGCAGTCAGGAGCTCCCCTTCTCACAGCCACGCCCGCATCATCGCCATCGGAGGGCCGACCGGTGAAGCCGCGCCAAGCCCGAGGATGGCCGCGGTGGGGTGATGTTTGATGTGTATCCCTTGCAACGGCGCCAGGAAATAGTTATGTCGACGGCACCAGGAATCCTTCAGCTACGGCTACGCCTTAAGGGACTTCCTAGGCAAGTATGCAAAGAATTTCCCCCGTGGCCTTGGAGCCTTGCGTTGGTGTTCCCTCGAATCGGAAAGGGTGATGTAGCACAGCGACGGTAAGTATTTCCCTCAGTTTGAGAACCAAGGTATCAATCCGGCGAAAGAGTATCTCAAGATCCTGCACAAACACAAAAGCTTGCACCCAACGCTATGAAGGGGTTGTCAATCCCTTATAGATTGTTTGCCAAGTGAGAACTGAAAGCAACAAAGTAACAAAGCAAAGTAAAAGCGGAGATGTAAACGATGGATGTGAATAGACCCGGGGGCCGTAGTGTTTACTAGTGGCTTCTCTCATAAAAGCAAGTAGACGGTGGGTGAACAAATTACTATCGAGCAATTGATAGAACCGCGCAAAGTCGTGACGATATCTATGCAATGATTATTTCTATAGACATCACGTCCTAAATAAGTAGACCGATACTTTCTGCATCTACTACTATTACTCCACACGTCGACCGCTATCCAGCATGCATCTGGTGTATTAAGTCCAAAAGAACAGAGTAACGCCTTAAGCAAGATGACATGATGTAGAGGGATAATCTCAAACCAATGATAAAACCCCCATCTTTTTACCCTTGATGGCAACTACTTGATGTGTGCCTTGCTGCCCCTACTGTCACTGGGAAAGGTCACCACGTGGTAGAACCCAAAACCAAGCACTTCTCCCATTGCAAGAATCATAGATCTAGTTGGCCAAACAAAACCCAAGACTCGGAGAGACTTACAAGGATATCAAATCATGCATATAAGAAATCAGCAAAGACTCAAATATATATCATAGATAATATGATCACAAATCCACAATTCATCGGATCTCGACAAACACACCGCCAAAGAAGATTACATCAGATAGATCTCCATGAAGATCCTGGAGAACTTTGTATTAAAGATCCAAGAGAGAGAAGAAGCCATCTAGATACTAACTATGGACCCGTAGGTCTGAAGTGAACTACTCACGAGTCATTGGAGGGGCGATGATGATGAAGAAGAAGCCCTCCAACTCCAAAGTCCCCTCCGGCAGGGCGCCGGGAAGGGTCTCCATATGAGATCTCGCGGAAACGGAAGCTTGCGGCGGCGGAAAAGTATTTTCGAGGCTCCCCTGATTTTTTGCGGAATATTTGGGAATTTATAGGCCAAAGATCTAGGTCAGGGGGCGGCCAGGGAGGCCACAAGCCTGCCCACCACCGCCTCCCCCTGGTGGCGGAGTGGGGGCTTGTGGGCTCCCTGGAGCCCACCTGGCTTGGCCCAAAAGCCCCTTAGTCTTCTTCCGTTCGGGAAAAAATCATTTCGGGGTTTTTCTTCCGTTTGGACTTCGTTCCAAAATCAGATCTGAAAAGAGTCAAAAATACTGAAAAAACAGGAGCTGGCACTTGGCACTGAATTAATAAGTTAGTCCCAAAAAGATATAAAAAGATACATAAAACAACCAAAGAAGACAAGATAACAGCGTGAAACCATCAAAAATTATAGATACGTTTAAGACGTATCAAGCATCCCCAAGCTTAACTCCTGCTCGCCCTCGAGTAGGGAAGTGATAAGAATGAATTTTTGATGCTTTCATGCTACCTAGCATAGGTGTCCTTTGTAATTCCTCTTATGTGTCATGAATGTTCAGATCCATTAGATTCAAAACAATAGTTTGTTATTGACGTGGAAACAATAATAATTCAAGCAAACTAGCAAAGTAATCATGAACTTTCAAAATAACAAGGCCAAAAGAAAGTTATCCCTACAAAAGCATATAGTCTGGCTATGCTCTGTCATCATTGCACAACGAATTTAAATCATGCACAACCCCGGTATTGGCCAAGTAATAGTTTCACACCTTTACTTTCTCAAACATTTTCAACTCTCACGCAATACATGAGCGTGAGCCATGGTTATAGCACTATAGATGGCATGGAATGTAGTGGAGGTTGCAAGACAAAAAGGAGAAGATAGTCACATTAACTAGGCATATCAATGAGCTGTGGAGATGCTCATCAATAGATATCAATGTGAATGAGTAGTGATTGCCAAACAAATGATGCACTAGAGCTACGAGTATGTGAAAGCTCTTGAAGAGAACTAGTGGGTGTGCATCCAACTTGCTTGCTCACGAAGACCTAAGGCAATTTTGAGGAAGTCTATCATTGGAATATACAAGTCAAGTTATATAATGAAAATTTCCCACTAGCTATATGGTGGTGACAAAACGAGAGACTCTCAATCATGAAGATCATGGTGCTTAATATGCACAAGTGTGGAAAAGTGGTAGCATTGTCCCTTCTCTCTTTTTCTCTCATTTTTTTTTATTTGGTGGGCTCTTTGGCCTCCCTTTTTTTCTTTTTTTTTGGTGGGCTTCTTTGGCCTCTTTTATTTCCTCACATGGGACAATGCTCCATTAATGATGATCATCACACTTTTAACTCAAAACTTAGAGTAACAAAGACTCTATATGGAATGCCTTCGGTAGTGTACCGTGGCAATGATCTAGCATGGCATAGACATCAATGGAAACATCATGCTAACTATCTTACGATCATGCAATGTCAATGTAGACGTGGTGGCACATGTCATGGTGGTAGTTGCATGGCAATATATCTCGGAATGACTTTGAAAAAGCCATAGTAGGTAGGTATGGTGGCTGTTTTGAGGGAGGCTAATGGTGGGTTTTGTGCATCGGCGAAAGTTGCACGGCACTAAGAAGATAGTGATGGTGGAAGGTGAAAGTGCATCTAAACCATGGACTCAACATTAGTCATGAAGAACTCATATACTTGTTGTAAAAGTTTTATTAGTAATCGAAACAAAGCATTCAACGCATACTCCTAGGAGAAGGGTTGGTAGGTATAAACCATCGCGCGATCCCGACCGCCACGCAAAAGATGACAATCAATATACTAATTATGCTCAGATTTCATCACATAGAGGTTCACCATACGTGCATGCTACGGGAATCACCAACTTCAACACAAGTATTTCTAGATCCACAACACCTTACTAGCATGACTTCAATATTACCATAACCACAACTCAAAACTAATTGAGATGAATCAAACTTCTCTAACTATTCAATGCACATGAAGGTGGAAGTTTTCGTATCCCTTTGGATAACTACCCCTTTTGAGACTACTTTCAAAGCATAGATCAACTACCAAGCCACGCACCGCTGCGTTCTAAAAGATATAAGTGAAGCAAATAGAGCAAAAGTATCTAGCTCAAAAGATATAAGTGAAGCACATGTGAGCTGAATTGTCTACCAGAAGATATAAGTGAAGCTCGACAAAATCACGGTGAGTGCATGTCTCTCTCTCTAGGTGTGCAGCAAGGATGATTGTGACACAACAACAAAAAAAGACTCCTACGATACAAGACGCTCCAAGCAAAAACACATAACATGTGGTGAATAAAAATATAGCCCCAAGTAACGTTACCGATGGATTGAAGACGAGAGAGGGGATGCCTTCACGGGGCATCCCCAAGCTTAGGCTTTCACGGCATCCTTGAATCTCTTGGGGTGCCTTGGGAATCCCCAATCTTGAGCTCTTGCCACTCTTTTATCTCTTTGTCCATAAGAACCTCACCCAAAACTTGAAAACTTCACAACACGAAACTTAAACAGAAACTCGTGATAACATTAGTACAAGAAAGCAAACCACCACTTACTTAGGTACTGTAGCAAACTTAAATTCTACTTGTTCTGATGTTGGGTTACTATACTTTCAATCTTCCATGGCTAATACCCTCCGATACTATCCATAGTTTCATCAAAATAAGCAACCAACACAACAAAAACAGAATCTGTTAACAACAGACCAGTCTGTAGCAATATGTATGTTTCGTATACCTGTGATACTTCAAAAATTCTGAAGAATTACGACAGTCTGAAGAATTTGCGTAGCAATCAGCAGCAAAAAGAATCAACTCAAAAGCTCTTATAAAAAATGAAAATTCTTTTCGTGAGCAGAAAGTTTCTGTCTTTTCCAGCATGACCAAACGATCATCCCCAAGACTAATCATAACAGTTTTGCTTGGCACAAACGCAAAAAGAAACACAAAAAACACAATCATAACAGAATTATGAAAGTGTGGAAAACACAGAACATAAAGAAAAAGGATAGATTCGTTGGGTTGCCTCCCAACAAGCGCTTTTGTTTAACGCCCTTAGCTAGGCGAAAGTGATGGAATCACGTATAGTCATCTTTGGTGCTCAAACCATAGGTAGCCCTCATCATAGATTCATAAGGCAATCTTATTTTCTTTCTAGGAAAGTGCTCCATGCCCTTCTTTAAAGGAAATTGAAATCTAATATTCCCTTCCTTCATATCGATGATAGCACCAATAGTCCTTAGGAAAGGTCTACCAAGAATAATGGGACATGAAGGATTGCAATCTATGTCAAGTACAATGAAATCCACGGGTTCATAGTTCTTATTTGCAACAATAAGAACACCATCGATCCTTCACATGGGTTTCTTGACAGTAGAATCTGCAAGATGCAAATTAAGAGAACACTCTTCAATCTCATGAAAACCAAGAATATCACATAAAGACTTTGGAATCGCGGAAACACTAGCACCCAAATCACACAAAGCATTGCACTCATAGTTTTTTATCTTGATTTTGATAGTAGGTTCCCACTCATCATGAAGTTTTCTAGGTATAGAGACTTCTAGTTCGAGCTTCTCCTCAAGAGATTTCATCATAGCATCTACGATATGCGCGGTAAAGGCTTTGCTTTGGCTATAAGCATGTGAAGAGTTTGCAATGGATTGCATCAAAGAAATGCATTCAAACAAGGAGAAATTATCATAATTGAATTCCTTGAAATCCAAAGTGGGAGTTTCATTACTACCCAAAATTTTGACTTCTTCAACTCCACTCTCCACACCTTTATCATCAAGATAGGTGGACTCCGAATCATTGGGGCATTTTTCAACCAAAGTGGATTCATATCCAGCCCCTCCATAAATAGGTTTGACACGCGAAAACAAAGATTCAAGAGGAGACACACCAAGCACTTTAAGATCTTCGTGATTTGCATCACTAGAACGCACCCTTTTAAACCATTCATGTCTAGCGCGAATTTGGGCGGTTCTTTCTTTGCTCTCATTCATGGAGATACGCATAGCTTCCAAAGTTTCATCCAAGTTGATATTGGGAGGAACGCATCTAACTTTCAAAGCATCGATATCACAAGACATCCTATCGACGCTCTTAGCCAAATCGTCTATTTTGAGTAGTTTTTCCTCTATGGACGCATTGAAAATCTTTTGAGAGTTGATGAACTCTTTGATATTACTCTCTAGATAAGAGGGTAATTTGTTGTGATTTCCATAAGTGTTGCCGTAGGAATTGCCATAATTGTTAGAGGAGTTACTAGGAAAAGGCCTACGAACATAGTTTCCTCTAAAAGCATTGGTGTTGCCAAAATTGTTCCTACCAACAAAATTCACGTCCAAACTAGCGTTGCTACTCTCAATCAAAGAAGATAGTGGCATGTCATTAGGATCTACGGTAGTGTTTCTACTAGCAACCAAATTCATCAACTCGTCCATCTTAGCACTAAGCGAGTTAATCTCTTCTATAGCGTGCACCGTTTTGCAAGCACACGACCTTTCAGTGTGCCACTGAAAGTAGTTGGTCATGATATTGTTGTTGGGGAACGTCGCATGGGAAACAAAAAAATTCCAACGCGCACGAAGACCTATCATGGTGATGTCCATCTACGAGAGGGGATTTCCGATCTACGTACCCTTGTAGATCGCATAGCAGAAGCGTTAGTGAACGTGGTTGATGTAGTGGAACGTCCTCACGTCCCTCGATCCGCCCCGCGAACCGTCCCACGAACCGTCCCGCGATCCGTCCCACGATCTGCTCCGATCTAGTGCCGAACGGACGGCACCTCCGCGTTCAGCACACGTACAGCTCGACGATGATCTCGGCCTTCTTGATCCAGCAAGAGAGACGGAGAGGTAGATGAGTTCTCCGGCAGCGTGACGGCGCTCCGTAGGTTGTTGGTGATCTAATCTCAGCGGGGCTCCGCCCGAGCTCCGCAGAAACGCGATCTAGAGGTAAAACCGTGGAGGTATGTGGTCGGGCTGCCATGGCAAAAGTTGTCTCAAATCAGCCCTAATAGCTCCATATATATAGGAGGAGGGGAGGGGAGGCTTGCCTTGAGGCTCAAGGAGCCCCAAGGGCTGCGCCACAAAGGGGAGGAGGAGTCCTCCTCCAATCCTAGTCCAACTAGGATTGGAAGGTGGAGTCCTTCTCTTCTTTCCCACCTTTCCTTTTTTTTTCTCTTCTTTTGGTTTTTCTTTCTTCTCTTGCGCAAGACAGCCTTGAGCTGACCCCACCTACTTGGTGCGCCACCCCCAAGGTCCTTGGGCCCTCCCGGGTGGGTGGTCCCCCCTCCCAGTGAAGATCCGGAACCCATTCGTCATTCCCGGTACATACCGGTAATGCCCGAAAACCTTCCGGTAACCAAATGAAGTCATCCTATATATCAATCTTCGTTTCCGGACCATTCCGGAAACCCTCGTGACGTCCGTGATCTCATCCGGGACTCTGAACAACATTCGGTAACCAACCATATAACTCAAATACGCATAAAACAATGTCGAACCTTAAGTGTGCAGACCCTGCGGGTTCGAGAACTATGTAGACATGACCCGAGTGACTCCTCGGTCAATATCCAATAGCGGAACCTGGATGCCCATATTGGATCCCACATATTCTACGAAGATCTTATCGTTTGAACCTCAGTACCAAGGATTCATATAATCCCGTATGTCATTCCCTTTGTCCTTCGGTATGTTACTTGCCCGAGATTCGATCGTCAGTATCCGCATACCTATTTCAATCTCGTTTACCGGCAAGTCTCTTTACTCGTTCCGTAATACAAGATCCCGCAACTTACACTAAGTCACATTGCTTGCAAGGCTTGTGTGTGATGTTGTATTACCGAGTGGGCCCCGAGATACCTCTCCGTCACACGGAGTGACAAATCCCAGTCTCGATCCATACTAACTCAACGAACACCTTCGGAGATACCTGTAGAGAATCTTTATAGTCACCCAGTTACGTTGCGACGTTTGATACACATAAAGCATTCCTTCGGTGTCAGTGAGTTATATGATCTCATGGTCATAGGAACAAACACTTGACACGCAGAAAACAGTAGCAACAAAATGACACGATCAACATGCTACGTCTATTAGTTTGGGTCTAGTCCATCACGTGATTCTTCTAATGACGTGATCCAGTTATCAAGCAACAACACCTTGTATATAATCAGAAGACCCTGACTATCTTTGATCAACTGGCTAGCCAACTAGAGGCTTGCTAGGGACAGTGTTTTGTCTATGTATCCACACATGTATATAAGTCTTCATTCAATACAATTATAGCATGGATAATAATAGATTATCATGAACAAAGAAATATAATAATAACTAATTTATTATTGCCTCTAGGGCATATTTCCAGCAATTGTCTAGGAGTTGTGTAGCATCTCCTAACGTGATTTCCATGAACGTTCCACCTGAGGTGGAGTCCAAGATATTGCGAGAAGCGAAATTCAAGCCAGCGTAAAAGATTTGTATAATCATCCACAAACTCAAGCCATGAGCGGGACAATTTCTAATCATAAGCTTCATCCTCTCCCAAGATTGTGCAACGTGTTCATGATCAAGTTGCTTGAAATTCATGATATCGTTACGTAAGGAGATGATCTTAGCCGGCGAAAAATACTTGGATATGTAAGCATCTTTGCACCTATCCCAAGAATCGATACTATTTTTAGGCAAAGAAGAAAACCAAGTTTTTGCGCGATCTCGCAACGAGAAAGGAAAAAGTTTCAACTTAATCACGTCATTATCCACATCTCTTTTCTTTTGCATATCGCAAAGCTCAATGAAGGTATTGAGATGGGATGCGGCATCTTCACTAGGAAGGCCAGAGAATTGCTCTTTCATAACAAGATTCAGCAAAGCTGCGTTGATTTCATACGATTCCGCACTAGTGGCGGGAGCAATCGGAGTACTAATAAAATCATTATTATTAGTGCTCGAGAAGTCGCAAAGTTTGGTGTTTTCAGACATGATGTCTTCAACAAACAACCAAGCACACAAGCACGCAAGAAACCGGCAAAGTAAAACAACAAGGACAAGAGAAAACGGCGAAGGAGAAAGGCGAATGAAAACGGCAAATGTGAAGTGGGGGAGAGGAAAATGAGAGACAACTGGCAACAAAATTAAATGCAATAGAAGAGTTTGTGAGACCTACTTGGATAGATCTTGATTTCTCCTCCCCGGCAACGGCGCCAGAAATACTTCTGATGTTTGCTGTGTATCCCTTGCAACGGTGCGAGGAAATAGTTGTGTCGACGGCACCAGGAATCCTTCAGCTACGGCTACGCCTTAAGGGACTTCCTAGGCAAGAATGCAAAGGATTTCCCCCGTGGCCTTGGAGCCTTGCGTTGGTGTTCCCTCGAAGCGGAAAGGGTGATGTAGCACAGCGACGGTAAGTATTTCCCTCAGTTTGAGAACCAAGGTATCAATCTGGCGGAAGAGTATCTCAAGATTCTGCACAAACACAAAAGCTTGCACCCAACGCTATGAAGGGGTTGTCAATCCCTTATAGATTGTTTGCCAAGTGATAACTGAAAGCAACAAAGTTACAAAGCAAAGTAAAAGCGGAGGTGTAAACGATGGATGTGAATAGACCCGGGGGCCGTAGTATTTACTAGTGGCTTCTCTCATAAAAGCAAGTAGACGGTGGGTGAACAAATTACTATCGAGCAATTGATAGAACCGCACAAAGTCGTGACGATATCTATGCAATGATTATTTCTATAGGCATCACATTTGAAACAAGTAGACTGATACTTTCTGCATCTACTACTATTACTCCACACATCGACCGCTATCCATCATGCATCTAGTGTATTAAGTCCATAAGAACAGAGTAACGCCTTAAGCAAGATGACATGATGTAGAGGGATAATCTCAAACCAATGATAAAAACCCCATCTTTTTACCCTTGATGGCAACTACTTGATGTGTGCCTTGCTGCCCTACTGTCACTGGGAAAGGTCACGACATGGTAGAACCCAAAACCAAGCACTTCTCCCATTGCAAGAATCATAGATCTAGTTGGCCAAACAAAACCCAAGACTCGGAGAGACTTACAAGGATATCAAATCATGCATATTATAAATTAGCAAAGACTCAAATATATATCATAGATAATATGATCACAAATCCATAATTCATCGGATCTCGACAAACACACCGCCAAAGAAAATTACATCGGATAGATCTCCATGAAGATCATGGAGAACTTTGTATTGAAGATCCAAGAGAGAGAAGAGAAGCCATCTAGCTACTAACTACGGACCCGTAGGTCTGAAGTGAACTACTCACGAGTCATTGGAGGGGCGATGATGATGAAGAAGAAGCCCTTCAGCTCCAAAGTCCCCTCCGGCAGGGCGCCGGGAAGGGTCTCCAGATGAGATCTCGCGGAAACGGAAGCTTGCGGCGGCGGAAAAGTATTTTCGAGGCTCCCCTGATTTTTTGCGGAATATTTGAGAATTTATAGGCCAAAGATCTAGGTCAGTGGGCGGCCAGGGAGGCCACAAGCCTGCCCACCGCCGCCTCCCCCCTGGTGGCGGAGTGGGGGCTTGTGGGCTCCCTGGAGCCCACCTGGCTTGGCCCAAAAGCCTCCTGGTCTTCTTTCGTTCGGGAAAAAATCATTTCGGGTTTTTTCTTCCATTTGGACTCCGTTCCAAAATCATATCTGAAAAGAGTCAAAAACACGGAAAGAACAGGAAGTGGCACTTGGCACTGAATTAATAAGTTAGTCCCAAAAAGATATAAAAAGATACATAAAACAACCAAAGAAGACAAGATAACAGCGTGAAACCATCAAAAATTATAGATACGTTTGAGACGTATCATGGGGCGATTCCGTTCCTGCTCTCTCAGCCCCGGCCCCTACATCGACCCCGCCCCTCCGCCAGCAACTCCCTACAACGCCGCCGCTAGAGGGCCGGTCATGGGTTCGTGCCGGGCGCGAGGATGACTGTGGTGGAGAGGATCCTCGCGCTGGAGTCCCTCCTTTGCCATGGCCCCAGATCGGATCTGGTGCGCCGCGGCCATTCCCCCATCACACATATGCTATCGTGCAAGGCGGCCCTCATCTTCGGTGGTGCCCATCTCCCTCGATCTGTGGTGGTGGCTTCGACGTGGGGGTCGTCCAGGCAATGGTGGTCTTGACACAACTCCGGTAATGTTGTCTGGACTGTTAGGGTTGCAGCGATGATCTCGATGGTGGAAGCGATTTAGATCCGATTGGCCGGATGATGGCGTTTATAGATTGTTGTGCAGCGTCTGCCTACGGATCCACGACGGTGTGGGTAATGAAAATACTTTAGGAGGCTCTATATCTTGATCCGGTGGATGACTTTAGTTGTGAGTTACAAATTATGGACGATGACCTGACGCTGAGGGATGTTTGTGGAGTAGCGGTGGTCCAATTGTAGCTGCTGGGATAGCGGAAAAGCAATGGAAACAACACATGTGAAATTTGGATGGTGGTGCTGCATGCATCGAGTCTCGAGCTTTGGGGCGAAAGCCTAGGACAGACCCAACTGGTTATTCCTGGCAATGGATATGTTTTTTACGTTGTTACCTTGTTGGAGGCATTGCTCGAATATGTTCGGATTAATTCCTCAGGGTGAAAACTTTGATTTCTGGCCTTTATGGTTGGATCCGGTGATGGCGTTATTTGAGTGTCGCTTCCTTTCTGAGGGTGTTGTTGTTGAAGATCCTCGTCATTCATGTGGTGTCAATGGTTGTTGCGGATATGGTCTCGGTTGTAGTTTGTCGATCGTTCATGTGATCGCTTTGGGGCTTATTTCTTGTTTCTTTTTCTTTTTTTCCGCACTTGGATATAGGTTTTAGTCTTATCACTTTTCTAGTTGCCAGTGTGTACTGTGTGCATTTTAGTTATGCAGAGATCGAGTGTGCGTTAACTGTGATGTATCCATTTGAGCCAATAAAATCTATCATTTGTTGATTTTTTTTATGAAATCTTTAAAAAGATTTATATTCAGAAACGGAGTGAGTGTTTTTTAACGCGAGAGAGCAGGCAATGCGTTTCTTTTTCTATGCAATCTGGTGGGCCTGGATGACGCAGCACTGATGATGATGATGCCCACGTTTTATTGGCTAAACACCTCGATAAAATATCTGATCAACTTGCCCAGCTGGTTTATTTCTCCTTCTCTCAAGTGATAATTGATTGATAGAGACCAGGCTTCAATTCCATGCTAAAGTATTGTGATTGGTTTTTTTCGCAGGAAACAAGTCCTCTTTGTTGATAGAGATTAGGGATAACTCTAACCAAGTAAGATAGTACATTGGACAACAAAGAGTTCCTTACTAAATCAAGAGAAGACATCCAATCCAATGCAAATCACTAGCACAATGTCTGGCATGAGCCTCGGAGCTGGCAGCCCAAAATCTTTTAGAACTATTGTCAAATGTGTTGTTGCATCTTTCAAGAAGCAAGATCAAATTGCTACAAAGATTAATACTATCTTGTTACGAAATCAATTAAGCTAGAAATGAATAACCCCTAGATTATGTACGTTGAAGAACAATGAAGGCAACACCCCAAATCTGTAACAAAAATCTCTTGCAAGAACGCAAGTATGATCTCGCAGCGAGTAGATCAGTTACCATCCTCACCCGGTGGCGTCCGGCTGCGCCCGGTGCGATGACCGCGGGAACGGCCGCCGGAGTTGGGGCGACGGCGAGAACTCCACGGGCGCCGGCGGCAGCTCCATCTCGCCGGCGAGGATCTTGACAATGTCCGTGCTGTCCGGGCGGTGCTCCGGCTGCCGCTGCAGGCACATGAGCGCGAGCTGCACGCAGAGCGTGGCCTGGTCCTTGTCGTAGGCGCCCTCCAGCCGCTCGTCGATGAGGTCGAGCACGTTGCCGGCGCGCGCGAGCTGCCGGCACCAGCTCACCAGGTTGGCCTTCTCCAGCTTCATCGGCGACGAGAGGATGTGGAGCGGCCGCCGGCCGGAGAGGATGACGAGCACCAGCACGCCGAAGCTGTACACGTCGGCTTTCTCGAGCAGGTCGCCGCCGCCGCCCTCCGGCGCCACGTAGCACACCGTGCCGCGCATGCTCGTCGTCGTGCTCAGGTCCCGGCTGAACAGGTCGCCGCTGTGGTGCATGTCGCCGCTGCCCGCGGACTGGCCCCGCCGCCGGCTCCTCTTCCGGCTCCTACGGAAGCTCATGTCGTCCAGAGCGTTCCGTTCGGCCTTGCCGTCCCCGTTGACATTGCTGGTGTTCACGCTGCTCGACCGCAGCCACGGCTTGCGAACCCTGCCCCGGCGCTGCTTGTCGACGGTGCCGCCGCCGGCTTTCTTGCTCATCTCCTCGAAGAATTCTTCCTTCCACCACTCGCGCATCTGGGTCGCCTCCTTCTTGTCGCCGGCGGCTCCTTTGCTGGCGCTGCTGTCGGCATTACCCGCGTTCTTATTGTCGTCGTCGGCGACGGAGGGTGAGTTCTTGTGGTCGCTGTCGTCGGCCCAATCCGGATTCCTCTCCGGGCAGATTTGGCTGCCGATCCACTCGGCCACGTAGTCCCGTGGGTCGAGCTCGCCGCTGTCGTCCTGCTTCACCTTCATCCACCACTCATTTCCCGACGCTCTAGCCGGAGCGGGCACCGGGTCGTCTTTGGCGGAGGCGGTGGTGGAGAGGTCGAGGTCGCATGCCTCGCCGAGTTCTTGGCTCATGAAGTCGTCCCCGCCGGCGACGGGTCCAGTGTCGACGACGGCATCGGGGGTCTTGAAGCGCGCGAGGCCGAAGTCGGCGACCTTGGCACGGAAGTCGGCATCGAGGAGCACATTGCTGGGCTTGAGATCCCCGTGCACGACCGGCGGCTGGCACTCGGCGTGGAGGAACGCGAGCGCGCGCGCCACGTCGCGGACGACGCCTCGCCGCTGCGCCCAGTCGAGGCATCGCCCGTCCCCGAAGAGCGCGGCCTGGAGGGACCCCTGCGGCAGGTACTCGAAGACGAGGAGCAGGGACTCCCCGTCGGCGCCGGAGCCGGCGTAGCCGAGGAGGGAGACGAGGCGGTCGGAGGCGGGCGGGAGCGAGGCGAGCACGTGGAGCTCGTGCGGCGAGGAGCAGGTCTTGACGGCGGCGAGGGAGGCGTCGGGGAAGGTGGCGAGGTAGACGGGCGAGGCGGCGCCGCGGCCGAGGAGGCGGGAGGGGTGGAACCCTCCCGTGGCGCGGCGCAGCGCGCGGCGGGAGTAGCGGCGCAGCGGGCGCGCGGGCGGGGAGAAGGGTAGCGTGGGGCGCCGGCGCTGGCGGCGGAGGTGGAGCGCGAGGAGGAGGGCGAGTAGGAGGAGGAGCAGCAGCACTGCCGTGGCGGCGGCGGCGGTGGCCGCGAGGAGGAGGTGGCGGTGGCTGCTGGCGGCGTGGAGGGGTGGGGGAGGGGGAGGGGTGGTGGATGGTGGCTGGACCTGGAGGTGGCGGGAGGGCATGGCTGCGCTGCGCTGTGCCGGCGCGAGCGACGACTTGTGTCGGGGCGGGGCGGGGCGGGGAGGGTGTTGCCGTCCGTCGTGCTCGTGGTCTAGTTAGTAGGCAGACA
Organism: Hordeum vulgare subsp. vulgare; assembly: GCF_904849725.1. Classification (NCBI taxonomy): domain Eukaryota; kingdom Viridiplantae; phylum Streptophyta; class Magnoliopsida; order Poales; family Poaceae; genus Hordeum; species Hordeum vulgare. The sequence continues at coordinate 501,581,121 of NC_058518.1, forward strand.
GCCAGGCAGCGAGGGCCCGTGGTTGCTGGCCTGATTTGTCCGCCATTTTTCTATTTGCTCTGCTCCTTCCTCTCTCCTTCTTCATCCTCTTCTTGGATGGAGGGAGAACTTTCCACCATGCGCGGTGGGCGGGGCGCCGGCCAGGCCACCAGGCAGAAGCACACAATCCAACATTCCCCATTGCTTTTGCTTTTGCTTTTGCTCTGCTTTTGAGACCGGTGCTGTATTCCAGTCAACCCAGTTTTGATACGTTCCATCGTACCTGCGATGTAGGGAGTATTTTGCCGATGCTGGTGCACGCTCTCCTCCTATCGAAGGTGCTCAATGCATCATCAGCATTACAATTGTACCAAGGACACGTTAGTTTTGGCATTTTACTCGACTTGGGGCTGACTAAGCATATGCAGCAAAAAATAATAATATCTGCATATTGATAGGTTGCATGCATCCCCTCTCGCTTGCATGCGTCAAAGCACAAGGCATGTTGATTGGTTGTGGCCTGGTTTGAGATCAAACACATGTCCGATTATTTGGTTACATCCAGGACAACAGTGTGATAACCTCCTCCTGAATGTGATGAGGTTACTGAAAGCACAAAAAATAACGCAAGCAAAACAAACTTAAGCAAATATCAAAGTTTAATCACACAAAAAAGTTTAACATAGTACGATAAATTTTGAACGATACCACAGCGCATAGTCTTAAACGAACAACCAACACGGAACTAGGAACGAGAGATCATTTACGCGGTCACGGCGAAGGCCTCGCCATGCTTCTTGCACTTGGTGACCACCTCCACACCGTCGTCCTTGAAGATGATCACCTTCATGGTGTACGGGGGTGAGCAATTTGAAAGTCAGCATGTACCTGATCCTGACGTGGTGAATGACGGCGAAGGTGGCCCAACCTTGATCAAGGGTGACCCTGCCGTCGACCACCATCATCGTGACCCTCCATGAGCGGCACGTGTCTTCAGACTAAACTCTATAGACACATCGGGGAAGTGTTTTGTGAAGTCCAGAGGCAAAGGCACAGCCTCCAGCTTCAAAGCAAAGATCACCTTTGTAAAGGTGGGTTGGTCCTGCCTCCTCATGGTAGTGCTCGTAGTTCCTTCACCTGGCATTAGGGTGATCCTGCATCAACATGTCCATCAATGGTGGTCCGACCTCCTTACCCTTCTTCAATGGTGCACCAACTCCTTTCCCCTTGTCCATCTGCATTATCAACAACAAGCAGTTCAAAAGGTCAACATTCATTTCTACCAGCCTAACGCTCCTACATTTAACCACACTTCTTACCCAGCACCGCACTCGAACCCTCTCTCAATTTCACCCCCTCTCTCATTTTCACCCCCTCTCATCTTCAACCTCTTTGTTTCACCACCTCTCCCTCACCATGAACTCCAACTCCAACTCTTTCCCCTAGGACATGGGATGGTGGGCATTCTTCCTCGAGTGCTCGTTTGATGACCACGCGAATTTCGAGGACACAATGGAAGTGTGCTCGAACTTCACGAGCATGGCTGAAGTGCACAAGGAGGACGGCGTTGTGGTGAAGAAGGCGACGATGAAGGAGTTGAAGACGCTAATTCCTCACCCATCGAAGGGCGCTATCTCAGTCGACATCCTTCGCTGGGCCGTGAAACAGGCCAACTCCGACGACGCTCTACAGAGGGCCAAGTGGGCCAAGCATAGGGAGTACAAGCGTCCGAATGACCACCATGTCGCAATATACTAGACGACAAAGACTGTGGTGGATCCGGCGGAGGAAGACGACAAGGTGCAGATGGTGACCAGGGCACCGGTGAAGGGAGACGACGGGGTGCAGATGGTGGCCAGGGCGCCGATGGCACGCGATCATGCAAGACCCATCGTTCTTCACTATGACGATGAGGAATAAGGCAACGACGAGGAAGAAAAGAAGAAGCCTACGCCCCACCGTCGCTCGATGGGACTCCATGGTCGTCGCGGCTAGACAAGTAGGTAGTATCCAATCCCCACCCCGATGTAATCGACAAATTAGCCAAGAACTGAAGATGAGGACGGTGTTGAATCTAATCCCCCATTCTCGATGTGTTCAACCCCCTCCCTAACTCTCCAATCCCATGCTCCAAAAGAATCTAGCCCGAGTCATGACCGATGTGGAGAGTGAAAAGGACGTACCACCATGGACGATGCGCTGCCGTCGTAGGTCTTGTTGTTGTCCCTCCGGTGATCGTCGCCGCCAATGTGAGCGGGGAAGAGGGAAGAGAACGATGAGGAAGAAAGATAAGGATAATTTATGACGTTGCTTTGGCAAACAACGCCACGCCTTAAGACTGCATCATGCGTGCAGCCGCCTATGCCCGCGTGCCTAGGATTGCACCGCGCAAACCTGGCTTCATAAAAACAGCCGGTTTGAACGTGCGTGTAAATGCAAATCCGAAGATGCTTTAATGTTCGTGTTATGCACGTGAACCAATCAATGCTGATTATTTCCAGACCTGACTAGAGTAACCAAACGCGTCCCAAATTTCCCAATAGCAGCATACATACATTGAGTCTCGTCTGCACTTCCAAATCCTCGAGTGGTCACTGCCATAGCATATCTCGAGTGGTCTGGTTCCGTCTTGTAGTAGGTCCCATCTGCAAAAGCTGGGAGCCTGCCTGTCTCGATGCATATTCTCATGGCCCCCAGCTCGGCTCTGCGAGATCCACATCCTGCATGCAAAATTGGGCACCGAAAGCACCCAAATAGTCAGTACTCCCAGCTTTACAGGCCACTACACGTTAAGCTTCTGCTTACCACGCCACCTGCCTTTCACATGGATCTAGAGTGGTAAACCACTAAATCTGCTAAGCGCGTCTTCTCAACGTGGATCATTAGGAGTAACTCTAAGGGGTGGACGACACTGTTGTATGTTTTTTTGTTTGTTTGGGTCTTTCGTCCATCCCCGCGTCCAATGCGTTGATACATTTTTAATTCGCTTGATCAGTCAACATTAATTTTGAATCGGATTTAAAAATTATTTTTATATCAAATACATCATACATTTTTATCAACTCTTCGCTACAAATATAATATCAAAAAAATAAGAGCCTCAATTAGACATTTTAAAATATGTCTAAATTTCTTAACTGCTTCTATTAGTTAGACTAAGACTGAGATCTTCTCTATGTCTTTATTATTGATCTGTGGATTCTTGAGCACAATATCGTTCTTCTTTGATGCTAAAGAATTAGACGTTGCTTACCCTTGGTCTCTTTTTTAGTCTCATCTATACCTTCAATTCTAGATAAAAATACACGGACATCTAGCAAATTTCGTAAGATCAATGGATCGATGTATTCTTTTTCTCAATAACAAAAATTGCATCCGCCCTACACACAATATTGAGCAAATATAAGCTACCGAAATTGCATCAAGCAAACAACAAATGGCTAAACGGAAATCGTATCCTTTGTTTTTGCACTTCACAAACACCCAACCGGGATACTTCGGCGTTCAAGAAACGCGTCGGACAAACTGCAACGAGCAGTCGTCACACTGTATGAATGATAAAGATGAGCCGACAAGCTTTTGGCCCAACGATGAGCCAGGGCTACGGTCGGCCTCGCCTTGGCGGCAAACCTGCGACGGGTCAGATCCGAGCGGGTAGTGGTGGACTGAGCGCCTGCATGTGGCACCGAAGGATTCCCCGGACCTGATGGACCGACACCCGGCCAGTCCATGGCAAGCGCAGTCCGCCAGCGGCCTTATTCGGCAAATCCCGTCGGCACGATCTGCAAAAATTTGCCAAACCCCACCGCCGTCGCGGATCCACCAATACGCCTCCCGCAACGGGACAAAGAAAGCACCCCTGCCGATGCATTTGTTGCTGGAGAGCTAGGGTGGTCGAGGAAAATGGGGTGGCCGACCTAGGGTTTGTGTGCTTGCGGGCGACGGGTGGGAGGAAGGAGGGGATAAGAAGGAGATACTGTGACATAGACTAGCAGGCCAGGGCAGGAGAATGCGGACGAGGTGCGTGTACGCTCCGTGTCCACGACGACGCAAATGACGTCCAAATTTGCGTCGACAATGGTTCACGAACGGAGGAAAAACGGACACGCGATTCGTTTGGGTCGACGCGTTAGACTGGATTTTCTGTCCGCAACGATTTAAACGGACGCGCTCGAACGAAATGGATCGACCATTGAAATTAGTCTAAAACACCAGTAAATGTTCATTGAACCGTCCGAACAATATTAGCCACCGAATGTCAATCATCGAATCAGGTTAAATCGGTCTCAACGTTTGGAATCCCACGGACCGATTCCCACTCAATGGAACTCCGCCATTGCCGGACTGTGACACTCTAGACCCATCCCCGAAACCCTCTTAAGCCGATTCTCTTTCTTTTTGAAAAACTTTCAATCTGTTCATCTTCAATCATGGTAGTATAGCGAAAACTTAAAATAAAAACTACATCCAGATTCGAAAACCACCTAGCGACGACTACAAGCATTGAAGCGAGTCGAAGGCGCGCCGCTGTCACCGCCCTTCCCTCGTTGGAGCCAGACAAACGTTGTTGTAGTAGACAGTCGGGAAGTCGTCGTGCTAAGACCCTATAGACCTAGTTTAAAAAACCGGACCGCACCGACGACCGGACCGGAAAAAACGGGAACCGGCAGCCTCATCGGGGTTTTAAACTAATAAGACGGTTCTACAATCGGGTCGGAGAAAATCGGTCGAACCAGCCGGTTTTCTGGAAAACCGGTGAAAAATCGGGTGATTAAACCCGGAAAAAAACAGGAAAATATTGTAATAAAAATTAGGAGAAGTGGAATTCGACCCTTTTCATCTGAGCAATACGTGAGACCTGCCTACGACCCTATAACTATCTTGACTATGCTACTTTGTTGCCCATGGCATGTATATAATGTTATTTGATCATTGTTTCACACTATACTAACACTTATATTACTCAACATTTATTTTTTTTCTTAAAAACCGACAACCGAACCGGTAAACCGACGGCCCGATCGGTAAAAGCTGAACCGACAATCTTTTCGGTTCGGTTTCCTGGAGGGGGGGAATGGATGAGCTGAAGTTGATCGTGGTGACAGAATTAATTCAGGTGCTTTCGCAGAACGGCATCCTTCGGGCTGATTCCGTTGAACGGCAGCTAAAATACCACCATTAACCGGCTTGGGCCAGCTAGCTCCACTTGGCAGCTCGTGATTGACTCAGGACCAAATATGCACATCTCTTGTAAGTTGTAGGATCGAATAGTTGCCTTTTGCAAGTTTTAGGATTAATTCATCATATCCTGAACAAGTTGTAGGACCTACAGTATTATTACCTCTAGTTTGATGTTCTGCATTGGATGGCGCCTGCCCGGCCGGATGTCCACGAATATGTTCCGGCGTGTCCACAGGCATTTGATGTGGTTAGTCTGATGATTCGCGTTGGAGATACCTGAAAAACAAACATTCATACGGGTAGTTTAGCGCATACTTTTCGTCAATCCAAATACTCCCTTCGTCTTAAAATAAATGTCTCAAATTTAATATAATTTTATATTATAGCTAGTATAGAATTAAGACATTTATTTTAAGACGAAAGGAGTAATAAGTATCACTTTAGCTATATGCAAGTCGTCTGGAAACAAATTTTAGGTTAGTAAATTTTTGAGCCGCTGATTTCAGCTTTAAGAGACGTGTATCCTTTTTTCCTTCTCGATTTGTCTGTCTGTTCCAGTCAATTCTTTAACGATCCGGAGCCCTTCCCAGTGGGACATATCCATCTTCTTTCTTCTTTTTCTGTTTTCTATTTCTATGTGTTTTCCTTCCCTTTAATAGTTATTTTTGTGTGTTTTTGTGGGTATTTTTGGGATGTTGGGTGAGTGTAATTGTATACAAACAAATAATATATAATATGTGCAAAAATTTTGTGATTATATGATTATTATTTTCATACTACCATAAATTGCAATTTTGATGCAAAGTTGTGTGCAAGATTTTAGGAAATTCCAACGCCACTAATTATCCTCTTTTAGAAAATATCAATAATTTGATATTTATTTCATTTTCATTCTACTTTGAGTGTAATACCAATGCCACTAATTCATTCACTCTCAGATTATTTTTTGCGGAATTTTACTTACACATACTCCCTCCGTCTCAAAATTCTTGTTTTAGGTATGTCTAAAAATGGATGTATCTAAATACTAAAACGTGACTAGCTACATTCATATCTAGACAACTCTAAGACAAGAATTTTGGGACGGATGAAGTATTTATTGTTGCATATTTTTAAAAAGCACAATTTTTATGTTTATTTTGTGCAAATTTTGTCACTGTTTATTTCAGTTTTTTTATTTTATTTCTCCTTAAATTATAATACCAATGCTACTAATTCATTCATCCTTAAAAAAATGAAGTATTTGATTTTTTTTCTTAAAGGGTACTACCAATGTTAGTATGTTACAAATTCATTACTTCTTAGTAAACAACTTTTCTGTGAAATTCCACTATTATATGCTTATTGTTGGATATTATAAAAAATATAACTTGTGTGAAACTTGTGTGAGAATTTTATCATTTTTTTTAACGTTCTTTCCTCTTAAAGAGTAATGAGGTAATATCAGTGGTGGTCTTTAAACTTGTCATCAATGTTTAAAATACGCCAAACTAGTTTATAATGGAAAACGTTTGTTTTCAACCGGCTGAAAACAATGCATCTTAAGCCTCGTGCGTTGCTCGACACGTGGCCCTCTGAAACCGTCCACCGCTTGTTCTCTCCGTCTTATCCCTTTGCACGGCCATCTCTCCTCCACATGACCCCTCTTTTTTGTTTTCCACTTCCCCCATCTCTGGAATGCTAGACGTACGGGGCTCTCTACGAAAGATTTACAGGCTCGTTAGTTGTGATTGATTAGAACTTGATTAAGAAGGGCGGTCCCACCAGTGAAAATCATGGAGGGACAATTAGATTAGGCCGCGTTAGCATCCCGTAAAAGTCTGTTAGAACTTGTCCGTATCTTTAGCATTTTTGCTCTCATTCCCATGGCGATTGTCGATTGTCGAGCAACCATCCACCCAACTACGACCCAGTAAAGAGCGACGGCGCCACTACTGTTGCATCCCGCCGTGCCCAAACCTACCGTCATTCTGAAGTGGGAGAACAACGGTGCGCATGTCTGTTGTATCTCCGCCGCACACCGCTGCTCTATAACATGCAGGCCAAAAGCAGAGTTTCTCGCGCACTGCCGCGATGCAGTTGCCGGGAGGGGGCTGCCTGCTTCACCGTCGGTGCTACAACGTAGCGGGAAGAGGAAGGTCCTAGGCAGGCGCAACCCCCGCGCGGTGCTGCAACGCGGCCTGTCAGTGCTGCCACGACGACGTCGTCGTCGGAGAGCGGTCGTCGGCGCTATGATGGGAGCTGCGCGGGGCGCCGGCGTTGCGATGCTAGCTATGCGGGCGCGTCGACGCTGCGGCAGTGACGTCGTCGCTACAACGAAGCAGGGTCGCGTATGGATGCAAGCGCTGCGATGGCAGCAACAATGACGATGTTGGCGCTACAATGAAGCACCGTCGTATCAGGACGCCAGCGTTGGGACGGAAGCATCAGAGTGATGCGATGGAGCTTATCGGGGTGCTACCGGTGCTGCGATGAAGCTCCGTCGAGGTCTTTCAGTGCTGCAATGGATCTTCGTCGGAGGGACCGGTTGGCTTCGTCGAGGGCGATTGGGTTGCAATGAAGCTTTCTTCGAGCGGCCGGTGGTTCAATGGAGCATCCCCGGCTGCGTCGATCCTGCAATGGAGCACCGCCGTGCCGCTGTTCATTGCTGCAGTGAAGCGTCGCCGGCGGCTTCGGGTGTTGCGAGATAGAAGAAGAGAAAGGCGATGTTGCGCGATGCGAGGAAGAGATCATGTATGTGTTGGCCGTTCAACGTAGCTAACGGAAACAATCTGACGATGTGGTTCGGGATGATCAAACCGCGTGTGAGACGGCTTAAAAATCTCTCACATCAGCCGATTAAGGCCCTGTTTGGTAACAAAGTAGTAAAAAAACTAAAGTATTGAAAACTACAGTAATTTTAATTTTACCCGTAGGCAGAAAATACCATGGTTTTAATATAACAACATTTTTTACAGTATTCACAATACAGAGAACCTGTTTGCTTACGTCACATATTGTTATAAAATTTACCAACTAGCCTTTGATGGTGCATGCATTTGTAGCTAGCTAGCTAGCCGTTGCTAATGGGTCAATGCGTATATCGAGCTACGTAGCTGGCTAGATCTTGCCCGTAGCATGCATAGAACAGAACCATCCACAAGCAGACTCCACTTTGCATGTTAAGTAGAAGGGCACCCACAACATGGCGTCGGCGAGCTAGCATAGACGGAGTGATTTCGCCTTCTTCCGCATCACCGTCGGGACACCTCGAAGCTGCACGTGGAGGTGCCGAAATACCTCTCTGTCATCGAGCGAGTAGACATGAAGAAGACAACGACGTCCCACCCCTTCTATTCGCCTTCTCTGTTTTTTAAAAAGAGGTACGGGTTTTTTTATGCAGAGAAAAAACCACAGTTTTTTCAATACTGCAGTTTTAAAATCACAATTCTTATAGGCAACCAAACACATCATTGTAAATAAAACTATGATAATCTCAAAAACTGCAGTATTCTAAAAATACTTCAAAAATTCTTTGTTATCAAACAGGGCCTAATTTGTAACACGGGCCGTTTATAATGCGTCAATGTTTGTTAGATATGTGTCTATAACTAGTGGGCCTCGCATGTCACGAAAATAACCGTAAAAAATTGCAAGCGCCACTCCGCTATACAATTTTTCATGTTCAATTACACAAATAGGTTTCGAGTTTTTATGTGTTATAAATATTATACGTCCAAATAAAATAACTTGCTTAAAAAAGTTCATGTAGTTTTTTTGAACAATCACTTATTTACATGCAGATTATATTCAAAACATTTAATAAATAAAAATACTATATTAATTATCGAACAAATGTACAAAAATTATACCTCGTGAGTTATATTTAAATTGTACAGTATAAAATTATGGATACCAACTTCAACTTGTTTATTGATATACCTCGCGGATAAGGGGCAAGAGAGCAGCGTGCTCAGAAGCGCTGAGGCCCGAGGGTGTTGAGCTGGGGGACGAGGATCCTATCGATGCTCATGCCACCACCCCGCACCTCCCACACCGTGGCCTCCCCTCCACGTCGGTTGCATTGCATGTGTGAGAAGCGCGAGGAATGCCGTGGCGATGGCGCCACACGGGAGCGAGCTGTCGAACCAAAAGGAAGTCCGCCACCCATGCCGCACCTCCACCCTGGTCCTGGTGAGCCCACGATAGAGGGGGAGGGGAGCAGCTCGCGCATCGCCCCCCCTGTGCTCCCCATAGACTGTCGAATGGAGGAGCGATCGGCCGTCAAGCTCCGCCCACACCCAAGTAGCTGGCCCGTCGGGAGGACGTGTGCAGCCGATGGAGCATCTTCAGAATTAAGCACCTGTTGTGCGTCGAGAGGTCACGGTCCCCCAAACCCCCTCCTCCTTGGACCGACAGACTCGCAACAAGGCACTGGGCGCCGATGGGTGCGCTCGGCCGCGTTCCAGATGAAGGCCCTCGTCTTGCCATATCATCTAGGGGGGGAAGGCGTGCACCTCCAGGCTCCAGCACTCTCTGTGTAGCCCCGCCCAGTCCACCGAGTCGAAAGCTTTGACAAAGTCGAGCTTATAGACCAGGGTGGGGGGCTTTGCGCTTGTGACATCACTGTATCATCTCTTGAGAGATGAAAGTCTCATAGTCCTATTGACAAATGTGCAACCCAAGAAGGAACTTGACTTCATCTTGTGACATCACTGTATCATCTCTTGAGAGATGAAAGTCTCATAGTCCTATTGACAAATGTGCAACCCAAGAAAGAACTTGACTTCATCCATCGTAGACATCTTATATTCATCAGTACATAATCGTTACTCACTCCTGCGAAAATTAAAAACATTTGGTTATTGGGCCTACCATATGGAAGATGATAGCTCAGGATAGCTCGAAATATCTACAACCTGTTGTGCATCTTTTTTTGTTTTTAGATTACATTGCAGTTTTTATGGACCGCATGCATCTTTTTGATGCAGAGACCGGAGGCATTCCTCCCTTTCTAAAAAAATCATCTGAATTTCACACTGTTGGTGCAACCAAAAAGAATATCGTCCAATACGAAAAAATTACCATTATAAAAGCATGTGAATATAATGGAATCAATGGAACCAGGCTTGAAGCTCTTATCAAGCAGGAACTTCTTAAGCCATTCCTCTCCCACTCCCTGTTTCTCGCTCGGTCTCTTTCCAGAGACCCCCAGAAATTGCTAATGGAGCTCGGAATCCATTAAGCCTAAAATTTAAAAAGAATGTATAAGTTTCAACTACTTGTTTGTAAAGTTTCGTGTTAAAATACATTTTTATGCGAGCTACACAAAAATAACAAAACCATGTATTTCTAACACATGTATTACTCACTATAAAAGTACATGATTTTTTTCCCTGTACAGCTCACATCAAAGTGCATTTCATAATGAAATTGTACACACATCAAGTATACCTCTATAAGTACTGGAGTTTATTTTTACATTTTCCTTTTGAAACTTAAGAAGTCAAAAAAAAATTGAAGAATTCGGGTTCGATGGAGCCCGGGAATCAAAAAGCCTCACTCGCCCAATCCTTTTTATTTACACCTTTCTGAAATAAAATGATTGAAATCTTTAGGAGCAAACTTCAATCTCTGTAACTGTGACGAGACCCCTGATATCAATTTGCCTTTCTGAAATGTGAAAAAATGATAGACATTAAGCAAATGCCTCTGGCCAGAATGAGTTGCAGTAATAAACTGAGTCTTGACACTTTAACCTTGAGCATGCTTTGGGAAGAGAGAAGGAGAAACTAGGCTTGAGCACTGTTCTGTCCTGGGAAGGTCTACCAGAAAATTACTCTCATCTACTTTGTACAACGAGGGTGGGGTTCTGAAACCGAAAGCACAAGGTTGATGCAGGACGAGCACACACGATTGGCATGACGGGTTGGCTGGCCCAACAGAAAGCCAGGACTCCATTTACCAGTTGAGCAGCTATAAAATCCTGACCCGAACCAAATCAATAGTTGAGCAGCTATGCTAGTATTGTTTTCAGGTGTTGTTGTCCAGGGCACTGAAAGTGAGTGTTGGAGAAATGCAAACTGGAAATCCGTCTCAAAGTGTTGACGTTTTCAGCTTGTTTTTCTCCAATATCTCACTTTCGGTCGATTTGCCTGATGATATGGGGGCACCTATATGATAGATGTGTTGTACATGTTCCACTTGAAGTGAGAGTTAGATGGAACTGAACCACCTCCGGTCAACCGCCTGTTGATTTGGGTGTTGTTCAGTTTCCTCTAATATCTCACTTTGATAGGTCCATCTGCCAAATGGTTGCAAGGATTGGTTGGAGGGAGCCAGGATCAACTACCAGGTTGAGTTACTTGATGCCTGCTGCCGATTACACAGCTTATGCCTCAGCACAATTCAGAATTCCAGGCCTCCTGTCCTGTATGAGGTAGGTAACTGATCCCTATATTTTTACTGTGTTCAGGACTCAGGAGGATATTGATACGCGAAAGAATCATCTCATGGGTGTGGTTGTCGCAAGTCTCCAAAACGTTTTGCACCACACAGTTTGCAAACCGGTCACTGCCTGCAAAGCAGAAGCTACATGTCAGAAGAATGAAATGCCCAGATTCAAGCTTCATAGCAACATAGACATAGTATCCACACTTTGCACCTTGAAGCAACTTACGAGGAAATGAAGAACATTTCCACACATATAGTATGCTAAAACAGCTTCAGTTCATCATCAGGACAAACAAAACAAGAAATAGATTGTGCAAATAATGATTCCAAAATTCAGTAGCCATAACACGCACGAGTTAATTACATAGCTCATGTAGTCAATAAGTATCTACTCCCTCCGTAAAGCAATCTAAACGCTCTTATATTGCTTTACGGAGGGAGTAGTATTTTATTTCTACATACACAGAGGATGTTCTGCAACAAAGAACCAGTACACTTTAGACAGCTGGTTAGAAATACACCTGTAATGGCCCATTCTCATCAGCGGTACCAGACATATCAAAGAATCTGGCACTCCTCAGGAGAATCAAAAGACAGGCAGTTCTCAAATACATTGAAAGTGAACTTCTGGTGGCTCATCTTCACAATCCGTCCCACAAGTTGCTTAATTATAGAAGTACGTCTTTCTGGTTTCCTGAGTTGCAAGACATGCTACAAAATAAGAAACAGAAAACCATTTGCATAAGTGGGTACAATCCACTTTGAACTAGGTAATGGCTAGTCTGTACAGCAATATGAGAAAATGGTAAACAGAAATAGAAGTTGTCCATAACTAGTATACATCTATGGGCATGATAGATTCCCAACAAATCAAAACACTTGGTAAGTACTGGGCGGAAAGTATGAACAAAACAGTAAAAGCACATGCAATAATTAGCAACTACTTCCAATCCAACAAAATATAAAAACAAGGGAGAAAGTTTACATGATATGTACTCCCTCTGTACCTAAATAATTCTAGTTGGGGAGAACTAGTCTAGACTAGTTCTCCCCAACAACAATTATTTAGGTACAGAGGGAGTAACTGCCAATTTGGTAGAAAATAAATCCAACATAACCCATCCGTCCCATCAATTTAATAGGCCTAAGCGAAATTTTTAAACCGCAAATATTTAATAATCAGCTGCCTGGATAACATAATCGCCATATTGGTTTTGGGTGACTAAGGCTTGGCATGTAGATTCAAGTGATGGCAATGCCAATGAATGGTAGTACAAACAGTGGCAGTCTGAAAAAAAATCACAAGTTGGCCCAATACTTGGAGCAGATGATGCCATGGTGGAGGGCAGGCTTCATCATAAGTTCATAACCTGGATCGATGATATCTTCACGATATCCGCCACACAGATGCCTTGTGCATGACTGACTGACGCTGCCGGCCATATTGGTTTTGGGTGACTAAGGCTTGGCATGTAGATTCTGTTAGAGTTATAATATAAGTCATGTACCCTTTTGTATTTATCCCAATATATAAGGGTTTCCTGCATATAGTCCACCACCTATACATGTATATATACTGGCCTATGGCCTCATGGGAATACAAGTTGCTTATTCCTAACATGGTATTAGAGCTTAGGTTATTTTTTCGGGCGCCGCAACTCGCCCTCCCGATCCAATCTCCCACGCCGCCGCTCTGATCGAGTTCATCTCTCCCGAAGCCAGCCACGAGCCGGCCGTGTTCGCAGCAGGAAGCCCCCGCTCGAAGCTGCCTCAGCCTCCAGCCGACTCGTTTTGCGCTGCTCTCGATCTGCCAGGCGATCTTCCGCGGTGGCCCTACTCAGCTGCCCGATTCCGCCGCCAGCAGGTCTCCTGTGGACGCCCCTGCTCTGCTCCCGTGCCTGCTCCCCGCGGCGGCCCCTGCTCTGCTCGATCCGCCGGCTGGTCCCGTGCCGGCTCCAACAGCCACCTCGATCTCCTGCAGTTGCTGCTGTTTCCACTTGGGGCGGGTATCCAGCTGATTCCCAATCCTCCGTTGCTGGTGGCTGCCTCCCCTGCAGCCGATTCCCAATCCTCCGTTGCTGGTGGCTGCCTCCCCTGCAGCCGATTCCCAATCCTCCGTTGCTGGTGGCTGCCTCCCCTGCAGCCCACGCGGATTGCTGGTGGCCGCCTACTATCTGCCGCCAGATCGGGATAAGCTGTGGACGCGGTTTCAGATCACGGCTGACTCGGCTTTCCTTCGTTGACTTCTTCAAAAAAAAAAATCAAAAAAAAAAGTCTGCTTCATCCGGCTACGTTGCTGTTCCTCGTTGTCCGGTGATCTTTGATGGCACTAATTACACCGAGTTCATTGGCTTCATGCGCATTCACATGCGTGGCATCCGCCTATGGGGTTTCCTTTCTGGTGAGGTCTGTTGTCCGCCATGTCCGGTTCCTCCCGTGGCTCCCACTCCGCCGACCCCACCGGCTTTTCCTGCGGATGCTACTCAAGCTGCCAAGGATGCGGCTAAGCTTGCTGATGAGGACGCTATCCGTGCTTATGATGAGAAGGCCTTGGCTTATGAGGAGGCTCTTCAGACATATCATGGTGCTCTGTCTGCTTACACCCAGTGGCTTGATGATAATGCTCGTGCTGCAGCTGTTCTCACTGCTAGCGTTCTGCCCCAGTTTGCCTCTGAGTTTCTGGGCCTTCCTACTGTGTTTGAGATGTGGACTCGCCTTCGTCAGCGCTATGAGCCCTCGGGTGATGCCTTATACCTCTCTGTGGTCCGTCAGGGGCATGCTCTTTAGCAGGGTGACTCTACTGTTGATGACTTCTATGCACAGAGTTCTGCTATCTGGCGCCAGCTTGATTCTCTCCGCAGTGCTGGTTGTCGTACTTGCTCCTGTTGCCAGGCTGTCCAGGCCGACTTGGAGTTTCATCGCGTCTACGAGTTCCTGTCTCGGCTCCGTAAGGAGTTTGAGCCCCGGCGTGCTCAGTTGTTTGCTCGTGGCCGTATTTCTCTCATGGAGGCGCTTTCTGAGATTCGTGCTGAGGAGACTCGCTTACGTGGTGCTGGTTTGCTGGAGGTTCCCTCGGTGCTCGCTGCTCGGACTTTTTCTACGCCACCTGCTGCACCGACCCCTTCTCGCTCGAGTGCTCCGCCGCTCTTGTCCACTCCTTCTGGCGGCTCAGGTCACCTCGTCCACATTGTAACTACTGCAACAATGATGGTCATATTGAGTCCCACTGCTACACGAAGAAGAAACACTTGCGCAAGGCGCGGTCATCATCTACAGCGACTTTGTCATCTACCTCGACAGCTTCAGCCATCGCTTTGACTGAGCAGGATATTCTGAGACTTAAGCGTCTGCTCGCTGCTTCAGGTTCTTCCTCAACGGGTACTGCTGGTTCTGTGACTGAGGCTTCCCGCACTGAGCAACCACCTTCTACACAGTCAGGTACATCCCCATGGGTTCTGGACTCTGGAGCTTCCTTTCATATGACTTCTAATTCTTCCACTCTGTCCTCTCTTCGATCGCTTGATTCTCCTGTTCATGTCCTCACTGCTGATGGTACTCCCCTTCCTGTCGTTAGTAGAGGCACTCTTACCACTCTTTATTCTGTTCCTGATGTTGCTCATGTTCCTCGACTTACCATGAATTTGTTTTTCGCCGGTCAACTTGCTGATTCTGGTTGTCGTGTCATCCTTGACCTTGACTCTTGTTCTGTCCAGGACCGTCGCACGCACACTCTGGTTGGGGCTGGTCCTCGCCGCCGTGATTCTGAGGGTCTTTGGGAGTTGGACTGGCTTCATGTTCCTTCCGCTGCCCACTCTATCGCCAGTTCTTCCGCTTTGGTCGCCTCGGCTACTGGTTCTTTCCAGCAGTGGCATCATCGACTTGGTCATCTGTGTGGTTCTCGTTTGTCGTCGTTAGTTCGTCGAGGTCTTCTGGGGTCTGTCTCAGGAGATGCCTCCTTAGAGTGTCAGGGTTGTCGTCTTGGCAAGTAGATTCAGTTACCATATCCACATAGTGAGTCAGTGTCTAAGCGTCCTTTTGATTTAGTCCATTCCGATGTATGGGGTCCGGCTCCCTTCGCTTCGAAAGGGGGTCATAAATACTATATTATTTTCATAGATGACTTCTCTCGTTACACATGGTTTTATTTCATGACTTCTCGTAGTGAGGTGTTGTCCATTTATAAGCGTTTTGCTGCCATGGTTCATACTCAGTTCTCTTCTCCCATTCGTGTGTTTCGTGCTGACTCCGCTGGCGAGTATATCTCTAAGATGTTGCGTGGTGTTCTTGCTGAGCAAGGGACTCTCTCTCAATTCTCTTGTCCTGGTGCTCATGCTCAGAATGGCGTGGCTGAGCGCAAGCATCGTCATCTTCTTGAGACGGCTCGTGCATTGATGACTGTTGCCTCTCTCCCGCCTCATTTTTGGGCTGAGGCCGTCTCCACCTCCACCTATCTCATCAATTTCCAGCCTTCCGCTGCTCTACAGGGTGGTGTTCCTTTCGAGCGTCTTTTTTATCGTTCTCCTGATTATTCGATGCTTCGCTTGTTTGGTTGTGTTTGCTATGTTCTTCTTGCCCCCCGCGAACGCACCAAACTGACCGCTCAGTCTGTTGAGTGTGTCTTCTTAGGCTATAGTGATGAGCATAAGGGCTATTGTTGTTGGGATCCTATCGGTCGTCGGATGCGTATCTCTCGGGATGTGACTTCCGATGAGTCTCGTCCCTTCTACCCACGCCCATCTTCCTCGACCTTTTCAGTGGAGGATGTCTCTTTTCTCACTTTTCCTGACACACCTATCACACCTGTCGAGCCTTTGCCTATTCGTTCCGCTCCCTCTGCTTCTCCACCTCCAGTTGATTTGTCGCCACCATCTTCCACGGTCTCCTCGTGTAGCATGTCACCGAAGTCTACACCTTCCTCTCCGGTGACTTCTTCGTCGTCACTCCCCGATTCTACCTTGGCGATTCCTCCTTCCATTGTTCCATCTTTTCCTCAGTGTTACACTCGTCGTTCACGTTCTGTGGATGCCTCTGTGGATGTGTCGTCATCCTCATCTCAGCCTACTTATGGTTTGCGTTCTCGTCCTCGCCCGCCTGTTGATCGCTTTGGATTTTCCACCGCTGGTGCTGCTGTTCTTGAGCCGATTACTTATCATCAGGCTGTTGTTCATCCTGAATGGCAGTTTGCGATGGCAGAGGAGATTGTTGCTCTTGAACGCACTGGTACGTGGGATCTTGTTTCCCTTCCTCCCGGAGTTCGTCCCATCACTTGTAAGTGGGTCTACAAGGTTAAGACTCGCTCTGATGGTTCTCTTGAGCGTCACAAAGCTCGTCTTGTGGCTCGTGGTTTTCAGCAGGAGCATGGTCGTGATTATGACGAGACTTTTGCTCCTGTGGCTCATATGACCACTATTCGTACACTTCTTGCCGTGGCCTCTACACGCCACTGGTCTATCTCTCAGCTTGATGTTAAGAATGCTTTTCTTAATGGTGAGCTGCGTGAGGAGGTGTACATGCAGCCACCACCTGGGTATTCTGTTCCTGATGGCATGGTATGTCGTCTTCGTCGCTCTCTCTATGGCCTTAAGCAAGCCCCCCGTGCCTGGTTTGAGCGTTTTGCCTCTGTGGTGACTGCCGCTGGTTTTTCACCCAGTGTTCATGATCCAGCATTATTTATTCACCTTTCTCCTCGTGGTTGGACTCTTCTTCTTCTCTATGTTGATGATATGGTCATCACTGGGGATGACCCCGAGTATATTGCCTTTGTCAAGGCCCGTCTTAGTGAGCAGTTCCTTATGTCTGATCTTGGACCTCTTCGCTACTTTCTTGGGATTGAAGTTTCTTCTACCTCTGATGGCTTCTTTATATCCCAAGAAAAGTATATCCAGGATCTTCTTGCTCGTGTTGCTCTTACTGATGAGCGCATTGTTGAGACTCCTATGGAGCTCAATGTTCACCTATGCGCTACTGATGGTGATCCCCTGCCTGACCCGACGCGTTATCGTCATCTTGTTGGCAGTCTTGTTTACCTGGCTGTCACTCGTCCGGATATCTCTTATCCGGTTCATATTCTGAGTCAGTTCGTCTCTGCTCCCACATCGGTTCACTATAGTCATCTCCTTCGTGTTCTCCGATATCTTCGGGGCACGATCTCTCACCGTCTATTCTTTCCTCGCTCCAGTTCTTTACAGCTTCAGGCCTATTCGGATGCTACGTGGCTAGTGATCCTTCAGGTCGCCGTTCACTTTCTGCTTACTGTGTTTTTCTTGGTGGTTCTCTCATTGCCTGGAAGACGAAGAAACAGATTGCAGTTTCCCGTTCGAGTGCAGAGGTTGAGTTGCGAGCGATGGCTCTTTTGACGGCAGAGGTGACTTGGTTACGGTGGTTACTTCAGGACTTTGGTGTTTCTGTCACTACACCGACTCTACTCTTATCTGACAGTACAGGTGCTATTAGCATTGCGCGCGCCCCTGTGAAGCATGAGTTCACCAAGCATATTGGCGTTGATGCTTTCTATGTGCGCGCTGCTGTGCAGGATCAGGTTATTGCTCTTCAGTATGTGCCTTCCGAGTTACAGTTGGCGGATTTCCTGACGAAGGCCCAAACTAGAGCACAACATGGCTTTTATCTCTCCAAACTCAGTGTTCATCCACCATGAGTTTGAGGGGGGGTGTTAGAGTTATAATATAAGTCATGTACCCTTTTGTATTTATCCCAATATATAAGGGGTTTCCTGCATATAGTCCACCACCTGTACATGTACTGGCCTATGGCCTCATGGGAATACAAGTTGCTTATTCCTAAAAGATTCAAGTGATGGCAATGCCAATGAATGGTAGTACAAACAGTGGCAGTCTGAAAAAAAATCACAAGTTGGCCCAATACTTGGAGCACATGATGCCATGGTGCAGGGCAGGCTTCATCATAAGTTCATAACCTGGATCGATGATATCTTCACGATATCCGCCACACAGATGCCTTGTGCATGACTGACTGATGCTGCCGCCCCCGACCGACCCATGGTAAGAGAAGGAAAGCTGTCAAGCAGATACCATTGCCACGGTGCATTCTTCACTGTGGTACACAGTCTCTGGTCCGGTGGTCCTACCAATTAGGAGGAGTCTGCGTCGGTTGCTGTTGGCCCACCCATATGACAGCTTCCCTTGTTAATATGCAACATTATCCAGGTGGCCTGAACCAGAGTCCAGAAAAGCTACTTCCTAGTTCTAAAGAAAAAACTACTTCCTCGAAGGGGATAGTTGGGGTTTACCTGCAAGTAAGGCGCATACACTGTGTGACTGGTATCTACACTTTGCACCTTGAAGCAGCAGATGAGGAAAAGAAGAACAGTTTCACACATATAGCATGCTAAACAACTTATGTCCCTCAAAACAAGAAACAGCTTGTGCCAATAATGATTCCAAGTTTCAGCAGCCATATTCTGGACTATATGGAGATGTAGGAACGATATTGTGCTTCAGAGGAAACAGATAAATGGTCCTATCATCCTCATTAAAATTGCAGATAAATGTGGAAAGTTGAAGGGTGCTGATGCTCGGGGCAAGACTCAAAGAAAACTTTTCAAGGCAGCCAGCACATGTTGGGAGTGATATGTATGGTCTCATTTTTTGGATGACATGGAACACTTTGGGGTGACCCTGAGCACTGCTTGAGAAGAGAAAAATAAGAAAAAGAGAAACTAGGCTTGGGCACTATTCTTATGTCCTGGGGTGCTTAATCTGAGGTTTACAAGAAAAATACATACTCTGTCTACTTGTACCACCGAGGTTCTCAAACTAAAAGCACAAGGTGAGCGTGTTCATGCCTGCAGGACAAGCACACACGATAGGCATGTAGGATGGCTCAACAGAAAGCTAGGACTCTCCTTTCCAAGTTGCCACAGGGCTATAAAATCCTGAACCGAACCAGACAGCAGTTTCATTCACAGCTTACTCCTGCCTTCAGAATCGTAACCAAAAGCATCACTTCCCTGGTGTGCCAGTATGATTTCCAAGTGTCGTCGTTCTGGCACCGAAAGTGAGTATTGGAGGAAAGCAAACTGGAAATCTGTGTCAAAGCGTTGATGTTTTCAGTTTGTTTTTCTCCAATATCTCACTTTGGGTTGATTTGCTTGATGATCTGGGATACGAATGACAGATGCATCGTACATACATGTGCCACTTAAAGTGAGAGTTAGATGAAACTGAACCAACCTCCAGTCGACCGCCTGTTGATTGATTCAGGGTTCAGTTTCCTCTAATATCTCACCTTGAATGGTCCATCTGGCAAAATGGCTAAAAGGATTGGTTGGAGGGAGCCAGGCTCAACTACTTTGGTTGAATCGCTTGATGCTTGCTGCCGATATACAGCTTATGCCTCCTCACACTCGAGAAATTCCAGGTATCTTGTCATGTGTGAAGTAGGTAACAAATCCCTATCTTTTCACTGTGTTCAGGACTCAGGAGGACCTTGATACGCGAAAGAATCAGCTCACAGGTGTGGTTGTCGGAAGTCTCCAAAACCTTCTGCACCACACATTTTGCAAACCGGTCTTTCATCATTGCCTACAAAGCAGAAGCTACATGTCAGAAGACTGAAATGCGCAAATTCAAGCTTTATAGCAACAGACATATTATCCACACTTTGCACCTTGATGCAGCTTACGAGGAGATGAAGAACAGTTTCACACATATAGCATGCTAAACAACTTCAGTTCCTCCAGATAAACAAAACAAGAAATAGCTTGTGCAAATAATGATTCCAAAATTCAGCAGCCATAACACATATGAGTTAAATACATAATTTGTGTAGTCAATAAATATCGATTTTATTTCTACCAAGAGCATGTTCTGCAACAAAGAACCAGTATGGTGACAGCTGGTTAGAAACACACCTGTAATGGCTCATTACCATCAGCAGTACCAAGCATTTCATTATAATTATAATCTGGTGAAGGGCAGATGATGCCGTGGTGGAGGGCGGGTTCCACCATAACCTATATCTGTCTCTTCATGATATCCGCCACACAGATGCCATACGCGTGACTGACAGACGCTGTCGCCCCTGACCAACTCATGGGAAGAGGAGAAGAAAAGCTGTAAAGCAGATACCACTGCCACAGTGCATTGTTCACCATGGCACACATTCTCCGCCTCTCCGTTGGTGCTTCCAATTAGGAGTCCGCACCGGTTGTTGTGCCCATATAAGCCTAGCGTCAGTGCAGCTGCTTCCTCTCTCTCAACTTTCTATTATGATCAGGCAAATGTCCGTCTTGTGATCAAACTGAGTATAAAATTGCATCAGAAAAATGAACTCCAATGAAGATTGTATTGCGTCGCTATGAAAGAAAGAAAACTAAATTAGCACCAAGACAGACAAGAGACATTCATTTGATTTTTTTTCAAAACATCAGCAAGGTAGAAACCTTTTCAGAGAGATGGTGGATGATGAAACCCAAGACAAAAGGACCTACACTTAACATCGTCATCTAACCCGAAATATTTCAGCTAATTTTATTTCCATGCTTTGCCTTTCCTGCTCGAAGAGCGAAAAACGGTACAGATATACAACTTCTCTCCTTTAGAACAAGCAAAATCTCCTCCCTTTTTTTAAAACAATAATTGAAGTGACCAGAAATAATACAAAAGGAAGTAAGTATGACTAGGGGGGTAGAATCTGAACCTCCTGCGGCATTAAGCTTCTCCACCCAGGCAACTTGATATTTTCCCAAGGTGTACAAATACATTGTGTCTGAACAATAAATAGAATAGGATTGAAGAAAATGGAGCGTGTATTCATAACTTCTCGAGGCAGCCCGCACGTGTTAGGAGTGATATGTATGGTACCATATTTTGGATGACACGAAACATTATCCTTGCTAGGATAAGACGTCCAAATAAGCATGGAGTAAAGGTTGAACTGAGTCTGACACTCTGAGAAGAGTAACCTTGAGAACTCCTTGAGAAGACAAGAAAAAGAGAAACTAGGCTTGACCACTGTTCTGTCCTGTCCTGGGGTGCTTAAGCTAAGGTCACAAGGTTCATGCCTGCAGGACGAGAGCACACTATGGGCATGAAGGGGCTGGCGCAACAGAAAGCCAGGACTCCTTTCCCAGTTACATGGCTATAAAATCCTGAACCAAACCAGGCATTAGTCCCACAGCCTACTCCTTGCTTCTGAATCATAACCAAAAGCATCATTTGCCCTATGCTTCCCTGCTATGCTAGTATTGTTTTTTAAGTGTTGTGCAGGCACTGAAAGTGAGTGTTGGAGGAAAGCAAACTGGAAAACCATTTCAAAGTGCTGATGTTTCCAGTTTGTTTTTCTCCAATATCTCACTTTCGGTCGATTTTCCTGATGATTTGGGGGTACATAGGATAGATGTGTCATACATGTGCCACTTGAAGTGAGAGTTAGATGGAACCGAACCATCTCCAATCGACCACCTGTTGATTTGGGCATTGTTCAGTTTCCTCTAATATCTCACTTCGGATGGTCCATCTGCCAAAATGGCTGCAAGAATTGGTTGGAGGTAGCCAGCTCAACTACCTTGGTTGAATTGCTTGATGCTTGCTGCTTATATACACAGCTTATGCATCCTCACACTTCTGAAATTCTAGATGTGTGAGGCAACTAATCCCTATGTTTTTACTGCATTCAGGAGGACCTTTGATATGTGAAAGAATCAGTTTACGGTTGTGGTCGCCACAGGTCCCAAAACCTTTTGCGCCACATATTTTGCAAACTGGTCTTTCGTTATTCATTGCCTGCAAAGCAGAGGTCACAAAACTGAAATTGCTTAACATACAAGCTTTGTAAAAACGAGGACATGGTATCCACACTTTGCACACTGAAGCAGCTCATGAGGAAAAGAAGAACAGTTTCACACATATACCATGTTAACCAACTTCAGTTCGTAACGAGAAACAAAATAAGAAATAGTTTGTGCCAATAATGATTCCCCAATTCAGTAGCCATAACATATACGATCTAAATACAGAACTCATGTAGTCAATGCATATCTTCTTTTTTTCTACACAGAGCATGTTCTGCAACAAAGAACAAGTACACTTAGACAGCTGGTTAGAAACACACCTGTTGGCTCATTCTCATCAGTAGTACCAAGCAATTCATTAATTAAAATCTGGAGCTCCTCAGGAGAACCATAAGACAGGCACTTTTCAACAACATTGGAAGTGAGTTTCTGTTGGCTCGTCTTCAAGATCTGTCCCGCAAGTTCCTTAACTCGAGGTATGTTTCTTCTGGTTTCCCATGTTACAAGACATGCTACAGAATAAGAAACAGAAAAACATCTGCATAAGTGGGATACAAGCCACTTTCAAGTAGGCAATGACTAGTATATAAGCAATACTAACAAAAGCGTAAAGGGAAGAAAGGAGAGTTGTCCATATCTAAAATCATCTATGGGCACGATAGATTCCCAACAAATCAAAACACTTGGTAAGTACTGGATGGGAAGTATAAACAAAATAGCAAAAGCACATGCGATAATTAGCAACTACTTCAAATCCAACAAGATATATAAACAAGGGAAAACAATTACATGATATGTAACTGCAACTTAGTGGAAGACAAATCCAACATAAACCATCCCTCTCATTATAATTTATAATAGGCCTAAGTGAAATTATTGAACTGCAAATATTTAATAAGCAGCTACCTGGATAACATAATCGTCATACTGATCTTGTGCCAAAGGAACCACAGACTGCATGATCTTTTCCATCATGGCGTTTTGCGTGCTTTAATCATCACAGTGCTCCCAGACTCTGGTGGTAGCCAATACAGGTAGGTTAATTCAGTAAACTAGAGATAATACCCTGCACGTTGCTTCGGGAATTGGTTGTAATTATTTTAGCGAGATTTTTGTTGTATGAAACATTGGTATTTAACTAACAATAGGTGAATTGAAAATAAAATACAGATAATTTATTGAATAAAAAGCAGAAATGATAAACTGTATCATTTCTTGAGGGATGCATTATATGCACTTTTGGATTACATGGTTGCCATTCTGATCACAACACATTTCATGATAATTATGTTTCCATCAAGCTCTAAAGCCATTTGTGTTTGTTGCTCCATGCCAAACACTTCTAAATCCTACAGTAAAATAGAATGTCCCTAAGACTGCAAACAGCTGGTCTATAACTGATTTGGAGGGGAAACGTTTAGTTTGTAGCAATACATACCTTCTGAACCACCAGGCAACCATACATTTGAAGACTCAACGTTCACACATGATCCTTGAGTGATAGATAAATCAAGCTGAGAGGTCTTAGATAATAAGATAACTTCACAAACCGTTAATAAATAAGTCAAATTTCCTTGATACTGATGCATAAGATAGTTGCCCACATTCTGTATAACATGGTTCCCAACAACGTCAGTCATCAATGTTCATGCTTGAGGAAGTATTTCTGGAAAAATCATGTTCTTCTCTTCAGTAGAAGATGTTCCAAATTTCTGCTGTACAAAACGACTCCTGAATTGATCCGAGCTGCAGAGAGAGAATCATATTAGTATCCCACATAAACACATTAATTATACGCTAAATTCAGGAAGTAATACCTGAACTCAACCACATGACATCCAGCAGCTCAAAAGATCAGGTCTTATTGGTCTTGAATTTCTCCAGCAGAGAACACCCATAGCCATTATCTATTAGACCATTCCCAGGTCACATGATCCCATATCCAGTGGTACTCGTCGCCATGGATTGAATACATGATAGCCTATCTCCTTGCCTGGCATGGTCCTGGGTAGATGAAATAAAAGGGCTAGATGGTAGACCTTATAAATATGCCATTTCCATGCCATATGCTGGTTCACTGCATAAAGAGTTGAGCTAAGACCACAAGACTTGCCCAAGTATGGCATTCCACACTATAGCTTCTGCTGAGCAAGTGAAGATGCAAGCTAAGCCTTTTGTTATGCAGCACTATCCAGGTGGCCGGAGACGACTCATGCTTCCAGCTGCACCAGGAGAGTTGGGGTTTACCTGCAAGTAAGGTGCATACATTGTGTGGGATCCACACTTTGCACCTTGAAGCAGCAGATGGGAAGAAAAACAGTTCCACACATATACCATGTGAAACAACTTAAGTTCCTCAAAACATAGGCACAACAAGAAACAGCTTGAGCCAATAATGATTAAACAATCCAGCGGCCATAACACACAAGAGCTAAATTCATGTAGTCAATACATATTGATATTTTTCTCTACACAAGCATGTTCTGCAATAAAGAACCGGTACTCTTACACAGCTGATTGAAAATGCCATATTGCATTTCATTTATTAGAATCTGGCGCTATTAGCTCAAACATATAATGGTAACTATTTAGTAAGTTAACATGAGAAAATGCAATATGGAGGTAATACCACCCAAGATGCCTTAGTACAATAGTTTTTGCACGAAATCACACAGAAGAAACAATACCATATTACCAGTATCTTGTAACATAGGGAAGGCAAAAAGTAACTCATCCTGTCCATATAGATATCACGCACACAAAAAACAATATGAACATCCTGTAGACCAAAGCAAACAAAATCTGCTCGTAATACATGGGATTTCGGGAGAAGGAACCAGCTCATTCTACGAAGAAAGCACTGTGCAGCTCAATATGAACAGCATTACTCTTCGACTTCCTTCTTTATTTCTGCCATTAGTTCGTCCTTGTAATCCTCAAATGAGCCATCATATTTACTCACTGTGCCATCCTCCACAACCCATATCTGGCTCTTCTGCTCATCAGCACAAACTCGAGATATCAACCGCGAGTCATGGCTAACCAAGACCACACCTCCAGTGAACTCATCCAGAGCATCTGCCAAAGCATCAATACTTTGCATGTCCAAGTGATTTGTAGGCTCGTCCAGTAGGAGAATGTGAGGATGCGACATTGATATCGAAGTGAACACAACACGGGCCTTCTGACCACCAGATAACTTAACAATGGGAGTAAGATGGTTGTGACCTGGCAAACCAAATTTTCCAAGCTTGGCACGGACAGCCTCCGCTTTGCTCATTCCCTCCTGGTCTGGGTGGAGCCTGAGCAGATACTGAACCGCATTTTCCTCCATTGTCAACAAGTCAACAAAATGCTGTGAGTAACGTCCAATCCTGAGCTTCTGGCTCCTTCTTGCCTCTCCTTCAGCTGGGGTAAGATCACCAGCAAGTAAATTTAGAAGAGTGGACTTTCCTGCCCCATTGGGGCCAACAATGGCAACACGTGTTCCCATGTCAATGCCAACATCAACGTCCGATAACTTGAAGTCCGGCCGGTTGGGGTAGCTGAAACCCACTTCAATGAGCTGAAGGAGTGGTGGTGTGAGCAAAGTAGGCTCTGGAAAGTGGAACTCGACTTTGTAGTCAAGCCACTTCTGTGGCAGATCCGCTGGCTTCACATTATCATCATCCGTCGCCACATTCTTTCCCTTGCCCTTCCCCTTGGCAACTTCTTTATGGGCCTTTGACATCGCCTGGCCTTTAACCTTATCTTGTGCAGCCTTGCTCCCAGTCTTCCTTGCTGCTTTCATCTGCTTTTCATACAGCTCATACTTCTTGTTCATCTCCTTCCTCTTCTGCTCATACCCACTCTCAAAGTCATCAAAATTGCCACGGTAAACATGCAGACTCTTATCATGCAGATGTATGATATCATTGCACACTGTGTTCAAGAAGTCCCGGTCATGGGAAACTACAATAAGGGTCTTCTTCCACTGCGAGCACAGGTATTGCTCCAACCAAAGCACAGCTCGGAGGTCAAGATGGTTAGTAGGCTCATCAAGGAGCAGCAACGTTGGCTGCATGAAGAGCGCACGGGCAAGCGAGATGCGCATCCTCCAGCCACCGCTGAATGACTTTGTTGACCTTGCTTGCATCGCCTGATCAAACCCCAGCCCGGCGAGGATTTTGGAGGCACGCGCACGGGCGGCATCCGAGTCACATAGATTGAGCTTCTCGTACACCTCTGCGAGCTTCTCGCTGTCGTCGGGGTCGTTGGAGGCCTCAAGCTTAGCCTGCTCGGCCCGGAGCGCCGTGAGCTCTTCGTTCGCCGCCACCACGGCATCGGTTGCCGAACGGTCGTCACCAACAATCTCCTGCTCCACAAGCAGCACATCAATGTTCTTGGGGACGGGCACCTGCCGCCAGGAGAGCAGCTTCAGGAGGGTAGATTTGCCCATGCCGTTGGGCCCCACGAGACCGTAGCGGCGGCCGTGCGAGATCCGGAGCGAGGCGCCCTTGAGCAGCTCCTTCCCGCGCGCGGAGACGGAGAAGTTGTCGAGCACGATGTCCTTGATGTTCCCGTCGACGGCGGCGTCGCCGTCGGCGGCGGATCCGGGGACGCGGGCGCCGATGACGACGGAGAAGGCGTCGCGGTCATCGCGGAGCGCCTCCCGCTTGGCGGCCTCGGCGGCCACTGCGGCCATCATCTCGCGCTTGTCCTTCTTCTTCGCGTCCTTGTCGGAGGGCGCGAGGGCGTTGAGGTCGACGGTGGCGCGGGCCGGCTTGGCCTTGGCCTTGGCCTTGGCGGTGACGGCGGCGATGTCGGCCTCGTCCTCCTCCTCGTCGGACGGGGGCAGGTCGATGTCGCCCATGTAGGAGGAGGACGCGGGCGGCGCCTTGGAGGGCTTGGAGGACTTGGGTTTGGGCGCGGGCCTGGCGTTGGGCGCCGGCTTGTCCATCGAGGCGAGCATGGCGGACACGGAGGGGGGCTTCTCCTTCTTGCCGACGGCGGAGGAGGCGTTCTTGCGACTCATGGCGGCGGCGGCGGAGGAGGAGGAGGAGGAGGAGAGACGGCGATGTGGGCTGGGGAATTTGGGTTTGGTTTCTGTTAGGAGGGTTCGAGATCGAGAGAGAGAGGGGGAGATTGTATCCTACGGTCAAAGCAAGCTGATGACTCATGACCCAGCCGTTAGATCTGAAAGGAAGGGTGAGAATCTATTCCGTCTTACACTAGTCACAATAAGGAGTAACATAGAGTAGTAACATATATATTTTACTAGTCTAATATTACTATCTCCACAGTGAATAGTAACATCGAATCTTTTATTTATGAGAAAATCTAAGTTAAAGCATGCGCATAATCGCGTTTTCGTGCGGTGCGCTACAGTTCGGAGTACAACATGCTTTTGCATATTTCGCTACGGTGTCCAGTGGCAGTGATTTGCATTTTTGCGTAGAAGCTTGCCGTGTTTTTCAACTAGCACAAATCTATTATCTATAGAATAATGTTGACTGCATGTTACGTATTAAAATTTCAGATGGCTATAGATAGGCAAGCTTTATGACAATTTAACACAATTAACAAGATAGGCAAGCACAACATATTCTGGCAATTGGGTGTTAATTTTGGCAAGCTATATGAAAAAATGACATCTCGGCATAATTAAAATTAACAATAGTGTGCAACTTTTCTTTGCATGCTATATGAAATAAAACTGACAACTCACCAGAATTAAGATGAAAATTAGTGTGTATTTTTTCGACAAGCTATACGGAGTAAAAATGCCAACTCGACAGAATTAAAATGACAACTAATCTATATTTTTTTACCTGCAAAAAAATAAATAATAAGTATTGTTTGCAAGCTATATGAAACTAAAATGGCAACTCTTGACATAAATAAAAACTAACAACTAGAATGTAAAAAAGTTGGCAACTAAATTAATTTAATCAGGACATTAAGTGACTCATAATTTGACAACTAAGTGATAGTAATCTGGCAACTATTGACAAAAAAAGAGTTGTCGAAACATGTCGACATGGGATCTAGTTTTAAAGAACTCGTCGCGGGGAAGCTAACGGTGAAAGCGGATCGTCAATTGGATTTACGGTTGAGGAGATAATACTTTTTAAAAATTCAAAGTTAGAGAAATCTTTGCTGGTGTGACGCTTTTGTATTGGTTTGCATGCATGTGAGATAACCGCCGCATGGGAAGGCGCTGGTGCGGCACCGCTGTGTAGTAGCATCCTTTATTTATTAACCTATAGACTCATTTTGTCTTGGTATCCGCTATGTTACTCCTAGCATGAGTAACATGCTAAGTTACTCAATTTCTCTCTCTTCTTATTAATTAGTTGCCACATTATATTTCTTGCTTAGGTGACATCTATGTTACTTTCATTGTGGGTAGTCTTAGGGGACCACCTTTTTTACACAGTACAAACACAATCGTTTATGTGGACGCGCATACATTTATGAGATCTCTACAATTATTCCTTGAAGTCGTACGCTTCGTCGATTTTAAACCCACCAAATCCCAGAAATCGGCACCCCAACTCCCTGATCCCGGTGGTTTTTACCCTTGCGGTCGTATCCAAACACAGGAAGACGGGGATTGGTGAGTCAGCGAGGCTTTGCGGGGCCTGCTCGATCGCTGGAAGCTCATAATGGTTGAGACAAACCAGCTCGCATCGCTTCCCTCAAAAAAAGAGATCAGCTCGCATCGCTCCTCGCTTACTTTGCCCCTTCCTGTCCTCTCCCGGCGCACCAGCTTCCCCTTGCAGCGGCAATGACGACCCTGGGTGGATGATCGCAGCGAGCTTTGACGACCACGCCGACGGTAATTGAACCGGTGAGTCATCCTCTTCATCTGTGGTTGATCTGAGGTCTTTTCTTCTTCCCACCTTGTCGTGGTTTCTATCACGGCATATGTCCTCGTGCAAGGACTTAGGTGTGAGGCCATCACAACTATGTGGCGGCTTGAGAGGGGTTGGTCGGAATCGAGAGACGTGAGTTTACCCGGGTTCGGCCTCTCCCATGGAGGTAAAGCCTACGTCCTGCTTGTGTTTCATTGATGAAGATGATGATCTCGATATAAGGGTGCGGAATCGCTGCCTCTAATCTTCAGGGTGTCTAATTTGTCTATCTCCAATGACTTGAACTTGTCATGGCTCAACCTAACTTGTGATTTGTCCCTCTTGGGGCGCCTTATCCCTCCTTATATATGTGAAAGGGGTAGGTTTACATGGAGAGTCCTACTAGGAGTAGGAATATGACTAGTCTCTCTTGAATCCTAATCCGGGTTTTGTTTCCTTCTTGTGAGAGTCTTTCCTCTTCTTTGGGCCTTCTCTTTGTGAGCCGGCCCTCCTGGTCTCTCTATGAGTCACCTTATGCCAGGGTGCACGCCGGGCCTTGGGCCTTCGTCGTTTGTCTGAGTCACCTGCGGGGTCATGTATGAGCCGCCCGCCATGTCACTGATGAGTCGCGAGTGAATCTCCAAGTCCCAGTCGGGTCATACTTCAAGTCGGGTTACACCGCGGGGTATATTTCCGACATTATCCCCCAGGTTAGCTGGAATTTATTCATGGTAAGCTCCTGGAATAAAAATAATTATTATGTTAAGGGACCGACTTGCTCCTTGGCCACCTTATTTCAATGAAGTAGCTTCTCGAAAATCCTGGTTTCTTCGAGCCGTATTCACAATCATCTTGCAGGTACGTGTCCTTTGTAACAAAATACATATGCCATTGAATCGGCCTCCAATGCTTTGGCTTGATGAACATATTAGACTTAAAATACCCATCTGGTGCTGAGCCAGCTTTGAATACTTCCGGCTTGAATATGTTTAGAACTTATCAGGCTGCGATCGTCGAAGTTGTCGGGTTATGTTTGATAATGCCGGGTCAAACAACTGAACTCCAATTGACTTGATCAAATTATTGAAGATAAAGAAATTTGTGTGATGTTGAGCCGGTCTTTTAATGCTTCAACTAGATAAAAATATGCTGAGTCGGTCTCTCAATGCTTCAGCTCCATGACGAAATGAAAAGTGCTCTTCAATTTTTTGACATATCCATATTACATGTAGCCCCCAAGCTCCAAGTTTATCAGTTCGTGATGACTTGGTGGTTTCCAATGATATCTTTGACCATGTAGTCCCCAAGTGTCGGGTTGTCTTGCCTGCAGTAGCCTGGGACTTGTAATCATCTTATATTTATAAAGCTTCAGCTGGTGTAGCCCCAAGGGCCGACTCATCAGTGTGTGATGGGTCGGGTCTTCAATTTGGACCTTATGATCTGTAAAACAATTGAGTGTTGTAGCCCCCAAGTGCCGGGTTGTCTTGCCTGCAGCATCCTGGGACTTTAGAAATTTTGATCTGAGTATTGTAGCCCCCAAGTGTCGGGTCGTGTGCCTGCAGCGACTCGGGACAATTCCTTCCACTGTAGAATAAAATCATATCCACTCTGTGAAGTGATGATCCCTTCGTGATGAAAGTAATCCTTGATCGTGGCTGTAACCCGACAAATATATCCTTGAGAAATCCATATGTTTGAGAAATCCATAAGTGTTGTAATTTAATACAGAGCACAAGTTGAAGAAATCCAAGAGCCAGTCAATTAGACAATTCGGCATTATATGTAATAGGGCGGCTCTTCGCAAATAGTCAATTCTTTCGGCCTGTCTTAAAAACCCAAATTATTTAACACTCCTCATGATAAACCATGATGAAAATCCAGCCATATTGGCTATCAAAGATTAATTTGCCCATGCAGAAATTTATGCTTTGACCCGGTTTGAAGACCGGCATGGTATGTATGTATGATGCATGATGCAATGCAAGATGATGCATGTATATGAGAAGATAATATTGAATCTTACTTCAATGAAACTAGCATGATAGCCATTGGTTTATCCTTGCTCTTTGTAAGCCGGCCCTTACATGACCCAATCGATGTTTTAACCTAATAAGTTCAGACATGAATTATTGAGAGTACACGGGGTCAGAGTTGCATCATGCAGACGGGCAGGTTTAACCAAGTTTCAAAGAAGGCGGCTTAATAGCCCATGGAGTATCCTCGCTTTCTGTAAGGGGGCTCCCACATGACCCAATCGATGTTTTAACCTGGATAAGTTTAGGGTCCATGTGGATTGACTTATCGAGAGTACACGGGGTTCGGAGTAGCATCTTCCGAACAGGAAGGTTTAACCATGAATTTTTGCCAATAAGGCAGGACACTCATGTTTGAACTGCGCATCGTGGCAACTAGCCCTCTTTGGTCACCTTTAATTTTTCCCGTCAATGAAGCACGACATCCATGTTTGAACGGTCGCATCATGGCGGCCCGTCCTCTTGGGCGACTTTAAAATGCCCAACAATAAAGCAGGGCACCCATGTTTGAACTGTCGCATCATGGCGGCTCGTCCTCTTGGGCGACTTTTAAATCTTTCGCCAATGAGGCAACAGCCCCGAGACCAAGTTAACTTTACTGTAATGACCCGAGATTATTGAATAATTCAGCCTAGTTGAATTTTCTGAGCCATGATTGTGTAGCCCCCGAGTGTTAAGTCGGCTCAAGGAGGCGGCTTGAAATCTCCATACTTGACTGTGGCATAAGCCGACGGAGAAAGATACCGGTACCCGCTCCATCTCCGAGATATAAAGCCACGTTTGGTAAAGAAGAATTCTCCTGCATAAAAATATTGCAAGTCAAAGCAATTGTTCTTGGACAAATAACATGTACTAAAAAGTAGATAAAATGAATAGCACCTGATGTGTTGATGTAGATTGGACCGTGAGGACGGCGGCTTGCGCACTTGTGTTGAGCGGCTTTTATAAGTGAGCACTGCACGATATGTTGATGTCATGTGGACCGCGAGGATGGCGTCTTGCATCCATTTGTTGGACGACTTACAGACTAGCACTGCACCGACGGGTTGATGTAAACCGAACCATGGGGGCGGGTCTTGCACGCGTCTGTTGGGCGGCTCGTATAGACAATTACTGCACCGACATATTGAGTTGAATGTGAGAGTTGTCTGGCAACTTGATACGGACGCGAGAGTCGGTTGTGGTGTTGTAAACCGCCTTGGTTGCGTGGACGTGAGGGTTGACTGTTTTTTTATAAGCTGGCGCTGATGGCGAGTTGATCACCATATTGTAAGCCGGTGCGCGAGTCCTTTGAGTAATGCAACATGGATGAACACTGGTGCAAAAAAATGCTGGCACACGCTCCATCTCCAGGATATAATGCCATCTTTGGAGTCAAGAATTATCCTGCGTATTTTTTTTAAAAAAATAGAGTAATTGTTCGCTGATTAATATGTATGGAAAACAGAGAGGGCAAATAGCACCTAGTATTTTCTATCAGATGAACGTAGATGCTGATAATTTTTTCGGTAGTAGTTGATCTGGTCTTGGATTGTCCGAGTGATTTCTCCGTGTGATATTGTAGCCGGGTACTTTCCAAACAATATACCGGTATTCCCTTCATTCCTTAAAGTAGTACGTATATAGTTTCAATCTCAGATAACAAGGAGTGTGTTGGCGTTCACTTTTGGATGAGCATAGCCCTGCCTCCTTGGTTGTGACGACGGGTAGGACATGAGGCCAATAAGGCGGACTGGCAAGGTGCGCGGCTGACGACGGGTTGATGGCTATACTTTTCGCCCCTCGTTGATTATCCCAAGTGAAAGGTGGAGATTTATTCAGCAGCAGATTTCCCTTAGACGGGGATTGCAAGGTTTATCAAATCAGGAGGACTCCGATGATCAACAAGTAGGTGTCCGCTGCTGTGGCGCTAGCAAAAGACGTGGACCTGCACACACAACAAATAACTTTACTCCCAACGAGTTCAGAGAGGTTGTCAATCTCTCCGGCCTTCTAGTTTGCAAATGATCAAAACACAAGCAGGAATAGTGATAGTGACTGCAACGGAAAAGTAAATAAAAACAGTAAATGGTGAAGGTGTAAACAATGATGGAAATATGGACCAGAGTCCCATGATGTTCACTAGTGATGTCTCTCTCCCAAAAGACAATAAACAACTATGCTGGGTAAACAAATTACAGGTGGGCAATTGACAGAATTATAAACACACCGCAATGCTAATCATGCTACAAGAAAGTTAGAGGCTCAAAAGTAATGGCCAGTACGCCAACACAACTAGACCATTTATCCATCAACATATACTCTCTAATCATCCATCTTGAGATATCTATCCAGAACATCTCACTGTTATTAAGTTGCGAGCCCCAGCCAAAGTGTAAACTCAAAGCAACGAACAACTACATTAAGGAAGATTGCGTAAGGTAAACAATCCTTGTAACCGTGGTCACAAGCACGGTTGTTTTCTCCCTAGTGGCAACAACACATCCCCTAGTCTCATGTTTCTGTCACCCAAGCTAGACATCAGGGGGCATGAACCCACAATCATGCATAACGCTCCCTCTTGGAGTTACAATCTACTACTCGGTCAAAACAATAAAAAGCAACGGAGAACATGCATGAATTACTCAAGAACATAATATAAAAGGAGAACCAAATATATAACTCATCACAATCTGAACATAATCTCATAATGCATCGGATCCCAGCAAACCAAGCATAGCAACAACAGATGAATTACATAGATGCCTTGATCATGTAGGGCAGCTCACAAGGGCTAAGCATTGAAGCACAAGATTGGAGAGAAGACATCACATAGCTACTGGTCATGAACTCATGGTCCAAGGAGGACTACTCACGGCACGTCCAGGAAGCGTCCATGGTGGTGGAGAAGCTCCCGGAGGTCAATCCTCCCTTCGGCAGGGTGCCGGAAAGAGGTCTTCTAACGCTCCCGATCTCGGGAGCGCTGCAGCGGCGGAACGATGGAGAAATTCGCGATTCTGGATCTGTTAATAGGGTTTTCTCTCGGAGAGGTAAATATAGGACGAAGGAGGGCACCGGCAGAGGTGGGCCCCACCCAGGCGACCTGGTGGCGCGACCAGGAGGTGGGCCGCGTAGGGAGGCCGCCTGGGCGAGCCCTGGCTCCCCTCTGGCCCACCTTTGGTGCTCGTGAATCTTCTGTCACGCTGGTTTTGACATATTTTTCTCGGGATTTTTGGGGCTCTATAAATTGAGGTAAAAGTCCGTGCAAAAAAGACATCAACAGATAGAAGGTGGCACTGGGTGCACTGAGTTAGTAGGTTAGTCCAAATATGTGTAAAAAGGTATAAAAGTGTAGCAAAACATATAACAATGTCACCCAAAAGATCATGGAACAAACATAAATTATAGATACTTTTGGGACGTATCAACACCCCCAAGCTTAATTCCTGCTCGTCCTCGAGTAGGTAAATAATAACACAAATAATTTATGTGGTGACATGCTAAGACACATATAAGAACTTCAAAGTAAAGCAAGTAATATATGCAATTCAAGTCAAGATAATAACAAGCAAGAGTCTATATTTAGTATTGAAATTAACAAAGTAACAACATAAAGGTGCAAGAGCTCTCGCTGTTCGTGACTCAAATGTATCCAAATGGTGTTTGCGTGCAAGAAGTGGGAGATGGGTTTAGAGCATAAAAATATTTTAATTGAGAACTCGATCTACTAAAACTTCACACTTGGTCTCCTTCGGAATTCTATTTTGACTCATCCCCAGACCACTAGTGAGACACAAGTCAAAATGATCCTCTCCCTTTCGACTTTGAGCACTCATGCAATGGATGAGCGCAAACAAGATATGTTGGCACTTAGGATGGCAAAGAGAATAATGATGGGGAAGGAAGACAAAAAAGGTGTGAGAGGCTCGCATCAATGAGGACAACCATAGGCTAGAGAAAGCCAAATAATATATATGATGTGAGGAGTAGGGATTGCCATGCAAGAATGCACATATGAGCTAAGGTAAGCTCTTCAATGGAACAAGTGTGGGTGCATCCAACTAGCTTGCTCATGAAGACCTAGAGCTCATTTGAGGAGACTCATCATTGAATATACAAGCCAAGATCTATAGTGTAAGGGTCCCCACATAGTTATGCATGAATGATAATCTCTATGGAGTAGAAATATAACAGTGGAGTACGAGTGTGGATCTTTCAAAAGGAATAGTAGTGTTGCCCCCTTCTCTCTTCTTTTTTGTGGCCTCTTTGGCTCTTTCTATTTATCTCTCATTTTTCCTCTTTGGGATCTTTTCATTTGTCCTCTTTTGGGATCTTTCAATATGTCCTCTTTGGGATCTTTTACTCAAAACTCGCCGGATGTTGGGGAACATCGCATGGGAAACAAAAAAATTCCTACGCGCACGAAGACCTATCATGGTGATGTCCATCTACGCGAGGGGATGAGTGATCTACGTACCCTTGTAGATCGTACAGCAGAAGCGTTGGTGAACGCGGTTGATGTAGTGGAACGTCCTCACGTCCCTCGATCCGCCCCGCGAACAATCCCGCGATCAGTCCCACGATCTAGTACCGAACGGACGGCACCTCCGCGTTCAGCACACGTACAGCTCGACGATGATCTCGGCCTTCTTGATCCAGCAAGAGAGACGGAGAGGTAGAAGAGTTCTCCGGCAGCGTGACGGCGCTCCGGAGGTTGGTGATGACCTTGTCTCAGCAGGGCTCCGCCTGAGCTCCACAGAAACGCGATCTAGAGGAAAAACCGTGGAGGTATGTGGTCGGGCTGCCGTGGAAAAGTCGTCCCAAATCAGCCCTAAAACCTCCGTATATATAGGTGGGAGGGAGGGGACCTTGCCTTGGGGCTCAAGGAG
The DNA here is from genome assembly GCF_904849725.1 of Hordeum vulgare subsp. vulgare. Taxonomy (NCBI): domain Eukaryota; kingdom Viridiplantae; phylum Streptophyta; class Magnoliopsida; order Poales; family Poaceae; genus Hordeum; species Hordeum vulgare. The sequence continues at coordinate 501,617,221 of NC_058518.1, forward strand.
CCCCAAGGGGGTCGGCCGAGCCAAGGGGGGAAGGCTCCCCCCCCAAACCGAGTTGGACTTGGTTTGGTGGGTGGGAGTCCTTCCTTCCCTTCCCACCTCCTCTTTTTTTTCTTTTCTCTTTGATTTTCTTTCCTAGGCGCATAGGGCCCTTTTGGGCTGTCCCACCAGCCCACTAAGAGCTGGTGCGCCACCCTCAAGGCCTATGGGCTTCCCCGGGGTGGGTTGCCCCCCCCGGTGAACTCCCGGAACCCATTCGTCATTCCTCGTACATTCCCGGTAACTCCGAAAACCTTCCGGTAATCAAATGAGGTCATCCTATATATCAATCTTCGTTTCCGGACCATTCCGGAAACCCTCGTGACGTCTGTGATCTCATCCGGGACTCGGAACAACATTCGGTAACCAACCATATAACTCAAATACGCATAAAACAATGTCGAACCTTAAGTGTGCAGACCCTGCGGGTTCGAGAACTATGCAGACATGACCCGAGAGACTCCTCGGTCAATATCCAATAGCGGAACCTGGATGCCCATATTGGATCCTACATATTCTACGAAGATCTTATCATTTGAACCTCAGTGCCAAGGATTCATATAATCCCGTATGTCATTCCCTTTGTCCTTCGGTATGTTACTTGCCCGAGATTCGATCGTCAGTATCCGTATACCTATTTCAATCTCGTTTACCGGCAAGTCTGTTTACTCGTTCCGTAATACAAGATTCCGCAACTTACACTAAGTCACATTGCTTGCAAGGCTTGTGTGTGATGTTGTATTACCGAGTGGGCCCCGAGATACCTCTCCGTCACACGGAGTGACAAATCCCAGTCTCGATCCATACTAACTTAACGAACACCTTCGGAGATACTTGTAGAGAATCTTTATAGTCACCCAGTTACGTTGCGACGTTTGATACACACAACGTATTCCTCCGGTGTTAGTAAGTTATATGATCTCATGGTCATAGGAATAAATACTTGACACGCAGAAAACGGTAGCAACAAAATGACACGATCAACATGCTACGTCTATTAGTTTGGGTCTAGTCCATCACGTGATTCTCCTAATGACGTGATCCAGTTATCAAGCAACAACACCTTGTTCATAATCAGAAGACACTGACTATCGTTGATCAACTGGCTAGCCAACTAGAGGCTTGCTAGGGACAGTGTTTTGTCTATGTGTATCCACACATGTAAATGAGTCTTCATTCAATACAATTATAGCATGGATAATAAACGATTATCTTGATACAGGAATTATAATAATAACTATATTTATTATTGCCTCTAGGGCATAATTCCAACAAGGTCTCCATATGAAAATCATCATCTGAAGAATTTGCTGGAGACCTGAGGAAATGCTTGATAGGACGCAAGCTAATGATTGATGAAATAGAAATATTTCACACGTCCTTACATTTCTGTTATGATGAAATTACTGGTCTGATGAAATTAGTATCATATTCTTCAAATCTGAAGCATATGAGATGGTAAGCTGTACTAATTCATCTGCAGGATGACAAACCCAAGAATACCGAGTGGGTTCTTGATAGTGGCTGCACACATCACATGACTGGTGATAAAAGCTTACTGATGAATATGCCACTAACTCCGTCACCTCTGAAGCAAATCACATATGCTGACAAAGGTAAAAGCAAGGTATTGAGACTTGACAAAGTGGCTATTTCCAAGGATAGACATATGGACAAAGTGATGCTTGTTGAATCCCTTGGTTTTAACCTTATGTCAGTCTCGATGCTTTGTGATCTTGATATGATTGTTATCTTTGGTAGATATAGATGTGTAGTCATCATGGAATCTGACAGATCCAAAGTCTTCGAAGGTGTAAGAAGAGGGGATTTGTACATTGTTGATTTCTCTACAGGTCCTCAACCAGCCACTTGCTTACTAGCAAAAACCTCAGAAGGATGGCTGTGGCACCGAAGACTAGGTCATGCAGGCATGAGGAATTTGCACACGCTCGCGAAGAAGAAGCATGTCATCGGCATCGAATCAGTCAAATTCCTCAAGGATCATCTCTACAGTGCTTGTGAATCTGGGAAAATGACCAGATCCAAGCATCCCTCTAAAACCATCATGACCACTACACGTCCATTCGAATTGCTTCATATGGATTTATTTGGACCTACTCACTATGCCACACTAACCAATGCAGCATCTTTATATGGCTTCGTCATAGTTGATGATTATTCCAGATATACTTGGGTGCATATCATAGTGTATAAAACTGAAGTGCAGGAAATCTTCAAACGATTTTCTTCAAGGGCCTCGACGAACTTTGGCATCAAGATCAAACATATCAGGAGTGATAATGGAACCGAGTTCAAAAACACTGGTCTTGATGATTATCTTGATGAACTTGGTATTACTCACGAGTTATCTGCTCCTTATACTCCTCAGCAGAATGGTGTCGTCGAAAGGAAGAACATGACTCTGGTTGAAATGGCGAGAACTATGCTTGAAGAATATCAGACTCCTCGTCGCTTTTGGCCTGAAGCAATCAACACTGCTTGCCATATCATCAACAGGGTATATCTTCACAAATTCCTCAAGAAAACCTCATATGAACTCCTCACTGACAAGAAACCCAATGTAAGTTATTTCAAAGTCTTCGGTGCAAAATGCTGGATTAGATATCCTCACCATAGCTCAAAATTTGCACCTAAGGCACATGAGGGTTTTATGCTCGGTTGTGGAAAGGACTCGCACACTTACAGAGTCTTCCACCACTATCACAACAAAGTTGTTGAGACTGTAGATGTGCGGTTTGATGAAACTAATGGCTCGCAAAGAGAGCAATTGCCTTCTGATCCAGATAAGCTGTCTCCTGAGGAAGCAATAAAGCTCAAGCCTACTGAAGACATTGTCCCCATTGAGGAAATTGGTGAAGAAACGATTCCCATCGCTGATAAAAACCAAGAAGATGCTCCTGAGGAAATTGCACCAGCCCCAATTCCTCAGCCCAGATAAAATCCTCAACCAGCTCATCCGAGGATTGCGAACGAAGTAGAACTTGACAAAATCCTAAACGACATCAACGCGCCAGGTCCTCTCACTCGCTCAAAAGCTTCACACTTAGTTAACTTTTGTGGGCACTTTTCCTTTGTATCCATCACAGAACCCTCAAAAGTTTCTGAGGCTTTTTTGGAACCGGAGTGGATCCAAGCTATGCAAGACGAACTTCTTCAATTCAAGCTGAATGACGTATGGGAGCTCGTCAAACGACCAGATCCTCGCAAGCACAACATCATCGGCACCAAGTGGATTTTCTGAAACAAGCAAGATGAGGGCGGTCAAGTGGTGAGGAACAAGGCACGACTTGTAGCCCAAGGCTACACCCAGGTTGAAGGAATAGATTTGGATGAAACTTTTGCACCTGTTGCTAGACTTGAAGCTATTCGAATATTACTTGCTTATGCTAATCATCATAACATCACGTTATATCAAATGGATGTGAAAAGTGCATTCCTCAATGGTAAGCTTGAGGAAGAAGTATATGTTGCTCAGCCTCCAGGTTTTGAGGATCCAAAGAATCCAGACAAAGTCTTCAGACTCAAAAAGGCTCTGTATGGCCTCAAGCAAGCCCCTCGGGCATGGTATGATACATTGAAGGAATTCCTCATGAAGAAAGGCTTCAAACCTGGTTCACTCGATCCAACTCTTTTCACAGAATCCTATGATAATGAGCTGTTTGTATGTCAAATATATGTCGATGATATCATATTTGGCTGTACTGACAAAAGATACAGTGATGAATTTGCCTACATGATGAGTGAAGAATATCAGATGTCCATGATGGGGGAGCTGAAATTCTTCTTAGGTCTTCAAATTCGTCAACAAAGCAATGGAATCTTCATATCACAGGAGAAATACCTCAAGGATGTTCTGAGGAAATTCGACATGCACGAATGCAAAGGTGCCAAGACTCCGATGCCTACCAACGGCCACCTCGGCACTGATGAAAATGGTAAAGATTTCGATCAACAGGTATACCGTTCTATGATTGGCTCCTTATTGTATCTATGTGCATCTAGGCGAGATATAATGCTTAGTGTTTGCATGTGTGCACCTTTTCAAGCAAAACCGAAGGAATCACACCATAAGGCTGTGAAACATATTCTTCGATACTTAGCTCACACACCAACACTAGGATTATGGTATCCCAAGGGCTCCAATCTTCATCTGGTAGGGTATTCTGATTCAGACTATGCTGGTGACCGTGTGGATCGCAAGTCAACATCTGGCACATGCCATTTCCTCGGAAGATCACTAGTTTGCTGGTCCTCAAAGAAGCAGAACTGCGTATCACTCTCCACTGCCGAAGCTGAGTACATTGCTGTGCTCAATTGCTATGGATGAAGCAAACCCTCAAGGACTGCGGCATCAACATGGAGAATGTGCCTCTCTACTGTGACAATGAGAGTGCTATCAAGATTGCATACAACCCAGTACAACACTCGAAGACCAAGCACATCCAGATTCGTCATCATTTTCTTCGGGACCATGTCCTCAAGGGCAATATCCTCATCGACCATGTGAAGACTGATGATCAACTGGCAGATATCTTCACTAAGCCCTTGGATGAGAAAAGGTTTTGGAAGTTGCGGTGTGAGCTAAATATCTTAGAGTCCTCAAATGTTTTGTAAAAACATGCACACGTCCTAACACTTATGCAAAGTTGATGACTTAGATGTGCAACACATGATGAATCGATTTTCTTCAACTGATGAAGAATGTCACTCTGAATGTGAAGAAATTAACAAAGAAATTGATTCTCAGGGCCCTACGACAATTGTACGCGGCGTCTGTAATCAACATTCTTATATGGTGGGTAACGCCACCGTCCAATGTGAAATTCCTCAAGTTGATTTTCTTCAAATGATCAATTTCCTCACAATGCGTTTTTCTTCAAAACAGCTGTTCTTCATTGTGATGATTTATTACAAAATCTTCAAAAACACTTGATGACTTTCATGTGACTAGATAGACTGTGATTTCTAGTCCTCAACAGCATTCACTTATTGCTATTTCTTCAAGTTGATGTTTCTGCTAAGTGAATGTGATCGGACCCTACTTTCCCTCTATGCTATACTTATCCAGTCTATTCAATTCTTCATATGCGTTCTACTTGAAACTTTGTTCAAAATCCTCACTGCATCCTTGTCAGCTGATGATTTTGTAATGAAAATACTCAAATCTTCAAAAATTGTTTCTTTAAAGACACAGTAACTGAACCCCCACTTCCCACGATCGGATAACCACGATCTCCACTATCTCCACCGCATCGTATGGGAGCTACACGTGTCCTGCGGAGACGTAGAGGCAGGGGCTATTTGGTCCGACATTCTCGCGCCAAGAGTAACTTTTGGCTAAAAATATGTCCCTATCGCCCTCGGCATCCTCTTCTTCGCCTCATCGCTCTCCTGCCACAGCACACTCCACCGAACCCTAGCGCCACCGCTGGTTGTCTCGTCGCCGGTCAGGAAGAGCTTCACTGCCTCAACTTCTCTGTCGCCGGAACCACGCCGGAGTCGGACCATCTTCGTCCGCCGCCGCCGTAGACGTCCTCTGTAGCCGAGTTAGGGTGCATTGGACACTCGAACGAAGAGCCTCTCCAACACAACTTTCTGTGTTCTTCGTGCGCACCTTCCAAGGTAAATATATCCCATTTTTACAGCAGATTAGATCTAAAATTCTACATCTTCTATGTGAAATCTGTTTTTCCTCAAGATACGATGCGCACATGATTCCTGAAACACTACCTATCACCACAATCATTGATGAACTATGCTAAGTATCTAAGACTTTCACGAGATTCCTCAATTGTGCGAATTTTCGGATCTGTACAACTCTGGAACCCAAGAACAATATGCTTAGGCAAATTCCTCAACCACTGGTTATATTCCTCAAACTGTCAAACTTTTCCATTTTTCTTCAAATCCGAGAACGCATATGACCTCTCCAAATTCCTCGCAACCATACTCTGTTCACAGGTACACACATGTCAGTTGATGAATCTCTCGGTTCTCATCACATTAACTCATTTGTAGCGTTTCTGGAAGAAACTCTTCAAGGCTCATCAGAATCCTCAAGAGTTCAAAATCATCAGCAAAATCCTCAACTGAAGAAAATGGAGGAAGAAAGAAAACAGAAGGGAGGAAAGAAACTTGAGCAAAACACAGCTGCTGATATCCCTGAGGACATTTACTTGGACTATTGCACACCTGATGAAAATGAGACAATGGCCAAGAGAAAGATACGGCTACAGAAGATTGAACGCTGATGGGAGAAGGAATGGAAGGAGTACAGGTTTGTGACTCCCAAATACGTGAAGAAATTCGCTCTGAAGCCTCCTGGTAGAAGGGCACCACTTGAGGATCATCAAGTAGCACATCCCTCAAGTCTCATGACCATTGATGACTATCCAGATGAGAAAGAAAAGCATCTGGCCAAGCTCAAGAAGCAGGCAGAAGCTGCAGTGAGGAAATTTAATGAATCCTCAGCTGTTGCCTCAGGTGCTGCTAATTCCTCAGCTGCAGAAACCTCAGGCTCAGAAATTCCTCAAATGCAGTCTGTGCCATCAAAGCCAAGGGCTCCAAAGCCTCAAGAGAAGTCTGCTCAGGCTTCTGTCACAAAACCCTCAACACCAAAACCCTCATTGCCAAAACCTTCAACACCAAACCATCAGCGCCAAAACCATCAGTACCAATCTCCTCAGCACCAAAATCCTCATCTCCAACTCCAAAGCCTCAAGAGAGACAAGTACAGAAGCAAGTCATAAAGCCTACGACCGCGAGCTCCAGCTCCTCACTCCCAGCTGCAACCAGCTCAGAGACAAAGTCTTCAACACCTCCTGCGAAGACTTTGGTAACTGCTGAACGTGCACCTCTGCCCAGCCCCAGCAAAATCATCACAGTCCCGTCTGCATCAAAGGGAAGTGATGAATATGATGATGAAACTCTGCAAGCCATCATCAGAAACAAGCAAGAAAGAGTAGCTCAAGCATCAGGCAGTGCTATTCCTCTGGCCATGGACCCCAAAGTCCTCCTTGACTACATCAATATCTGGTATGAGGACCCAAACACTCCTATTGATGATCTAAAGCTTCCGCCTGGCATCAGTCACATGGTGACCACTTTCATCAATGAAGCCAAGTGGAAAGAACAGCAGGCCAGACATGCCAAAGTTGCAAAGATCAAAAAGGAGAAATTCCTCAGGCAAAATCTCCTCAAACTGACTCCTGATGCACTGGTGACAACACAGGCAGAGCTGCAAAAATTGACTGACAAGTACGCCAAGCTGTCAGATCGCAAAAACCTCAAGAGCAATTTCATCAAGCTGGCCACTAGTGCTGGTGATGACTACAACAAGAGAACCGCACCCCCAGCACCAACTCCTCAGCCCTTGGTTGAGGAGCCAGCAGATGAATCTCCTCAGGAGGAGGAAACTCCTCAAGCTGAGGAAGTACACCAAGAGCGCCGTGTTGATGAATCGGCCATTGAAGAAATCATCATGGAAACTCCAACTGATGAACTTGTTGCCACTGATGAGACTGCTCCTGTTCCAGCTGCTTCATCAAAGCAGGCCGATGACTCTGTTCTAGCTGGTACCTCAATACCAGCTGAAGAAACTGTAGAAAGAACACCTTCACCAAAAGCTTCAAAGGTGAAGAAGATAATCCCGTCTGCATCAGACGTGAAGAAAACAAGGGCTGCTGAAAAGGAAGCCAAGAAGAGAAAAGCCTCCTGAGCAGTAGAAGAAACAGAGGCAAAGCGCCTCAAAGAAATTGAAGAAACTGCTCCTCTGGACCCGGTGCCTCTCAATGTCGCCCCTTCCTATGAGATGGTCGTCATTGATGACCCAGCTATGAAGGCTGATGAGGAAATGAAGGATGTCGCCCCTGAGGAACACACTGACAAGGAAATTCAGATAGACGACAGTCCTCAACCTCTCATTCCTCAGACAGAAAATGTTCAAGCATCAGCTGCACCTGCTGATGAAACCGCCTCTGCCACAAAGCCAGTTGAAGAAAAACAAGCTGAAAATCCTCAAGCTGACGAAATTCAACACTATGTGCAGACTCCTCAAGATGAAGAACACGCCGATCCAACTCCTTCAACTGAGAAAGAAGCAGAAATTCTCAGCCTGAAGCTCAGCCAGAGCAAGCACCATCCCCTCTGCCTGAAGTACGAGCTGCTGAAATTCCTCACCCTGAGGAAAATGCTGAAGAAAATGCACCCGCCCAAGACAATGCATTCATTGTGCTTAACCCAGAGAATGCTATGGTTGTCTCCCCCCGTATTCCTCAGCAAAATCTTCAGCCAGTTCAGCGTCAGCCATTCTCCAAGCGTCCAAAGTTTCAGAAAGAAAATTTCTTTGAAGAACGCATGTACTTCATCGGAGAGAACCCTTATGACAAGCCTCAAATGAGGCATCTGAAGTTTTGGACAAGGACTCAGATGAACTACTATGCCTCTGTGCTCTGTGGACGAAACAAGATATTCCAGCACAGGCATATTCCTCATGTTGAGCTTTAAGCGATACCTTGCCTGGAGCCAGTCCTCAGTGTACTCCACGATGCAGGTTTGCTTCCAATGTGCTCAGACATATCAGACTGGAACATCGAGCTTATTCTTCAGTTCTATGCCACTCTTCACATATCTGGCAACCCTGAAGACATCAACACTTGGGTGTTTGACTGGATGTCACAAAACACTCACTACAAGGCTCCTCCTTCTGAACTCCTCAGAGAACTACCCGTATCAATTCCCTCAGATGGGCTGTAAAGCTTTATGGTGAGCGTGAGCTGCCAAATGGAATGATGGAAGTCCTCATGAAGCCTTTGGCTGAAGGCAAATCTTTAAGAACAACCTTCCTTATCCACGAGCTCAAGTACACACCCCAGTCTGTCTACAGAATCCTCTGCAGTGTGCTCGCACCGATCAAAGGCCATGACGATGAAGAAGATGTTGTAGACTTGAAGCAATACTGAGACTCGTCCAGCAAGCCCCGTTCCTCCTCGCGTGCTGAATACCAGAGAGCTCCTCCTCAGTCTTCACCAGAAGGTGGATCGCAACCACAAATGGGTCAAACGCCAGTTTGGTGCCATTGTGACCCTCACTGAAACACAGAACTCTGTGAAGATTAACCATCACTATCTGCATGAGGTTTTCGATCGCACCTGGGCTACATTTGCACATCTGAAGACTCGGACTGAGCTTGAAGAAATGAACTTTGAGCGAGACTTTGACTGGTCGTGGCCTCCCAAGAAGAAGTTCAGGCCCATTCCAGTGCCAGACCTTGAAGACAGTTCCATTTCTTCATTCCGCACTACTGAATCTGATGAAGAACAGCTCGACACTGCAACCGGCCCAAGGAAGAAGACTACTCCCAAGAAGCATCACGGCTCTTCCTCAACCGCCCAGAAATGAAGTCTTCATGGGCGTTAGTCCTCAGTTTGTCCCTTTTTGTCACTTGATGACAAAGGGGGAGAAACTCGAGAGTTAGTCTTCAAGCGGGATATTTTTGGGGCTTATAAACTATATTTAAGTTACAAACTCTTGGCTCTTCTGAAGTTTTTATGTAATGAGTTGTAACTTAAGCCCAATGGTACTTTGACGCTTTTGAACATTTTTCTTCGCATGCTTATTCCTCAAGTTTTAATGCACGCATGCTGGAATTCATCAGATACCATTTGCCATCATGCATCTTCATTTTCTTCATATGGTATGTTATATGTATGCATGATTTACAAGACTCAGGGGGAGATCTCCATGATATAAATCATCAATGTGCATTTGCTGTGAAAAGCAAAATCCTCAAGATATGCACATCTTCAGGGGGAGTCTCTCTGAATCTTGTTTTCAAATTCCTCAAATGAGTATTTACACTTCACATTTTTAATCCCTGTTGAAGACTTAACCTAATTGTCATCAACCACCAAAAAGGGGGAGATTGTAAGTACATCTAGTGCCCCTTAGTGATTTTGGTGGTTTGAAGACTTATAGGTTAAGTATCTAATGTGTTTGTGAGTGTACACATGATCTATAAGTCATTGAGGAGTTTGAGATATTTGAAGAATATCGACCCCTAAATTATATGTCTTTAGTTGAAGAAATTGGTGTGAAGCTGAAGAAATGAATCGCGAAGAATATGCGATGAAATTAATATTCCTCATGAAGATACAGATATTGAGAAGTCCGGTGGTTCCTGAAGAAAATCATTCTGAAGAATTTGAAGCATGAAGATTTACACTTTCTGTTTTACTTTCTTTGCATTTGAGTAATAGGAACACCGTACTGTTAAAGGGGGTCGAAGTTACACTATGGAATGAATTTCCTCATGATGCTCAACCCAAGCCTAATCCTATCAAAAGCCTCAAGTGAGGAATATGAGTGACATGAGGACTCTCACAGTTGAGGGTTCTGACCGTTTCGATAACCGCGCCAAGTCACTGGCCTTATCCACTCCAACAGTCATATTATTTAAGGGCATTAGTGTCAAATCATGTCGGGATGCTCCCAGGCTATAAATAGCCACCCCCACAACCACTAGCTGGTTGGCTGCTCCGTTAGAAACTGACACTTGTCATAAGAGCAACCCAAATTCCTCAGAGCCTTCGAGAGTAATTCATGAGTGAGGAAATACACCACCCACCGAAACCACAAACCAAACCTAGTAATTGAGCATCACTGAAGAAGTTGTTCCTGTGTGGGACTGAAGCCTTTTACTTTTGAGGACTGTGCATCCTCCAGACGGTTAGGCGTCATGGTCTAGAGCTTTCGAGCAGTTAATTGTGGATCGCCGGGTGACCAAGTTTGTGAGGGTTTGGAAGTCTGCCTTGAAGACTTATCACGAGTGTTGGGCGAGGACTGTGTGTCCTTAGCTCAAAGAGAATACGGTAGGGACTGTGTGTCCCGGGACTGAGTGTCTTTTGGTTTCAATACCAAGCTGCTCCAAACCAGATGTACGACTGTCACAACAGTTGGAACTGGGTCATCAACGACTGTCTTCACTAAGAAACGGGTTCTAATTCCTCAACTATTTATTTTCCCGTATTATGTGTTGATGACTTTCGCTGTGACTGTTTGAAGAATTTGCTGAAGACTTTCTCCAAATTTCCTCAACCCCAAATTCTTCACGTTAGTTGTTCCTCATCTGTTTTCTGCGTGCCTGCTCACTGTGCAATCTGTTTTCACATTCTTCACTCTGAAAAACTGCTGTTGTGAAACTTTGCACTTCTGATCCTTTATTGTTTCCGCTGTAAGTTAGTCATCAGTGAGGAATTTCCTCAAAAGGAATTTCCTCAGTGATGAAATTCTAAAAATCTCCTATTCACCCCCCTCTAGTCGATATAACGCACTTTCAGATACGCCGAGTCAATGTGACCATGTCCTCCTTTTTGTCTCACAACCACGACCACACTCTATTCCACCTATAGTGCTATATCCATGGCTCGGGCTCATGTATTGCGTGATAGTGGAAAAAGGTTTAAGAAAGTAAGAGTGCAAAAACAATTACTTGGCCAATACGAGGGTTGTGCATGATTTACATTAGTTGTGTTGAGGATGATGGAGCATAGCGAGACTATATGATTTTGTAGGGATAACTTTCTTTGGCCTTGTTATTTCGAAAGTTCATGATTACCTTGCTAGTTTGCTTGAAGTATTATTGTTTTCATGTCAATAGAAAACTATTGTTTTGAATCTTACGGATCTGAACATTCATGTCACATGAAATAAGTTACAAAGGACAACTATGCTAGGTAGCATTCCACATCAAAAATTCACTCTTTATCACTTCCCTACTCGAGGACGAGCAGGAGTTAAGCTTGGGGATGCTTGATACATCTCCAACGTATCTATAATTTTTGATGGTTCCATGCTATTATCTTGTCAAACTTTGGATGTTTTGTATGCCTTTTATATATTTTTTGGGACCAACTTATTAACTCAGTGCCAAGTGCCAGTTCCTGTTTTTCCGTGTTTTTGACCCTTTTCAGAGGAGGATTTTAAACGGTGTCCAAACAGAATAAAACTTCCAAAAAGATTTTTTCCGGAACAGAAGATACGCGCCAGACTTGAGAACCAAGGCAGGGGCCAGTAGGGGACCCCACAAGCCCCCTAGGAGCGGCCAGGGGGCCCGCGGCTAGCAGGCTTGTGGGCCCCCTGTGGCACGTCTGCCCTACCTCTTCCACCTATAAATCCAGAAAAATTCCAAAACTGCCAAGGAGATCAACGAAAATACTTTTCCGCCGCTGCAAGCTTCTGTCTCCGCAAGATCCCATCTGGGGCACGTTCTGGTGCCCTGCCGGAGGGGGACTCAGATACGGAGGGCTTCTTCATCAACACCATGACCTCTCCGATGATGCGTGAGTAGTTCACCATAGACCTTCGGGTCCATAGCTAATAGCTAGATGGCTTCTTCTCTCTCTTGGATATTCAATACAAAGTTCTCCATGATCTTCCTGGAGATCTATCCGATGTAATCTTCTTTTGCGGTGTGTTTGTCGAGATCCGATGCATTGTGGATTTAAGATTAGATTATCTATGAATCTTATTTGAGTTTCTTCTGATCTCTCTTATGCATGATTTCATATCCTTGTAATTCTCTTCGAGTTGTGGGTTTGTTTGACCAACTTGATCTATGATTCTTGCAATGGGAGAAGTGCTTGGTTTTGGGTTCATACCGTGCGGTGACCTCACCCAGTGACAGAAGGGGTAGCGAGGCACGCATCGTGTTGTTGCCATCAAGGGTAAAAAGATGGGGTTTTCATCATTGGTTTGAGTTTATCCCTCTACATCATGTCATCTTGCTTAAAGCGTTATTCTGTTCGTCATGACCTCAATACACTAGATGCATGCTGGATAGCGGTCGATGTGTGGAGTAATAGTAGTAGATGGAGAAAGTATCGGTCTACTTGTCTCGGACGTGATGTCTATATGTATGATCATTGCCTTAGAGATCGTCATGACTTTGCGCGGTTCTGTCAATTGCTCGACAGTAATTTGTTCACCCACCGTATTATTTGCTACTTTGAGAGAAGCCTTTAGTGAACACTATGGCCCCCGAGTCTACTTCACATCATATTTTCAGCCTTACAATTTTACTTCGTTGCCGTTTCCGCCTTCAGATCTCACTTTGCAATCAATCTTGAAGGGATTGACAACCCCTTTATAGCGTTGGGTGCAAGCGCTTTTGTGTTTGCGCAGGTACTCTGCACTTGACGCGATTCTCCTATTGGATTGATACCTTGGTTTTCAAACTGAGGGAAATACTTAGTGCTCTTGTGTTGCATCGCCCTTTCTTCTTAAAGGGAAAAACAAACGCAATCTCAAGAGACGACAGAAAGATTTATGTCGCCGTAGCAAGCGGGACCCGAAATCAGTGAGTAATAACATACAGAACTCGCCAAAACATGCCAAAACTGCGAGTTTTGACAAGTTCCCCGCAACTAGACCTCGGGGTTCTCGAAATGTTCGGATCGCTGCGGGATCCAAAATCAGTGACTAATAGCATACAAAACTGACCGAAATAAGCAAAATTGCGAGTTTTTAAGAGTTCCCCGTAACACGACCCAAGGGTTCCCGAAAAGTTCGGATCACAACGGGACCCAAAATCAGTGACTAATAGCATACAAAACCGGTCGGAATAGGCCAAAACTGCGAGTTTTGACGAGTTCCCCGTAACTGGACCCCGAGATTCCGGAAACGTTTGGATCACAGCGGGACCCAAAATCAGGGACTAATAGCATACAAACTAGCCGGAATAGGCCAAAACTGCGAGTTTTGACGAGTTCCACGTAACCGGACCCCGGGGTTCCCGAAACGCTCGGATCCCAGTGGGACCCAAAATCAGTGAGTAATATCATACAAAACTGGCCACAATAGACCAAAAATGCGATTTTTGACGAGTTCCCCGTAACCGGACCATGGGATTCTCGAAATGTTCGGATCGCAACGGGACCCAAAATCAGTGACTAATATCAGAAAAAACTGGTCGGAACAGGCCAAAACTGCAAGGTTTTACGTGTTCCCCGAAATAAGACCGAAGGATTCCCGGAACATTCGGATCATCTCAGCACCCAAAATCAGTGACTAATAGCATACAAATCTGGCCGGAATAGGCCAAAACTGCGAATTTTTACGAGTTCCCCGTAACCGGACCCCGTGATTCCCGAAACGTTCGGATCACAACGGGACCCAAAATCACTGAGTAATAGCATATAAAACTGGCCAGAATAAGCCAATACTGCGAGTTTTGACGAGTTCCCCGTAACCGGACCACGGGGTTCTCGAAACGTTCGGATCGCAGCGTGACCCAAAATCACTAACTAATACCAGAAAAAACTGGCCGGAATAGGCCAAAACAGCAAGTTTTGATGAGTTCCCCGTAGTCGGACCGAGGGGTTCCCGAAACGTTCGGATCGCAGCGGGACCCAAAATCTGTGAGTAATAGCATTCAAAACTGGCCAGAATAGACCAAAACTACTAGTTTTGACAAGTTCCCCGTAACCGGACCCCGGGGTTCCCGAAACGTTTGAATTGCAGCGGGATCCAAAATCAGTGAGTAATAACATACAAAACTCGCCAGAACAGGCCAAAACTGCGAGTTTTGACGAGTTCCTTGCAACTAGACCTTGGGGTTCCCGAAACGTTCGGATCACAACGGGACGCAAAACTACGTGTTTTGACGAGTTCCCCATAATCGAGCCCCAAGGTTCCCGAAATGTTCTGATCACAGCGGGACCCAAAATCAGTGACTAATAGCATATAAAACTGGCCGGAATAGGCAAAACTCCGAGTTTTTACGAGTTCCCCGTAACAGGACCGAAGGGTTCCCGAAACATTCGGATCACCTCGGGACCAAAATCAGTGACTAATAGCATACAAATCCGGCCGGAATAGGCCACAACTCTAAATTGTGACGAGTTCCCCATAACCGGACCCCGTGATTCCTGAAACGTTCAGATCACAACGGGACCCAAAATCGATGACTAATAGCATAGAAAACTGGTCCGAATTGGCCCAAACTGCGAGTTTTGACGAGTTCCACGTAACCGGACCCCGGGGATCCCGAAACATTCTTATCGCAGCGGGACCCAAAATCAGTGAGTAATAGCATACAAAACTAGCCATAATAGGCCAAAACTGCGATTTTTGACGAGTTCCCCTTAACCGGACCACGGGGTTCCCCAAACGTTCGGATCACAACAAGACCCAAAATCAATGACTAATAGCACAGAAAACCGCCCGGAATAGGCCAAAACTGCGAGTTTTGACAAGTTCCACATAACCAGACCCCGGATTTCCCGAAACGTTCGGATTGGAGTGGGACCCGAAATCAATGAGTAATAGCATACAAAACTGGCGAGAATAAACCAAAACTGCGAGTTTTGACGAGTTCCCCATAACTGGACCACGGGGTTCTCGAAACGTTCAGATCGCACCAGGACCCAAAATCAGTGACTAATAGCATACAAAATTGACTAGAATAGGCCAAAACTGTGAGTTTTGATGAGTTCCCCGTAACCGAACCCCGGGGTTCCCAAAACGTTCGGATCGCAGCGGGACCCAAAATTAGTGACTAATAGCATACTAAACTAGTCGGAATAGGCCAATACTGCGAGTTTTGACGAGTTCCCCGCAATTAGACCTCGGGGTTCTGGAAAAGTTCGAATCCGAGCGGGATCCAAAATCAGTGACTAATAGCATACAAAACAGGCCAGAGTAGGCAAAACTGCGAGTCTTTACGAGTTCCCCATAAGAGGACCCAAGGATTCCAGAAACGTTCGGATCATAGCGGGACCCAAAATCAGTGACTAATAGCATACAAAACTTGCCGGAATAGACAAAATTGTGAGTTTTTACGAGTTCCCCGTAAGTGGACCAAGGGTTCCCGAAACATTCGAATCACATCGGCTTCCAAAATCAGTGACTAATAGCATACAAAACCGGCCGGAATAGGCCAAAACTGCGAATTTTGACGAGTTCCCGGTAACCGGACCCCGGGATTCCCGAAACGTTCGGATCACAATGGGACCCAAAATCGGTGACTAATAGCATATAAAACTGGCCGGAATTGGCCCAAACAGCGAGTTTTGACGAGTTCCACGTAACCGGACCCCGAGGTTCCCTAAACGTTCGGATCACAGCGGAACCCAAAATCAGTGAGTAATAGCATACAAAACTACGATTTTTGATGAGTTCCCCGTAACCGGACCACGGGGTTCCTGAAACATTCGGATCACAATGGGACCCAAAATCAATGACTAATAGCATACAAAACCGCCCGGAATAGGCCAAAACTATGAGTTTTGATGATTTGCACGTAACCGGACCCCGGGGTTCCCAAAACATTCGGATCGGAGCGGGACCCAAAATCAGTGACTAATAGCATACAAAACTGGCCGGAACGGCCCAAAACTGCGAGTTTTCACGAGTTCCCCGCAACTAGACCTCGGGGTTCCCGAAAGGTTTGGATCGTAGCGGGATCCAAAATCAGTGACTAATAACATACAAAACTGACAGGAATAGGCAAAACTGCGAGTTTTGACGGGTTCCGAGTAACTGGACCACGGGTTCTCGAAACGTTTGGATCGCAGTGGGACCCAAAATTAGTGACTAATAGCATAAAAAGCAGGTCGGAATAGGCCAAAACTGCGAGTTTTGACGAGTTCCACGCAACCGGACCGCGGGGTTCCCGAAACGTTCGGATCGGAGCGAGACCCAAAATCTGTGAGTAATACCATACAAAACTGGCTAGAATAGACCAAAAGTGCGAGTTTTGACAATTCTCCGTAACCGGACCCCGGGGTTCCCGAAACGTTCGGATTGCAGCGAGACCCAAAATCAGTGAGTAATAACATACAAAACTCGCCAGAACAGGCCAAAACTGCGAGTTTTGACGAGTTCCCCGTAACCGGACCCCGAGATTCCGGAAACGTTCGGATCAAAGCGGGACCCAAAATCAGTGACTAATAGCATACCAAACTAGCCGGAATAGCCCAAAACTACAAGTTTTAACGAATTCCCCGTAACCGGACCAATGGTTCCCGAAACATTCGGATCACATCGGGACCCAAAATCAGTGACGCATACAAAACTAACCGAAATAGGCCAAAACTGTGAGTTTTGACGAGTTCCCCGTAACCGACCCCAAGGTTCCCGAAATGTTCAGATCACAGCGGGGCCCAAAATCAGTGACTAATAGCATATATAATTAGCCGGAATAGGCAAAACTGCGAGTTTTTACGAGTTCCCCGTAATAGGACCGAAGGGTTCCCGAAACATTCGGATCACCTCGGGACCCAAAATCAGTGACTTATAGCATACAAATCCGGTCGGAATTGGCCAAAACTGTGAATTTTGACGAGTTCCCCGTAACCGGACCTTGTGATTCCTGCCAAGAATAGACCAAAACTGCGATTTTTGACGAGTTCCCCTAACCGTACCACGGGGTTCTTGAAACGTTCGGATATCAGCGGGACCCAAAATCAATGACTAATAGCATACTAAGCTGGCCGGAACAGGCCAAAACTGCGAGTTTTCATGAGTTCCCCGTAGTCGGACCGCGGGGTTCCCGAAATGTTTGGATCGCAGCGGGACCCAAAATCTGTGAGTAATAGCATTCAAAAGTGGCTAGAATAGACCAAAACTGCGAGTTTTGACAAGTTCCCCGTAACTGGACCCCGGGGTTCCCAAAATGTTCGGATTGCAGCGGGACCCAAAATCAGTGAGTAGTAACATACAAAACTCGCCAAAAGAGGCCAAAACTGCGAGTTTTGACGAGCTCCCCGCAACTAGACCTCGGGGTTCCCGAAACGTTCGGATCACAGCGGGATCCAAAATCAGTGACTATAGCATACAAAACTGATCGGAATAGGTAAATTTGCGAGTTTTTACAAGTTCCCCGTAACAGGACCCAAGAGTTCCCGAAACGTTCGAATCACAATGGGACCCAAAATCAGTGACTAATAGCATAGAAAACCGGTCGGAATAGGCCAAAACTGCGAGTTTGACGAGTTCCCCGTAACCGGACCCCGAGATTCCGAAAACGTTTGGATCACAGCGGGACCCAAAATCAGTGACTAATAGCATACAAAACTAGCCAGAATAGGCCAAAACTGCGAGTTTTAACGAATTCCCCGTAACCGGACCAATGGTTCGCGGAACATTCGGATCACATCGGGACCCAAAATCAGTGACGCATACAAAACTGGCCGAAATAGGCCAAAACTGCGAGTTTTGACGAGTTCCCTATAACCGGATCCCAAGGTTCCGAAATGTTCGGATCACAGTGGGACCCAAAATCAGTGACTAATAGCATATAAAACTACCCGGAATAGGCAAAACTGCGAGTTTTTACGAGTTCCCCGAAATAGGACCGAAGGGTTCCCGAAACACTCAGATCACCTCGGGACCCAAAATCAGTGACTAATAGCATACAAATCTGGGAGGAATCGACCAAAACTGCGAATTTTGACGAGTTCCCCATAACCGGACCCCGTGATTCCCGAAACCTTCGGATAACAATGGGACCCAAAATTGGTGAGTAATAGCATAGTAAACTGGTCAGGAATTGACCCAAACTGCGAGCTTTGACGACTTCGATGTAACCGGACCCCGGGTCCCCGAAACGTTCGGATCGTAGCGGGACCCAAAATCGGTGAGTAATAGCATACAAAACTAGCCATAATAGGCCAAAACTGCGATTTTTGAGGAGTTCCCCGTAACCGGACCATGGGGTTCCCCAAACGTTCGGATCACAACAGGACCCAAAATCAATGACTAATAGCACACAAAACCGCCCGGAATAGGCCAAAACTGCGAGTTTTGACAAGTTCCACATAATCACACCCCGGGGTTCCCGAAACGTTCGGATCGGAGCGGGACCCAAAATCAATGAGTAATAGCATACAAAACTGGCCACAATAGACCAAAACTGCGATTTTTGTCGAGTTCCCCGTAATCGGACCACGGGGTTCTCGAAACGTTCAGGTCGCAGCGGGACCCAAAATCAGTGGGTAATAGCATACAAAATTGGCCAGAGTAGGCCAAAACTGCGAGTTTTGACGAGGTCCCCGCAACTAGACCTCGGGGTTTTGGAAAAGTTCGAATCGCAGCGGGATCCAAAATCAGTGACTAATAGCATATAAAACTGATCGGAGTAGGCAATACTGCGAGTTTTTACGAGTTCCCCATAAGAGGACCCCGGGATTCCCGAAATGTTCGTATTGCAGCGAGACCCAAAATCAGTGAGTAATAACATACAAAACTAGCCGGAACAAGCCAAAACTGCGAGTTTTGACGAGTTCCCCGTAACCGGACCCCGAGATTCTGGAAACGTTCGGATCACAGCGGGGCCCAAAATCAGTGACTAATAGCATACAAAACTAGCGAGAATAGGCTAAAACTGCTAACTTTAAAGAATTCCCCGTAACCGGACCAATGGTTCCCGAAACGTTCGGATCACATCGGGACCCAAAATCTGTGAGCATACAAAACTAACCGAAATAGGCCAAAACTGTGAGTTTTGACGAGTTCCCCGTAATCGGACCCCATGGTTCCCGAAATGTTCGGTTCACAGTGGGGCCCAAAATCAGTGACTAATAGCATATAGAACTAGCCGGAATAGGCAAAACTGCGAGTTTTTACGAGTTCCCCATAATAGGACCGAAGGGTCCCGAAACATTCGGATCACCTCGGGACCCAATATCAGTGACTAACAACATACAAATCCGGCCGGAATAGGTCAAAACTGCGAATTTTGACGAGTTCCCCGTAACCCGACCCTGTGATTCCTGCCAAGAATAGACCAAAATTGCGATTTTTGCCGAGTTCCCCTAACCGGACCTAGGGGTTCTCGAAACGTTCGGATATCAGCGAGACCCAAAATCAGTGACTAATAGCATACTAAGCTGGCCGGAACAGGCCAAAATTGCGAGTTTTCATGAGTTCCCCGTAGTCGGACCGCGGGGTTCCCGAAACGTTCGGATCGCAGCGGGACCCAAAATCTATGAGTAATAGCATTCAAAAGTGGCTAAAATAGACCAAAACTGCGAGTTTTGACAAGTTCCCCATAACTGGACCCCGGGGTTCCCGAAACATTCGGATTGCAGCGGGGACCCAAAATCAGTGAGTAATAACATACAGAACTCGCCAGAAGAGGCCAAAACTGCGAGTTTTGACGAGCTCCCCGCAACTAGACCTCGGGGTTCCCGAAACGTTCAAATCACAGCGGGATCCAAAATCAGTGATTATAGCATACAAAATTGACCGGAATAGGCAAAACTGCGAGTTTTTACAAGTTCCCCGTAACAGGACACAAGAGTTCCCGAAACGTTCGGATCACAATGGGACCCAAAATCAGTGACTAATAGCATAGAAAACCGGCCGGAATAGGCCAAAACTGCGAGTTTTGATGAGTTCCCCGTAACCGGACCCCAAGATTCCAAAAACGTTTGGATCACAGCTGGACCCAAAATCAGTGACTAATAGCATATAAAACTAGCTAGAATAGGCCAAAACTGCAAATTTTAACGAATTCCCCGTAACCGGACCAATGGTTCCCGAAACATTCGGATCACATGAGGACCCAAAATCAGTGACGCATACAAAACTGACCGAAATAGGCCAAAACCGCGAGTTTTGACGAGTTCCCCGTAATCGGACCATGGGGTTCCCCAAACGTTCGGATCACAACATGACCCAAAATTAATGACTAATAGCACACAAAACCGGCCGGAATAGGTCAAAACTGCGAGTTTTGACGAGTTCCCCCTAACCGGACCCCGGAGTTTTCGAAACGTTCAGATCGCAGCGGGACCCAAAATCAGTGACTAATAGTATACAAAATTGGCCAGAATAGGCCAAAACTGCGAGTTTTGACGAGTTCCCCGTAACCGAACCCCGGGGTTCCCGAAACGTTCAGATCGCAGCGGGACCCAAAATTAGTGACTAATAGCATACTAAACTAGCCGGAATAGGCCAATATTGCGAGTTTTAACGAGTTCCCCGCAACGAGACCTCGGGGTTCTGGAAGAGTTCGAATCGCAGCGGGATCCAAAATCAGTGACTAATAGCATACAAAACTGGCCGGAGTAGGCAAAACTGTGAGTTTTTATGAGTTCCCCATAAGAGGACCCAAGGGTTCCCGAAACGTTCGGATCATAGCGGGACCCAAAATCAGTGACTAATAGCATACAAAACTAGCCGGAATAGGCCAAAACTGCTAGTTTTTACAAGTTCCCCGTAACCGGACGAAGAGTTCCCGAAACATTCAGATCACATCAGGACCCAAAATGAGTGACGCATACAAAACTGACCGAAATAGGCCAAAACTCAGAGTTTTGACGAGTTCCCCGTAACCGGACCCCAAGTTTCCCAAAATGTTCGGATCACAGCGGGACCCAAAATCGGTCACTAATAACATATAAAACTGGCTGGAATAGGCAAAACTACGAGTTTTTACGAGTTCCATGTAACAAGATCGAAGGGTTCCCAAAACATTCGGATCACCTCGGGATCCAAAATTATAGACTAATAGCATAAAAATCCGCCCGGAATAGGCCAAAATTATGAATTTTGACGAGTTCTCCATAACTGGACCCCGTGATTCCTGAAACGTTTGGATCAGAACGGGACCTGTCGGGGATATACCCCGCAGTGTAACCCGGTTTGGAGGATGACCCGCCAAAGGACTTGGCGACTCACCGACGACTCAGCAGTGACCTGGTGGGCAACTCATACCTGTCCCCACAAGCGACTTATATAAATGACAAAGGCCCAAGGCCCAGCGTGCACCCTGGCATAAGGCGACTCATAGAGAGGCTAGGAGGGCCGACTCACAAGAGAAGGCCCAAGAAGAAAGACTCCCGCAAGAAGGAAACAAGACCCGGATTAGGATTCAAGAGAGACTAGTCCTATTCCTACTCCTAGTATGACTCTACATGTAAACCTACCCCTTCCACCTATATAAGGAGGGGTAAGGCGCCCCAAGAGGGACGAGATACACAACTGAGGTCTAAACAAGACAGATCATGAGATACACAACTTAGGTCTAAACAAGACAGATCATGAGATAGACAGATTAGACATCCACGAGATTAGAGGTGGCGAGTCTGCACCCTTGTAATCAAGATCATCATCTCCATCAATGGAACACAAGCAGGACGTAGGCTTTTACCTCCATCGGAGGGGCCGAATCTGGGTAAACTCGCGTCTCTCGATTCCGACCAACCCCTTCAAGCCGCCACATGGTTGCGATGGCCTCACACCTAAGTTCTCTCACGAGGACATCTGCCGTGACAAAAACCACGACAGTTGGGGCCCACCGTGGGGCCAGCACACGGTGGAATTGTGTTCTTGAAGGGATCTCATCTAGGGATTGAAAAGCTTCTGACCCGTCGTATCCGCAAGAAGCCGGCAAGGAAGAATCTCCATCGGTTTCAAATTCATTGGTCAAGTTTGGAAAAATTTCAACATCGGCTTAAATAGTATCAGACAAAAAAAAAGAGAATTAGGGTTGCACGCCTGTGCGGCACCACAAGTCGCCGAGTCAAGACGGTCCAGAATTTCCGCCGCGAAGTTCGATTTATGCGGCGACCGAGCCCGACTTTGCTAGCATCAAGTCCGCATACATGCGAGGAAAAGAAAACAACAGACTTTGTCCAAGCCAGAGACCAGATCTGAGGAAAAGAAGAGCCGAGGCTCAAAAACCGAGCCATGCGCAGTATTTGTGCTTGCATGCACGCAACGAGGTGATTAAATAGAAAATAAATGGACTTGTGATAGGCTGGCCACGACCCGGAGGAGAAAAAAGGTTTGACCTCGATGCACCGGCCCTGACCCGGAAACCTCAACAACCTCCGTGTACGCTGCAGACCGAAACCGCCGTTTGCAGTTTCGGCAGGTTGCAGTCCGTCTCCGCCTCGCTCGTCCATCGCTCCAAATCTGTTGGGGAACGTCGCATGGGAAACAAAAATTTTCCTACGCGCACGAAGACCTATCATGGTGATGTCCATCTACGAGAGGGGATGAGTGATCTACGTACCCGTGTAGATCGTACAGCAGAAGCGTTAGTGAACGCGGTTGATGTAGTGGAACGTCCTCATGTCCCTCGATCCGCCCCGCGAACAATCCCGCGATCAGTCCCACGATCTAGTACCGAACGGACGGCACCTCCGCGTTCAGCACACGTACAGCTCGACGATGATCTCGGCCTTCTTGATCCAGCAAGAGAGACGGAGAGGTAGAAGAGTTCTCCGGCAGCGTGACGGCGCTCTAGAGGTTGGTGATGACCTTGTCTCAGCAGGGCTCCGCCCGAGCTCCGCAGAAACGCGATCTAGAGGAAAAACCGTGGAGGTATGTGGTCGGGCTGCCGTGGAAAAGTCGTCTCAAATCAGCCCTAAAACCCCACTATATATAGGAGGGAGGGAGGGGAGGAGGCAGCCTCAAACGCTCAAGGTTTGGCCGAAATTTGAGGTGGAGGAGTCCTACTCCAATCCTACTTGGAGT
Organism: Hordeum vulgare subsp. vulgare; assembly: GCF_904849725.1. Lineage (NCBI taxonomy): Eukaryota > Viridiplantae > Streptophyta > Magnoliopsida > Poales > Poaceae > Hordeum > Hordeum vulgare. The sequence continues at coordinate 501,640,762 of NC_058518.1, forward strand.
AGGATTCCACCTTCCCACTTGAAAACTCTTTCCACCTTGTGTTTTTCCCTTCTCAAACCTTATGGGCCTTAGTGGGAACTTATTCCAGCCCACTAGGGCTGTTTTATCTCTTCCCATAGCCCATGAGACCCCTTGGGGCGTGACACTCCTCTCGATGGTCCCCGTCACCCCTCCCGGCACTGCCGGTACACTACCGATAAGCCCGAAACTTTTCCGGTAATGCCCGAAAACTTTCCGGTAACCAAATGAGGTCATCCTATATATCAATCTTCGTCTCCGGACCATTCCGGAAACCCTCGTGACGTCCGTGATCCCATCCGGGACTCCGAACAACATTCGGTAACCAACCATATAACTCAAATACGCATAAAACAACGTCGAACCTTAAGTGTGCAGACCCTGCGGGTTCGAGAACTATGTAGACATGACCCGAGAGACTCCTCGGTCAATATCCAATAGCGGGACCTGGATGCCCATATTGGATCCTACATATTCTACGAAGATCTTATCGTTTGAACCTCAGTACCAAGGATTCATATAATCCCGTATGTCATTCCCTTTGTCCTTCGGTATGTTACTTGCCCGAGATTCGATCGTTAGTATCCGCATACCTATTTCAATCTCGTTTACCGGCAAGTCTCTTTACTCGTTCCGTAATACAAGATCCCGCAACTTACACTAAGTTACATTGCTTGCAAGGCTTGTGTGTGATGTTGTATTACCGAGTGGGCCCCGAGATACCTCTCCGTCACACGGAGTGACAAATCCCAGTCTTGATCCATACTAACTCAACTAACACCTTCGGAGATACCTGTAGACCATCTTTATAGTCACCCAGTTACGTTGCGACGTTTGATACACACAAAGCATTCCTCCGGTGTCAGTGAGTTATATGATCTCATGGTCATAGGAATAAATACTTGACACGCAGAAAACAGTAGCAACAAAATGACACGATCAACATGCTACGTTTATTAGTTTGGGTCTAGTCCATCACATGATTCTCCTAATGATGTGATCCCGTTATCAAGTAACAACACTTGCCTATGGTCAGGAAACCTTGACCATCTTTGATCAACGAGCTAGTCAACTAGAGGCTTACTAGGGACAGTGTTTTGTCTATGTATCCACACATGCACTGTGTTTCCAATCAATACAATTATAGCATGGATAATAAACGATTATCATGAACAAAGAAATATAATAATAACTAATTTATTATTGCCTCTAGGGCATATTTCCAACAGTCTCCCACTTGCACTAGAGTCAATAATGTAGTTCACATCACCATGTGATTCCAACGAATCCAACACCCATATAGTTATGGGGTCTGATCACGTCTTGCTCGTGAGAGAGGTTTTAGTCAACGGTTCTGAAACTTTCAGATCCGTGTGTTCTTTACATATCTTTATGTCATCTTATAGATGCTGCTACTACGTGCTATTCGGAAATGCTCCAAATATCTACTCTACTATACGAATCCTTTTCACTACTCATAGTTATTCGGATTAGTGTCAAAGCTTGCATCGACGTAACCCTTTACGACGAAATCTTTAACCACCTCCATAATCGAGAAAAATTCCTTAGTCCATTAGTTACTAAGGATAAATTTTGACCGCTGCTAGTGATTCAATCATGGATCACTCTCTGTACTTCTCAACATACTTTGATTCAAGGCACACATCAGGTGCGGTACACAGCATGGCATACTTTAGATTCTACGGCTAAGGCATAGAAGACGACCTTCGTCTATTCTCTTTATTCTGCCGGGGTCGGGTTTTGAGTCTTACTCAAATTCACACCTCACAACGCAACCAAGAACTCCTTCTTTGCTGATCCATTTTGAACTCCTTCAAAAACTTGTCAAGGCATGCATCTTGTTGAAACTTCCATTAAGTGCCTTTGATCTATCTCCATAGATCTTTGATGCTCAACGTTCAAGTAGCGCAATCCAGGTATTCCTTTGAAAAACTCCTTTCAAACAACCTTGTATGCTTTACAGAAATTCTACATTACTTCTGATCCACAATATGTCAACCACATATTCTTATCAGAAATTCTATAGTGCTCCCACTCACTTCTTTGGAAATACAAGTTTCTCACAAACTTTGTACAAACCCAAAATCTTTGATCATCTCATCAAAGTGTATATTCCAACTCCGAGATGCTTGCACCAGTCCATTCAAGGATCGCTGGAGCTTGCATACTTGCTAGTATCTTTAGGATCGACAAAACCTCATGGTTGTATCTCATACAATGTTTGCTCAAGGAAACCGTCGAGGAAACAATGTTTTGACATCCTACATGCAATATTTCATAAATAATGCAGCAACTACTAACATAATTCTAACAGACTTTTAGCATCGCTACGAGTGAGAAAGTCTCATCATAGTCAACTGTTTGATCTTGTCGAAAACATCTTTGTGACAAGTCGAGCTTTTCTTAATAGTGACTTATCACCATCATCGTCTGTCTTCTTTTAAAGATCCATCTTTACTCAATATTCTTATGACCATCAAGTAGTTCTTTCAAAGTCTACACTTTGTTTTCATACATGGATCCTCTCTCGGATTTCATGGCTTCCAGCCATTTGTCGGAATCCGGGCCCACCATCGCTTTCTCCATAACTCGTAGGTTCACTGTTGCTCAACAACATGACCTCCAAGACAGGGTTACCATACCACTCTGTAGTAGTACGCGACCTTGTCAACCTACGAGACTTGTAGTAACTTGATCCGATGCTCGATGATCACCATCATCAGCTTCCACTTCAATTGGTGTAGGCGCCACAGGAACAACTTCTTGCGCCCTCCTACACACTGGTTGAAGTGATGGTTCAATAACCTCATCAAGTTCTACTACCCTCCCACTCAATTCTTTCGAGAGAAACCTTTCCTCGAGAAAGGATCCGTTTCTAGAAACAAACACTTTGCTTTCGGATCTGAGATAGGAGATGTACCCAACTGTTTTGGATATCCTATGAAGATGCATTTATCCGCTTTGGGTTCGAGCTTATCAGACTGAAACTTTTTCACATAAGTGTCGAAGCCCCAAACTTTCAAGAAATGACAGTTTAGATTTCTCTAAACCTCAGTCTATACTGTGTCATCTCAACGGAAATACGTGGTGCCCTATTTAAAGTGAATGTGGTTGTCTCTAATGCATAACCCATAAACGATAGTGGTAATTCGATAAGAGACATCTTAGTGTGCACCGTACCAAATAGTGCGTGGCTATGATGTTCACACACATCATCACACTATGATGTTCCAGGTGGCATGAACTGCGAAACAATTTCCACATTGTTTTAACTGCGTACCAAAACTCGTAACTCAGATATTCATTTCTATGATCATATCGTAGACAGTTTATCCTCTTGTTACGACGAACTTCACTCCGAAACAAAATTGAACTTTTCAATATTTCAGACTTGTGATTCATTAAGTAAATACTCTAGTATCTACTCAAATCATCATTGAAGTAAGAACATAATGATATCCATTGCGTGCCTCAGCACCCATTGGACTACATACATCAAAATGTATCACTTCCAACAAGTTACTATCTTGTTTCATCTCAATGAAAACAAGGCCTTGCTCATGTGGTATGATTTGCATGTCACTAGTGATTCGAAATCAGGTGAGTACAAAGATCCATTAGCATGGAGCCTCTTCATGCAATTTATACTAACATGACTCAAGCGGCAGTGCCACAAGTAAGTGGTACTATCATCATTAACTCGTATCTTTTGGCACCAATGTCACGAACATGTGTAACACTACGATCGAGATTCAATAAACCATTGAAGGTGATTATTCAAGCAAATAGGGTAACCATTATTCTCTTTAAATGAATAATCGTATTGCAATAAACACGATCCAATCATGTTCATGCTTAACGCAAGCACCAAATAACGATTATTTAGGTTTAACACCAATCCCGATGGTAGAGGGAGCGTGCGACGTTTGATCATATCAACCTTGGAAACACTTCCAACACGTATCGTCACCTCGCCTTTAGCTAGTCTCCATTTATGCCGTAGCTTTCATTTTGTGTTACTAATCACTTAGCAACCGAACCGGTATCCAATACCCTTATGCTACTAGGAGTACTAGTAAAGTACACATCAACATCATGTATATCAAATATACTTCTTTCGACTATTGCCAGCCGACTTATCTACCAAGTATCTAGAGTTGCTCCGCCTTAGTGACCGTTCCCCTCATTACAGAAGCACTTAGTCTCGGGTTTGGGTTTAATCTTGGGTCTCTTCATTAGTGCAGCAACTGTTTTGCCGTTTCACGAAGTATCCCTTCTAGCCCTCGCCTTTCCTGAAACTCAGTGGTTTTACTAACCATCAACTATTGATGCTCCTTCTTGATTTCTACTTTCGCAGTGTCAAACATGGCGAATCGCTCAAGGATCATTGTATCTATCCTTGATATGTTATAGTTCATCACGAAGCTCTCACAGCTTGGTGGCAGTGACTTTGGAGAACCATCACTATCTCATCTGGAAGATTAACTCCCACTTGATTCAAGTGATTGTCGTACTCAGATAATCTGAGCACACGCTCATCGATTGAGCCTTTCTCCTTTACTTTGTGGACAAAGAATCTTGTCGGAGGTCTTCTACCTCTTAACAAGGGCACAAGCATGAAATCACAATTTCATCTCTTTAGAACATCACTTATGTTCCGCGACGTTTCAAAACGTTTTCGGTGCCTTGCTTCTAAGCCATTAAGTATTTTGCACTGAAATATCGTGTAGTCATCAGAAACGTTTATGTCGGATGTTCACAGCATCCACAGATGGCGCTCGAGGTGCAGCACACCGAGTGGTGCATTAAGGACATAAGCCTTCTGCGCAGCAACGAGGACAATCCTCGGTTTTACAGACTTAGTCTGCAAAGTTTGCTACTATCAATTTTCAACTAAATTTTCTCTAGGAACATATAAAAACAGTAGAGCTATAGCGCAAGCTACATCGTAATTCGCAAAGACCATTAGACTATGTTCATGATAATTAGTTCAATTAATCATATTACTTAAGAACTCCCACTCAAAAAGTACATCTCTCTAGTCATTTGAGTGGTACATGATCCAAATCCACTATCTCAAGTCCGACCATCACGTGAGTCGAGAATAGTTTCAGTGGTAAGCATCTCTATGCTAATCATATCAACTATATGATTCATGCTCGACCTTTCGGTCTCATGTGTTCCGAGGCCATGTCTGCACATGCTAGGCTCGTCAAGCTTAACCCGAGTGTTCCGCGTGCGCAACTGTTTTGCACCCGTTGTATGTGAACGTTGAGTCTATCACATCCGATCATCACGTGGTGTCTCGAAACGACGAACTGTAGCAACGGTGCACAGTCGGGGAGAACACAATTTCGTCTTGAAATTTTAGTGAGAGATCACCTCATAATGCTACCGTCGTTCTAAGCAAGATAAGGTGCAAAAAGGATTAACATAACATGCAATTCATAAGTGACATGATATGGCCATCATCACGTGCTTCTTGATCTCCATCACCAAAGCACCGGCACGATCTTCTTGTCACCGGCGTCACACCATGATCTCCATCATCATGATCTCCATCAACGTGTCGCCATCGGGGTTGTCGTGCTACTCATGCTATTACTACTAAAGCTACGTCCTAGCAAAATAGTAAACGCATCTGCAAGCACAAAAGTTAGTTATAAAGACAACCCTATGGCTCCTGCCGGTTGCCGTACCATCGACGTGCAAGTCGATATTAACTATTACAACATGATCATCTCATACATCCAATATATCACATCACATCGTTGGCCATATCACATCACAAGCATACCCTGCAAAAACAAGTTAGACGTCCTCTAATTTTGTTGTTGCATGTTTTACGTGGTGACCATGGGTATCTAGTAGGATCGCATCTTACTTACGCAAACACCACAACGGAGATATATGAATTGCTATTTAACCTCATCCAAGGACCTCCTCGGTCAATTATGATTCAACTAAAGTTGGAGAAACTGACACTTGCCAGTCATCTTTGAGCAAAGGGGCTTACTCGTAACGATGAAACCAGTCTCTCGTAAGCGTACGAGTAATGTCGGTCCAAGCCGCTTCAATCCAACAATACCGCGGAATCAAGAAAAGACTAAGGAGGGCAGCAAAACGCACATCACCGCCCTCAAAAACTTTTGTGTTCTACTCGAGAAGACATCTACGCATGAACCTAGCTCATGATGCCACTGTTGGGGAACGTCGCATGGGAAACAAAATTTTTCCTACGCGCACGAAGACCTATCATGGTGATGTCCATCTACGAGAGGGGATGAGTGATCTACGTACCCTTGTAGATCGTACAGCAGAAGCGTTAGTGAACGCGGTTGATGTAGTGGAACGTCCTCACGTCCCTCGATCCGCCTGTGCGGCACCACAAGTCGCCGAGTCAAGACGGTCCAGAATTTCCGCCGCGAAGTTCGATTTATGCGGCGACCGAGCCCGACTCTGCTAGCATCAAGTCCGCATACATGCGAGGAAAAGAAAACAACAGACTTTGTCCAAGCCAGAGACCAGATCTGAGGAAAAGAAGAGCCGAGGCTCAAAAACCGAGCCATGCGCAGTATTTGTGCTTGCATGCACGCAACGAGGTGATTAAATAGAAAATAAATGGACTTGTGATAGGCTGGCCACGACCCGGAGGAGAAAAAAGGTTTGACCTCGATGCACCGGCCCTGACCCGGAAACCTCAACAACCTCCGTGTACGCTGCAGACGAAACCGCCGTTTGCAGTTTCGGCAGGTTGCAGTCCGTCTCCGCCTCGCTCGTCCATCGCTCCAAATCTGTTGGGGAACATCGCATGGGAAACAAAAATTTTCCTACGCGCACGAAGACCTATCATGGTGATGTCCATCTACGAGAGGGGATGAGTGATCTACGTACCCGTGTAGATCGTACAGCAGAAGCGTTAGTGAACGCGGTTGATGTAGTGGAACGTCCTCATGTCCCTCGATCCGCCCCGCGAACAATCCCGCGATCAGTCCCACGATCTAGTACCGAACGGACGGCACCTCCGCGTTCAGCACACGTACAGCTCGACGATGATCTCGGCCTTCTTGATCCAGCAAGAGAGACGGAGAGGTAGAAGATTTCTCCGGCAGCGTGACGGCGCTCTAGAGGTTGGTGATGACCTTGTCTCAGCAGGGCTCCGCCCGAGCTCCGCAGAAACGCGATCTAGAGGAAAAACCGTGGAGGTATGTGGTCGGGCTGCCGTGGAAAAGTCGTCTCAAATCAGCCCTAAAACCCCACTATATATAGGAGGGAGGGAGGGGAGGAGGCAGCCTCAAACGCTCAAGGTTTGGCCGAAATTTGAGGTGGAGGAGTCCTACTCCAATCCTACTTGGAGTAGGATTCCACCTTCCCACTTGAAAACTCTTTCCACCTTGTGTTTTTCCCTTCTCAAACCTTATGGGCCTTAGTGGGAACTTATTCCAGCCCACTAGGGCTGTTTTATCTCTTCCCATAGCCCATGAGACCCCCTTGGGGCGTGACACCCCTCTCGATGGTCCCCGTCACCCCTCCCGGCACTGCCGGTACACTACCGATAAGCCCGAAACTTTTCCGGTAATGCCCGAAAACTTTCCGGTAACCAAATGAGGTCATCCTATATATCAATCTTCGTCTCCGGACCATTCCGGAAACCCTCGTGACGTCCGTGATCCCATCCGGGACTCCGAACAACATTCGGTAACCAACCATATAACTCAAATACGCATAAAACAACGTCGAACCTTAAGTGTGCAGACCCTGCGGGTTCGAGAACTATGTAGACATGACCCGAGAGACTCCTCGGTCAATATCCAATAGCGGGACCTGGATGCCCATATTGGATCCTACATATTCTACGAAGATCTTATCGTTTGAACCTCAGTACCAAGGATTCATATAATCCCGTATGTCATTCCCTTTGTCCTTCGGTATGTTACTTGCCCGAGATTCGATCGTTAGTATCCGCATACCTATTTCAATCTCGTTTACCGGCAAGTCTCTTTACTCGTTCCGTAATACAAGATCCCGCAACTTACACTAAGTTACATTGCTTGCAAGGCTTGTGTGTGATGTTGTATTATCGAGTGGGCCCCGAGATACCTCTCCGTCACACGGAGTGACAAATCCCAGTCTTGATCCATACTAACTCAACTAACACCTTCGGAGATACCTGTAGACCATCTTTATAGTCACCCAGTTACGTTGCGACGTTTGATACACACAAAGCATTCCTCCGGTGTCAGTGAGTTATATGATCTCATGGTAATAGGAATAAATACTTGACACGCAGAAAACAGTAGCAACAAAATGACACGATCAACATGCTACGTTTATTAGTTTGGGTCTAGTCCATCACATGATTCTTCTAATGATGTGATCCCGTTATCAAGTAACAGCACTTGCCTATGGTCAGGAAACCTTGACCATCTTTGATCAACGAGCTAGTCAACTAGAGGCTTACTAGGGACAGTGTTTTGTCTATGTATCCACACATGCACTGTGTTTCCAATCAATACAATTATAGCATGGATAATAAACGATTATCATGAACAAAGAAATATAATAATAACTAATTTATTATTGCCTCTAGGGCATATTTCCAACAAAATCAACCTCATGGCAAAGTCAACCCCGCCTCGCTCGTCTGTGTAGCTGGATGGATGCGTGGGTGCGTGCACGATATGCTCAGCGGGTTGATGGATGGATTTGTGGATTATTGCGAGCAATGGATGTTTTTTCTGCTCCGGTGGTGCGTGATGGATGGGTGTGTGGATTATTTCTGAAGACGATGGATGGCTCATGTGTGATGGATTGCTCTATGACTGCCTTTGTCGAGACAGATGCGGACTCGCCTCCCACGTCGCTGGTTTCGCCTCGAGTTACCTGGTGGCCGTGGCCACACCTGCGAGCTGACTCGCTGCCTCGGCCGGCTTTGCCACGCCACGCACGCCGCCGCCGTCCATGTTGCCGACTTTGCCTTCGATGCTTTGTGTTTGAGTCACCGTGCTGCTGGCCTCCGCCGCCTCGCGTTTGAGCCATCATGACCTCGCTTCGCCCCGTCTCCGTCGGCCACTCCTTGAGACGCCATGGCACCAGCATCTGCCCCGCGCTTTGAGCGGCCACATCGCCATCCACCGTCATCGTGCGTCGAGTCGCCCCGCTTCGCTGCGCGTTGAACCGCCGCGTCGTCATCCATCATCGTCGTGCGACCGAATCTCCTCGCTCCGCCGCATCGCCCTCCACCGTCACCGCGCCCGGAGCCGTCGTCGCGTCGGCCTGCGCCGAGCATCCAGTCGGAGTCGCCCCGTTGCGCCTTTTTTCCTGCTGCCATATATTCAAGCCGGAGCAGCCCTACTGCGCTTGCGGCCATGAAGGAACGAGCCATATGCCTATCCGTCACATGCACGTCAAAAGAAGGAGAGAAGGATTTATCTACTCACAAGCCAGCCAGAGGTCAATCCATCCGTACTCGCGCCACACACATATCCATCCAATCACCCTGCCTCACTGCATCTGCCATCACACATCAACCAGCCAAGCCTCTGCATTGAGTCGGCCAAACTTTGAGCCGCCGTTTCCATGGCCCGCCGTCGTCAGTCGTTCTTGCCGTCATGGATGCGTCTCCGAGCCGCCGTGGGCCACCTTGAGCGCTCCAGCCGTCGCGCGTTGATCCGCCCAGCTGCCTCGATTGCCTCGCTTCAAGTCGCACGTTGCCGATAAGCTGTCGTTGGATTCCCGTCGCTGAGCCGCCGTTGTTTCAGTCACAGTCTTCACTTCCGAGCAGCCATGGCCCGCTGTTTGCACCTCCTTGTCGCTTCAGTTCCAAGTTGCTCCCATACTGCACCGACAGGGCTCTGTCCGCCTCACCTGGCTACGTTGCGGGGCCATTCAATTGGGTTATGCACGCCAAGACAATACCAGAATGAGTATCACAATCAGCGGGCGTATACTGCAGTCCAAAGACTACTCGAGATCCGGCAGAAAGATCAGGTGCTATCCACCTTATTTATTTTATCAATATATTTTTTGAGGATAACTACGTTGTCCTATGATATTTCTTCTATGCAGGACAATTATTCATTACAAAGTGACATCATATTACGAGTACGAAACTCGTGTCAATCAACGCCACGGGCGACTCCATCCGTGTCAGCTTACAAACGCCACGGGCGAGTCACTGTCCGCGCCGACTTATAATGATGCAGCCAATTCTCATGTCTGCGCGACCAAGACGGTTTACAATGATGCGGCCAATTCTCATGTCTGCGCGACCAAGACGGTTTACAATGACGCGGCCAAATCTCACGTCCGCGCGACCAAGACGGTTTACAATGACGCAACCAACTCTCACGTCCGCATGATCAAAGGGGGTTTATAATGTCGCGGCCGATTCTCGAGTCCATGCCAAAATGCGAGACAACTCTCGCATTCAAGACACCACCCTCACGGCCCGGATTATGTCAACCGTTGGTGCAGTGCTCGGCTGTACGAGCCGCCCAACAGAAGGACGCAAGTCGCCACCCTCATGGTCCGGACAACATCAACTTGCCGATGCAGTGGCTTTATATCTCGGAAATGGAGCGAGTACCAGTATCTTTTCTCTGCCGGTTTATACCACAATCAAGCATGAAGACTCTCAAGCCGCCTCCTTGAGTCGACTTAAGACTCGGGGGCTACATGGACATGGTCGGCAGACTCAACTGGGATGAATAATTCAAGAACCACGTGTCATTACAGAAAAATCATCATCTTAGGGTGGCGCTTGAGCTTTCTGACTCGCCCCATCCTGTCGCGACCTTATGAGCCGACGAAACCTGCATTTTAGGGTGGCGCTTGAGCTTTCTGACTCGTCCCATCCTGTCGCGACCTTATGAGCCGACGAAACCTGCATTTTAGGGTGGCGCTTGAGCTTTCTGACTCGCCCCATCCTGTCGCGACCTTATGAGCCGACGAAACCTGCATTTTAGGGTGGCGCTTGAGCTTTCTGACTCGCCAAATCCTGTCGCGACCTTATGAGCCGACGAAACCTGCATTTTGGGGTGTGTGCTCGAGCTTTCTGACTCGCCCCATCCTGTCGCGACCTTATGAGCCGACGAAACCTGCATTTTAGGGTGTGTGCTCGAGCTTTCTGACTCGCCCCATCCTGTTGCGACCTTATGAGCCGACGAAACCTGCATTTTAGGGTGTGTGCTCGAGCTTTCTGACTCGCCCCATCCTGTCGCGACCTTATGAGCCGACGAAACCTGCATTTTAGGGTGTGTGCTCGAGCTTTCGGACTCGCCCCATCCTGTCGCGACCTTATGAGCCGACGAAACCTGCATTTTAGGGTGTGTGCTCGAGCTTTCTGACTCGCCCCATCCTGCTGCGACCTTATGAGCCGACGAAACCTGCATTTTAGGGTGTATGCTCGAGCTTTCTGACTCGCCCCATCTTGTCGCGACCTTATGAGCCGACGAAACCTGCATTTTAGGGTGTGTGCTCGAGCTTTCCGACTCGCCCCATCCTGTCGCGACCTTATGAGTCGACGAAACCTGCATTTTAGGGTGTGTGCTCGAGCTTTCTGACTCGCCCCATCCTGTCGCGACCTTATGAGCCGACGAAACCTGCATTTTAGGGTGTGTGCTCGAGTTTTCTGACTCGCCCCATCCTGTCGCGACCTTATGAGCCGACGAAACCTGCATTTTAGGGTGTGTGCTTGAGCTTTCTGACTCGCCCCATCCCGTCGCGACCTTATGAGCCGACGAAACCAGCATTTTAGGGTGTGTGCTCGAGCTTTCTGACTCGCCCCATCCTGTCGCGACCTTATGAGCCGACGAAACCATCATCTTAGGGTGGCGCTTGAGCTTTCTGACTCGCCCCATCCTGTCGTGACCTTATGAGCCGACGAAACCATCATCTTAGGGTGGCGCTTGAGCTTTCTGACTCGCCCCATCCTGTCGCGACCTTATGAGTCGACGAAATTGCTATTTTTTTACCTTCCTGGCACTGCCGCAAAGTTTTTTCAGGCTTTTTGCTGACTCGCCTCAAAATATCTTAGGCCGATTGCTATTTATTGTCACCCATTACTCACTGAGGTGCTAGCCACCGTGACTCACTGAGCCGGCTTATTTAAAATAGCTTGATGCCATGCTTATCATATCATTGACATGCATCATATTGCATTGCATCATACATCATACATACATATCATTCCGGTCTTCAAACCGGGTCAAAGCATAAATTCTTGCAGGTGCAAATAAATCTTTGAATAGCCAATTTGGTTGGATTTTTATCATGGTTTATCATAACCAGTGTTAAATGATTGGGGGTTTTTTAAAGCCAGCTCAGAAGAATTGACTATTGTCAAAGAGCCGTACTTTCACATATAATGTCGAGTCATCTAATTGACCGGCCCTTGGATTTCTTCAACTTGTGTTCTGTACTAAACTACAACACTTATGGATTTCTCCGACATATGGATTTCTCAAGGATATATTTGCCGGGTTACATTGCAACCACGGTCAAGGATTTCTTTTATCACAAAGGCATCATCAGCTCAGAGTGGATATGATTTTATTCTACAATGGAAGGAATAGCACCGAGTCGCTGCATGCACACAACCCGACACTTGGGGCTACATTATTCAAATCAAAATTACATCAAAGTATGAAAGTCCCATGTCCCTGCAAGCATACACCATGACACTTGGGGGCTAATGCAGTCCGCTTTTCAAATCATCACATCATCAATAGACCCGGTTATTTCAAGGAGATAAGCCGGCCCTAAGGGGATACAGGTCGCTCATTGTTCAAAGTATGGATTCAAGGAAGATCCGGCTCATCATTTTTTATAAAGACCCGGGCCTTGGGGGCTATGCATTGCTGCTCAAGGTTACATCATCAGATTTACAAAGTCCCTTCTCATTATTGCATAATGACCCAGCCCTTGGGGGCTACATCATATGATGTTTTATTTTCAAAGGAGAAGAACGTGGAAGTCCCAAGTCGCCGCAAGCAACCGACTCGACACTTGGGGGCTACACTATTCAGATCATAATTTCTAAAGTCCCAGGTTGTTGTAGGCAAGACAACCCGGCCCTTGGGGGCTATATCACTAAGTTGTTTCATAGATCATGAGGTTCAAATTGAAGACCCGACCCATCACACACTGATAACCCGGCCCTTGGGGGCTACACGTAATATGGATATATCAAAAAATTGAAGAGCACATTTCATTTCGTCATGGAGGTGAAGTATTGGGAGACCGGTTCAGCATATTTTTATCTAGTTGAAGCATGAAAGACCGGCTCAACATCACACGGATTTCTTTATCCCCAATAATTTGACATAGTCAATTGGAGTTCAATTGTTTGACGAGACACCACCAATAATCATGACCCGCCATTGTCAATCATAATCCGCCGAAGCAAGAGAAGCTGGTTCAACATTGTGTGGATTTTTTATTCCCCAAATTTTCATCAAGCCAAAGCATTGGAGGCCGACTCAATGGCATATATATATATTTTTTTGCAAAAGACACGTACCTACGAGATGATTGAAGGCGGCTCGAAGAAACCCGGATTTTTCAAGGAGCCACTTCAGTAAATCAAGCCGGCCAGAGGAGCAAGCCGGCCCCTTAAATTATTTATTATTCTTATTTCAGGAGCTTATCATGAATAAATTCAAGCTAACCTTGGGGGCTAATGTCGGGGATATACCCCGCAGTGTAACCCGGCTTGGAGGATGACCCGCCAAAGGACTTGGCGACTCACCGACGACTCAGCAGTGACCTGGCGGGCAACTCATACCTGTCCCCACAGGCGACTTAGATAAATGACAAAGGACCAAGGCCCAGCGTGCACCCTGGCATAAGGCGACTCATAGAGAGGCCGGGAGGGCCGACTCACAAGAGAAGGCCCAAGAAGAAAGACTCCCACAAGAAGGAAACAAGACCCGGATTAGGATTCAAGAGAGACTAGTCCTATTCCTACTCCAAGTAGGACTCTACATGTAAACCTACCCCTTCCACCTATATAAGGAGGGGTAAGGCGCCCCAAGAGGGAGGAGATACACAACTTAGGTCTAAACAAGACAGATCATGAGATACACAACTTAGGTCTAAACAAGACAGATCATGAGATAGACAGATTAGACACCCACGAGATTAGAGGTGGCGAGTCTGCACCCTTGTAATCAAGATCATCATCTCCATCAATGGAACACAAGCATGACGTAGGCTTTTACCTCCATCGGAGGGGTCGAACCTGGGTAAACTCGCGTCTCTCGATCCCGACCAACCCCTTCAAGCCGCCACATGGTTGCGATGGCCTCACACCTAAGTTCTCTCACGAGGACATCTGCCGTGACAAAAAACCACGACAGGACCCAAAATCGGTGACTAATAGCATAGAAAATTGACTGGAATTGGCCCAAACTGCGAGTTTTGACAAGTTCCACGTAACCGGACCCCGGGATTCCCGAAACGTTCGTATCACAGCGGGACCCAAAATCAATGAGTAATAGCATACAAAACTGGCCATAATAGGCCAAAACTGCGATTTTTGACGAGTTCCCCGTAACCGGACCACGGGGATCCCGAAACGTTCGGATCACAACGGGACCCAAAATCAATGACTAATAGCATACAAAACCGGCCGGAATAGGCCAAAACTACGAGTTTTGACAAGTTCCCCGTAACCGAACCCCGGGGTTCCCAAAACATTTGGACCGCAGCGGGACCCAAAATCAGTGAGTAAAACTGACCAGGGTAGGCCAAAACTGTGAGTTTTGACGAGTTCCACGTAACCGGACCCCGGGGTTCCCAAAACGTTCATCGTACCGGGACCCAAAATCAGTGAGTAATAGCTTACAAAACTGGTGAGAATAGACCAAAACTACGAGTTTTGATGAGTTCCCTATAACCGGACCCTAGGGTTCCCGAAACGTTCGGATCGCAGCAGGACCCATAATCAGTGAGTAATAGCATACAAAAATCGCGAGAATAGGCCAAAACTGCGAGTTTTGACGAGTTCCCCATAACCGGCCCCGGGGGTTTGCTACTGCAACAAAAGACCTTCCAATGGCGCGATAAATAGTCACGTCGACGGGAGAATACTTGGCTTGATACTTCTGTTGCGGCTACGCCTTAAGGGACTTCCTAGGCAAGTATGCAAAGGATTTCCCCCGTGGCCTTGGAGCCTTGTGTTGGTGTTCCCTCGAAGCGGAAAGGGTGATGTAGCGTAGCGCTGGTAAGTATTTCCCTTAGTTTGAGAACCAAGGTATCAATCCAGTGGAGGAGTATCTCAAGATCCTGCACAAACACAAAAGCTTGCTGCCAACGCTATAAAGGGGTTGTCCATCCCTTATAGATTGTTTGCGAAGTGAGAACTGAAAGCAACAAAGTAACAAAGCAAAGTAAAAGCGGAGGTGTAAACGATGGATGTGAATAGACCTGGGGGCCGTAGTGTTTACTAGTGGCTTCTCTCATGAAAGCAAGTAGACGGTGGGTGAACAAATTACTGTCGAGCAATTGATAGAACCGCGCAAAGTCGTGACGATATCTATGCAATGATTATATCTATAGGCATCACGTCCAAAACAAGTAGACCGATACTTTCTGCATCTACTACTATTACTCCACACGTCGACCGCTATCCAGCATGCATCTAGTGTATTAAGTCCATAAGAACAG
Source organism: Hordeum vulgare subsp. vulgare (assembly GCF_904849725.1). NCBI lineage: Eukaryota > Viridiplantae > Streptophyta > Magnoliopsida > Poales > Poaceae > Hordeum > Hordeum vulgare. The sequence goes on from NC_058518.1 coordinate 501,656,470, forward strand.
AGTAACGCCTTAAGCAAGATGACATGATGTAGATGGATAATGTCAAACCAATGATAAAAACCTCATCTTTTTACCCTTGATGGCAACTACTTGATGTGTGCCTTGCTGCCCCTACTGTCACTGGGAAAGGTCACCACATGGTAGAACCCAAAACCGAGCACTTTTCCTATTGCAAGAATCATAGATTTAGTAGGCCAAACAAAACCAAGACTCGGAGAGACTTACAAGGATATCAAATCATGCATATAAGAAATCAACAAAGACTCAAATATATATCATAGATAATCTGATCACAAATCCACAATTCATCGGATCTCGAAAAACACACCACCAAAGAAGATTACATCGGATAGATCTCCATGAAGATGATGGAGAACTTTGTATTGAAGATCCAAGAGAGAGAAGAAGCCATCTAGCTACTAACTATGGACCCATAGGTCTGAAGTGAACTACTCACGAGTCATTGGAGGAGCGATGATGATGATGAAGAAGCCCTCCAAGTCCAAAGTCCCCTCCGGCAGGGTGTCGGGAAGGGTCTCCAGATGAGATCTCATGGAAACGGAAGCTTGCGGCGGCGTAAAAGTATTTTCGAGGCTCCCCTGATTTTTGCGGAATATTTGGGAATTTATAGGCCAAAGAACTAGCTCAGGGGGCGGCCAGGGAGGCCACAAGCCTGCCCACCGCCGCCTCCCCCTGGTGGCGGAGTGGGGGCTTGTGGGCTCCCTGGAGCCTACCTGGCTTGGCCCAAAAGCCCCCTGGTCTTCTTCCGTTCGGGAAAAAATCATTTCAGGGTTTTTCTTCCGTTTGGACTCCGTTCCAAAATCAGATCTGAAAAGAGTCAAAAACACGGAAAAAACACGAACTGGCACTTGGCACTGAATTAATAAGTTAGTCCCAAAAAAGATATAAAAGGTACATAAAACATCCAAAGATGACAAGATAACAACATGAAACCATAAAAAATTATAGATACGTTTGAGACGTATCAGGGTTCCCGAAAAGTTTTGGTCGCATCGGGACCCAAAATCAATGACTAATAGGATACAAAACTGGCGGGATATGCCAAAACTTCGAGTTTTCACGAGTTCCCCGTAACCGGACCCCGAGGTTCCGGAAAAGCTCGGATCACAGCGGGACCCAAAATCAGTGACTAAGAGCATACAAAACTGGCTGGAATAAGCCAAAACTGCATGTTTGGCCGAGTTCCCCGTAACTGGACCAAGGGTTCCCGAAACGTTCGGATCACATCGAGACCAGAAATCAGTGACTAATAGCATACAAAACTGGCTGGAATAGGCCCAAACTGCAAGTTTTTGACGAGTTCTCCGTAACCAGACCCTGGGGTTTCCGAAATGTTCGGATCGCATGGGGACACAAAATCAATGACTAACACGATAGAAAATGGTCGAAATAGGCCAAAATTGCGAGTTTTGACGAGTTCCCCGTAACCGAACCCCGACGTTCCGGAAACGGTGGGATCACCGCGGGACCCAAAATCACTGACTAATAGCATACAAAACTAGCCGGAATAGGCCAAAACTGCGAGTTTTGACGAATTCCCCGCAACTAGACCTCGGGGTTCCCGAATCGTTCGGATTGCAGCGGGATCCAAAATCACTGACTAATAACATACAAAACTGTCCGGAATAGGCAAAACTACGAGTTTTTATGACTTCCTCGTAACACGACCCAAGGGTTCCCGAAACGTTGGGATCACAGCGGGATCCAAAAGCATTGACTAATAGCATACAAAACTGGAGGGAATAGGCCAGAACTGTGAGTTTTCATGAGTTCCCCGTAACCGGACCCCGAGGTTCTGGAAACGCTCGGATCAGAGCGAGACCCAAAATCAGTGACTAAAAACATACAAAACTCGTCGGAATAGGCCCAAACTGCAAGTTTTAACGAGTTTCCCGTAACCGGACCAAGGGTTCTCGAAATATTCGGATCACATCGGGAGCCAAAATCACTGATTAATAACATAAAGAACTGGCCGGAATAGGACAAAAGTGCGAGTTGTTACGAGTTCCCCGTAACCGGACCGAAGGGTTCCTAAAACGTTCGGATCGCATCGGGACCCAAAATGTGTGACTAATACCATACAAAACCGGCTGGAATAGGCCAAAACTGCGATTTTTTACGAGTTCCCCGTAACCAGACCCAAGGGTTCCCGAAACGTTCGGATCGCGTCTCGACCCAAAATCTATGATTAATAGCATACAAAACCGGGTGAAATAGCCAAAACTACGAGTTTTGACGAGTTCCGTGTAACCGGACCTCGGGGTTCCCGAAACGTTCGGATCCCAGCGGGACCGAAAATCAGTGACTAATAGCATAGAAAACTGGCCGGAATAGGCCAAAACTGTGAGTTTTAACGAGTTCTCCGTAACCGGACCCCGGGGTTCCCAAAACGTTCGGATCGCAGCGGGACCCAAAATCAGTGAGTAATAGCATACAGAAGTCGCTAGAATAGGCCAAAACTGCGAGTTTTGACGAGTTCCCCATAACAGGACCCCTACGTTAACGAAAAGTTCGGATCGCATGGGGACCCAAAATCAATGACTAATAGGATTGAAAATGGCCGGAATAGGCCAAAACTACTAGTTTTGAAGACTTCCGCGTAACCGAACCCCGAGGTTCTGGAAATGTTCGGATCACTGCGGGACCCAAAATAAGTGACTAATAGCATACAAAACTAGCCGGAATAGGCCAAAACTGCGAGTTTTGACGAGTTCCCCGCAACTAGACCTCGGGGTTCCCGACTCGTTCGGATCGCAGCGGGATCCAAAATCAGTGACTAATAGCATACAAAATGGGCTGTAACAGGACCCAAGGGTTCCCAAACGGTCGGATCACTGCGGGACCCAAAAGTAGTGACTAATAGCATACAAAACCGGCTGAAATAGACAAAAGCTGTGAGTTTTGACGAGTTCCCCGTAACCGGACCCAGGGTTCCCGAGACATTCGGATCGGAGCGGGACACAAAGTCAATGAGTAATAGCATACAAAACTCGCCGGAATAGGCCAAAACTGCGAGTTTTGACGAGTTCCCCATAATCGGACCCCTGGTTCCCAAAACGTTCGGATCGCAGCGGGACCCAAAATCAATGACTAATAGCATACAAAACTGGCGGGAATAGGCCAGAACTGTGAGTTTTCATGAGTTCCCCGTAACCGGTCCCCGAGGTTCCGGAAACGCTCGAATCGCAGCCGGACCCAAAATCAGTGACTAAAAACATATAAAACTGCCCGGAATAGGCCAAAACTGTGAGTTTTAACGAGTTCCCCGTAACCTGACCAAGGGTTCCCGAAATGTTCGGATCACATCGGGAACCAAAATCAGTGATTAATAGCATACAAAACTCGCCGGAATAGGCCCAAACTGCAAGTTTTGACGAGTTTCCCATAACCAAACCCCGAGGTTCCCGAAACGTTCGGATCGCAGCGGGACCCAAAATCGGTGACTAATATAATAAAAAACTGGCCGGAATAAGACAAAACTGCGAGTTGTTAAGAGTTCCCCGTAACGGGACCCAAGGGTTCCCGAAACGTTCGGATCGCATCAGGACCCAAAATGTGTGACTAATAGCCTACAAAACGGGCCGGAATAGGCCAAAACTGCGAGTTTTTACGAGTTCCCCGTAACCGGACCCAAGGGTTCCCGAAACATTCGGATTGCATCCCGACCCAAAATCTATGACTAATAGCATACAAAACCGGTCGAAATAGCCCAAAACTACGAGTTTTGACGAGTTCCCTGTAACCGGACCTCGGGGTTCCCGAAACGTTCGCATCCCAGCGGGACCAAAAATCAGTGACTAATAGCATAGGAAACTGGCCGGAATAGGCCAAAACTGCGAGTTTTAACGAGTTTGTAACACGACCCCGGGGTTCCTAAAATGTTCGGATCGCAGCGGGACCCAAAATCAGTGAGTAATAGCATACAAAAGTCGCCAATAACAGGACCCCAAATCTGCGAGTTTTGACGAGTTCCCAATAACAGGACCCGAGGGTTCTCAAAAAGTTCGGATCGCCTCGGGACCCAAAATCAATGACTAATAGGATTGAAAATGGCCGGAATAGGCCAAAACTGCGAGTTTTGACGAGTTCCCCGTAACCGGACCCCTAGGTTATGGAAACGTTCGCATCACCGCGGGACCCAAAATAAGTGACTAATAGCATACAAAACTAGCCGGAATAGGCCAAAACTGCGAGTTTTGATGAGTTCCTCGCAACTAGACCTCAGGGTTCCCGAATCGATTGGATCGCAGCGGGATCCAAAATCAGTGACTAATAGCATACAAAATTAGCTGGAACAAGACAAAACTGCGAGTTTTTACGAGTTCCCCATAACAGGACCCAAGGGTTCCCGAAATGTTTGGATCACTGCGGGACCCAAAAGCAGTGACTAATAGCATACAAAACCGACCGGAATAGGCCAAAACTGCGAGTTTTGGCGAGTTCCCCGTAACCGGACCTAGGGCTCCCTAAATGTTCGGATCGGAGCGGGACCCAAAATCAGTGAGTAATAGCATACAAAACTCGCCGGAATAGGCCAAAACTACGAGTTTTGACGAGTTCCCCGTAACCGGACCCCGAGGTTCCCGAAACGTTCGGATCGCAGCGGGACCCAAAATCAGTGACTAATAGCATACAAAACTGGCCGAAACAAGACAAAACTGCGAGTTTTGTTGAGTTCCTCGTAACCGGACCCAAGGGTTCCCGAAACGTTCAGATCGCATCGGGACCCAAAATCTATGACTAATAGCATACAAAACCGGTCGAAATAGGCCAAAACTACGAGTTTTGATGACTTCCCCATAACTCGACCAAGGGTTCCCGAAACATTCAGATCACATAGGGACCCAAAATCAGTGACGCATACAAAACTGAACGGAATAGGCCAAAACTGCGAGATTTGACTAGTTCCCCGTAGCCGGACCCCGAGGTTCCCAAAATGTTCGGATCACACGGGGACCCAAAATCACTGACTAATAGCATAAAAAACTGGTCAGAATAGGCAAAACAGTGAGTTTTTACAAGTTCCCCGTAACAGGACCCAAGGGTTCCCGAAACGTTCGGATCACAGCGGGACCGAAAATCAGTGACTAATAGCATACAAAACTGGCCGGAATAGGCCAAATCTGCGAGTTTTGACGAGTTCCACGTAACCGGACTCCGGGGTTCCCGAAACATTCGGATCGCAGCGGGACCCAAAATCAGTGAGTAATAGCATCCAAAACTGGCGAAAAAAGACCAAAACTGTGAGTTTTGACCACTACCCCGTAACCGGACCCAGGGTTCCCGAAACGTTCCGATCGCAATGGGATCCAAAATCAGTGAGTAATAGCATACAAAACTGGCCAGAATGGACCAAAACGGCGATTTTTGGCGAGTTACCCATAACCAGACCACGGGGTTCTCGAAACATTCACATCACAACGGGACCCAAAGTTAGTGACTAATAGCATACAAAACCGGTCGGAATAGGACAAAACTGTGAGTTTTCACGAGTTCCCCGTAACCGGACCCCGGGGTTCCCGAAACTTTCGGATCGTAGCGGGACCCAAAATCAATGACTAATAGGATAGACAACTCGCGGGAATAGGCCAACACTGCGAGTTTTGACGAGTTCCACGTAACCGGACCCCGGGGTTCCCGAAACGTTCGGATTGAAGTGGGACCCAAAATCAGTGAGTAATAGCATACAAAATTGGCGAGAATAGACCAAAACTGCGAGTTTTGACGAGTTCCCTGTAACCGGACCCAGGGTTCCCGAAACGTTCAGATCGCAAAGGGACCCAATATCAGTGAGTTATAGCATACAAAACTGGCCAGAATAGACCAAAACTGCGATTTTTGACGAGTTACCCGTAACCGGACCACGGGATTCTCGAAATGTTCAGATCGCAGCGGGACCCAAAATCGGTGAATAATAGCATACAAAACTGGTCGGAATAGGGAAAACTACGATTTTTTACGACTTCTCCGTAACAGGACCCAAGGGTTCCTGAAACGTTCGGATCACAGTGGGACCCAAAAGCATTGACTAATAGCATACAAAACCGATCGGAATAGGCCAAAACTGTGAGTTTTGACGAGTTCCACGTAACCGGATCCCGTGGTTCCCGAAACGTTCGGATCGCAGCGGGACCCAAAATCAGTGAGTAATAGCATACAAATTGGCGAGAATAGACCAAAACTGCGAGTTTTGACGAGTTCCATGTAACCGAACCCCGGGGTTCCCGAAACGTTCGGATCGCAACGGGACCCAAAATCAGTGAGTAATAGCATAAAACACTGGCGTGAATAGACCAAAACTGCAAGCTTTGACGAGTTACCCGTAATCGGACCCTGGGTTCCCGAAACGTTCGGATCGCAACGGGACCCGAAATCAGTGAGTAATAGCATACAAAACTGGCGGGAATAGGCCAGAACTGTGAGTTTTTTGAGTTCCCCGTAATCGGACCCCAAGGTTCTCGAAACATTCAGATCGCAGCGGAACACAAAATCGGTGACTAAAACATACAAAATTGCCCGGAATAGGCCAAAACTGCGAGTTTTAACGAGTTCCCCGTAGCCGGACCAAGGGTTCCCGAAATGTTCGGATCACATCGGGACCCACAATCAGTGATTAATACCATACAAAACTCGCCGAAATAGGCCCAAACTGGAAGTTTTGACGAGTTCCCCATAACCAGACCCCGAGGTTCCTAAAACGTTCGAATCGCAGCCGGACCAAAAATCAGTGAGTAATAGCATAAAAAATTGGCCGGAATAGGACAAAACTGCGAGTTGTTATGAGTTCCCCGTAACCGGACACAAGGGTTTCCGAAACGTTTGGATCGCATCGGGACCCAAAATGAGTGACTAATAGCAAACAAAACCGGCCGGAATAGGCCAAAACTGCGAGTTTTTACGAGTTCCCCGTAACCGGACTCAAGGGTTCGCGAAATGTTCAGATCGCATCGGGAACCAAAATCTATGACTAGTAGCATACAAAACCGGCCGGAATGGGCCAAAACTATGAGTTTTGATGAGTTCCCCATAACTGGACCAAGGGTTCCCGAAACATTCAGATCACATAGGGACTCAAAATCAGTGACGCATACAAAACTGACCGGAATAGGCCAAAACTGCGAGATTTGACGAGTTCCCCGTAGCCGGACCCCGAGGTTCCCGAAATGTTCGGATCATAGGGGGACCAAAAATCAGTGACTAATAGCATACAAAACTGGTCGGAATAGGCAAAACTGCGAGTTTTTACAAGTTCCCCGTAACAGGAACCAAGGGTTCCCGAAACGTTCGGATCGCAATGGGACCCAAAATCAGTGACTAATACCATACAAAACTGGCAAGAATAAGTGACTAATAGACAAAAACTGTGAGTTTTGACGAGTTCCACGTAACCGGACCCCAGGGTCCCGAAACGTTCATCGCAGCGGGACCCAAAATAAGTGAGTAATAGCATACAAAACTAGCGAGAATAGACCAAAACTGCGAGTTTTGACGAGTTCCCTGTAGCCGGACCCTAGGGTCCCCAAAACGTTTAGATCGCAACGGGACCAATAATCAGTGAGTAATAGCATACAAAACTCGCTAGAATAGGCCAAAACTGCGAGTTTTTACTAGTTCCCCATAACCGGACCCCGGGGTTCCCGAAAAGTTTGGATCGCATCGGGACCCAAAATTCAATGACTAATAGGATACAAAAGTGGCGAGAATATGCGAGAACTGCTAGTTTTCACGAGTTCCCCGTAACCGGACCCTGAGGTTTCGGAAACGCTCGGATCAGAGCGGGACCCAAAATCAGTGACTAATAGCATACAAAAGTGGCCGGAATAGGCCCAAACTGCAAGTTTTGATGAGTTCTCCGTAACCGGACCCCGGGGTTCCCGAACGTTCGGATCGCATGGGGACCCAAAATCAATGACTAATACGATAGAAAATGGTCGGAATAGGCCAAAACTGTGAGTTTTGACGAATTCCCCGTAACCGGATCCCGAGGTTCGGAAACGTTCAGATAACCACGCGACCCAAAATCAATGACTAATAGCATACGAAACTAGCCGGATTAGGCCAAAACTGCGAGTTTTGACGAGTTCTCCGCAACTAGACTTCGGGGTTCCCGAATCGTTCGGATTGCAGCGGGATCCAAAATCAGTGACTAATAGCATACAAAACTTGCCGGAATAGGCAATACTACGAGTTTTTATGACTTCCTCGTAACAGGACCCAAGGGTTACCAAAACGTTCGGATCACAGCGGGATCCAAAAACAGTGACTAATAGCATACAAAACCGGCTGGAATATGCCCAAACTGTGAGTTTTGACGAGTTCCACGTAACCGGACCCCGGGGTTCCCGAAACGTTCGGATCGCAGCGGGACCCAAAATTAGTGGGTAATAGCATACAAAACTCATCGGGATAGGCCAAAACTGCGAGTTTTGACGAGTTCCCCATAATCTGACCCCTGGTTCCCGGAACGTTCGGATCACATCCGGACCCAAAATCAATGACTAATAGGATACAAAACTGGCAGGAATAGGCCAGAAGTGTGAGTCTTCATGAGTTTCCCGTAACCGGACCCCGAGGTTCCGGGAACGCTCGGATTAGAGCGGGACCCAAAATCAGTGACTAAAAATATACAAAACTGCCCAGAATAGGCCAAAACTGTGAGTTTTAACGAGTTCCCCGTAACCGGACCAAGGGTTCCCTAAATGTTTGGATCACATCGGGACCCAAAAAAAGTGACTAATAGCATACAAAACCGGCCGAAATAGACCAAAGCTGCGAGTTTTGACGAGTTCCACGTAACCAGACCCCGGGGTTCCCGAAACGTTCGAATCACAGCGGGACCCAAAATCAGTGAGTAATAGCATACAAAACTGGCCAGAATAGACCAAAACTGCAAGTTTTGACGAGTTCCCCGTAACCGGAGCCAGGGTTCCCGAAACGTTCGGATCGCAGCGAGACACAAAATCTGTGAGTAATAACATACAAAACTCGCCGGAATAGGCCAAAACTGCGAGTTTTGACGAGTTCCCCATAATCGGACCCGTGGTTCCCGAAACGTTCGGATCGCATCGGGACCCAAAATTAATGACTAATAGAATACAAAACTGGCGGGAATAGGCCAGAACTGTGAGTTTTCATGAGTTCCCCGTAACCGGACCCCGAGGTTCCGGAAACGCTCGGATCAGAGCGGGACTCAAAATGAGTAACTAAAAAAATACAAAACTGCGAGTTTTAACGAGTTCCCCGTAACCGTACCAAGGGTTCCCGAAATGTTCGGATCACATCGGGACCGTGATACGTCTCCAACGTATCTATAATTTTCGATGGTTCCATGCTATTATCTTGTCAAACTTTGGATGTTTTGTATGCCTTTTATATCTTTGTTGGGACTATCTTATTAACTCAGTGCCAAGTGCCAGTTCCTGTTTTTTCGTGTTTTTGATCCTTTTGAGAGGAGGATTTTTAAACGATGTCCAAACAGAATAAAACTTCCGAAAATATTTTTTCCGAAAAAGAAGATATGCACCAGACTTGAGAACAAAGGCAGGGGCCACCAGGGGACCCCACAAGCCCCCTAGGCGCGGCCAGGGAGCACGCGGCTAGCAGGCTTGTGGGCCCCCTTTGGCACGTCTGCCCTACCTCTTTCGCCTACAAATAAAGAAAAATTCCAAACCTGCCCGAAAGATCCACGAAAATACTTTTCCGCCGCTGCAAGCTTTTGTCTCCGCAAGATCCCATCTGGGGCACGTTCCGGTGCCTTGCCGAAGGGGGGATTCGGATACGGAGGGCTTCTTCATCAACACCATGACCTCTCCGATGATGCGTGAGTAGTTCACCATAGACCTTCGGGTCCATAGCTAGTAGCTAGATGGCTTCTTCTCTCTCTTGGATCTTCAATACAAAGTTCTCCATGATCTTCATGGAGATCTATCCGATGTAATCTTCTTTTTCGGTGTGTTTGTCGAGATGCGATGAATTGTGGATTTATGTTCAGATTATCTATGAATCTTTTTTGAGTTTCTTCTGATCTTTTATATGCATGATTTCATATCCTTGTAATTCCCTTCGAGTTGTGGGTTTTGTTTGGCCAACTTGATCTCGAGGGATTGACAACCCCTTTGAAGCGTTGGGTGCAAGCTTGTTTGTGTCTGCGCAGGTACTTTGGACTTGACGAGGCCCTCCTTCTGGATCTATACCTTGGTTCTCAAACTGAGGGAAATACTTACTGCTCCTGTGCTGCATCACCATTTCCTCTTCAAGGGAAAAACCGACGCAAACCACAGAAGTAACAAGAAGAATTCCTAAGTGCCAGGGAAGGACTTTTGTTGCCGTAGCACTATCCAGCATGCATCTAGTGTATTGAGTTCATGACGAACAGAGTAACGCCTTAAGCAAGATGACATGATGTAGATGGATAAACTCAAACCAATGATGAAAACCCATCTTGTTACCCTTGATGGCAAACAAAACCCACAACTCGAAGAGAATTACAAGGATATGAAATCATGCATAAGAGAGATAAGAAGGAACTCAAATAAGATTCATAGATAATCTGATCATAAATCCACAATTCATCGGATCTCGACAAACACACCGCAAAATAAGATTACATCGGATAGATCTTCATGAAGATCATGGAGAACTTTTTATTGAAGATCCAACTAAGAGAAGAAGCCATCTAGTTACTAGCTATGGACCCGTAGGTCTATGGTGAACTACTCACGCATCATTGGAGAGGTCATGGTGTTGATGAAGAAGCCCTCCGTGTCTGAATCCCCCTTCCGGCAGGGCACTAGGACGTGCCCCAGATGGGATCTTGTGGAGACAGAAGCTTGTGGTGGCGGAAAAGTGATTGCGATCGTCTCTTCATTTTTTGGGAATAGTTGGGAATATATAGGCGCAAGATCTAGGTCAGGGGACCTCCAGGGGGCCCACAAGCCTGGATGGCGCGGCCCCCCTGGCCGCAAGGTGGGGGCTTGTGGGGCCCCTGACACTCCTTTGGCCTGGCTCCCAAGTTCTTCGATCTTCTTCCGTTCCAAAAGAAATCTTTTCAGGGATTTTCTTCTGTTTGGACTCCGTTTCAAAATCTCCTCTGAAAGGGGTAAAAAACATAGAAAAACAGGAACTTGCACTTGGCACTGAGTTAATAAGTTAGTCCGAGAAAATAAATAAAAAGCATGCAAAACATCCAAAGTTTGACAAGATAATAGCACGAAACCATCAAAAATTATAGATACGTTGGAGACGTATCAGATAGCGGTCGATGTGTGGAGTAATAGTAGTCGATACAGAAAGTATCGGTTTACTTGTCTCGGACATGATGCCTATATGTATGATCATTTCCTTAGATGTCGTCATGACTTTCCGCGGTTCTATCAATTGCTCGACAGTAATTTGTTCACCCACCGAATTATTTGCTATCTTGAGAGAAGCCTCTAGTGAACACTATGGCCCCCGGGTCTACTTCACATCACATTTTCAGCCTTACACTTTTACTTCGTTGCACTTTCCGCCTTAAGATCTCACTTTGCAATCAATCTTCAAGGAATTGACAACCCCTTCATAGCGTTGGGTGCAATCTCTTTTGTGTTTGCGCAGGTACTCTGGACTTGGCGTTCTCCTACTGGATTGATATCTTGGTTCTCAAACTGAGGGAAATACTTACTGCTCCTGTGCTGCATCGCCCTTTCCTCTTCAAGGGAAAAACCAACGCAAGCTCAAGAGGCAGCAGAATGATTTCTGTTGTCGTAGCAGAAGAATTTCTGGCGCCATTGCCGGGGAGGATCAAGTCAAGAACTCATCCAAGTAAGTGTCACAAACTCATCTCTTGCATTTACTTGTTTGCCTCTCATTTTCCTCTCCCCCACTTCTGAAAAACAATAATTTACAAAAATACTTGCCTTTTTCGTTTGCCTTTCCTTTGCTTGTGTGCTATGTGCCTTCAACATGCTTGCATCTTCGCTTGCTGAAAATCTATTGATATGGATCCTCATCCACTTGCTAATCTCTTTAAGAGATCCAATTATGTTGAACCATTTGCTAGTGAGTTGAGTGCACTTGACTTTCTCTATGGAGTTTTGCTTGAGATGCGTGAATCTGAAAATCGTGATGAAGAAATTTATGAAGTGATTCACGAGGGCTCCTTGAATGGAAAGCATGATTGCAATGGTTTCACTATAAATCCTATTAGTGTCAATCATGCTAAAAATATGCAAAACCCTAAGCTTGGGGATGCTAGTTTTGCTATGTCCACTACTTGTTGCAATAATCATGATTGGGGCGATGATTTTTCTTATGATCTTGAAAATTTGTTTAAGCCTCATGATGAATTTGATATTTGCAATAATATCGAAAGTGGGTTTGGAGAAGTCATGACTTTAGTTGATGATAATCCCACTATTTTTGAAGAGCGTCAACTTTGCATGCATGTGGATCATGAAAAGAATATCCTTTGTGATAGCTATATTGTTGAATTTTATTATGATGCCACATGTAATTGCTATGAGAGAGGAAAATATTGTGGTAGAAACTTTCATGTTACCAAATTACCTCTCGTTATGTTGAGATTGCTATTGTCTCTTTCTTCTTCCTTGCATTTGGTAACTATTGGTTGTCTTGCCAATTTGTTCTCCTATAAAATGCCTATGCATAGGAAGTATGTTAGACTTAGATGTGATTTTCACATGCTTTATGATGCTCTCGTTGTGCTTCAATTCTTGTCTTTTATGTGAGCATCATTGAAATCCTTATGCCTAGCTAAGGGCGTTAAACAATAGCGCTTGTTGGGAGGCAACCCAATGAATTTATATTTTTCTTTCTGTTTTGTTGCGTCCACACCATCATAATCTGTTATGATTGTGTCTTTTGTGTTTCTGTTTGTGTTTGAGCCATGCAAAACTTTTATGACTAGTCTTGGTGATGGTTGTTTGATCCTGCTGGAAAAAGACAGAAACTTTTCGCTCACAAGATTATTATTCATTTTTATTCAGAAAGAGCTTTTGAGTTTATTCTTTTTGTAGCTGGTTGATATGCCTTTTGCTGAGGCAGTCGTAATTTTTCAGAATTTTGGAGGTAACAGAAGTATACGAAGTATACAAATTGCAACAGACTGGTCTGTTTTTGACAGATTCTGTTTTTGTTGAGTTGGTTGCTTGTTTTGATGAAACTATGGTTAGTATCGGGGGGTACTAGCCATGGAAAAGTGAGAATAAAGTAATCTAACACCAATATAAATAGAAATCAAGTTTTCTACTGTACCTAAAGAGGTGGTAGTTTGTTTTCTTGTGCTAATGATATCACGAGTTTCTGTTTAAGTTTTGTGTCGTGAAGTTTTCAAGTTTTGGGTGATGTTCTCATGGACAAAGGGATAAAGAGTGGAAAGAGCTCAAGCTTGGGGATGCCCAAGGAATCCCAAGCCAAATTCAAGGACACCAAAAAGCCTAAGCTTGGGGATGCCCCGGGAAGGCATCCCCTCTTTCGTCTTCAATCCATCAGTACCATTACTTGGAGCTATATTTTTATTCACCACATGATATGTGTTTTTCTTGGAGCGTCTTGTATCGTAAGAGTCTTTTCTTTTTGTTGTGTCACAATCATCCTTGCTGCACACCTTTTGAGAGAGACATGCACTCATCGTGAATTTGCTAGAATGCTCATTGTGCTTCACTTATATCTTTTGAGCTAGATAACTTTTCTCTATGTGCTTCACTTAGATCTTTTAGAGCACGGCGGTGCGTGACTTGGTAGTTGGTTTGTGCTATGAAAGTAGTCCCAAAGGTGATAGGTACCCAAAGAGGATACAAAAACTTCCATATCCATGTGCATTGAGTAGAAAGAAATGTTTGATTCCTCTCAATTAGTTTTGAGACGTCGATTTGGTAATATTAAGAGTTATGTTAGTAGGGTGTTGTGAATCTAGAAATACTAGTGTTGAAGTTAGTGATTTCCGTAACATGCACGTATGGCAAACCGCTATGTTAGGAAGTGGGAGCATAATTGATCTATTGATTGTCATCCTTTGTGTTGCGGTCGGGATCGCGCGATGGTTAACATCTACCAACCCTTCCCCTAGGAGTATGCGTTTAGCACTTTGTTTCGATTACTAATAAAAACTTTAGCAACAAGTATGTGAGTTCTTCATGACTAATGTGAGTCCATGGTATAGATGCACTTTCACCTTCCATCATTGCTAGCCTCTCTAGTACCGCGCAATTTTCGCCGGTGCACAAACCCACCATATGCTTTCCTCAAAACAGCCACCATACCTACCTACTATGGCATTTTCATAGCCATTCCGAGATATATTGCCATCCAACTCGCACCGTTCCGTCTCATGACTTGTGCCGTCACTCTCATATTGGCTTTGCATGATCGTAATATAGCTAGCGAGATGCTTCAACGTCATACGCCAAGCTAGATCGTTGCACATCCCAGTACACTGCCGGAGGCATTTCCTATAGAGTCATCATCGTTCTAAGCTTTTAGCTGTAAGGAAATAAAAGTGTGATGATCATCATTATTAGAGCATTGTCCCATGTGAGGAAATAAAAAAAAGAGGCCAAAGTTTCCCACATAAAAAAGAGAGGCCAAAGAGCCCAAATAAAAAAAAGAGAAAAAGAGAGAAGGGACAATGCTACTATCTTTTTCCACACTTGTGCTTCATAATAGCACCATGATCTTTATGATTGAGAGCCTCTTGTTTTGTCACCACCATATGCTAGTGGGAGTTTTCATTATATAACTTGGCTTGTATATTCCAATGATGAGCTTCCTCGAAATTTCCCTAGGTCTTCGTGAGCAAGCAAGTTGGATGCACACCCACTAGTTCTCCTTTTGAGCTTTCACATACTTATAGCTCTAGTACATCCTTTGTATGGCAATCCCTACTCATTCACATTGATATCTATTAATGGGCATCTCCATAGCCCTTTAATATGCCGAGTCAATGTGACCATCTCCTCCTTTTTGTCTCACAACCACCACCGCACTCTATTCCACCTATAATGCTATATCCATGGCTCACGCTCATGTATTGCGTGAGAGTTATAAAAGGTTTGAGAAAGTAAGAGTGCGAAAACAATTACTTGGCCAATACCGGGGTTATGCATGATTTAAATTAGTTGTGTGGGGATGATGGAGCATAGCCAGACTATATGATTTTGTAGGGATAACTTTCTTTGGCCTTGTTATTTCAAAAGTTCATGATTACCTTGCTAGTTTGCTTGAAGTATTATTGTTTTCATGTCAATAGCAAACTATTGTTTTGAATCTTACGGATCTGAATATTCATGTCACATGAAAGAAGTTACAAAGGACAATATGCTAGGTAGCATTCCACATCAAAAATTCTGTCTAGTGCCAAGTGCTAGTTTTTTCCGTGTTTTCGACCCTTTTCAGAGGAGGATTTTAAACGGTGTCCAAACGGAATAAAACTTCTGAAAAGATTTTTTCCGGAATAGAAGATACGCACCAGACTTGAGAACCAAGGCAGGGGCCACCAGGGGACCCCACAAGCCCCCTAGGTGCGGCCAGGGGGGCCCGCGCCTAGCAGGCTTGTGGGCCCCCTATGGCACGTCTGCCCTACCTCTTCCGCCTATAAATCTAGAAAAATTCCAAAACTGCGCGAGAGATCCACGAAAATACTTTTCCGCCACCGCAAGCTTCTGTCTCCGCAAGATCCCATCTGGGCACGTTATGGTACCCTGCCGGAGGGGGGATTCGGATATGGAGGGCTTCTTCATCAACACCATGACCTCTCCGATGATGCGTGAGTAGTTCACCATAGACCTTCGGGTCCATAGCTAGTAGCTAGATGGCTTCTTCTCTCTCTTGGATCTTCAATACAAAGTTCCCCATGATCTTCATGGGGATCTATCCGATGTAATCTTCTTTTGCGGGGATTTATGATCAGATTATCTATGAATCTTATTTGAGTTTCTTCTGATCTCTTATATGCATGATTTCATATCCTTGTAAATCTCTTCGAGTTGTGGGTTTTGTTTGGCCAACTTGATCTATGATTCTTGCAATGGGATAAGTGCATGGTTTTGGGTTCATGCCGTGCGGTGACCTCACCCAGTGAAAGAAGGGGTAGCGAGGCACGCATCGTGTTGTTGCCATCAAGGGTAAAAAGATGTGGTTTTCATCATTGGTTTGAGTTTATCCCTCTACATCATGTCATCTAGCTTAAGGCGTTACTCTGTTCGTCAGGAACTCAATACACTAGATGCATGCTTGATAGCGGTTGATGTGTGGAGTAATAGTAGTAGATGCAGAAAGTATCGGTCTACTTGTCTCGAACGTGATGCCTATATGTATGATCATTGCCTTAGATGTCGTCATGACATTGCGCGGTTCTATCAAGTGTTCACCCACCGTATTATTTGCTATTTTGAGAGAAGCCTCTAGTGAACACTATGGCCCCCGGGTCTACTTCACATCATAATTTCAGCCTTACACTTTTACTTCGTTGCACTTTTCGCCTTCAGATCTCACTTTGCAATCAATCTTGAAGGGATTGACAACCCCTTTATAGCGTTGGGTGCAGGCTCTTTTGTGTTTGCGCAGGTACTTTGGACTTGGCACGATTCTCCTACTGGATTGATACCTTGGTTCTCAAACTGAGGGAAATACTTACTGCTCCTGTGCTGCATCGCCCTTTCCTCTTCAAAGGAAAAAACCAACGCAAGCTCAAGAGGCAACAGAAGGATTTTTGTTGCCATAGCAGACCCAAAATCAGTGATTAATAGCATACAAAATTCGCCGGAATAGGCCCAAACTGCAAGTTTTGACGAGTTCCCCATAACCAGACCCCGTGATTCCCGAAACGTTCGGATCGCAGCGGGACCCAAAATGAGTGACTAATAGCATACAAAACTGGCCGGAATAGGACAAAACTGCGAGTTGTTACGAGTTCCCCGTAACCGGACCCAAGGGTTCCCGAAACGTTCGGATCGCATCGGGACCCAAAATGTGTGACTAATAGCATCCAAAACGGGCCGGAATAGGCCAAAACTGCGAGTTGTTACAAGTTCCCCGTAACCGGACCCAAGGGTTCCCGAAACATTTGGATCGCATCCCGACCCAAAATCTATGACTAATAGCATACAAAACCAGCCGAAATAGCCCAAAACTACGAGTTTTGACGAGTTCTCTATAACCGGACCTCGGGGTTCCCGAAATGTTCGGATCCCAGCGGGACCAAAAATCAGTGACTAATAGCATAGAAAACCGGCTCGAATAGGCCAAAACTGCGAGTTTTAACGAGTTCTCCGTAACCAGACCCCCGGGGTTCCCAAAACGTTCGGATCGCAGCGGGGCCCAAAATCAGTGAGTAATAGCAAACAAAAGTCGCTAGAATAGGCCAAAACTACGAGTTTTGACGAGTTCCCCATAACAGGACCCCGGGGTTCTCGAAAAGTTCGGATCGCATGGGGACCCAAAATCAATGACTAATAGGATTGAAAATGGCCGAAATAGGCCAAAACTGCGAGTTTTGACGAGTTCCCCGTAACCGGACCCCGAGGTTCTGGAAACATTCGGATCACTGCGGGACCCAAAATAAGTGACTAATACCATACAAAACTAGCCGGAATAGGCCAAAACTGCGAGTTTTGACGAGTTCCCCGCAACTAGACCTCGGGGTTCCCGAATCGTTCGGATCGCAGCGGGAACCAAAATCAGTGACTAATAGCATACAAAATTGGCCGGAATAGGCAAAACTACGAGTTTTTACGAGTTCCCCGTAACATGACCCAAGGGTTCCCGAATCGTTTGGATCACAGCGGGACCCAGAAGAAGTGACTAATAGCATACAAAACCAGACAAAATAGATCAAAGCTGTGAGTTTTGACGAGTTCCACGTAACCGAACCCCGGGGTTCCCAAAACGTTCGGATCACAGCGGGACCCAAAATCAGTGAGTAATAGCATACAAAACTGGCGAGAATAGACCAAAACTGCGAGTTTTGACGAGTCCCCCCTAACCGGACCCAGGGTTCCCGAAATGTTCGGATCGCAGTAGGACCCAAAATCAGTGTGACTAATAGCATACAAAACCGGCCGGAATAGGCCAAAACTACGAGTTTTGACGAGTTCCCCGTAACCGAACCCAAGGGTTCCCGAAACGTTTGGATCGCATCGAGGCCCAAAATGTGTGACTAATAGCATACAAAATCGGCCGGAATAGGCCAAAACTGCGAGTTTTGACGAGTTCCCCGTAACCGGACCCCGGGGTTCCCGAAACTTTCGGATCATAGCGGGACCGAAAATCAGTGACTAATAGCATATAAAACTGGTCGAAATAGGCCAAAACTGCGAGTTTTGACGAGTTCTCCATAACTGGACCCCGGGATTCCCGAAACATTTGGATCGTAGGAGGACCCAAAATCAGTGACTAATAGTATACAAACCTAGCCAGAATAGCCCAAAAGTGTGAGTTTTGATAAGTTCCCCTTAGCTAGACCCCAGGGGAGGCCTAGGAAGAAGAAGAAGGAGGGGGTCTCTCCCCCCTCTCTCTTGGTGGTGTCGGAGTGCCGCCGGGGAAAGGAGCGTGATGACGATCTACATCAACAATCTTGCCGCCGTGAACACCAACTCTCTCACCCTCTATGTAGCGGTGTAACACCTCTTTTCCCGCTATAGCTCTCTACTTAAACATGGTGCTCAACACTACATACTATTTCCCAATTATATGTGGCTATCGTATGATGTTTGAGTAGATTCATTTTGTCATATGGGCCAATCGGTGAAATTGCTATGATTGGTTTAATTTGCTTGTGGATGTGTTGTTGTCCTTTGGTGCCCATCAAATGAGCGTGCGTGTGGATCACACTATAGTGTTAGTTGTATGTTGATAGGACTATGCATTGGAGGGCAAGAGTGACAAAATACTTCTTCCTAACATAGAAATTGATGCATACGGGATTAAAGGGGGGCCAATATATAGCTTAATGCTATGGTTGAGTTTTTCCTCAATGAACGTTAGTAGTTGCGGATTCTTGCTAATAGTTCCAACCAAAAGTGCATAAAATTACAAGTAAGGGATGACATGCTAGCAGTGGCCTCTCCCATATAAAAACTTGTTATCGGTCTAGTACTTAGTAATTGTCTAGGGAGAAATCCTTCTCTTGTGTTACAAAAAGCTTGCTACTACACTACTATATTGGTTATCTTGCAATTTATTTCTAGTTTTATTCTCGCAAAGTACTTCTAGTTTTATTCTTCATTTACGTAAAGCAAACATTAAGTGTGCGTAGATTTGTATCGGTGGTCGATAGAACTTAAGGGGATATTTGTTCTGCCTTTAGCTTCTCGTTGGGTTCGACACTCTTATTTGACAAAAAGGGCTACAAACAATCCCATATACGTGTGGGTTATCAAGACCTTTTTCTGGCGCCGTTGCTGGGGAGCAATAGCGTGGGCTGAATATTCTCGTGTGTGCTTGTTTGCTTTATCACTAACTAATTTTTACTTTTTTGTTATTAGTTGTTTTATATCTTTATTGTGGATATGGAACATGAAACACCAAAAAAATAGTTGTACTTGCTACTCATGGAGATGGGGAACCTCCTCAAACCCACGATGATTTTATGTGGAAAACATTAAATACTACTTTCATAATCTTGAGAATTCTCTATTGAACTTGATGATGGGATACACGTTGGATCAACGTGAGTATTTTAGGGATCAATGTGAGTATTTTAAAAAGGGAAACACTTATGGGATCAAATTAAAATGTTGCATTGGTATGCTTGGAATTTATACTTGTTGTTCTAAGATGGAGACTTCACACCTTCCCTTTCAATGTGAATTTAATTATAATGAAACCTTGGCTTCCTATGCTAATGGTTTATATGATTACCATGATGTGGAACAAAAAGAATTCATTGCTTTTAAGGGTGCTTACAAAATTGCTTCTTTGATTGAAAAGTATGATGCTATTCTTTACAAATCTGAAAATTTTGCCATACTTAAATATTGCTATGAGAATTATGAATACAATGCCCATACAATACCAGACGAGGGCCAACAGGGACGGATATCAAGACCATGACAATATGTATAACAAACAATCATATAGGTAAGAAAACTATCTAAATCATACAAATAAGATTTTTTTGGAATAAAAAGATAAGAACAAGAGGATCACCAAGGTGGTACCGGCGACGAGACGGTGCAGGCGATCGACGGTGGTTAGGACGAGGACGGGAAGGCACTAAGTAAACCACACCTACACATATGCAAACTAAGAAGCTAATTTGAGCCTAAATTGCATATAAATCAAATAAACTCCCACATAATTACGCCCAAACTAAAACCCACAAATCAATATAATTATAGAGCATTGCACGAGCTAATCTAGCAATGTGAGATGAAAGGACAAAGTTGCTAACCTTTGTGATCACTTCGATGGATGGGGCGCTTCAAATCTTGACCAATCTGGGAAAAAATTGAGGATGAACTTGAGCAAGGGAAGAGAACAAAGTAGACAAAGGAGAAAACAGAGAGCTTGGGCTCGGGCTGGATGAAGCACTATTTATAGTGACACTTTTAGTCTCGGTTGGTAATACAAACCGGGACTAGAGATCTATATCTAGTCCCGGTTTGTATTACCAACTGAGACTAATGACCCTCGCATGGGCCCCAGCCTAACGCAATCCTACCACCACCCCTTTAGTCCCCGTTGATAACACAAACCGGGACTAGAGGTTCCTAATAAACTGGGACTAAAGCCTAGCCTCATGAACCGAGACTAATGGCAGCATTAGTCCCGGTTCAAAAACCAACCGGGACTAATGCTTCGAACCAAAGGCCTGTTTTCTATTAGTGATAGGTGTTATTGTGTTTTATGACATTTTACCTAGGAGAGAGGACTAGGTCCTATGAGAGAGAAGTTTTTCAGGTTTATATTAACTTGGCATGATCGATTAGGATGATTATTATTATGATGTTTTTCTGCTTTATGAGATTTTAACTTGGTATGATTAAGATGATAATGAGTTGTTAGATGAGTAAGATGATGATGAGTTATATGACATAATATGTATAACCGCGTGTAAATGTTGTTGCTGCCATAATAATCATTGATGTTGTATATTAATATGTAAAACTGTGTGTAAATAAAGCATAAATATAAAAAATAAATATGTGCATTTAAAAGTGGCGCGGGTTAGCAAAGCATGCTACTGCTAACGCAATTAGTAGTAGCGCTGGTTAGAAAAGCTCGCTACTCCTAACTTAGTTAGTGTAGCGCTGGGCAAACAACGCTACTGCTAAAAGTTAGCAGTAGCGCCTTAGTAGTAGCACGTGCATCCGTGCTACTAATAGTCCAAAAACTAGTGCTACTGCTAGGGTTTTCCCTAGTAGTGATTGGATGCCGCGTCACAGACTCCGCCGAAGGAAGCCCCTCAGCACACTCCTCATAGTAGCAGTCCACCTCTATCTCCGCTATACCTGGCCATGGGAAACCCGGCACGGTCGGCCCGACCCGACCCGGCGTGAAAAAGCACGGCCCGGCCCGACCTGACATTCCCCGCAGGCCGAGCTCGGGCCTAGATTTTGAGCCCGTTGGGCTTACCGGGCGAGGCTCGGGCCTTAGAAAACCTGATTTTACACCTACGTCGGGTCGGGTCGGGCTTCTTTGGGCTCGGGCCAAAAACTAGGCCTGACGGTAGGAACGGGCCGGGCCGGACTCGGGCCTGAGTTTTGTACCACGGGCTTTTTTGGCCCGTCCCAAGGCTTGACCCGGCCCGAGTTTTGCCAGGTATAATCTCCGCTGCCTCAACTGTCTTCACCGCATCAGCAGACTCTGCCGCGTGAGCAGTCTCCGTCGCATCAGCAGACTCCGTCGGAGGAGGCCCCTCAGCAGACTCCGCCGCGTCAGCACATTCCGCCTCCTCCGTCGCCTCAGCCCTACACGTGAAAGAGAAAACATCACTCCGGCGATTAGTAGTACAACTACCAAGAAATCCAGGGCAGGTACACGTGTCAAGGAGGCTCCTCGCAAGTTAGCATATGAATTGGGTGATGAGAAACTCAAGAAGGTTGTGGAGGACGATGTGAAATGCCAGCTTGCATCGACACAATGCGAGGAAACAGAGAAAACAAATCCGAAAAAAGTGAAGCGTTGTCTGGAAAACCTTAATCAACCATTGTCACGTCCGCTGCTATCATACTATGACTGGTCGATTGTTAAGTCACATAGAGAACATGTGCGGTCGGGAAGTAGTAGTGCAAGTGGGAAAACAATTCCCCAGCCCGGCGAACAGAAAAACCAATTGTGCCCCCCCCCACTCAACGTGTTTACCAATAACGATTATGATGCGGAGGCAGCGGGCCACGATGTTGGTTTCACTCTTAGTATATACTTAGGCGAGCAGGAGTTCCCCATGGCGGAGTTAGGAACAGATACCAGTACGGAAAGCCTCTCGTCAAACCTGGAGAGGTCCCGCTTCTACCAACAAAAACGCCAAGATTGCAATCAGTGGTACATGGAAGCCTCAAATGATTCTAGGATCACCTATCTCATTGTGGGAGTTAAAGATGAGCATTACTTCAATGGAAACGAGCAGATTCACATTGAATTTGAAGAATTATTTCAGTTATACAATCAAGACCCCATCGACAAATCTATCGTCAGTTGCTATTCTCTATAAGTATCATTTGTGTAATTAAGTCTCTAGCTCAGCTCGTTCATTGCATGTATAATTATCCCCACTATATTATGTAGAAAGAATATTGGGTTCATTAACCCAAATATTGGTCATGAAATAACGGCAGAAAAGAACGCAGAGGATACAAAGAAGATCTTGCTAAGGGCGTTAATTGAACAACAAATCAAAAACAAAATACTATTTCCTTACAACTTCAAGTGAGTGTTATACTGTCTTATACACATTTTGTTTTGCTTACTCGATGTTAAGTGTAATTGATGAGTTATACGTGCGCAGGATCCACTTTATTCTCATAGTCATTCAGTTTGATGCAGGAAAAGTATTTGTCATGGACAAACGTAAAGACCCTAAGATGTGGGCGGACATAGAAAAAATGTTTCAGAGGTAATTTCAATCATTATCACATTATATGGGCAACTTTTGTTCATATTACCTGATATCAAGTAATTAATAATTCATTTATTCATTTTCTTTGCCGGACAGGGTTTGAAAAGAATTCACCAGAATGCGAGGGGTGAATGGAAACCGGAGCTGTGATTTCAACAAATCAATGTAAGTAGTACTAGCTCGGTCCGTGCATTTCTTTGATTCCAGTTTTAATACAATTATCATGCTTGATTATTATTTTGATTGAACTTTATTCTCGTAAAGTGTTCGAGGCAGGGAGACCGGAATAGTTTATTTGAATACTACGTTTGCGAGTTCATTCGCCAAACGACCTGTGAGACAGGCAGACTTTTACAACAACTTGAAGTACGTGAACAATATTCATAGTTTTATTTTATTATCATCAATTGTGTTGAGTTATATATATATAGGGGAATTGACTATTCGTCACCCTGGGTGAAGAATACTTATTCTTCACCCCTCTATTTTCACATCAATACACCGTAATTTTATGTTTTTTATTATTATTTCAGACGTAAAAAGAGACCGTAAGAAAATATATACACCATAAAAAATATTTTATGTCACGTAAAATTACAAATATAAAAACATAGTGTAAAATGTACATGAAATGCGATTTTTCTGGTCTTATGACCTATATTTTTAAAAAAAAATTACATCAGATGTTACTAACCGGGTTAGTGGATACCAAAAACCGATAGCAGAACGTGTATATACTTAGTAGCGTCGATTATATATACGAAAACTTGTTGTTCGACCAAGCACGCAGAAAAAGGTCATTTCTCTATATTCATGACGATGTTGTATAAACGGTTTCTTCATTGCTATTAGTAGCTAGCGTCGAGTTTGATGAAAAACATAAAATAAAAATGAAAGTCCAAAATAAAAAAGAATTGAATGGTAAACATTAAAAGAAAAGAGAAACATAAAATAAAACCACTAAAACCTCCAAAACCCATCCGTTTAATAAAAATCCTAATCCCCGGCGTTAGGCAGCGGCTGGCGCGTGTCGTCGTCCCTGTTGGTGTTACCAACCGGGGCTAAAAGTCCTCCTACGTGAGCCCTACGTAGCGGCCACGTGGGACTAAATGATAGATAATTTTATACGCAAGGTTCGTTCCAAATTTTGTACAATTTGAATATCTGAGGAGCCCTAGGCAAAAAAGACAAATTCAATGTCTTTAAAAAAGTTTACTGTACATGCATTGTTTTGATCCAATTTATCTTTTTTGCTAAGAGCTGCTAAGATGTTCAAATGATAGAAAAATTAAAGTAGACCTTTCGCATCAAATTATTTATCACCCAAAAATAAATTGGAATATTTTTAATACTTTTTTTGATTTTTTCACTAGACAGGTGTAGACGAGCCTCGGCACCGAAACGCCACATTCGTTGGTGCGCATCTATATGAGCGCATGCTTGCTGTTGAAAAAACCTCTCACGACGAGGTCGTGACTTGTGAACTGGAGCTCGTCACGGCGCTGCGGTTGTAGCTGTGGACGTGTGCAGGGAGCGGTGGGATGTGACACTGATGGACTGGGTGGTATCCACGATTCAGATCGGCGAGCTTGGTCGATCCGCCGGTGCTCAGTGAGCTCCCCGCCGTGATGCCGATTGTCGAGGCGGTGGCGGTGCTGGCGTTCCGTCGGACTTGTGTAGTCACCTCCCGTCCGCGCGCCGCTCCCGTTATTTGTGGCCATTCCCCCGTCCTGCGCCGCAGCTGCAACCCATCTCCCTCTCCCTCCTGGTCCGAGCTGCTTGGCTCCTGCCGTGCCGCGCGCAGTGCAATGATCGATCAAGGCCGACTGCACCAAACAAACCCTTCACCCTTCCCCATCTCGGCCAGCTAGGCATCATGCATGCTACATCTTCTGGCTAACTTCCTTCCTAATTAGCCAGCGACGGTGTTCATATGCGTGCTGCATTGCAAGCGTTCCACAAAATGCATAAGCCAAATATAAACTATAAAGAGTTAAGTTGAGGGGTTGAACCTATTTTTTACCAATGTAAATGTAAAAGTATAAGGGTTGTTTAAGGCGGCAAATTATAAGGGGTCGGCTAGAGTTGTTCTTAGGGGAGCAATTGAAGGAACACACAAAGTGAAAACCCTCGTTAGCCATCCTCCAAACCACGATGTAAGTTTGGCCTCCACCGTCGAGAACACTACTCATTGTAACGGTTTCATGTACTCTTTTCGTTTTTATGTAGTGTGTGTGTTTGTTTTAAGTATAGATTCACTTATTTTACTCTGTATGTAGTATTAAAAGAGTTACATTTAAAAACAAAGAGAATACAAGAGAATGCCGGTCTTCTTAGATTATACCATCTCACTGAAGCAACAAGCTAGACGCAAATTCTTAGAACCATTTCACTAAAGCAACAAGCTAGACGCATCTTGCGTCACTATAATAAATGGTCGTGTGCATTGTAATGATGCATACGCCAGAGGTTTCAACCTCCTTTTCTTTAAAAAAAAAGTGGCCTGCAGGCCGGATCAGGAGAGATGTTGTGTGTTGTGGATGTTATGGCACCCCCTATAAGAAGAAACGAAAAATATTTTATAGAGTGTATTTAACTGTAATTTTTGGACTAGTAATTGGATTCACTATGACGTTCAGGCTTACTTTTGTGTAGTTTCTCTAGCTAAAACTTTTACCTACGTATTGATGTTTTGCACCCCAGTAATTTGATCCTAGGTGAGATGAGTGATTCACTCCCTTTTTGTTGAGTTTGAATACGAAGATCAAGAACCAAGATGATCTACGGTTAACTGACATGGTGCGACAGACTGCAGTTACCCAACAACACCCTGTCCATTCAATAGACTTTAGCATGTCGAAACTGCAAGCCGTATTCAGTTTATCTCTCGGTGTCTATCAGAGGGTCACCTCAGACTGTAGAGATGAATTTTTTTTCCCGCTGAAACTGAGCACTGATGAATGAAGTTCATCAGCCGCTGCCACGATGCCATTCTTCACACTGAATACTACTCCCTCCGTTCCTAAATATAAGTCTTTTAAGAGTTTCACTAGAAAACTACATATAGACATATATTAAAGTGGAGATTCACTTATTTTGCTTCGTATGTAGTTCTCTAGTGAAATATCTAAAAAGCCTTATATTTAGGAACGGATGGAGTACATCATTGCTATCTGCTATACTCGTTTACGACGCCGCATAACAGAAGAGACCAACCTTCGCCTGCAAGCATTTCCCACAACCTGATAGTAGTATACTAGTATTACAAAACCATATGGGTTCCTTCACAGGATAGTGAACTAGACAGAAAATGAGAAAGAGATCCATGTCATCCTCCTGCCCGGGTAAGATTAAAGTTCAGAGCATAGATCGAGCTTCATATGTTGTTGTTGATGCGGTGTGAGGCGTTTCTTCGTTCTCCAGCACCGCAGGCTTGCTGCACCCATTTAGTCCTTTTGATTGATTGGTTATGCCCGCCCAAGCTGAAACCGAAGCCGCCATCGTCCCAATGGAAACTTGTATCGTTACTTGCTGGAACAACCCCACCTGTTGGTTTTCGTTCTGTTTGGTTCCTTGCCTGCGAGAAAGACCACCGGTTGAGCCCATATCCAGTTTGTATGTTATCAATTTCTTTCTAGTTGGCCATGAGACCACAGTTAACACTATTTTCCCAACCTGTATGCTACAGGCCCTAATCATGTCAGTTTCAGTCCTAAAGAACTGCAAAAAGAAATGTAGATGAAATTGGCAGTGATAACGACTCGCTACTACAAACTACAGCCTACTACCACTACTATTTAGTTCCTTCGTAAGGTGCTGGCTACTTGTCCCCTACAAGTATACTTATGCCTAGCATCGAATCGAAATAAACCGACAAAAGACAGTGGAACTAGGTAATGGAAAAGAAGGGACCTCAAATGATATTTCCTTTGAGCAGCCGGTTTCTCTGTCAGTTCCGTCAGCTATCTCCTTCCTCACAAGGGCTGCAAGGATACAAATGTCATCATGTGTTAGCTAGCATTCAGATAAACATAGCTTAAAGAAAACGAATAAAAACAGAGGATTGACATTTTTTTTGGCCAAAACTACATGTTTTAGCTTATGTTTAAGGAAAATACCAAGATACAAGTGACTGCAATAGAATAAATAGAAGTCAGTTGTGGCGGCAAATAGGATGTACTATTAATGAGCCTTTGTAAACTCAAATTACAGTCCGCATACACCAACATACTTCAACTTTATCATAATATCTCCTAAAAAGTGCATTTATGCCTACTGCCTAGTATCAGAATCAAAGAGTTTGAAACTAAAGGAATAAGTTAAGGAATTACAGATCTCTTCATGGGCAGATGTGATAACTCTGTATACTCTGTCCAAAAATCCCAACCTCTATGCTACAGGCCCTAATCATGTCAGTCTCGGTCCTAAAAAACTGCAGAGAGGAATGTAGATGAAGTTGGCAGCCATAAGAAATCGCTACTACAACCTACTAGCACTACTGACTGACTTGTCCTCTAACTATCTAAATACTTATGCCTAGCATCAAATCAAAATAAACCAATATCGCACCTAACAAATTAGTAGAGTATACTGCAGTACCTTAAGCAAAGCATGGGGATTCTTCATCCATAGAGTTGGTATCTTGCATGATCTCAATGTCCTGCCAAGCTCTACCTGAATGGTCATATATGCTTCTGAATTTAATTTATGGAACAATATATTACAAATACACTAGCACGATGGTAGTGTGATTTGTTGGATAATGTAGTACATATGAATACGTACCATGGAGAACCAATTGGGCATATGTACAGGTATAAGCGTGCTAACACATCAATGACTTGAGTGAGCGAGCTTTCACAGGCTTCCTCCACCTCTTCTTAAATGGGCTCTTCCTCTTGATGTTGCCTTTGACGCCAACAACCCGGGGTTCATCGTTGCAGCCAAGTGCGTCGTCGCTGCTCTCCTCGTCGCCACCCGCAATCCCAGCCATCTCATCGCACCTAGGCTCATCAACGTGTGCTGATGCCGCTTGATTGTCTGCATCATCAGTTTGGGCTGGAGCTGCAGCATGCTCTTCAGGCAGCTGTGCCTCCTCCTTTTGTTCAGCAGGTACAGATTCCAGCACACTGCTGCTTGATCTCTGCCTCTTGCCGAGGGACGGGCCGAACCCGGCGTAGTATAAGTACCCCTCACCTGCATCGACACGCCTCCTCTTACGTGGCTTGGAGCTGCTGGAGAGTTTGGAGGCTGCTGATGAAGCCGGTGGCGGCGCATACTTAGGATCCGAGTGATACACGCAAAGGGAATCGGGCTGGCTCACCGGCCGCCGGCAAAACCTCCTCTTGCCGTCGTTCTTCTTGCACAGCCAAAGTTCTCCTCCGGCAGCCACGAAGTCGTCATCCTCACTCTGAATTTCCGTGGACTTCTTCAGTCCCCACACAAACTTGTCATCCCCTCTGTTTTCCATGACCGTTTTTTCCGCAACCTTCTTCTTGGCAACCTTATGCTGCCGTTTGGCAAAGACCTCGGCAACCATATCTCCCGCCAGGTGCTCCTCCTTCCAGTCATCTTGCTCCTCCCCCTTGATTGAGGCCGCAAGATCAATGCTGGCCTGGAAGAGCCAGTTGGTACGGCATGCGACACTGACGAAGTATCTCCCCATGAAGAGTTCCACCTCCTGAAGATTGAAAAATCGAAAGTGCAGGTCAGAGATCTGGGTAGGCGACACAACATCCTCCATGTTGTAACAATTCTCTCCTTCCTATCAATGAAATGGTACCCAATTCTTTGCGAGAAATAAAAATGAAGGTGCAGGTTAGTCAAAACTCAAAAGTGCAGAGCGCAAATACGTTTTCCCTCCCCCAGCTGCCCTGCTCTGTGCTGAAATGGGGTGTGGATCTCAGGTTCAATCCGGTCGCCATTTCTACTATCCTGAGCTCCCAACCCGTACTAGCGGCGGCGATTTCCGGAATCCCAGCACCTAGCACCGGCCATTTCCGGCGATTCCAACCATAGCGGCGCCGCCGGACACAAATTAAGACGAGGGAAGGGTAGCTAACGCGCGCTAGACATCGACGGGGCGGGCTCCCGGCTCCCGCAACCGGGCAAGCCAACCCGAAGCCGCGGAGGAACCCTAGCGACATGCACGAACCAGACCGCGCGGGCGGCGAGAACCGGGCGAAGGAAGCGAACCAGGCCGGGGCGCGGAGGCCATACAGAGCAGAGCAGAGCCGGGGCGCCGACGAGGGAAGAAGTGGATGGAGAGCGAGGGGAGGTGGTGCTGGTGCTGAGCTGACCTTGGGATCGGAGGGGTCGAGCTGGGCCATGAGCTCCCACGGCGACCGGCTGAGCTCGCACCGCTCCGCCTCCGCGGAGGAGGCCCCTCCGGCCGTGAACCCGCCGCCCCCAGCGCGGGAGGAGCAGGGCTGCCGCACTGGCGGCGGCGGGGGTGGGTGCTCGGATTGGGGCGGCGCGGGGGCGGGGTAGGCGGAGCCGAGCAGGCGGGCGGCAGACCTGCGGATCCGCATGGCGATACGGCGGCGCGGGACGGGATCTGGGGGCCCTGGCCTAGCTAGGGTTCGGGATTTGGGCTGGCGGCCGGCACGAGACGAGGCCGCTGGCTGGAGTGGAAGGTAGGTCGAGTCGAGACGAAGCTGAGGAGAGGAGTGTGTGGGTCGGGTGAGGTGAGGTGTGTTTATATTTTGCTTGCGCCGACGACCTAAATTAGATACCTTCTTCTTCTTCTTCCTCGCTCTCCTCTCCCTGCCCCAAGACGCCTCAGCCTTGGCGGCGCGTGCACGGCGGCGATCTCCCTCTTCGCATTCTTCCTCGTCTACGTACCTCGCCAACCGGCTCTGGCGCCTGTCCTGTGCCGGCCGCGCGCGCCCACGACCCGGCCGGCTCCGGCCGCCGCGCAGTTCGTCCGTCGAGCTCCCTCCTTCTTTCTCCCAAGCTCTCTTGCGACGCCGAGACGGTCCTCCGCGCGCCCGCGCTGCGCCGGCCTTAAGGCGCGCGCCGCCCGGGGTCACCACCTTGCTGCATGCGCTAGGTCGCTCCCTCTCCCGCGGTCCCGCCTAGCTCTATCCTCCAGCTAGGAGCTCAATTGGCCGAGCTATATCTATCCCGCCGGCGTCAGAGGGTGCCGGCTGGGCTAGCCGCGTCCACCGCGCTCGTCACCTAGCTAGCCACAAGGTGCTAGCTCGTGGCCGCGCATGACCGCTCCGGGGACATGCGGCCGTGGTTCGACCCCGGCCTAGATTGCTTCACCGCCAGCACGCGCGGCGGCTGCCGCGCGCCGCCCAGCCCGCCGGCGGTCTTAAGTTCTGAATGTCACCTGCTGGTCGACACTGAACTTGCAGGAAATCGGATTGCTAACCGAAATCCGATCCCTGGCATGTGCTGCCATTTTGAGAAGAGTAGGGATACGTACGTATACCACTTGTATCTGCCCTAATAAGGAAGTAAACAGTACAAATCCATAATCTGCCCGGTGCAGGATATACAGCAAGGTGAACGTCGAACCTCACGTTTTCCGAGCATCCCGGAGTCTTTTTTTTTTCCCGATAAAGGCATTTTTATTAACTCGCAGAGTAGATTAAGAGGATACAAACCATGATGAGTACTACCCGGCCTCTTCATAGCTAGGATGCACACTGTCAACAAAAACAATTTGAAAGAAGATAAAAAATTGATATATCAACTCTAGTAGAGTCAAATAGGACCGTCACTATGCCTATACGAAGGAGGTGATGGGCCGATATGATGGCTATATATGTTGTCACACATGTTGGAAAAAAATATCCATAGACACTTGCTTCAACTGCGTACACATCGTCTTGAATAGCGGTTCAAACTCTAGACGATGAAGCATATACCTCGTACGAAGTGATTGCGTACAACGAAAAATAACCTGAAGAGGTTTTGTTATTAAATATCAGATCATTTCTACATAGCGAAAGCGATCATAATAAAGGCATACGCTCCCACTCTTCTTAGCGTTTTGAACCTACAAGAAATACCGTCCAACTTATGATAAAAAATATTGCCAACACCTATGGACGGATACAGATCGTATATGATATTTCGATGATTGACCATATAAAACGTGCAAACTTGCACTAGAAAAGAAGGTGTCTGGTTATCTCGTCATGAGTACAAAAGCTACACTTCTTACTTCCTTGCCAGTTGCGATAGACGGTGTTATCTCTGACGAGAACCACTCCCCTGTGAAGATACCACATGAAGATCTTAACCTTTAGTGGAATCTTCGACTTCCAAGTTTTCTTATTATTATCAACTGGTACCTCAGAATGCATGAGCACACGGTACATAGAGTCGACTATGATGGACCCAGATGTAGTGAGGTTCCAATGAAACACATCTCGCCTTTGTGTCAGGTTAATCATATCCAATCGAGACAAAAGATGTTGCCATAACACAAGATGAGGGCCAATCAAATCTCGCCTGAAAGCAATATCTGGTGAAAAAGAACTGAGAACCCGCACAAGAGTTTCATTCTTATCGCTTGGAGGGAAAAGTCTCAAATTGCGATCCATTGTCACCTTTTTTTAAACCCGAGCACAAGATCCCTTTTCCTTTTCCTTCGTATATAAATTTTGTCTAAAATCAAAACTTTCTAGCGTTTGAAAACTTTAGAGTGAAAAATACCAATACTCACACTTTGGAGCGGTAAGGTTAGGATCATCATGTGGCAAGATTTGATGTCACGTGCTTCAGATCTATGCAACGGGTTAACAATGATGACTACAACTCGAGGGTGCTAGTCTTTAGGGATACGTGCAGAATTCCTAGCTATCGTCAATAAGGTCAAGTCGGCTCCGGTAGGGGAACTGCGACATCGGCATGTCGATGGCTCGTTCTACCGGCAGTAGTGGTTGTTCGGTAGTCTCGATGTAATTTTTATGATGTTTGAGATGCTTTGTACTTCTAATGAATTTTCATAATAGGTACGATGCTTTTTGCAAAAATAATATGTCATTAGACGCATCATGTAATAAATTTGCATGTCCTGAGAAAGGCTCCAAGCCACCTTGTTTTAATGCTTCCCATGAGGGCGCAGTGCAGCAAAGGCTGTTCTGGACACAATTCCAAAATCTGGAGCATCCTCAGCTTGTTTCCCATCAGTTGAAACAACTGATGGAGCTACACAAGATGACCGAGCCGGTCATGAAAGACTTGTGCATCAGGTTATGGCCGACTGAGCCGCTGCCCAGTAGTTATTTTGGCTTGATGCAAAAATTGATTGCTGCTTCACCTCCAATCGATGTCATGAAGTGTTTGGTCTGCATCGAGGGAGCTCGGATGGCTTTCGCAAGGACAATGATGCACTAGCCGAAGGTAGAGCCTTTGAAGATGGCCACCGCGCCTCCGCCGCCTGGGAAGGAGCATAGACGCCCCGAACTATATTTCTCCACAGCCATGGAAGTTGCCCGAGCTGTAGAAGCACAATGCTTCAAAGACTTAGTCTTTGAGTAAAAAATCCTATCCTGTAAAAATGGTTGTATAATACAATGCCCTTTGATTTTTGCATGGCGTACTATTTATTTTTTAATTGCAACTCTTGTTTTGGTTGTTTTGATATTGAAAGTTTCACGTCGGCGGCTTCAGCCATCCGTGAGATACTAGCGGGCGTGTTTTCAGCTGCCGCATTGTTACCATTAGCCAATGTCTTAGCACCCTAAGGTGCTAACTTGGGAGAAAACAAGGCAATCGTACTATTTGGCTTTAAGGCTTTCATTTAACCATACGAGCTTGACTGTGGGTGCTAAGTAGAACCCTTTTGAAAATTGTGATATTTGGCTTATGTCGTGGTGTAAAAACATGTAATCACTTGGTCTGAATGATTTCAAACCTTTCACGAAACGCGATGAACCCCCAGCGATTCTTTAGTTTGACACTTGCCTTGGGATCGCACACCAACTCTCACTTATCATGCCGGTTAGTTTTTGGCTTTCTCCACTAAGGTACTTAACCAGACTAGTTGGAAATACAATCGCAGTGGTTCTCCCTTTACCCTTTTAGCCGAACTAGAGGAACGTAAATAGGTAAACACATGAGCGGTGCAACCCAACATTTGATCAAAGACATAATTCGTAACCGATGCATATGATGCAAATCCAAGACTTCGCTCACGTGAAATGCCAAATAGTATTGTAATGGTTCGAAGGAGTGGTCGTGACGGCCGAGCCCCTCATCAATTCAGCCAAGTATCAAAGATGTGCATGAAAACAAGCTTGTATATGTGTCCGAGAAACAGTTCAGAAAAGGGAGGAGGCAAAAGTCATTGCGAAGATCATAAATCACAAAGAGCGTTCCTTACTTCCGATTTTTTTGAATAGTATAATTCAAACTCAACAAGCAGTTATATTTATAGATGAATAAAAGTGTACAAAGTAAAGGTTTACAAGGTTTGGTATAACTAGCTTGATGTTCCTATGAACACCATGCTTCAAGTCCGCGCCTTCACTCTTCGGAGAATATTCCTTGAAAAGGAGAGAACTTCAATGAACAGCTCTTGTGAACAATGGCGGTCTTGAGAGGCCGTCGATGTGTGGTTTTGCTTAACGCGGATATCGGTCCTTGATGGTACATATACATGTCCGAAGACTATATTATCCATGGTTCGGTTTACCCGAACAATGAGTTGTATATTATTAGTCCCCATAGTTGCCCATGGTATCTTGAGCGTAAAGTTGTGTTTCCGAGGTACATACTTTGCTGGAGGCAAGGTGCTTCTATGTGGAGTGTATCCCTATTTACCTCCCGTGATATGTGACTGCGACAGGGCGCGAGCCCATTTAAGTTCCTTGACGGATAACTTTGGCCTGGTTGTTGGGGAACGTCGCATGGGAAACAAAACAAATCCAACGCACACCAAGATCAATCTATGGAGACTAACATCTACGAGAGGGGGCAATGCATCTACATACCCTTGTAGATCGCTCAGCGAAAGCATATATAATGTGGTTGATGTAGTCGAACATCTTTGCGATCAAAATCGCAGTCCGTCTCGCGATCCCATGACGATCCATCCCGATCTAGTACCGAATGAACTAGAGGGAGGGAGAGGGGGATGCGCCTTAGATTGAGGTGTTGCTGCCCTCTCTCTCCTCCACTATATATAGGAGGGAGGGGGAAGGGGTGGCGCCCTAGCGTTTCCCCTAGGGTTGGTCGGGCGCACCCAAGAGGAGGAGGATTCCTCCTCCAAGCGAGTTTGGTGGAGGCGCTAGGAGGACTCCTCCTAGTCAAAATCCTCCCCTTCTCTCATATTCGGACCATAGGCTCATGGGGCTGGACGCCTGGCCCACCAGGGGCTGGTGCGCCACATCTAGGCCTTTGTGGTTCTCCTCTGGGAGGGTGGCCCCTCCCGGTGAACCCGTGGAACCCATTTGCCATTCTCGGTACTTTACCGGCAATGCCCGAATTTTTTTCGGAATCCGAATACCTCTTTCTTATATATCAATCTTCGTCTCCGGACCATTTCAAAACTCCTTGTGACGTCCAGGATCTCATCCGGGACTCCTAACAACATTTGGTCACCAACATACATAACTCAACTATACCGAAACGTCACCGAGTCTTAAGTGTGCAAATCCCGCGGGTTTGAGAACTATGTAGACATGACCGAGACACTCTCCGGTCAATAACCAATAACGGAACCTGGATGCCCATATTGGCTCCCACATATTTTACAAAGATCTTTATAGGTTGAACCTCTATGTCAAGGATTCAGTTAATCATGTATGTCATTCCCTTTGTCCATCGGTATGTTACTTGCCCGAGATTCGATCGTCGGTATCTCAATACCTAGTTCAATCTCGTTACCGACAAGTCTCTTTACTCGTTCCGATATACAAGATCCCATGACCAACTCTTTAGTCACATTTCTTGCAATCTAATTGTTATGTTTTATTACCTAGTGGGCTTATCGGGAATATACCCCGCGGTATAACCCGACTTGAAGTGTTGGGGAACGGAGTAAATTCAAAATTTTCCTACGCCATACAAGGATCTATCTATGGAGAGACCAGCAACGAGAGAGGTTGCAGAGCATCTTCATACCTTTGAAGATCGACAAGCGGAAGCGTTACTATGAACGCGGTCGATGGAGTCGTACTCGCAGCGATTCAGATCGCGGTCGGTTCCGATCTATGTGCCGAATCACGGCACCTCCGCGTTCAACACACGTACAGCCCGGTGACGTCTCCCACGCCTTGATCCAGCAAGGAGGAGGGAGAGGTTGAGGGAGCGCTCTGGCATCACGACGGCGTGGTGGCGGTGGAGCTACAAGGTCTCCCGGCAGGGCTTCGCCAAGCACTGTGGGAGAGGAGAAAGAGGAGAAGCAGGGCTGCGCCGAGAGAGAGATTCTGTGTGTCTCAAATCAGCCAAAACCTCCACTATATATAGGGGGAGAGGGAGGCGGCGCCCCCTTTAGGGTTCTCACCCCCAAAGGGTGCGGAAGCCCCATCTAGGGCTGGTGGTGGCGGCCAGGGCAAGAGAGAGGGGGTGGCGCACCCCAGATGCGCCTTTGACCCATCTGCACTAGGGTTCCCCCCCTTCCCTCTCTTGTGGCGCCTTGGGCCTAGGTGGGAGGCGCACCATTCCACTCTGGGCTGGTTCCCTTCCACCTTTTGGCCCATGCTAGCCTTTGGGGCTGCTGGCCCCTCCCGGTGGACCCCCGAAACCCTTTCGGTGGTCCTGGTACATTACCGATGTCGCGTGAAACAATTCCGGCGACCAAATCCTCACTTCCTATATATAATTGTTTACCTCCGGACCATTCCGGAGCTCCTCGCGACGTCCGAGATCTCATCTGACACTCCGAACAAACTTCGGTAACCTCGTATAACAATTCCCTATAACCCTAGCGTCATCGACACTTAATTGTGTAGACCCTACGGGTTCGGGAGGCATGCAGACATGAACGAGACACCTCTTTGGCCAATAACCATCAGCGGGGTCTGGATACCCATGGTGGCTCCCACATGTTCCACGATGATCTCATCGGATGAACCACGATGTCAAGGATTCAATCAATCCCGTATACAATTCCCTTAGTCTATCGGTATAGAACTTGCCCGAGATTCGATTGTCGGTATCCCTATACCTTGTTCAATCTCGTTACGAGCAAGTCTCTTTAGTCGTTCCATAGCACATCATCCTGTGACTAACTCCTTAGTCACACTGAGCTCATTATGATGACGTTCTACCGAGTGGGCCCAGAGATACCTCTCCGTCATACGGAGTGATAAATCCCGGTCTCAATTCGTACCAACTCAACAAACACTTTCGGAGATACCCGTAGTGCACCTTTATAGTCACCCAGTTACGTTGTGACGTTTGATACACCCAAAGCACTCCTACGGTATCCGGGAGTTGCACAATCTCACGGTCGAAGGAAAATATACTTGACATTAGAAAATCTTTAGCATACAAACAACACGATCTAGTGCTATGCTTAGGATTGGGTCTTGTCCATCACATCATTCTCCTAATGATGTGATCCCGTTATCAATGACATTCAATGTCCACGATCAGAAACCTTGATCATCTATTGATCAACGAGCTAGCCAACTAGAGGCTTGCTAGGGATGCATTGTGATCTATTTATTCACACATGTATTACTGTTTCCTATTAATACAATTATAGCATGAACAATAGACGATTATCATGAACAAGGAAATATGATAATAACCATTTTATTATTACCTCTAGGACATATTTCCAACAGTCTCCCACTTGCACTAGAGTCAGTAATCTAGTTCACATCACTATGTGATTGCAATGAATTCAACACCCATACAGTTCTGGGGTTCGATCATGTCTTGCTTGTGAGAGAGGTTTATAGTCAACGGGTCTGAACCTTTCAGATCCGTGTGTGCTTTATAAATCTCTACATCATCCTATAGATGCTACTACGCCCCATCTGGAACCATTCCAAATGATTGCTTCACTATACGAATCCGGTTTACTACTCATAGTCCTCCGGATAGTGACAAAGCTTGCATCGACGTAACTCCGTTACGACGAACTCTTTAATCACCTCTATAATTGAGAAAAAATCCTTAGTCCATTAGTTACTAAGGATAACTTCGACCGCTGTCCAGTGATCCATTCCTGGATCACTCTTGTACCCCACGACCGACTCATGGCAAGGCATGCTTTAGGTGTGGTACACAACATAGCATACTTGTAGAGCCTACGGCTGATGCATAGGGGACGACATTCGTCCTTTCTCTTTCTTCTGTCGTGGTCGGGCTTTGAGTCATACTCAAATTTACACCTTACAACATAGCCAAGAACTCCTTCTTTGCTGATCTATTTTGAACTCCTTCGAAAACTTGTCAAGGCATGCATTTTGTTGAAAGTTCCATTAAGCACTTTGATCTATCTTTATAGATCTTGATGCTCAACTCTCAAGTAGCTACATCTAGGTTTTCTTTGAAAAAAAACTCCTTTCAAACAACCATTTATGCTTTGCAGAAATTCTACATTATTTCCGATCAATAGTATGTCAACCACATATATTCATCAGAAATTCTATAGTGCTCCACTCACCTTTTGGAAATACAAGTTTCTCACAAACTTTGTATAGAACCAAAAACTTTGATCATCTCATCAAAGTGTATATTCCAACTCCGAGATGCTTGCTCCAGTCCATAGAAGGATCGCTGGAGCTTTGCATACTTGTTAGCACCCTTTAGGATCAACAAAATCTTCTGGTTGTATCACATACAACCTTTCCTCAAGGAAACCGTCGAGGAAACAATATTTTGACATCCTATCTGCAATATTTCATAAATGATGCAACAACTGCTAACATAATTTCAACACACTTTCAGCATCGCTACGAGTGAGAAAGTCTCATCGTAGTCAACTCTTTGAACTTTGTCGAAAACACCTTTGCGACAAGTTGAGCTTTCTTAATGTTGACTTCTCACCATCATCGTATGTCTTCCTTTCAAAGATCCATTCATAGTTAATAGTATTATGACCATCAAGTGGTTCCTCCAAAGTCTATACTTTGTTTTTCATACATGGATCCTCTCTCGGATTTCATGGCCTCTAGCCATCGCTTCTCCATATCTCGTAGGTTCATTGTTGTCCAACAACGTGACCTCTAAGACAGGTTTACCATACCACTCTATAGTAGTACGTATCCTTGTCCGCCTACGAGGGTATTGGCAGTGACTTGATCCGAAACTTCATGATCACCATCATAAGCTTCCATTTCAATTGATGTAGGCGCAACTGGAACAACTTCCTGCGACCTGCCATACACTGGTTGAAGTGATGGTTCAATAACCTCATCAAGTATCCACCATACTCCCACTCAACTCTTTCGAGAGAAACCTTTCCTCGAGAAAGGACCCGTTTCTAGAAGCAAACACTTTTGCTTCCGGATCTGAGATAGGAGGTATACCCAACTGTTTTGGGTGTCCTACGAAGATGCATTTATCCGCTTTGGGTTCGAGCTTATCCGGCTGAAACTCTTTCACATAAGCATCGCAGCCCCAAACTATTAAGAAATGACAGCTAAGGTTTCTCTAAACCATAGTTCATACGGTGTCGCCTCAACGGAATTGAGTGATGCCCTATTTAAAGTGAATGCGGTTGTCTTTAATGCCTAACCCATAAACGATAGTGGTAATTTGATAAGAAATATCATAGTATGCACTATATATAATAGTGCACGATTATGACATACGGACACACCATCAGACTATGGTGTCCCAGGTGGCATGAGTTGTGAAACATTTTTCACGTGAAACAATTTTCACCTTGCCTTAAACGTTTACCAAACTCGTAACTCAGATATATATGATTACCTCCACGATCACATCGTAGACATATTATCCTCTTGTCACGCTGATCTTCAACTTCACTCTGAAATTACTTGAACCTTTTTCAATAATTCAGACCTGTGTTTCATCAAGTAAATACACTAGTATCTACTCAAATCATTTGTGAAGTATGAACATAATGACATCCACTGCGTGCCTCAGTACTCAGAGGACTGCACACATCAAAATGTATTACTTCCAACAAGGTACATTCTTGATCCATCTCACTGGAAAAAGAGGTCTTCAGTCATCTTGCCCATGTGGTATGATTTGCATGTCTCAAGTGATTCAATAACCAAGTGAGTCAAACAATCCATCCGCGTGGAGTTTGTTCATGCGTTTATACCAACAAGCATGGTTTGCATGTCTCAAACGTTTCAAAAATGAGTGAGCACAAAGATCCATCGGCATGGAGCTTCTTCATGCATTTTATACCAATATGACTCAAGCAGCAGTGCCACAAGTAAGTGGTACTATCATTACTACTTTGTATCTTTTGGCAACAATATTATGAACATGTGTATCACTACGATTGAGATTCAATAAACCATTCATTCTAGGTGCAAGACCATTTAAGGTATCATGCAAGTAAACAGAATAACCATTATTCTCTTTAGATGAATAGTCGTATTTGCCATTAACATAATCCAATCATGTCTATGCTCAACGCAAACACCAAATAACAATTATCTAGGTTTAACACTAATCTCGATGATAGAGGGAGCGTGCGATATGTGATCATATCAACCTTGGAAATACTTCCAACACACATCGTCGCTTCGCCTTTAGCTAATCTCTGTTTATTCCGTAGCTTTTATTTCAAGTTACTAACACTTAGCAACTGAACCGGTATCTAATACCCTGGTGCTACTTGCAGTACTAGTAAAGTACACATCAATATCATGTATATCCAATATACTTTTTTTGACTTTGCCAGCCTTCTCATCTAACAAGTGTCTAGGGTAGTTCCTCTTCAGTGACTGTTCCCCTCATTACAGAAGCACTTAGTCTCGGGTTTGGGTTCAACGTTGGGTCTCTTTACTAGAGCAGCAACTGGTTTGCGTTTAATGAAGTATCCCTTCATGCCCTTTCCCTTCTTGAAACTAGAGGTTTCACAAACCATCAATAATTGATGCTCCTTTTCGATTTCTACTTCCGCGATGTCAAACATCGCGAATAGCTCAAGGATCATCATATCCATCATTGATATGTTATAGTTCATCACGAAGCTCTAGTAGCTTGGTGTAAATGACTTTGGAGAACTATCACTGTCTCATCTGGAAGATCAACTCCCACTCGATTCAAGCGATTGTAGTACTCAAACAATCTGAGCACATGCTCAATGATTGAGCTCTTCTCCTTTACTTTTGCAGACAAAGAATCTTGTCGGAGGTCTCATACCTCTCAACAAGGGCACGAGCATGAAATCCCAATTTCATCTCTTGGATCATCACGTATGTCCTGCGATGTTCGAAATGTCTTTAACGCCTTAATTCTAAGTCGTTCAAGCAATATGCACTGAACTATCATATAGTTATCAAAAACGTGTATGTCGGATGTTCGCAACATCCATAGATCACGCTTGGGGTTCAGCACACCGAGCGGTGCGTTAAGGACATAAGCCTTCTATTTATCAATGAGGACAATCCTCAGTTAACGCCTTAATTCTAAGTCGTTCAAGCAATATGCACTGAACTATCATATAGTTATCAAAAACGTGTATGTCGGATGTTCGCAACATCCATAGATCACGCTTGGGGTTCAGCACACCGAGCGGTGCGTTAAGGACATAAGCCTTCTGTTTATCAATGAGGACAATCCTCAGTTAACGGACCGAGTCCGCATAATTTCTACTTCTATCTTTCAACCATATTTTCTCTAGGAACGTATCAAATGCCGTAGAGCTATAGCGTAAGTTACATCATAATTTACAAAGACCTATTTGACTATGTTCATGATAATTAAGTTCATCTGATGAACTCCCACTTAGATCGACATCCCTCTAGTCATCCAAGTGTTACACGATCCACGTCGACTAGCCCATGTCCGATCATCACGTGAGACGGACTAGTCATCAATAGTGAGCATCTCCATGCTGATCGTATCAACCATATGAGTCATGTTCGACCTTTCGGTCTCCTGTATTCGAGGCCATGTCTGCACATGCTAGGCTCGTCGAGTCAACCTAAGTGTTCTGCGTGTGTAAACTGGCTTACACCCGTTGTATGCGAACGTTTGAATCTATCACACCCGATCATCACGTGGTGCTTCGAGACAACGATCCTTCGCAACGGTGCACACTTGGGGGAATACTTTCTCGAATTTTTCATGAGGGATCATCTTATCTTTGCTACCGTCATTCTAAGCAATAAGATGTAAAAAAAGAAACATGATAAACATCACATGCAATCATATAGTGACATGATATGGCTATTATCATCTTGCTCCTTTGATCACCATCTTCGGGGCACCATGATCATCATCGTCACCGGCATGACACCATGATCTCCATCATTATGTCTCAGTGAAGTCATCACGCCAATCTATTACTTCTACTACTATAGCTAACGTTTAGCAATAAAGTAAAGTAACCAACATGGCATTGCATCTCATACAATAAATTAAGACAACTCATATGGCTCCTGCCGGTTGTCATACTCATCGACATGCAAGTCGTGAATCCTATTACAAGAACATGATCAATCTCATACATCACATATGCAACATCACATTCTTTTGGCCATATCACATCACATAGCATACCCTGCAAAAACAAGTTAGACGTCCTCTAATTGTTGTTGCAAGTTTACGTGGCTGATTTGGGTTTCTAGCAAGAATGTTTCTTACCTACGTGACAGCCACAACGTTGATATGCCAATGCTATTTACCCTTCATAAGGACCCTCTTCATCGAATCCGATCCGACTAAAGTGGGAGAGACAGACACCCGCTAGCCACCTTATGCAATTGGTGCATGTCTGTCGGTGGAACCATTCTCACGTAAGAGTACGTGTAAAGTCGGTCCAGGCCACTTCATCCCACGATGCCGCCAAATCAAGATAAGACTAGTAACGGAAAGCAATTGACAAAATCAGCGCCCACAACTTTTGTGTTCTACTCGTGCATAGAATCTACGCATAGAACCTTGGCTCGGATGCCACTGTTGGGAACGTAGTAAATTCAAAATTTTCCTACGCCATACAAGGATCTATCTATGGAGAGACCAGCAACGAGAGAGGTTGTAGAGCATCTTCATACCTTTGAAGATCGCCAAGCGGAAGCGTTACTATGAACGCGGTCGATGGAGTTGTACTCGCAGCGATTCAGATCGCGGTTGGTTCCGATCTATGTGCCGAATCACGGCACCTCCGCGTTCAACACACGTACAGCCCGGTGACGTATCCCACGCCTTGATCCAGCAAGGAGGAGGGAGAGGTTGAGGGAGAGCTCTGGCATCACGACGGCGTGGTGGCGGTGGAGCTACGAGGTCTCCCGGCAGGGCTTCGCCAAGCACCGTGGGAGAGGAGAAAGAGGAGAAGCAGGGCTGCGCCGAGAGAGAGATTTCGTGTGTCTCAAATCAGCCAAAACGTCCACTATATATAGGGGGAGAGGGAGGCGGCGCCCCCTTTAGGGTTCCCACCCCCAAAGGGTGCGGAAGCCCCATCTAGGGCTGGTGGTGGCGGCCAGGGTAAGAGAGAGGGGGGTGGTGCACCGCAGATGGGCCTTAGGCCCATCTGCACTAGAGTTTCCCCCCTTCCCTCTCTTGTGGCGCCTTGGGCCTAGGTGGGAGGCGCACCAGTCCACTCTGGGCTAGTTCCCTTCCACCTTTTGGCCCATGCTAGCCTTTGGGGCTGGTGGCCCCTCCCGGTGGACCCTCGAAAGCCTTTCGGTGGTGCCGATACATTATCGGTGTCGCCCGAAACAATTCCAGCGACCAAATCCTCACTTCCTATATATAACTCTTTACCTCCGGTCCATTCCAGAGCTCCTCGAGACGTCCGGGATCTCATCCGGGACTCCGAACAACCTTCGGTAACCTCGTATAACAATTCCCTATAACCCTAGCGTCATCGAACCTTAAGTGTGTAGACCC
The DNA here is from genome assembly GCF_904849725.1 of Hordeum vulgare subsp. vulgare. NCBI lineage: Eukaryota > Viridiplantae > Streptophyta > Magnoliopsida > Poales > Poaceae > Hordeum > Hordeum vulgare. Next base: position 501,699,506 of record NC_058518.1, read on the forward strand.
TACGGGTTCGGGAGGCATGCAGACATGACCGAGACACTTCTCCGGCCAATAACCATCAGCGGGGTCTGGATACCCATGGTGGCTCCCACATGTTCCACGATGATCTCATCGGATGAACAACGATGTCAAGGATTCAATCAATCCCGTATACAATGCCCTTTGTCTATCGGTATAGAACTCTCCCGAGATTCGATCGTCGGTATCCCTATACCTTGTTCAATCTCGTTACCAGCAAGTCTCTTTACTCGTTCCATAGCACATCATCTTGTGACTAATTCCTTAGTCACATTGAGCTCATTATGATGATGTTCTACCGAGTGGGCCCAGAGATACCTCTCCGTCATACGGAGTAATAAATCCCGGTCTCGATTCGTACCAACTCAACAGACACTTTCGGATATACCCATAGTGCACCTTTATAGTCACCCAGTTACGTTGTGACGTTTGATACACCCAAAGCACTCCTACGGTATCCAGGAGTTGCACAATCTCACGGTCGAAGGAAAAGATAGTTTGACATTAGAAAATCTTTAGCATACGAACAACACGATCTAGTGCTATTCTTAGGATTGGGTCTTGTCCATCACATCATTCTCCTAATGATGTGATCCCGTTATCAATGACATCCAATGTCCATGATCAAGAAACCTTGATCATCTATTGATCAACGAGCTAGCCAACTAGAAGCTTGCTAGGGACACATTGTGATCTATTTATTCACACATGTATTACTGTTTTCTGTTAATACAATTATAGCATGAACAAGGAAATATGATAAGAACCATTTTATTATTGCCTCTAGGGCATATTTCCAACATGAAGTATAAGCCGGCTTGAAGTATGACCCAGCTGGGACTTGGCGATTTACTGATGACCCGGCGAGGTTTGGCGACTCATTAGTGACCCGGCAGGTGAGTCAGACAAACTAAAAGACCCGACGACCGAGAGAAGGCCCAAGAAAAGGAAGGACTCCCTCACAAAGGAAACAAGGCCCGGATTATGATTCAAGAGAGACTCGTCCTAATCCTACTCCTAGTAGGACTTTACATGTAAACCTATCCCTTCCACCTATATAAGGAGGGGTAAGGCGTCCCAAGAGGGAGAAGTTCAAGTCATTAGAGATAGTCAGATTAGACACTTTCGAGATGAGACGTAGCAATTCCGCATCCTTGTAATCGAGATCATCATCTTCATCAATGAAACATAAGAAGGATGTAGGCTTTTACCTTCATCGGAGGGGCCGAACTTGGGTAAACTCGCGTTTCTCGATTTCGACCAACCCCTCTCAAGCCACCACATAGTTGCGATGGCATCACACCTAAGTTCTTCCACGAAAACATATGTCATGATAAAAACCACGACATTTGATGCCCACCGTGGGGCTGTCGCATGGTGGTATTGTGTTCTTGGAGGGAGCACTACTAGGATCGAGAGGCTCAAGACTGACCGGATGAAAAAGAGCCGGTTCAGAAAGATCTACATCAACTCAAAGTTCATCACTTCATATTGGAAGAAATTCGGCGGTGGCAAAATCAGATCAAGGTCAAAGTTTCTTCGGCGGCGGCGTACATCAGCTATGCGTGATCTATCACATTAGATTGGGCAACAGTTGCGAACTCCGGGTTACGTCTGGTTTTGAGAAATCTTGCAAGATGATAAATTCGTGAGGCAATCCTCTATTACTAAATAGCTACAACCCACTACCTAATTTTTCTAGTCATGCAACTATGGCACAAGCAAGTATGCATGCAAGTATAAATAACATCTTTTATTACTTTTCCATGCAATGGTGCCACATCATCCATTCATGCATATTAGTCATAAGTAGTTTTCTTTGCATTAGAGTTCATCCTCCATATTTTGTTTTGTATTTTATTATTTTTGAAATTACATTCGCTTTTCATTAGTTTTAGATTTTTTTATAACAATTATTTATCCGTACTTTAGCAATGTTTTCATAGCAACGCGCGGGACATCATCTAGTTTCCACAATGAGCGGGTCACGTTCACGCAGTACCACGGGTGGTCAAACCAGCCCAACGACGGAGTCCGTCAAAAGGAGTACACTGCATACGAGGTCCTCTATTACTAAATAGCTACAACCCACTACCTAATTTTTCTAGTCATGCAACTATGGCACAAGCAAGTATGCATGCAAGTATAAATAACATCTTTTATTACTTTTCCATGCAATGGTGCCACATCATCCATTCATGCATATTAGTCATAAGTAGTTTTTTTTTCATTAGAGTTCATCCTCCATATTATGTTTTGTATTTTATTATTTTTGAAATTACATTCGCTTTTCATTAGTTTTAGATTTTTTTATAACAATTATTTATCCGTACTTTAGCAATGTTTTCGTAGCAATGCGCGGGGCATCATCTAGTTTCCACAATGAGCAGGTCATGTTCGCGCAGTACCACGAGTGGTCAAACCAGCCCAACGATGGAGTCCATCAAAAGGAGTACACTGCAGACGAGGAAACCCAAAATCAATACGGACTACCATAGCTCTACTCGCTTCGTCAAGCCGGTCATGACCTGGACACGGATTCGCCTCATTCTGCAGCCACAACCGCATTTCAGCCGGACTCGCACCCCGGTCGCCTCTGCCTCCGCCTGATATCTTTAATCAACGAGCTAGTTTTTAATCAACCGCATGTATTTTAGTTTTTAATCAATACAATTATAGCATGAATAATAAATAATTATCATGAACAAGGAAACATAATAATAACTTACCGGGCTTAAGTGCTTTAAGCTTCTTGCGCTAGCGGCGACGCTTACCGGGCTCGTCGCCGTTGTATTTTGTCGGGGTGTCATTATCGCTTTTCCCCATGGCGCCCTCGTCTCTAGGGGTGTCTACCATGTAGACGTCATACGTGGAGGTGGCTGTCCATTGTCCCGTTAGGGGAGGATCTGGTGATTGAATAACCGTGTCCATATCTTCGGGTTTTTCAGAGGAGAAGTCTAACTGATCAATTAGATCTTCAATAGTCGTGATGAAGTGGGTGGTGGGTGGGAAATAAAGTTCCCTGCACCTAGTTCCAGGGCCGGAAGGGTCCTGGATCGAAGTCAGCCCGTCCGAACAATCAACGGTTTGGACTTGGGTCATCATCTTATTTGACCATGAGAGATTTTTCGGACTAATACTTAGAGCCTTAGCAGAGCTACACTCTGGAGTTTCAGCGTAGGAAGTGTGTTCGGACGGGATTACGCTCGGGCCTTCGAACAGCATGGTCAGATCTTGGCTCGAGGCCGAATCAAGGTTAGAATCTGTTCCGGACTGAAGGTCGGGAAGAGGACCCAAATTTAAGGCTCCGGATTTTTCGAGATCCTTGGCCAAAGCCAAGGCCTCAGAGATGATCAAGCCGCCCTGGGTGTTGGCAACGAATTCCAACTCAGCGAACTTAAATTCCTGACCCGTGGTGACCCCGTCAATCTGGTGATGAACCGCCTTGACATGCGGGGTTGTACTACTAAAAGCAGGGGAATGGTTGGAGCTAAAGATATCCCCGCCCTTGACGTTGTCGCTGGTGACCAAGCGAGCCATTGAGCCTTTTTGCGATCTCACAACGGAGCTCTCAATGAAAACATCAATGTCGGTGTCAAAACCGGCTAATCTCGAGTAGGGAATCCGAACGGTGGATATAGGGTGGATGGGTAATAAGAGACAAAGAAAACGGTTTTACCCAGGTTCGGCCCCCTCTTGATGGAGGTAAAACCCTACGTCCTGGTCTTGTTGGTATTGATGGAGTAGTATAGAGTACAAAGTTGATCTACTTCGAGATCGGATCTTGTAGTCTAAACCCTAATCGTAATGAGCTCAATGTGTCCTACGAACTATGACCCTGTGCCTTACATAGATGCGAGGGATACTAGGGTTACACAAGGTCGGTTATAATAGAGAAGGAATATGTCGATTACTACATCGTCTTGGATTGTACCCTAAGTCTTGTGAAGAGTCCATCTTGAGCCACATAAATGTATTGACGGTCAAACAGGCCCAGGAGTCCGGCCCATGGGGCTAGGCAGACGGCCCGATGACCCCCTAATCTCGGACTCCCTCACACACACTTTTCTGCGTTATTATGGATATCGCACTTTTCTCGCGATTCTAAAATCTGGTTGGTCTCCTGCATGCATTTAGCCCTTAATTACTTCACGGGTATACATAGAGGGATGACATGTTCCACCCACCCTACCCCTCATGTGTTTTACTTCGTAATTTGAACTTATTATATCTTTTGGACCAAATGTCTAGTTTATGTTTTGTTTACATGTTGGTATCCTTTGTGGCGAGGGCATTGAAACAAAACCACTCTTATATATGTTTTGACAACTTTTTTGAAACAACACCAAGTTTAGCAATTGAAACTTGATAAGAAATAAACATAAAAGCACCATGTTTTAAATATTAAAACATAAACCCTAAGCAAAAAGTTAATATTGGAATTTGGTAAAACTTGGTAAAAATTTAATATTACAATTATTATCTTTCACTTGGTGAAACATCACATCCCAATTTCCGCTTTTCTTTCCCATCACTGAATTACTTATTTTTTTTCTATGCTTTTATATTCAGTTTTCAATTTTCTTTTCCGTCTTCCTTTTAATTTTTTAAATAGTTTGAAATTCCGAAATATTTCTTAAATATGGGAACATTTTTTCAAATCTGTGATTTTTCTATAATTTATAAAAAAGTCAAATTCATGACCATCAGTTTAAATGAATGTTTTGAAAATTAGTTAACAACCTCTAAGTAAATAAATAATTTTAAACACGAAAAAAATTAAATACATGAACAAATTTGAAATCGAAAACACTTTTTCCAAATTCGTGAACATTATTTTTATTTGGAAACAATTTTAAAATTTTGACAACATTTTATGAAATTTGCAAACATTTTTAAATTCATGAACATTTTTAGTAATCTAGGATTATTTTAAGATTATTCAAAATTCTATGAAATTCAAAATATTTTTGAAGTATTTAAATAACGAACTCATGGATCATTTTATGAATTCATATACCCTGAATTTAAAAAATAAAGATGTTTCCCCATCCACCTAGAGATCTTTTTAATAATTATGTCAATAATAGGTTGTTTATATTCTCTTCTCAACTTATTAAAATGCAATAACAAACCTATGTACTTTAGAGGAAATTTTCTACTTTTACTATAAAATATTTTCACAAAATATTTAATTTCTATCAACATTAATGTAAAGGAGATTGTACTTACGCAAATTAACTTTAGGGCCAAATAAAGCCTCAAAATACACTTAAAATTAGAGGAAATTCTCTACAAAGATGATGGCATCATCAACATAGCGCAAGTTGACAAGAGCACCAGGAATACCATAAGGTAGAAGACTTCAAATCAATCCATGTAAAGAAGCTTTTTCCAACATTTTAGTAAACACATGAGGAACTAAGTTTAAAAAATGGGGGACAAAGGATCCCCTTGTTTCAAGCCTTTGACGTCGTTTTAGTCCACCCAATCCTTTGCTACCAATACCAAGGAGTGAGGTATAGCCCTCCTACCACCAATATCAGGAACCAAAGGGGAATGACCACTACCAACTTTAGGAAGAGCAACAAGAGAAGACACTAGGAAGTGATGAGCCCATTCTGTTGGAAATATGCCCTAGAGGCAATAATAAATTAGTTATTATTATATTTCTTTGTTCGTGATAATCGTTTATTATCCATGCTATAATTGTATTGAATGAAAACATAGATACATGTGTGGATACATAGCCAAAACAATGTCCCTAGCAAGCTTCTAGTTGGCTAGCCAGTTGATCAATGATAGTCAAGGTTTTCTGACTATGTGCAAGTGTTGTCAGTTGATAACTGGATCACATCATTAGGAGAATCATGTGATGGACTAGACCCAAACTATGAACGTAGCATATTGATCGTGTCATTTTATTGCCATTGTTTTCTGCGTGTCAAGTATTTATTCCTATGACCATGAGATCATATAACTCACTGGCACCGGAGGAATACCTTGTGTGCATCAAACGTCACAACGTAACTAGGTGACTATAAAGGTGTTCTACAGGTATCTCCGAAGGTGTCCATTAAGTTAGTATGGATCAAGACTGGGATTTGTCACTCCGTGTGACGGAAAGGTATCTCGGGGCCCACTCGGTAATACAACACCACACACAAGCCTTCGAAGCAATGTGACTGAGTGTAAGTCACGGGATCTTGTATTACGAAACAAGTAAAGAGACTTGCCGGTAACGATATTGAAATAGGTATGCGGATACCGACGATCAAATCTCCGGCAAATAACATACCGAAGGACAAAGGGAATGACATACGGGATTATATGAATCCTTGACACTAAGGTTCAACCGATAAGATCTTCACAGAATATGTAGGATCCAATATGGGCATATAGGTCCCGATATTGGATATTGACCGAGGAGTGCCTCAGGTCATGTCTACATAGTTCTCGAACCCGTAGGGTCTGCACACTTAAGGTTCGATGATGTTTTAGTATAGTTGAGTTATATGTGTTGTTACCAGAAATTGTTCGGAGTCCCTTATGAGATCACAGACGTCACGAGGGTTTTCGGAATGGTTCGGAAACAAAGATTGATATATAGGATGGTTTCATTTGTTCACCGGAAAGTTTTGGGCAATTCCGATAGTGTACCGGGAGTGACGAATGGGTTCCGGGAGTTCACCGGGAGGGGCCCACCCACCCGGGAGTAGGCCCAAGGCACTAGGGTGGCGCCACAAGTCCTTAGTGGGCTGGTGGAGTCATCCCAAGGGGCCCATGGCGCAACATAAGAAAATACCAAAGGAAAATAAAATAAAAATGGAAAGAGGGAGGTGGGAAGGAAGGAGGAGCCCTCCTTCCCAAACCGAATTGGAGGAGGAGTCCTCCTCCTCCCCTTGGCCGGCACACCTTGAGGGCTTGTCCCTCAAGGCTAGCCCTCCCCCTCCCTCCTATATATAGTGGTGTTTTAGGGCTGATTTGAGACAACTTTTGCCACGTGCAACTCAACCCTAGACCACATAGTTCTACCTCTAGATCAGATTTCTACGGAGCTCGGGCGGAGCCCTGCAGGAGTAGATCATCACCACCACCGGAGCGTCGTCATGCTGCTGGAGAACTCATCTACTTCTCTGTCTTGATTGCTGGATCAAGAAGGCCTAGATCATCGTCGAGCTGTACGCGTGCTGAATGCGGAGGTGTTGTCCGTTCGGCACTAGATCGGAATGGATCGTGGGATGGATCGAGGGACGGATCGTGGGACGGTTCGAGTGACGTGAAGACGTTCCACTACATCAACCGCATTTCTTAATGCTTCTTGCTGTGCGATCTACAAGGGTACGTAGATCCAAATCTCCTCTCGTAGATGGACATCACCATGATAGGTCTTCGTGTGCGTAGGAATTTTTTTTGTTTCCCATGCAACGTTCACCATCAGTGGCATCATGAGCTAGGTTCATGCGTATATGTTATCTCGAGTAGAACACAAAAGGTTTTGTGGACGGTGATGTTCGATTTGCTGCCCTCCCTAGTCTTTTCTCGATTCGGAGGTATTGTTGGATTGAAGCGGCCCGGACAGACATAACTCGTACGCTTACGAGAGACTAGTTTCATCAATTGACATGCAACCTCGTTGCATAAAGATGACTGGCGGGTGTCGGTTTCTTTAACTTTAGTTGAATTGGTTTTGACCGAGGCGATCCTTGTAGAGGTTAAATAGCAATTTGCACTTCTCCGTTGTGGTTTTTGCGTAAGTAAGATGCGATCATACTAGATACCCATAGCAGCCACGTAAAACATGCAAAAACAAATTAGAGGACGTCTAACTTGTTTTTGCAGGGTATGCTTGTGATATGATATGGCCAATGACGTGATTTGATATATTGAATGTATGAGATGATCATGTTGTAATAGTTAATATCGACTTGCACGTCGATGCTCCGGCAACCGGCAGGAGCCATAGGGTTGTCTTTAAACTAACGTTTGTGTTTGCAGATGCGTTTACTACATTGCTAGGACGTAGCTTTAGTAGTAATAGCATAAGTAGCACGACAACCTTGATGGCGACACGTTGATGGAGATCATGGTGTGGCGCCGGTGACAAGAAGATCATGTCGGTGCTTTGTTGATGGAGATAAAAAAGCACAAGATGATGGCCATATGATGTCACTTATGAATTGCATGTGATGTTAATCCTTTTATGCACCTTATTTTGCTTAGAACGACGGTAGCATTATAAGGTGATCTCTCACTAAAATTTCAAGATGAAATTGTGTTCTTCCCGACTGTGCACCGTTGCTACAGTTCATCGTTTCGAGACACCACGTGATGATCGAGTGTGATAGACTCAACATTCACATACAACGGGTGCAAAACAGTTGCACGTGCGGAACACTCGGGTTAAGCTTGACGAGCCTAGCATGTGCAGACATGGCCTCGAAACACATGAGACCGAAAGGTCGAGCATGGATCGTATAGTTGATATGATTAGCATAGAGATGCACGTGATGATCGGACTTGAGTTAGTGAATTTGGATCGTGTACCACTCAAATGACTAGAGAGATGTACTTTTTGAGTGGGAGTTTAGCAAGTAATTTGATTAGTTAAAATCCAATTATCATGACCATAGTCAAAAGGTCTTTGCGAATTATGATGCAGCTTGCGCTATAGCTCTACTATTTTTATATGTTCTTAGAGAAAATTTAGTTGAAAGATGATAGTGGCAACTTTGCGCACTGAGTCCGTAAAACTGAGTATTGCCCTCATTGCTGCGCAGAAGTCTTATGTCCTTAATGCACCACTCGGTGTGCTGCACCTCGAGCGTCGTCTGTGGATGTTGCGAACATCTGACATACACGTTTTCGATGACTACGTGATAGTTCAGTGCGTAATACTTATTGGCTTAGAAGCAAGGCGCCAAAGACGTTTTGAAACATCACGGAACATAAGAGATGTTCTAAGAGATGAAATTGAGATTTCATGCTCGTGCCCTTGTTGAGAGGTATGAGACCTCCAACAAGATTCTTTGTTTACAAAATAAAGGAGAAAAGCTCGATCATTGAGCGTGTGCTCGGATTGTCTGAGTGCAACAATCGCTTGAATCAAGTGGGAGTTAATCTTCCAGATGAGACAGTGATGGTTCTCCAAAGTCACTGCCACCAAGCTGCTAGAGCTTCATGATGAACTATAACATATCAAGGATAGATATGATGATCCTTGATCGATTCTCAATGTTTGACACTGTGAAAGTAGAAATCAGGAAGGAGCATCAATTGTTGATGGTTAGTAATACCACTAGTTTCAAGAAGGGCAAGGTCTAGTAGGGATACTTCATGAAACGGCAAACCAGTTGCTGCTCTAATAAAGAAACTCAAGATTGAACCCAAACCCGAGACTAAGTGCTTCTGTTATGAGGGGAACGGTCACTGATGCAGAGCTACCCTAGATACTTGGTAGATGAGAAGGCTGGCGAAGTTAACAGAAGTATATTTGATATACATGATATTGACGTGTACTTTACTAGTACTCCTTGTAGCACGAGGGTATTAGATACCGGTTCGATTGCTAAGTGATTAGTAACTCAAAATAAAAGCTACGGAATAAACGGAGACTAGCTAAAGGTGAGGTGACGATAAGTGTTGGAAGTGTTTCCAAGGTTGATGTGATCAAACATCGCACGCTCCATCTACCATCGGGATTGGTGTTAAACCTAAATAATTGTTATTTGATGTTTGCGTTGAGCATGAACATGATTGGATCATGTTTATTGCAATACAATTATTCATTTAAAGATAATAATAGTTATTCTATTTACTTGAATAATTACCTTCAATGGTTTATTGAATCTCGATCGTAGTGTTACACATGTTCATAATATTGGTGCCAAAAGATACAAAGTAATAATGATAGTACCACTTACTTGTGGCACTGCCGCTTGAGTCATGTTGGTGTAAAATGCATGAAGAAGCTCCATGCTGATGGATCTTTGTACTCACTCATTTTTGAAACGTTTGAGACATGCAAACCATACTTGTTGGTATAAACGCATGAAGAAACTCCATGCAGATGGATCGTTTGGACTCACTCGATTTTGACTCACTTGAGACATGCAAAATCATACCACATGGAACAAGAAAGTAACTTGTTGGATGCAATACTGATGTGTGCAGTCCAATGAGTGCTGAGGCACGCAGTGGATATCGTTATGTTCTTACTTCACGAATGGTTTGAGTAGATACAAGAGTATTTACTTGATGAATCACAAGTCTGAAATATTGAAAATTTCAAAGCTATTTCAGAGTGAAGATCGTCGTGACTAGAGGATAAACTGTCTACGATATGATCATAGAGATGAATATCTGAGTTGCGAGTTTTGGTACACAGTTAAGACAATGTGGAAATTGTTTCGCAATTCATGCCACCTAGAACACCATAGTGTGATGGTGTGTCCGAACGTCATAGCTGCACCCTATTTGATATGGTGCATGTTATGATGTCTCTTATCGAATTACCACTATCATTTATGGGTTATGCATTAGAGACAACCGCGTTCACTTTAAATAGGGCACCGCGTATTTCCTTTGAGATGACACATTATAGACTATGGTTTGGACAAACCTAAGCTGTCGTTTCTTAAAAAGTTTTGGGCTGGGATACTTATGTGAAAAAGTTTCAGTTTGATAAGCTCGAACCAAAAGCGGATAAATGCATCTTCATAGGATATCCAAAACAGTTGGGTGCATCTCCTATCTCAGATCCGGAAGCGAAGTGTTTGTTTTTAGAAACGAGTCCTTTCTCGAGGAAAGGTTTCTCTCGAAAGAATTGAGTGGAGGGTGGTGGAACTTGATGAGGTTAGTGAACCGTTACTTCAACCAGTGTGTAGCAGGATGCAGGAAGATGTTCGTGTGGCGCCTACACCAATTGAAGTGGAAACTGATGATGGTGATCATTAAGCTTCAGATCAAGTTACTACAAACCTCGTAGGTCGACAAGGTCACGTACTACTACAGAGTGGTACGGTAACCCTGTCTTGAAGGTCATGTTGTTGAACAACAATGAACCTACGAGCTATGGAGAAGCGATGGTGGGCCAGGATTACGACAAATGGTTGGAGGCCATGAAATCCGAGAGAGGATCCATGTATGAAGATAAAGTGTGGACTTCGGAAGAACTACTTGATGGTTGTAGGACTATTAAGTAAAGATGGATCTTTAAAATAAAGACATGCGATGATGGTGAAAAGTCACCATTAAGAAAAGCTCAATTTGTCGTAAAGATGTTTCCGACAAGTTCAAAGAGTTGACTATGATGAGACTTCCTCAATCGTAGCGATTCTAAAAGTCTGTTGGAATTATGTTAGTAGTTGCTGCATTATTTATGAAATATTGCACATAGGATGTCAAAACATTGTTTCTTCGATGATTTCCTTGAGGAAAGGTTGTGTGTGATACAACCAGAAGGTTTTTTCGATCCTAAGGATGCTAATAAGTGCGCAAGCTCCAGCCATCCTTTTATGGACTGGTGTAAGCATCTCGGAGTTGGAATGTACGCTTTGATGAGATGATCAAGGCTTTTGGGTTTGAACAAGGTTTATGAGAAACTTGCATTTCCAAATAAGTGAGTGGGAGCACTATATAACTTCTGATAAGTATATGTGGTTGACATATTGTTGATCGGAAGTAATGTAGAATTTCTGTAAAGCATAAAGGTTGTTTGAAAGGGGTTTTTCAAAGGAAGACCTGGAAAGAGCTACTTGAACAATGAGCATCAAGATCTATGGAGATAGATCAAAATGCTAAACAGAACTTTCAAATGAAATGCATGCCTTGACAAGTTTTTGAAGGAGTTCAAAATAGATCAGCAAAGAAGGAGTTCTTGGCTGTGTTGTAAGGTGTGAATTTGAGTAAGACTCAAAAGCCCGACCACGGCAGAAGAAAGAGAAAGGACGAAGGTCGTCCCCTATGCCTTAGCCATAGACTCTAAAGTATGCCATGCTATGTGCCGCACCTAATGTGTTCCTTGACATGAGTCTGTCAAGGGGTACAAGGAGTGATCCAGGATTGAATCACTAAAAACAGCGGTCAAAGTTATCCTTAGTAACTAGTGGACTAAGGAATTTTTTCTCGATTATGGAGGTGGTTAAAGAGTTCGCCGTAAAGGGTTACGTCGATGCAAGCCTTGACACTAATCCGAATAACTCTGAGTAGTAAAACGGATTCGTATAGTAGAGTAAGATATTTGGAGTATTTCCGAATAGCACGTAGTAGCAGCATCTATAAGATGACATAAAGATTTGTAAAGCACACACGGATCTGAAAGATTCAGAACCGTTGACTAAAACCTTTCTCACGAGCAAGACGTGATCAAACCCCAGAACTATATGGGTGTTGGTTTCGTTAAGATCACATGGTGATGTGAACTAGATTATTGACTCTAGTGCAAGTGGGAGACTGTTGGAAATATGCCCTAGAGGCAATAATAAATTAGTTATTATTATATATCTTTGTTCGTGATAATCGTTTATTATCCATGCTATAATTGTATTGAATGAAAACATAGATACATGTGTGAATACATAGACAAAACAATTTCCCTAGCAAGCCTCTAGTTGGCTAGCCATTTGATCAATGATAGTCAAGGTTTTCTGACTATGTGCAAGTGTTGTCACTTGATAACTGGATCACATCATTAGGAGAATCATGTGATGGACTAGACCCAAACTATGAACGTAGCATATTGATCGTGTCGTTTTATTGCTATTGTTTTCTGCGTGTCTAGTATTTGTTCCTATGACCATGAGATCATATAACTCACCGGCACCGGAGGAATACCTTGTGTGCATCAAACATCGCAACATAACTGGGTGACTATAAAGGTGTTCTACATGTATCTCCGAAGGTGTCTGTTGAGTTAGTATGGACCAGGACTCGGATTTGTCACTCCGTGTGACGGAGAGGTATCTCGGGGCCCACTCGGTAATACAACATGACACACAAGCCTTGGAAGCAATGTGACTGAGTGTAAGTCATGGGATATTGTATTACGGAACGAGTAAAGAGACTTGCCGGTAACGAGATTGAAATAGGTATGCGGATACCGACGATCAAATCTCGGGCAAGTAACATACCGAAGGACAAAGGGAATGACATACGGGATTATATGAATCCTTGACACTGAGGTTCAACCGATTAGATCTTCGGAGAATATGTAGGATCCAATATAGGCATCCAGGTCCTGCTATTGGATATTAACCAAGGAGTGCCTCGGGTCATGTCTACATAGTTCTCGAACCCGCAGGGTCTGCACTCTTAAGGTTCGATGATGTTTTAGTATAGTTGAGTTATATGTGTGGTTACCGGATGTTGTTCAGAGTCCCGGATGAGATCACTGGCGTCACGAGGGTTTCCGGAATGGTCCGGAAACAAAGATTGATATATAGGATGGTTTCATTTGGTCACCGAAAGTTTCGGGCAATTCCGGCAGTGTACCGGGAGTGAAGAATAGGTTCCGGGAGTTCACCGGGAGGGGCCCACCCACTCGGGAGTGAGCCCAAGGCACTAGGGTGGCGCCACAAGTCCTTAGTGGGCTGGTGGAGTCATCCCAAGGGACCCATGGCGCCACATAAGAAAATACCAAAGGAAAATAAAAGAAAAAGGGAAAGAGGGAGGTGGGAAGGAAGAGGATGACTCCTCCTTCCCAAACCTAATTGGAGGAGGAGTCCTCCTCCTCGCCTTGGACGGCGCACCTTGAGGGCTTGTCCCTCAAGGCTAGCCCTCCCCCTCCCTCCTATATATAGTGATGTTTTAGGGCAGATTTGAGACAACTTTTGCCACGTGCAACTCAATCTTAGACCTCATAGTTCTACCTCTAGATCGTATTTCTGCGGAGCTCGGGCGGAGCCCTGCAGGAGTAGATCATCACCACCACCGGAGCGCCGTCATGCAGCTGGAGAACTCATCTACTTCTCTGTCTTGCTTGCTGGATCAAGAAGGTCGAGATCATCGTCGAGCTGTACGTGTGCTGAACGCGGAGGTGCCGCCCGTTCGGCACTAGATCGGAACAGATCGTGGGACGGGTCGAGGGACGGTTCGTGGGATGGTTCGAGGGACGTGAAGACGTTCCACTACATCAACTGCGTTTCTTAACGCTTCCTGCTGTGCGATCTACAAAGGTACGTAGATCCAAATCTCCTCTCTTAGATGGACATCACCATGATAGGTCTTCGTGTGCGATCCCACCTGCTTCGCCGCTGCCGGAGGGGACGCCGGCAAAGCCGTGCGCGCCCCGGGGATGGCGGCGGCGGGGCCCCTCGGGCTCTGGCGGGATCTCGGGCTCTGCCGGCGTTGCCCCGCGGGCTCTGGTGCTGCGGGATCTCGCCCACCCGGGCTGCCATGGCGGATGCGGGGCGTGCGACCAGTAGGGAGCGGCGGCCGAGCGCGTCTGCGGTGGCAGGGGCGTTGTCTGCGGCAGCCACGGTTTCGATGGTGTCGGCTCCGGTCAGGGGGCGGTGCACCTGGTTATGGTCAGCCGACGGTGGCTGCTATGGCGGCCGGCGGCGCCAGATCTGGACGTTGTCCTCCGGCCCTCATCTGTGGGCCTCTCTCCTACGGACTTGGCGGTGCCGGCGTTTGTCGGAGCCCTACATGTGGGTGAAGCCGGTGGAGGAGATTCGGATTGGGGGAAACCCCTTGGTTGGCCCAGGCCGGCCTCGCCGACGACGACGCTCAAGGGCGCCGTTTTTCTTTTTGAAGACGTCGGTATACATCTGCTCCTCTGCTCCCCCTCCTTGCCTCTCGGGTGAAAACCCTAACTCCGGTGGGCGCCGGCGGCGTCCTTGACGTCGTGACATTCCTGAAGGCGTCGCCTTGAGGGCTGAGTGGTGGTGGGCACTGTGTGGGTCCTGAACGGTTGCTGGTGGTGGGCTCTGCTTCGGGGGAAACCCTAGGATCTGGTCTTCCAGATCGGACGATGGCGGTACTGCGGTGCCGTTTCTCTCTTGGGAGCATCGTTGGTGGAGCAGCGCTGGCGGACTGAGGCAGGAGGTGGAGCGGCTTCGTCTTGCACGGAAATTCGATGGAGCTGTCAAGTCATGCCTGGCCGACAGGTGCTACGCCGAGTCATGCCTGGTTGGCAGGTGCTACGCACGACAGATCTCCCGGAGTCTTCGCAGCTGGACGGTTGAGCGTAGGGCGGTGGCGCCGTTGGGCGCCGTGGTGGCGTCGACGGATGATTGGACTGGCAAGGATGATGCAGATCTCTTTCCTGAAGATGAGTGAGTGGTTCGAGGATGATGGCGACTGGTAAAACGTGTGCGTGAGGTGTGCGTTTTAGGTGTGCCGCACCGGCTGTTGTTCCCGATACGTTATGTGGATGGATTGGAAACAACACCGGTCTTAGATATGTGAAGTGAAAGCACTCCATATTATCGAGTTTGTAGGTGTGAATGATGGCTTTGGATGGATTGATGTATACTCTTGTTAGACCTTTGTGAAATAATTAATAAGATGGCTGCATGGATCGATTGATGCAGAGGCCGGGGGTTTGACCTCCTTTTCAAAAAAACAAAAAAACAAGAAAAAACAAATTAGAGTTCACACCCACATGATGCCAGCAGCAATTGAAGGCAAAGAATATCAGATAAATTTCTTATTACCAGCAATATAACACCAAATAAAGTACCAGAGCTATCTTGCTTTTTTAGCTTTATGGAAGCCAACAAAGTCAACATAACTACTTTTAATAAGGTCACAAACGGGCACTATTATTTACCAGATTGGCCTAGAACTCTAATATTCCCAAAAAGGCCTATCATGAAAGTTTAAAAGGGTGAGACAGGCCACAAGACTAAAATCCAGTCACCACTAAAGGATATGGTTTACTAAAATCACGGTGCCCTTGAATTAGTAAGACCATGACTGATAGTAGAAGAATTAAACCGAGAAGGTACATTATAATAATTATCATTTAGAGTATCACGCAACATAATTTTAGGTTATTATTAGAAAAAGCTAAACAATTAACTTTTTGAGAATTAATCATGTCTTAAACTATTTTAAGACATTCCTCCTTATTATCCAGTATCAATATTCATTTTTGGTAGTATGAGAAATAAGAGTATTATGATCTAAAACATCAAATGAATTACCTTCAACGGAGGAGGCACTTCCAGATTTTTCTTCATTTTATATTTTGCTGCTTTCTCCATGATGTCATACACCCATGTTTCCTAGTATTACGTTTCTGAATTAAAACATGCCCCCCCCCCCCCCCATTTGCATTGTGTACCAAAAGTCACATCAGTCTTGCTTGTCTTCTCATTCACAGGGACCTCATCAAGTGAGGTCGCCAAGGATCTCTTAATAGAGCCCACATTCATAACATCAATAATTTCCTGGGAGATAACTCCCAAATCATGTTTTTTAAATAACATCATTCTTCTCATCGAATTCACTTTCTTGCAAAGATTTGAGGGGAAGAAATCAATAATAATGATGAGCAAACTTTTGACTAGCAGAAGCTCCAACTCCATCAGTAAAAAACCACAGGGGAATGGGACAAGCTCAACTCAACCTCCATTTCAGGTTGGTCGTCTACGGGGTCACTGCATGATTTATTACTTTTCTCCTTCAGCAAAAACTGGTCATGCATATCATCAAACAAGAAATGAAAATGAAAATAAGTGGCAGAGAGGAATGGGATCCACTCTTCTGTTCAGAGGTATTGGATCTATTTGCAACATCAAGCTCATATATAGCTTCCTCATCTTCTTCGAGCTCGGTGCCAGCCATGTACTCCCTCTGCACCTACATAATTGTAGTTGAAAAGAACTATGGAGTACTTCTTGTCTCCCTCAGTTAGTTCCTTGTCAACATCTTCAATAATGTCCTCATCCAGATCATCATCATTAGGATCAATATCACCAATGTGCTCAAAGCCCTCCACCTTGAAGGATAATAGAAACATTTTCTTCTTCATTTCCATCAACCATCAAAAGGGAATTTTACAAGGATCTCTGCAAGCAACCTTAACTCTCAGAGTCCCACAAAAATTTATGTACACGCCATTCCAAAACAAGAGGCCACTTGAGCAAGAACTTTCCATGTACACACCACTCAGGATGTAAGCCCCTGAATGGACATCGATATCCAAGTTTCAATTAATTCACCAAAAGGGATCCACGCGTCCTTTCCATTCAGTAATTTTGAGCAGATTAATTATGGATCTGTGCTACTACTTTCTTAGGGCAGATATCATAGAAGTACGTATAGCTAGCTAGCCCTAATTATACGCTCAAAATGGCAGCACAAACACAGGCAGCCCCGGTGAGCTAGCTAGCTAGTAGTGGATCATTAGCAATCTGATCGATTAGCAGGTGACATTCAGAACTCAAGGCATCCCAGCCTATCGCCGCCGGCGACGTGTGCGCGGCAACGGCCATGCCGGCGAAGTGGCGATGCAGCCGGGCCTCGAACCAGGGCCGCCGGCCGCCGTATGTCGCTGGAGCGGCCGGCGCGACGGACGTTGATGCGCGGGCACGAGATAGCTCTCCGGCCGTCCGGCCGGCGACCCTATGTAAGGTATGGGTATGTGAACTGTGAAGCACGTACGTAGGAGGTAGGACGTCGCAGCAGGCGAAGAGCGTGGCGCGGCCGGCGGCACCCTCTGGCGGCGGCGGGAGCGAGCTGGGCGAATCGAATAGCTAGCTAGCTAGAGACCACTGCACGCTCGAGGATATATAGAATAGAGAGTTAGACTTAGACCGCGCTCGCAGATAAGAGCTAGGTGGTGACTGACGGCCGAGCGCGGGCATGGCGGCGTCGCAAGAGAGTTTGGGAGAGAGAAAGAAGGGCCCAGTAGGGAGCTGGATGGACGAACTGCGCGGCGGCCGGTGCCGCACAGCACAGGGGGGACAGAGCCGGGGCGGCCGGCGACCTAGTCTATGGTGGCAGCGGCGGCGGTGGCCTGGCCGCCGTGCACGCGCCGCGGAGGCGGAGGCGGAGGCGGCGTGGGGGCAGGGAGGGAGGGAGGGAGGAAGAAGGGTAGCTAGCTAGGTCGGCCCAACCAAATGCTCCTATAAACAGACCACCCGACCCACACACACACTCCACAGCTTCGTCTCGACCTCCTCCGCAGTCCGCTCCGATCCATCCCGTGCTGCCGCACCAGCCCAAATCCCAAACCAAACCCTAGCCAGCGCCCCAGATCCCTCCCCGCGCCGCCCGCCGCCTCGCCATGAGGATCCGCAGGTCCGCCTCCCGCCTGCTCGGCTCCGCCTACTCCGGCCCCACCCCGCCCCAATCCGACCTCCCGCCCCCGCCCCCGCCCCCGCCCCCGCCGCCGCCAGTGCAGGCTGTGCAGCAGCCCTGCTCCTCCAACGCCGGGGGCGGCGGGATCTCGGCCGGAGGGACCTCCTCCGCGGAGCCGGAGCGCTGCGAGCTCAGCCAGTCGCCGTGGGAGCTCATGGCCCAGCTCGACCCCTCCGATCCCAAGGTCAGCACCACACTCCCTACTCCCTACGCGCTCTTCGCTCTACTCCATGTGGCGTCCGCGCTCCTAGCTCGCCTCTCCCGCGGAGGTCCCGTCCGGTTCTCGCCGCCCGCGCGGCCTGGTTCGTGCGTATCGCTAGGGTTCCTCCGTGGCTTCGGACAGGCGTGCCCGGTAGCGGGAGCCCGCCCGGCGATGTGTAGCGCGCGTTAGCTACCCTTCCCTCGTTGTAATTTGTGGCCGGCGGCGCTGCTAGGGGTTAGAATCGCGGAAAGAAATGGCCGCCGCTAGCTAGGGGTTGGGGTCGCGGAAAGAAATGGCCGCCTCTACGGGTTGGAATCGTGGAAATCGTCAGAGGCAATTCTCTAGTATGGAGCTGTTTATATTGGTGGTGTCTGGAACTCCAGATTGAACCTGAGATCCATGCCCCATTTCAGCACACTAGCTAGGCAGCTGGGAGAGGGGAAACGTATTTGCGCTCTGAACTTTTGACTAACCTGCACTTTCGATTTTTCATTCTTCAGGAGGCTGAACTCTTCATGGGGAAATACTTCGTCAGTGTCGCATGCCGGACCAGCTGGCTCTTCCAGACCAGCATACTTGCCGCCTGCATCAAGGGGGAGGAGGAAGAGGACTGGAAGGAGGAGGACATGGCCGGAGATATGGTTGACGAGGTCTCTGCCAAACGGCGGCATAAGGTTGCCAAGAAGAAGGCTGCGAAAAAGACGGTCATGGAAAACAGAGGGGATGACAAGTTTGCATGGGGGCTGAACAAGTCCACGGAAATTCAGAGTGAGGATGACGCCTTCGTGCCTGCCGGAGGAGGAGAACTTTGGGTGTGCAAGAAGAATGACGGCAAGAGGAGGTTTTGCCGGCGGCCGGTGAGCCAGCCTGATTCCCTTTGCGTGTATCACTCGGATCCTAAGTCTGCGATGCCGCCGGCTTCATCGGCAGCCCTCAAATCCGCCAGCAGCTCCAAGCCACGTAAGAGGAGGCGTGTCGATGCAGGTGAGGGGTACTTATACTACGCCGGGTTCGGCCCGTCCCTCAGCAAGAGGCAGAGATCAAGCAGCAATGTGCTGGAATCTGTACCTGCTGAAGAAAAGGAGGAGGCACTGCCTGAAGAGCATACTGCAGGTCCAGCCCAAACTGATGATGCAGACCATCAAGCGGCGTCAGCACACGTTGATGAGCCTAGCTGCGATGAGATGGCTGGGATTGCGGGCGGCGACGAGGAGAGCAGTGACGGCGCACTTGGCTGCAACGATGAACCCCGGGTTGTTGGCAACGGCAACATCAAGAAGAAGAGCCCATTTAAGAAGAGGTGGAGGAAGCCTGTTAAAGCCCGCTCACTCAAGTCATTGATGTGTTAGCATGCTTATACCTGCACATGCATGTGCACTTGGGTCTCCATGGTACGTATTCGTATGTACTACTTTATCCAACAGATCACACTACTATGGTGTTTGTGTATTTGTAATTTATTGTTGTTCCTTCAGTTTAATTCAGAAGCATATATGACGATTCAGGTAGAGCTTGGGAGCATATATTGAGATCATGGAAGATACCAACTCTATGGATGAAGAATCCCATGGTTTGCTTAAGGTATGCAGTATACTCTACTATTTTGTTAGGTGTGATATTGGTTTATTTTGATTTGATGCTAGGCATAAGTATTTAGACAGTTAGGGGACAAGTTGACTCAACAGTGCTAGTAGGTTGTAGTAGCGATTTCTTATTGCTGCCAACTTCATCTACATTCCTCTCTGCAGTTCTTTAGGACCGAGACTGACATGATTAGGGCCTGTACCATAGAGGTTGGTATTTTTGGACAGAGTATGCAGAGTTCACACATCTGCCCATGAAGAGATCTGTCATTCCTCTAACTTTCTCCTTAGTTTCAAACTCTTTGATTCTGATAGTAGGCAGTAGGCATAAATGCATTTTTTAGGAGATATTATGATAATGTTGAACTATATTGGCGTACATGGACTGTAATTTGAGTGTGCAAGGCCCATTAATAGTACTCCCTCTGTAAACTGTAAAGTCTTGTAAGTATTAGTACTTTACAGAGGGAGTACATCCTATTTGCCGCCACAACTGACTTCTATTTATTCTATTGCAGTCACTTGTATCTTGGTATTTTCCTTAAACATAAGCTAAAACATGTAGTTTTGGTAAAAAAAAAACTGTCAATCCTCTGTTTTTATTCGTTTTCTTTAAGCTATGTTTATCTGAATGCTAGCTAACACATGATGACATTTGTATCCTTGCAGCCCTTGTGAGGAAGGAGATAGCTGACGGAACTGACAGAGAAACCGGCTGCTCAAAGGAAATATCATTTGAGGTCCCTTCTTTTCCATTACCTAGTTCCTCTCTGTTTTTTGTCGGTGTATGCATGTGGGTGGGCTCAAGCAACAGTAATAACAGTGCCACTGGTTGTATTACCTGTTATATTTTTTTTTCTTTCAAAGTTTTGCTTTGTTTGATTAGGATTATCATCAAAAGTGCAAGTTTGAATCAGTGAATCAGGATTATATCCTAGCAGTTGGTTTATTTCGATTTGATTCTAGGCATAAGTATTTAGACGTGTAGGGGACAAGTCGAGTCAGCACCTTACAAGGCAACTAAATAGCAGTGGTAGTCGGTCGTAGGAGCGATTCGTGATCACTGCCTACTTCATGTACATTTCCCTTTGCAGTTGTTTAGGGCTGAAACTGACATGATTAGTGCCTGTAGCATACAGGTTGGGAAAATATTGTTAACTGTCGATCTCGATCTCGTGGCCGACTAGAAACAAATTGATCACATACAAACTGGATATGGGCTCAACCTGTGGTCTTTATATCGCAGGCAAGCAACCAAACAGAAAGCCCACAGGTGGGGTTGTTCCAGCGAGTATCGATGGAGGTTTCCATTGGGGACGGTGGCCTCTTTGGCGGGCAGCAAGCCTGGGGTACTGGACAACGTATCATTAACATATGAAGTTCTTTCCTCTGAACTTTATTCTACCCGGGCAGGAGGATGACAGCGATCTCTTTCTCCTTTTGTGTCTGGTTCACTACCATGTGAAGGAACCCATATGGTTCTGTAATCAACAGATATATTAACCTCCCATTATTTGGAGCGTTTTGGTGCTTCGAGGGTTATGCGGTCGCTGAGGGCCCTACTTGTAAGGTTGCATGCTTAGTTTTATTTCTCCTTCTCTTTTTTTTACACATTTTAATTCATGAGCACTTATTAATTTGAGAACATTAAAAAGCAAAAAATAATTGCAGTTCACATTTTGTAGGTTCATTAATATTTATTATTTTCGTGGATATTAAAGTTTGTGAACATTTTTAAATTTTGAAAGCTAAGGTTGTGTGATGTTTAGTTTTATTTATCCTTCTTTTTTATACATTTTAATTAATGACCGCTTATGAAAATTTGTGAACATTAAATTTAAAAAAAAATACAATTCACGTCTTTAGATACATTAATATTTATTACATTCATGGATGTTTCAAGATCATTTTTAAAGTCTATGAACATTTTTTAAATACTGAAACATATTTAAGTAGTGAACATTTTTTGAAATCCATGAATCTATTTTAAAATTCATTGTCTTAAATCTGTAATAAATTTAAAAACCCTTGAACATATTTTAATTAAATTAACCTTTCAAATTAAAATAGATAGCCGGTTTATATGAGACAGCGGTGGGCGAGGAGTACGGAGCCAAGCTGAGCGAGCGAGAGCTTCGTAGGCCGGCCAATATGAGCATTATAACAATATAATCCGATTGTAGCATTCAATCGGAACTCCCAATAGGCTGACACCAAGGTCGGAACGTGTAAAGATAACACAACCACGCAGCAAATAACTTCATTCTCCTCTCCAAACAAATATTGGCTCCAACGTCAACCTGAAACGTTAATATCAAGAAGAAAAAAAACAGCGCCATAACATAATTAAAAAACAAGTCAACACATATGAAATCCAAACAAAGCATGTAAAAGGGTTCATCCGACGAGTGAAGAACGGCGAGGCTATATGAGGTTGTGGAAACTGCTTGCAGGTGAAGGTTCTCTTGTGTTATGCGGCGAGTATAGCGGATGGCAGTGATGTATTCAATCAGTGTGAAGAATGGCAGCATGGTATCATGGCAGCGGCTGATAGATGAACTTCATTCAGTGGCTGGCAGCCGCTAACAAGAATGCATTCAGTGTGGAAAAAAAAACGTCCTAGCTAGAATAATGGGTTCAGCACCATGTTTTCTTTTTTTCCTTCTAGAGTACTTGCATAGATAAAAAAACACTGTCTGATACTCACTGGAACAGGAGAGGTGCACGCACGGCAGTGCTCAGTTTGAGCATGAAACCAGTATCGAACCAGTGCCAAGAAAATACATATCCAGTGCGAGGTAAAACTTTAAAAAAAAAACCATTATGAACCACGACCAACTTCAAGGGAAGCCAAGTGGGCAAATATACAGTCACATGCATAGTAAAGAAAATCCGATATGTAATAAAAATATTAGGATAACAATCTGATTCTCTGACAAACTCAAAAATATCCATAGCAGACATCGCTGGGCAAAGTTGACTGTATAACAATTAATTCAGAAATCAGATCATTTAAATCAACATCACATGAACCACTTAAGGAGAAAGAACTTGCAAATTTAGTGCAACTGTTTTTAAGTTCAGAATGCTTCAATGACTTCAAGGTCATCGAACTCATTAAAAATCCAAATATTTTTTTGAATGATTCAAGTTCTTCAAATCTGTTTTTTAGTGAAGTGGCCGCCTTATCAACCATGACCAAAAAATAATTGACTTTAAAATCTTTCTCAGCTTCAAACATTGCTTCATCATTGTCATCTTCATCAAATTGTTTCTTCCTAGAAACACGACGCTTTACTGGAAATGATGGCTCAACACCCATTTCAGCTGCAATTTTTTTGACAATTACCACACCAGAAACAAACCCTTCCTCTCTATAAGTGTCAAAATAAGTCCTCATATCATCTATTTGCGTTAAGGCAGACTCAATACACGTGGATGGTGATTGCAGATTCCTGCTCACTGTATCTACAGCAAATAGAATGTCATGCCAAATGACCATGCCAAGTATGAACTCATAGCTGCCAAGCACATCAAACAATTTTTTTGCATCACTCCTATTCTTGGGTTCTGTACCACTATCTTCACTTAACTCAAGTAGAGCTGATCTTATGCTAGGAGCTTGATATCTAATTGCTTTTACACTTTTAATCCGACTCTCCCAGCAAGTATTGCTCAAAGATTTCACAGTTTAATCTTTCACATGGCTCACAAAAACTTTCCATCTTTTGGTAGAACCACTAAATAGTACATATATTTGTTGCACAATTCCAAAAAAAGAAACAACTTTACCACAAGATTTAGCCATATCACAAAGAGTGAGATTGAGACTATGGCAAGCACATGGCATATACAAAGCTCTTGGGTTTACCTCAAGCAACCGACTTTGAACCCCCTTGTATTTTCCCTTTCATGATAGATCCATTGTCATAACCTTGGCCCCTAATGTCATCAATATTAAGACCGAAGGACATCATAGAATCAACCAATACATTGAAAATTCTCAAACCAGATGTGTCCTTCACTACCAAAAAACCAAGAAAGTACTCCACAATTTGTGTTTTTCCATCAGACATATGAACACATCGAACAAACAAACTCATTTGTTCTTGATGACTCACATCCGGGGTACAATCTAGGATAACAGTGAAATATTTGGCCACTTTGACAATCTTGATGATAGAATTTCTAATGTCAGCAGCCATAAGAGAAATCAACTCAGTCTGAATTTTATGGCTAAGATAATGGTAATGGATATCTTTGTTTTGAATACGCCTAAGATGATCTTGCATTACCAAATCGAATTCCGCAACCATCTCCACACAAACTAAGAAATTGACATTTGAATCGTCATAAAGTTGCTCGCTGGATCCTCTAAAAGCCAAATTACGCTTACCAAGAAATTTCACAATGGCAACTATCCTTAATAAAACTTGCCTTATGCGTTCCTTCTCCTTTGTGATTTGCTGTTGTAACTCTTTATCAATTGTTTCATGCTTACTCAGTCGAATTCTCAGTTCATTCCAAGAGTTCATGTTGGTGATGTGGTCGACACTAGCTTCATGTTCTTTCAGTCTCTCACTAATATGCCGCCAATCACAAAACCCATCATGCCCCAACGCACTCTTGCATTTATCAGAATTGAAAAGCTTACAACAAAAACAAAACACATTTTTTGCGTGTTTTGAAAAAACTAACCATCTCCTATCACGCACTTCTCCATTGCTCATTTTTCTTGAGTAATGGCTATACGCAAAATGTCATAAATTTCCATCCAAAGGATATGTAATATTTTCTTCTTCCCTTTTAGGCCCCTTTTCCACTAATATGTCCATAGCTTTGTTATCAAGACTACCCCAATTGCTTGGATCATAAATATCCACAGTAATAACCGGTTCTTCATCAATACTAGTAGATTCTGTCGGAGATGAATTAAATATGGGCTCATGATCACTCACATTGATATCATCCATGTTGATGTCAACATCGTCTTCTGTAGGAGTATGATCATCATCTTTCCGATTGGCATTAGTTTGGTCATTCACAAGAACTATCGCCAACTCATTTGGATTTCTTGAAGTGCTTGTGTTGCGCCTATAATGTTTGAAAATTGATCCACTCAATGCCTCTTTCTCCTCATTTACCTCTTGTTTCTTTTTTTCTTTTAAGACTTCCAGATGGATATTTTTTATCCGGACCCAACATGACCTTCCTGAAATTGAAAGGAACAATTAGCTTTTAAAATAAGCACATAGCTATCACATGCAGACTACCAGCTACAGGCCTGCAGAGGCACATACGGCAGTGCATAGATTAGGGCATGTAGATGTAGACTAGGAGTTTAGGAGAGACGTACCTGCTACAGGCCTGCAGACTACCAGCGTCTCGTTCGTAAGGAGACAAAGGCCCAGATACGCGGTGTTGAAAGTTGAACAAGCGAGTCAGCCAGTCAGGGAGACAGGGCCCTGGAGGCTGGAGCAAGACGGCGGCGACGAACAGCGGCAGCGGCAGTCAGCGGAAAAAACAACACAACGATCAAGCCGAAGCCAAACTGGAAACATATTGTCAATTCAGCGATTTCTTTCTTTTTTTTAGTCAAACCAGCGGTTCCTTTCACCCTTTCCTGTGCACGTATGTACGTTCTGGATTAATCAGCGCCAGCGGCTTCGTTGCGCTCTGGATTACCAGGCCCTGAACCAGCATGTAACCGTACATATACCTGGGAGGCGGCCGCCACGTCCCCACCCCCACCCCAGATGACTAGCCGATAGAGCGGCACAAGGGCTTGACTCTTCAAGGTGACTTGTCCATGGTCACACCTGTTTATCTGTTTATCACAAGGGCTTGACTCTCCAAACGATTATAATTAAACACGTCTTCTTAACCCAGATGACACGCCGAGAGATAAACTGTTTTTAAACCACTTCACAATTTTCATATGCTGACGTCTGTTGTATGGACAAGCATGTGTGATTAGGTGACTGTACGTACTGTGGTCTATTGCACCGTGTCAGTTAACTGTAGATCATCTTGTTCTTGCTCTCCTTTCTTGATCTTCAAGAGATTCATATTCATGTTCCAGCCAAAGGGAGTTATATGATGGTGGATCTGTGGAGAGATTAGCAGGAGACAGAGCGCGCGTGTAGTGGAAATCTGACACACACTGTTGTTGTTGCCCAGGCGCTGGAGCTTGGTGCTTGGCCGACCGGGATGAGGAAGGAAGGGTACCTAAATGGTTTGATGGATGCAGCCAGCCTTATTATTGCAGCGCGCGCGGCACGACAAGAGCCAAACTGCCATGGAGGCAGAGGGAGACGGGTTGCTGCTAGCTGCTGCTTTGTGGTGCAGGACAATGTAATGTCACGTAAATTTACGAGCATACAAAAATAGTGTAAAAATAAAATAATTCAACTTTTTCTGGTCTTGTGACCTACATTTTTGTTTTTGTTTTATCAAATTTCAGGTTGTGATTCAATATAGATGTAACTATTTGTATTTAAATATAATTTATTTATAAATTGATCATAAGATTATCATCAACTTGGAGTATAAGACAAGGTAGAAATAAATACTAGTCTGGCATATATTTTTTAATAATCACAATACTCAACGTCCCTGCGGTTACAACGATAGCAAACGTAGGGCTATCACATTACTGTGATACTCAACGATAGAATAATCCAAAGTTAAGCTGCATGTCTAGAAAAATCATGTAGTGGGGCTGAAATAGATATTGTAGATAACATTGTTAATTTCTACTAGGACACGGAAGGGGGCTAGTATATAGGAAGCCAAACCCAAACCCAAATTCCCCTGACCCACATCGCCTGTCGTTCTCCTCCGCCGCACCCGACGCCATGAGTCGCAAGAACGCCTCCTCCGCTGCAGGCAAGAAGGAGAAGCCCCCCTCCGTGTCCGCCATGCTCGCCTGGATGGACAAGCCGGCCCCCAACGCCAGGCCCGCGCCGAAACCCAAGTCCAACAAGCCCTCCAAGGCGCCGCCCGCGTCCTCCTCCTACATGGGCGACATCGACCTGCCCCCGTCCGACGACGAGGAGGACGACGCCGACGTCGCCGCCGTCACCGCCAAGGCAAAGTCCAAGCCGGCCCGCGCTACCGTGGCCCTCAACGTCCTCCCGCCCTCGGACAAGGACGCGAAGAAGAAGGACAAGCGCGAGATGATGGCGGCGGCCGCCGCCGAGGCCGCCAAGAGGGAGGCGCTCCGCGACGACCGCGATGCCTTCTCCGTCGTCATCGGCGCCCGCATCCCCGGATCCTCCGCAGGCGTCGACGCCGCAGTTGACGGGAACATCAAGGACATCGTGCTCGACAACTTCTCCGTCTCCGCGCGAGGGAAGGAGCTGCTCAAGGGCGCCTCGCTCCGGATCTCGCACGGCCGCCGGTACGGCCTCGTGGGGCCCAACGGCATGGGCAAATCCACCCTCCTGAAGCTGCTCTCCTGGCGGCAGGTGCCCGTGCCCAAGACCATCGACGTGCTGCTCGTGGAGCAGGAGATTGTTGGCGACGACAGTTCGGCGACCGACGCCGTGGTCGCGGCCAACGAAGAGCTCACGGCGCTCCGGGCCGAGCAGGCAAAGCTTGAGGCCTCCAACGACCCCGACGACAGCGAGAAGCTCGCCGAGGTCTACGAGAAGCTCAATCTATGCGGCTCGGACGCCGCCCGTGCGCGCGCCTCCAAAATCCTCGCCGGGCTAGGGTTTGATCAGGCGATGCAGGCAAGGTCCACCAAGTCATTCAGCGGCGGCTGGAGGATGCGCATCTCGCTCGCCCGCGCGCTCTTCATGCAGCCGACGCTGCTGCTCCTCGACGAGCCTACCAACCATCTGGACCTCCGGGCCGTGCTTTGGTTGGAGGAGCACCTGTGCTCGAAGTGGAAGAAGACCCTAGTCGTGGTCTCCCATGACCGCGACTTCTTGAACACCGTGTGCAATGACATCGTACATCTCCACGACAAGAGCCTGCATGTCTACCGTGGAAACTTTGATGACTTTGAGAGTGGGTACGAGCAGAGGAGGAAGGAGATGAACAAGAAGCATGAGGCGTATGAAAAGCAGATGAAGGCAGCGAGGAAGGCTGGGAGCAAGGCTGCGCAAGACAAGGTTAAAGGCCAGGCGATGTCAAAGGCCCATAGAGAAGTGGCCAAGGGGAAGGGCAAGGGAAAGAATGTGGCGACGGATGATGATGATGTGAGGCCAGCAGCGGATCTGCCACAGAAGTGGCACGATTACAAAGTTGAGTTCCACTTCACAGAGCCTACTTTGCTCACACCACCACTCCTTCAGCTCATTGAGGTGGGTTTCGGATACCCCAACCGGCCGGACTTCAAGTTATCGGATGTTGATGTTGGCATTGACATGGGAACACGTGTTGCCATTGTTGGACCCAATGGCGCAGGAAAGTCCACTCTTCTGAATTTACTTGCTGGTGATCTTACCCCAGCCGAAGGAGAGGCGAGAAGGAGCCAGAAGCTCAGGATTGGACGCTACTCGCAGCATTTTGTCGACTTGTTGACGATGGAGGAAAATGCGGTTCAGTATCTGCTCAGGCTCCACCCAGACCAGGAGGGAATGAGCAAAGCGGAGGCTGTCCGTGCCAAGCTTGGAAAATTTGGCTTGCCAGGCCACAACCATCTTACTCCCATTGTGAAATTATCTGGTGGTCAGAAGGCCCGTGTCGTGTTCACTTCGATATCAATGTCGCATCCTCACATCCTCCTACTGGATGAGCCTACGAATCACTTGGACATGCAAAGTATTGATGCTTTGGCTGATGCTCTGGATAAATTCAAGGGAGGTGTGGTCTTGGTTAGCCATGACTCGCGGTTGATATCTCGAGTTTGTGCCGATGAGCAGAAGAGCCAGATATGGGTTGTGGAGGATGGCACGGTGAGTAAATTTGATGGCTCGTTTGAGGATTACAAGGACGAACTAATGGAAGAAATAAAGAAGGAAGTCCAAGAGTGATGCTGCTCATATGGGCATGCACATTGCTTATTGCCTTATTCTTTGTGTAGAATGAGCTGGTTTCTTCTTCTGAAATGCCGTGTATTAATAGTAGAATTTTGTTTGCTTTGGTCTACAGGATGTTCGTATTGTTTTTCGTGTGCGTTATATTTACATTTATATGCAAATATCAGTAAATCCAAGTGTGATCCACTTATATCTCGCCCCGTTTTCTACATGCCGTGCCTTACTGTTACAAAGGACTGGAGGCACATGAGTGAACAGAAAAAAACACCACCCTCCTCTGGTGACACGGGGGCGACTCCCTCAAGCACCATTAGGCCTTCTCCCCTCCCTTTCCATCTCAGCGTTGTCGGAGGAGCTCCGTCGGCTAAGCCCGGGGCAAGCTCCGGTGAGGGTGGTGGTGGGGTATCTCCCTGGCGCCCATCGTTCTTCTCCTCCACTCCTTGATGGGTGCGGGGCTGCGCGTGCCCGATCTGCGAGGTTCGGCGACGGGGAGCAGCGGCGGTCCATGATGGGCTACTGGTAGGCCCCGGTGTCGTCGTGGTGGCCCAGGCGCGTGGTGCGGTCCGTCGGGGTTGACGGACAGATCTGAGCGTCATGCACTCCTTGGGCGCGGCGACGGGGATGGCTGGTGGTGGCGTGGTGGCTGCACTGGGCTGGGTCGTGCTCTGGTGTAGGCGGTGGCCACGTTGGCTGGTGCGCTGCCGGTAGGGACGGCGGCGGCGTTACTAGATCGGTCGGCGGCACCGCGACCGGATCTGGGCCCAGATGTGGGCCTTGGTCCTTGGATTGCGGTCGGCACGATGGCGGGTGCAACACGTCGGCAGCTGGACGGATCTGTCGGGATTCTACCCTTGTCTGGTTCACGACTGTGCGGACAAATCCGGGGGAAACCCTAGATTTCCTCGGGATCAAGCGATAGCGGTGCTTTTGCATTGTAGTCCCTCTTCAGGGCATCGTCTTGGACTTTGCTTGAGTTGAAGGGACAAACGACGCCGGCGGCGCACGCTTGGTGGCGCAACTGTCGATGAAAATTGCGCCGACTACGGTCATGGCGGACGATGGCGACGTCTTTGATGTCGTTCCCTTATCAAGGCATCATCGTTGTTGTTTGCGTCATCAGGCTCGAGATGCTCTGGGGAAACCCTAGATCCGGGTCTTCCGGATCAGACGATGATGGCGTTTGTAGTATCGTTTTTCCTTCTGGGGGGTTGGAGCAAGTGATGGATGGAGGGGACAAGAGGAAGAGCGGTGTTGCATCTACCGCAGGGCCGACGGCGGACCACGACGGCATGGCGCTGCAGAGTTTCGACACGGGCGCGTGAGGATGGACACGTGCAGGATGGTGGCGTTGTCTAACGTCGTGGTGGCATCGACGGAAGGCCAGGCAAGGTCGATGCTGAGTTCCTCCTCTCGAGATGGATAGGTGAAAGATGGCGGCGACAGCGAGATGCGTCGGACCGGTCTGGGACCCAGTCCCGGTATGTGACTGGGCTGGGGCATCCGGCTATAGATGTTAAGATTTGGTGTGATGCATGTTTGGTATTAGGCCCGGATATTCGGCACCTTTCATCAAGAGGACAGGAGTAGCAACAGGTGTTACGTACATGACGGCTTCAGGCTGACTGATGTATTACCTTATATGATTTTTGTGAATAATTAATTAAATAGATGCATGCATCGCCCAGATACAGAGGCAGGAGTATATCCTCCTTTTCAAAAATAATAATGATATTCAAGTGCAAAATCCATGTACATGTTATTTCTTCTGGGCATACATGTACATGGATGATCATTATTTCTTCTCTCCCATGGATGGTCATTATTTCTTCCCGACATACATGTACATGTTACAAAGAAAACTGAATGCATGTTTATATTATGTTTTAGTCTTTCTTACCAGACTGGAGGACCCACATGTGCTCTGTTCTTTATTGCATAAGTATTTTACATTTCCTATATAAGCTAACCAATTAAATTTATGTTTGGTACACCGACTTCATCAACAAGATAGCACATTAGTGTTGCCAAAAAATGAAAGCCATACTAGAAAGGTATCACAAATCGTAAACATTCTATTATCCATTCTGTTATTTTGATTTACTATACGGCAAATCTCCATATGAAATTGAATTACAAAGACACAACTAAGAATCATGTAATCGGGTTGAGTCCACTATTACAGTCTTGGCATCTGTGGAGCCAACTGACACCATGGTATCAAACTATTTATTTAGTAATTGTTTTTCGAAAAGGAGGATCATCCTCGGCTTCTGCATCATGATGATGCATACATCCATATCTGAAAAACAGAAAAAACACCTCTATCGCTACCTGGGCTGCTCGGGTGGAAACCCTACCCGCAACCGTAGCCGCTGCCGCCCCCTCCCCCTCCTCCTTCCCTCACCGCCGCCGACGCATGTCTCCGGGCAAAGCCCGTGGGCGGCCGGCGGCGGCGGGATCTGGTTCGCGCGCACTGGGCATGGCCCTCTCGGTGGTTGGGTGCGGTGGAGCTGCTCGACACGGTGGCCGACCTTGGCTCGCCGGTTGACCTCGGGTGCTACTCCGACGGGTGCTGAGGCGGCTAGGTTGTGCCTCGTGCGGCGGTTGGGTGGCTTGGTGTGGTTGCGTGCGGTGGCGCCTGGTCGGCTACTGCGCATGCTTGCGGGTGGCGTGTTCCGTCCGATGGTGGGGCCGTCCCATGCGATGGCGAGGTGGCATAATGCTTTGTGGTGGTTTCTCCGCGACCCGGGCATCGGCCGCTAGTCTTGACGGCCTTGGGCTCGTCCTGGATCTGGTGGATGGTCTGTGCGGAATTCCTGGTCGGACGTGCTGACGTGTTGGGGAGATGGGGCGGCTAGTTGCAGCGGCGGCTCCATCAGATCCATGCAGACGGCGATGAGAGCTGTGGGGGCGTGGTATCGCTCGCGGGGTCGCTTGCCTCGGCCAGATCGCTGGTGATTGGACGCGTTTGTGACTCCATGACTTGCCCTTCGTCATCGAGTTACGGATGACGCGGTGGTGGGTGCGGACTGCTGGCAACTGGGTGCATCTCAACGGGTTCTTCTGATTGCGCCGGGATTCAACCCTTGTCTGGATCCTTGACACCGTGGGCAACTTTGGGGGAACCCCTAGGTATCATTGGGATCGAGCGATGACGGTGTTTTTGTATCGTAGTCCCTCTAGAGGGCATCGTCTTTAGAGTTTGCTCAGGTGGAAGGGACCAGCGACGCCGACGGCGTACGAACTGTGATGCGACTGTCGATGAAAGTTGCGATGACTTCGATCATGGAAGACGATGGCGGCATGTCCGATGTCGTTTCCTTGTTGAGGCATCATCGTTGTAGTTTGCGTCATCAGTCTCGGAATGCTCCGAGGGAAACCCTAGATTCGGGTCTCTCCGATCGTACGATGACATCGCCTTTGGTGTCGTTCACCCTCTTGGGGGGCATCATTTTGGAGCAAGTGTTGGCTGGAGGGGACTAGAGGAGGAGCGGTATTCCATCTACCGCAAGGCTGACGACAGATCTCGACGGCATCGCGCTGTGGAGTTTCGGCGGCGGGCGCAGGCGGATGGATACGTGCAGGACGATGGCGATGTCTATCGCCGTGGTGGCGTCGATGGCAGGCCTGACAAGGTTGATGCGTCAGTACCTGCTCTGGATATGGATCAGTGGAAGACGGCGGCGGCGGCTTTTGGGAGTGCGCCTGGACCGGTGTGTGATATAGTCCGAGTATGTGGCTGGGCTGGGGCACCCGGCTTTAGATGTTATGCGTTGGTGCAATGTGTTTTGGTATTTGGCTCGAATATTCGGCACCCCTTCATCAAGGGCATAGGAGTAGCGAGAGGTGTTGCCAAGTTGGTGCCTTGAGACTTACTTATGTATTACTTTGTAAGATTTTATGAATAATTAATAAAGTGGCTGCATGCATCATCATGATGCAGAGGCCGGGGGTGATCCTCCTTTTCCAAAAGAAATGCAGCCATATTTATTCAGTAATGAAGCTACCTTTCCAATTCAGTACAAATCATGACTTTTCCATTCATAAAAGCTATAATTTCTGGTCTCTAATAAGCTATGGCTTCAAATAACAATTACATCTGATAAACTGTTGTGCTCTATTCAGATTTTGTTACTTTTTCTCTAGAATAAATGCTACAATTTTGAAAATAAAGATCACTGAAGTTACTTCAACCAATGACTGGTGCTGAGTTGCAAGTCGTGCTCAAAATAACTAAAAAAAAAAGAACACAATGTGTATAGGTGCGAGAAGTGTTCTGATCCACAATCCTTTCCTAGGTACTACTCCCTTTGCACAGTCTGTATGAAACTAAAAATCCAGTTAAAGTTAAGCAACGGATGCCATGATTCAAGTCTATGATAATTTATACGGTTAGAAAATACTCCTTTCTTGCAGAATTCACCTTTCTTGGAGAAAAAGGGGCATTCTTACTGGACAAACTGCCGAAGATGTTGTTGCTTATGAAAAGGGACGTGCTGGATATATGCCAACTGAAATATTGGAGTTTCCTGCCAAGAAATTCATCGTTACCGTTACTACAAACAGCAAATCACTCGACTCAGATTTTCACTATTTCCAAACGAAGGCCATTCAATTCCAGAATGTTAATAACGGTTGAAAATTTTGTAGGCTTCTATAGACTGACAATATTATCCTGTCATCCTTTTGGAGTATTGCCCCTTAGTTTTAATAATTACTCTGGCATGTCAAGTTGGCAATCATATACACACTGCATGGTTATAGTCCAGATCTTTGTGAAGTATGCACGTTCCTGTTGGTAATGAATCCAGTGTATAGCCCGTATTCTTTACTGATGATCACATACATCTAGATGTACAAGGGACACCTCGGAAGAGTCTGTTCACAATTAGCAAGCGGCATAAACAATCATTAAACATGGGTTAATATGAACCTAATGAACCTGAATAGGTGCTTTTAGCAACATCAACATGAGACTTTTGGATGCTCCCACGGGCACGGCATGCGCCGCATTTTTCGCGCTAAATTTTGTAAGAATTTCTATAAACAATCATTATGTTTTTCCAAAGGATTTTTGCTATATTTTGTTAGAACTTGTATATTCTGTTCAACACTTTTAGTGTTATACCATACTTGGCTTTATTGATGATTGATCGTTTATACTTCCAGGTTCTCCATCACTAGGATCGGTTCGCTCCAACATTACATTTCAACTGTCCTTGGTTTGGAACAGATGTACCAGGAGGTATCTATGCCAGCAAAATTTTAAGGGCCATAATGTACATTATCTAGAGTAGGTCCATTGCATCATATATTTAAATCATTATCCAAAGTGATTATATAATTTCATGCCTGCAGTTCTTAATATAAAGAAAGGCCCACAATGCACAGGATTATCATATTGGCAAGAATGCACTCAGTGTGAAAAAAATAAGTGTGCAGCGCCATGGTTCCTTTTTCAGAGTACACAGACAAAAATTGTTCATATATTCGCAAAAGTTCATGGATTTCACAATACTAGTAGATTTAATTTTTTTCAAAAAACTTAAAATTGTTCCTGAATTCAAAAACCGTCATGAGTTTAAAAAATATTCAAAATTTTGAAAATAAGTTTGTAAATTCAAAAGGAGTTCACGAATTTGAAATATGCCCTTGAATTCATTTTGTTGTTGTGAAATTGCAAAATGTTCAGGAATTTTAAAAAATGTTTTTAAATTCAAAAAATCCTGAACTTGAAATATAATAACGGATTTCGAAAGAATAATGAAATTAAAAATGCGCTAACTTTATTAAAACTTGATAATTGTTTTAAATGTCATGAATATGAAAAAGTGTTCGCAATATTAAAAGTGAAAATAAAAATAAAAATTACAACATAAGGGGTGACAGGAGAAACAACAGAAAGAAAATTGCCTCAGAAGCTTCCAGAACCATCCTAAAACTGCTCACAAGAAAACACTTAGCACCGCATGATGAGCTGATCCATCATGACTTGTTTGATTAATCCCTCCCACAAAATGATTGAAGTAGATTAAGGTAAATTTTGACTTGTAAAGGATTTAATCACTTTCAATCCCCTTTAAACCCTTTTAAATTTCGACAAACTAAACAAAGGCCTTAGTGAGCGTGCATAGGCGACGGTGAGTAGTGGTCACGGCAGGCGACAAAAAACGGGACCTTCTCCCCAGCACTGAAGGGACGTCCTATTCCCCGCTATACGCGGTGGAAACCAACATAACACGCAACACCCTGTACCCGACGCACAAACTTAGTCAGGCCCAGGTACAGGGCAAGGCTCTGTTTTTTTACTGTTTTTATTCTTTTCGAAAACGTTCAGTGTTTTGAAATAAGTTCTAGATTTTCAAAAATATTCACGAATTCAAAAAAAGTGAGATATTAAAACTAAACTTTTTTTTATTTGGTGAACACATTTTCCTATATTTGATGAATATTTTTTATATTTGGTTAATTTGAAATCCCTGATTTTTTAACTTCATGCCAACTACTTTTTGAACTAGACGATCATATTTTGAAAATATGCGAGATTTATACAATTTTCTTAACATTCTAAAATATGCGGAACGTTTTTCAAATTTATGAATTATTGTTTCGTGATTATTTATTTTAAAATTTGATGAACAAAATTTGAATTCAACGATGTATCTTTAAGTTGATGAGCATTTTGAGAATTTTATGAATAAAGTTTGATGATTTGTTTAAGTATGTCAACATATTTAAAAAAAGGTTGAACGTTTTTATAATACGAAACAAAAGAACAAATGAAAGTAAAAATAAAATATAAAATGTAAAAAGAATATGATGAAAATAAAAAAACACGCCAAAAGTGGAGAGGGATCATGGACTGGACTGGTCGAACTTACTACTCCTTCCGTCCGGAATTAATTGTCGCACAAATGGATAAAAATGAATGTATATAGAACAAGAATACATCTAGATACATCCATTCCCATAACAAGTATTTTCAGACGAAGGATTTTTTTTTAGTTTTTGATTTTTATATTTACGATAGTTTTTGTTAAAAGGAAATAAATTGTTTTATCAAAAAAGCTAAATTAAACATATTTATGAATTTGAAAAACTCTTCATGAATTCTTTATAAAATATTGATCAATTTTAAAATTGTGTGGATTTGGAAAAGGTTCACTTGGAAAAATGTCCATGATTTGAAAATGTTAATGTATTTAAAGAACTATTTATATATTTAATAAAATGATCATGGATTTTGAAAATTGTTCATGAAATCAATAAGGTTGGCATTTGGGAAAAAGTTCTTTTATATAATAATCATTCACTATTTTCAGAAATTTATGAATTTCAAAAAATATTGAATGAAATTCAAAAGGAAAATAAATAAAATTGTAAAAGAGATAAACTTAAAATAAAAGTGAAAAATAAAGCAGTAAAAACCAAACAAAAACAAGGAGAGAAGAAAAACTAAAAAATCGATTGAAAGCTCCTAGAAGCTTCCCAAAAACATTTGAAGGTTTTACGAAAGCCCTACATCTTATGGCGTGGCGCATTAATAAAACTAGCGTAGGATGGGATGTGCGTGTGTTACTATTTAGCCTATGTTTCGCACTAAATGCCAAATAGGGTTTGACGGTCGATATATATCATTTGTGTGTGTGTGTGCCGGGGCTAGGCCTGTGCTCACCCACCCCCTTGTCGCCACCACTGCGCAGTATGTCTAGAGCCTGGTAACATTCATTAAATATCAAATGATAATTGTCGTTGGAGAATTTTCTAGATAAGCTAGTCCATCACTAAATTCACTTCCAATATAGTCTCTCAATATTTAATATAGTACTATGGAACTTATTTGTGACATGTGAATAATGTTATCGATTTTTTTGGATGATTTTTTATCAAGAGTTTCTTGTTGTAACATAACAACTATAAGCTACTCTCCACATTCCATAATTATTGCCATGGTTTTAGTGCTAATTATAATGAAGTAACTATGCAAGGCGCTGGTCTCGAGCGGCTCGCTTGCATCAATAGGGATATCTCCATTGATTGTCCGTACACATACTTAAGAGACGATGAACTTGACACAACGATCAAGGGGGGGGGGGGGGTAATGATGGAGGAAGCTTAGCCAACTTGTTGGTGAGCATGTGCAACAGCTGCCCTATTTTAGGGCACGCAAACATTGGTTGAAGTAAAATATGGGGCATGGAAATGAACTTTTTAGGGCGCGAGAAAATCTGCATCTTCAACAACTGCCCTAAACTAGGTGACCAAAACATCATGCAAACTACTCCGACCTCACATTGCATACTTTGTTTCAAATTTTTAAAGTTCTAAACATGCAAAGTTCAAACATGCTATGATATAATTAACATCCAAACATGACATTAAATCATCCAAAAATCGCCTTAAACACTAGTACGATTGACTCCTACAAAGACATACAAGTTATCCCAGATGATGGCCTGCAAGGCATACAGGGTCGTGTAGCACCTTTGTGTAAGTATCCCAATAGTTATCTTTTCCAAGCAAGTGCGGAGGACTGTATTGTGAGTGGTATTTTGGTCACACACAAGTTGTCACCTTTCTCGCGGGAAGTAAGTGTCTAGAAAACTGCACTTGGTATTGCTGTCCTGTAAAACAAATATACTAAATTCGTGGAGAGAGTTTCTTGTTTGCAGCGAGAATAACAACGATTAAATGTAAATAACATAAAGTAAACAACCAAAAGTAAAAGGTTGATGCCTGCAGTAGAGACGTTAGGCCCGGACAAACTTTGAATCATGGGGTACATCAAGTGTGCTCGTGCGACAGCAATAATAGTTACCTTGGATCATGATTCTACTACCTAGAATGACTGTTTGGTAGGCGGATCACCCTTAAGTGCTCAAACTCCTCCACACCAGATTCACTCTTCCCTATAGTCTTGCCTCGTCGTTTCCTTTTCATGGTCGTTCCACAAGTCGGTCCATAAGATCAGAACAATGTATTCAGTTCTATTCATCATCGGTATCTCATACTGTCTTCGCTCCTCGTAGATATACTCACTTGTCACTTGGAGCTCATAGATTCTTTAAAAATATGTGTTACCTTTTTCGGTCTTTGGATGATGTTGTGTGGGCCCCTAAATAGGACAATACACATTACATGCACCACGGATAAACAACTAAGTAAACAATTATAAAATTGTAATCATGAATGGCGACATATAGAATAGGCACAAATGAATCTTATCCTCCCACACCTAGGAGGACTACTCACACATAGGAGGTGCATTACCAAACATCTCACAGCTAAAGCTAAACAAACTCATATAGATAATATCACGAAGATCCATAATAAAATGAATGCTTAAACAAGACTGAATCTCAAGATGAGTATGAATAGAGTTATACATCTTGGAATTCCTTTCCCTCTGGTGATGTTGCGATGCATGGAAATGTAGATGGGGAAATAAAAGGGGATCGATCTCCGGCGGATCGTCTTCTCCGGATCTCTTCCTTCTCTATTCTGGATGGTGTGGCGTCAACTCTCTTTGTGATAGTCAATGTCCTTTTACAATAAGTTCCTCCTATAGATGAGGTGGTGTTGGCGCTAGGTAGTAAAAGCACTCGTACCATGCGCCGCCTTGCACTCTAGTCACTCTATTGCAATTTCATCTAAAATACAAGTTGTTTCATTTGACTTCATTTGTGGGATCTTGGTCGGTTTCCTTACATAAATAAATGTTTATGCACATGAAGGAAAAATATTTTTTCTTCTTTCTTGAAGGATTAGCATTAGAAAATACGCAAGAAATATCAAAAACTCATTGAAAACTACATCAAAATCCTCTTATAAATGTGAAAAAATATCGAGGCATCAACACTACAGGAATCAGCTTCTTTGTCGTCTGCCATCACAGACGGCAAAGACTAAATCCCAGACGGCAAAGAGATTACCACGGACGGCAAAGAATCTCACGGCCAGCAAAATTTCTGCGTCAGCCTACGACGGCATCGTACCTTCTTTGCCGTCTGTCTCCCCAAAGCGGACGACAAAGAGCTTTGCCGTCAGCTTTTCATAGTAGCAGTCGGCAAAGTGCTCGAGACGGCAGCCGACATGCGTTGCCTCCGTTAGGGGTTAACGGAGGCTTTGCCGTCTGCCTCCCCCCTCTTCTTTGTTGTGTGCCTCCTCCTCCTCCCCCCCTCCACTCTTTGTCGTCTTCCTCCTCCCCCCCTCCTCTGTGCCCTCTTCTTTGCCGTCTGCCCACCCTGGAAGCAGACGGCAAAGAGCCTATGTAGACACCCCAGGATGCACCGCTGGGTGCCATGTGGCACCTTTGCCGTCGACCAGCTGATGGCACAGGTCTTTGCCATCAGCTGGCAGACGGCAAAGAGCCCATATAGTACATGTTTTTTTGTTTTATATTATTTCACATCATATATATATATATATATATATATATATATATATATATGGGACAAATTTTATCTACCATCGATGATAGTTACCACCACTTGTGTTTTGTATGTTGTATGTAGTATCTATCAAATCAGAGAGTATGTATGCGTAGTATGTAGTATATAATCATGTTTAGGTAGTATATATACTATTTGTTTGGTAGTATGTATCATATTTTGTGTATGTTCTTTTTTATATACAAATATATGCGTATTTCACAAATATAATAAAAACTATGGATCAACTTGTAATTTTTTCATGTAACTCACTTTGAAAAATCTTATATATAGTATATGAACATAAAAGGAATGATAAATTAGTATATATGCTCCCGCGTGGTAGTATATGGAACACGTGGGGTAACTACCACTTGGTGGTATGATGTATTTTTCCTATATATATATATATATATATATATATATATATATATATATATATATATTACAGCACATTTATATAATTCACCACACATATATGATATATAGTTCACCATAGTTGCCAACACATATATATATAATTCACCACACACATATGATATACATATAAATCAATGTACAACCACATATATCGAAAAAACCAACATACAAAGTATTGCACTGTTTATCCATTTATACATATACATATAGTTCGGCATTGTTCATCAACTCAAATGAAAACTAGATGATATACAAATAAAGTTCATCCATTGTGCAACTCCATGTATGCCAACTTCCATGCATGTAGTATAGCTAATCTACAAAAATGTGAACAAGAAACTCAGAAGAAGAACAAAATATGATGTTTTTGAGGTAATTATGTCATTTTAGCGGAAAACAAGCTAAGAATATAATATTCATTAGCTAACCAAGGTTCTTATGCCATTTTTAGCTTATTATGGCATTTTGGAGCTAAATGGGTTAATTATGTCATTGTTGGAGAAATTAAAGCAAGGATAATATGAAAGAGGAGAAGAAAGAGGAGGAGGAGGAGAAGAAGAAGAAATCAAGAAGAAGGAGAAGGAGGAGAAGGAGGAGGAGGAGAAGGACTAGAAGGTCCTTGGCCTTCTCCTCCTCCTCCTCCTCCTTCTCCTTCTTCTCTTCTTCTTCTTCTTCTTCTTCTTTCTTTTCATTTTTCCTATTTCTTCTCCTCTTGTTGGAGCTAAATTACCTAATTATGTCTTTTTGGAGCTATATGGGATAATTATGTAATTTTAGAGGAAAACAAGCTAAGAATATAATATTCATGAGCTAACCAAGGTTCTTATGCCATTTTTAGCTTATTATGACATTTTGGAGCTAAATGGGTTAATTATGTAATTGTTGGGGAAATTAAAACAAGGATAATATGAAAGAGGAGAAGAAATAGGAGGAGGAGGAGAAGAAGAAGAAATCAAGAAGAAGGAGGAGAAGGAGTAGAAGGAGGAGAAGGAGGAAGAGGAGAAGGACTAGAAGGTCCTTGGCCTTCTCCTCCTCCTCCTCCTCCTTCTCCTTCTTCTTCTTTCTATTCATTTTTCCTATTTCTTCTCATCTTCTCCTCTTGTTGGAGCTAAATTACCTAATTATGTCTTTTTGGAGCTATATGGGCTAATTATACCATTTTAGAGGAAAACAAGCTAAGAATATAATATTCATGAGCTAACCAAGGTTCTTATGCCATTTTGAGCTTATTATGGCATTTTGGAGCTAAATGGGCTAATTATGTCATTGTTGGGGAAATTAAAGCAAGGATAATATGAAAGAGGAGAAGAAAGAGGAGGAGGAGGAGAAGAAGCAGAAATCAAGAAGAAGGAGGAGAAGGAGGAGGAGGAGGAGGAGAAGGACTAGAAGGTCCTTGGCCTTCTCCTCCTCCTCCTCCTCCTTCTCCTTCTTCTCTTCTTCTTCTCCTTCTTCTTTCTTTTCATTTTTCCTATTTCTTCTCCTCTTCTCTTCTTGTTGGAGCTAAATTACCTAATTATGTCTTTTTGGAGCTAAATGGGCTAATTATCCCTTTTTAGAGGAAAACAAGCTAAGTATATAATATTCATGTGCTAACCAAGGTTCTTATGCCATTTTGAGGTTATTATGGTATTTTGGAGCTAAATGGGCTAATTATGTCATTGCTGGGGAAATTAAAGCAAGGATAATATGAAATAGGAGAAGAAAGATGAGGAGGAGGAGAATAAGAAGAAATCAAGAAGAAGGAGGAGGAGGAGAAAGAGGAGGAGGAGAAGGACTAGAAGGTCCTTGGCCTTCTCCTCCTCCTCCTCCTCCTTCTTCTCCTTCTTCTTCTTTCTTTTAAGTTTTCCTATTTCTTCTCCTCTTCTCCTCTTGTTGGAGCTAAATTACCTAATTATGTCTTTCTGGAG
Source organism: Hordeum vulgare subsp. vulgare (assembly GCF_904849725.1). Classification (NCBI taxonomy): domain Eukaryota; kingdom Viridiplantae; phylum Streptophyta; class Magnoliopsida; order Poales; family Poaceae; genus Hordeum; species Hordeum vulgare. Next base: position 501,741,362 of record NC_058518.1, read on the forward strand.
CTATATGGGCTAATTATACCATTTTATAGGAAAACAAGCTAGCTATATAATATTCATGAGCCAACCAAGATTCTTATGCCATTTTGAGGTTATTATGGTATTTTGGAGCTAAATGGGCTAATTATGTCATTGTTGGGGGAATTAAAGCAAGGATAATATGAAAGAGGAGAATAAAGAGGAGGAGGAGAAGAAGAAGAAATCAAGAAGGAGGAGAAGGAGGAGAAGGAGGAGGAGGAGAAGGACTAGAAGGTCCTTGGCCTTCTCCTCCTCCTCCTCCTCCTCCGCCTCCTTCTCCTTCTTCTCTTCTTCTTCTTCTTCTTCTTCTTCTTTCTTTTCATTTTTCCTATTTCTTCTCCTCTTCTCCTTTTGTTGGAGCTAAATTACCTAATTATGTCTTTTTGGAGCTAAATGGGCTAATTATCCAATTTTAGAGGAAAACAAGCTAAGTATATAATATTCATGAGCCAACCAAGGTTCTTATGCCATTTTGATGTTATTATGGTATTTTGGAGCTAAATGGGCTAATTATGTCATTGTTGGGGAAATTAAAGCAAGGATAATATGAAAGAGTAGAAGAAGGAGGAGGAGGAGAAGGACTAGAAGGTCCTTGGCCTTCTCCTCCTTCTCCTCCTCCTCCCCCTTCTCCTTCTTCTCTTATTCCTCTTCTTTATTTTCATTTTTCCTATTTCTTCTCCTCTTATCCTCTTCTTGGAGCTAAATTAGCTAATTATGTCTTTTTGGAGCTAAATGGGCTAATTATCCCATTTTAGAGGAAAACAAGGTGAGTATATAATATTCACGAGCTAACCAAGGTTCTTATGCCATTTTGAGGTTATTATGGCATTTTGGAGCTAAATGGGCTAATTATGTCTTTGTTGGGGAAATTAAAGCAAGGCTAATATGAAAGAGGAGAAGAATGAGGAGGAGGAGGAGAAGAATAAGAAATCAAGTAGAAGGAGGAGAAGGAGGAGAAGGAGGAGGAGGAGAAGGACTAGAAGGTCCTTGGCCTTCTCCTCCTCCTCCTCCTTCTCCTTCTTCTCTTCTTCTTCTTCTTTCTTTTCATTTTCCTATTTCTTCTCCTCTTCTCCTCTTCTTGGAGATAAATTAGCTAACTATGTCTTTTTGGAGCTAAATGGGCTAATTATCTCATTTTAGAGGAAAACAAGCTAAGTATATAATATTAATGAGCTAACCAAGGTTCTTATGCCATTTTGAGGTTATTATGGCATTTTGGAGCTAAATGGGATAATTATGTCTTTTTGAAGCTAAATGGGCTAACTATGTCATTGTTGGGGAAATTAAGGCAAGGAGAATATAAAAGAGGAGAAGAGAAACTTACCGTAGTGGTCATCAAGGAGGAGAAACACCTGGAGAAGGGTTGTGCGATGCCGCTCGGGAGTTATTCTGCAGAATAGATATTTTGCAATGTCTCAGTTAGCATGATGACACTCAGTTATTAATACTAGTTTATAATGAAACTCACCGTGCCAATCGAATAGAAGACGAGCATCGGCGGAGGGACTTGACCGCTCTTCTCGCACAGACCCTGAAGAGTGGGTCATATTAGTTAGTAATGAAACAGACATTACACACATGATTTGGCTAATGTGAAAAAAAACTTACCACAAAAAGCTCGTACAGGGCCCGTTGACCCACCTCATTTCGGGACCTCTCCTCCTCAATCAATCGTGCCGTGGTTTGGTCCCTCTCATCAGGAGCATCCTGACTTGCCAATCTCTCTTTCTCAAGAGCAGCCTGGCTTGCCAATCTCTCTTTCTCAAGAGCAGCCTGGTTTGCCAATCTCTCTTTCTCAAGAGCAGCCTGAAACACCATTCCTCGTTACCACAATAATGATCTATGGTGACACACATAATGAAATGGATGAAAGTGTTCTTAGTCCGTACAACTAACCTCGATGGCAAGTTCGACTGGCCGTGGACGACGCATTATCTCAGGACAGCTGCTCGACTGGCGCGCCTTGATCTCCGGGAGAGTGAGTGGACAACGTATTATCCCATCTCCAATGGCTATCGAGCCATGGGGCCTCCCGCCACCAGATATCATCACCAGCTCTGGATCCAAAGGTTCCTGGCTAGGGTTAAAGTCATCCCCTTTCATAGCCTTCCCCGCGTCCCTGTATGCCACGAGCTTCTGGTGGGATGATATGTTAGTGAAGTTATTGGGATCATCCAGGTCAGACTCAGAGAATGCCTTCGCCTTCTTGTGCATTTTGACCCATAAGATAATTTCCCTCATAGCTGGCCTTCCAAGATTGAACCAGGCCTTTGGCTTCGACCACTTCTGCTTTCCTTTGCCTTCTCGCATGTTTTGTAACGGTCTATGACATAGTGTCTCTTGATCGACTCTATCCTTAATATTATCCTTTGTCTTCCCATCTATGTCGAACAGTGTACCAAAAATAGCCTCTCCGATATTCTTTTCAGTGTGCATCATGTCGATATTGTGTGGAAGAAGGAGGTCTTTGAAGTAAGGCAGATCCCAGAAGCATGGCTTGTGAGTCCAGGCGTGTTTTGAATTATACCCCTTGAAATACCCTGGACGCTCTGGATCAGGCTCGAGGGCGTTTAACTCATCCAGGATCTGTTGGCCTGTGAACGCAGGTGGTGCCAAGTTTTTGACAACTTTACCTTTGGTAAAGTTCTTCTTGTCTTTTCCGAACTGATGGTCAGGATCCAGGAACTGTCTATGCAAGTCAAAGCAAGAATACTTCCGACCCTCCTGCAACCAATGAAACTGCAGAGCTGCATTGCATTGGGTGCACGGGAACCTTCCATGCACACACCATCCAGAGAATAGCGCATACGCTGGCAAGTCATGCATAGAGTACATGTACCACAAATGCATTTTGAAGTTTTCTTTTCTAGCGGCATCGTATGTCTTGACCCCGTTATCCCAAGCTTCTTCCAATTCATCCTTAAGCGGTTGCAGGTACACATTCATATTCTTCCCCGGATAATTGGGCCCTGGAATTATCGACGTTAGAAATATGTTCTTTCTTTGCATAATCTGCCCGGGGGGGAGACTGAGTGGAATGACAAATACATGCCAACAACTGTATTGGGTTGCCGTCATGCCGAAGGGATTAAAACCATCCGTGGCGGCGCAGACTCGAGGATTCCTTGGAGCTGCCGCTTTATCCTGATGCAATCCGTCGAAATGTTTCCACGCTTCCCCATCCGATGTATGTACCATCATCTTATTCCCATCCGCATCTAGTTCGGTTCTTTTGCCCAATTTGTGCCATGTCATCTGTCTAGCTGTCTCTTCGACCATGAAAAGACGTTGAAGTCTTGGTACGATTGGCATATACCGAAGAACACTAACTGCGATTTTGGTCTGCCTCTTCTCACCCATACCGTTGTCTACCACAAGATACCTCTGCAGGTGTTTAATCATTACAGCCTCTGTCGTCTTTTTATAGTTGTCGCATCTAGGACAGGGGCAATAGTTTCTTTCCTCGCCATTTGCGAATGCGGCTTTCACAAATTCCTTTGTTTTTAGGGTGACCGGTATACATCCACGCACGATCACTCATCTTACGTAGCTAATAAAGATAGAAGAAATATATTTATATATAATTTAGCATTTATATTCATCGATTAATCAAGTTCGCCATTTTTATTACGTCCAGGCAACCTACACGCTAATAGGTAAATATAGGTCCTAATCCCACCCGAGTATGTGTAGGTTGGGTTCGTTTTCCCATGCTCTGCTCCGGATCCAACGCAAAATTTCGGCAGCACCTCCCCGCTGTTCTCCTGATACACGTCTCCGCAATAAACAGAGAGGATGTGCATCCGGAGAACAACAAGGAGGCACTGACGAAATTCCGCATCGGATCCAGAGCACAGCATACGGGAAAACGAACCCAATCTACACATACTCGAGCTGTCCATGGATAATGTTGGACAATTCGAAAGGATGGCGATTATAAATATGCAAAGACATGCATATTTATAGATGTCACCCTTTCGAACGGGAGACGCATACTGGTCACGCATACTGATAAATTAATTTAATTACCTAAATCTAGAAAGTTTCATCCGGAAACCGAGCCACAGTAAATGAAGGGGTGGGGAGGAGATGAAATTTGTACTGACCCACGAATGCAGGGGCGGAGCTCGTACAACACGCGGGCAGGTCTTCGCACAGCAGACCTGACAGCGACGAGACAACTATCACATGTAAATCCACCCGATCAACACAAATATTCTAATTATGTCATTTTAGAGGAAAACAAGTTAAGAATATAATATTCATGAGCTAACCAAGGTTTTTATGCCATTTTGTAGCTACATGGGCTAATTATCTCATTGTTGGGGAAAATAAGGTGAGGAGAATAACATAGAGGAGAAGAAATAGGAGGAGGAGAAGAAGAAGAAGAAATCAAGAAGAAGGAGAAGGAGGAGGAGGAGAAGAAGGAGGAGGAGAAGGTATTCTTCTTATCTTCTTCTCTTCTTCTTTTCTTCTTATCGCTAACCAAGCTAACTAACCTAACTAACCAAGCTAACCAAACCTATCGGTAAACCTAGATAGCACTAAACAGCAAAAAAAAGAATCTACCACTAAGTCACTAAAAAAGAATCTAGCTACCACTAAATACCAAACAATAAAAAATCAACTTCTTCTTCTTTTTTCTCTTCTTCTCCTTCTTATTTTTTTTCTTATTCTCTTCTTCTTTACTTCTTCTCCTTCTTATTTTTTTCTTCTCTTCTTCTTCTTCTTCTTCTTCTTCTCCTTCTCCTTCTTATTTTTTTATTCTCCTCCTCCTCCTCTTCTTCTTCTTCTTCTTCTTCTTCTTCTTCTTCTTCTCCTCCTCCTCCTCCTCCTCCTCCTCCTCCTACTCCTCTTCTTCTTCTCCTCTTCTCGTCCTCCTCCTACTCCTCTTCTCCTCTTCTCCTCCTCCACCTAACTAACCAAGCTAACTAACTAACCTAACTAAAACTACTAACCTAACTAAATCTACTAACAATAATCTAGCTACCACTAATTAACAAAACTAAACTAAATCTGTAAATTAGCAAAAAAAGAAAAAAAAGGACTCACCGGAGGGGGGCGGCCGGGGAGGAGGAGGGTTCGGTGGTGGAGGAGACGGCGATGGAGGAGGGGGCGCAGGGCGGCCGGGGACGAGGGGCGCAGGGCGGCCGGGGATCGGAGGACGCAGGGCGGCGCAGAGAGGCCGGAGGAGGGCGCGGCGGTGGCGGTGGTGTCGGGGGTGAGAGAGAGGGGTGTTGGGGTGGAGGAGGAGGCGCAGGGCGGCGGTGGAGGAGGGTGTAGGGCGGCGGGGGAGGAGGAGGGGGTGCAGGGCGGCGGTGGAGGAGGGTGCAGGGCGGCCGGGGTGGAGGAGGGGGCGTAGGGCGGCGGTGGAGGAGGGTGCAGGGCGGCCTGGGAGGAGGAGGGCGCAGGGCGGCCGGGGAGGAGGAGGGCGCACAGCGGCGCAAGGAGGCCGGAGGAGGGTGCGACGACGGTGGTGGTGTCGGGGGTGAGAGAGAGGGTGTCGGGGTGACCGTTAGGGGGAGAGAGAGGCGCGTGGGGGTGGGGCTAATGGCCTTTAGGGGGGCACCCTCTTTGCCGTCCGCCTCCTGACGGCACACAGGAGAAAAGTGGACGACAAAGAGAGAGGCCCTTAGGGGGGAGAGCGGGGCTGCGGGGTGGGCCGCCCATGCTCTTCGTCGTCTGCCTGAGTGCTCTTTGTCGTGAGCTAGCAGATGGCAAAGAGCTGGCTGATGGCAAACAGTCCCTTTGGCATCAGCCTGCTCTTTGCCGTGTGGTGTCTGGTAGCTAATGGCAAAGATGGTCTTTGCCATCAGCCAGCAGACGGCAAAGAAGCAGCAGATGGCAAATAACTGTTTTCCAGTAGTGCAACTCCCGCAAGCTTAAGCCCCGCTCATCCTTGAGCAATTAAGAAATAGGAAGAATGATAAGGAGGTTGAAAAGTGAGTAAAAAGGGTTAACCGGCTCGTGAAGTACAATATATTCGTTCTCTGAAATCGTGCAATCTTAAATAAGAGAATATTTGCATTTGAATGATCGCGCTTAAGCTCATTTGTGAAAGGATGTGGATGTCGCCTAGAGGGGGGTGAATAATTATGGTTTAGGCTTGAACAAATATATACGAAACAAAACTAGCATTTAACTAGTCAAATACAAAACCTAAACAACTAGGCTCACCTATGTGCACCAACAACTTATGCTAAGCAAGATAAATAACTAAGTGATAGCAAGATATATAACATGAAACAATATGGCTATCACAAATTAAAGTGCATAAGTAAATGGCTCGGATAAGAGATAATCGAGGCACTCAAAGACGATGATGTATCCCGAAGTTCACACCCTTGGGGGTGCTAATCTTTGTTTGAAGTGGTGTGGAGGCACACCGCTCCCCAAGAAGCCACTAGGGCCACCGTAATCTCCTCACGCCCTCGCACAATTCAATATGCTGTGATTCCACTAAGGGACCCTTGAGGGCGGTCATCGAATCCGTACAAATGGCAACCCTTGGGGGCGGTCACCGAACCATAAACTTTGGCAACCCTTGGGAGCGGTCACCGGAACGAGTACAAATTGATCGGGGCAATGTCCACAATCTAATTGGATATCCCGGTCACCGGAACGAGTACAAATTGATCGAGGCAATCTCCACAATCTAATTGGATATCCCGGTGCATGCCCAGAGATTTACACCATAATGATTGAGCTCCAAGGCAGCACTAACCAGCTAGGGTGCCAAAGCACCCAAGAGGAATAAGCTCTAGGGTACCAAGCACCCAAGAGTAATAAGCTTCTCAAGTTTTCACTTCCACGTATCACCATGGAGAAGTCAAACGGATGCAATTAAAGCAATGGCAAGAACACACGAAGTGGTCAAGTCCCTCACACTCAAATCCCACCACAACAACAAAATTTATGGAGGAATATGAGAAGAAGAACAAGGAGCTCACAAAGAACTCCAAGATCTAGATCCAAGGGGTTCCCCTGAGAGAGAGGAGAAAGTGATTGGTGGAAATGTGGATCTAGATCTCCTCTCTCTTTTCCCTCAAGAACTAGCAAGAATCATTGAAGGGATTGAGAGATAGAAAGCTCGGAGAAGGTCAACAATGTGGGGCAAACACAAGCTCAAAATATAAGGTTCAATGGGGGAAGAAGAACCCTTTTATAGGAGGGGCAAAATCCAACAGTTATCCCCTCAGCTCACACACAAGCGGTACTAACGCTTGGGTGGTTGAGCTATCCGCACAGGGCAATGGCACGAGTCCACGAGGCGGTAGTGCCGTCGGAGCGGTACTACCGCTCGCCCAAGCGGTACTACACTAGTGCAGTCGCGTGCTAAACAAACAGTTTTTACCCCTTTTCGCGACGTAGTTCTAAACCGTCACCTTCTATGTGTGGGAGATAGGGGGGCGGGGCTATCCCACACGACACAGATAAATCACCGGTGATGTCTCTGTCCGTTCACACATGCCAGGCAAAAATAGGGCGTGTGCGATTGGGAGGACCATCACCATCAGACATATTGAAGAAGTCGTGTGAGATGTGCTTCGCATCCCACACAGGAAATCCCAAAGATACGTCTCTGTTCGTATTGCACATCGCACGCAATTTTACCGAAAAAGGATTTTGCCCCGCTTTATAAATAAAGCAAAGCGCCAGATCACAACATTCGACATAGGTTCAACACACACACATACACACCCACCCACCCAAAGAAGTAGAACAAGACAACACCAAAGGGTTCTGCTGAGGGCACAACTCAACAAGCCCTAAGAAACGCACACACCCACACCCAAGCCCAACAACGGGTCGATGGAAAAGCCACATCAGTCTAATACGGCTTTGGAGGCGGTGGCGGTGGCGGGGGCGCCATGCGGAGAGCCATCAAGCGAAGGTTGGCGATGATGTTGTTGATGACGTCTCGGTCGGAGGAGGAGCTAATCGGCCGCTAGAGCTGCAGGGAACCACACATTTTAAAAACTGCGTCAGTGCCATGTTAGAGGGGCACACGCTGAATCACAAGCTTGTTACGAACAGTCCAGAGAGTCCACGTAAGCACCCCGATGGTCAACCACCTAATGTGGTAGGCCGACGAGGGGGCGGATTGAATCTCTGCAAAGAGGTCAGGTGTAACACCCCAAAAATCGGGTTATCGATTTTCGTGTTGTTATTCCTTCCTAGCTTTTCTCTCCCGGAATTTTCCTCTCGAATTTGGCAAATGACCAGGTGAACCTAGTCTATCCTCAACCTCTCCGTGCTTTTCCCATGTCCTTGTGCCAGCTTGCTCTTGTTGAGTAAACCCTGAACCCCTTTTGAAACCCTAGCTCTGAAGTATTAGAACTAGGAATCATGTCTTGTGTTTTCAAAGGAGCCATCATTTCCCTTGCTCTATTGACCCACCAATTTCTCCCATAGCTCATCATTCCCTCATAGACCCCAGATGTGCAAAAATATTCCCAAGTCATATGCAATCTTTCCCCTTTGGAATTAATTCCTGCTTCTACTTGTCTGAGGAATTAAATCCAAGAAAATATCCATCCATCTCAAGTGCTCATGAAAACTTGTAGAAATACTCTCTGTGATCCTATTGAGCTCCCATAAAACATTGGCCATCATAGAATAAAGGAAAATTGCATTTTCCTATTTATGCCAATATAGCATTTTGGGGCCTTTCCAAAGGAACTACCATTTTGGTAGCTAGAAAAAATCCCAAATAATTTGTGAAGCTTCTCATATCCATATATTCACCATTTCCATAAAAATATCAAGTTCCCCAATTCAAAAATTGAGCACAATATCCCTTTGCAAATCATGTCCAGATCTTCTCTTTGCGAAGGAGGTGCTTGATTCCTTGTGCCCCTTGAGTTGAAATTTTGCAGAGTGGTTAATCATGTTAAATCATCTTTGTCCACCAAAATTTAGCCCATTTAATCACTCGATTCTTCCCGAGCAAATTATTTAAGATTCTGTCCAGATTGGAGCATTGTGAAGGAAGTACCATTTATATTTGTGCAAATGGTATGAATCTTTGCCAGTGCCTTCATATGGCTAATTCATGAGTCTCCTCCAAATCTTAGCCATTTCCATTTAGCCATTTAACCCCAGCATCATATTTTTCATTTCTCGTCAGTATGCCAAGTTACAAAGGAAGTGCCCCATAGACTTATTGGATTCAGCTGAATTTTGGCCAGGGTAGTGACCTCAGTGAGTGGTCAACCTCAGCCAAGCATCATGCCAAGAGGTGCACTGTGGTGGTACACCACAGCACAAACACCTTGTTGTTGGAGGCTATTTGACCTTGGTGTGGTCACCTCATTGCTCCCGAGGGGTTTGTGTTGTGTCATTTCACCTCAGTTCAGTATGTAGATAAGCTTAGACAAGGTTTGACAGCTTGAGAGGAAAGGCAAGGCCATGGCCACGTGGTGACCATGGACAGAGCATGCCAAAACAGAGCTCTGTGCATTGAGGTCGACGGGAGCTTGTCTCCAGCTGGTTCTAAGCTGTCCAGGGATGTCGTAGAGCTTCCCCCGACATGTGTGAACGCTCTGGAACTCTCTCCCCCTCGTCCTCTTGCCCCTGGAGGTGTGCACCAAAGGGAATCTCGCCATGGACTCGTGAAGCTTCTTCCAATGTCGCGAGATCTCGCTCCTGAGGGTATTTAGGGCGTGCCCGAGTCTCTGACGTTCGGCAGTAACCCCCTCGCCTCCTCCCCATGCCTCAAAGCTCCCCATTGCTCCCATGGCCGAATGTTATCGCCATTTCCCCTCGGCCCCCGCGCCCAATCCCTCTCTCCGGTCATCCATGGCTCCGTCCGAGCCCATCTACGGACGCGCCGTGACCCAGGGACCCCGCCCCCACCTTAGCCTGCCCCTGGGAACCCTCCGGTTGCCGGAATCTGTCCGAGGCCGAGCCGTGGTAGCCACAGGTTGCTGCGCCACCAGGCCCTCCCCACTGGTCGTGGATATCACGAATGGACGCGCCGCTCACCGGCGGGCCCTCCGGTGGCCTCCGTCTGGTCGGGGGTGGCCGGAGATGCCCTGGCGAACGCCGGCGCCGGCACCCTCTCTCTGCCTCGAACGCACGAGCGAGAGGTAGACACGGCCACGTGGGAGGAGAGGAGAGAGAGAAAGAGGGGTGGGTCCCAGGCGTAAGAGAGAGAGAGAGAGAGAGAGAGAGAGAGAGAGAGAGAGCCCGGGCCCAGGGGAGTAAGTGGAAGCGCATTTTCGGAAAATACGTTTTCCCTGTTGGGAAAACATATTCTAACCAAAGGCGCTATCTACTTCAGCGCCAGGGACTCATTTGTAGTTATTCTTTTTACAAATTGGTCCTTGGTGCTCTAACGAGCGTATCTCCGCAACCGTAGCTCCGATTGAGGTAAAACCAGCGCGCACGTCTTCGTCTCGTCGAAACCGTTTTGATAGTTTCATTTTAATTATATGTTTGCAAAGTAGAAATGTTCGTTTTTCCCTTGCCTTTGTTTGAGCCTTCCGAGAGGGAAACCCTCTCCGGCAAATCTTTCCGGTGTGTGATAGCGCTTCTTCCCGAAGTATTCGTCAACCCGCAGGCAAGCCAACCTCTTACCATGAGCCCCGGACTTGCGTGATAACTTTGCTTTCACTTTGTGTGTTTATTTGTATCACCGGTTAGCCTGCATTTGCATATAACTGTGATGATAGAAATAATAGTTCCTAGTACTACTTTTCATCCAACATACGCCCTCAGATGTTGCCCGAGTACATAGTGAGGTGTTGTGTGTGACGTTGGTGAACCCTTGCTCGCATATACTGGCACCATGCCTGAGTCTGTGCTGTTTCCGGTCGTCTGGGGTGGATGCCAATTTTATATTTATTTTGTCTACAGCTGTCGCGTGTTCTGTGCTGCCTTTCGGCCGTCCCGGGCAACTGTTGAATTCCTTTCCGTGGCCGTGACCCTATGCTCTGAGCTATGCTTCGGCCGTCTTGGGGAACTTCTACTTTCTTCTTATCAACACCGCCTCATGCTCTGAGCTACTTTCCAACCGTCTTGAGTCGGAGTTGAGTTATTCCGGTAACGTCCGAGATCTGTGTTGTAAAGACCGTTCTGGTGGCTACCGGTTTATTTGATGATTTTATGCGAGGGTTTCGAAGGTCCAACTTATAATTATAATCGGTAAATTAATAGTTTGCTATTTATACTATACTACTAAGATTACTGTCTATGATTACTTTGTGTTTTATCCGACGGTTTATGAATATAGTTTAACAGTAGTGGCTTAATCTTATTAATTATCGGATTGTGGTGACATCGGAGGGTCACCTCTGACACACATATTATTCGGAGATAAGATACCTAGTTGGTTGATCAGAGTCACCTGTCCGGGCCCATTCGCACAAACACCTCTTGCAGATATGGGACGACCGTGACTTGAGCTCATTGCGTGATCTCTCACCGATACCTCCAAAGAGGGAGGATTATGCACGCGCGCTACCCTGATCAGGTAGGCGGTGATAATCCTGTGAGCCCAGTTAAGTTGAGTTGGGTACTCGTCCCCGGTTGGGACAGTTTTGTTTGGCCACGACGGTGGCAGGTGTCATGAGGACACATGGCTGATACTGCTCCATCGTATCTACTTTTCTAAACTCTTTTGCCCTTGTTTTGGACTCTAATTTGCATGATTTGAATGGAACTAACCCGGACTAACGTTGTTTCTAGCAGAATTGCCATGGTGTTGTTTTTGCATAGAAATAAAAGTTCTCGGAATGACCTGGAAATTTACGAGAATTTTTTGTGGAATATATAAAAAATACTGGCGCACGTATCAACCGGAGACGTGGAGCGAGGAGCCCACAAACCCAAGAGGCGCGGGCCCCCCTGGTCGCGCCTAGCAGGCTTGTGGGGCCCTCGGGGCTCCGCTGCCTCCAACTCCAGCTCTATTTAGTCTCTTTCGCCCGGAAAAAAATAAAGGAGAAGAGTTCATTGCGTTTTACGATACGGAGGCGCCGCCACCACCTGTTCTTCCTGTGGAGGGCAGATCTGGAGTCCGTTCTGGGCTCCGGAGAGGGGAGCTCGTCACCGTCGTCATCACCAACCTTCCTTCATCGCCAATTCCATGATGCTCTTCACCGTTTGTGAGTAATCTCATCGTAGGCTTGTTGGATGGTGATGGGTTGGATGAGATCTATCATGTAATCGAGTTAGTTTTGATGGGGATTGATCCCTAGTATCCACTATGTTCTGAGATTGATGTTGCTACTACTTTGCCATGCTTAATGGTTGTCACTAGGGCCCGAGTGCCATGATTTCAGATCTGAACCTATTATGTTCTCATCAATATATGTGTGTTCGTGATCCTATCTTGCAAGTTGCAGTCACCTACTATGTGTTATGACCCGGCAACCCCGGAGTGACAATAGCCGGAACCATTCCCGGAGATGACTATAGTATGAGGAGTTCATGTATTCACTGAGTGCTAATGCTTTGTTCCGGTTCTCTATTAAAAGGAGAACCTTAATATCCCGTAGTTTCCATTAGGACCCCGCTGCCACGGGAGGGATGGACAATAGATGTCATGCAAGTTCTTTTCATAAGCACGTATGACTATATAAGGAATACATGCCTACATTACACTGGCAAACTGGATCTAGTTACATATCTCCCCATGTTATAACTGTTGCATGATGAATGTCATCCGACATAATTATCCATCACCGATCCAATGCCTATGAGTTTTTCATACTGGTCCTTGCTACGTTACTTTGCCGCTACTGCTATCATTGCTGCTACTGTTACCGCTACTGTTGTCACTGTTGCTACTATTACTGTTGCTACTGTTGCTATCACACTACTTTGCTACTGAAACTTTGTTGCATATACTAAGTCTTTCAGGTGTTGTTGAATTGACAACTCAACTGCTAATACTCGAGAATATTCTTTTGCTTCCCCTTGTGTTGAATCAACAAATTTGGGTTGAATACTCTACCCTAGAAAACTGTTGCGATCCCCAATACTTGTGGGTTATCAAGGGCCACCCAGGGCGAGTCTCCGAGGGAGTGTTTTCCGGTGGTACGTTGACTTGAGTTGATCGTGTGATCTCTCACCGGTACCTCCAAAGAGGGAGGATTATGCATGTGCGCTACCCTGATCAGGTAGGCGGTGATAATCCTGTGAGCCCAGTTAAGTTGAGTTGGGTACCCGTCCCCAGTTGGGACAGTTTTGTTTGGCCACGATGGTGGCAGGTGTCATGAGGACACAGGGCCACCCAGAGCGAGACTCCGAGGGAGTGGTTGCCGGTGGTACGTTGAGAGAGTCACAGGTCAGGAAAGTTTCGTTGGAGCAATGCTGGTCCACCCGAATGGGATCACGAGGTCAGTGCTCCAGAGTGTGGGTAAAGTGTGCAACCTCTGCAGAGTGTCAAAACTATTCGAATAGCCGAGTCCACGGTAATGGACAGCCCGATCAGACCTCAGTAAATGGTCAACCAAATCAGTGTTCGTAATGATGGAAGAACTCGTCTCGTATGAACATCAGAGGATGTTGATAACATGATGAGTTAGCCAAGAGAAGGCTACACGATGAATGGTCAGATGACCGTGCGATGTGATCCGTTCAGATTGGATTACGAGTATGTCAAGGGTTGTGGTACAACCCAGAAGAGAGTAAGTTGATATTCGGTAACAGTAAGTTGGTTAAGTAATTGTTGTGATCTTTGCCATGCTAGTGAGGTAGATTACATGTTTAGTCCATGTCATGCTATGATTGATTTATATCTTTCCTCTTAATGCCATGCCATGCTTAGAATAGCTATGATATAACTATTATGCTTGCTTTGTTTTCAGCTTGTTTGGATGCCATGTATTTGGTTGTCTTGCGAGTACCTTCAAAGTACTCACCTGGCCTTGCACGTGGCCAGTTGTAGGAGAAGACTCGTCATGCTAGATCGTAACCAAGCCAGTCCTGCGAGTTATAGAGCCCAGCGAGGGACGTCGATGCCACTATATCAAGACCTCTGCTGCCATTTAGCTAGCCTTGGAGTCATGTAATATTGTTGTAAGCAACAGTATTGTAACGCTCCATCATATTAATAAAGCCATAGTTGCCTGGAATTTCTATATCATGCTCTTGACGTGCGTCCGGTCCTATCCTGGGGACGGACGTGTGTCGGCCCTCTATCGGGGTGCCACAAGACGTGGTATCAGAGCTAGGATGGCTATAGGTTACCCTAGCACCCAGACCACATTCGAATCAACCAGTAGTGAGCCCAATAGATTTGACCCGTCTCTGGCATCCGACATGGCCATGATAACCCACAAGTATAGGGGATCGCAACCGTTTTTGAGGGTAGAGTATTCAACCCAAATTTATTGATTCGACACAAGGGGAAGCCAAAGAATATTCTCAAGTATTAGCAGTTGAGTTGTCAATTCAACCACACCTGAAAGATTTAGTATCTGCAGCAAAGTATCAGTAGCAGAGTAGTATGATAGGAACAGTAGCATCAGTAACCAGTAGCAGCAAAGTGACGTAGCAAGGACAAGTAGGAAAAACTCGTAGGCATTGGATCGGTGATGGATGATTATTCCGGATGTTATTCATCATGCAATAGTTATAACACAAAGAGATATGGAACTAGCTCCAGTTCGTCAATATAATGTAGTCATGTATTCCGTATGTAGTCATACGTGCTTAGGGAAAAGAACTTGCATGACATCTATTGTCCATCCCTCCCGTGGCAGCGGGGTCCTAATGGAAACTACGGGATATTAAGGTTCTCATTTTAATAAAGAACCGGACCAACGCATTAACACTTGGTGAATACATGAACTCCTCATACTATGGTCATCTCCGGTAGTGGTTCCGGCTATTGTCACTACGGGGTTGCCGGGTCATAACACATAGTAGGTGACTACAACTTGCAAGATAGGATCAAGCACACACATATATTGGCGACAACATAATAGGTTCAGATGAAATCATGGCACTCGGGCCCTAGTGACAAGCATTAAGCATGGCAAAGTAGTAGCAACATCAATCTCAGAACATAGTGGGTACTAGGGATCAATCCCCGTCAAAACGAACTCGATTACATGATAGATCTCATCTAACCCATCACCGTCGAGCAAGCCTACGATGAGATTACTCACGGACGGTGAAGAGCATCATGAAATTGGGGATGAAGGAAGGTTGGTGATGACGATGGCGACGATCTCCCCTCTCCGGAGCCCAGAACGGACTCCAGATCTGCCCTCCAGAGGAAGAACAGGAGGTGACGGCGCCTCCGTATCGTAAAACGCGATGAACATTTCTCCTAGATTTTTTCTGGATGAAAGAGGCTAAATAGAGCTGAGATTGGAGGCGGTGGAGCAACATGGGCCTCACAAGCCTGCCAGGCGCGGCCAAGGGGGGCCCGCTCCTTGTGGGCTTGTGGGCTCCATGCTCCACTTCCTCCGTTGATTCTTGCGCCTGTATTTTTATATATTCCACAAAAATTCTCCGTAAATTTCCAGGTCATTTCGAGAACTTCTATTTCTGCGCAAAAACAACACCATGGCAATTCTTCTGAAAACAACGTTAGTCCGGGTTAGTTCCATTCAAATCATGCAAATTAGAGTCCAAAACAAGGGCAAAAGAGTTTGGAAAAGTAGATACGATGGAGACGTATCAACTTCCCCAAGCTTAAAACCTTGCTTGTCCTCAAGCAATTCACTTGACAAACTAAAAAAGACAAAAGAAAAACTTTTCCGAACTCTGTTTGATCTTGTTGTTGCAACTATGTCTAATTCGTATCCAGAATTTCAGCAAGATCACAAGCAAACCACATAAGCAAATGACATCTAGGTCTCACGGTAAACTCATATCAATGGCATAATCAACTAGCGAGCAATAATAATAAGTTTCAAACGTCAACACTTCAATCAAAACAATCATGAAGCAGTGTGAACAGATGGTATCTCGCTAGCTCTTTCTGAGACCGCAAAACATAAATGCAGAGAAGATCCAGTCACAGTCATACTCAATCACAGTTAAAAGCAAAGCATAAAAATGACAGAGGTGCTCTCTAATTGGTGCTTTTATAAGAAGCGGATGACTCAACAGGAACATAAATAGACATGCCCTTCGCAGAGGGAAGCATTGATTTGCAGAGGTGCCAGAGCTCAAACGTTTGAAAACAGAGATAATAATTTTGGGTGGCACGTTTTTATTGTCAACACAATGACCAAGAGTTTTCACCATCTTCCACGCTTCACATGCTATAGGAGGTTGCCAAACAGAAAAGTAAGGTTTTGACTCCCCCACCACCGATCAATCACACTCCACGACTAGCCGAATCCTCGGGTGCCGTCCATACCAACATCAATCCAGGGGGAGTTTTGTTTGCAATTATCTTTTCGATTTGAGCATGGAACTGGGCATTCCAATTACCGGCCCCTTTCTTGTGAATGATAGTGAATAAACACATATCTAGGATAACACGCCTAGCATGGAAGATACTGATAGCCCCCTGTCACCACATGAGCAGTTCGGGCATGCAAAACCGATTATTTCTTGAAGGTTTAGAGAGTGGCAGATGCAAATTTACTTGGAACGGCAAGTAGATACTGCATATAGGTAGGTATGGTGGACTCATATGGAACAACTTTGGATTTATGGAAGTGGATGCACAAGCAGTATTCCCGCTTAGTACAAGTGAAAGCTAGCAAAAGACTGGGAAGCGACCAACTAGAGAGCGACAACAGTCATCAAAATGCACTTGAGATTAACCAACATTGAGTGCAAGCATGAGTAGGACATAAATCACCATGAACATGAATATCATAGAGGCTATGTTGATTTTGTTTCAACTACATGCGTGAACATGCGCCAAGTCAAGCCACTTGAATCATTCAAAGGAGGATACCATCCTATCATACTACATCATAGTCATCTCAAAATTCATGTTGGCATCCAAGACAAACCATTATAAGCTCCTAGCTAATTAAGCATGGCATCAGAAACTATGATCTCTAAGTTGTCATTGCAAACATGTTTATCTCACAACAAAGCTGAATCAGGAACGATGAGCTAGTCATATTTACAAAAACAACTTAGATCGAGTTCATACCAGCTTTTTCAGGCTCAGTCACTTCATCATATATCGTCATTATTGCCTTTCACTTGCATGACCGAACGATGTGAACAATAATAAGAGTGCTCGTGCATTGGACTAAGCTGGAATCTGTAGGCAAACACAAAGGAGAAGACAAAGTAATATGGCTCTTTGACAGATAAACAGATATGCATGCGAGAACCACTAAACATTGTAACCATGGTCTTCTACCTTGACACAAAGAAAAAGAAAACTATTTACACGGGAAAGCTCCCAATAAGAAAAAGAAGAACAAGAAAATATTTTTCGGTTTTCTCAAACTAGACAAACACACGAAAAGAAAACGAGAAAAAGAAATAAACTAGCATGGATGATACAGTGGAAAAGTGTGATCACCGACTAACAAAGTGAAAGCGTAAGCAAGAATATGAAGTCGGTGAGAAACACGTACTCCCCCAATCTTAGGCTTTTGGTCTAAGTTGGTCAACTCCCAAGGAGGGAAATAACCAGCTCCGGGGTACTCCGGAGTGTACTGAGGATGCCACTGCTGTGTGAGTTCCTCTCGCTCCCATTCATAAACTGGTGTCTGGTACTCGACTGGTGGCTCGGGCACGGGCACCTGTGGTTGGGCTATGCCCCAATATGTGTAGATGTCCGAGGGCATAATAATGTACCCGCCTGCATGAAGATTGAACAAAGAAGGAGCAGGCAAAGTAATAGTCTCACGAGTACCCTGACTAAATACCAGGTTATAAATCATCCTTCTATTTATATCTCTATCAAGAAAGTCATGGCGAACCATGCTATCATAATCTAGATATCTCTCAGGAAGAAGAATCTCTTCTTCCTCGTCCATTCTAATAGGTATCTCAAAATGTCTAGCAAGACGGGTAGCATAGGTACCTCCATAGACAACGCCTTTAGAACAGTTCGTGTTCAAACGTTGAGCTACTATAGCGCCCAAGCTATAAGTTTTATCATTATAAAGGGCTTCGCGCAAGACCGCAAGATCTGGAGAGCTAAGGGACCCAGCTTTCCCACGGCCAATCAAACATTTTCCCACGAATAGTGAGAAGTACCGAAGCACGGGAAAATGTGTGCTAGCAGCTCTGGCGCAAGACACTCCTCTCTCCTCTCTTACAGCAATAGTATCTATGAAAGCCTCCAAGTCCCGTGGACGAGGTTCATGAATATCCCCAACATAAGGTAATTTGCAAACATTGCAAAAATCCTGGAGTGACATGCGCCGGGGGCTATCATATAATTTGAACTCAACCATAGGAGGATTCTTCCTTGGATAGAAGTCAACGCTTTGTACGAAAATATTAGTGAGGAGGAGGTATTGCGGACACTTATCTTCAACGAAGGCGGTAAGGCATGCGTTCTCCACCAAGTAATAAAAGTACTCATAAAGTCCGGCGGTGCGTAAGAACACATCGCTTGGCCACTCGCACGCTCGAACTTCTGCAGCTCGAGGGACCGGATACTTGGGTTTCTTCTTCTCATTCCCATCATCCTTGGGGTCACGGCTTGAAGAGCCTCTTAAGAACCTCCTCATCTTTTCCTTTTCCTATCTCCGAAATTTTTGAAATTTTTAGTGATTCTAAGGAAAAGTGAATAAGGCCCAACGAAACTCGTAGCAACTACTCCCACAAGTGCCTAGAGGCCATATTACGCATCAAAACTACTTGGGACCAACTAAAATTAGCATGCAAAGCTCAAGAATAGGGTCACCAAGGCAACAAAAATACGCGAAGTATAAGGCACTAGAGCAAAAACTAATTGGACCAATGGAGGAGTCACTTACCAAGGAGCAATTTCCCCAAAACAGTTTGGTGAATGGTGCTTTGCACAAGGAGATCGAAAATCCCAGCAAGAAGAGCAAGAACACGGGTTTGAGCTGCGAAACGATTTTTTCTGGAGGTAGGAGAAGCAGATGGGAGCTAGAATGAGTGGAGGGGGTACACGTGGGCCCCACAAGCCTGGGTGGAGCGGCTAGGGGGGTGCCCGCGCCTCCAGGGCTTGTGGCCCACTGGTGCAGCCCCCTGACTAGCTCTCCATCTCAGTATTTTTCGAAAATTCCAGAAAAAATCATACTTGATTTTCACGGCATTCGGAGAAATTTTATTTTCGGGGTACTTTTCTACGGGAAGCTAAAAGCAGAAAACAGAGAAAACTAAAGCTAATCTATCATTTTTCTTCTAAGCAACCGAAGGTGAAAGCTTGGAACAGTGGTTTGTGACTCCTCGATTCATCCATCTCATGGTCATCGAAAGAAATCCGTCAATAAGGTTGATCAAGTCTCCTTGACAAACTTTTTCGAATCGCAAAAGAAGATGGAGAATTTCCGAATAGTCACTAGGTTACCTCAATGGGGATGTGAATCTCCCCAAGAAGCAAATCATACTTCATCTTAACAGTAGGTATAGGGCATTCAAAGCTCCCAATAAGAATCGATGAAGTTT
The DNA here is from genome assembly GCF_904849725.1 of Hordeum vulgare subsp. vulgare. Taxonomy (NCBI): domain Eukaryota; kingdom Viridiplantae; phylum Streptophyta; class Magnoliopsida; order Poales; family Poaceae; genus Hordeum; species Hordeum vulgare. Next base: position 501,760,904 of record NC_058518.1, read on the forward strand.
TTTCGATAGCATTGATGCAATGTACTCGATATTGTTTCTTCGCAAAGTGCACCGTATGCTCATTACCATTGACATGGAAAGTGACATTGCCTTTGTTGCAATCTATAACAGCCCCTACAGTGTTTAAAAAGGGTCTTCCGAGGATGACCGCCATAGCATCATCCTCGGGAATATCAAGAATAACAAAGTGTGTTAAAATAGTGACGTTTGCAACCACAATAGGCACATCCTCGCAAATGCCGATAGGGAAAGTAGTTGATTTGTCAGCCATTTGCAGAGAGATTTCAGTGGGTGTCAACTTATCCAGTTCAAGTCTACGATAAAGAGAGAGAGACATAACACTAACACCGGCTCCAAGGTCGCATAAAGCAGTTCTAACGTAGTTGCCTTTAATGGAGCAAGGTATAGTGGGCACTCCAGGATCACCTAGTTTCTTAGGAGTTCCACCCTTGAAAGTATAATTAGCGAGCATGGTGGAAATCTAAACCTCAGGTATCCTCCTCTTATTAGTCACAATATCCTTCATGTACTTAGCATACGGAGACATTTTGAGCATATCTGTCAAACGCATTTGCAAGAAGACAGGTCTAATCATTTCAACAAATCGCTCAAAATCCTCATCATCCTTTTTCTTGGACGGTTTGGGAGGAAAGGGCATGGGTTTTTGAACCCATGGTTCCCTTTCTTTACCATGCTTCCTAGCAGCGAAGTCGTTTTTATCGTATCTCTTATTCTTAGGCTGTGGGTTATCAAGATCAACAGGTTCAATCTCCACATCCTTATCACTGCTAGGTTGAGCATCAATATGAACATCACTATTGATATTATCATTAGGCTCAAGTTCATCACCAGATTGTGTTTCGGCATCAGAGACAGAGACATCATTTGGACTCTCAGGTGTAGCAGCAACAGGGTTGCTAGCGTGCAAGTTCCTATCACCTTTCTTCTTCTTTCTAGGATGACTAGGTGCATGAGTGCTAACTTCTTGAGAATCTTGTTCAATTCTCTTAGGATGACCCTCGGGATACAAAGGTTCCTGGGTCATTCTACCGCCTCTAGTGACGACTCTGACAGAATTGTCATTCAACTCATTGAGCAAGTCATTCTGAGCCTTAAGTACTTGTTTGACTTGAGTAGTAACCATAGAGGCATGTTTACTCAGAAGCTTAAGATCATTGACGTTTCTGTCTACACAAGCACTTAAATGACTAAGCATACGAGCATTCTATTCCAGTTGTCTGCTAACATAATCATTGAAACTTTGTTGTTTGGCAACAAAGTTATCAAATTCATCCAGGCATAAGCTAGCAGGTTTATCAAAAGGAATATCACTCTCATCGAATCTACGAAGAGAATTTACTTCTACTACCTGTATCGGGTTATCAAGACCATGGATCTCTTCAATAGGTGGTAGATTTTTGACATCTTCAGATTTAATGCCTTCCTCTTTCATAGATTTCTTAGCTTCTTACATATCTTCGGGACTGAGGAATAGAATACCTCTTTTCTTCGGAGTTGGCTTAGGATGTGGTTCGGGAATAGTCCAAGCATTCTCATTGCACAGGATGTTATTCAATAGGATCTCAGCTTGTTCTACGGTTCGCTCCCTAAAAACACAACCAGCACAACTATCTAGGTGGTCTTTAGAAGCATCGGTAAGTCCATTATATAAGATATCAAGTATTTCATTCTTCTCAAGAGGGTGATCAGGCAAAGCATTCAGTAACTGGATGAGCCTCCCCCAAGCTTGTGGGAGACTCTCTTCTTCAACTTGCGCAAAGTTGTATATTTCCTGCAAGGCAGCTTGCTTCTTATGGACAGGGAAATATTTCTCAAAGAAGTAGTAGATCATATCCTGGTGGCTACGCACACATCCAGGAGCAAGAGAAGTGAACCAAGTCTTAGCATCATCCTTTTGCGAGAAAGGAAACAACTTAAGGATATAGTAGTGGCGGATCTTTTCCTCACTACTGAATAGGGTGGCTATATCGTGCAGTTTGGTAAGATGGGCTACAACCGTTTCAGACTCATAACCGTGAAAAGGATCAGATTCGACCAGAGTGATTAACTCAGGGTCGACAGAGAATTAATAATCCTTATTGGTCACAAAGATAGGCGAAGTAGCAAACTTCGGGTCATATTTCATCCTAGCGTTCAGAGATTTTTCTTTCCACTTGTGCAGTAAATTCTCAACATCATAGCTATCCTTACACACAAGAAAATCCTCAGCTATCTCTCCCTCCATAACATAACACTCAGGCATATCACGCAATTCATATCTAGGAGAGCTAGTTCTATCAGGCAAAATAGCAGGTTCTACTTCAATAGTATCAGCCGTTTCAGAAGTATTATCACATCTAGCAGCAACTCTAGCAATTTGTGCATCAAGGAATGCACCTAGTGGCAAAGCAGTATCAAGCATAGCATCACCATAAGCATCATGGGCAACAGAAGTAGCATCATCAAGCACACGCAACATATCAAGATTTCTAGGAGGAGGTGGTGTCACAAACTTACTCATAACTGAAGGTGAATCAAGTGCAGAGCTAGATGGCAGTTCCTTACCTATCCTCGTAGTTGAGGGCAAGACTTTAGTTCTTGGATCTTTCGGATTCCTCATAGTGACCAGCAGACATAAATCCCAAGTGACTCAGAGAATATAGTTGTGCTTCCGCGGCAACGGCGCTAGAAAAAGGTCTTGATAACCCACAAGTATAGGGGATCGCAACAGTTTTCGAGGGTAGAGTATTCAACCCAAATTTATTGATTCGAAACAAGGGGAAGCCAAAGAATATTCTCAAGTATTAGCAGTTGAGTTGTCAAATCAACCACACCTGAAAGATTTAGTATCTGTAGCCAAGTATTAGTAGCAGAGTAGTATGATAGCAGCACTAGCAACAGTAACCAGTAGCAGCAAAGTGACGTAGCAAGGACGAGTAGGAAAAACTCATAGGCATTGGATCGGTGATGGATGATTATGTCGGATGTTATTCATCATGCAAAAGTTATAACACGAAAAGATATGTAACTAGCTCCAGTTCGTCAATATAATGTAGGCATGTATTCCGTATGTAGTCATACGTGCTTAGGGAAAAGAACTTGCATGACATCTATTGTCCATCCCTCCCGTGGCAGCGGGGTCCTAATGGAAACTACGGGATATTAAGGTTCTCATTTTAATAAAGAACCGAACCAACGCATTAACACTTGGTGAATACATGAACTACTCATACTATGGTCATCTCCGGGAGTGGTTCCGGCTATTGTCACTCCGGGATTGCCGGGTCATAACACATAGTAGGTGACTACAACTTGCAAGATAAGATCAAGAACACACATATATTGGCGACAACATAATAGGTTCATATCTGAAATCATGGCACTCGGGCCCTAGTGACAAGCATTAAGCATGACAAAGTAGTAGCAACATCAATCTCAGAACATAGTGGATACTAGGGATCAATCCCCATCAAAACTAACTCGATTACATGATAGATCTCATCCAACCCATCACCGTCGAGCAAGCCTACGATGAGATTACTCACGAACGGTGAAGAGCATCATGGAATTGGCGATGAAGGAAGGTTGGTGATGACGATGGCGACGATCTCCCTTCTCCGGAGCCCAGAACGGACTCCAGATCTGCCCTCCAGAGGAAGAACAGGAGGTGGCGGCACCTCCGTATCGTAAAACGCGATGAACTATTCTCCTCGATTTTTTTCGGACGAAAGGGGCTAAATAGTGTTGGGTAACGTAACATAAATTCAAAATTTTCCCACGGTTATTCAGATCTTCCTATGGAGAGACCAGCAACGAGAGAGGGGTAAGAGCATCTTCATACCTTTGAAGATTGCTAAGCGGAAGCGTTGCTAGAACGCGGTTGATGGAGTCGTACTCGCAGCGATTCCGATCTAGTGCCGAACTACGGCACCTCCGCGTTCAACACACGTGCAGCCCGGTGGCGTCTCCCGCACCTTGATCCAGCAAGGAGGAGGGAGAGGTTGGGGAAGAACTCCAGCAGCGTGGTGTCGATGGAGAGACGAGGTCTCCCGGCAGGGCTTAGCCAAGCACCGGCAGAGAGGAGGAAGAAGAGCAGGGCTGCGCCGAGGGAGAGGGAAAAGTCTATCTCTCAATGGCCAAAAGTGCCCACTATATATAGGGGGAGGGGAGAGGAGGTGCCACCCCTAGGTGCGGCAGCCCCCCCAGATGGGAGGTGCGGCGGCCAGAAGGGGGAGGAGGGGGTGGCGCACCAACTGGTGGGCCTTAGGCCCACCTGGCTTAGGGTTTGCCCCCCCTTTTCTCTCCCTTGCGGAATGGGTTGAGTGGGGAAGCGCACCAGCCCACCTAGGGGCTGGTTCCCACCTCCACTTGGCCCACCTTACCTCCCGGGGTCGTTGCCCCCCTTCGGTGGTCCCCCGGGGCCACCTCCGGTGGTCCCGGTGGTCCCGGTACATTACCGGTGACGCCCGAAACACTTCCGGTGTCCAAAACCATCCGTCCTATATATCAATCTTTACCTCCGGACCATTCCGGAGCTCCTCGTGACGTCCGGGATCTCATCCGGGACTCCGAACAACTTTCGGTAACCTCGTATAATAATTCCCTATAACCCTAGCGTCATCGAACCTTAAGTGTGTAGACCCTACGGGTTCGGGAGACAGGCAGACATGACCGAGACACCTCTCTGGCCAATAACCATCAGCGGGGTCTGGATACCCATGGTGGCTCCCACTTGCTCCACGATGATCTCATCGGATGAACCACGATGTCAAGGATTCAATCAATCCCATATACGATTCCCTTTGTCTGTCGGTATAGAACTTGCCCGAGATTCGATCGTCGGTATACCTATACCTTGTTCAATCTCGTTACCGGTAAGTCTCTTTACTCGTTCCGTAGCACGTCATCGTGTGACTAACTCCTTAGTCACATTGAGCTCATGATGATGTTCTACCGAGTGGGCCCAGAGATACCTCTCCGTCACACGGAGTGACAAATCCCGATCTCGATTCATACCAACCCAACAGACACTTTCGGAGGTACCCGTAGTGCACCTTTATAGTCACCCAGTTACGTTGTGACGTTTGATACACCCAAAGCACTCCTACGGTATCCGGGAGTTGCACAATCTCACGGTCGAAGGAAAAGATACTTGACATTAGAAAAGCATTAGCATACGAACAATACGATCTAGTGCTAGGCTTAGGATGGGGTCTTGTCCATCACATCATTCTCCCAATGATGTGATCCCGTTATCAATGACATCTAATGCCCATGATCAGGAAACCATGATCATCTATTGACTAACGAGCTAGCCAACTAGAGGCTTGCTAGGGACACATTGTGATCTATTTATTCACACATGTATTACTGTTTCATGTTAATACAATTATAGCATGGACAATAGACGATTATCATGAACAAGGAAATATGATAATAACCATATTATTATTGCCTCTAGGGCATATTTCCAACAGTCTCCCACTTGCACTAGAGTCAATAATCTAGTTACATTGTGATGTATCGAACACCCATAGCATTATGGTGTTGATCATGTTTTGCTCGTGGAAGAGGTTTAGTCAACGGGTCTGCAATATTCAGATCCGTGTGTACTTTACAAATATCTATCACTCCACTCCGGACATGGTCCTGGATGGAGTTGTAGTGGCGTTTGATGTGCTTCGTCTTCCGGTGAAACCTGGGCTCCTTGGCTATGGCAATGGCTCCAGTGTTATCACAGAAGAGTGTCATAGGACCCGACGCGCTTGGAACCACTCCAAGGTTGGTGATGAGCTCCTTCATCCAAATTCCTTCATGAGCCGCTTCTGAAGCATCTATGTACTCCGCTTCACATGTAGATGCTGCCACGACTTCTTGCTTGCTGCTGTACCAGCTCACTGCCCCACCATTTAACACATATACGTATCCGGTCTGTGACTTAGAGTCATCCGGATCTATGTCCAAGCTAGCGTCGACGTAACCCTTTACGATGAGCTCTTCGTCACCTCCATAAACGAGAAACATTTCCTTAGTCCTTTTCCGGTACTTAAGGATATTCTTGACCGCTGTCCAGTGTTCCATACCTGGATCACTTTGGTACCTCCCAACCAAACTTATGGCAAGGTTTATATCAGGTCTGGTACACAGCATGGCATACATTAGAGAGCCCACGGCTGAAGCGTAGGGGACAGAACTCATCTTCTCTCTATCTGCTGCCGTGGTCGGCGACTGAGTCTTACTCAATCTCATACCTTGCAAAACTGTCAAGAACCCTTTCTTTGAGTTTTCCATATTGAACTTCTTCAATATCTTGTCAAGGTATGTACTTTGCGAAAGACCTATGAGGCGTCTCGATCTATCTCTATAGATCTTGATGCCTAATATGTATGCAGCTTCTCCAAGGTCCTTCATTGAAAAACTCTTGTTCAAATAGGCCTTTATGCTCTCCAACATCTCTATATTATTCCCCATCAATAATATGTCATCCACATACAGTATGAGGAAAGCTACAGAGCTCCCACTCACTTTCTTGTACAGACAGGCTTCTCCGTAAACCTGTATGAACCCAAACGCTTTAATCACCTCATTAAAGCGAATGTTCCAACTCCGAGATGCTTGCACCAGCCCATAGATGGAGCGCTGGAGCTTGCACACTTTGTTAGCACCCTTAGGGTCGACAAAACCTTCTGGTTGCATCATATACAACTCTTCCTTAAGGTTCCCGTTAAGGAACGCTGTTTTGACGTCCATTTGCCAAATTTCATAATCATAAAAGGCGGCAATTGCTAACATGATTCGGACTGATTTCAGCTTCGCTACGGGAGAGAAAGTCTCTTCGTAGTCAACTCCTTGAATTTGTCGAAAACCCTTTGCGACAAGTCGAGCTTTGTAAACGGTTACATTACCGTTTGCATCAGTCTTCTTCTTGAAGATCCATTTATTTTCTATGGCTCGCCGGTCATCGGGCAAGTCCACCAAAGTCCATACTTTGTTCTCATACATGGATCCTATCTCGGATTTCATAGCCTCAAGCCATTTGTTGGAATCCGGGCCCGCCATCGCTTCTTCATAGTTCAAAGGTTCACCGTTGTCTAAGAACATGATTTCCATCACAGGGTTGCCATACCACTCTGGTGCGGAGCGTGCCCTTGTGGACCTTCGCGGTTCAGTAGTAACTTGATCCGAAGCTTCATGATCATCATCATTAACTTCCTCTTCAGTCGGTGTAGACGCCACAGGAACAACTTCCCGCGCTGCGCTACTATCCTGTTCGAGAGGGGGTGTAATTACCTCATCAAGTTCTACCTTCGTCCCACTTACTTCTTTCGAGAGAAACTCTTTCTCTAGAAAGGATCCGTTCTTGGCAACAATGGTTTTACCTTCGGATCTAAGATAGAAGGTATACCCAATAGTTTCCTTAGGGTATCCTATGAATACGCATTTCTCCGCTTTGGGTTCGAGCTTTTCTGGTTGAAGTTTCTTCACATAAGCATCGCAGCCCCAAACTTTAAGAAACGACAACTTAGGTTTCTTGCCAAACCATAGTTCATATGGTGTCGTCTCAACGGATTTAGACGGTGCCCTATTTAAAGTGAACGCTGTAGTTTCTAATGCGTATCCCCAAAATGATAGCGGTAAGTCGGTAAGAGACATCATAGATCGTACCATATCTAATAAAGTGCGATTACGACGTTCAGACACTCCGTTGCGTTGCGGTGTGCCAGGTGGCGTCAGTTGTGAAACGATTCCACACTTCCTTAGGTGTGTGCCAAACTCGTGACTCAAATATTCTCCTCCACGATCAGATCGTAGACATTTAATTTTTCTGTCACGTTGATTCTCAACCTCACTCTGAAATTCCTTGAACTTTTCAAACGTCTCAGATTTGTGCTTCATCAAGTAGATATACCCATACCTACTCAAATCATCGGTGAGAGTGAGAACATAACGATAACCACCGCGAGCTTCAACGTTCATTGGACCACACACATCAGTATGTATTATTTCCAATAAGTCGGTTGCTCTCTCCATTATTCTTGAGAATGGAGTCTTAGTCATCTTGCCCATGAGGCACGGTTCGCATGTGTCAAATGATTCAAAGTCAAGAGACTCTAATAGTCCATCAATATGGAGCTTCTTCATGCGCTTAACGCCGATATGACCAAGGCCGCAGTGCCACAAGTATGTGGGACTGTCATTATCAACTTTACATCTTTTGGTACTCACACTAGGAATATGTGTAACATCACGATCGAGATTCATCAAGAATAAACCATTCACCAGCGGAGCATGAACATAAAATATATCACTCATATAAATAGAACAACCATTATTCTCTGACTTAAATGAGTAGCCGTCTCACATTAAGCAAGACCCTGATACAATGTTCATGCTTAAAGCTGGTACTAAATAACAATTATTAAGGTTTAAAACTAATCCCGATGGTAGACATAGAGGTAGCGTGCCGACGGCGATCACATCGACCTTTGAACCATTCCCGACGCGCATCGTCACCTCGTCCTTGGCCAGTCTCCGCTTATTCCGCAGTTCCTGCTTTGAGTTGCAAATGTGAGCAACAACACCGGTATCAAATACCCAGGAGCTACTACGAGCGCTGGTAAGGTACACATCAATAACATGTATATCACATATACCTTTAACGTTGCCGGCCTTCTTGTCCGCTAAGTATTTGGGGAAGTTCCGCTTCCAGTGACCTTTTCCCTTGCAATAGAAGCACTCAGTCTCAGGCTTGGGTCCATTCTTTTTCTTCTTCCCAGCATTTGGCTTACCGGGCGCGGCAACAGCTTTGCCGTCTTTCTTGAAGTTCTTCTTACCCTTGCCTTTCTTGAAACTAGTGGTCTTGTTGACCATCAACACTTGATGCTCTTTCTTGATTTCTACTTCTACAGACTTGAGCATCGAGTACAACTCGGGAATGGTCTTCTCCATCCCTTGCATGTTGTAGTTAAGCACAAAGCCTTTGTAGCTCGGTGGGAGAGACTGGAGGATTCTGTCAATTATAGCATCATCCGGAAGTTCGACTCCAAGTGAAGTCAGACGACCGTGTAACCCAGACATTTGAGTATGTGCTCAGTGACAGAACTGTTCTCCTCCATCTTACAGCTAAAGAACTTGTCAGAGACTTCATATCTCTCGACACGAGCATGAGCTTGAAAAACTAGCTTCAGCTCCTCGAACATCTCATATGCCCCGTGTTGCTCAAAACGCCTTTGGAGCCCCGTTTTTAAACTGTATAACATGCCACACCTAACCAGAGAGTAGTCATCACTCCGCGTTTGCCAGACGTTCAGAATGTCCTGGGCTGCTGCGGGAGCGGGAGGGTCACCTAGCGGCGCATCAAGGACATAAGCCTTTTTAGCTACTTCAAGGATGAGCTTCAAATTGCGAACCCAGTCCGCATAGTTGCTACCATCATCTTTCAGCTTGTTTTTCTCTAGGAATGCGTTGAAATTGAGGTTGACGTTGGACATCTACAATATTTATAAAGACAACTCTTAGACTAAGTTCGTGACAATTAAGTTCATTTAATAAAATTAAGTATGAACTCCCACTTAAATCGACATCCCTCTAGTCATCTAAGTGACACATGATCCATGTTGACTGACCCGTGTCCGATCATCACGTGAGACGGACTAGTCACCATGGTGAGCAACTCCATGCTGATCGTATTCAACCATACGACTCATGTTCGACCTTTCGGTCTCTTGTATTCGAGGTCATGTCTGTACATGCTAAGCTCGTCGAGTCAACCTAGGTGTTTCACGTGTGTAAATCTGGCTTACACCCGTTGTATGCGAACGTTAGAATCTATCACACCCGATCATCACGTGGTGCTTCGAGACAACGAACCTTCGCAACGGTGCACACTTAGGGGAATACGTTCTCGAAATTTTAAGAGGGATCATCTTATTATGCTACCGTCGTTCTAAGCAATAAGATGTAAAACATGATAAACATCACAATGCAATCATATACTGACATGATATGGCCATTATCATCTTTGCTCTTTCGATCTCCATCTTCAGGCATCGCATGATCATCATCGTCACCGGCGTGACACCATGATCTTCATCATCATGATCTCCATCATCGTGTCTCCGTGAAGTCGTCACGCCAACTACTACTATCACTACTACTATAGCTAACCGTTAGCAATGAAGTAAAAGTAGTAAGCACATGGCGTTGCATCTCATACAATAAATTAAGACAACTCCTATGGCTCCTGCCGGTTGTCATACTCATCGACATGCAAGTCGTGAAACCTATTACAATAACATGATCAGAGCTCATACATCATACATGCAACATCACAACTTTGGCCATATCACATCACATGTCAAACCCTGCAAAAACAAGTTAGACGTCCTCTAATTGTTGTTGCAAGTTTTACGTGGCTGATTTGGGTTTCTAGCAAGAACGCCTTCTTACCTACGTGACAGCCACAACGATAATATGCCAAAGCTATTTACCCTTCATAAGTACCCTTTTCATCAAATCCAATCCGACTAGAGTAGGAGAGACAAACACCCGCTAGCCACCTTTATGCACGGTGTGCATGTCTGTCGGTGGAACCAGTCTCACGTAAGCGTACGTGTAAAGTCGGTCCGGGCCGCTTCATCCCACAATACCGCCGGAAAAGAATAAGACTATTAGCGGCAAGCAAATTGAAAAATCATCGCCCACAACTTTTGTGTTCTACTCGTGCATAAAATCTACGCAAAGAAAACCTGGCTCTGATGCCACTATTGGGTAACGTAGCATAAATTCAAAATTTTCCTACGCTTATTCAGATCATCCTATGGAGAGACTAGCAACGAGAGAGGGGTAAGAGCATCTTCATACCTTTGAAGATCGCTAAGCGGAAGCGTTGCTAGAACGCGGTTGATGGAGTCGTACTCGCAGCGATTCCGATCTAGTGCCGAACTACGGCACCTCCGCGTTCAACACACGTGCAGCCCGGTGGCGTCTCCCGCACCTTGATCCAGCAAGGAGGAGGGAGAGGTTGGGGAAGAACTCCAGCAGCATGGTGTCGATGGAGAGACGAGGTCTCCCGGCAGGGCTTCGCCAAGCATCGGCAGAGAGGAGGAAGAAGAGCAGGGCTGCGCCGAGGGAGAGGGAAAAGTCTATCTCTCAATGGCCAAAAGTGCCCACTATATATAGGGGGAGGGGAGAGGGGGTGCCACCCCTAGGGTTCCCACCCTAGGGGGTGCGGCAGCCCCCCAGATGGGAGGTGCGGCGGCCAGAAGGGGGAGGAGGGGGTGGCCCACCAACTGGTGGGCCTTAGGCCCACCTGGCTTAGGGTTTGCCCCCCCTTTTCTCTCCCTTGCGCAATGGGCTGAGTGGGGAAGCGCACCAGCCCACCTAGGGGCTGGTTCGCACCCCCCTTGGCCAACCTTACCTCCCGGGGTCGTTGCCCCCCTTCGATGGTCCCCCGGGGCCACCTCCGGTGGTCCCGGTACATTACCGGTGACGCCCGAAACACTTCCGGTGTCCAAAACCATCTATCCTATATATCAATCTTTACCTCCGGACCATTCCGGAGCTCCTCGTGACATCCAGGATCTCATCCGGGACTCTGAACAACTTTCGGTAACCTCGTATAATAATTCCCTATAACCCTAGCGTCATCGAACCTTAAGTGTGTAGACCCTATGGGTTCGGGAGACAGGCAGACATGACCGAGACACCTCTCTGGCCAATAACCATCAGCGGGGTATGGATACCCATGGTGGCTCCCACTTGCTCCACGATGATCTCATCGGACGAACCACGATGTCAAGGATTCAATCAATCCCGTATACGATTCCCTTTGTCTGTCGGTATAGAACTTGCCCGAGATTCGATCGTCGGTATACCTATACCTTGTTCAATCTCGTTACCGGTAAGTCTCTTTACTCGTTCCGTAGCACGTCATCGTGTGACTAACTCCTTAGTCACATTGAGCTCATGATGATGTTCTACCGAGTGGGCCCAGAGATACCTCTCCGTCACATGGAGTGACAAATCCCGATCTCGATTCGTACCAACCCAACAGACACTTTCGGAGGTACTCGTAGTGCACCTTTATAGTCACCCAGTTACGTTGTGACGTTTGATACACCCAAAGCACTCCTACGGTATCCGGGAGTTGCACAATCTCACGTTCGAAGGAAAAGATACTTGACATTAGAAAAGCATTAGCATATGAACAATACGATCTAGTGCTAGGCTTAGGATTGGGTCTTGTCCATCACATCATTCTCCCAATGATGTGATCCCGTTATCAATGACATCTAATGCCCATGATCAGGAAACCATGATCATCTATTGACTAACGAGCTAGCCAACTAGAGGCTTGCTAGGGACACATTGTGATCTATTTATTCACACATGTATTATTGTTTCCTGTTAATACAATTATAGCATGAACAATAGACGATTATCATGAACAAGGAAATATGATAATAACCATATTATTATTGCCTCTAGGGCATATTTCCAACAAATAGAGCTGAGATTGGAGGTGGTGGAGCAACGTGGGCCCCCCAAGCCTGCCAGGCGCGGCTAGAGGGGCGCGCCTGGTGGGCTTGTGGGCTCCACGCTCCACTTCCTCAGTTGATTCTTGCGCCAGTATTTTTTATATATTCCAAAAAAATTCTCCGCAAATTTCCAGGTTATTCCAAGAACTTTTATTTCTGCGCAAAAACAACACCATGGCAATTCTGCTGAAAACAGCGTTAGTCCGGGTTAGTTCCATTCAAATCATGCAAATTAGAGTCCAAAATAAGGGCTAAAGAGTTTGGAACAATAGATACGATGGAGACGTATCAGGCCACTATTGACAAATAGATGGCGCAGTCGGAATGGACGTATCCCTACCCAGTTGTCCACCCACCTAGCCAGTCTAGATTGGACCGTGACCCTACCCAGTTGTTGGCTGTGCCAGTGTATCTTCTATCCGGCACGAGAAGGATCTACGTCATCTTGGTGTGATCCAGCCCGACTGCCTATTTAAACCCTTCCCACTTGTGAGCCGTAGCTCTCCCCACCTAGTAAGCCAGAGACTTGCAAGAGAACCTTGACCAGTATCCCCAAACCAGTAGCCATGGCAAGTTCCTCCAAGACACCCACTCTCCACAGCCGAACCATAGCGAAAGGTTATGCTGGCTTCTCGCCCATCCTATCTAGTATGATCTCCCGAGCATTTGGCCTTAGTAAGCCCCCAGTGTATTTGGTGTTCCAGTCGGAACCCGTCCCCCATCTTTGTCGGTTCTATGCAAAGGTGCATATCAACCCAGGGCCAGCGGTGGATGGGAAACCCACGAATATTCTTGGCCATCCCATGCCCACTCTGGAGTTGGATGTCCAGATATATAGCCGCTGCGGAAGCTATCACCCGTCTTCGGCTTCAGTTTCCGCAAGTGGCGGAGATGCAGGAACTTCGCTATTGTCCCCTGCATCGGACATAGCTAGGCTGCAGTTCCTCCGGCACAGTCAAAGATGCGGACCCAGCAATAGCTTGGCTGATCCAATTTGCTGCTGCCCAGGGATTATTGCTCTTCGGCATTCTTAAGGAGGTCAAGGCCGTGGATCAGGATGCCACACGGGTTGTTGCGGAAGCATACCGTGCGGCCCGTCAAGTGGATCCCCAGTCAACCCAGTCCCTATTGCCATGCTCAATGCCACCTTCGCAGCTCGTACTACCCTCGTAAACCGTGGATCCATATCAGCCCGGAGACATCCACCGTAACTCCATTCTTGGAGCAATCAGGCGACTTCGTCGTCGGGATGTGTTTCGTCAAGCCCCCTTTGCAGCCCCAGCAGTTGAGTCCCAACCCATAGTAGTGCTCGAAGACCAAGACAAGAGTTGGCTCAGCCTTCGTCCCCTAGGTGAGCCCCAGCAAGAGTAAGCCCATTTGTGGCCTCGGCAGTGAACGAAGCCAGAAGATGCCGCGCGTAGGTGTGCTGCGAAGACTGTTTCCTCGCCCGCACCTAGGATTAGGATGCTATTGTTTGGAGTGCGTTGCCGCCCAGTAGGGCAGTGTATTGTTGTACTGCTTGCATTGCTTGTAACTGTGTGTTGTTGTAATATTAGGTATGCATGTTTGCTCTGTGTGCTTGGAATTATTTGTCACCCTGTTAAGTAGAAATGTTTAACAGAGCTGACATTGGATTTCTTAACAAGATTTTGATCGGTAGAGCCTAGTCAGTAGCACACTTACGCCTAATAAACTTGGACTTGCCGAGAGTCCCTAATAAAATGTGAGCCGGTGTAGGTGTATGTATGCCAGGAGTACATACACCCACTAGCATTAAAACACCTTAGTGTAATCGGCTTGATGTGATTCTTTCTCTTTCCTGCATTTTGCCATCACGTGCATTATGCATCTGTTTGCATATTGGTCTATATAGATTGTATGCGCATCGTGTGAGAGTGTTGCCACCTCGGATGGATTCTGAGAGATTTTATTGCAGCGTAAACTGTTACAACCTTTCCAGACCAAGGCCTAGACCGTAGTTCTACCCCCTAGTGCCCACTAGTTGTGGATGATTTCAGCCAGGAGCAACCAGCAGCGTGGTCTCCACACTGACAGAGCTCCGCTGACTGCACCCGCCCCCAGACCCAGCAGCGCCTCCGTCATCATCTGGTGCGATGTTGACAAGCCGCCCTTGCCACCCCACCAACGCTTATTTTGCCTGCTTGAGACGGCGTAGTTGACCCTTGATACGTCTCCAACGTATCTATAATTTTTGATAGTTTCATGCTATTATCTTGTCAAACTCAGGATGTTTTGTATGCCTTTTATATATTTTTGGGACTAACTTATTAACTCAGTGCCAAGTGTCAGTTCCTGTTTTTTCCATGTTTTTGACCCCTTTCAGAGGAGGATTTTGAATGGAGTCCAAACGGAATAAAACTTCCGAAAAGATTTTTTTCGGAACAGAAGAAGATCGGGAGACTTGAGAACCAAGGCAGGGGGTCCTCAGGGACCCCACAAGCCCTCATGGCGCGGCCAGGGCGGCCGCGCCGTCCAGGCTTGTGGGCTCCCTGGGCCACCTTTGCCCTAGGGTTTGCGCCTATATATTCCCTAAAAATCCCAAAAAAATTTGGAGATCATCGAAAGTACTTTTCCGCCACCGCAACCTTCTGTCTCCGCAAGATCCCATCTGGGGCACGTTCTGGTGCCTTGCCGGAGGGGGGATTCGGATACGGAGGGCTTCTATATCAACACCATGACCTCTCCGATGATGCGTGAGTAGTTCACCATAGACCTGCGGGTCCATATCTAGTAACTAGATGGCTTCTTCTCTCTCTTGGATCTTCAATACAAAGTTCTCCATGATCTTCATGGAGATCTATCCGATGTAATCTTCTTTTGTGGTGTGTTTGTCAAGATCCGATGAATTGTGGATTTATGATCAGACTATCTATGAATCTTACTTGAATTTCTTATATTCTCTCTTATGCATGATTTCATATCCTTGTAATTCTCTTCGAGTTGTGGGTTTTGTCTGGCCAACTAGATCTATGATTCTTGCAATGGGAGAAGTGTTTGGTTTTGGGTTCATACCGTGCGGTGACCTCACCCAGTGATAGAAGGGGTAGCGAGGCACGTATCGTGTTGTTGCCATCAAGGGTAAAAAGATGGAGTTTTCATCATTGGTTTGAGATATATCCCTCTACATCATGTCATCTTGCTTAAAGCGTTACTCTGTTCGTCATGAACTCAATACACTAGATGCATGCTGGATAGCGGTCGATGTGTGGAGTAATAGTAGTAGATGCAGAAAGTATCGGTCTACTTGTCTCGGACGTGATGCCTATATGCATGATCATTGCCTTAGATATCGTCATGATTTTGCACGGTTCTATCAATTGCTCGACAGTAATTTGTTCACCCACCGTAATATTTGCTATTTTGAGAGAAGCCTCTAGTGAACACTATGGCCCCCAGGGTCTACTCCACAACATATTTTCAGCCTTACACTTTTTACTTTGTTGCACTTTTCGCCTTCAGATCTCACTTTGCAAACAATCTTGAAGGGATTGACAACCCCTTTATAGTGTTTGGTGCAAGCTCTTTTGTGTTTGCGCAGGTACTCTGGACTTGACGAGATTTTCCTACTGGATTGATTCCTTGGTTCTCAAATTGAGGGAAATACTTACTGCTCCTGTGCTGCATCACCCTTTCCTCTTCAAGGGAAGAACCAATGGAAGCCCAAGAGACGACAGAAGGATCTCTGGCACCACTGCCGGGGAAGAACTTTTGTTGCCGTAGCAGAAGAATTTCTGGCATCGTTGCCAGGGAGGATCAGGTCAAGAACTCATCCAAGTAAGTGTTGCAAACTCATCTCTTGCATTTACTTTGTTTGCCAGTTGCCTCTCGTTTTCCTCTCCCCCACTTCACCAATTTGCCTTTTTCGTTTGCCTTTTCTTTGGTTGTGTGCTATGTGCCTTCAATATGCTTGCATCTTCGCTTGCTGAAAATCTAGTGATATGGATCCTCATCCACTTGCTAATCTCTTTAAGAGACTCAATTATGTTGATCCAATTGCTAGTGAGTTGAGTGCACTTGACTTTCTCTTTGGAGTTTTGCTTGAGATGCGTGAATCTGAGAATCGTGATGAAGAAATTTATGAAGTGATTCATGAGGGTTCCTTGAATGAAAAGCGTGATTGCAATGGTTTCACTATAAATCCTATTAGTGACAATCATGCTAAAAATATCCAAAACCCTAAGCTTGAGGATGCTACTTTTGCTATGTCCCCTACTTGTTGCAATAATCATGATTGGGGTGACGATCTTTCTTATGATCTTGAAAATTTGTTTAAGCCTCATGACGAATATGATATTTGCAATATTATTGAAAGTAGGTTTGGAGAAGTCATGACTTTAGTTGATGATAATCCCACTATTTTTGAAGAGCGTCAACTTTGCATGCTTGTAGATCATGAAAAGAAAGCCTTAGGTGCTGGTTATATTGTTGAATTCATTCATGATGCTACTTAAAATTACTATGGGAGAGGGTCATATGCTTCTACTTATTGCAATAGTATCAAGCTTCCTCTCCATGTGTTGAAATTTTTGAAGCTATGCTTGTTTTGCCTTCCTATGCTAGTTGATTCTTGCTCCAACAAGTTGTTTGTTCACAAAATACCTATGCATAGGAAGTGGGTTAGACTTAAATGTGCTAGCCATATGCTCCATGATGCTCTCGTTGTGCTTTAATCCTTATCTTTTATGTGAGCATCATTGAAATCTTCATGCCTACCTAAGGGTGTTAAACAATAGCGCTCGGTGGGAGGCAATCCAATGAATTTATTTCTTTTTCTTTCTGTTTTGTTGTGTCCACACCATCATAATTCTGTTGTGATTGTGTTTTTTGTGTTTATTTTTGTGTTTGAGCCAAGAAAAACCTTTATGATTAGTCTTGGTAATGGTTGTTTGATCCTGCTGGAAAAAGACAGAAACTTTTCGCTCACGAGATGATTTTTCATTTTTATTCAGAAAGAGCTTTTGAGTTGATTCTTTTTGATGCTGGTTGATATGAATTTTGCCGGCATTCGTAATATTTCAGATTTTGTGAGGTACCAGAAGTATACGAAGTATACAGATTGCTACAGACTGGTCTGTTTTTGACAGATTCTGTTTTTGTTGAGTTGGTTGCTTGTTTTGATGAAACTATGGTTAGTATCGGGGGGTACTACCATGGAAAAGTGAGAATACATTAGCCCAACACCAATATAGATAGAATTCAGGTTTTCTACAGTAACAAAAGAGGTGGTAGTTTGTTTTCTTGTGCTAATGTTATCACGAGTTTCTGTTTAAGTTTTGTGTTGTGAAGTTTTCAAGTTTTGGGTGATGTTCTCGTGGACAAAGAGATAAGGAGTGGAAAGAGCTCAAGCTTGGGGATGCACAAGGCATCCCAAGGAAAATTCAAGGACACCAGAAATCCTAAGCTTGGGGATGCCCCGGGAAGGCATCCCCTCTTTCGTCTTCAATCCATCGGTAACATTACTTGGAGCTATATTTTTATTCACCACATGATATGTGTTTTGCTTGGAGCGTCTTGTATCGTAGGAGTCTTTTCCTTTTTGTTATGTCACAATCATCCTTGTTGCACACCTTTTTGAGAGAGAGAGAGACATGCACTCATCGTGATTTTTGCTAGAATGCTCATAGTGCTTCACTTATATCTTTTGAGCTAGATATTTTTGCTCTATGTGCTTCACTTATATCTTTTGAGCTAGATACTTTTTCTCTATGTGCTTCACTTCTATCTTTTAGAGCACGGCGGTGCGTGACTTGGTAGTTGGCTTATGCTATGAAAGTAGTCCCAAATGTGATATGTACCCAAAGAGGATACAAAAACCTCCATCTTCATGTGCATTGAGTAGAAAGAGAAGTCTTGATTCCTCTCAATTAGTTTTGAGACGTGGATTCGGTAATATTAAGAGTTATGTTAGTAGAGTGTTGTGAATCTAGAAATACTTGTGTTGAAGTTAGTGATTCCCGTAGCATGCACGTATGGTGAACCGCTATGTTAGGAAGTCGGAGCATAATTTATCTATTTATTGTCATCCTTTGTGTTGAGGTCGGGATCGCGCGATGGTTAACACCTACCAACCCTTCCCCTAGGAGTATGCGTTTAGCACTTTGTTTCGATTACTAATAAAAACTTTTGCAACAAGTATGTGAGTTCTTCATGACTAATGTGAGTCCATGGTATAGATGCACTTTCACCTTCCACCATTGCTAGCCTCTCTAGTGCCGCGTAATTCTCGCCGGTGCGCAAACCCATCATATGCCTTCCTCAAAACAGCCACCATACCTACCTACTATGGCATTTTCATAGCCATTCCGAGATATATTGCCATGCAACTCCCACCGTTCCGTCTCATGACTTGTGCCGCCACTCTCATATTGCCATTGCATGACCGTAAGATAGCTAGCGAGATGTTTCAACGTCATACGCCATGATAGATCGTTGCACATCCCGGTACACTGCCGGAGGCATTTCCTATAGAGTCATCATCGTTCTAAGCTTTGAGCTGTGAGTAAATAAAAGTGTGATGATCGTCATTATTAGAGCATTGTCCCGTGTGAGTAAAAATAAAAAAAGTAGGCCAAAGAGCCCGAAAAAAAGAGGAGAAAAAAGAGAGGCCTAAGAGCCCAGATGAAAAACAAAAAAAGAAGAGAGAAAAAGAGAGAAGGAACAATGCTACTATCTTTTTCCACACTTGTGCTTCATAATAGCACCATGTTCTTCATGATTGAGAGCTTCTTGCTTTGTCACTACCATATGCTAGTGGGAATTTTCATTATATAACTTGGCTTGTATATTCCAATGATGGGCTTCCTCAAAATTGCCCTAGGTCTTCGTGAGCAAGCAAGTTGGATGCACACCCACTAGTTCTCCTTTTGAGCTTTCACATACTTATAGCTCTAGTGCATCCTTTGTATGGCAATCCCTACTCATTCACATTGATATCTATTAATGGGCATCTCCATAGCCATTTGATACGCTGAGTCAATGTGACCATCTCCTCCTTTTTGTCTCACAACCACCACCACACTCTATTCCACCTATAGTGCTATATCCATGGCTCGCGCTCATGTATTGCGTGATAGTTATAAAAAGTTTGAGAAAGTAAGAGTGCAAAAACAATTACTTGGCCAATACCAGGGTTGTGCATGATTTACATTAGTTGTGTGAGGATGATTGATCATAGCCAGACTATATGATTTTGTAGGGATAACTTTCCTTGGCCTTGTTATTTTGAAAGTTCATGATTACTATGCTAGTTTGTTTGAAGTATTATTGTTTTCATGTAAATAGAAAAATTGTTTTGAATCTTACGGATCTGAACACTCGTGTCACCTGAAAGAAGTTGCAAAGGACAACTATGCTAGGTAGCATTCCACATCAAAAATACATTCTTTATCACTTCCCTACTTGAGGACGAGCAGGAGTTAAGCTTGGGGATTCTTGATACGTCTCCAACGTATCTATAAATTTTTATGGTTTCATGCTATTATCTTGTCAAACTCTGGATGTTTTGTATGCCTCTTATATATTTTTGGGACTAACTTATTAACTCAGTGCCAAGTGCCAGTTCCTGTTTTTTCCATGTTTTTGACCCCTTTCAGAGGAGGATTTTGAACTGAGTCCAAACGGAATAAAACTTCCGAAAAGATTGTTTCCGGAACGAAAGAAGATCGGGAGACTTGTGAACCAAGGCAGGGGGTCCTCAGGGACCCCACAAGCCCTCATGGCGCAGCCAGGGGGGCCTGCACCGTCCAGGCTTGTGGGCTCCCTGGGCCACCTTTGCCCTAGGGTTTGCGCCTATATATTCCCTAAAAATCCCAAAAAAAATCACGAGATCATCGAAAGTACTTTTCGGCCGCTGCAAGCTTCTGTCTCCGCAAGATCCCATCTGGGGTACGTTATCGTGCCTTGCCGGAGGGGGGATTCGGATACGGAGGGCTGCTTCATCAACACCATGACCTCTCCGATGTTGCGTGAGTAGTTCACCATAGACCTACGGGTCCATAGCTAGTAACTAGATGGCTTCTTCTCTCTCTTGGATCTTCAATACAAAGTTCTCCATTATCTTCATGGAGATCTATCCGATGTAATCTTCTTTTGCGGTGTGTTTGTCGAGATCCAATGAATTGTGGATTATGAGCAGATTATCTATGAATCTTATTTGAGTTTCTTCTGATCTCTCTTATGCATGATTTCATATCCTTGTAATTCTCTTCGAGTTGTGGGTTCTGTCTGGCCAACTAGATCTATGATTCTTGCAATGGGAGAAGTTCTTGGTTTTAGGTTCATACCATGCGGTGACCTCACCCAGTGACAGAAGGGATAGCGAGGCACGTATCGTGTTGTTGCCATCAAGGGTAAAAAGATGGGGTTTTCATCATTGGTTTGAGATTATCCCTCTACATCATGTCATCTTGCTTAAAGCGTTACTCTGTTCGTCATGAACTCAATACACTAGATGCATGTTGGATAGTGGTCGATGTGTGGAGTAATAGTAGTAGATGCAGAAAGTATCGGTCTACTTGTGTCGAACGTGATGCCTATATGTATGATCATTGCCTTAGATATCGTCATGACTTTGCGCGGTTCTATCAATTGCTCGACAGTAATTTGTTCACCCACCGTAATATTTGCTATTTTGAGAGAAGCCTCTAGTGAACACTATGGCCCCGAGGGTCTACTCCACACCATATTTTTAGCCTTACACTTTTTACTTCGTTGCAGTTTCCGCCTTCATATCTCACTTTGCAAACAATCTTGAAGGGATTGACAACCCCTTTATAGCGTTGGGTGCAAGCTCTTTTGTGTTTGTGCAGGTACTCTAGACTTGACGATATTCTCCTACTGGATTGATACCTTGGTTCTCAAACTGAGGGAAATACTTACTGCTCCTGTGCTGCATCACCCTTTCCTCTTCAAGGGAAGAACCAACGCAAGCCCAAGAGACGACAGAAGGATCTTTGGCACCACTACCGGGGAAGAACTTTTGTTGCCATAGCAACCCTCAGCTATCTCCTTAGCCACGGCATCACGACGATCATCGAGGATCACCGCGCACAGTAGCACCGAGCAGCCGACCAGCACCGCCGGTAGACCAGCCAGGAGGATTGTGAGTAGCTCCGACCCCACTCACGCCATTAGCGCCGTACCTCGCGCTCCTGCAATCAGGAAGAGTAGGAGAATAGGAGGAAGAAGGGAGGCAGGATGCGAGGTAGAAGAGAGAGAGACCGTGGTTGCTTTTATAGCCCTGGTCCGGCGTATGGTGAGCGAGGTCCAGGAGGCCGCGCGCTTCTCGATCACGCCGGCATCCTGGAGGGAATCCGAGAGCAGTGCCGACCGGTGTTGGCCCGCGATAGGAGTGCTCTCTGCATCGGCCTCATGCACGCCGCGCACTACCGTCGTAGGGTGCTTTACGCCCTAGGAGCTAGGCGTGCGCAGTGCCTAGCAGCACTCCGAGCGGCGCAAGAACGAGAGAGAGTGAGAGCCGTTGGGTGGAGATAGAAGAAGAAGAAGGCTGCCAGTGGACCCTGGCCCCACTCGCCAGCGAGAGGAGGCCATTGTTCATCAGGGTACCCAAAGCATTTTCGGAAAAAGGAAATTTTGCTTCTTCTAAAAATGATAGGGCTACCCAGTGATCTCCGTGTATAGAGTAGACCCCGCGATAGTTGTGTATCGCTCTGGGTGTGCCAATTTTGGTACTCTTAACTCGGTTGTTTTCGACCACAAGGTTAAGACCGAGCCCAGAAGTTTTTCTAGGAGGCGTAGTAGTAATAGTTGTTGTGCTAAGCTAACCCTTGGAATCTCGAGGACGAGATTCTTCTAAGGGGGGAAGGTTTGTAACACTCCAAAAATCGGGTTATCGATTTTTGTCCTGTTATTCCTTCCTAGCTTTTCTCTCCCGGATTTTTCCTCTGGAATTTGGCAAATGACCAGGTGAACCTAGTCTATCCTCAACCTCTCCGTGCTTTTCCCATGTCCTTGTGCCAGCTTGCTCTTGTTGAGTAAACCCCAAACCCCTTTTGAAACCCTAGCTCCAAAGTATTGGAACTGGGAATCATGTCTTGTGTTTTCAAAGGAGCCATCATTTCCCTTGCTCTATTGATCCTCCAATTTCTCCCAGAGCTCATCATTCCCTCATAGACCCGAGATGTGCAAAAATATTGCCAAGTCATATGCAATCTTTCCCCTTTGGAATTAATTCCTGCTTCTGCTTGTCTGAGGAATTAAATCCAAGAAAATACCCATCCATCTCCAGTGCTCATGAAAACTTTTAGAAATATTCTTTGTGATCCTATTGAGCTCCCATAAAACATTGGCCATCATAGAATAAATGAAAATTGCATTTTCCTATTTTATGCCAATATAGCATTTTGGGGCCTTTCCAAAGGAACTACCATTTAGGTAGCTAGGAAAAATCCCAAATAATTTATGAAGCTTCTCATATCCATATATTCATCATTTCCATCAAAATACCAAGTTCCCCAATTCAAAAATTGAGCACAATATCCCTTTGCAAATTCTGTCCAGATCTTCTGTTTGCAAAGGAGGTGCTTGATTCCTTATTCCCCTTGATTTGAAATTTTGCAGAGTGGTTAATCATGTTAAATCATCTTTGTCCACCAGAATTTATCCCATTTCATCACTCCATTCTTCCCCAGCAAATTATTTAGGATTCTGTCCAGATTGGAGCATTGTGAAGGAAGTACCATTTATATTTGTGCAAATGGTATGAATCTTTGTAAGTGCCTTCATATTCCTAATTCATGGGTCTCCTCCAAATTTCAGCCATTTCCATTTAGCCATTTAACCCGAGCATCATCTTTTTCATTTCTAGTCAGTATGCCAAGTTACAAAGGAAGTGCCCCATAGACTTATTGGATTGAGCTGAGTTTTGGCCAGGGTAGTGAACTTAGTGAGTGGTCAACCTCAGCCAAGCATCATGCCAAGAGGTGCAATGTGGTGGTGACACCACAGTACAAACACCTTGTTGTTGGAGGCTATTTGACCTTGGTGTGGTCACCTTATTGCTCCCCAGGGGTTTGTGTTGTGTCATTTCACCTCAGTGCAGTATGTAGATAAGCTTAGACAAGGTTTGACAGCTTGAGAGGCAAGGCAAGGCCATGGCCACGTGGTGACCATGGGCAGAGCATGCCAATACAGAGCTCTGTGGATTGAGGTCGACGGGAGCTTGTCTCGAGCTGGTTCTAAGCTGTCCAGGGATGTCGTAGAGCTTCCCCCGGAACGTGTGAACGCTCTAGAACTCTCTCCCCCTCGTCCTCTTGCCCCTGGAGGTGTGCACCGAAGGGAATCTCGCCATGGACTCGTGAAGCTTCTTCCAATGTCGCGAGAGCTCCCTCCTGAGGGTATTTAGGGTGTGCCCGAGTCTCTGACGTTCGGCAGTAACCCCTCGCCTCCTCCCCAAGCCTCGAAGCTCCCCATTGCTCCCATGGCCGAATGATGTCGTTGTTTCCCCTCGGCCTGTGCGCCCAATCCCTCTCTCCGGCCGTCCATGGCTCCGTCCGAGCCCATCTACGGACGCGCCGTGACCCAGGGACCCCGCCCCCACCTTCACCTTCCCGTGGGAACCCTCCGGCCGCCGGAATCCGGCCGGGTCCGAGCCGTGGTAGCCACGGGTTGCCACGCCCCCAGGCCCTCCCCACTGGCCGTGGATATCACGAATGGACGCGCCGCTCGCCGGCGGGCCCTCCGGAGGCCTCCGTCTGGTCGGGGGTGGCCGGAGCAGCCCTAGCGAACGCCGGCGCCGCCGCCCTCTCTCTACCTCGCACGCACGAGCGAGAGGTAGACACGGCGAGGTGGGAGGAGAGGAGAGAGAGAAAGAGAGGTGGGCCCCAGGCGTAAGAGAGAGAGAGAGAGCCCGGGCCCAGGGGAGTAAGTGGAAGCGCATTTTCGGAGAATTCGTTTTCCCCGTTGGGAAAACGTATTCTAACGAAAGGCGCTATCTGCTTCAGCGCGAGGGACTCATTTGTAGTTATTCTTTTTACAGATTGGTCCCTAGTGCTCTAACGAGCGTATCTCCGCAACTGTAGCTCTGATTGAGGTAAAACCAGCACCCACGTCTTCGTCTCATCGAGCCCGTTTTGACAGTATCATTTTCATTATATGTTTGCACAGTAGAAATGACCGTTTCGCCCTTGCCTTTGTTTGAGCCTTCCGAGAGGGAAACCCTCTCTGGCAAATCTTTCCGGTGTGTTATTACGCCTCTTCCCGGAGTAATCGTCAAACCCCAGGCAAGCCAACCTCTTACCATGAGCTCCGGACTTGCGTGATAACTTTGCTTGCACTTTGTGTGTTTATCTGTATCACCAGTTAGCCTGCATTTGCATATAACTGTGATGACAGTAATAATAGTTCCTAGTACTACTTTTCATCCAACATACACCCTCAGATGTTGCCCGAGTACATAGTGAGGTGCTGTGTGTGACGCTGACGAACCCTTGCTCGCATATACTGGCACCATGCCTGAGTCTGTGTTGTTTCCGGTCGTCCGGGGTGGATGCCAAGTTTATATTTATTTTGTCAACAACGGTCCCGTGTTCTGTGCTGCCTTTCGGCCGTCGTGGGCAACTGTTGAATTCCTTTCCATGGAGGTGACCCTATGCTCTGAGTTGTGCTTCGGCCGTCTTAGGGAACTGCTACTTTCTTCTTATCAACATCGCCTCATGATCTGAGCTGCTTTCCAGCCGTCTTGAGTCGAAGTTGAGTTATTCCGGTAACGTCCGAGATCTGTGTTGTAAAGACCGTTCTCGTGGCTACCGATTTATTTGCTGATTTTATGCGAGGGTTCCGGAGGTCCAAGTTATAATTATAATCAGTAAAGTAATAGTTTGCTATTTATATTATACTGCTGAGATTACTGTCTATGATTACTTTGTGTTTTATCCGACAGTTTATGAATATAGTTTAACAGTAGTGGCTTAATCTAATTAATTATCGGATTGTGGTGACATCGGAGGGTCAGCTATGACATACATATTATTCGGAGATAAGATACCTAGTTGGTTGATCAGAGTCACCTGTCCGGGCCCATCCGCACAACCACCTCTTGCTGATATGGGACGACCGTGACTTGAGTTGATCGCGTGATCTCTCACCGGTACCTCCAAAGAGGGAGGATTATGCATGTGCGCTACCCTGATCAGGTAGGCGGTGATAATCCTGTGAGCCCAGTTAAGTTGAGTTGGGTACCCGTCCCCAGTTGGGACAGTTTTGTTTGGCCACGATGGTGGCAGGTGTCATGAGGACACAGGGCCACCCAGAGCGAGACTCCGAGGGAGTGGTTGCCGGTGGTACGTTGAGAGAGTCACAGGTCAGGAAAGTTTCGTTGGAGCAATGCTGGTCCACCCGAATGGGATCACGAGGTCAGTGCTCCAGAGTGTGGGTAAAGTGTGCAACCTCTGCAGAGTGTCAAAACTATTCGAATAGCCGAGTCCATGGTAATGGACAGCCCGATCAGACCTCAGTAAATGGTCAACCATATCAGTGTTCGTAATGATGGAAGAACTCATCTCGTATGAACATCAGAGGATGTTGATAACATGATGATTTAGCCAAGAGAAGGCTACATGATGAATGGTCAGATGACCGTGTGATGTGATCCGTTCAGATTGGATTACGAGTATGTCGAGGGTTGTGGTACAACCAAGAAGAGAGTAAGTTGATATTCGGTAACAGTAAGATGGTTAAGTAATTGTTGTGATCTTTGCCATGCTAGTGAGGTAGATTACATGTTTAGTCCATGTCATGTTATGCTTGATTTATATCTTTCCTGTTAATGCCATGCCATGCTTAGAATAGCTATGATATAACTATTATGCTTGCTTTTTTATGTGCTTGTTTGGATGGCATGTATTTTGTTGTCTTGCGAGTACATTCAAAGTACTCACCTGGCCTTGCACGTGGCCAGTTGCAGGAGAAGACTCGTCGTGCTAGATCGTAACCAAGCCAGTCCTGCGAGTTATGGAACCCAGCCAGGGACGTCGATGCCACTGTATCAAGACCTCTGCTACCATTTAGCTAGCCTTGGAGTCATGTAACATTGTTGTAAGCAACAGTATTGCAACACTCCATCATATTAATAAATTCATAGTTGCCTGGAATTTCTGTATCATGCTCTTGACGTGCGTCCGGTCCTATCCTGGGGACGGACGTGTGTCGGCCCTCTATCGGGGTGCCACATCAGGGACATTGGTATGGCACCAGTGCCACCGACAGCGTCATGAAAGAAACTCCGGAGGAATTGAGTTGTGACACAAGTGAAGAAGATGTTATTCGAGTCCTCCATCATGTCGCACAAAGGGGAGATCCCACAAGTAGTGTGGGCATGTTTTTGAAATAGCATCTATAGTGATTTGCTACCTTATTTTCAGGTCACACGCACACAATAGAGTAAGTGTAAACTACTTAAAAGTTGCCAAATTGAAAGGTTGCAATGATGATATTGTATGCTAGATGAATTATATGGTTGACACAGAGAAAAATCAAAGAATAGGAATACACGACCAACCTTGCCATTGATGATAGACTTGCTTCTCGCACATTCCTCCTCGGATTTTTTGGATTTTTAGCAGCAAATGATTGGACTTCCCACTGTAATATACATAAGAAAACATTTTCAACACCTAATGCACTAGAGATGACTCACCAAGGTAACCATGTTCCCCCCTAAGCAAATAATGAACAATGAATAATTTTGCATATTTGAAGAACAAAATTTGGATGGTGATAACACCAAAGCTTCGCAATTTGCATACCTAAAAGTACTCCATGTTGTTAGCTGAGAAGAACTCACCTCTGGCAGGCGGCCGGTGGGCAGAGCAGCTAGAGTAAAAGGCGCTGGCGGTCTGAGAACTTGTCTTGCGGGTGCACTTAAGTCCCACTACTTGCAAACCGGAAAAACCCGTCACAGAACTTGAGTTTCGGGCTTATCTAGGTAACAACCTCCGTTTGGACCGGCCGGCTGCCCGGTTTTCTCCGTTCGAGGTCACGAGAGGCGCATGTGTGGGGTGATTTTTGCATGAAAGACCCTGCTCCGTGTGCTAATCAGTTGGGGACGTCCCTGCCTGCCTTCATTGACCTGTTTCCCGATGCTGGAGGCTAGTGGCGGCGGCGCTACGGGTGCATCGAGCTCTTCGACCGCAAGTCTACCGGAGGTGATGGAGATGATGCGGAAGTTGAGGACAGAAGA
Organism: Hordeum vulgare subsp. vulgare; assembly: GCF_904849725.1. NCBI lineage: Eukaryota > Viridiplantae > Streptophyta > Magnoliopsida > Poales > Poaceae > Hordeum > Hordeum vulgare. The sequence goes on from NC_058518.1 coordinate 501,788,660, forward strand.
ATGCAGTCGGACGATCTACTGTTAGTTTCTCGTTCTCCTCCCCTCCCCTGAGTCCCTCCCCTCCCGTATGGTTAGCTGTCCTCCCCCTCAGCTGCCGATTTAGGCTTAATGTACCATGTTTTTCGCAATGTAGGTTCCGATTCAGTAAAGTTCAGTATAGAGATGCATCATGGTGGGTTTTTCATTGGAAAATGAATTAATTTGACATATTTGGATGAAAAAGTATCATGGTTTGATAACCTTGATAGGAACACGTTCTGCAATGATATGATTGACTATATGTTGGGTCAGTTGAATTATCCACCTGGTGATTTTGATATTGTTTTCTGGTGCCCACCTAGTAAAACAATTTCAGAAATGGTGGCAATTGGTTTTGAAGTGGATTGTTTGAAGATGGCAGAAGCTTCTATTATTTCAAAGATGCTTGTTTTGTTTGTCAAGCATGTGAAAACAACAGAGATTAAAAAACCGGAGGAGGAGGAAGATGACATTGCTTATAGGGTTGTGCCTGAATTGCCTGTAGTAATACTTAGCCCTATTATCAAGGATAAAATGAGGCCTATGAAATCAGATAGCAAGAAAGCTAGTGCAGAGAGTGGTGAAAATGAGGATATAGATAATTCTGACAAGTCATCAGATGCAGAAGAGGAATGGGAATGTGCTTCCGAGACTGATCCAACATGGTATGATAGTGATTATGCAGTGGATGAAGATGATGAGTTGTATGATAAAAATGTAGATGATGATGTGCAGGATGCATTGTTTGAGAAGGGGAAGAAAGTAGGAGCTGAGTACATACATGTTGCAGGCACAGATGATGTCACTAAAGAGGAACTGAAGCTACCAGAAGAAGATGATTTTTAGAAGATGCAGAAGAGTGACTCTGATGATGAGGAGTACCAGAATAAGAAAAAGAAAGAGAAACCCATACACAGGTTCAAAACATTTAACCCACTAGTGGAGATGGAAAATCCTCAATTCAAACTAGGTATGGTTTTTCATTCAGTGGAGTTGTTGAGAAAGGCAATAGCACATTATGCAGTCAAGAACAGAGTGCATATCAAGAAAAAAAAATAACAAACAGAGGTTTGAGGCAGTATGTATGGATGGTTGCCCTTGGAAACTTGTAGCTGTGGCAGATAACAGGACACAATCTTTCCTTGTAAAAACATTTGTTGGAGAGCATAATTGTGAGAAAGTATGGGATGTGAAAGAACTAACAACACCTTTTTTGGCCTCAAAATATGTTGAGATGTTCAGGGACAATGACAAGATGTCTTTGTCTACATTTGCAAGGAAAGTGAGGAAGAAATACAACATGGATGTAAGAAGTCATAAACTTGGGAGAGCTAGGAAAGCAGCATTGGTTATGGTCCATGGGGATGAGGTGAAGCAATACACACTTCTTCGAAAGTATGCACAGGAATTGAGAACAAGCAACCCAGGATCTTCTTTCTATCTAAACCTAGAAAATGGATTGTTTAGCACTTGTTACTTCAGTCTTGCAACATGCAAGATAGGGTGGTTAAAGGGGTGCAGGCCCATTATATGTCTTGATGGTACTTCCATAGAGACAAAATATGGTGGGCAACTATTTACTGCAGTAGGAATAGATGGGAATGATTCTATATATCCAATTGCAATGGCAGTGGTGGAGATAGACTGCTATGCATCATGGTCTTGGTTCTTGTCTAAATTAAAGCAAGATCTGAATATTATGAACACCAGCACATTCACTATTATGAGTGATAAGCAGAAGGGCCTCATCAAAGCTGTGCAGGAGCATTTTCATGACTCTGAGCATAGGTTCTGTGTCAGACACTTGTATGAAAACCTCTATGCAGTCCACAATGGAGAAACTATCAGGCAACAACTCTGGATTTGTGCAAAATCCACCACACCTACTCTATTTGAGCAGAATATGGAGAAGTTGAGGCAAGACAATGCAGAGGCATGTGCATGGTTGGAGGAAAAGCCACCAAACCAATGGTCTAGAGCATTTTTTAGTGAATTTCCTAAATGTGACATTCTTTTGAACAATACTTGTGAAGTCTTCAACAGGTATATACTAGAAGCCAGAGAGCTACCTGTGTTGTCTATGTATGAGAGAATAAGATCTCAGTTAATGCATAGACACATGTCAAAACAGAAAGAAGCTCTTCAAAAATGAACAGGGCATATTACTCCCAAAGTTAGGGACAAACTAAGGATCCGCGAGTCCGGGACGCAAGACGCGAATGAATTCCCTGAAGTTGTCGCGCTGCCACCACCTCCGACAAAGGCGGGGACTTGCACGTTGTCCTCGCTGACGCTGCCGCTCGCCACACCGCCAGCCACATCGACGGTGGCACGACTACTACCGACGGGAGAGCTAGCGCTGCTCCACATAGAAGGGACACCACCAAAGCTTGAGGTCTCACTGCCACCCACGCCGCCTCCCATCTCGTCGGCGACGATTTCGGATCTGGAAGGAAGGAACTACAAATTTCCGATTTGGGAACTACCAAACAGAGGAAGGAAAAAACTGATTTATCCAATGTAAAATGTGCAATGCGCACCTCATAGATAATCACTAGGGTCTTTCGTGCAAAAATCACCCCACACGTGCGCCTCGCATGATCTCGAACGAAGAAAACCGGGCAGCCCACCGGTCCAAACGGCGGTTGTGACCTAGATAAGCCTGAAGCTCAAGTTCTGTGACGGGTTTTTTCGGTTTGCAAGTAGTGGGACTTATGTGCACCCTCCACGCAAGTTCTCAGACCGCCAACGCCTTTTACTCGAGCGGCCACTGATGGGAGAGAAGCTCGGGCAAGAGTACAACGGCCTTGTGTACGGCTACAACCAAACAAGTTCATCTGCAATTCAGTAACAACACAACATAAGTTAAGCTACAATACATGATCGAGAAAATACACTAAATTGCTATTTTTAAAGGAGTATGAACTACTACTTTTTGTTAAACATGACTTATTTGCAAAAAGAAATATCGATTATTAGTTGAGGCGAGCACATCTGCAATATCTGAACCTAGCTAGATGACTACCTACAATAATTCTCACGCCTTTGTGTGGCTCTGGTTATGCTGTTAAATGCAACCAGACGATTAAAGGAAGAACATATAAGAGGGGTAGTTGAATAAAGTGAAACGGCCATGGGGATGGGGGTGCTTACCCAAGATAGGATCTGTTGAGGCAGAGGTCATTGTTCCAGCACCGGACTGGAGCAGGCGATGGCAAGCTCGACCATGTGCGTGTCGTGGTGGTCATCCTCGTACATGGAGGAGGCTGGCTGCTGCACCCAATCAAAGAAATAAGTGAGGGGGTTGGGAGAGAAGGAAGAAGGGGAGAGGAGAGGGCATGAATCGAGGGAAGAGGAGATCGCACCGCACCGGCATTGGAGGCAGCCGGAATCCTAGCTACGGGGAGGGGTGATACGTCTTCAACGCATCTATAATTTTTTATTGTTCCATGCTGATATATTATCATTCTAGAATAATTTTTGTGTATTTATTTACTAATTTATATTATTTTTGAGCACTAACCTATTGACCCAGTGCCCAGTGCCAGTTGCTGTTTTTTCCGTGTTTTCACTTTTCAGGTTTTCCATACCACACGAAGTCCAATTGACCTCAAACTTTTTGGTGATTTTTTTTGGACCAAAAGAAGACCAACGAACATCAAAAGAAGGTTGAAGGCCTCACGAGGGGCCCATAAGCCAACATGCTGCGACCTGGGGGAGCCCTCCCGGCTCCGTTCTTTTGCTTATAAATTCTCATCTGCCCTAAAAACACCGGAGGGAGTCCCGGAACACTTTTTATGCCATCTCAAGTCTCCGTTCCGATGGGAGGCCATCTGGAGCTTCATTTCGGCACCCTGTCGGAGGGGGGGTCGATCACGGAGGGCCTCTTCATCAACCTTGCTTACCTCACAATAATGTGTTACTAGTTCACCATAGACCTACAGGTCCATAGTCACTACCTAGATGGCAATCTCTCTTTCTCTCTTTGATCTTCAATACAATGATCATCACATCTTCGCTTTGATCCATATGATCTAATTTCTTTTGTGCGGTGCGTTTGTTGGGATCCGATGAATTGTGGGTTTATGTTCTAATTATTCATGATAAATATTTGAGTCTCCTCTGAATAATTATATGATTCTTATGTGCATGATTATGATAGCTTCATAATTCTCTCCGGTCTATTGAAATGGTTTGACCAACTAGATTGATATTTCTTCGGTGAGAGAGGTGCGATGTGGTAGGTTCAACCTGGCGAATTTCTATATCCCAGTGACAGAAGGGGACGAGATGTGTCTTTATGCTGATGCTACTAAGGATAAAACGATGGGGTTTATTCATATTGCTTGAGTTTACTTTTTCTACATCATGTCATTATTCTACATGCATTACTCTATTTTACTTTATAATCTAGATGCATGCTGGATATCGGTCGATGAGTGGAGCAATAGTAATAGGTGCAGGCAGGAGTCGGCCTATTTGCTTATGGACGTGACGCCTTTATACAATTGATCATTGCCGTGAATATCACATAACTATCCGCCCTTTTGGCAATTGCCCAACAGTAATTCGTTTACCCACGTATGCTATTTTCATGAGAGATGCCATTAGGGAAAGAAATGGCCCCGGGTCTATTCACAACATATTGATAAAACCTTCATTACTTTTCTATTATTTACTTGTTTTTATTTTATCTTGCTATCTACAATTATCTACACACCTCACTTAATTGTGAATAACAAGACAAGAGGATTGACAGCCCTCTTGCCCGTGTTGGGTGCAAGTTGTTTGTTCTTTTGTGTGTAGCTGTTGAAGACGGTTGTGGTTGATATTCCTATTGGTTCGATAAATCTTGGTTACATAACTGAGGAGAAATAGTTACCCACATTGTGCTCTGATAACCCGTTCTGCTTCACGGAAAACCCAACGCAGATCACAAGGATTAGGAAGTATTTCTCGCACCGTTGTCGGGAAATATCATCACCAACTACCAAGTAACTCCACACAAAATTTCGTTCACTTTTTCCTCTTTTTATTTTCTGGTATATTTAGCTTGTATCATAAAAAATAAAAATAAAAAAATATTTACCTTTGATTGTCACTAGTTCGCATCTTTGCTCTCTAATTTACTTGCCTAGCAATGCTATCTTTATCTTTGTCACACCAAAACAGAAAGTAAAATGCAAAAATTAAGGTAAATGGATCCTCATCCACTAGCTAATCTTTTCAAAGACCCGTTTATGTTGAAACATATGCTAGTGAGAGTACACTAGATTATCTTTAATTTTGAGGTCTTTCTTGAAAATCATGAATTTAAAATTTGTGAAATTTGTAAAGTGATTCATGATAGTTCCTTGAATGAAAAGCATGATTGCTATACTGTTGAATTTGAATATGATCCTACATGTAATCATTATGACAGAGGAAAATATGCTTATAGAAAATTTCATGTTACTCATTTACCTCTCTTGATTTTCAAATTGTTAATGCTTCATTCTTCCTACTTGCTTATGTCACACACTTCTTCTCTTGATAAATTGTTTGTTTATAAAATACATATGCATAGGAAGTATGCTAGACTTAAATTTTCTTGTTGCATATTTTATGATGCTCTCTTTGCGATTTAATTCTTTTCTTTTATGGGTGCATCATTGAAATTTCAAGCCTATCTTAATGGCTATAAAGAAAGAGCTTGTTGGAAGACAACACAATAGTTATAATTTATTTCTATTAGTTTTTGATAACATGATTATTGCTTCTGTAATGATTGTGTTTTTATGTTTAATTAGTGTTTGTGCCAAGTAAAACATTTGGGATGATTTGCATGATAAGTTGAATTGATACAGTGCAAAAACAAAAACTTTGACGTCCGGTGCAAAATTTCTTTGATTTTATTGGAACATATTTTAATATGAATTCTTTAAACAATATTTCTATACAAATTCCTCAGGACTTCCTTATATTTCATAATTTTTGGAGTTACATAAGTATAGGTTCATTATAGATTACTACAGACTGTTCTGTTTTAGTCAGATTCTATTTTGTAGTTTGCTTGATTTCATAATGCTATGGATTGTATCTATAAGCCATGAAGGAGTTAATATACAGTACTCTATGCTAAAATAAAATAAGAATCGCCTTGTAACAGCACCTGTGAGTATTTGATATGTTGCTTATACTAACGGATCTCACAAAGTTTTGTTGAGTTTTATGTGATTGAGGTTTTCAAGTTTTGGATATTGTCCCGGTGGACAAAGGATTGAGGACCAGGAAAATTCTAAGTTGGGGATGCCCAAGGCACCCCAAGGTAATATTCTAGGAATACTCAAGCGTCTAAGCTCGAGGATGCCGCCGAAGGAATCCCCTCTTTTTGTCTCAATCCATTGCTATGTTACTTGGAGCTATGTTTTTATTCATCACACGATATGAGTTTTGCTTGGAGCGTCATTTTCTTTTGTTTTCTTTTACTTTCAGTTTACCACAATTATTGTTTGTTGGACACACCTATTTGAGAGAGATACCACATCATCACAATTTGTTATGACACTCTATGTGCTTCACTTATATATTTTGAGCTCAACAGTTGCTCTAGTACTTCACTTATATCCTTTTGAGCACGGTGGTGTGTAGATTTTATAGAAATATTATGCTCTCATTATTCACTTATATTTGTTTGAGAACTGGACAAATAGTGACGGTAATTCTCATGGGTCATAAGACTAGATTAAAAATAATAGGTATTCAATGAGTGATAATAAAAATCATCATGTAGCACATATAGAGAAATTGTGGGTTAATGATATTGATGTGGTGATATGAAAAAGGTGTGAATGCATTATTATTAATTCATATAGGTGTCGATATTAAGAGATGTTAAACTTCTTGTTCATCTAAAAAATTAAAAAGGCGTGGTGGTGATGTATGAGCATTTCTATTCCTCGTTGAAATCCTAGTGTTGTTTTGAGTCGGAGTTGCGCGATGGTTAATTCCTACCAACCCTCTCACTCGAGGTATGCGAGTAGTACTTTGATTTGTGATAAAACTTTGCAATAAGTATATGAGTTCTTTATGACTAATGTGACACCATGGACATACACACTCTCACCTACTCTTATTTGCTAGCCACTTCGTTACCGTGCATCACCCGTTCTCACCTTGAGGATCGGTGCAACTTTCGTCGGTGCATTCAAACCCCGTGAAAGGAAATGCTCTATTGCACATAATACTTTTTATATCCTAATCAAAACAACCACCATACCTACCTATCATGGTATTTTCTATAGTCATTCCGAGATATACTGCCATGCAAATGTCATCGTCACTTCACATGACTAGTTCGTTCATCATCATAATGCTTTGCATGATCATATAGAGGTGACATAGTATTTGTGGCAAAGACATTCATCATATTTTTGATACATGTCATGCTAGATCTTTGCACACCCTAGTACACTTCTAGAGTCACTCATTTAGAGTCATATCGTCTTATAAGTTTTCATATTGAGTTATAAGTAAATAAGAGTGTGATGGTCATCATTATTAGAGCATTCGAGTGAGGAAATAAAAATGGGGGAGGCCAAATGAGTCCACCATAAAAAAATGAGAGAAAAAGAGAGAAGGAACTTTGCTAGTATCCTTTACCACAATTGTGCCTCAAAGTGGCACCTTGTTCTTCATATAGAGAGGCTCATGTTATATCATTCATATGCTAATGGGAATCACTTTTTCATAAACTTGGCTTGTATATTCCGATGACGGGCTTCTCAAATGCCCGAGGTCTTCATGAGCAAGCAAGTTGGATGCACACCCACTTAGCTTCAGTGGAGCTTTCATACACTTATAGCTCTTGTGCACCATTTGCATGGCAATCCCTACTCCTCACATCGATATCTACCGATGGACATCTCCATAGCTCGTTGGTATGCCTAGTTGATTTGACACTATCTTCTCCACTTTTACCCCTTTGAAACCTACCATCATACTTTATTCCACCTTTATGCTATGTGCAATGATTCACCCTCATGTATTGCATGAAGAATAAAATGTTGATGCATATTAATAAAGTACGATCGACTTGCCTGACTTGGACACCGTGGTGCTTGACATTTGTATTAATGTGGTGAAGATGGAGGCATGACTTGCTAATATAATAAAGATGAATGAGGGGTAAAACAATCTTAGAGGATCGTATACGTTGAAAAAATAAGGATTTGCTACTTATATGTACCTATAAGTATTGTTTTGTTAATATGTGTTAATTCATCATTTCTCAATGCGCATACATGCATAAGGTTGCACGATGGATGGCATGTCACATCAAAAATTCTGTTTTTATCATTTTACCTACTTGAGGACGAGCATGAATTAAGCTTGGAGATGCTTGATACGTCTCCAACATATCTATAATTTTTTATTGTTCCATGCTGATATATTATCATTCTAGAATATTTTTGGGGTATTTATTTACCAATTTAAATTATTTTTGAGGACTAACCTATTGACCGGGTGCCCAGTGCCAGTTAAAGTTTTTTGCGTGTTTTTCACTTTTCAGATTTCCATACCAAACGTAGTCCAACTGCCCTGAAACTTTTTGGTGATTTTTTCTGGAGCAAAGAAGAACTACGAGCATTGGAAGAAGGTTGGAGGCCTCATGAGGAGCCCACAAGCCAACAGGGCACGACCTGGGAGGGGGGGCTGATGGCTTGCGCCTCCCTTGTGGCCCTCCCGACTCTGTTCTTTGTCTTATAAATTCTCATGTACCTAAAAGCAATGGAGGGAGTCCCGAAACACTTTTTATACCGCCGCGAGTCTCTGTTCCGATGAGAGGCCATCTAGAGCTCTGTTCCGGCACCTTGCCGGAGGGGGGTCGATCACGAAGGGCCTCTTCATCAACCTTGCTGCCCTCACGATGATGTGCGAGTAGGTCACCACAGACCTACGGGTCCATAGTCACTACCTAGATGGCAATCTCTCTCTTTCTTTGATTTTCAATGCAATGATCATCGCATCTTTGCTTTGACCCATATGATGTAATTCCATTTGTACGGTGCGTTTGTTGGGATCTGATCAATTGTGGGTTTATGTTCAGATTATTCATGATAAATATTTGAGTCTCCTCTGAATACTTATATGATTCTTATTTGCATGATTATGAAACCTTCGTAATTCTCTCTGATCTGTTGAAATAGTTTGGCCAACTAGATCGATATTTCTTCGATGAGAGAGGTGCGGTGTGGTAGGTTCAACCTTGCGAATTTCTATATCCGAGTGACAGAAGTGGACAAGACGCTTTGTGTTACTGCTACTAAGGATAAAACAATGGGGTTTATTCATATTGCTTGAGTTTACTTTGTCTACATCATGTCATTGTTCCCCATGCATTACTGTGTTTTACTTAATACTCTAGATGCATGCTGGATAGCAGTCGATGGGTGGAGTAATAGTAATAGGTGCAGGCAGGAGTCAGCCTATTTGTTTATGGACGTGATGCCTATATACACAGTATCATTGCCGTGCATGTCGCATAACTATCCGCCTTTTTGGCAATTGTCCAACAGTAATTTGTTTATCCACCGTATGTTATTTTTCATGAGAGATGCCATTAGGGAAAGCAATGGCCCCTGGGTCTATTCACAACATACCGATAAAACCTTCATTACCTTACTGTTATTTACTTGTTTTTATTTTATCTTGTTATCTACAATTATCTATACACCTCACTTGTTTGCAAATAACAAGACAAGAGGATTGACAACCCTCTTGTCCGTGTTGGGCGCAAGTTGTTTGTTCTTTTGTGTGCAGCCGCTGAAGAAGGTTGTGGATGATATTCCTATTGGTTCGATAAACCTTGGTTTCGTAACTGAGAAAAATAGTTATCCACGTTGTCCTGCGATAACCCGTTCCTCTTCATGGAAAATCCAACGCAGATCACAAGTATCAAGGGGTCGCGCGCGAACGCTTAGGGAATGAATCACTGTCGTGAGGAGAGCTCGTGGGTGTGTTGCGCTCCGGCAAGGGCCGTCGGAAGTAGCCAGAATCGCCCGGTGTTGGTAGCGGTGGCGTGGTTTCGCGGGAGGCACGGGAGAAAATGAGAGAGCGATGGAGATTGGAGAGGTTGTTCGCTGGTCTCGGTAGGCTGTCTCGCTAGGCTGGGTTAGTTGTAGCGCATTTCTTGGCCCGCGCTACGACTATGATTCTATTGCTAGCCCAGCCTAGCAAACCCTCGCTACTACTATGACTTTTCCGTGAGGCACGATTGGTGATATTTACTAGTAGCATATTTTTTTGAGCCATGCGTTACGAGTAATATTTACTAGTACCGCGGACCAACATAGCGATCTATTACTAAGTAGCAGTAGCGCGGATCATTATAGCACCCAACTAGTAAGCGGTTACCTATAAGCTTTTCACCCGTACTGATACTTCAAAGACTTCCAGTCTCCGGCGAACCTGTCTCTAGATCTGAGGTCAGGCTGGCTTCAAGGGGGCAGCGGCGATGGAGGGAAGCACACCTTCAGCTCACTCGTGTTGTGGACTTGTGGTTGGGGGATTCCCAGGGACTAGATTAGAATTTTATTTTTCTGTACAGTGCCTTGTATGACTGCTGATCTTTAACATAGTTTTGGGGTGCTTTCCGCAAAAAAAGTACTAACTCGTTCATTCATTTCATACAGGAAAACCATTATAAGCCGCGTATGTTTCATACACGGCAAAGAACATCGTAACACGGCAAAGTATTCGCAGTCCCAAAAGAGAAAGAAAATGAATGATTTTTTTACTCTGAAAGAAAAGGAATGTTGTCAACGCCTTGTCTTCGGAAGAAAACCAATGTTGTCCATATACCATACACAAGGAGCCGTACGTTCTTGGAAAAGGTTCAAATTCAGATGGAGGCGCGCGGGGGTCTGGAATTGGATACGCGCCGAATCGATTCTGGCTTAATTTTAACCCCTTATCAATGTCACCGCGCTGGGATAACCTGCAGACAGCCAATATTTCCAAAGCAGACAGTCACTGCGTACGCCCGGAATGGAAAGAGAGTAATTTGGATTCTCGTCTGCCCTTGAGACCACGCGGTTACGACCGCGCTGACGAACCCAATGACCAAAGTGAGGCCATTATAACCTGCGGATTCGGATGAGTGTCGTCCGCGCTCGTCTCTCGTCTCCTCCGTCGCCGGTCCAGAGAGAGGAGAGGGAAGGCGGCCGGTATTAGGGATTCGTCTTACTGCAGCCCGGCCGCCGCGCTCTGGTAAGCAAGCAGCCGTGATTTCTCCGTGTAGTTGTGCGGTGCCGTTGTCTATCCCCTGTGCGTATACGTAGTCATCTTGGTGCGCGCGGGCGACGGGCCGGGGTTTTAGATTGGAACCTGGGAATCGCCGTTCGTCTTCCTCTGCTAGGGTATACTATATAGGAACCTGGGAACCTTTTCTAGCGTTTCCATTCGTGCTCGTTTCTGGGGCGTTGTTGATTGAACGGGGGGGCTTCGACGGAGCGTGGGATCCCTATTCGTCTCCTTCCTCCCGTCTGCAGTTGGAGGGCGTTTTTCTTCTTTCTTTACGTTTTGGAGCTGGGGCCGGACTCGTGCGGATTCGAACGAGATCCCAGGGCTGGTTGATCTGGGGGTTTCTCCCTCACCCGCGCGCGTTCCATTTGCTGGTTTGCCGTAGGAGAGCCATTAGAGCGATAAAGCTGTCTCCGTCTCCAGTTTCCACCAAGAAGAAGAGCGAAACATTTTTCCTCTGCCGACCTAGCAGGCCTTGGTTTCTTTTTTAGCATTGTACGATGATTTTAATTGATTGGTGTTTGGTGTTGGGCTACTTCAGGCTGGGCAGGAAGCCACTCTTAATACTTGAAGCAGCAAACCATGCGTGGTGAATGGTGATCGCTTGCAGGTTCAACCCCAGGTTTTGATACACATACGGACAGTGCAGAAATTACCTTACGGTATCACATGCCAATTTTGGTTGGAAATCAGAGGGACGGCCTATACACCAGGGGGAGGTTATTGGTAGTAAGCGATCTGTATAGGTTTCAGTCCATAGATTTAATCTGTAAATTTAGTAGGAGTATTTTTTTGTAGTTCAACCCTAGGTAAATGGAATACCTTTGAGAAGAAGATCTAACATAGTTAGTTAGGACAATAAACTGGAGCCACAACGATAACAAAATAACTCTTGTCTTCGCAGCATTCTATCAAATACAATTATAGGTATTTTCAAAAACGTAATTCAAAGTTTTAATTGGATGGCTGATATATAATTACGCCAGCTTTATTCATATATGTACATTTTTTTGTATCCTACTACGGTTATTTTTGTTCTTATAGGCTGATTGTAGTTGCTATTAGGTTCATTATACATTTGATGAAAGAAATTTGTTTTCATCCTAATACAAAAAATTAGGTTCGTTATCCACCACCCCGTACAAGCACAATTTAGCTCGTTGGGTACTAAAAACAATTTAGCTTGATATCATGTCTGATCGCCCCCTGCCTGCGACTAACACTAGATCTTTCGGTGTGCCCTGAACTGGTACGTCCTATGACCATCCCCACACAACCACGTTCCGAAGCAAGTCACGAAAGTGGGAACGGCATATCGGCCATAGGGGACCTTGATGAGGCGATTTCAAAGAATGCTTCTATATAATTCCCTTTCTTTAGAAACCTCTGTCAGAGATATTCAAATATTTTTAATGGGTCCATATTCTGATTTCTCCCCGGGCCCTGAAAATCCCAGTGTCGGGCATGTATTATCGTGCCTTCATGGTAAAGTCCGCTTTCTTTTTCCTTTTTTGCGGGTAAGTCCGTTGTAAGCAATGCATGCTGTTGTGCCATCTAGATCTTTGCTCATGTGGTTGTGTAAACTGCCCGGGCGGTGTCCAAATTGGTTCACGTATTTACCTATCTCTGCTGGTTCAGGTATTTCATCTATGTAAAGTTGAAAAATGATTGATTTTACCATTTTGAGTGTGATGTTATGCTCACATGAACTATATTAGTATACAGTACAAAACTACCATAGTGTGAACGAGTGTGATTGATGAAGACTACCATAGTGTCGCTATGTTTGTAATCAGCTATCCTTTAATCATTTTCAGAAGCATATATGGCGAACCAGGTACCTTATGAGGTTATGGAGATCATGGAAGACGCTGATGCTGTAGGTGAAGACTGTTGGGATTTGCTTGAGGTACGTGTTGCTATATACTCTAGTATTTCTTTGGTTGTGGTATTGGTGAAATAAACATCGATTGGTATATATATCTTCTGTTATTGAAATTTATATGTTGTACCCTCTGATAATGTGTCTTGATTTTAAGGTCTTATTCTCCTTTTTCCATAGTTTTTAGGGTTTTGATTGGCATAGGTTATTCGTTCTTTTGCTTTTCAAGTTTGCCCATGTAAACTTTTGTGCTATATTAGACTTCTTGTAATACAAAACAACAATTGTTTTGACACGTGTACGTGAAATTTTTGTACATGCGATAGGTGCTCACTATACTCTAAAGTATTGATTAAAAACATATGTTCTGGTAAATGCTTCATAAGCATTTCAATCATTGAAGCATGTGTAGTTCTATAATGTACAACACATGACATACAAGAACACCCATTTATACCGAATGAAAAGAGTAACATTACTGTTTATTGTTGTTGGCATGCCCATTACATTTGAGTTTATGCCACGCAGTACCAACATAGGTATTTAATGTAAAGACTGTACAAAATTCCTATCATTACTGTATCAATTTTGGTATTAATTAAGTAGTCATTAGCCTTTAGCAAGATGGTGATTTCTAGGTTTGCTCGCTCAAATAATATTGCACCAGCATCATAATTATACCTTAATAAGCTTTTTGTTAACAAATGTTTGCTAAGCTTATCCTCGAAGCAAAATAATCAAAACCTTGAAAACGTCTTTGTCCTGCATGCAACAATTAGGCTGACACCAACTAATACCGGTTAGAGTTTCTTGTGAAGTTAGAGGCTTATACCTTAAAGGGCCATCAATTGGTATTATTTATTTAGATATTCTGGAGGAACTTTTGATGCTTTGGTATGCTAATTTCGAGAAATATTTACAGGATTTAACTCCAGCGACCACTTCCTCACCACATTTTCAGGCCAGTTCTGAGTTTAATGTAGAAGATTATGTCAATGAAGGTAAAAAGGGTTGAGTTGCCACTTCCTGCACCATGAATTAATGATATCATGAGTGATATTGTCGCATTAGCAGAATGAAATCATGAAAATAAATTTCAAAAGAACGCTCATGAACTATATCATGAAAGTGATCCTTTTGACGTATCTGTTGCTATGTTACACAATGCAAAAATATTAAGGTCCTCAGTTTTAAAAATTATGTTTTCCTTGATCCATGAGGGGCCTGTTTCTGTGGTCTAAATCCGGGGGCATGCTAACTTTTTCTTATAATAACTTATTAAAAATTTCCCTCGTGAGGCAAGCTGATGTTTCCGAGTAAGCCTTTAACTAACTCTGGAAAAACTCAAATTTATTTATATACCTACATATGTATTAACTGTGAATTTAATGAATTTCTATTTGTTTATTAAACTTTGCTCTGCCTTTCAACATCATTAAGGAGAGATGTTTATGGGCCATGAGTGTCTCTTACTTCCGTTAGAAAGGTAGACATGGCCAATAAATTTGACCACAAAATCATCTAAACATATATATGCCATGCTTGATGTGGTTGATTTGTCTAATGGTCAAACTTGTCTACGGAAAAATAACTAACCGGTAAAGTGGTACTTGATGCACTTCATGGTAATTTAATATTAAGCAAACTGATCGGGCAAAACTCCGGTACTTGTTATATACTCCCTCTGTCCCAAAATTCTTGTCTTAGATTTGTTTAGATATGAATGCATCGATCTAGTCACGTTTTAGTATTTTGATACATCCATTTCAAGACAAACCTAAGACAAGAATTTTGGGACGGAGGGAGTACTTGTGAACTCACCATTTTGTTATGGTTTCCCTTGTTTTTTTGCAGGTGGAGATGGAATTCTAGCAGCACCTTCCTTTTTTTCTAATGGAGATGGAATTTTAGCAGCACCAAATCGTACTATCGTCAATAGTAATGAAATAACTCAAGACTCGGGTCAGAGTTGCAGCCTGCTGTCCAGCTTTCCAACAGAGGATTCTCCTCTTTATATGCTTGATAGTTCAGATGGGGTTCTAAGTAATAGCTATGCTATGGATGACTTGACAACCATGAGTGGCAGTTACGGAGTACTCCCTTCCAGTCATGAAAATGTAAGGGCCAGCAGTATTGCCTTTGCTGGTACAACTGAAGACTTGTGCTTTGATAATAACCAGCAGTCTCAATTCCTTGGTCAGCCTTCAACTCACTCTTCGCCTGAAATAATTGATCTTACTGAGATGGGTGGCATGGATGAAACTGATGGGGTACCAATGGAAGCACTTACACCTGAATTAGTTGATGACGTACTAATGTCACCGCTTAGGAAGAATGTCACTCTTGCACTTGATCTTGATGGTAAGTTGCTAAATGCTTTTTCTCTCCTGTAGGTTTATTTTCTTGCAATTAAAACTATTGACATGCTCATTTTCTGTTGCATAGGCACCCTTATCCATTCAGCAAGGTGCGACCATGGCGCAGACTTTTCATTCCCTATGCGCCGTGGAGAACAAGAGTACACTGTCTATGTGAAGAAGAGACCACATTTGGACGCCTTTCTTGAAGAGGCTGCTCATATGTTTGAGCTTGTTGTCTTCACGGCTAGCATAAGTTCTTATGCAAACCAACTGATTAATGCACTGGATCCCGAGAACAAACTGATATCGCGGCGTTTTTTCCGGGAGTCATGCGTCTCGGTAGATGGAAGCTATCAGAAGGATCTGACCATTATTGAAGCTGATCTTGCAAAGGTTGCGATAGTTGACAATACCCCAGAGGTAACTTACTCTGAAATCTAAGTCCAGAGGTCATTATTAATAGTTACGATTATAGTGTTATTGACTACCATATTATTGAAATGGATTTGGAAACTTATAATTTATGATTTTGAGAAATTGCCATGACCGATCGATGACTGAAACACTTCTTTTCACACGTGTCGCAGGTTTTCCAACAACAGGTGAATAATGGGATACCCATAAAGAGCTGGTCAAGTGACACGTCTGACATCTCACTGCTTGAGCTGATCCCCTTCTTGGAAACAATTGCTGACGCGGATGATGTCCGACCGATCATTGCAAATAAATTTGCCAACTAAAGATTTGATATACATAGGTTGCAAACATTTGATACCTCTAGTTATTTATTTTTCTCTACAAAGAATCTTTCCATAGTGGAACAAAATGTTTGGTACAATAACTGGACACCTATGTAGTTGCTTTGTTTCGACTTTGATTCCCTAGACTTCGAGGATTTTTGTGCGGGAGAACCAAATTTTCTGAACTGTAATTTGGTATATCTTACCATTTTTTATGTGCAAATATGATGCATAAAATGCCATTGTTTTACAGAGGAAGTTATAGGGTATGAAAGAATATCCATAGGCTTTTTGCCCCATGAACAAACTCATACATGATCCTAATTTATTTGTAACTTCTATCAGTTTCGTCTCATATATATATATATATATATATATATATATATATATATATATATATATATATATGAAATTACGAATAAGAAAGGCAATTTGATTTAAGCAATTATGCATGTGTTTGATTTTTGTATATTTGTAAGATTTGACATGTTCATGTCTTGTATTAGCTAGCCATTTTCCATTATCAACATCCAAGGATTGTTTTTTGCCGACGAAAGAGAATTCATACATTACGTGTATCACCATGCATAAGCATGCTTGATAGTGTGTGGAAAATGCTTGTTTGGAACCAAGGAGAGTAGGCATCCATCACTTGATGGATTGGTACGTAGTTCAAGACCGCTAGAAGAGAAATAAACATTTTTTTTAGAGAAGGAGGATGACCCCCGGCCTCTGCATCTGGGAGATGCATGCAGCCATAGAAGAGAAATAAACATAAATAGAGAAAATTGGTTATTTAGTCAGAAGTTGACTGGTCTTGAATCATACACCAAAAGTTCCTTGTCAATTGGTATATACTACAATTGCGTCCCGGCCCGTCACCAGCCGACGGCTCGGCGGCCAAAAGAGTTGGATCTCATGCTTAAGCTCATGCGGTCCTTGCGGCTGACCCAAACCCAACATCTGGAGCAGGTCGTTGTACTTGTATACAACCCCTGCCTTCTGCCAGCAAGGCCGTACGCTTCCTACAGGAGTACCACATAGCTAGATCATCTGGCGCGGAGGTATCTGTTCCGCATGCAATAAGGATTGGAGCAAGGCTGAAGCGGGGAGGATTGCCTTGGAGCACATGTCTCAGATGGTAGGGCAGGGCGATCAGCACTGGCTGGAACCTGTGATGACCGATCGATTCTTGTACTCACATACTCGGGGGTGGGAATGAGAAGCTGGCCCGGAGAGTGATAGCTGGCAGTGCCCCCTATCTTGTTCCGTACTCTGATCCTGGCAAAGGTGCTACCGTGTTGAACATCGATCGATCGGCCGGAGCCAACTCGTGCACGGATGGACGGCTTCCATGCATTGTCCAAGACAAGCTCATCAACACATCAGGGAGGGCCTACACGATGGAGGAGCTGGTGCAGCATCAGAGGTGGAGGTTGCCGGGTCTTGGCCCGGCCCTTTGGCAGCAGCAGATTTTTTCCCTCCCCGCCCTATCTACCATATTGAAGCATCTGGTTGACCCAAGGTCTTATCAGTTGCTAGTCTGCTTATTCGGTACATCTATTGTACGTATGTAATACAGCAGTATTACCGATTGATGATGACCACACAGCACGATGAGCATGAAACAGTGTGACAGGAAAACCTTGTTCACCAAACAATGGTATCACTTGGTATTCTGCTTACTCCGTTTCTGTATGTACCCAGCAAAAGGACCTTGCATGGTAGCATGGGCCCAAAAGTTCCTTGTCAATTGGTTATTTATGCCGACGAGGCAGCGTAGCGGCGGTGCATGCATAGGTCGGTGCATCCACGGGAACGGCCTCGGGCGATAGCAAGGAACGTGAGTCGCGACGACTACAACCCGAAGGGGTGGTGTAACGGCGGCTCGCAGGTCACGGGAACAGCATGTCACGGCACTATGGCCCAAAGTGGCAACCTAGCGACAACACGCTAGTTGGTGCAGCCGCCGGGAGAAGAACAGGGCGGCGGCGCTGCGGCCCTCGGGGCGACCTGATGCTCGATCGGCTGAGGGGCGTGCTGTACTCGGAACAATCTTTAAGGGGCTTGTGTAGGCCTTTGCAACCGACGGGCTAGATCGGTCACACGACATAGATGTGACGGATCGCATAAGGGCGGGTGATCAATCCGATCGTGCGCGAGGTCGAGAACTTCGCATGGTGGAGGCATACGAGATGAAGCCGGCGACGACGACGAAGGACATAGTCGGCAGCCGGCCCGACGCGGGCGACGAGGGAGGTGGCCGAGCCGGTAAGGCCTACCGCCGACAGCCGACAAGCCAGCAAGCACGGGGCGACCGAAGCCGGGGAGCCCGACAGCCAGCGATGAGGCCGACGAGGAGATGGTTGGGCGGTTGTACACGCACAGTGGAGGCGGGTGGTGATGGAACAATCCCGATCGGAGAAGAGAGGCAGCAACGGGTGAGCAGACGCGCGGTCGATGATCGTGAGGGGTTGTCGCATCGGGCAAAGCCGCCGGGTTGGGGTAGAGGCCCGGTCGCGCCGATGCCGGAGTAGAGGAGCAGTGGTCAACGACGACGGCGGGCGACGGAAACCTATCTTGGATCGAAAAAACAAAAACGGAAACACCGATCAAATTGACCGGCGGAAGAAAGGAAACCCAGATCAACAGATCGGGAAAAAGACTATCTCGGGCAGTCGGTCAACATGACGAGCGGGCGAACCCTAGGTACGGGCGGTGCGATCCCCGGTGGCGTTCATGGAGGCCGATCGCCACGGGGCGGCGCGCGGGACGACGGCTAGGTCTAGCAAAAAGTATAGAATCAATGGCGAAATTGGGCCTGGGGCAATTCGGGTTGTAGCCCCGAGCATGGTCCAACTAGTTCATATACCTATACTAGCAAAGGAATCTCCTATTCACCGCATTTTGTGGTGAATTGGCTAGGTTTCACATAGAGCAGCCTTGTCTGGGCCGGCCCACACAAGAGAATGAAATGTGGTGTAAAACAATAAAGAAAAATGCGGCGCATAAGGCAGGTTTCGAACTCACGATCCATATCTTGTAGGGAGTGGAACCTAACAACCGTAGCTGGTTAACATTCGTGATTCATATGCAGCGCGTAATCTTTAGAACTAACTATATCTGCAGTTTGTATTACTTTCCTTTATTCAAACATTTCTTGAAAATTCTTACTACTTTAAAAAAACCACGAACAAGTTTTGGAAGAATTGTAATGAAAATTTGAAAATCATGAAATATCTCATTTTCAAAAAGTTTGGAAGAATTGTAACGAACATTTTTGGATTTGTGAAAAAATGAAACATCTCATTTAAATTGCAAGCAAATTAAGATATTGTGAAATATATGATTTTTTTGTAACTTTATAAACAAATTCTGAAGACAATAACATTATTTGAAAAGAGTTTTTTTTTAAACGTGAACATTTACATGTTTGTGAACAAATAATTTAATACTCGAACATTTTGTGGCAACATGAACAGTTTATTAAATCTCAAAACAGTATATTAAAAAAATAGGAAAAAATTATGACAGTTATTAAAACCGCGAACAAATTATCAAATTCTGAACATTTTTCGAATTGGGAACAAATTTTGTAACCGCTAACATTTTTCAAATTGCAGACAAATTTTGAAACATGAACAAACTTTAAATTCGTGAATAACATTATAAAATTATGAACATTTTTTTAGTTGTGAACAAATTTTGAAACTGTAAACATTTGTCGAATTGTGAATACGTTTTGAAACAAGAACAAATTTCAAATTGTGAACAAATTTTTCAACCTTTAACATTTTTTGAATTGTGAACAAATTTTGAAACATTAATACATTTCAAATTCATGAACAAAATTATAAAATTCTGAACATTTTTTGAGTTGTGAATAAATTTCGAAACCTGAAATATTTTTCAAATTGTGGACAAATTTTGAATCAGGAAGGAATTTCAAATTCTTGAACAATATTATAAAATTATGACCCTTTTTTGAATTGTGAAAAAAATTGGAAACCATGAACAAATTTCAAATTGCTGAATAAAATTATAAAATTGTGAATTGTTTTTCTATTGTGAACAAATTTTGAAACTACAAACAATTTTTAAAATTGCGATTTCTTTGTAACATGAATGAATTTCAAATTGACGAACTAAATTATGTAATTATGAATATTTTTTGAACAAATTTTGAAACTGCAAACATGCAAACATGTTTTCAAATTGTGAACTAATTTTGAACAAATTTTGAAACTGCAAACATGTTTTCAAATTCTGAACTAATTTTGAAATATGAAAAAAAATCAAATTATTGAAAAAAAATTATAAAACTATGAACATTTGTTGAATTATGAACAAAATATGAAACCACGAACATGTTTTCAAATTGTGAACAAATTTTGAAACATGAACCAATTTAAATTAGTGAACAAAAATATATGTGAACATTTTTCAAATTGTACACAAATTTGGGAACCATGAACATTTTTCAAATTATGAAAACAAATCATATTAGTTAACAAAATTATAAAATTGTGATAATTTTTTGAATGGTGAGCAAATTTTGAAACCACGAACGTTTTTCATATTTTGAATAAATTTTGAAACATGAACGACTTTCAAATTAATGAACAAAATTATAAAATGATGACCATTTTTTTGAATTATGACCAAATTTGAAACCACAAACATGTTTTCAATTTCTGAACAAATTTTGGAACATGAACGAATTTCAAACTTAAAACATTCTTTTTAAAGCGAGAACATTTTGTGAATTTCCAAAACATTTCTCAAACATGAACTTAGTTATAAAAAATAACCTTAGAAAAATAAGAAAAAAAAGAAATAGAAAAAACAAAAAAAAACAAGAAAACCGGTTCAGGGAACAAGGTTCCCAAAACCGGTGGGAATCGAAACTGGGCCGACCCAAGTCTTCTCCACGGGTGTGCGGAGCCACCTCACAAAATTTTGGAATGCACAGAACATTAGCCCTAGGCTTCACGTAGATGTACAAAGAGCTTCAGCCCATTAGCCCAACTCAAATGGATGGATCAAAACAGAAAAACAATCCCGCCGCCAGAAAATCGATCGATCAGAACATGTTGACGCTTCCATCTGTCGCTCGTTCTCTAAGAGAGAAAAAAGCCCTCTCTTGGTCGTCAACAGAGAAACCCTCGTCTCTCTCAAACGGAGGGCACATGCGTTACGCGGCTATACAGCCGCCGTCGTCATTCGTCAAGTCATGATTCCCCGCCGTGGCGGCTCTCCTTGCCTTCTGATCTTCTGGAACTATTGCTAAATTACAGTGCCCGAACAATCTGCTGCATAGGTATAGTAATCTGTAACTCTGTATCATCGAATTCTTTTCCCTAGTTTCTTTATATCAGGCAAACTCAGTGAATTGGTGGTGTTAAATTATATTGCTTGGCCAGTTTATTTCATTATCACCGAGAGATTAGAAATTCAAGATGAAGAGGACTCTCCAATTGAATGTTTTTTTTCACACAACATTCTTTCAGCCTCCATCCAAATGGAAGCGTTCCTACACCTCGAGAGGAGCCGCGGTGTTTATTTATATTGGGCAAAACCCTTGCCTTGGTTTACAAGAAAGGAATACAGATAGAATTCGGTTTAAGAAAGAGATAGAGATAGATTGAGATTGCAACAATAAGATATCTCTAAGTCTAACACCCTCCCTTAATCTCAACTATCCTATATTAAGATTCCTCTTGAATTCCTCGAATGGTTTAACTGGCAAGGCTTTAGTGAACCCATCTGCAACTTGATCTCTGGAAGGAATAAACTGTATGTCCAACTTTTTCTCTGCAACCCTTTCTCTGACAAAATGAAAGTCAATTTCTATGTGCTTTGTTCTGCCATGAAACACTGGATTTGCAGAGAGATATGTGGCTCCTAGATTGTCACACCACAAACATGACACACGATGCTGTTTAACTCCTAGTTCTTTTAACAATGATTCAAGCCAAATAATCTCAGCAGTTGCATTTGCTAATGACTTATATTCGGCTTCAGTACTTGACCTGGACACTGTGGCTTGTTTTCTGGCACTCGAAGATATAAGATTAGAACCAAAGAACACTGCAAAACCTCCTGATGATCTTCTATCATCACTGCATCCTGCCCAGTCAGCATCAGAAAAGGCACTAACAAGAGTGGATTTGGAGTGTTTTACGTGAAGACCCAAGCTCACAGAATATTTTATGTACCGTACAATTCTTTTGACAGCAGTCCAATGTATACTAGTTGGTGCATGAAGATACTGGCAAACCTTATTAACAGCAAATGAAATATCAGGTCTTGTCAGTGTCAAGTACTGCAGTGCTCCTACTGCACTCCTATATTTTGTGATCTCTTCTTGTTTCAGTGGCTCACCATCAAAAGCTGATAGTTTCTCTGAAGATGATAAAGGTGTGGGTGACGGCTTACAGTCCTTCATTCCCATTCGAACCAGAAGTTCAGTGGCATATTTCTCTTGATTTAACACTATGCCATCTTGAATTTTCTTAACCTCAATGCCTAAGAAGAAATGTAGATCACCAAGATCCTTTAATGCAAACTCTGAACTTAAATCATGTAGGAGAGCATTAGTGGCACTTTGTGAGGAGCTTGCAACTATGATATCATCAACATATACTAGCACAAATATAGTTGTGTTTGCCTTGTTGTAAATAAACAGAGAAGTATCAGCTTTGGATGCAACAAAACCTAAACGTTTCAACTGTGAACTTAACCTTGAATACCATGCCCTTGGTGCTTGTTTCAGACCATAGAGTGCTTTGTCAAGCATGCACACATAATGAGGTACCTTTTTGTCAACATACCCAGGTGGTTGTCTTATGTAAACCTCCTCTTCCAGAACACCATGCAAAAACGCATTCTGAACATCTAGCTGTCTCAAGCTCCATCCCCTGGATACAGATATAGCTAACACAAGTCTAATAGTTGCAGCTTTAGCCACAGGACTAAAAGTATCCTCATAGTCCAAACCATATCGATGTTTAAAACCTTTTGCAACTAGACGAGCTCTATACCTGTCAATGGAGACATCTGCTTTCCTTTTTATTCCGTAAACCCATTTGCAATCAATGACATTTTTACCTCTCTTTTCTGGCACAAGATGCCAAGTCTTGTTTCTCATGAGCGCTGAGTGTTCTTCATCCATTGCATGTTTTCATTTTGGATCTCTGAGTGCATCATCCAAATTTGTTGGTTCCCCTGCTACACATAACATGCCATATGGAATAGTGCCATCAGTTCGAACCTTTGGATTTTTTAGACCTCTTTGTGACCGAGTCGTGACACGAGAAGTTGCAACCGACTGGATTTTGCTTCTTCGTGTTTGCGCTGGTTGAGACATAGGAGGTGACGCAGCCGTCTCGTTTGCAGAGGATCCCGAGCCCCTGTCGAGATCGTCGTTCGCAGCAGATCCGGAGGACATCTGTGTTGCATGCGGTGTGGCTGATGTCCCTGAAGAAATTGCCGCAGAAGATCCCTCTCTGCCAACCGCCGCATGCATGCGTGCACGGGACAGAGATCCCGACGCGGGTCCCACCAAATCTCCCGTCGTTGTCGTGCCTCGCGTGGTCGGCCCGCTCGTGGGACGCGTCGCTGTCGTGCCTGGCGCGGTCGGCCCGCATGTGGGACGCGGTGTGCTCCCGCCTGACGTGGAGCTCGCTGATTGGTGCGGGCGATGGCGGCGCTGACTGGCGTACGGGATCGCGCGCACAGGAGTTCCACGTGCTGCCGCCGCTGCCAGATCTTCCTCGTGTTCTGCGCCGCCTTCGTCTTCTTCTGCTGCATGCAATATGGGTGGCAAATCTGCAAAATTTTGATCATTTTCTTCACCGTTTTCTGCCCCGATTGCTGCTGTAGAATCCTGCACACATGGAGATAATTCTATGGTAATACAATCATCAGTTGGGTTAGTACAATTGTCGCCCCCATGATCGGAAGTTTGGAGATGTGGTGGAAGGAGAAGAATGGCTTGTTTGAGAAGTGCTCCGGCGTTGGGATGGAGAGTTTCAAAGGGAAAAAGTGACTCATCGAAGACCACATCTCGTGAGATATAGACTCGGCCAGTAGAAACATCTAGGCATTTGACTCCTTTATGAATGGGACTATAGCCAAGAAAGACACATTTTTTTGAACGAAACGCAAGTTTGCGTGTGTTGTATGGCCTAAGATGTTGGAAATATGCCCTAGAGGCAATAATAAAATGGTTATTATCATATTTCCTTGTTCATGATAATCGTCTATCGTTCATGCTATAATTGTATTAACAGGAAACAGTAATACATGTGTGAATGAATAGATCACAATGTGTCCCTAGCAAGCCTCTAGTTAGCTAGCTCGTTAGTCAATAGATGATCATGGTTTCCTGATCATGGACATTGCATGTCATTGATAACGGGATCACATCATTGGGAGAATGATGTGGTGGACAAGACCCAATCCTAAGCCTAGCACTAGATCGTGTTGTTCGTATGCTAATGCTTTTCTAATGTCAAGTATCTTTTCCTTCGACCGTGAGATTGTGCAACTCCCGGATACCGTAGGAGTGCTTTGGGTGTATCAAACGTCACAACGTAACTGGGTGACTATAAAGGTGCACTACGGGTACCTCCGAAAGTGGCTGTTGGGTTGGCACGAATCGAGATCGGGATTTGTCACTCCGTGTGACGGAGAGGTATCTCTGGGCCCACTCGGTAGAACATCATCATGAGTTCAATGTGACTAAGGAGTTAGTCACACGATGACGTGCTACGGAACGAGTAAAGAGACTTACCGGTAACGAGATTGAACAAGGTATAGGTATACCGACGATCGAATCTCGGTCAAGTTCTATACCGACAAACAAAGGGAATCGTATACGGGATTGATTGAATCCTTGACATCGTGGTTCATCCGATGAGATCATCGTGGAGCTAGTGGGAGCCACCATGGGTATCCAGACCCCGCTGATGGTTATTGGCCAGAGAGGTGTCTCGGTCATGTCTGCCTGTCTCCCGAACCCGTAGGGTCTACACACTTAAGGTTCGATGACGCTAGGGTTATAGGGAATTGTTATACGAGATTACCTAAAGTTGTTCGGAGTCCCGGATGAGATCCAGGACATCACGAGGAGCTCCGGAATGGTCCGGAGGTAAAGATTGATATATAGGACGGATGGTTTCGGACACCGGAAGTGTTTCGGGCATCACCGGTAACGTACCGGGACCACCGGGACCACCGGGACCACCGGAGGTGGTCCCGGGGGACCACCGAAGGGGGGCTGCGACCCCAAGAGGTAAGATGGGCTAAGTGGGGGTGGGAACCAGCCCCTAGTTGGGCTGGTGCGCCTCCCCACTCAGCCCATGGCGCAGGGGAAAGAAAAAGAGGGGGGGAACCCTAACTTAGGTGGGCCTTAGGCCCACCAGAGGGGTGCGCCACCCCTCCTCCCCATCTGGCCGCCACAAACCCCATCTGGGAGGGCTGCCGCACCCCCTAGGGTGGGAACCCTAGGGGTGGCACCCCCTCTCCCCTTCCCCTATATATAGTGGGCACTTTTGGCCTTTGGAGGACACAGTTTTCCCTCTCCCTCAGCGCAGCCCTGCACTTCTTCCTCCTCCTCTCTGTCGGCGCTTGGCGAAGCCCTGCCGGGAGACCTCGTCTCTCCACCAACACCACGCCGTCATGTTGCTGGTCTTCTTCCCCAACCTCTCCCTCCTCCTTGCTGGATCAAGGTGCGGGAGACGTCACCGGGCTGCACGTGTGTTGAACGCGGAGGTGCCGTTGTTCGGCACTAGATCGGAATCGCTGCGAGTACGACTCCATCAACCGCGTTCTAGCAACGCTTCCGCTTAGCGATCTTCAAAGGTACGAAGATGCTCTTACCCCTCTCTCGTTGCTGGTCTCTCCATAGGAAGATCTGAACATGCGTAGGAAAATTTTTGAATTTATGCTACGTAACCCTACATAAGATTGGGCCAACAAGCGCAACCAAAGACACGAAGTGACTTATAGTCAGGGGAGATGCCAAAAAGGCGAGTGATGGGTGTCTCAAAGTTGATGACTTTGCTAGGTAGAAGATTTATCAGGTAGGTGGCGGTTAAAAAGGCTTCATCCCAGAATTTTAGTGGGATAGATGAGTTTGCAAGAAGAGCTAGTCCTACCTCGACAACATGGCGATGCTTTCTCTCGGCTGAGCCATTCTGTTGATGTGCATGAGGACATGCAACATGATGTGATATACCAAGCTCTTGGAAAAAGAGATTTAATTTTCTGTATTCACCTCCCCAATCTGTTTGCATGGCAATGATTTTGGTGTTTAGCTTGCGCTCAACAAGATTTCGAAATTTCTTAAAGACATGAAATACGTCAGATCGTTTCTTGAGGAGATAGATCCATGTGAATTTGCTAAAATCATCAATAAATCTAACATAGTATGAGTGTCTGCCGACAGAGGTGGGGGCTGGCCCCCACACATCTGAAAACACAAGTTGTAGAGGAGCAGTGGAAATACTAGTAGAAATAGGGTATGGTAGCTGATGACTTTTAGCTTGCTGACATGGATCACAATCAGACTCAACACTAGACTCATGAGAATAAGGAAGATTGTTCTTGTTAAGAACAAATTTGACAATAACTAAGGAGGGATGACCTAGTCTAGTATGCCACTTTGATGAAGAGGGCTTGACAGCAGCAAGAGCTTGTTTATTGGATGGTGTTGATGAAGATATGAGCGGGTAGAGACCTCCCACGCATTTGCCCCTAAGAAGTATTTTCCTCGTGTCCAAGTCCTTTACCAAAAAGAAATAAGGATAGAACTCAATGAGAACACGATTATCAAGAGTAAATCTATGAACAGAAAGAAGATTTTTTGATGTTGTGGGCACATATAGGACTTTGTTAAGATGCAGGTTTTTCATGGGGGTTTTAACAACTGAACTTCCAACGTGAGTGATTTTCATACCAGATCCGCTTGTGGTGTGGACTTGATCATGGCCACGGTATTTGTCTCTGATCGTCAGCTTGTCCAGCTCGCCTGTGATGTGGTTGGTGGCGCCGGAGTCGGCATACCAGTTGGTGTCGATGCCCTAGGAGTCTGGGGCAATATTGGCCTCCTTGTCCTCATATTCATCTTCCTCGTAGCGATCCCAGCATTCACGGGCACCCCCGCGATGATGCTTGAGACAGATCTGGCACTCGGGGTAGTCTCGGTGCGGTGGACGCTGTTGTTGTTGCTGAGACCGACCGCCTCTCCTGCCATTGCCGTTTGGAGAGGATGACGAGGGTGAGCGTCTCCCTCGACCACGGCCTCTGTTGCCGCGCCCGCGTCCTCTGCCACGGGACTGGCCACGCCCCCTGTACGCCATATTTGCAGAGGTGTTGTAGCCAGTTTTTGGTCCATCGCCGAGCATCTCCACCCTTTGATCGAAGGCGGAGATTTGAGCGAAGAGCTCGTCGACGGTGATGGAGGTTTTGACAGCACCGATTGCCGCCACAACCGGGTCGTAGTCGCGATCTAGACCGGCAAGGACATAGTCCACCATCTCTGGATCAGAGACAGACCGGCCTGCAGCAGCGAGTTCATCGCCTAGGCTCTTCATCCTGGCGATGTAGGAGGTGCTCGACATGGAGCCCTTCTTGGTGGTGGCGATGGCAATTCTCAAATTTGTAATTCGAGATTGGGACTGCGAAGCAAACATGGTGATGATGGCAGTCCACAAATCAAAGGTATTTTCTTTACTCACAACTTGGGCGAGGATTTCCTTTGATAAGGAGTTGAGGAGATGGCTGAGAACTTGTTGGTCTCTGGACAGCCACGGTGCATAAAGTGGATTAGGCACCGTGATCATCGTCTTGTCCGTCTGCTGCTGCTCCACTGTTTCTGCGGGCGCTGCATCGGATCCATCCAGGAGGCCGATGACCTACGCTCCTCGCAGGCCTGGCATTACCTGAGCTTTCCATAGGAGGAAATTCCCCTTGGTTAGCTTCTCGGAGGATGGCGCTCCAAGGTTCAGGGCGACGGTGGCTGAAGAAGAGGACATGGCGATCGGTGTTGTCGATCGATGGGTTTCTGGTGTGGCTAGATAGATGGGAAGAGGTTGGCTCTGTATATCATGTCAGATGGAAGCGTTCCTACACCTCGAGAGGAGCCGCGGTGTTTATTTATATTGGGCAAAACCCTTGCCTTGGTTTACAAGAAAGGAATACAGATAGAATTCGGTTTAAGGAAGAGATAGAGATAGATTGAGATTACAACAATAAGATATCTCTAAGTCTAACAAATACCAACGCTGATGTATCCCCTACAGAATGCGGCTACTACGTCGTGGACTTTGTGTTAATGGTATAATTTTCTTTTTTGCAAAATGTCATATGAATAATTGATTTATTCTTTGTCCATCGTCTCGATTTTAACTATTTGATTTATGTTTGCAGATCCAGATCATTTTACTATTGCTGTTGAAGAAACGACGGCCTCGAATTAAGCAAGTCTTCACTAATTTGGTACCAAATAATTTTTGCAATGATGCACTTTGTTAAACTATTTGCTTTATGGAATTTCCTCTAGTGATAATAATGAATTAATATTTTGTGGCAAACTTATAACGCATATTGATGTGCGTGGTATTTGACGTTATATTTAGTTAGTTAGTTCTGGTCCTAGGCTTTTACAAATCCTGGTTCTGCCTCTGTATAGAATTGAAGGACAAAAAGGCATTTCCAGTGATATGATAGAAGACAGATTATAATTCTTAAACTATCAAATATTTCTACACTAAATATATCTCTACCACGGGCAAGATGGGACCCGTGACGAGTCAGAACTGTCGTGATGAACGTTGGGTGCAAATGGAATGAATGAATGCAGTACGGTCCCAATCCACGGCCGTCTACACGTCTGAGTCACAGAAGGCTCGGCTCGACTGCACAACCGTAGGTGTGTATGCTCCAGACTTAAGCCAGGACGTACGTGGCCGGTTTATCCACCACTGGCCACCGCACGTTTCTTTCTCGCTGCACTGATGGTTTGACGTGACACGTACGGCTCGTACGACCGGCCACCTAGCTAGCTACAATAGACTCTCTGACCACACTGTATGCGGATCGATCCGCTCCGCCCGATTAGCCGGTGCTGATGGAGCACACGTCGTCCCCGTTACCGCATGCAGCGGCGAAATTAATTCCGACGCTCAAGTGTGGCCGGATTCCGTCTGCAGGGGCGGGCGCAGCTCCAGATCGAAGCTGCACAGACAAGACAATCATGTGGGCGTGTTCATGGCGAGAGAATGCATAGATACTCCTTCCGTTCCTAAATATAAGTCTTTCTAGAGGTTTAACTAATGGACTACATACGGATGTATATAGACTATTTTATAGTATAAATTTATTTATTTTGCTTTGTATGTAGACACCTAGTGAAATATCTTAAAAGACTTATATTTAGGTACGGAGGAAGTAGATAATAGGTGAGTGATAGGAGGAGGTGTCGAGGTGCCTGCCATCGAGATCGAGGAAAAGGCACCGGCTAGGATACTGCCGCGTGAGAGCGAGCGGCCCGCACGTCGGCGTCGGAAAATAATTTAATTTGGACACGAGTGCTCAACCAGCACCGACCCGCATGAAAGGGGGAAATAATTTGCTCACTGAGAACAACGCAGGATCTTCCGTAGCTAGTGTGGACTAAATAATTTTCATTAACGAAAACCATAATGTCTTTGTCTTACTACCAACAGCTAGTGTGAACTAAAATAAAACATAAAAGGACCCTCCCGAGAAGACTAAACAGCAAATTATCTTTAGTACTCCCTCTATTCCCTTAGAACCATTATCTTCCGTTGCCATTGATCAACAGGAGTACCCGTATAATGTGTATTCCAAACCCCAAACACGAGTTCCCTAAAACCATGCATGTCTCAACATCCAGGAGTTTTCAAACCTAAAGATGGGTTTGACCTCCTTATGATCCCCAGTGTCCATAATCAATGGAGCGTGATCTGAGATCTCTCTTTCCAACGCATGGACCCATACAAGGGAAAATTTATCTGCCCAATCAGGACAAATTAACATTCTACAGCGTCTCATATGTGGGATCGCAGCTACAGTTGTCCCAAGTATATTGTCTCCCATTGAGGGGTAGTCCCCTTAGCCCAACATGTTTAGTCATTGCATTAAACACAAAAGTACAATGATCAGTAGCAGAAGGTTTTTTTTTCCTGTCTTATTTCTTATGATATTAAAATCTACTCCCACCACACAAGGTGAATCATTATTGTGGTAAGCCCTAGACAGCTCTGCTAAAAAGCAGCACTGCCATCTGACTGAGCATTCCCATAAACAATAGTCAAGTTCCATTTGAACTTGGCAATTTTGTCAAACGAAAGAAGCATAACAAAATATTATCCTTTCTCTACTTGAATAACATCAAAATCATCCTTGTTGACACCTACCAGAATCCCCCCAGATCTCCCTCTAGTAGGGGTCCACTGCTAGTCAAAATTTCTACCCCCACACAAGTTGTGTAGTTCATTGTTAGTAAAGCTAATTTTAATAGTTTCTTGGAGCTCCACAAACTTCAAATTATTCTCTATGATCATTTCACTAATAAAGTGCTTCTTAATTTTGGGGCCTATCCCCCTCACTTTCCAGAACATTCCTTTCATTTAAGTAGCAACAATCTCAGAATAAACAGTAGCTTACTTACACCCAGATATGGAAACAATAGAAGGAGATTACTATCTCCTTTTTCTATTTTCCCTCGGAGCTCCAATAGAGACAGTATGCTTCACACAACCCAGAGCCGGTGAGCCTCCAATATTTTTTCTCCCGCTGCGAACAATATTTTTTAATTGATTTCTATAACTCGCTTCCAATTCTGCATCGGAATGATCATCATTTGAGCAGAGTTTATTTATATCAGCATCCGGAGTGTCAATAAGCATTGGGAAGCTACCTTCATGTTTAGCTTTTTCCTCACCACATTTTGTTCAAACAAGTGTTTCCCGGATGCACGAATGTACATGTCTTCTATTTATCCGTCCATGCAGCAACATTTCTTATTTTTTTTATTATATGTTCGGTCACTTGCACGTGATTGCTGGAAAGGAAAAAAGAGAAAAAAAGAATAAATAAAGAAAAAGAAAAGGTGGTCCGGAGAGGAGTCGTATCTTACGTGACGGGCTGACCGGGCGCGTGCACAAGCCCTCATATCATTCATATATTTGAGATGGATATGAGGGTTCGCGGACAGTCCAGAAGTATAGGGATGATATGAGGGTTCAGTTGGGTCACTTTTTTCTTTTCTCTTTTGTTTAGTCATTGACTAGGTGCTTCCGCGAACGTATGAGAGCATGTACAGTCGGAACTTGCAAATCCAGTCGTGTCCCTTATTTGTCCGTTCGTTTGGCCACATTTCTTATGTTTTTCCTCGTATGTCTGGTCACTTGTATGTGATTAATGAAGAGGAAGAGATAGAAAGAAAAGAATGAGTAAAGAAAAGATAAAGGTGGTCCGTGGTGAGGTCGCGTCCTATGTGATGGACTGACCAGACGCGTTCACGAGCCCTTATATCCTTTTCATATATAAAATGGATATGAGGGTTCACGAACAGTCCGGACATATAAAAACGATATGATGGATCCGATTAGGTCTTTTTTTTTCTCTTTGATGTTCGGTCATTGATCGAACGCGTCCGCGGATCATTTAAGTGGTACGGATGTAGATGCCCTACCAATAGCTAGCTTGCTCCTTATTGACAGTGATCGGCAGTATTGTGCGTCGGAAAATTAGTTGGATTCGAGCGCCCAACCAGCAACGACCGCATGAAGGTGACCCGGCGGGCCTGATTGGTATCAACCGACAGCCGTAGATTAATTCATGACTCGTCGGCGGGCCTGATTGGTATCAACCGACAACCGGCGGGCCTGGATTCGAGCGCCCAACCAGCACGCCGGAGTAGCGCCAAGGCGTGCGTACAATCGGGCCCGGCGTGGGTCATGTGCCCAATTTGTGGAGCGTGGCAAACTAGCACGGCATGGGGGCTGCCCTGCCCTGTCCCGGCCGGAAATGTGCCCCTCCGACGACAGGTGCTCGCGGAACGATACCGTGACTCGTTCTACAATCATGCATTCTAGCACTAGTATACAAAGATAGTGTAGATGCTGTAGCTGTACGTGCACTCACTAGCATCGATCGGCTGTGGCTGCGCATTCGGATGTCGTCACATATTAAGATATTTCACTGGTGCGTACGACTACACCAGTAGGACGGACATACTATTGGCAGCACACTAGCTATGCTGCCTAGCTAGTACGCCTGCTGGCCGTAAGGTTCAGTGGTGCCTCCCCTACTATTATTTATTTTTACTAACGTATCTTATGATGTCACGTAGTGTATAAAAAATGGTACATGTATAGACGTGTTTGCAGGGGTCACACCACCAAATAAGAGTCAGTGGACAACATAAGATCCTTTGGGGTCATTTAGTAAAAATAATACTCTCCCCTACACCTCCTGCCAGATGAGGTGATGCAGAGCACACAGAACTATGTGTAGGCAAGATTTGTTAGTATTGTTGACAAATTATTGTAGTACGACAAGAGGAACGTAGGCCGTTCATCACCCCGTATATTAATCTGGTGAGACAAAAAGACACTGGTCTACATAGAAATGAATGGTGATAGCACTACTGTACAAAGAAATGATGACAGAAATTAGTTGTTTGCGGAGAAAGCAACAGGCAAGTTGAAGAAATTAACCACTAATGGCCATCGGTTGTGTGCACACAAACTTGACAATAGCTCGGACCTTGTTGACAGTGATCGGGCAATACTGTGCGGAGAAGAATGTATGTACTCGTGGATCTCGTTTGATTCGCGTTCTCGTTGACAGTGATTTGGAACGCTTCCCGTATCTTTATGAGGAAACTTAAGACTCTGGTCTGATCCTCGATGATTACTACCTCCGTCACGGTTTAGAAGACACGAATAAGTTTACGTGCATTTCCACAACATACAAGGTTTAAGGCGCATTGCATTTATTTATAGCAGCTAATTAGTACTCCATTGTACTACTTCTATATTATTTTTTAATTTATTTTACAGCCAATCAATAACCACCTAGGTTCTAGAGAATTTCCATGCACGTCTTCCAAACCGTGACGGAGGGAGTAACAAAGAAAAAATAGATGGTTTTGCTAGAACTTATCTAGCTGAGTTTTAGTTATGTCCCATTCATCTTTATAGCCACTGAATTATAATACTATAAGATGGGTGTGTGCTAACATAGGTTATATTATTACTTTGTATCTGTTTTTGTTTTCGAGATGAATGAGATCAAATTACATCTCATCTAGATAGGTTTTAGGCATTCCCAAAATTAAATAACAAAGAGAGTTCAGCAGGTGTGGATCCTCTTTGTCTGTTCATGCAGCTCCACTACTCATGCAAGCAAGTAAGCCGTCCGAGGAAAACTTTTGAAACCTGGGTGTATATACATCCTATATGCAAAAAAAAATAGCAATCCAACAAAAAGTACAATAATACCGAAAATATTTTTAAAATTAACTTGACCTTTCATTATACTTGTAAGAAAAATTCCACAATTTTTTTTGACATTTTGACTTCTTTTCAAAAAACACAAATTTTTGGTCAAAGTAGTGTAAATAGCGACCTATAATAACAAACAAATTTTGTCTTTTGTTCCAATGTTAACTTTTTTCGTGAAACTTTATATACTAGTGGAAAACAAAGTCAAGTTTAATCTAAAAGTACTTTGTAACTAATTTGACTTTTTAATTAGTTATTATAAAATTTCTTTGTAGAGGATGCATATACAACCAGAAACCAAAATTTACTTTCCATAAGCCGCCATGCAATTTTGCCACCACTACCTGCTCGGCTGGTTTATTACGTACCTCTCTCTCTCGATCAGGAGTACACCCTCCATCACAGTTTAAAAGACATGCACATGTATCTAGATCGTCAATTTGATTTATATTAAATATATTGTTTAGCATAAAAATTATATATCATTAAAAAATAGAACATATAAAGTTTCTAATGATATATTGTTTGTTATATATGTCTCACATCAATTTGGTTAAATTGACAATCTAGATACATGTGTCGGATTTATAAACTGAGACAGAGGGAATAGTAACTCAGCACTCAGGACGTAGCTACGAGGCAGGTTTGATGGAGCTCGAGGGAGGCGAAAACCGCAGCTATCGCGCGCGTGTTCCGCGTGCGATCGTGTTGGTGTTGGATCGCCAACATGTTGCAGCAGGGAGGGGCCGCGGGCACGGGGTGGAGGTTACGACTTACGCGTGCCGTACGTGTGCCAGTCCACCGCCGCATGCATGCACCCACGTAGGGCCGTAGCGAGTTGGACCGCCAACTTCATGCGTGTGAAGGTCCGTGCCAAGGTCCTGCCGCACATGCATGCCACGTCGTACGACAGCCGGTGACGCTCTCGTGCCGATGGCCGGCCGGGGGGTGTGCACCGACGGTCCGAAGCTTCCGGAAGCAGCAGAAAAATGGGTGGTGGTGGCGGCGGCGGCGGTGGTTACCTCGACGGCCCGGTTGGTGACTGACTCCGGTCCTTCATGCATGTGCAGGTTGCCAGTGGACCTACCTACGCCGTGCCATGCCGGACCACCACGTCGTACGAGTACGAGAGCTCGTCATGCGCATGTCGGCATGCATGCACGTCCAGCTGAGCTTCATGCGGATGGCAAGTGAGGGGCCGCATGCATGTGCATGTGCATGCGGTGATCGCGCCTGACACGTGCGTACGGCCGGGGACGAGGATGGGTCGAAGCTTCTGGAAACATCAGGGCATCTGTGGTGGTGGTGGCCGGTGGTCACTGCGGAGGCCCGGCTGGCGACTCCGGCCCTCCTTCGCCGCCGATGAAATACCACCACCGTCCCCATGCAGCACCCAGCCTCTGCCTTTTGCCAAAGGAGGAAAAAGAAGCTGCGACATCTTCCTTCCTGCCAGGCCCAGCTAGCCAGTAGCCGCTGAACGAGACCGGGAGGCCAACGCGGTTCATTCATTCATCGTGCGAAAGAGACAGCAAACGTGCACGTCGTGCGTGTTCCGAGCCGGGTATATTTTAGTCCTCGCGAGCACGCGGTCAGTGTACTCCGCTGTCAGCACTAGTTTTTTTACTTTTTTATCTTCTTTCGCGGGGTATCTGCCAGCACTAGTTACATCCAAGTAAATTATTCACGCACGTGTCGGAAGGTCTGCCTATATACATATACAGTGCTTTTTCATCATCGGCACATACACAAACTAATAATTAGGTTATCCGCGCATGTCAACACCAAAAAAAGATTAGCTTATCACTACACAAGAAAGATCGTCCAAAGAGATCAGGTGAGTTGACGTGTGATCGGTGATCGAGTCTGTCTGCCACATATGTAACGTAGGGTATATCGATCAGGTCACCAAGGTCAGCACGCGCGGGCCCAGCTCGCTGCCTGTGTGTGCTTGTTGAGACGTTGACCCGTTTCACTGGCGACGGAGCTCACACTGACCCGACCCGACCAGCAGTGGTAATTGTTAATTTACCAGGCACGTGGTTCACGCACATTCATGCATGTGCTGTGCTGTCAAGGGAAAGGAAGCACATGCAAAAAGGAAATGTCACAAAAATAATGAAACGTGTTTTCGACTCGCATGATACCATAGAGCCGTCGCTCAAAAACCGCCGGATATGCGCACACTTTAATTTATGAGTGGTTGCTTAGATGTTGCTCTCTGTAGCTGGCTGGTAATAAGCTGACAAAAATATTTATTTTCGTTTTGTATTACAAAGTAATCAACTGATACAGCCAACGCTAGATGCTAGGACAGACGGCACAATCATGTTGAAAAAAGATAACAAAAAACATAAAAGAAACAATACGAGCAACACCGGATCAACGGAAGTTGTAGTGTCCGCAAGTGTTGCACCCACCGAAAAATTTCACCAGACGTCAGTGCCCTCGGATTGCCGCTTACCATGCAACACCTTCAAGAAAGACTGTGATGATGACGACGTTGCTGCCCGGGCAAGTCCTAGGATTTCTCCCGGCACACGGAGGGGGTGAGGGAGAGGTACACCCGACGCCCTTTAGGAAGGGTGGCGGCGCCAATAAGCGTCACCACATCGGTGTCGGCCAGATCCGACAGAGATATCTCCCAACCTCTCGCACCCATCGCCCAGCACCAATCCTTAGCTCCACCACGCCAACCACCCACCAACATGCGCCATCACAGTCGCGAAAACACTACCTTCCTCTCACCACAACAAACACAGTGAGGCTGGTCGGCCTCAGACACAGCCACCATAGACAGGGACCTGCATCGCCGCATCCGTGTGGGAGGGGACAACCTCCATCGACTCAGGCGATAGCAGACCGGACGCATGAGCAGGAGCACACCGGGCCAACTGCCTTGCCAAGCCAAGATCGGGCCCGTTATTCACCCGCTGTCGCGCTGCAGCAGACGCAACACAGTATCCACCGCCCCCATCGCCCATAGCGCGTCAGACCTGTCGGAGATGGCCCGCCATGACCCATATCTAGGCTCAAAGGGCCCAGATCTGGGCTAGCATGGCGTCGTCGCCCAAGCCTCGTCGCGAGCCGCCCCCACCGCCAAGGAGTTGCGCCGCCGCCGCACCACCACTCGATATACATTGGGGCACCGCCCGTCGAGGACAACCGCCACCGGAACTCACCACCCGAGCCAGGAGCCGCCACGGGAAAAGGAGGAGGGTTGCCACCGCCGACCACACAGTGTCGTGCGGGCAAGCGCCCTAACGTGTCTGCCGACATCAGCGACGAGAGAGGGAAAGGGTGGGGAGATTTGGCGGGGGGGGGGGGGGGGGAAGAAGGGGCCGCCCCGGTCGCCTCGCTCGGGGAAGTGACGCGGGGGGTACGGGGAAGGGTCTTCTGCCCTCAATTCGCTCCTGTTTTTTCGTTAGTAGAAGTAAGGCCATGAGACCAAAATATCTTCCTTTAGTTGCGTCCAGTCTTGGAGCAGTGATGCGGAACTAATGTTGGACTGGTTGCTTCATTTTATAAAGATGGGGCACGAAGGAAACCCATTTCGTTCAAAAAAGAAAACGCAAAAGGAAAGGAGGCACAAAGTTGAGCGATCGACGGTGAAAGAAGTGTCGGTCACGAGTGCTGTCCATTTTCATGCAAGTAGCAAGTAAATTGCTTAAGGGTATCTCCAACGCTCGCCGGAGAAACAAGCATGCGTACGAGCAGAGTAGTGCATGATAGCAGTATGCAATGTTCTTTTTTCTTTTCTTTTTTTTCATTGAACCTATGAGCTTTATTCAACCAAAAGAGTTCGCTGGGCAGTCAGCCAATGGGCTACTAACCAGAAAACTGAGAGTCTCGGAGAGCCAACTCTCGGTTACAGACACGTTACATGCACGCTGGACACACAAATGTGCTGGACCATTGGCTGATCTACTAACATGTTGAATTACAAAAGAATGAAAAACATCCGCTAGCTCCTTGATTTCGTTTATAACTGGTGCCACAACACAACGACTGTTGTGACGATTGTTCCAGAGATTCACCATCTCCAGACTGTCGGTCTCCATTATCACATTGGCAAAACCTCTCAGGTTTGCAAAGATAACTCCATCCCGTAGGGCTAATGCCTCGGCGATCATAGGATCAATGACCCCTGGATGGGGCTTGCACCAGGCGCCCAGCAAAGCTGTTTGGTTGCGGGCGACACCCCCGCTCCACTCTTCTCTTCTAAGAGCCGCACTGCTGCGTCGGTATTGATCTTCACTTGGTCTAGTTCAGGTGGTCGCCATCCATGTCCTGGTAGCATTGTTGCTTGCTGTTTTGGAACGTCAAGCAAGGCCAATGCCTCTCGTGTGAGTTTTATAGAGCTCACCGGATCATACTTCTCTCCATCGTGCGTCCATCTATTGCGGGAACTCCAGATGGATCACATTATCGTGATAATTGTTGCTCGTTCCTTGGTGGTGAACATAGACCCACATAAAATGTCGGCAGCCCAGGAAGACGGATGTAGTCTCCGCAGTTTGACGTCCAGCACAAGACGAGCTTCATCCCAGAACTGTCTCGCATGCGAGCAATGGATTAGCGCATGTTTCAGGTCTTCCTCATGTGCTCGACACAGTTTGCATAAACTGACATCACGAATATGTCTGAATTGCAACGTCTTCTCATCAGGTAGAATGCCGCGCATGACACGCCACCAGAATACCCGCACCTTAGGGACAACTTTGAGAGACCAAAGTGCTTTCCACATGTGTGTTTGATCAACTGAAGTTCCGGTTCCGGGCCCTTCGCCTAGAGCTTGTCGCTCGTTGCGGTTCAGCAAGGCTCGGTACGCTGATTTCACACTGTAATTGCCTGATTTCTCATGTGCCCACGCAAGGAAGTCCTCCCCTCCACCTCGTCGAAGTGGTATATTTAACATAGCATCAGCGTCTGGTGTGGCAAATGTTCCTCGAACTAGCTCTTGTCTCCAAGTCCAGTTGCTGGTATCAATCAGATCACTCACCTGTTCCACGCTTGTGATTGCAGGCTTGATAATTGGGGACCGAGAGACAGTGGTTGGGGTCCATTTGTCGGTCCATGCGTTAATAGTGGAGCCGTCCCCAACCCGCTGGACCACTCCCACTTCAAGAGCTTCCCTCCCGGCGATGATGGCAATGTTCTGCTCGTTGTTTTGTGCACACGTATGCAGTACGTATCGACTTCTCATTTGCTGGCCTTAAGTATACGTACAAATGGATCGCCACTAAGATATACTAGTGCTCCTTTCGTTCTAAAATAAATGTCTCGAGCTTACTTTAATTTTATACAAAACTAGTTTAAAGTTGAGACATTTATTTTAAGACGAAGGGACTAATACTTAGAGTATTATACAGTATAAACACTGGAACAGCCATCATGCATGCCCCGAAATGGAAAGCAGCTGATTGAGAAGTTGAAACGGCGCCGGTGGTTTCTACTTCTATCTCTAGCTTCCATCCTTCTCTTGTACAGTAGATATATAAGTATGCATGGGATGCATCGTGGAAAAGGCACGATGGAGCACGCGGCATGCCCTGTCCACACGCACCGAGCAATGAATCCCCCACACGGCGTCCGTACGTCCGCGTCGGAAAAATAATTCGGATTCGAGTGCTCAACCAGCAGCCACCGCATGAAAACGACGCTGACTGAGAGCAACCAAGGATCCTCTTCCGTATCCCCAGACATGGACACCGCAACAGCGGCATCCGCCGGCCGGAGCACCGGGGAAAGCAGAGTTGCTTGGACCCGCGGAATTCCACTCCGGCTCCGTCGTGCGTCTCCCTTTCTCCGTCGCCGGCGGCAGCTCGACCTCACCGGTGGTGCACGCCGCCGTCGTGGGCCGGGCACACAGCTACCGTGGGTTTGTTTCTGCAGCGCGGCATGGGCGTTGCTTTGTCCAGGACTCGGGGCGCGAAATGTGCCCATCCAGACACTGCTCACCGAATGATACCTCGGCCACGTGCTGCAAACATGCATGCTGCGGCGATCGAGCGGCTCATATCGTTGGACAGATAGATATTTCTCGTGCGCACACACCCGTGAGACCGACGTAGTACTACTAGTGGCAGCTCACTAGCTCGTATAGATACCCCGGCAGGTCATGCAGGTCGGTGTTCGCTCCCCTACTGTGTGATGCTGATGCAGAGCTCACAGAAATCCATAGGCAGTCGAAAATGTGCATAGTACTCTCTCTCCGTCCCAAAATTCTTGTCTTACATTTGTCTATAATCATATTTTACTATTTAGATACATTTATTTTTAAACAAAACTAAGACAAGAATTTTACGATGAATAAAGTACTTTGTATCTACAGAGAGACTATTACTGTCGTAGGTGTTCGTTCATCCTTAATCTATCGAGATCGAGACAAAAGATATAACTACTGCTACAAATTGAAGTCGGGACTAATTAGTCTCTTACTTCTCCGTTTTTAAATGTAGGTTTTATTTAGAAATTTCATTACAGAACTAAATACGAAACAAAACGAGTAAATCTACATTTTAAAGCGTGTCTATATATATACATATGTAGTTTTTTAGTAAACACTTTAAAAAAACTTGTATTTAGAAACAAAGAAAGTAGAAAAAAATGGAAAATAGTTTGGATAGTCAAAATAATTACTTTTGAAAATTGAAAACAGTTTTGCATTATTTATTCAATTTCAAACACTTTTCATTATCATAGTTTTGTCAAATTCTCAAATATGCAAAAAGAATTTTTAATAAACATAGTTTTTAATTGAAAATAACAAAATAGATAATAGGTTGGATAGTCAAAATAATTAATTTTGAAAGTAGAAAAAATTGAAACTATATGAGAATTTATAGAGAAAATTCAACCTAAATTCAAAGTGAACTCACTTTGAATTCAGGTTGAATTTTCTCCATAATTTCGAATATAGTTTCAGTGAGTTTAGGCCCGTAAGCCTGCTTTAGAGAGGAGCTCGATTGAGAAGCTGCGGCGGGGCTTATAAACAAGTGTTAGTCCTCCTCGCTGGGCGAGGTGGGACTAAACTTATCGTGCAGTCCAGGAGGGGCTTTAGTCCCGGGACTAAAGCCCCTCTCTTACCGCCTGCCGAGGAGGGGCTTTAGTCCCGGTGCGTGGCTCCAACCGGGACTAAAGGCCCCTGCTTCCCGCAT
The DNA here is from genome assembly GCF_904849725.1 of Hordeum vulgare subsp. vulgare. Taxonomy (NCBI): domain Eukaryota; kingdom Viridiplantae; phylum Streptophyta; class Magnoliopsida; order Poales; family Poaceae; genus Hordeum; species Hordeum vulgare. Next base: position 501,829,643 of record NC_058518.1, read on the forward strand.
TCTGGTCTGCCCGAAAAACGGCCTTTAGTCCCGGATCGTGGCTCCACCCAGGACTAAAGGGGGTCTTTAGTCCCGGATCGAGCCCCGAACCGGGACTAAAGATCCACCTATATAAGCGGGAGTTAGAAAATTTCCAACCCAAATCGCATTTCCTTCTCTCCTTCTTCCTCGTTCTCCTGCCCGGCGCGGCACAGCGACGAACTCGACAACGCCGTCAGGCTGCCTGCCGTCCTGCTCGCCGCCGCCTGCCGTCCTCCTCGCCGTCGTCGTCGTCCTCCTCGCCACCACCGTCCTCCTCGCCGTGCGCCGCCCTCCTCGCCGCGCGCCGTCGACACCTCCGGCCGGTAAGCCCCCCGCCCCCTCCTCCCCAGCACTCTGGCCAGTAGAAGAAAAGAAGAAAAAGGAGAAGAAAAGAAGAAAAAGGAGAAGAAAGGAAGAAAAAGGAGAAGAAAGGAAGAAAAAGGATAAGAAAGGAAGAAAAAGGAGAAGAAAAGAAGAAAAAGGAGAAGAAAATAAGAAAAAGGGAAGGAGAAGAAAAGAAGAAAAAGGAGAAGAAAAGAAGAAACAGGAGAAGAAAAGAAGAAAAAGGAGAAGAAAAGAAGAAAAGGGGAAGAAAGGAAGAAAAAGGAGAAGAAAGGAAGAAAAAGGGAAGAAAAGAAGAAAAAGATTTTTTTTGTCATTTAATTCCTATTGTTATTAGGTTTGTGCTAGATTATTAGGGTTAGTAATATTTAGAATTAGGAAAAAGGAAAATAAGAAGAGGAGGAGAAGAAAAGAAGAAAAAGGAGAATAAGAAGAGGAGGACACGAGAAGAAGAGGAAAAATAGAAGAAGAGGAGAAGTAGAAGAAGAGAAAAAATTAGAAGAGGACGAGAGGAGAAGTAGAAGAAGAGAAGAGGAGTAGTAGTAGAAGAAGAGGAGAAGTAGAAGTAGAAGAAGAAGTAGAAGAAAAGGAGAAATAGAAGAAGAGAAAAAATTAGTTTAGGGTTACAAGACGAAGAAATATTGTATAGTGTATATGCTTAAGTGTTAATAGTGTTTCTTAGATTATTGCTTAATTTTGCTATTGTATATGCTTAAGTGTTAATAGTTTAATTTTTCTATTGTATATGCTTAAGTGTTAATAGTTTATTTTTAGCAAGAAAATTAATAAAACTAGTTTATTTTTTTAGTTCATTTTACGATGCCTATCCCGCATCCTCGTCGTCGACTCGGCGGAGGACACCTGCTTGATCAGAGGGGCCCTGTCCGGGACTGGGCTCCGCCCGGCTGGTATTGGGAGGTGCTACCTTCCGGGGGGCGTAGGTTGGTGAGGAGCCAGCCCGTCGTTGACCCGATCCTTGTTTGGTGGCGGTCGCGTGGGCCGGTGAGGGTGCCGAGGCTTCCGGACACCGCGGAGGTGGTACGTCACCGTGTCAGCGAGGAGGATGAGCACGTCCGTCGCTACATGGTTGCGTTGGAGGGCAGGTTCGAGCATACCTGGCAGGTTCTTCGGGGATCTCACTGGAGCTATGATCCTGTGATGGTTCCTTCTCTTTGGGTGTCCACCACCCGTGCCGATACCCGTCGGTCGCTATGGTTCTAGATGTATCAGTGATGCTATATGTATGATAGTATTCGAGGAGTATTAGTGATAATATTCGACGATGTACGGACAAAAGAGATGATGTACTTGCTTATAATTGAATGCATGCTAATTTGAATACTACTTTATTTTACGATTTGGTTTTGCTTATTGAATGCTCAAATTGGAAAAGTACTCCTACTTTGAACACTATGCAGAAATCTAGGAGTCCCGGGTGGAGGCACGACCCGGGGCAAAAGTTGTTTTGGAACGGAGTTCCTGATAGAATAATTCTTTTTTGGTACCAAGGTTAAGAGAATCCGTTTTTTGCAGAACTATGGATCCACATATCAGGAACCTCGAAGAGGAAGAACTTCTCAAAGATATAATCAAAGACGGCCCCCACGTTGAACCAGCTGAATATCCGTCGTCATATCTAAACCCCGACGTTGGAATGGAGGTCGAGCGACACGAAGATGAAGCCGATGGGGCAGGAGATAGGTCCAATGACGGAGAAGGTGATAGCTCCACTGATGGAGAAGCCGGTGAAGAAATAATAAAGTCCGGCGAGGTATATACATATGAAGTTCGACAATCACTTGTAATATGTGAAAAATATTGGAGATAGCTCTATATTGTATACATATACATTCATTTGACGAATGTTTCTCCCTCTTAGGCCTCCACATCGAGCAAAACTACGAAACGAGACCCGACTAGAAAGTTGGATGCACTGACGCATTACACCTTTGAGGTGATATTGCCTATGGGCGAACCCAAGCTTCCTAAGAATGCTGCTGACACATTCAAGAAGCAATGCGAAGTTCTCGTTAGGGATCATATCCCGATCAGCGTTCGGGAGTGGAACAAGCGCAAAGGGGCAGCCGATAGTGACTATGTCACCGAAAGGTACAAAGATAATCTTTGGAATGATCTCATGTCACATTTCAACCTGCCAGAATGTGAGAATGAAGACGCCGCAGACAAACTGAGGGCCAAAGTCAAGCAGTGGACTCTAAAGAAGATGGCCGAACTATTCCGTAGCTGGAAGAAGAAGCTATGGAAAAACTATCTGAAGACAAAGAAAGTGTCCGTATTCGAGGGGTATCTAGCCAAGCACGCGAATCACTGGAAGGCATTTTAAGAGTACAAGGAGTCAGAAGATGCCCATACATTATCAGAAAAGAAAACAAGATAAATGCCGACAAGAAGAAATATCACCACAAGCTGGGGCCAGGGGGCTATGAGACTGCCATCCCAAAGTGGGATAAGAAAGAGCAAGATCTCCTAGATAAAGGTATCGTACGTGAACCACTCCGTGATGAGTGGGAATTGAGAGCAAGAAATTGGTTCCTTACGCATGGTGGGTCGTAAGACGAAAAAACAGGGGACCTCATCTGCCGTGACGGTCTTAGGATACCCAGGGAGTATTGGAAAAGGATAGTGAAAGAAATTAAGGAGGGAAAAAGAAAGTTCACTGCAGATAGAGAGAAACATTTGCTCACACTGGGCCTCGGCAATGACGAACATGGAGGACGAACGCGAGGCTTCGGTCCTTCTTACCCGTGGTGGCTTGGGTTTGCCACAGACCAAGACACTTACAGAAGCCGAGAGAGAGCAAAGAATCGGCAGCAGGATGAGGAGAATGACAAGTTCAACGAGTTGCTTGCCAGGATTAACGCGCAACAGAAGCAGATTGATGAGCTTAGAGGAGTAGCGCGCCAGGAAGATCCTGCACTTGATATTACCGGTGCCCCATCTAAGCGGAAAAGCAGCGTGGCTGAATCTGAGGCCCCGCCCGACGATGCACGAAGAATGATAGAGGGCGGTCCCGGCTACCCCGTGGATGGAATCAAGGAGTCAACATCATGTGAACTCCATCAGAAATTCAAGAACATATTCATGAAGGTGGCCGTCGGACAAGCTTTACCTTCTGGCCCTGATGCACGCTGGCATGACCATGAGATTCTAGCTGGCTTTGCTAAAGTCGGGGTGGATGAAATTCTGGCGGGGTTTCATGATATGGAGCTCGACATAGCTGGACCCGAAGATGAGAGGACATTCGGAGAAGTACTGGGTGGAGTCATCCTATGGGACAAGAACTACATCAAGCCTCCAGGCTCGGCCCCAAGCACAACACCGCCTCCGAGTCGTCGCAGGTCACCTACACGTACATTACCTCCAAGCCCTCCACATGACTTCGGCCAGCACAACACGAGTCCATTTCGATCACCGCCGCCAGACTTGGGTCGTCCGTCTCCGCCGCGACCGCACAGGATACTAAGCGGAAGCGTGCCACCAAGAACGCTCCGCCTACGATTCCTAAGCGACAGAGCCCCCCAAACCGCAAACGGTCGCCCCTCCCAAAGGTACCTTATGCTAATCTTCCTATCAGACCTTATGATCGTACCCCCGAGGAAAACGCCAGGATAGCAAAGGAACATCATGATGCGCAGATGAAAAAGAAGGAACCCGAGCCCCGTCCGGAATACACCGAGAAGCAAATAGAATGGGCAAAATACTTCACGACCCTTCCATCACAGTATGACTTACACCATAAGCCTGATGACTATACACGCACATTGCAGAAGGAAGTGAAAAAGAGCAGATCACGTGCAAGTGCAAGTGGGAGCAAATCAAGTTCAACTACGAGCAAGAAAAAATCAGACGTTCCTCAGCTTGGACAACAGGCCAAACAGTCGATCCCACCCCTCAAGGTGTTAACCGAGAATGTTCCCCCTCCGGTGCAGGGGCAAGCTTTTGAAACAGCAAAGGAGTGGGCGGCTCAATGGGGTGTCTCAGTTGAAGATGTTCTGGCTTCCCAAGACGACAGGTTACCCAAGGTTGTGGTAGCCCCTAAGCCACAGTTTGTCATGGGAGAGCCTTTGGTCAGCAAAGATGATCTCCCAACAAATATGCGTTATTTGCATACATGGTACTTAAGTGAATCAAAGAATGGGAGAACGATGATCGTGCTGAATGTCCCACTGGAGTACTACAGCCGCCCCGAAGAAATCCATATCGACTTTGATGAACTCTTCCAGATGTACAATGGCGACGCCCTCGACAAATCGCTTATGAGTTGCTATTGTCTGTAAGTTTTTCAGTTCGTTGTCTACATATAACTTGTTTAATTATTTCAATTCATTGTCTATATATAACTTGTACTCTATTATGCAGAATGAAGATTCTGGATTGTAAAAGTAAGGACATCCTAAATATTGGGTTTATTGACCGAGATAAAATACATATAGCAACGCTAACTGATAAACCCAAGGAGACGGAGGAAAACCTTCTAAGGTTTCTAATAGATCAAAATTTCTGTGACCACATACTGTTTCCATACAACTTCAGGTGAGGGTCTTTACTCTGTTGTGTCCATTCACTTATAAGTGTAATTGATAAGTTACTGACACACACACACACACACAGAGAGAGAGATATATATATATACATAAATGTGCAGCTTCCATTAGATTCTGTTGGACATTCAAATTGATAAGGGAAGGGTTGATGCCTTCGACCCATTATCGAGACCCTTGGAGCAGTTCCAAAGCCTGCGGGACATGCTCCAAGGGTAATTTCAATCATTCTTGCGCTCTATCGGTCTCTTTCGATGATTTTCTGATATATCAATTAATGAAAAACTTTGCAAATCATTATCCTTGTCGGGCAGGGTTTGGAAGCGGTTCAAGTGCGTGACTCCCGGTAACTTTCGTGAGAAGCTGACCTTTAGAGCGGCTCAGGTAAGTAGTAGTATGATATACTTCTATTTTCAATACATTTATGATGCTCGATTATTATTTTGATTATATATATTCTATTCTCGTAAAGTGCGACCAGCAGCCACGGGGAACACATCTATGCGGATACTATGTTTGCGAGACCATTCGCACGTTTACCTCTGAGCACAAGGATCACAGATTCGACGTAAGCAATGAACATTCACACCTCTATTTTTACCCGTCATTCTTTGTTATCATGATTGATATTCATATTCATCTTCTCTTCTTATATAGCACACGGCCATGAGGACGAAGGTCCTACCAGAGCAACGCGCGATTGCTGTTCGAGAGGAGCTTGCGGGATTTCTGAGGACGGAAGCTATAGATGACAAATGACGATTTAGTGTAGCTAGGGGCCATTACTAATGTTCGTCCATGTAATCGAATAGACGGGCTCTAGTCCCGATAATTCAGATCTCCATATAATTGTATATATATGCTCGCTTGTAAGATAAGTTAATCTTATATATATATGCATAATTATTTCTATTTAAATTATATGAAAACTAATCCCGAACACCAAACGAGGCATCACGTTAATCTCCCGAACACCTAAACCCTAAAAACCTAAAACCCCAAAATAATTTCATTCAAAAAAAAAACCAAAAAAAAGCAAAATCTGAAACTCTTTAGTCCCGGTCCGTGTAACGAACCGGGACTAAAAGGCGTGCCCCTGGGGCGCTACGAGACGCCCACGTGGAGCACCTTTAGTCCCGGCTTGTAACAGGGCCGGGACTAAAGGTTGGGCCTTTAGTCCCGCCCCTTTAGTCCCGGTTGATGAACCGGGACTAAAGCCCCTTACGGGCAGAGGCTAAAGGCCCCGTCCCCACTAGTGTCAAGTATCATACTAGCTCACCAAATATTCTCTCGGGAAGAGCTGATGTTGGTTCTCCCTTTTGGAAGGGAGTTACCTAGGCTACGAACACTATTAGAACCTTTTATCGCTAGAGAAATGGGAACGGGATGAATATCAAATTCTAGCATGATATTTGGGCGGGGGGGTGTTCCCTCAAAACATAGTTCTGGGATCCGTTTGATATTTGCAATCAAACAGACTGCTCTATGGCTCAGGTTTGGGATGGTGAGACTTTGAAACTATCTTTTAGAAGATGTGTGGATAGGTTAGGGATGGATAGGTGGTTCCAATTGATTGAATTCCCCTTATCTAACCTTCCTAATTCCCCGGTATGGATGTTGGAGGCCGGTGGGGTTTATTCAGTCAATTCCTTTTATAAAGCGATTAATTTTACTGGTGTGGTTTCTGCCACAGGTGAGAATCTTTAGAAAGTGATGTGTCCTCATAATATTCACGTATTTCTTTGGTTGTGTGCTTATAACAAAGTATTGACTAGAGATAATTTAGCTAAACGTAGAACTGTAGATGATCCTATTTGCCTTTTCTGCAGCGAGATGGAGTTTATTCAACACCTCTTCTTTGATTATGGTTGCGACGACCGTGTGGAATTTGGTTGCTGAGTGTTTTAAAGCTAACCAGATTTCTTGCTTCGAGAACGTTTGCGCCTTATGGCAGTTTTATAAGAGAAAACATGTGTTTAATATGGTGACCTCTGCATTCTTATGGAGTATTTGGCGACTAAGGAATGAATTTTGTTTCGAGGGTCGAATTTGGAAAAGTCTGAACTGCGTTCTCATAAAATTGCGTGATTTTCTCCTGTAGTGGGTGGTTCTCTGCGACGATGCATACGCGGGGCTTCTTTGTCAGTTCATCCTTTTGCTGGACAGGCGCCGCGGGAAACTGCTCCGCATCGCCTAAAGTGATCCTCCTGTTAATTGAAGATTGATGATGCTTTCCCTCATAGCTTTGTTCCTAGCTACTGCTGGTCGATGTTATAAAAATTAGCAAGACGGCTTAGACTTTTCTTTCCATGGTTTTCTAGTTAGTGATATGGTGTTGGATGCATACTTCGATGTTGGCCTATTGAACATGTATGTTCGTGGCTTCATTAATAAAGCAGAACAGGGAGAGACCCCTTTCATTTAAAAAAAAAAGTTTCTAAATATTTATTTTTCAAAGATTTTACTATCAACTACATACGGATGTATATAAATATAATTTAAAATGTAGATTCATTTAAATATTATTAAATTTCCTTGGGACCCGACATTAGTGTTGTGTGTACATATACACGATAGATCAACCGTTGACAGCGACCAGGGCAGTGCTGCTGCGCGCCTGCATGCGTGGATCTCCTACGAAAGGAAAAAAAGAAAAAGTATATGTGTGGATGGACCTCGTGATTCTCGTTGATTGGAGTCGTGCGTGTTTGTTTAAGAGGAAGCCGCGATTCTGCTCTGATTCTCTGAGATAAACAAAAGCGGGATTAAGCAGGTCCTCTGTCCGTTCCTGCGGTCGGTAGTGCAGAGCTGCTGATTCTCCGACGCGCAGTGGAGCAAGTAATCGTGCAAGCATCCACGCACCTGCACTCTGCCAAAATCGCCGTCACCGCCCGCTCTGCTCAGTTACCGTCGCGCCGCGCACGATGACCATCGGCAGTAACTCATCACGTAGTACCACGGGGGAGCAAGTCTTCCTCATATTCGCCTCATATTTGAACTGAAAATGAAAGGTGTCGGTTAGATCGGACGTTTGACACCGGTTTAAGAGATCCGTCTAAATCGAACTTTTATAACCGATCAATGACCAAAGTGGTGGTCTATCCAGATGTTTAAAGAGGATTTGAGGGGTTCGATTATAGATGTTCTTATAACCCAATCCATCGAGAACGACCGTAAGAAAATAATCAAATCACAAAAAAAATAAAAATCAAACCAGGGCCAAACCTAACTCATTTTTAACAAAACGGTGAAAACACTAAAATTGTCCCGCCGTGGTTACGGACGTGCTGCAAGCCGGGGCTACTCGGGAAGCTTCCCTAATCGGGGGAAAAGCAACTATCCTAGCAGGGGGGTGGTAGACTAGTTACCGCGACGGCCGGGTTGGTGACTCCGGTCATCTTGCCTTCGCCGCCGGACGAAAGACGGCAGCCGTGCAGCATATATCTGCCGCTTATATCCATCTCAGTCCTCTCTAGCACGCGGCAGCGACCGTCTGTAGCTGGTCAGCGCTACGTACGTCCAAACTAAGTCGATATCACGCACGCATGCGCCAGCCGCCAGGTGCAAGTTGTAGAGCCAAGTGAAGGCCTCGACTCATGAACGGCATCTGCATTTGCTTTTTCGCCGTCGGCGTATGTACGCATTGTTTAGGTTATCCATGGCATGGCATGGCATGTCATGTCATGTCAACACCAAATAAGATTAGGTTTATCGATGCAGGAAAGGATCGTCCAAAGAGATCAGGTGAGTTGACGCATGGTCGATCATCGAATCTGCTAGTTTTATTTGGTGACACCATCGGCACGCGCGGGCCCAGCTTGCTTGCTTGCTTGCTGCATGTGTGTGCTCGCTGACGGACCCCCGGCCGTGTCATTGGACGATGGAGACCGTACCGACCCTGTCATTGTTAATTTACCGACCGCATGGTTCATGCATGCCTCCTTGTTTAAGAAAGCATACACAATCTCGTAATGAAAAGTGGATGAAGGAATTTTTACTTTTTGACTCCCTGAATATTTATTTAAGGACACTAAAACGAACGTATACTTTCTAGCTCTCTCGAGCATTAGAGCATCTGTAACCGGATTTCTCAAATCTAGCTCTTTCTTTAAATATTTATTGAAGGACAGTCACCGGTTATTCCTTAAATGTTCTTTCTGCATCTGAACTTTTCATATATAAAATCTTAAAATCATACAAACCAAGCAAATAGAACAATTTATGTATCACGTATGTAGATCAACTAAATCTGTCTTTGGCAACTCCTTATTGTCGAAGATGTTGGCTATCTTCGCTTCGGGCTTCGGGCACATGGGGCTGACGTAACTCTGGCTCCTCCGGCTGCTCCGGAGTTGGCGACGCCTCCGCCTCAGTCTTTGTTTCGATTTCGGTGAAAAGCACGTCGATAGTCGCCCGTTCATGTCGGATGAATTGTTGATTGGCCTTCACATAGGTCTCATCCTGGATGGACTCCGGGATTAATGGCCTACTGCTTTGTCGTTTCGGCTTCTTGGGCGATCGCAAACTTCGCCTATGTGGCACCCATGCTTAAACCCAGGCCGGAGCCAACTCCTCTCCTCCTCCTCCTCCGGTTCCGGTGAGTCCGGAGGCGGGCCAATTGCGATGTGGGTGACGTGCCTTGCCCAGATTTGCTCCTCAATCAAGAAGCGACGCTCCAGCGTGAGCATAGCGTAAGTCGTCTTAACTTTGTCGTGCCATGGCGAAGTCAAACTGTGTGGGAAGAGCGACAGAGCGGGAGAGAGGTACATAGGCCCGGGCTACGGCCGAAGAGGGAGGAGATAGGTGTGGCTAGCGTTTGGGGACGCCGACCAGTTAAATGGCCACACTTTGGCCTCGGGTGGTGCGTCGGAGCAGCGCCAGCGGCGTTCACACCACCATCGAAGGAGATGCCCATCGGACTGTAGTGTTTCCTGATGATTCCATATGGGACGCAGCCGTCAGTAAAACGTCGCGGTCGCGCCGATCCTCCCCATATCCATCCAATATTTGGGCTGGTTATGAGGGTGTTGACCAGCCCGGGGGGTTGAGGCCTGTTTGATACGTCCGTATGGGTCGTTTTTTTCACCGGTCAATCACCAGGCCGTCCGCCCGAGCGTTTGAGGCGGCTTTGAGACGTCTGTTGTAGATGGTTTCGGTGTTTAGAACCGTTTGTTTTGTTATGACGCCATTCCTTGTTGTCCGATATTGACTCCTTGGATATATAAATGATGAAACTGCTCATATACACAGTTGATGAGGCTTCGTTGATGAGGCACGAGTGTTGTACCGGTCCGTGTGAAGTACCCACGACATCCACCGCAAGTGGTGGAGGTTGCACGTCGTGTAGGCAAAGGGAGGCACCTTGTTTATCGGCATTGATATGACGGGGGCAGAAGATGAGTTGCACAAGACCACGGATGTTGCCGCCACCACGATTCGTGCCCCAATGCCACAACCATAAGGCCGACACGTCCACGTCCGGCACCATCAACGAGAGGGGCTCTCCGAGGAAAAGTAGCACATGAAAAGCCGCCGTGGCTTGGGTCTGAGAAAGGTCACTCTTCGTCTCTACCCCTCATTTTCCGGGGCTCAAGGCCGTCGGGTCAGCATGTCAAATGTGAGAAAGACATGTCATGGAAGACGGCCTCCGCCGTTGCCAGCTATCATTTGGACTAGATTTTTAGAAAGCCTAGTCCGCCATTGTTTACTTGAAATATGTTAAAAAAAATGTACTCCAGTTTTGCATAATTTTGCTCGTTTGTTCAATTTTACTTTTTTGAAATATACGCAGGCATGACTGAATCGTCCGGCTTCGATATCACTGTCCAAGGATGGATGCCTTGTCCATATATATTAAAGGTCCGCCTTGAAGTTGCAGACTGTGATGCAGTACGCGCGATGATTGTCGTGGTTAACGTTGGGTGCAAATGAAATTAATGAGCACCGTCGTCATCCACAAACGGACGCGCACGGCTACACGTCCGTACATGTGTATGCTCCAGACTCGTAGCGGGACGTGGAAGGTTTATCCACTGCACGTTTCTCTTTGACCGCACCGATCATCTGGCATGACGCGTACGGCTCGTATCGTACGACCGGCGGCCACCTAGCTAGCTGCTGCTCTATGACCGTGCCGATGATGGGTGTGTGCAAGTGCTACGTCCCCGTACCGCATGCAGCGGCCGCGCGCGAAATGAATACCAGCGCTCGAGTGTGATTCCGCGACGCAGATGAGTCTACGTACGTGTGCATGCCGGTGCGGTGCAGATCGCGGGCACAGCTGCAAGGTTTGTCATGCGACTCCGAGTATGTGGCGTACGGTGCAAGGCTGTGCTGGCTAGAAGTATATGCACGTATGTACGTAACGCATGAATCGATCATGGTCGGCCCGACGTACAGATAACCACACACTAGTAGGGTTGGTTCAAATCTGGTGCTAGCATTTATTTTTGAATTTATTTTAGAATTTCTAGCGATGCATATTCAGTAAAAGAAGACATTTTCATTGATGACGAGATATTTATGATGATTTCGTAAATTTTAAGATGATATGCCGATTCACTCTTTCGAAAATGTTTATAGGGTTAGGATGTGTGCGTGTGCGTTCATATGGACGAGTGTATGTTTATATATATAAACATTTACGTCTGTACTATGTTAAAAAAATAACCACACGAGTAGTAGTATTCCGGGAGCGTAATTAGGTATAGACGTATAGTACAATTATTAAACCCGAGAAGAGCGGCGTGGAGGAGGGCCGCCTGGCGTGGCCCGAAATGGGAAGCAACTGTTGCAGTAATTTCTGCTGGTGGCCCACAGTGAGAGAGGTACATACGTACACACACGTACGAGTAGGAGGCAAGGTGCCATCGCGGGAAAGGCACGATACTGGCGCGTGAGAGCGAGCGGGCAGCCCGTCGGCGTCGGCGTCGGAGAAATAATTTGGATTGGAGTGCTCAACCAGCAGCGACCGCATGAAATGAAGGTGACCCGGTCGGACCCATCGAGGGCTACGCAGGATCTTCTGTATCACCGGACATGGGCTCATCGATCGGCGTCGGCGGCGGCAGCGGCAGCAGTTGCTAGCTTGGAGCCATTCCCGGCCGGAGCAGGACGGAACCCTTTGGACGAGTCGCCAGCGGCAGCTCGCCTTCACCGGAGCTCGTCGTGGGCTCGTAGCCGTAGGTAAGGGCATGCAGGACACGGCTAGCTAGCGTGGGTCCTATGCGTGCGGGCATGGCCCCAATGCCTGATGGGCGTCGCTTTGTCCTGGCGCGAAACGTGCCCATCGGTCACTGCTCACCGAATGAAACGCCGGCCACGTGCTGCAATCATGCTACTTACTCAGTATAATAAAAATGCTGTCGCTCTAGGGGTGTGGTGGCCCGCGACAGACGCTGCGATCGATCGAGCGAGCGGCTCTGGATGCGCCTCCGGATATCGTCGGACCAGATAGATGATACTACGTACTACGTAGATATTTGTGGTGCGCACACACCATCGACACGTAGTAGCTACTAGTGGCAGCACACTAGCTCACCATAGATACTCTCTGTACGACACTGCTGCTCAGGGCTGCTGTCCGGCGGATGCAGATGAAGAGTACGCAAGAATCCATAGGCACTCGAAGATTTGTAGTACCAGTGTATCTCCTAAGAGCATCTCCAACAGCAGCGCAAAACAAACGTCATGTCTAAAAATATGCGTTTTTAGCGCGCCGGCGACGCGGCGGGATGCTCCATTCGGGCGCGTAAAAACCGTGCGTGCCCTAAAACAAGTTGGACGCGCTGTCCATAGCCTTGTCCCGCGCTGGTAATTTGAAGCGCACACTTCCGCGTGCGGCAGACTCGAACGCGCGCGCGAACTCTCTCTCTTTCTTCCTCCTTCGCACCGCGCGCGCCGGCGCCAGCGCCCCTGCCACCATGGAGGCGCAGACCAGCACCCCGCTCACCCCGCTGTACAGCCGCGAGCCCCCCGCCGCCGCCGCCCCCGCCGAAAACCCTAGCGCGGCGAGCGTTGGCGCTGCCACCGCCGGAGCTCCGCCGACCGTCGGCCTCGCGTGCAGCCTCTTCTTGCCGCCGACGGGTGGCGTCGCGCCGCCGCCGTCCCATCCCGTGCCGCCGCGGCGGGGTCGAAGAAAGGAAAAACATCCGAAAAGAAGAAGGCGGTGGACCGTTCCGGGAGCTCAAAGACGAAGAAGAAGCTTGCAGGGCGGTGGACCGGCGCGGCGTCTACCGAAGCGCCGGCGAGCTCACTCCTTGAGCCGGCGGCCGACGCGCACCACGTGTTCGACGAAATGCCCCCAAGGTGAAAAATCACATGTTTCCTTTCTGAAGTTAGGGAGGAAGATTCATCTACGGAGGCGGAAGAATCGTCTTCGGAAGATGAGGACGAAGACGAGGAAGATGATGGTTGATGTGTCTTTTATTTATACTAGTCAAATGCTTGTGCGTTGCCACGAGACAATAAACTTTAAACATAAGAAGATTAATATTAAATATCATTATAATTGACTATGTGTACGTCATATGCATCTTTATGGAGTATAATGTACCTCTCCACTTCCTTCTTTACTATGTCGTGTGCTGCCAACGATGGATGTCATGTGTCTGTTTTCTCGTGTCTTCGCTCACCACATGAGCATGATAATAGTGATGTCACATTTACTTTTTCCTCGATCTCTAGCCCTCTCCCTTGTGCCCTCCTGTTTGGTCATGTCACTGTCCATCGTGGATCCCGCATTTCTTAGTTATCTGGAGCACTTGTGCGCCACCCGCATTTCCACTCTGGCTTGTTTCCTCCCTCATGTTCAGGTCCTCCTAGTCACTCCCGCATGTTATGTGCATTTAGTAATGACCTGATTCTGATAGATAGGTTGGTAGTGCCTAGTTGCTAACATCAAATTTCCTATCAAAATTTAACAAGCACCAACTTCTTCCCACCCTCTCCGTTGCTACACAATCACTCACTTTATTTCCCCTTTGGAACGTGTCTTCTTTTTCATCCTTATCCCGGGAGGAAACTATGGTTTCAAAATGTTTGACAAGAAAGGCTTCAAAATTTTCCATGTCTTAGCTCCACCAACATTGCACAATTAGATGTTCCCATTTGCTTCGATTATAACATGTATTGGTGTTGTTGCACCATTGCTTCTCCCAATTTCCTTACTCGGGATTCACAATCACGTGGGACAAGATTGTTTTAGGGGGGCAAGCTTCACCTCTTACAGTTCATGTTTTACCTCCCCCTTCTAATTTTTTCTACACTCTGTTACCTCCTAATTTGCTTCATGTCCTATTCACCATGGTTCACGTATGAGTGAGCTCTCCTTAAACCCAATTTATATTTCAATTAATGCGAGAGAAAAATAACTTGACAACATGTTGTCGTATTTGGAGATTCGGGCAAGGTGTGTTCTATGTAACTTGGCAACCACAACCTTTATAGTTGTTTTCAGGACACCACAACCATTAAATACAAAATCAACTCATTCCATTCAAAATGAAAAGGTATTATCTTCTGTGTGGTGTTCTCAAATCCAAAACAAAAAGTAGAAATGAACACTTGGGCATATCCCATTTCGCATGTGTCTTTAGATAATAGAGATTGTCTGTTCATACACGCACACAGTACATCCTTTCTGTCCAGCTGGGATAGAAAATGGGGCAATACCACCACATGTCATATATAATATCTCCTTCTCTTGAAAATCGAAACCAAATCTGATGGATTCATGACCAGTCTTGAATTCCAGTAGACCAAACCATAGTCAAGTCTAAATGTAGTACTCTCTCCTATCCATATTAATTGGCCCTGTTTTAGTACAAATTTACAAAAGTAGAACTTCAGTGACCATATCCTTTTTCCATGCTAGAATCTCAAAACGTTGGAACTCTCAGATAGCCTCAACTTATTCGCCACTTTTTAAATCCTTGGATATTTTTTCTGTATAAAAGCACAACAGAAAATATTAGCTTCATAATGGAAGTAGAAATACTATCCTAGAATGTTTTGAATCATTCTAGATAGCTACATGTCCGTTACATTGTTATTCCAATGCTTACACCTATTCTCATGTGGAAGTTGCATTGTCCTCGGATCATATGCTTAAAATGAGTGAACATTTGGGAGCAGTATAAAGGTAAGAGTAAAGTATGGTCAGGAGCTGGACATATATTATATATATGAAATGAGGATTATATGCTAAGAATGAGTGACTACTTGCACTTATATGCTAAGAAATGAGGACTATATGAAATGGGGATTATATGCTATGAAATGAGGAGCTGTACATATTTTAGTAGTATAGTAGTAGTAAAGGTTTAAAGACTACTTGCAATTATATGATATTACCTCCGTCCATAAATATCCTTACGGAGAGAAGACATTTTTGCAATTCCATTTGAAAAATAAAACAAATTATATTTATAGATAGAGGTAGTATATATGAAGTATATGCTGAAAATGAGCAAGTTATTAGGGCTAGTAAAGTTAAAATTGAAGTATGGGAAAAATCTTGCAGTTAGAAGATTAGATGATCTATAAAGTAAAGTATGTAAATGCAGCAGAATGATACTATGTGAAATGTTTTGTGTATTAAGGACTTTGCTCCAAATGAAGTATCATTGATAGTGTAGGAATTAAGATAAAAGCAAGTTACCCAGGAATAGAAAGAAGTACGGGAGGCCTTGCTTATGTCATAAATAAGCTTTGTTATGACATCATAATAACATTTGCTTTGACCCAACTTGTTCATACAAGCACTAACGGTAACAAGATCAAACAAAAAATGAAACAACAAAAAGAACAACAACATCAGTGAATATTTCATACATATTATGTGAAAAGAAGTATATAATACCTACTTGCAAAATAGGCTAGTCCTCACAATGAGTAAAATTACTTAATCAAACAATGACTCGCTATGGAGAATAACCGCCTACTTGCCAACACCCTAAATAAAACAATGGTGTAATAAGTCACATTAACAAAATACACTATTTATTTAAAGTAAAAGAAAGAATGAGTCTGGATAAAGCATCATTAGCAATCATTTTTTGTCAAACTTGAAAGAAGCCGATGCGCAGAACATACAATGCAGAAATCATGGTTTTATTCACCCCAAAGCACGGATATCCAATTCAAGCTTCCCCAAATGATATCACCGCCTAGAAGGCCACACAAGGCTCCGTACTGACCGACAATAGCACGTAGCATTGCTGCTGCCAGAAAAATGTGCATCACAATAACCCAAAAAATTGCTAGAAAGAGCATTAGGAGTATACACTATGATTGGCTAACATATATCCTCATGGAGCTGCTACATAAGGAATGTACTTGTTAGAGAAGATATAAACCAAGGAACAATTTGTCTTCCCTTTTTGACGGGATAAACCAAGGAACAAACTAATAGTACCAATACAGGAAATAAGTATTTGAAAAGTGGACAAGTAAAAATAACAATGAAAGACACTGTTATGCTTCAGAAGTAATTGAGGCTATGCTTTTTAATTCCAACAACCTATGTAACTTGTATATAGGGCACAATGTTAGTGAGAAGAGATGCAATTAGGCTTAATATCATAGAAGACTTGAAGACTCTCATGGACACCGATAAAATAGTTGCTAAACTCATGCATCACCCATACTAAAATTTTATTTTGACCCATCTGTAGAAACCACGGAGAAAAGAAAAAATAAGCTAAACCCTTAGCATTGCAATACTCAGAGGTGTGAACTTTGTTAAAACAGGGGTTGCCTTAGCATGCAAAATACAAACTAAACATCGATAAGGATGTATGAGGCTTCTTTTTGAATCATATTGCTAGCAATTATCCATGGAAAGGTACTACAGAAATATATGTTAGTACACATACCTGAACATATGACACACCTCACCCTCCAGGGCAACGGCAACACACATACAAGAAATTGTTCATATTGTAAGCTCCCCATATTCAAGCTGTTGGAATTAACCTGGACGAAAAAAATCCAATGATGAATATGCACATGAACCTAAAGAACAATTGACTAGTATAAAAGTTTTTGGCAAACATTTCTATGTGAAAACATATGATAATCAAACTACCATGCAAGAGTCTCTCCTCTCTAATTGAGAAGTAGGACAACAACACAGTAGAACAGGGAACCGAAATCATATGCACGAATTGAACATATAAAGCAAATTTGACACTATAAGCGACAATTATTTAGCAACAAATATGCAATCCTGTAGGTTTCTGGATTCAGAGAAGATTTAGTAAAAAGCAGGTGTTAAATCAACAAATTGAAGAATCACTTGATAGTTGAAGCTACAGTCACACGCAGACAAGTACTTAGAGAGTGTACAGTGCTGCTCAAAGCTGATAAATTTAACAGAAAAATACATGCCGCTACCAAAGATTTATTACTTGAGTTTCTTCCTAAGGGCTCAAGCCATTACTCCTCACTACAAGTTAGAATGATCTGTAATGTACTTCTCGGCAGGGTAAAAATAGATGGACGGGGAACCTAGGCAACTCAAACAAATGAGAAAACACCTAGGGTGCATGCCATGTCAGAGCCACAGAAACTTGAACAAACATTCCAGAACGATGCACCAGTCAACGAGTACTTTGGCATATCGCTGTAGGAAATGGCTGAAGAAGAAGACCGGAGTTACAAAAGAGACTCACGAGTGCATGCCTCATCTTGCGGATCTAAGCCAGCATCGCTGCGGCCAGCGGGTGGTCGAATGCGCAGGGAATGCCGATGCCACAACCTACGCTGGTCTCACCTTCTTCATTGTCGGCATGCACGACGCCTACGAGCTCGGCAACGGCTGGTACCAGCCCATCCTGTCGCTCCCATGCATGACCCCTGGGACGGTGTGTTGTCGGCACCAATCATACCGATGGTCGGGACAGGGTCCCAGCAAGTCGCCGTGCTGGGCGAGCTCACCATCGCATTTGGTTTCCGGAGTGACACATAGGAAGATCGGGGTGGAGGGGGGAAGACTATGTCGCAATCTGCCGCTCCTCGTAGATCGGCGACTACAACTGCGTCACCAAGGCGAGGCACCAGGAGACGACAGTGAAGGGCAGGTCGTCATGGCAGAGTGGTGCAGGGGGCAGGGCGGCAACGATTTTTCTACGCGGAGAGATGAAGTGGGGAAGATGGGGTGCGGTTGATGGGGCGTGGGCGATGGACTGCCGGTTGCTCCTAGTTTTCTTGTTTTATTTTTCAATCGCAAGAAAAAAGGGTGGAAGATGGATCTCCTACGTATGCCGAGTTGGCACTTTTTTGGGGGCTGCTGCATCGTGGCCCTCGCGCGACGGGGAGACTTTTTTTGATCGATGGTTGTCGTATGCGGGAAGGAGGTCGAACCATCACGACGACGGCAAATCCTCCTTTAATAGTAGAGATGTCTTGAACTTGTTTGTATTTTGAACTTGGTTGGATGAACTTATGGGCATGAACTTTTATGTATCAACTTGTTTTTGTCAAATTCACATGTTTGTATTTTTGCGCGCGCTGCTGGAGCGGCGCACGCGCGCTGCATTTTAGCACTGCTACTGGAGCCAGCGCTGCACGACGCGTCAAACCAGCCGTAGCACGCGCGGTAAATAAATTTTTTAGACGCGGCGCGAAGCGCGGCTGTTGAAGATGCTCTAAGGCAGCAGAAAGGACGTAGGCCGTTCAACCCTGGATCTTGAGGAGGCAAACGACATACGTACTACTGGTACAAACTAAAATCAGGACGAAACAACGAAGCGAACCGTGGTTTAACCAAAATGAAAAGCAAGGAAAGCAAGGAAGTTGACCTAATTAATTAGTGATGGCCGACAGTTGTGTTGTGTGCACACACGCATACACAATAGATCCATCCATGGTTGACAGTGAACCAGCGCCGTGAGCTTGCCTACGTGGATTTCTAGTAGTACCACTTGAAAGAAAGAACGAAAGAAAGGAAAAAAGTAATACACATGGATCTCGATGATTGAGGGAGGCAAGTAGTGTGTTTCTTTAAGAGGTGCCCGCGATTCTGCTCTGATTCTCCACGACTAGCAAACAAAATCCAACAGATCCTCCTCTGGATGTTCCTCAAGTCCGCAGATTTGCCGATTTTCTCTGACATGTACTCCCCTCATTCCTAAATATAAATCTTTTAAAAAATTATATTAAGGAACTACAAAAATAAATAAATTTATATTTTAAAGTATGTCTATATACATCTATATACATCTGTATGTACTTTTCTAACGAAACCTCTAAAATTACTAATATTTAGGAACGAAGTAAGTATCAAGCAGATCGTCAGTAAGTGGTAGTATTTCAACCGAAAATGCTAGACCTATTAAATCGTACTTACGTATATTAAATCTTCCAACTAATCTAAACATGCCCACCCTGATTTTCAGAGGTGGGTGTGTCTTGCCCTCCTCTGAATCCAATCAATAATTGTTAAATCGAACTATCCCGTAAACGTACGTAAACATTTACGTAGATGTAGCATTACTCTATTTCAACAACGGGTGGCGCGGTGATTTCACTCAATTCAGCACGAGGAGGAAAGAAAGGAAACCCCGCGCGCGCGTGTTCCGCGTGCACCGCGACCGCGAGCGAGAGCCCATGCATCGCATGCATGCTTGATCTACGTGGGCGTACGTGCCCAGCCGCACATGCCCTACGCGCGCCCCGGCCGTAAGAGAGAAGAGGAGGGCCCGCATGTCAGTGCAGATCGCGCCGCCCGTGACGCGCCGGTGCTGCGTGCGCGGAATCTTCCTGGATCGGCGAAAAAGCATCCACGAGTACTCAATGGGTGGTGGTAGTAGTAGTACTGCGAAAGATGCCCGGGTTGGTGACTCTGATCGTCTTTCTCTCGCCGCCGAAAGACGGCCCCATGCATGTGTCTTTTTTCTCCAGAAAAAACACTACTCCTACTTAAAAGAAATGCCGGTCAGCCGCAGCTAGCTGCCTAGCTGCCACTGACCGAACGAGCCCGGGAATCCGACGCGGTTCATTCATCGGTCAGCGCCCAAATGCGCTGGTTCGGTGCGGTCGAGCCATCCATCATTGCACTTGCACTTGCACTTGCGCCAAGACAACCTACATGCGTCTTCGCTGCCGCTCACTATATTTTAGTCGCCGCACGCGGTATAGTCCAAACAAATCCATTTCACGCACGCCTACTTGTGTCAGTGCCTATTATGAGCTTCGGGGTGCCAACAAGACAAGAACTACTACCTCCGCACTTCCAGCTAGGGAAGCTAGCCATGTACACTATACTGTTCTTCCATCGTCCACGCATGTGAATACTCCCTTTGTGTTAGATTCGTGTAGATATGAATTATCTAGTCATGTTTTAATATTTTGATACATCTATTTTTAGATAAATCTAAGATAATTTTTTTTAAGACGAAGGGAGTATTTAATTAGGTTATTATCACTGTCCTTTTTTATTTTCTGGCGGTGAATTAGGTTATCCATGTCCTAAAAGAAGCAAAAGCTTGGTTATCACTATAGGCATGGATCGACCCAAGAGATAAGGTGAGTTGACGTGTGTGATTGGACGGAAATCCTGCTATCTTTGCTCCGCCTAGCAATATGTTAGGGTTTGTTTGGTTGAGGAACCAATTGTCATGAAATGTAATGGTTCCATTCCAGAGGAATGAGTTGGTTCCGTTTCTGTGTTCGGTTTGTGTAAAATAGTAGAACGACTCGGTTCCGTTTCAGTGTTTGGTTTGGAAGAATGGAATGACAAAAAATTAAAATTTTGATAGAATTTCGTTTGTATTTTGAAAAAACAACAACATAACAATATATATATTGACATAGAACATAATTTTCAGCAATAATATCATCAGGTAACAAGTAATTTGGTACATCCAAAAGCAATCAGCCATTACATGTCTTGGTTCAATACGATCCAAAGAAATGAGATGCATTAGATCAAATCGAGAGAGGATGAGCACGAGGGAGGAAGGAAGATGGTCGGCGGTGCAACAGGGAGGGAGGAAGACGGCCGGCGGTGTAGCAGGTAGGGAGGGAAAGGGACGACGGCGCAACAAATCGATGGTTGACGGTGGCGCGACAAAGGGAGGGAGGGAGGAAGAGGGCCGGCGACGCAGGGAATGGAGGGAGGAAGAGGGCCGGTGGTGCTGGGAAGGAAGGGAGGAAGAGGCCGGCAGCGCAGGGAAGGGAGGTAGGAAGAGGCCGGCGCACTTGAGCAGGACGAGAGGAGGAGGAGGTCGAGCGGAGGAGCCTGGTTCCGTGTGATTTCGTGGATTTCGTGGTATTGGCACATTCCAGATCTGGATGGAATATTTCCTAAGGTGGAATGAGTGGGTTTTGTTCCGCTTGGTAAACCAAACGCTGGAACGAAGCCTAGTAACGGGTCCGGCTCGTGACATTCCAGCCCATGACAACAACCAAACACACCCTTAGGGTTTTAGTTTTCGAAGAGACGGTGCTCAGACGGATAGCACGCTTTTTATCGAGTCAGTTTTCTCATTTTGATCCTTCTTAAGTTCATCTATTGGGATGGATTAGACGAGGCTCCGCATGCAGGTTCTTGCAAGTTCCTCGGGCGGCGACATCAGGGTTTCTCATCTTGCAAGGCGATGAGATTTGATGTCAGTTTCTCGGCTCGGTTCAAAAGAACAACAATGATGACTACATCTCCAGGGCGCTGGTCTTTAGGAGCATGTGCACAAAAACTTTTCGGTTATCATCAACAAGGTTATGATGGCTACGATGATGGTGCTCCGCGTAGGAGCATGTGAGATTTGTGTTCCCCTCTTCCATATGGCCGAACTTGGGATTATCGTGTGACGCTCCTCGGTGCTACCTTCTCTAGGGCAACAATCTTTCCGGATCGCAATCCGGCATCTTCCAGACTCATTGATGACTTATTGTCCACACTCACCAATCATGTCTCAAATCTACACGTCCACAACCAACTCTCTCATATTTGATCCCCTAGATCCATACAATAGCATGCAAAATATATAGCCTACGTACTATGTACGATGCTATTCTTCGTCGTCATCGGAGATGGCCTGCGCCGCCTGCGGCGGAGCCTGACCCGCCTGTGCCGGAGCAGGAGTCACATGTGCCAGATCCTGCGCCGCCTGCACCGCCTCCGCCGCAGCCCGCGCCGCCTCCATCTACTGCCAACGAAGACGCCTCGCCTCCGCAGTCGACTCCAAGCGGATGTAATTTAGGATGGCCTGCTGCTACAGTTACAGATCGACTTCCTCTTCCATCGCCGGCGCGTCCTCCTCCTCCACATCCAGTGGCGACACCTCCTCCGTCAGTTCCTGCTAGTCCTCCCACACACCTAGCGGCGACGCCTCCTCGGTCGGCTCCAGTCCCTCCTCCTCTTCCTCCCCCAGCACCTGCTCCTCTTTTTCCCCTCCACTTCCTTATCCTCCACGAAATCTTCCTCCGAATCGAGAGGTAGCCCCTCGGCCCCTTGATTCTGGACCTGCTCAAGAGTCATAGACGGTGCTGGATCGTGTAGTGACGGCGGCGTGGGGGGCATGGCTGACGGGCTCGGATGGCGGCGGAGGGAGGGAGGAGGTGGACGAGCTATGAGCGGTTCCGGTGAGGCCTATTTGAGGAAGCCGGATGGATATATTTTTTTATGACTGTTCAGTAATTGGTCGGCCTCTTCTGACGTTTAAAGGGGGTATAAGGGGTTCGGTTGTAGATTCTCTTACTTGTACAAATAATGGATGAATCAGAATATCCAAAAGGCGTGTTCATACGTCATCACCCCAACCATTTCCCGACCACGTGCACGCGTCGTCGCTGATCAATCCACACTGCATCTAATGAACGATCGCTGGCAGGCAGGGAAAGAAAATGTCGGTCACGCGTGCCATTCAATTCATGCAAGCACACATTGCTTAATCAAGCAACAACAAACACATGCCGCAATAACCTAAACCAAACTCAACCTCCCGTCACCGACTCCGGCAGCTTCAAGCCAAATTAACTATACTAACAAGTTGCATGCAAACAGCTTACAGCAAAGTCGCCCTAATAATAACCACGAGCAAATAATGGCCGGTTAACCACCACTATCTCATGAAAAGGCCACTGATGAAACGTGACACACGCATTGTTTGGAACGATTACTAGTAATTAGCTGGGCCGTCGGCGTCGCGGCGACTTTGGGAGCCAACGGTAACGCGCCACCGACGTACTCAACGTACCTCACCGACCCTACCGATGAAGCCGTCGCTAACACACGACGGTACCACCACTAAAATGCCTCTCGCCAGTGCTATACTACTACTACTACCTTTGCTATGTTCGGCGATCTTTTGTGGTAGATATATTCGTTAAGAAAGATTCTTGGCCACTCACACCCAATCCCAAGCTACGACCATCAACGGCTCTACCGCAATCTCGGCTTGAACAAAGGATGAACGGCACCGCATTTTCTGTTGACAACGGATGGAGATTTTTGTACTAGTGCTTGCTTGCTTGCTTGCTTGTCGATCTACGCGCGGCATATTCCACGGCCATGGTAGCCACAGCAGCGGCCTCGGTCGTGACAAAACCAGAGGGTTGCATAAAATAATGTACTGCTGCTATCATTGTTCATAAGTTTTCTTTGTTCACACCTGGCCGGCCCGGGAGTGTTGGATCATTCAAAAAAGAAGAAGTAAACGATGTGAATTTGTCGGTGAGAATGAGACGCACTGTCTTATACGTACTCGGCTTCATTTACTTTTCATGCAGTTGGTGAGTTTTATTTCTTACGCCAATGTTACTCTATTGGGCATCACCACCAGGGCAAAGTGGCGCCCCGTGGGCGAACCAACACATTGCAATTCTTCTGTGACTATTTCTTCTGGTCTTAATGAGGTTCTTGTAGGAATACTGTGATGTTTTATCCTGTATCAAGGAGCGCCCGATGCGGGTTCGGGTGAAAGTGAAACAAAGTTTCAGCTTTAGTCAAGAACCAATACCGTGTGGTTACGAGCCTGCCACTGAAACACCGTGGAAGCCACCCCAGCTAGGCTGGGTCAAGTTGTATTCAGACGGATCCTACTCGCGGGATGGTGGAGCGGGGGCTGGAATGATTCTACGGGACAATGTCGGGCCCGTCGTCTTCTCATCATGCAGATCCATATACTCATGCAGATACGCTCTGGAAGCTGAATTGTGTGCTTGCATGGAAGGGATTTCCTTCCCTATCCAACTGTCAGATCTACCAAATGTGATTGAGATGGATTCAAGCATGGCGGTGGCGATGATCTCAAGTGGTGTAACAGACCGTTCAGTGTATGCCTCGCTGGTTGGTGAAATCAAGTATTTGTTGAGCCTCAGGCAAACTTGTATTACTCTTATCCCTCACACTTAAAATAAAACAAGTGATCGGTTAGCTAGCTTTGCTAGAATAGAAGGTCGGACCATGACTTGGATTGGTTTAGGGCCTAATGATGTTATGAAGTTTGTCCTAGATGATTGTAAGGACTTGTTAAATGAGTAATACAAGTATTATTTCCGTAAAAAAGAATATGGAGCGGGGCGGATCGGATGCCGCTTCTGCCTCCCTAATCAACGCATCACCATGATCGTGGGTAGGCATAGGGGGTGAACATAGCGTTCTTCCTCCCGTGTACTCTCCCTCTACCTCGTCTCTGTGCACCCTTTGTATGTCTAATCCCTCTTCATTTGTGATGCCACAGTCCGCTTGCCGCTCTTCCTTGAACCATGCTTTACCCTCCCCACCCCCTCTCTTTCCATCTCTCTTTTGGTGAGGATAAGCTTTGACGTTGTGTTCTATAGCTCAATTGGTTCATCCATCTTTGTGAAGTTTGTGCTACTGGGGGACGAGGCCATTTTGCCATGTGCGTTATTGATAGTCCGTGTAATGGGCTAGCCCATTTTGAACTTTTCTCTTTTGATGATCTTTTTGTTCTGCCTTTTCTTATTTTTTCTCTATCACCGCCAAGGACAAGAAAAGGATCGAGTTTCTTCCTAAGAGCTTGAAGCCCATTGTTGGGCGGGCTTGAGAGGCAAAAGAGAAGGAAATAGCCCGTGGGTTGGTTCCAAGGTCCATGAGTAAATGCATGGTGTATAAATTCTCGAATGTTGGCGGGCCACGACACGGCCGACCGAGTGTAGCTTCGGCGTGGAAGACTCGATAGGGAAGGTTCATTCCCAATACCATTTTATGTGTTCCATACACTTTAGTATCGTCCACACACTCATCTAGGCAGTATATACAGACGGTGTGCTCTAGCCATAGTTTTAAATAGCCCGCTATAGCCTTTTCGGCAGGGCGTCGCTAAATGACATTATGTACAAATATGCCGCTATAGTTGATTTAGAGGCTCGCCGCTATTTGCCGTAACCCGTTATTTAAAACATTGGCTCTAACTCATCGTGACACATTGCATTTCTATTCAAATACAGTTCATTCTTTCTAGATACAATTCAAGCTCACAGACTCCAGCCGATGACAAATCTAACACTCTAATAAGGAATATTCATTCATTATCAATACCGCTTTATGTTTTCAATACACCCCAACTCATACTTTGTCGTCATTGGATTACATGGGTATCATGTACGCACCCGTCTAGGAAGCATCACTCCTTTCGAAACACAGTGCTAGCTCACAGACTTCGTTCCTTGGTAGCCGTTTTTGAGAGCGCGCGGCATGTAGGCGGTATCGTATACTCCTCTGCGGGCGTGCGATATCCGTGTGAATTGCAACCACCGATGTTTTTTTTGCACGAAAGAGAAACACACACAATGTATTGACAGTTGAGGTCATTTGTTGTAGCGTGCGCTATTTGTTCAGACCTTTTCACTTTCTTTTTATAGTTCCATTTATACTTCTATTTCCTTTTCTTCTCTTTATCACCACCGCTGACAAGAAATGATCGATCGCTTTTCTCTTTGAAACTTGATGTGGAACGTTCATTACCAATACCGCTTTCCGTTTTCGATACATCTCCAGCTCACACATTGTCAAGATTCGAGCTCATGCATATCGTGTACACACATGTCTAGGGAGCATCTACGGGCGGTGCGCGCTAGCTCGTCGCGACACAACACTCCTTTCCAAATACAGTTATAGCTCACACACTCCGTTTCCTCGGTAGCCGCTGACAAGAGTGTCATGTACTCCCTCCGTTCCTAAATATAAGTCTTTTTAGAGATTTCACTAAAGAGCTGCATACGAAGCAAAATGAATGAATCTATACTCTAAAATATGTCTATATGCATCCGTATGTAGTCTTTTTAATAAAACCTTCTAAAAGACTTATATTTAGGAACGGAGGGAGTAGGCAGTATCGTGTATCTACGAGTGTGTGGCATCCGTGTGAATTACAACCATCGATGTTTTTTGCGCGAAAGAGAAATACACACTCATATATTGACGGCCCGGGTCATTTTGTTGGATTGTGCTGTATTTGACGGTCTGCACACCCCTATCGTGTAATGGGCAAGCCCGTTCAGACCTTTTGACATCCTTTTTATAGTTTCAGTTATACTTTTATTTCCTTTTCTTCTCTCCATCATCGTCAGCGACAAGAAATTATCGCTTTTCAACCAAACACTCGATATGGAACGTTCATTACCAACACCTCCAGCTCACACTCCTAGGAACATCTTCGGGCGGTGCGCGGTAGCCCGTCGCGACGCATCACTCCTTTCCAAATACAGTTCTAGCCCACGGACTCCGGTCCACAGTGGCCGCTGTCGAGAGCGGCGTGTAGGCGATACCATGTGCTCCTCCGTCGTGCATGCGGCATCCGCGTGAATGACAACCGTCGATGTTTTTTTTCTATACACGAAAGAGAGACACAAGCGCGTATATATAAGCGGGTTAACGGGTCGCGCCCGAAGAGCGCCCCTGCGCTGTCCTCACTCACACGCAAAGGGACAGTGGCCCAAACCCAACAACCCGCACCCGGTAAGGAAATACCGAAAACACCCTCGCTCCTGGCCGAGAACTACGGCAGTACCAGACATCACTCCCCCGGCTACTCGAGGGCTAAAACCGTCCACCGGCGCACGGTTTTTTTTACTAATACCCCTCGCGTCTCTGCTCCTCAGCTCACCTCCCCGCGCCTGCCTTCCTGCTTGGACTTGTTTAACACCCACCACCGCTTCTTCCTCCCTCCTCCGGGTGACGTCGCCGCGGACCGGACCGGCGGCGAGGCGCGGCCTTCTCCCCCCGACCCGGCGGCCGGCGGCCCGTGCTCCCCAGGATGCCGGAGGCAAATGCGGGTGCCCGCGGCGGCGGCGAGCAGCGCAGCAAGGTGGGGGGAACGGACGGACAGAGTCGCTTTCCGGGCCGAAAGACACCTTCTTTCTTCCTCCTCTTCTTTTTTATCTTCTGCCTTGTCGGCGCCGGCCATGGGTTCGTTCGTGGTGAGCTACGGTGGTGCTCTGCTTCTGCGGCGTGGCTTTCGGCGCCGGCCATGGGCTCCTTCTCGGATTTGGGCCGGGTAAAGATGTGGATTTCGGGGAGGATTCGGACGGATTCGGTTCCCCCCCAAACAAGAGGAGGCCGCGATTTCTTGCCTTGCTAGCTGAGCGGAGGCCCCGCGTCCAAAATCCAAATCCTCGGGACAGGCGGCAGGATATCTGCGGCATATCCGCTCGCTCTCTTTCCTATTCAATTCCTTCCTGGAAATCTCCCGGTTCTGCGCCGGGGAGACCCCTCTTTTGGCAGATGTTGATGAGGTGTCGGTCGGTCGGTCGCCGTGGTTGGTGAATCGGGCATCGGATTCGGTGACCGGGCAAGTTTATCCAAATCTGCAGTTACTTTCCTTTTAGCCAGAGATGGATAGCGCATATATTCAGTCCAGCCCGTGGAATCCGTGCCTACCCAGGAGTTACCTATAAGTTTCCCCGTATTTTTTTCAGCCAAAGGGATATATCCTTTTTCAGTAGCGGTCGTTCATCAGACTCCTGACATTCTTGTTCTTCGAATTGGTTGCTGTCAGTTTTCTGATTTTGGGTGGGTGAGTGCAGGCCAAGGAAGTTCTGACTATGGCGCATCAGCAGCAGTTACACCTATTGTTAGGATTAATTCTAGATTGTGAAAATATGTTTTTGTTTATCTGAACTACTGTAACCATGGTTGAGTGTGTGGCTGTTTTTCCAAGCCAACGTCTGATCTGGATGTCTTTTTCTTTTGCAAAAGAGAATTTTGCCATGTGCACGGTGCTAACTTTTTCCACCAATTTTCAACTTTCAGAGCTCAGACGTGATGAGTTTCTTCAGCGAATATGGAGATGCCAGCAGATACAAGATCGAAGAGATCATTGGCAAAGGGAGCTACGGAGTCGTGTGTTCAGCCATCGACCGGCAAACCGGAGACAAGGTGGCGATAAAGAAGATATCCAACATCTTCGAGCATATCACCGACGCCGCCCGGATCCTCCGCGAAATCAAGCTTCTCCGGCTTCTCAGGCACCCCGACATCGTCCAGATCAAGCACATAATGCTGCCTCCGTCCAGGAGGGACTTCAAGGACATATTCGTTGTCTTTGAGCTCATGGACACCGACCTCCACCAGGTTATCAAGGCCAATGATGACCTCACAAAGGAGCACTTCCAGTTCTTTCTATACCAGATGCTCCGTGCCATGAAATATATCCATACCGGTAATTAATTTATTAAGGATCCTCTTAGTTGGAGATTCCCTACCCCCCTTTTTTTCCTGAAAGAGAGGTCTTCGAGTTCTATTTATAGTATCATCACAGTGGTATGTCTAGAGTTAGGAGTACTATTAACAGTTCTGACTAGTGAGTTTGCATGCCAATTTCACTTCAACCAATGATCGATGATAGTCCTATTTTCATCTGCATTGCTTGAAATGTTTATCATCTCTTGTTAAGTATGATAGTCCTATGTTCTGATGATTAATCTTCGTGGCTGCAGCTAACGTTTATCACCGTGATTTGAAGCCAAAAAATATATTGGCAAACGCTAACTGCAAACTCAAGATATGTGATTTTGGACTAGCAAGAGTTGCATTCAATGACACCCCTACAACTGTTTTCTGGACGGTATGTTACTTCTACAGTTTACAACTAGATTTTATCCACAATACTCTACTTTTGTGAATTCTGGTTGACGAATTGGATAGCATGCTACGTTCTGTGCCAAAGAACCCTACTTGAAACTTAAATCTCACCGTCTTCTCCAACATGATATGCAGGACTATGTTGCGACTAGGTGGTACAGAGCTCCGGAGCTGTGTGGTTCTTTCTTCACCAAGGTAATTAATAATTTCCTCTTCCTGTGGTTTTGTTCATTTTAGTACTGTTTGTGGCATTTCGCTACTTCCTCGTTCTAGAGGGTTGTATAGCCTAAAATTCTAGGCGATTAGTAGATTTTGATCCTTATTCTCTAATCTTTGGATACATCACTGTGCTTTAGAGGAGTATGGCATCGTAGTTATAACAAGGTGTTTGTTCAAGCACTAAAGTTGTGTACAAATTGATATACATTACTTAGTGTTACATTTGCCATCATTCATTTATACCTTTTCAGTTTCTATGTTAACTTGATGATACTAAGTTGACTCTTTCAATGCAGTATTCACCGGCTATTGATACATGGAGCATTGGTTGCATTTTTGCGGAGATCTTGACAGGAAAGCCTTTGTTCCCTGGTAAAAATGTGGTTCACCAGTTGGATTTGATGACTGATTTCTTAGGCTCACCATCGCCTGACATTATTTCTCGGGTATGATTTACCGTTTGCACAAATGTTGTCAATCGAGTACTTCTAGCATAAGGTCCAGTTCTCTAATATTTTTTATCACCGCAGATTCGAAATGAGAAGGCAAGGAGGTATCTGAGCACCATGAGGAAGAAGCTGCCAGTACCTTTTTCAGAAAAGTTCCCCAACGCAGATCCTGCAGCAGTCAAGCTCTTGCAAAAGCTTCTAGCATTTGATCCAAAGGACCGACCGACTGCTGAAGAGGTAGGCATGCATGTCTTAGTGAAACATGAATTTCATGTTAGCATTTTGTGCTCTCATGTGTTCTACTACAAAATCGTACTGTACATTCTAGGTCCATGCGTAATTCTAACAAGTTTTCTGTGCATGATCAGGCGTTGGCTGACCCCTATTTCAAAGGTCTTGCGAAAGTGGAGAGAGAGCCATCATGCCAACCGATTTCGAAAATGGAGTTTGAGTTTGAACGGAGAAAGTTTACCAAAGAGGAGGTCAAGGAACTTATATTCAGGGAGATATTGGAGTACCACCCTCAGCTTCTCAAGGATTACACCAACGGCTCAGAGAAAACCAACTTTCTATATCCTAGGTTTCTACCTTGACATAGTATCTTTATTAAGCTCTTTTCTCCTTTTTATTCTGTCCATCTATGTAGCAATGCTCATTATGTCTCTTGAATTTTCCGCTATGCAGTGCCGTCGACAACTTCCGGAGGCAATTTGCTAACTTAGAGGAAGATGGAGGAAAAGGCGGGGCACCCGAGAGGAAGCATGTTTCTCTGCCGAGGTAACTTACACTAATACAATTCTTCTGAATGTGATCAACTCTACTATCTGGTTCTAAATTATTTGTGCCGCCGCATACATAACTTGTGTTAAAACTACCAAAATGAATTAGTTAATCAATAAGCTTCTGAAAGATGTATCCTTGAATAAATTGGCACACCGTGGTACTTTACAGATCTTGAAAAATCTAGAAGTGTGGAGCCCTAGAGTACAGAAGTTATGTTGGAGTTTCACTATTAACCCTTGATGATGGGCTGCTTGCAGGACTACAACAGTTCACTCTACCCCAATTCCTACAACAAGTGGTCCGGCATCCCAAGCTCCTCAAAGGATCCCAACAGGTAACTTGTTCTGTTTAATTTGGTCTGGTACGTACCTCCTCATTTGAGCTTCAGAGAGAGCACCAGTCTTGACACATTTCATCTCTGACACTATTGCAGCTAGACCAGGCAGAGTGGTTGCCTCGGCGACACCGATCGAGAACGCGGCCTTCGCCGATCGACAAACGGGTCGAAGGATGTCGAGGGACCCTGCGGCGCCTCCAGCAGCAGCTGCCGCGGGCTACACCCTGAGGCCGGATTGCCCCGACAGGCAACAGCAGCAGCAGCAGCAGGAACTGGAAAAGGACCGCACGCGCTACAGGCCGGCGCTCCATTTCAGGGACGCCAGGGTCGCGCCCGAGGCCGAGGCGCGGCCCTCGGCCTACTACATTCCCCCGTTCAACGGCATAGCCGCGGTCGCCGGTGGGTACAGCAAGGTCGGCGCGGCCGCAAGGATGTACTAGGGCGGGCAATGGGCACCGGAGGACGGTGGCCGGGTCGCCGCTCCAGCGAAGGCAGGGGCTGGGAGGGTGAACTCGTCTCAAACTTAGGAGGTACTAGGAAACAGTGGAACAGGTGGTGCTCTTGTCTTGTGTACATATTACCGGCATTCAAGCAATTGGTTGGTTGGTTCCGTGGTCTGCTGCTGCTGCTGTTTCCTGGGTTGATAGATAGATAGGTTGAGAGTTGAAACAGTATGCTCTGCTCTGAGAGGTGAAATGGCCTCTGTTGAGGAGGGAGGAGGGGGTTGGGGGCTGTAGAGTTTTTCGACTTTTTTGTTTTGTTTTGTTTCCGGATGGTGTTAATAGGATGGATGAATAAATGGATGATGGGAGCTCTGATGGGCTTCTCCGTTGGTCAATTCTTGTGTCTGCTGCTGAATCTGTTGTACAGTATGATTTTCTCCTTTAGGCTGGTCATGGTGGGAGTAACTTAGATACAGTAGTAATATAACGCATTCTAAGATTAATTTGTTTATGTGGCATGTCATTAAACATTAATGATAGATGTTTAAAGTAACATAATATATTATTGCAACATAGCACAATCCAAAGCAAAATACTACGTCTAAAATATAATAAATGCAATCATCTACTCTCCCCGTCTCATAATATAATGCAATCATCTACTCTCCCCGTCTCATAATATAAAAAGTATTTTCTTCCGTTCCATAATATAAGAATATTTTTTTACATTAGTGCAATATCAAAAACATTCTTATATTATAAGATGAAGGGGGTATGAGGAAGCGTAAAACCCTTTGTCTCGGGCCGCATTATATTTATAGGATAGATATCTTGACATACAAGTTGATCCTCTAGGAGGTTACAAGAGATAAGAGAGAGTGGTAAAGAGATAAGAGGAAACTAGTTTAAACCAGTTTCCTATACCTATACAGTTTATCTAACATTCCCCCTCAATCTAAACTTCTACTTGCTAAGATTAAGATTGTACTTGAAGTCATCTAACCTTCTCATTGTGAGAGGCTTTGTGAATCCATCAGCAAGTTGGTCACCTGTTGTAATGAACCTTATATCAAGTAATCTCCTAGTTACTCTTTCTCTGACAAAGTGAAAATCAACTTCAATATGTTTTGTTCGTGCATGGAAAACAGGATTTGCTGAAAGATAGGTTGCACCAAGATTGTCACACCATAACCTAGCAGCTTGTGGAACCTTTACCCCAAGTTCATGTAATAGTGTTTGAATCCACATTACTTCAGCTGTTGCATTAGCCAAAGCTTTATACTCAGCCTCAGTGCTTGATCTTGAGACTGTTGCCTGTTTTCTTGCACTCCATGACACCAGATTTGTTCCCAGAAACACAACAAACCCACCAGTTGACCTTCTATCATCTGCACATCCTGCTCAATCTGCATCAGAGTATGCTGACACAAGCATAGATGAGGACTTAACAATCTGAAGACCTAGTCCTTTTGTAAACTTGAGATACCTCAAAATCCTCTTTACTACTGTCCAATGAAAAGTAGTAGGAGCATGCAAATATTGACATACCTTGATAACAGAGTATGGAATGTCAGGACGTGTGCGAGTCAAGTACTGTAATGCACCTACAATGCTTCTATATTTGGTTGCATCATTCGGCCCAAGTGCCTCTCCATACTGTAGGTGGTGCCGCACCGTACGTGTCATTCTCAAATGATGTATCGGAGCAGCGAGATCGAGTGAAGCGTGCGGTGGATAAACCGGCCACGTCCCGGTAACGAGGCTGGAACACACATACGGTGGCTCGGTCGAGTCGATCGAGAGTGCGTGCTCTTGGATGGCTCGGACGTGCGCGTCCATCCGTGGATGCGGATGGCGAGCAACGTACAGCATTCATTTAACTTTCTTTGCACCCTACGCACGTTCAGCAGCCAGGTGAAAGCTGGGTTTGCACTGCAAGTTTGTTACTCATAGTCATAGGTGGGCAGGCTCACAGCGTCAGGCTCGACATGTCTCGGACTAAGTGTGTGTGTGTGTGTGTGTGTGTGCGGGTGGGTATGTCAATCCGTAAATTTTTCTCCCACCTCTGTTCATGGACATTGATGTGGAAGCCGGCCATACAATGCTACTTGCATACAGTTCAAAGGAGATGATTAACACTCCTGTGCACTTGACGCAACTTGAATGCAATGAAAGCTCTATCCTGGACAGCTTGAAAAAAAAGGTCGTTCACGCACGTTCGGATAATATTCTGCTACTCTCGGCCCATATACAGGGCCCGATTCCAACTTGCCGAAAATTCTGAACAAAAGGAACACCGGCTAGCCCAATCGGCCCATTATATAGAAAACAAAAACCCGTCTCTTCACGCATGTTTTAAAATTGAGACTAGCCGTTATGTTTGGTTAGGCCATCCCGAAAATCTTTCTTTCGTCCCTGTAAACCTTGTGACAGTTGAATAAAAGCTTTGCAAGATTGTAAAAAAAAAAACTTCGATCACCCCCGTCTCCGCCAAACTCCCACCGACCGCACCGCCCGATTCATCCGTCTCGCGCCACCGCAGACCCCGCCGCCCCGCGCCTCCGCAGCTCCTGGAGCCACCACCCCCTCCACGCGGCGCGCACTGTAGACGCGACGATGCTACCCCGTCGTCTTACTTCCCGATCGGCATCCCTACCCCCGCACGCCACTACTATTTGTCAACTTCTGGTGAGTGCTCCGGCGAGGTAGCACTATTGTTTCTTCTATTTTTGTCTCTGAACCTACAGTAATTGCACAACTCTTTAGGAAATTTTATGCTTATTAAGTTGCACCCTAATCCTGCAATTCCTGTAACCGTGACGGGAGTTGAAAAAAAATGTTCCCGTTAAATCTTTCTCGGGTTGAAGAAAAAATTAAATCTAGATTTTGGTGACACAACTTGTATCTGTGCACATAGTTGTAGTTTCTATCGCTATTAGTTCAAGCGATGATAACTCAACTTATTATTGTCAGTTCTAATACAGAGGTACTGAATGTTCACACGTTTAACTTCAGCCTCGATGATCCACGGACTTGGTGTTCGTGATGCCCCGGCACCTCCACCGCCTCGTGCACTGGCCCTCAACTCAAAGCCTGTGCTAGATCCTACGAGTTTCCATAAGAAATGGAGCCAACTAGCATTATCTTCTTCTCAGGTGTGTTGCTTTTAAGTTTTTGTCCCTGCTGCATTTCATGATTATGCATGGGCACAGCAGCATACTCTTGTGTCTTTTTATCATCGCATCAAGTTTCTTGTGACTTTAGCAAAGTGATCGCGTGAAATCCTATGTGCTGCCGCTGTCTAATTTGTCTTCCCATGAAGCTCAAGCTCACCTCAGCTTGAGTTTGAAATTAGCCCTTCTGATGTAGTGGTTTTCCATGTTCCTCTAAATGGTTTCACTTGGTTTGACCTTATTATGATTTTACTTTGGTAGTATAGCACAAGAGGATTCTGTGTGATGATCTGCTGCTGTTTGTCGTGTTTGTGTATGGGTCCGTCCTTGAAATTGATCACATTGACGAGTTTGAAATTTGTGATTAACAAATAGGAATGCTCTTTAACTCCACAAGGAGCAGCTTCTTTGATGAATCCCCAATCGCTCATTCGTCATATGCAAAGCAATTACGTTCGATGTGTTGCTTCAGGCGGTCGGCCTCCAAACCACAAATTCTTCTTTTATGGTTAGAAGAAAGCTGGGGCTGCTGCTTTCTACCTTGTACTCCCTTCGTTTCAAAATAAATGTCTTAATTTTAATATAATTTTGTACTAAAGCTAGTACAAAGTTGAAACAGTTATTTTAAGATTGAGAGAGTAGAATGCAATGTGAACACAACATCATCCAAGGCCCAGCTCAAAATAAAGGCCGGCGAAGGGAATACTGCCGGGGATTTTTCTACTTTGTTTCAATGCATTCTTTATCATGAGCATTCTCTATCTTGGTGATGGCACCTGCCTCCAGCTTTTCTGGCTCCGCGACAATATCTCTGTGATTTACTACTATAAACTCCAATCAAAGCCTTCCTGGTATATCTTTTTATCAGAAAGCTTGGAGCAACGGTAAAACCATTGTCTCTCTCGTCCACAACAGGCGCCCACCTGTGGCCTTTTCAAGTTTAAGTTATTTTTATGCTTTTTTAGGATTTAAGTTTAATGTAAAGTGGCAAGGATGCACGGGACTTTTGTAGTTAATGTAATATATTAAATAAAGTTCAAGTTCAAATTATTTTTGAAGTTTAAGTTTAATTTTTCAAGAGGCACTGCGTGAAATGCGTCTGTCCGTTGGACGCACCTAAGGACGCAAACGGACAATCGTGTCCATCGAAACGTGTCCGTTTGCATCCCTGTGTTGGAGTTGGCCTAAAGTTCTAGTTCGCATATGAGATGGAGTTCAAAGAGGCGAAAAAGGTATAAACAAAAAAAAAACAAATGCAGTTGGAAAGGAAAATCTTTGGAAGTTTATAGAGGCAAAAGAAACTTGTTAGATTGCTCTAAAAAAAGTCTCATGCATGTCTGAATTTGCTCTGGTGTAGCAATTCAACATTTATTATATCATCAATTCATAATGAAACACGAAAGCATGCCAATATGTGTGTGTGTTAAAAACGTAACAATACAAAGAATTTTGATACCAGTTCGACGAGGGACGGCTTGATGGAGGACGAGTTGAGCATCTTCAACAACATGACTAGCCGTCAAGGAGGTGGCAAGCATCATTAGAAGAGCAAGCCCGTGGACATCCATCCTCACCTATACGACGGCGTCATGGACCAAGGTGGCTCTAGTCCAGAGGCTTGGATGGATGCTCTGAGCCATCTATTGGACAACAAGAATCAGGGGATGGGTTCGTTGTCATGGAGAATGCCCATAGGGTGCTCTGGCTTAGGTCTTGGTTGGGCAAGCATTACTACTAGTGTTGTTTCTTGTGATGTTGGTGAAGGCGTGCATGATCGTCGACGTTGATGGTGATGACGATGACAATGTATATCCTGTGGTAGCCAGGGCTTGAAAACTGTTGCTGGCATGTATATTTTGATGAGGTGATATACACTAACCACTCATGCTGATGGCGAAATTAGGGTGTTAGGATTACACCTTGTTTTGGATGTGGTGGTAGGATGACACCATAAGAGCTAGGATGAGCTAGATCTGCCTTATGATCATGCATACTTAAGTTTCTTCTGTTTCATGTGTAGTGCGCTCCTTTGCCTCCTGCTTGAATTCTTACTCTTCTATCATGGTAGGACAAATGGTATGTGGTATACAAAGGAAGAGTTCGAGTGGTTTACAATTCATGGAAGTATGGCAAGAACAAGTGACGTGTTACACAGACAACCTCACAAAGGGTTTAAGACTAGGCAAAAGCAGTGAATGCTTACTCCAAGTTCGTCCACAATCATGCAAGCAACGTTGAAGTAGGCAAGACTTCCCGGGCTGTTTGGGATGAAGAATTTCATCATCGCCGTCTAGTTCTTCGTGACTATTGTGATGTTTTATTGGTGTGGTTGTATGTAAGGTGTAGTTGGCAAGCTTACCACATAGGATATGTGTACAGGGTAAGCAAACCTCACTGTCTGTATGCAACCAAAACAACTTGTAGTAATATCATCCAATCTAATGTAGGCAACCAAACACCGGACGCACATTCTTGTTACGATGAACGGAAGCATTATCCAGGCAATAAAGGATGTGCATATGATAGTTTTTACCCTGCATTTACTCAACCAAACGCAACCGAAACAAGTATGCAATGTGGGTAGGAAACAATGCGGACAACCAAACGGGTCATTAGCTCCCCTCAGGAATGAAGCACGGGTCGATGAACTGCAACACCGGGACATGCAGGGATGAAGCAGCTTGCAGCACAGGCCAACAACAGCCCACGGGAGCGGACGACCGGTGAATAAGGATGGAATCGATCGATCTCAGTCGTCGGAGTTAATTGCAAAAGACCACCACAATTCGGGCCGTATTTGTTGGGTAACGTAGCATAAATTCAAAATTTTCCTACGCATATTCAGATCTTCCTATGGAGAGACCAGCAACAAGAGAGGGGTAAGAGCATCTTCATACCTTTGAAGATCGCTAAGCGGAAGCGTTGCTAGAACGCGGTTGATGGAGTCGTACTCGCAGCGATTCCGATCTAGTGCCGAACTACGACACCTCCGCGTTCAACACACGTGCAGCCCGGTGACGTCTCCCGCACCTTGATCCAGCAAGGAGGAGGGAGAGGTTGGGGAAGAACTCCAGCAGCACGCCGGCGTGGTGTCGATGGAGAGACGAGGTCTCCCGGCAGGGCTTTGCCAAGCACCGGCAGAGAGGAGGAGGGAGAGGAGCGGGGCTGCGCCGAGAGAGAGGAAAAACCGTGTGTCTCAATGGCCAAAAGTGCCCGATATATATAGGGAGGGGAGAGGGGGTGCTACCCCTAGGGTTCCCACCCTAGGGGGTGCGGAAGCCCCCCTAGATGGGAGGTGCGGCGGCCAGAAGGGGGAGGAGGGGGTGGCGCACCATCTGGTGGGCCTTAGGCCCACCTGGCCTAGGGTTTGCCCCCCCCCCTTTTCTCTCCCTTGCGCTCTGGGCTGAGTGGAGAGGCGCACCAGCCCACCTAAGGGCTGGTTCCCACCCCCACTTGGCCCACCTTATCTCCCGGGGTCGTTGCCCCCTTCGGTGGTCCCCCGGGGCCACCTCCGGTGGTCCCGGTGGTCCCGGTACGTTACCGGTGATGCCCGAAACACTTCCGGTGTCCAAAACCATCCGTCCTATATATCAATCTTTACCTCCGGACCATTCCGGAGCTCCTCGTGACGTCCGGGATCTCATCCGGGACTCCGAACAACTTTCGGTAACCTCGTATAACAATTCCCTATAACCCTTGCGTCATCGAACCTTAAGTGTGTAGACCCTACGGGTTCGGGAGACATGCAGACATGACCGAGACACCTCTCTGGCCAATAACCATCAGCGGGGTCTGGATACCCATGGTGGCTCCCACTTGCTCCACGATGATCTCATTGGATGAACCACGATGTCAAGGGTTCAATCAATCCCGTATATGATTCCCTTTGTCTGTCGGTATAGAACTTGCCCGAGATTCGATCGTCGGTATACCTATACCTTGTTCAATCTCGTTACCGGTAAGTCTCTTTACTCGTTCCGTAGCACGTCATCGTGTGACTAACTCCTTAGTCACATTGAGCTCATGATGATGTTCTACCGAGTGGGCCCAGAGATACCTCTCCGTCACACGGAGTGACAAATCCCGATCTCGATTCGTGCCAACCCAACAGACACTTTCGGAGGTACCCGTAGTGCACCTTTATAGTCACCCAGTTACGTTGTGACGTTTGTGTTGGGAACGTCGCATGGAAAACAAAAATTTTCCTACGCGCACGAAGACCTATCATGGTGATGTCCATCTACGAGAGGGGATGTGTGATCTACGTACCCTTGTAGACCGTACAGCAGAAGCGTTAGAGAACGCGGTTGATGTAGTGGAATGTCCTCACGTCCCTCGATCCGCCCCGCGAACAATCCCGCGATCAGTCCCACGATCTAGTACCGAACGGACGGCACCTCCGCGTTCAGCACACGTACAGCTCGACGATGATCTCGGCCTTCTTGATCCAGCAAGAGAGACGGAGAGGTAGAAGAGTTCTCCGGCAGCGTGACGGCGCTCCGGAGGTTGGTGATGACCTTGTCTCAGCAGGGCTCCGCCCGAGCTCCGCAGAAACGCGATCTAGAGGAAAAACCGTGGAGGTATGTGGTCGGGCTGCCGTGGAAAAGTCGTCTCAAATCAGCCCTAAAACCTCCGTATATATAGGTGGGAGGGAGGGGGCCTTGCCTTGGGGCTCAAGGAGCCCCAAGGGGGTCGGCCGAGTCCAAGGGGGAGGACTCTCCCCCCCCCCCCAAACCGAGTTGGACTAGGTTTGGTGGGAGGGAGTCCCCCTTCCTTCCCACCTCCTCCTTTTTTTTTCTTTCTCTCTTGATTTTCTTCTCCTTGGCGCATAGGGCACTTGTGGGCTGTACCACCAGCCCACTAAGGGCTGGTGTGTCTCCCCCAAGGCCTATGGGCTTCCCCGGGGTGGGTTTCCCCCCGGTGAACTCCCGGAACCCATTCGTCATTCCCGGTACATTCCCGGTAACTCCGAAAACCTTCCTGTAATCAAATGAGGTCATCCTATATATCAATCTTCGTTTACGGACCATTCCGGAAACCCTCGTGACGTCCGTGATCTCATCCGGGACTCCGAACAACATTCGGTAACCAACCATATAACTCAAATACACATAAAACAACGTCGAACCTTAAGTGTGCAGACCCTGCGGGTTCGAGAACTATGTAGACATGACCCGAGAGACTCCTCGGTCAATATCCAATAGCGGGACCTGGATGCCCATATTGGATCCTACATATTCTATGAAGATATTATCGTTTGAACCTCAGTGCCAAGGATTCATATAATCCCGTATGTTATTCCCTTTGTCCTTCGGTATGTTACTTGCCCGAGATTCGATCGTCAGTATCCGCATACCTATTTCAATCTCGTTTACCGGCAAGTCTCTTTACTCGTTCCGTAATACAAGATCCCGCAACTTACACTAAGTTACATTGCTTGCAAGGCTTGTGTGTGATGTTGTATTACCGAGTGGGCCCCGAGATACCTCTCCGTCATACGGAGTGACAAATCCCAGTCTTGATCCATACTAACTCAACTAACACCTTCGGAGATACCTGTAGAGCATCTTTATAGTCACCCAGTTACGTTGCGATGTTTGATACACACAAAGCATTCCTCCGGTGTCAGTGAGTTATATGATCTCATGGTCATAGGAATAAATACTTGACACGCAGAAAACAGTAGCAACAAAATGACACGATCAACATGCTACGTCTATTAGTTTGGGTCTAGTCCATCACGTGATTCTCCCAATGACGTGATCCAGTTATCAAGCAACAACACCTTGTTCATAATCAGAAGACACTGAGTATCATCGATCAACTGGCTAGCCAACTAGAGGCATGCTAGGGACGGTGTTTTGTCTATGTATCCACACATGTAAATGAGTCCTCATTCAATACAATTATAGCATGGATAATAAACTATTATCTTGATACAGGAATTATAATAATAACTATATTTATTATTGCCTCTAGGGCATAATTCTAACAGTCTCCCACTTGCACTAGAGTCAATAATCCAGCCCTCACATCACCATGTGAATTACATTGTAATAAATCTAACACCCATACAGTTCTGGTGTCGATCATGTTTTGGCCGTGGAAGAGGTTTAGTCAGCGGGTCTGCTACATTCAGATCCGTGTGCACTTTGCATATATTTACGTCCTCTTCCTCGACGTAGTCGCGGATGAGGTTGAAGCGTCGTTTGATGTGTCTGGTCTTCTTGTGAAACCGTGGTTCCTTTGCTAAGGCTATGGCACCAGTGTTGTCACAGAACAAGGTTATTGGATTCAGTGCGCTTGGCACCACTCCAAGATCCGTCATGAACTGCTTCATCCAGACACCCTCCTTAGCCGCCTCCGAGGCAGCCATGTACTCTGTTTCACATGTAGAATCTGCTACGACGCTTTGCTTGGAACTGCACCAGCTTACTGCACCCCCATTAAGAATAAATACGTATCCGGTTTGCGACTTAGAGTCGTCCGGATCTGTGTCAAAGCTTGCATCGACGTAACCTTTTACGGCGAGCTCTTCGTCACCTCCATACACGAGAAACATCTCCTTAGTCCTTTTCAGGTACTTCAGGATATTTTTGACCGCCGTCCAGTGATCCACTCCTGGATTACTCTGGAACCTACCTGCCATACTTATGGCCAGGCTAACATCCGGTCTAGTGCACATCATTGCATACATGATAGAGCCTATGGCTGAAGCATAGGGGACGGAGCGCATATGCTCTCTATCTTCATCAGTTGCTGGGCACCGAGTCTTACTCAATCTCGTACCTTGTAACACTGGCAAGAACCCTTTCTTGGACTGTTCCATTTTGAATCTCTTCAAAACTTTATCAAGGTATGTGCTTTGTGAAAGTCCTATCAGGCGTTTTGATCTATCCCTATAGATCTTAATGCCTAGAATGTAAGCAGCTTCTCCTAGGTCCTTCATAGAGAAACTTTTATTCAAGTAACCTTTTATGCTCTCCAAAAGCTCTACGTTGTTTCCAATCAGTAATATGTCATCCACATACAATATTAGAAACGCCACAGAGCTCCCACTCACTTTCTTGTAAATACAAGATTCTCCAACCACTTGTATAAACCCAAATGCTTTGATCACCTCATCGAAGCGTTTGTTCCAACTCCGAGATGCTTGCACCAGTCCATAAATGGATCGCTGGAGCTTGCACACCTTGTCAGCATTTTTAGGATCGACAAAACCTTCGGGTTGCATCATATACAACTCTTCCTTAAGGAAACCGTTAAGGAACGCCGTTTTGACATCCATCTGCCAGATTTCATAATCGAAAAATGCAGCTTTTGCTAACATGATTCTGACGGAC
Organism: Hordeum vulgare subsp. vulgare; assembly: GCF_904849725.1. Taxonomy (NCBI): domain Eukaryota; kingdom Viridiplantae; phylum Streptophyta; class Magnoliopsida; order Poales; family Poaceae; genus Hordeum; species Hordeum vulgare. The sequence goes on from NC_058518.1 coordinate 501,871,364, forward strand.
TTAAGCATCGCTACGGGAGAGAAAGTCTCATCGTAGTCAATTCCTGGAACTTGTGAAAAACCCTTTGCCACAAGTCGAGCTTTATAAACGGTCACATTACCGTCAGCGTCCGTCTTCTTCTTAAAGATCCATTTGTTCTGAATAGCCTTGCGGCCCTCAGGCAGTATCTCCAAAGTCCACACTTTGTTCTCATACATGGATCCTATCTCAGATTTCATGGCTTCTAGCCATTTGTTGGAATCTGGGCCCACCATTGCTTCTTCATAATTTGCAGGTTCATTGTTGTCTAACAACATGATTGATAAGACGGGATTACCGTACCACTCTGGAGCAGCGCGTGATCTCGTCGACCTGCGTGGTTCAACAGAAACTTGAACTGGAGTTTCATGATCATCATCATTAACTTCCTCCTCAACCGGCATCGCAATGACAGAGGTTTCCCCTTGCCCTGCGCCACCATCCAGAGGGATGAGAGGTTCGACAACCTCGTCAAGTTCTATCTTCCTCCCACTCAATTCTCTCGAGAGAAACTCCTTTTCGAGAAAAGTTCCGTTCTTAGCAACAAACACTTTGCCCTCGGATTTGAGATAGAAGGTGTACCCAACTGTCTCTTTTGGGTAACCTATGAAGACGCAGTTTTCCGCTTTGGGTTCCAGCTTTTCAGGCTGAAGCTTTTTGACATAAGCATCACATCCCCAAACTTTAAGAAACGACAACTTTGGCCTTTTGCCATACCACAGTTCGTATGGTGTCGTCTCAACGGATTTCGATGGTGCCCTATTTAAAGTGAATGCAGCTGTTTCTAATGCATAACCCCAAAACGATAACGGCAAATCAGTAAGAGACATCATAGATCGCACCATTTCTAACAAAGTACGATTACGACGTTCGGACACACCATTACGCTGTGGTGTTCCAGGCGGTGTTAACTGCGAAACAATTCCACATTGTCTTAAGTGAGTACCAAACTCGAAACTCAGATATTCACCCCCACGATCAGACCGTAGGAACTTGATCTTCTTGTTACGATGATTTTCCACTTCACTCTGAAATTGTTTGAACTTTTCAAATGTTTCAGACTTGTGCTTCATCAAGTAGACATAACCATATCTACTTAAATCGTCAGTGAAGGTGAGAAAATAACGATATTCGCCGCGTGCCTCCACGCTCATTGGACCACACACATCGGTATGTATGATTTCCAACAAGTCACTTGCACGCTCCATTGTTCCGGAGAACGGAGTCTTAGTCATCTTGCCCATGAGGCATGGTTCGCACGTGTCAAGTGAATCAAAGTCAAGTGACTCCAAAAGTCCATCAGCATGGAGTTTCTTCATGCGCTTTACACCAATATGACCCAAGCGGCAGTGCCACAAAAATATGGCGCTATCATTGTTTACTCTAACTCTCTTGGTCTCAATGTTATGTATATGCGTATCTCTATCAAGATTCAATATGAACAATCCTCTCACATTCGGTGCATGACCATAAAAGATGTTACTCATAGAAATAGAACAACCATTATTCTCAGACTTAAAAGAGTAACCGTCTTGCAATAAACAAGATCCAGATATAATGTTCATGCTCAACGCAGGCACTAAATAACAATGATTTAAGTTCATCACTAATCCTGATGGTAGTTGAAGTGACACTGTGCCGACGGCGATTGCATCAACCTTGGAACCGTTTCCTACGCGCATCGTCACTTCGTCTTTCGCCAGCCTTCGTCTATTCCGCAGTTCCTGCTTCGAGTTGCAAATGTGAGCAACAGAACCGGTATCGAATACCCAGGCACTACTACGAGAGCCGGTTAAGTACACATCAATAACATGTATATCAAATATACCTGATTTTTCTTTGCCCGCCTTCTTATCTGCCAGATACTTGGGGCAATTGCGCTTCCAGTGACCCATACCCTTGCAAAAGAAGCACTCTGTTTCAGGCTTAGGTCCAGCCTTGGGTTTCTTCGGCGGATTGGCAACAGGCTTGCCGCTCTCCTTCGAATTGCCCTTCTTGCCTTTGCCGTTTCTCTTGAAACTAGTAGTCTTGCTCACCATCAACACTTGATGCTCTTTACGGAGTTCAGACTCTGCGACTTTCAGCATCGCAAACAACTCGCCGGGAGACTTGTTCATCCCTTGCATGTTGTAGTTCAACACAAAGCCTTTATAGCTTGGCGGCAGTGATTGAAGGATTCTGTCAGTGATAGCTTCTTGCGGGAGTTCAATCCCCAGTTCAGCTAGACAGTTTGAGTACCCAGACATTTTGAGCACATGTTCACTGACAGACGAATTCTCCTCCATCTTGCAAGCATAGAATTTATCAGAGGTCTCATACCTCTCGATCCGGGCGTTCTTCTGAAAGATAAACTTCAACTCCTGGAACATCTCATATGCTCCATGATGCTCAAAGCGACGTTGAAGTCCCGACTCTAAGCCATACAAGACTGCACATTGAACTACTGAGTAGTCCTCCTTACGTGTTAACCAAGCGTTCTTAACATCTTGGTCAGCCGTAGCGGGTGGTTCATCTCCTAGCGCAGCATTAAGGACATAATCCTTCTTCCCAGCTTGTAGGATCAACTTAAGATTACGAGCCCAGTCTACAAAGTTACTTCCATCATCTTTCAACTTAGCTTTCTCTAGGAACGTATTAAAATTCAGGGTGACTGTTGCGTGAGCCATGATCTACAACACAAACATATTCAAAGTGGACTTAGACTATGTTCAAGATAATTAGAGTTCAACTTAATCAAATTATATGCTAAACTCCCACTCAAAAAGTACATCTCTCTAGTCATTTGAGTGGTTCATGATCCACTTACACTATCCCAAGTCCGATCATCACGTGAGTTGAGTATAGTTTCAGTGGTAAGCATCCCTATGCTAATCATATCAACTATATGATTCATGATCGACCTTTCGGTCTCATGTGTTCCGAGGCCATGTCTGCACATGCTAGGCTCGTCAAGCTTAACCCGAGTGTTCCGCGTGCGCAACTGTTTTGCAACCGTTGTATGTGAACGTTGAGTCTATCACACCCGATCATCACGTGGTGTCTCGAAACGACGAACTGTAGCAACGGTGCACAGTCGGGGAGAACACAATTTCGTCTTGAAATTTTAGTGAGAGATCACCTCATAATGCTACCGTCGTTCTAAGCAAAACAAGGTGCAAACAAAGGATTAACATCACATGCAATTCATAAGTGACATGATATGGCCATCATCACGTGCTTCTTGATCTCCATCACCAAAGCACCGGCACGATCTTCTTGTCACCGGCGCCACACCATGATCATCCATCAACGTGTTGCCATCGGGGTTGTCGTGCTACTTATGCTATTACTACTAAAGCTACATCCTAGCAAAATAGTAAACGCATCTGCAAGCACAAACGTTAGTATAAAGACAACCCTATGGCTCCTGCCGGTTGTCGTACCATCGACATGCAAGTCGATATTTCTATTACAACATGATCATCTCATACATCCAATATATCACATCACATCGTTGGCCATATCACATCACAATCATACCGTGCAAAAACAAGTTAGACGTCCTCTAATTTTGTTGTTGCATGTTTTACGTGGTGACCAAGGGTATCTAGTAGGATCGCATCTTACTTACGCAAACACCACAACGGAGATATATGAGTTGCTATTTAACCTCATCCAAGGACCTCCTCGGTCAAATCCGATTCAACTAAAGTTGGAGAAACCGTCACTTGCCAGTCATCTTTGAGCAAAGGGGGTTACTCGTAACGATGAAACCAGTCTCTCGTAAGCGTACGAGTAATGTCGGTCCAAGCCGCTTCAATCCAACAATACCGCGGAATCAAGAAAAGACTAAGGAGGGCAGCAAAACGCACATCACCGCCCACAAAACCTTTTGTGTTCTACTCGAGAAGACATCTACGCATGAACCTAGCTCTGATACCACTGTTGGGGAACGTCGCATGGGAAACAAAAATTTTCCTACGCGCACGAAGACCTATCATGGTGATGTCCATCTACGAGAGGGGATGAGTGATCTACGTACCCTTGTAGATCGTACAGCAGAAGCGTTAGAGAACGCGGTTGATGTAGTGGAACGTCCTCACGTCCCTCGATCCGCCCCGCGAACAATCCCGCGATCAGTCCCACGATCTAGTACCGAACGGACGGCACCTCCGCGTTCAGCACATGTACAGCTCGACGATGATCTCGGCCTTCTTGATCCAGCAAGAGAGACGGAGAGGTAGAAGAGTTCTCCGGCAGCGTGACGGCGCCCCGGAGGTTGGTGATGATCTCGTCTCAGCAGGGCTCCGCCCGAGCTCCGCAGAAACGCGATCTAGAGGAAAAACTATGGAGGTATGTGGTCGGGCAGCCGTGAGAAAGTCGTCTCAAATCTGCCCTAAAAGCCCCATATATATAGGAGGAGGGAGGGGGACCTTGCCTTGGGGTCCAAGGGATCCCCAAGGGGTCGGCCGAGCCAGGGGGGAGGACTCTCCCCCCCCCCCCAAACCGAGTCCTACTTGGTTTGGTGGGAGGGAGTCCTTCCCCTTTCCCACTTCTTCCTTTTTTTTTCTTTCCTTTGATTTTTTCTCTCTTGGCGCATAGGGGATTGGTGGGCTGTCCCACCAGCCCACTAAGGGCTGGTGTGACCCCCCCCCCCAAATGCCTATGGGCTTCCCCGGAGTGGGTTGCCCCCCTCCGGTGAACTCCCGGAACCCATTCGTCATTCCCGGTACATTCCCGGTAACTCCGAAAACCTTCCGGTAATCAAATGAGGTCATCCTATATATCAATCTTCGTTTCCGGACTATTCCGGAAACCCTCGTGACGTCCGTGATCTCATCCGGGACTCCGAACAACATTCGGTAACCAACCATATAACTCAAATACGCATAAAACAACGTCGAACCTTAAGTGTGCAGACCCTGCGGGTTCGAGAACTATGTAGACATGACCCGAGAGACTCCTCGGTCAATATCCAACAGCGGGACCTGGATGCCCATATTGGATCCTACATATTCTACGAAGATCTTATCGTTTGAACCTCAGTGCCAAGGATTCGTATAATCCCGTATGTCATTCCCTTTGTCCTTCGGTATGTTACTTGCCCGAGATTCGATCGTCAGTATCCGTATACCTATTTCAACCTCGTTTACCGGCAAGTCTCTTTACTCATTCCGTAATACAAGATCCCGCAACTTACACTAAGTTACATTTCTTGCAAGGCTTATGTGTGATGTTGTATTACCGAGTGGGCCCCAAGATACCTCTCCGTCACACGGAGTGACAAATCCCAGTCTTGATCCATACTAACTCAACTAATACCTTCGGAGATACCTGTAGAGCATCTTTATAGTCACCCAGTTATGTTGCGACGTTTGATACACACAAAGCATTCCTCCGGTGTCAGTGAGTTATATGATCTCATGGTCATAGGAATAAATACTTGACACGCAGAAAACAGTAGCAACAAAATGACACGATCAACATGCTACGTCTATTAGTTTGGGTCTAGTCCATCACGTGATTCTCCCAATGACGTGATCCAGTTATCAAGCAACAACACCTTGTTCATAATCAGAAGACACTGAGTATCATCGATCAACTGGCTAGCCAACTAGAGGCATGCTAGGGACGGTGTTTCGTCTATGTATCCACACATGTAAATGAGTCTTCATTCAATACAATTATAGCATGGATAATAAACTATTATCTTGATACAGGAATTATAATAATAACTATACATTTATTATTGCCTCTAGGGCATAATTCCAACACATTCAACACATATACGTATCCGGTCTGTGACTTAGAGTCATCCGGATCTGTGTCGAAGCTAGCGTCGACGTAACCCTTTACGACGAGCTCCTCGTCACCTCCATAAACGAGAAACATTTCCTTAGTCCTTTTCAGGCACTTAAGGATATTCTTGACCGCTGTCTAGTGTTCTGTACCGGGATTACTTTGGTACCTCCCTACCAAACTTATGGCAAGGTTTATATCAAGTATGGTACACTACATGGCATACATTAGAGAGCCCACGGCTGAAGTGTAGGGGACAGAACTCATCTTCTCTCTATCTGCTGCCGTGGTCGGTGACTGAGTCTTACTCAATCTCATACCTTGCAAAACTGGCAAGAACCCTTTCTTTGAGTTTTCCATATTGAACTTCTTCAATATCTTGTCAAGGTATGTACTTTGCGAAAGACCTATGAGGCGTCTCGATCTATCTCTATAGATCTTGATGCCTAATATGTATGCAGCTTCTCCAAGGCCCTTCATTGAAAAACTCTTGTTCAAATAGGCCTTTATGCTCTCCAACATCTCTATATTATTCCCCATCAATAATATGTCATCCACATATAGCATGAGGAAAGCTACAGAGCTCCCACTCACTTTCTTGTACAGACAGGCTTTTCCGTAAACCTGTATGAACCCAAACGCTTTAATCACCTCATTAAAGCGAATGTTCCAACTCCGAGATGCTTGCACCAGGCCATAGATGGAGCGCTGGATCTTGCACACTTTGTTAGCATCCTTAGGGTCGACAAAACCTTCTGGTTGCATCATATACAACTCTTCCTTAAGGTTCCCGTTAAGGAACGCTGTTTTGACGTCCATTTGCCAAATTTCATAATCATAAAAGGCGGCAATTGCTAACATGATTCGGACTGATTTCAGCTTCGCTAAGGGAGAGAAAGTCTCTTCGTAGTCAACTCCTTGAATTTGTCGAAAACCCTTTGCGACAAGTCGAGCTTTGTAAACGGTTACATTACCGTTTGCATCAGTCTTCTTCTTGAAGATCCATTTATTTTCTATGGCTCGCCGGTCATCGGGCAAGTCCACCAAAGTCCATACTTTGTTCTCATACATGGATCCTATCTTGGATTTCATAGCCTCAAGCCATTTGTTGGAATCCGGGCCCGCCATTGCTTCTTCATAGTTCGAAGGTTCACCGTTGTCTAACAACATGATTTCCATCACAGGGTTGCCGTACCACTCTGGTGCGGAGCGTGCCCTTGTGGACCTTCGCGGTTCAGTAGTAACTTGATCCGAAGCTTCATGATCATCATCATTAACTTCCTCTTCAGTCGGTGTAGGTGCCACAGGAACAGCTTCCCGCGCTGCGCTCCTGTCCTGTTCGAGAGGGGGTGTAATTACCTCATCAAGTTCTACCTTCCTCCCACTTACTTCTTTCGAGAGAAACTCTTTCTCTAGAAAGGATCCGTTCTTGGCAACAAAGGTTTTACCTTCGGATCTAAGATAGAAGGTATACCCAATGGTTTCCTTAGGGTATCCTATGAATACGTATTTCTCCGCTTTGGGTTCGAGCTTTTCTGGTTGAAATTTCTTCACATAAGCATCGCAGCCCCAAACTTTAAGAGAAGACAACTTAGGTTTCTTGCCAAACCATAGTTCATACGGTGTCGTCTCAACGGATTTAGGCGGTGCCCTATTTAAAGTGAATGCAACAGTTTCTAATGCGTATCCCCAAAATGATAGCGGTAAGTCGGTAAGAGACATCATAGATCGTACCATATCTAATAAAGTGCGATTACGACGTTCAGACACTCCGTTGCGCTGCGGTGTGCCAGGCGGCGTCAGTTGTGAAACGATTCCACACTTCCTTAGGTGTGTGCCAAACTCGTGACTCAAATATTCTCCTCCACGATCAGATCGTAAACATTTAATTTTTCTGTCACGTTGATTCTCAACCTCACTCTGAAATTCCTTGAACCTTTCAAACGTCTCAGATTTTTGCTTCATCAAGTAGATATACCCATACCTACTCAAATCATCGGTGAGAGTGAGAACATAACGATAACCACCGCGAGCTTCAACGTTCATTGGACCAGACACATCAGTATGTATTATTTCCAATAAGTCGGTTGCTCTCTCCATTATTCCTGAGAATGGAGTCTTAGTCATCTTGCCCATGAGGCACGGTTCGCATGTGTCAAATGATTCAAAGTCAAGAGACTCTAATAGTCCATCAGTATGGAGCTTCTTCATGCGCTTAACGCCGATATGACCAAGGCGGCAGTGCCACAAGTATGTGGGACTATCATTATCAATTTTGCATCTTTTGGTACTCACACTATGAATATGTGTAACATCACGATCGAGATTCATCAAGAATAAACCATTCACCAGCGGAGCATGACCATAAAACATATCACTCATATAAATAGAACAACCATTATTCTCTGACTTAAATGAGTAGCCGTCTCGCATTAAGCAAGACCCTCATACAATGTTCATGCTTAAAGCTGGTACTAAATAACAATTATTAAGGTTTAAAACTAATCCCGATGGTAGATGTAGAGGTAGCGTGCCGACGGCGATCACATCGACCTTTGAACCATTCCCGACGCGCATCGTCACCTCGTCCTTGGCCAGTCTCCGCTTATTCCGCAGTTCCTGCTTTGAGTTGCAAATGTGAGCAACAGCACCGGTATCAAATACCTAGGAGCTACTACGAGCGCTGGTAAGGTACACATCAATAACATGTATATCACATATACCTTTAACGTTGCCGGCCTTCTTGTCCGCTAAGTATTTGGGGCAGTTCCGCTTCCAGTGACCCTTTCCCTTGCAATAGAAGCACTCAGTCTCAGGCTTGGGTCCGTTCTTTTTCTTCTTCCCGGCATCTGGCTTACCGGGCGCGGCAACAACTTTGCCATCTTTCTTGAAGTTCTTCTTACCCCTGCCTTTCTTGAAACTAGTGGTCTTGTTGACCATCAACACTTGATGCTCCTTCTTGATTTCTACTTCTGCAGACTTGAGCATCGAGTACAACTCGGGAATGGTCTTCTCCATCCCTTGCATGTTGTAGTTAAACACAAAGCCTTTGTAGCTTGGTGGGAGAGACTGGAGGATTCTGTCAATTATAGCATCATCCGGAAGTTCGACTCCAAGTGAAGTCAGACGACCGTGTAACCCAAACATTGAGTATGTGCTCACTAACAGAACTGTTCTCCTCCATCTTACAGCTAAAGAACTTGTCGGAGACTTCATATCTCTCGACACGGGCATGAGCTTGAAAAACTAGCTTTAGCTCCTGGAACATCTCATATGCCCCGTGTTGCTCAAAACGCCTTTGGAGCCCCGTTTCTAAACTGTATAACATGCCACACCTGACCAGAGAGTAGTCATCACTACGCGTTTGCCACACGTTCAAAATGTCCTGGGCTGCTGCGGGAGTAGGAGGGTCACCTAGCGGTGCATCAAGGACATAAGCCTTTTTAGCTGCTTCAAGGATGAGCTTCAAGTTGCGAACCCAGTCCGCATAGTTTCTACCATCATCTTTCAACTTGTTTTTCTCTAGGAATGCGTTGAAATTGAGGTTGACGTTGGACATCTACAATATTTATAAAGACAACTTTTAGACTAAGTATATGACAATTAAGTTCATTTAATCAAATTAAGTATGAACTCCCACTTAAATCTACATCCCTCTAGTCATCTAAGTGATACATGATCCATGTTGACTAACCCGTGTCCGGTCATCACGTGAGACGGACTAGTCACCATGGTGAGCAACTTCATGCTGATCGTATTCAACCATACGACTCATGTTCGACCTTTCGGTCTCTTGTATTCGAGGTCATGTCTGTACATGCTAAGCTCGTCGAGTCAACCTAGGTGTTTCGCGTGTGTAAATCTGGCTTACACCCGTTGTATGAGAACGTTAGAATCTATCACACCCGATCATCACGTGGTGCTTCGAGACAACGAACTTTCGCAACGGTGCACACTTAGGGGAATATGTTCTCGAAATTTTAAGAGGGACCATCTTATTATGCTACCGTCGTTTTAAGCAATAAGATGTAAAACATGATAAACATCACAATGCAATCATATAGTGACATGATATGGCCATTATCATCTTTGCTCTTTCGATCTCCATCTTCAGGCATCGCATGATCATCATCGTCACCGGCGTGACACCATGATCTCCATCATCATGATCTCCATCATCGTGTCTCCGTGAAGTCGTCACGCCAACTACTACTATCACTACTACTATGGCTAACCGTTAGCAATGAAGTAAAAGTAGTAAGCACATGGCGTTGCATCTCATACAATAAATTAAGACAACTCCTATGGCTCCTGCCGGTTGTCATACTCATCGACATGCAAGTCGTGAAACCTATTACAATAACATGATCATCTCATACATCATACATGCAACATCACAACTTTGGCCATATCACATCACATGTCAAACCCTGCAAAAACAAGTTAGACGTCCTCTAATTGTTGTTGCAAGTTTTACGTGGCTGATTTGGGTTTCTAGCAAGAACGCCTTCTTACCTACGTGACAGCCACAACGATGATATGCCAAAGCTATTTACCCTTCATAAGGACCCTTTTCATCAAATCCAATCCGACTAGAGTAGGAGAGACTGACACCCGCTAGCCACCTTTATGCACGATGTGCATGTCTGTCGGTGGAACCAGTCTCACGTAAGTGTACGTGTAAAGTCGGTCCAGGCCGCTTCATCCCACAATACCGCCGGAAAATAATAAGACTAGTAGAGGCAAGCAAATTGACAAATCATTGCCCACAACTTTTGTGTTCTACTCGTGCATAGAATTTACGCATAGAAAACCTGGCTCGGATGCCACTGTTGGGTAACGTAGCATAAATTCAGAATTTTCCTACGCATATTCAGATCTTCCTATGGAGAGACCAGAAACGAGAGAGGGGTAAGAGCATCTTCATACCTTTGAAGATCGCTAAGCGGAAGCGTTGCTAGAACGCGGTTGATGGAGTCGTACTCGCAGCGATTCCGATCTAGTGCCGAACTACGACACCTCCGCGTTCAACACACGTGCAGCCCGGTGACGTCTCCCGCACCTTGATCCAGCAAGGAGGAGGGAGAGGTTGGGGAAGAACTCCAGTAGCACGATGGCGTGGTGTCAATGCAGAGACGAGGTCTCCCGGCAGGGCTTCGCCAAGCACCGGCAAAGAGGAGGAGGGAGAGGAGCGGGGCTGCACCGAGAGAGAGGAAAAACCGTGTGTCTCAATGGCCAAAAGTGCCCGATATATATAGGGAGGGGAGAGGGGGTGCTACCCCTAGGGTTCCCACCCTAGGGGGTGCGGAAGCCCCCCTAGATGGGAGGTGTGGCGGCCAGAAGGGGGAGGAGGGGGTGGCGCACCATCTGGTGGGCCTTAGGCCCACCTGGCCTAGGGTTTGCCCCCCCTTTTCTCTCCCTTGCGCTATGGGCTGAGTGGAGAGGCGCACCAGCCCACCTAGGGGCTGGTTCCCACCCCACTTGGCCCACCTTATCTCCCGGGGTCGTTGCCCCCCTTCGGTGGTCCCCCGGGGCCACCTCCGGTGGTCCCGGTGGTCCCGGTACGTTACCGGTGATGCCCGAAACACTTCCGGTGTCCAAAACCATCCGTCCTATATATCAATCTTTACCTCCGGACCATTCCGGAGCTCCTCGTGACGTCCGGGATCTCATCCGGGACTCCGAACAACTTTCGGTAACCTCGTATAACAATTCCCTATAACCCTTGCGTCATCGAACCTTAAGTGTGTAGACCCTACGGGTTCGGGAGACATGCAGACATGACCGAGACACCTCTCTGGCCAATAACCATCAGCGGGGTCTGGATACCCATGGTGGCTCCCACTTGCTCCACGATGATCTCATTGGATGAACCACGATGTCAAGGGTTCAATCAATCCCGTATATGATTCCCTTTGTCTGTCGGTATAGAACTTGCCCGAGATTCGATCGTCGGTATACCTATACCTTGTTCAATCTCGTTACCGGTAAGTCTCTTTACTCGTTCCGTAGCACGTCATCGTGTGACTAACTCCTTAGTCACATTGAGCTCATGATGATGTTCTACCGAGTGGGCCCAGAGATACCTCTCCGTCACACGGAGTGACAAATCCCGATCTCGATTCGTGCCAACCCAACAAACACTTTCGGAGGTACCCGTAGTGCACCTTTATAGTCACCCAGTTACGTTGTGACGTTTGATACACCCAAAGCACCCCTACGGTATCCGGGAGTTGCACAATCTCACGGTCGAAGGAAAAGATACTTGACATTAGAAAGGCATTAGCATACGAACAATACGATCTAGTGCTAGGCTTAGGATTGGGTCTTGTCCATCACATCATTCTCCCAATGATGTGATCCCGTTATCAATGACATCTAATGTCCATGATCAGGAAACCATGATCATCTATTGACTAACGAGCTAGCCAACTAGAGGCTTGCTAGGGACACATTGTGATCTATTTATTCACACATGTATTACTGTTTCCTGTTAATACAATTATAGCATGAACAATAGACGATTATCATGAACAAGGAAATATGATAATAACCATTTTATTATTGCCTCTAGGGCATATTTCCAACAGTATTCACAACTTGGTGCCATCTTTCAATTTTTTTGCAAATACGTACCAAGATACATGTCGTATTTTGCAGATCCTGTATTTCTACGTATAGATGCTCTTTCTGACATACATGGCCCACCGGTCAGCCTCTTATAGAAAAAACCGCCCCGGACCGCTGCGGTTGGGGGAAAAATGACTCTATCCATCTCTCCTTCCGCTCGGACCGGCTAAGCCCGCTCGCAGTCGCATCTGTTTCCCAACCCTACTCCCTCTCCTCTATCCCAGCCATGGCGGCGGCAGCCCCTGGAAGCATAGTTCATGGTGGCGGCAACGGCGACGTTGATGGTGATGGCGGCCACATCATTTCGAGCGGTGCTTTAAGAGGAGTAGCTTTCGGTAGCGGCGGCGACGACAACGACTTTTATTCGTCCGATGGCGAGAGCTCCTGCGATTTCTCCGAGCCTGTTGTGTCCAAGGCGGGGATGTTGAGGCTAGCACAGATTTGGGTGGCGAATCCAAGCACAAGCCATCATTGGACGTCTGGGATCGGCGACATTGAGTAAGTTTTCTTCATAAATTTATAGTATTGAGGATTTAATGAAATGGAGATTTAGGATTAGGTTCCCATTCCAGTTTCTGAATATGCCCAAAATTATTAGCTGATAGCACCATAAGGCACTGTATCCAGCACCATAAAGCACTGTATATTAACCATATTCACTGATAAGTGCAAATATTTTTGAAATTTATATTAATGGTGATTAGGAATAGGAATTTAGTGTTATATTTAATTAGGTCCACTTGATGTTTCTCAAATTTAGGGTTACATTTGTGTGATGTGATGTTAATTTATCACTGACAAGTGCCATATTTTTGAAATTTATAATAATGGGGATTAGGGTGTTAGATTTAATTAGTTCCAGTTCTAGTTTGTGAAATTTAGTGTTACATTGCTGTCATCTGATGTAAATTTATCACTGACAAGTGCCATATTTTCTGAAATTGTAGTTTATATCCAGAAATTTGGGATGTTGCCATTCATTTTCAAGATCTGTATAGTTTAGAGTTGAAACTGTGTAGTGATGATGTTGTCCTTCCTAGTGTGGTAGCACTGATGGAGACACAAGGCTATGGAAGCACTGACTCAGTGTATTTTGATAAAGGCATAGGAGTTGATGGTTTGGAGAAAATAGATAGCAATGCTAAGTTGCAACAACTAAAGAGGCAGTACAAGGATGCCAAGTTGCTGAATTTGTCTGTGCATAGGGGGAGTGCACCTGTCTTTGAAGATGTGCTTGTGAGACAAGAGAGCCAAAATGTGGTTGGAAGAAAAGAGAGCAGAAATGAGGAGAGAGAGCAGAAGGGCAAGCTAAAGCTTAAACAAGTAGTGGAAGAAGATAGTACTGATGCATCTTCATTTGATTCAGAGGGTCCAACAGATATTGAACATGATCCTTACTTCATGGGGGAGTATAGGCCAAAAGCAAATGAGGGAAGAGGGCTTACATTAGAAGAATTTGAACAGGAAGAAACAAATGATGATGAAACAGACAACAGTGGACTTGATGATGAAGTGCTACTTGAGGTCTTACATCATTATGATGGTGAAACATATGTGGAAGATTTATTTGAGCTGGATGAGGAGGATCAAGTTGTTCAAGAAGGAGAACACATTAGTGAACCTGCAATAAAGAGGAGGAAACTACCATTGGGTAGAGGACCCACAAGCAGGTCACATTCCAGTGCCATACAAATATATGAACCAGATTTTAAACCCTCATCAGATGAAGAAGAGAAAGGTTTCCTTGAGGAAAGTGATGATGATGGGTTTGAGCCAGCTAGTTTTGTACCACCTAAAGGAAGAAAGAGCAGGGCAAAGAAACAGCCACCTAGGAAATGGTATGATGAAAATAGGGAAGAGCCACATAATCAACTATGTCTGAAAATGTGTTTCAGAGATCAACACCAAGTTAGGGATGCTTTGTTGAGCTTGCACATCAGTCAGAGTAGGTCTTTTCAGTATCATAGGAATTCAGATAAAATAATAATCATGGAATGCATAACAAAGAAGATATGCAAATTCTTTATGGTGGTAGCAGTTATAAAAGGAGAGAAAACATTTGCAATAAAGAAAATGAGATTGCAACACACTTGCCCTACTACTACTACAGATAAGAGTAGGGTCACTGCAAAGTGGCTTGCAAAGACATATGAGCCATTGTTTAGATCTGATCTCAATACTAGTATTCAGACCATGATTGACAACTGCCAAGAGAAGTATGGTGTAGAAGTTCCAAAGGCAATGGCATATAGGGCAAAAAATCAAGCTGTTGAGAATATTCTAGGAGAGCACAAGAAGCAATATAGCAGGCTTAGAGACTATGCTCAGACTCTGATGGATACAAATCCTGGTAGTAGGGTCATAGTTACAATAGTAACTCCAACACCTACTGCAAAAATTCCACATCTTGGGCCAAGGTTTCATGCAATGTTCTTGTGCCTCAATGGAGCAAGGGAGGGTTTTCTCGAGGGATGCAAACCCTTCATTGGTTAGTTCAAATTTATATAATTATTATGTTATTTTAGTTGTGAATTTGCTATTATAGTGACAATTATGTGTTGCAATATATTAGGTGTTGATGGATTTTTTGTAAAGCTATGCACTGGTGCCCAAATCCTTGCTGCCACTGGTAGAGATGGGAATAATAATATATATCCCCTGGCATTTGCTATTGTTGGACAAGAGGATACACAAAGTTGGTGTTGGTTTCTCCACCAACTGAAGATCTGCCTAGGAGGAGAAACTGGATAGTTTGGTCCATACACAATCATGTCTGATAGACAAAAGGTAATACTGAATTCTAGCTTAGAATTGTAGTTATGAATTGTAGCTATGAATTATAGCTTAGAATTGTATCTTAGAATTGTATCTTAGAATTGTATCTTAGAATTGTATCTTAGAATTGTATCTTAGAATTGTAGCTTATAGTTGTGTCATGTGTGAATAGGGGCTACAAAATGCAGTGAATCAAGTTTTTCCTAACTCCCACCAAAGATTTTGCCTTAGACACTTGTATGCAAATTTCCAGAATGTTGGGTTTAGGGGGGAAGATCTTAAGAAGTACATGGATAATGCCAGTTATGCTTATAATGAACACAAGTTTGAACTTGCAATGGATCATATGAAAAAAAAAGTGAAAAGTCTTGGAAGTGGCTTAGTGAGATACCTAAAAAAACCTGGGCTAGGCATGCATTTGACACAAACTGCAAGACAGATTTGGTTGTTAACAATCTGTATGAGGTGTTTAACAAGTACATCCTTGATGTTAGGAAAAAACCAATTAGGACAATGTGTGATGGTATTAAAGATAAGATGATGGTGAGGTGGCATAGGAATAGAGAGAGTGGGAAGGCATCTAGATGGGGAATCACACCTCATTATAGTGAAAAGCTAGAAGTAGAAAAGGAAAGGGCCAGATTCTGCAAACCCATTCAAGCTGGTGTCAATTTGTGGCAAGTGAGTAGTGGACAACAGACACATGTTGTTAATTTGGAGCTTCACACATGTAGTTGCAGAAAGTGGGACATTACTGGTATACCATGTAACCATGCAATCTCTGCAATTAACAAGGCAAAAAGGTTTCCAGAGGATTTTGTGTGCAACTTCTTCAGAAAACCTTTGTATGTGGCAGCATATGAACCAACGATTTACCCTGTTCCTGGTGAACATAACTGGACAAAAACTCCACGGCCAGACATAGACCCCCCTGAATTTAAAATTAAGAAAGGCAGAAAGAAAGAGAAGAGGGCAAAGGGAAGATTTGAAGTGCCCAAGCCTAAGGATACCTCAAGATTGGGTACAATAACATGTAGCAATTGTGGACTCCAAGGTCACAGATACACAAGCTGCAAGAAAAACTTGAAACCAGAATTGCTTTTGAGGAAAAGCAAACATGTGGTAACACTTTTCTTTACTTTGTTTGTTCTTATATTTATATTTTGCACTTGACATATATATTCAATGATTTGTTTCCCTCTTTCTTTCTTTCTTTAATAGGCACTTGCAAGAAATGCACCTGCACCTGCACCTGCAACAACTGCTCCTGCTCCTGCTGGAAGAGGTACTGGTGCTAATGCTGGAAGAGGTGCTGCTGCTGGTAGAGGTGCTGGAAGAGGAGCTGGTGCTACTGCTGGAAGAGGTGCTGCTGCTGGTAGAGGTGCTGGAAGAGGAGGTTTCTCAGCCCCAAGATGGGCTGCTAGTGCTTCTACTTCTGGCAATACTGGATGGGCTAGTTACTTCAATGCTAGTGGTAATATATGAGCTAGGTGACAGTAAGGCTAGTGCTAAAACTAGGTGACAATAATTGTCTGTTTGAGAACTACTTTGTCTGTTTGAGAACTATTTTGTCTGTCATGTATGAGGTGTTTGAGAACTAGGTGACTTTTGTGGTGTTTGATGATGAAGTGCTACCAAAGGTAATATATGAGCTAGTGCTGCTACAGACTATTTTGTCTGTTTGAGGCGTTTGGAATTTAAGTTAAATGCTGCTGAAATTTTGCTTGTGTGCTGCTGAAATTTTGATTGTGTGCTGCTGAAATTTTGATTGTGTGCTGCTGAAATTTTGCTTGTGTGCTGCTGAAATTTTGATTGTGTGATGTTGTGATGCTCTGCTGCTGGATATATCAAATTATACCAAATTTTCATTGGATATATATACTGAAATTAACTCAAATATACTCCAACATAACAACATGACCCTATCCAAGCATTGTTTCAGTATATATATATGATGTCTACTACGCAACCTTCTCCTTGCAGACGTTGTTGGGCCTCCAAGTGCAGAGGTTTGTAGGACAGTAGCAATTTTCCCTCAAGTGGGTGACCTAAGGTTTATCAATCCGTGGGAGGCGTAGGATGAAGATGGTCTCTCTCAAGCAACCCTGCAACCAAATAACAAAGAGTCTCTTGTGTCCCCAACACACCCAATACAATGGTAAGTTGTATAGGTGCACTAGTTCGGCGAAGAGGTGGTGATACAAGTGCAATATGGATGGTAGATATAGGTTTTTGTAATCTGAAATTACAAAAAAAGCAAGGTAACAAGTAACAAAAGTGAGCACGAACGGTATTGCAATGCGTGGAAACAAGGCCTAGGGTTCATACTTTCACTAGTGAAGTTCTCTCAACAATGATAACATAATTGGATCATATAACTAGCCCTCAACATGCAACAAAGAGTCACTCCAAAGTCACTAATAGCGGGGAACAAACGAAGAGATTATTGTCAGGTACGAAACCACCACAAAGTTATTCTTTCTGATCGATCTATTCAAGAGTCCATAGTAAAATAACACGAAGCTATTCTTTTCGTTCGATCCATCATAGAGTTCGTACTAGAATAACACCTTAAGATACATATCAACCAAGACCCTAATGTCACCTAGATACTTCATTGTCACCTCAAGTATCCGTGGGCATGATTATACGATATGCATCACATAATCTCAGAATCAGCTATTCAACCAACACATAGAACTTCAAAGAGTGCCCCAAAGTTTCTACCGGAGAGTCAAAACGTGTGCCAACCCCTATGCATAGGTTCCCAATGTCACGAACCCGCAAGTTGATCACCAAAACATACATCGAGTACTCACATGAATCAAACGTGTGCCAAACCATATGCATAGGTTCCCAATGTCACAAACCCGCAAGTTGATCACAACAGATAGACACGTGCAAGACATACATCAAGTGTTCTCAAAAACTCAATCCGATAAGATAACTCTGAAGGGAAAACTCAATTCATTACAAGAGGGAGAGGGGGAAGAACATCATAAGATCCAACTATAGTAGCAAAACCAATGGTACATCGAGATCAAGACATCTCAAGAACACGAGAGAGAGAGATCAAACACATAACTACTGGTACATACCCTCAGCCCCGAGGGAGAACTACTCCCTCCTCGTCATGGAGATCGCCGGGATGATGAAGATGGCCATCGGAGATGGATTCCCCCTCCGGCAGGGTGTTGGAACAGGCTCCAGATTGGTTTTTGGTGGCTACAGAGGCTTGCGGCGGTGGAACTCCCGATCTAGGTTTCTTTTTGGAGGTTTCTAAATTTATAGGAATTTATGGCGGTGGAATTACGTCGGTTGGGCCCACAAGGAGGTCACAAGCCTGCTCTGCGCCACCTAGGGGGGTGGTGGCGGCGTCAGGGCTTGTGACTCCCTCGTGGCTCTTCTGGCCTTCTTCCAAAGCTTCGGGGGTCTCTTTTGGTCCAAAAAAATCATCTTGAAGTTTCATTCCATTTGGACCCCGTCTGAAAATGGGCCAAAAACACGGAAAAAACAAAAACTGGCACTTGACACTGAGTTAATAGGTTAGTCCCAAAAAAGATATAAAATAGCATATTCATGCATATAAAACATCCAAAGTTGACAAGATAATAACATCGAACCATAAAAAATTATAGATACTTTGGAGACGTATCAAGCATCCCCAAGCTTAACTCATGCTCGTCCTCGAGTAGGGAAGTGATAAAGAATGAATTTTTGATGCTTTCATGCTACCTAGCATAGATGTCCTTTGTAACTCCTCTTATGTGACATGAATGTTCAGATCCGTTAGATTCAAAACAATAGTTTGCTATTGATGTGGAGACGATAATACTTCAAGCAAACTAGCAAGGTAATCATGAACTTTCAAAATAACAAGGCCAAAAGAAAGTTATCCCTACAAAATCATATAGTCTGGCTATGCTCCATCATCCTTGCACAACAAATTTAAATGATGCACAACCCCGGTATTGGCCAAGTAATTGTTTTCACACTTTTACTTTCTCAAACTTTTTCAACTCTCACGCAATACATGAGCGTGAGCCATGGTTTTAGCATTATAAGTGGAATGGAGTGTGGTGGAGGTTGCAAGACAAACAAGGAGAAGATGATCACATTAACTAGGCATATCAATGAGCTATGGAGATGCTCATCAATAGATATCAATGTGAATGAGTAGGGATTGCCCTATAAATGATGCACTAGAGCTAAGAGTATGTGAAAGCTCTTAAAGAAAACTAGTGGGTGTGCATCCAACTTGCTTGCTCACGAAGACCCAAGGCAATTTTGAGGAAGCCTATCATTGGAATATACAAGCCAAGTTATATAATGGAAATTTCCCACTAGCTATATGGTGGTGACAAAACGAGAGACTCTCAATCATGAACATCATGGTGCTTAATATGCACAAGTGTGTAAAGGTGGTAGCATTGTCCCTTCTCTCTTTTTCTCTCATATTTTTTTGGTGGGCTCTTTGGCCTCTTATTTTATTTTATTTTTATTTTGGTGGGCATCTTTGGCCTCTTTTATTTCCTCACATGGGACAATGCTCCATTAATGATGATCATCACACTTTCAACTCAAAACTTAGAGCAACGATGACTCTATATGGAATGCCTTCGGTAGTGTACCGTGACAATGATCTAGCATGGCATAGACATTAATGGAAACATCATGCTAGCTATCTTACGATCATGCAATGACAATGTAGACGTGGTGGCACATTGTTAGAGCATATATCTCCATATGTGGTTTTGGTAATTTATGACAATTCCTATGGACTAATGGTTGCCTTAAGTTATATTTATAGGATTTGTCCATAGGCACTTCTTGAAGTCCATCTGTTGGGTTCAAGGAGTTTATATGATGACTAAGATGGTATTCAAGGTATTATCCAAAGAATGGTCATAGAGACACAAGGTTGATCAAGATCTCAGACAAAGAGTAAATCAAGATGATCAACACACAAAGCGTACAAGATGTACCGAGAGGGATCAAGTGATCCCATGGTATGGTAAGCATTGTCCATTACGTGTTTGTGTACTAACCCATGGTCTTTGTGAGAGTTCTATGTGGGGGTTAGGTGTGCTTCTATGGGCTTGCATCAAAAGGAACATCTCATACAACCCATGAAGGATGACGTCAAGTGGTGATCGTCATCAAGATTGCGGTGTGCAAGTTCAAGTGGATCAGCACGAATATATCATGCTTGATGCTTGCCATCCATTGTGGTGGCAATGGATTTGTGAAGATATGCTGAAGAGCGGCTCGCCCATAGTGTGTATGGGGGAGCAATCAACTAGTCTTCATCAAGCCAACGCAATCAAGAAAGGTGGTCCATCTTGAGGAAGCCAAGATCATCGTCATCTAGCTCAAGAGGACGAGGTGCAAGGTATAGGCTTGCCCTTGATAGGTTTTCTGTTTTAGGATAGATTGTCGTACTGTCAAGGGGGATCTCAAGTGAGTAGCTTGATCATATCGTTCGTTGAGAGCTAAAACCATTTGCATCCATGCATCATAATTCTTGGCTCTTGTTTGGTGTTTATCTTTGTGAGTTTTAGATCATATGTTCATCTTCATGACAAGCTCGAGTTCATCGAAAACGGAGTCCATATGCATCTTCTATGATGTTTTCGATGTTGGGAGTTTTTACCGGTCTTACTCAAAGAAGGGTTCTCACCATTTTCTTATGGGACTTTTCTCACTTGCTTATTATTGATATTTCTGTCAAGATTGTGTTAGCCCATGTCGTTAGCTTTCCAATAAACTTGGTTTCGTTGAATTTGGAGTCCGTATGCGAAAGTTACAACACTTTCAGTATCGAGCGGTAGTACCGCTCCTGTAGCGGTAGTACCGCCTCCGGAGAGGTAGTACCGCCCCCGGAGCGGTAGTAATTTTTTACTACCACTCCCTAGCGGTAGTACCGCTCCGTCGGACTGTTTTTTGCATACTTTTTGGCCTCGGCATGGTTGGTGAACCTACCGAGCGGTAGTACCGCTGTGTGCGGGCTGTGAGGCTTAACGGTTGGATTTTTCCCCACTTATAAAAGGGGGTCTTCTTCCCCATTGAACCTTATCTCTTGAGCTCGTGTTCTTCCCCCATTGTTGACCTTCTTCGAGCTTGCTAACTCCTAATCCCTCCAATGATTCTTTCTAGTTCTTGAGGGAAAAGAGAGAGGAGATCTAGATCCACATTTCCACCAATCACTTTCTCCTCTAAGTGAGGGGAACCCCTTGGATCTAGGTCTTGGAGTTCTTCGTGTTCTTCCTCTCATTTTCCTCCCTAGCATTAGTTGCTTTGGTGGGATTTGGGAGAGAAGGACTTGGGCACTCCGTGTGCCCTTGCCATTGCATCAATTGCATCGTTTGAGTTCTCCACGGTGATACGTGGAAGTGAAGTTTGAGAAGCTTATTACCTTTGGTACTTAGTACCCTAGATATTGTTTTTCGTGGATGCTTTGGCGTCCTAGAAGCTTGGTGGTGTCTCAGAGCTCAATCATTGTGGTGTAAAGCTCCGGGCAAGCGCCGGGGTCTCCAATTAGGTTGTGGAGATTGCCCCGAGCAATTTGTACGGGTATCGGTGACCGCCCCAAGGTTTGCCATTTGTACGGGTTCGGTGACCGCCCTCAAGGGTCCCTTAGTGGAATCACGGCATCTTGCATTGTGCGAGAGCGTGAGGAGATTACGGTGGCCTTAGTGGCATCTTGGGGAGCATTGTGCCTCCACACCGCTCCAACGGAGATTAGCATCCGCAAGGGTGTGAACTTCGGGATACATCATCGTCTCCGCGTGCCTCGGTTATCTCTTACCCGAACCCTTTACTTATGCACTTTACTTTGTGATAGCCATATTGTTTATTGTCATATATCTTGCTATCACTTAGTTGTTTATCTTGCTTAGCATAAGTTGTTGGTGCACATAGGTGAGCCTAGTTGTTGTAGGTTTTGTGCTTGACAAATTAAACGTTAGTTTTATTCCGCATTTGTTAAAGCCTAAACCGTAATTATTTTAAAGCGCCTATTCACCCCCCCTCTAGGCGACATCCATGTCCTTTCACACATGTCATGGTGGTAGTTGCATGGCAATATATCTCGGAATGACTTTGAAAAAGCCATAATAGGTAGGTATGGTGGCTGTTTTGAGGGAGGCTAATGGTGGGTTTATGCACCGGCGAAAGTTGCACGATACTAAAGAAGATAGTGATGGTGGAAGGTGAAAGTGCATCTAAACCATAGACTCAACATTAGTCATGAAGAACTCATATACTTGTTGCAAAAGTTTTAGTAGTAATCAAAACAAAGCATTCAACTCATACTCCTAGGGGAAGGGTTGGTAGGTATAAACCATCGCGCGATCCCGACCGCCACACAAAGGATGACAATCAATAGACTAATGATGCTCAGACTTCATCACATAGCGGTTCACCATACGTGCATGCTACGGGAATCACTAACTTCAATACAAGTATTTCTAGATCCACAACACCTTACTAGCATGACTTCAATATTACCAAAACCACAACTCAAAACTAATTGAGATGAATCAAACTTCTCTAACTATTCAATGCACATGAAGGTGGAAGTTTTCGTATCCCTTTGGATAACTACCCCTTTTGAGACTACTTTCAAAGCATAGATCAACTACCAAGCCACACACCGATGTGCTCTAAAAGATATAAGTGAAGCACATAGAGCAAAAGTATCTAGCTCAAAAGATATAAGTGAAGCTCGACAAAATCACGGTGAATGCATGTCTCTCTCTCTAGGTGTGCAGCAAGGATGATTGTGACACAGCAAAAATAAAATACTCCTACGATACAAGACACTCCAAGCAAAAACACATAACATGTGGTGAATAAAAATATAGCCCCAAGTAACGTTACCGATGGATTGAAGACGAAAGAGGGGATGCCTTCCCAGGGCATCCCCAAGCTTAGGCTTTTACGGCATCCTTGAATCTCTTGGGGTGCCTTGGGCATCCCCAAGCTTGAGCTCTTGCCACTCTTTATCTCTTTGTCCATAAGAACTTCACCCAAAACTTGAAAACTTCACAACACGAAACTTAAACAGAAACTCGTGATATCATTAGTATAAGAAAGCAAATCACCACTTCCTTAGGTACTGTAGCAAACTTAAATTATACTTATGTTGGTGTTGGGTTGCTGTATTTTCACTTTTCCATGGCTAGTACCCTCCTATACTATCCATAATTTCATCAAAATAAGCAACCAACTCAACAAAAAACAGAATCTGTTAACAACAGACCAGTCTGTAGAAATCTGTATAATTATGGTACTTCAAAAAATCTGAAAATTTACGACAGTCTTAAGAAATTGCATAGAAATCAGCAGCAAAAAGAATCAACTCAAAATCTCTTACAGAATAAAAATGAAAATTCTTTTCGTGAGCAGAAAGTTTCTATCTTTTTCCAGCATGATCAAACAATCATCACCAAGACTAATCATAACGATTTTGCTTGGCACAAACACAAAAAGAAACACAAAAGACACAATCATAACAGAATTATGATGGTGTGGAGAAAACAAAACAGGAAGCAAAAAAGCAAAGAAAATTTTATTCATTGGGTTGCCTCCCAACAAGCGCTATCGTTTAACACCCTTAGCTAGGCATTGATTTCAATGATGCTCACATAAAAGGTAAGGATTGAAACACAACGAGAACATCATGGAGCAAATGGCTAGCACATTTAAGTCTAACCCACTTCCTATGCATAGGGATTTTGTGATCAAACAATTTATTGGAGCAAGAATCAACTAGCATAGGAAGGCAAAACAAGCATATCTTCAAAAATTTCAACAAATGGAGAAAAGCTTGATACTATTGCAATAAGTAGAAGCATATGATCCTCTCTCGTAGTAATTTTCAGTAGCATCATGAATGAATTCAACAATATAACCAGCATCTAAGGCTTTCTTTTCATGATCTACAAGCATAGGAATTTTACTACTCTCCACATAAGGAAATCTATTCTCAAAAATAGTAGTGGGAGTATCGTAAAAGACATGAGCACTACAAATTGTGTCCACAATGAAAAAGCAAGGTTTAGCAAAGGGGTTCTCGAGAGTATGACAAGTTTTATCACCCCTCTTCTTTAAAGCATAAGTATCCTCACAATAATCATCATAGATAGGGGGCATGCTTTCATCAAAATGATTTTGATCATTCAAAGTGGAAGAACTAAAAAGATCATCTTCATCAAATATAGCATCCCCAAGCTTGTGGCTTTGCATATCATTAGCATCATGGGTATTCAAAGAATTCATGCTAAGAACATTGCAATCATGCTCATCATTCACATATTCTATGCCAAGCATTCTATGTAATTCTTCTTTCAGCACTTGAGCACAATTTTCCTTCCCATCATGCTCACGAAAGACATTGAAAAGATGGAGCATATGAGGCATCCTCAATTCCATTTTTTGTAGTTTTCTAGCGAAAGAACAAGAAACAAAAAGATTCGATTCCAAGATCTAAAGATATACCTTCAAGCGCTAACCTCCTCGGCAACGGCGCCAGAAAAGAGCTTGATGTCTACTACGCAACCTTCTCCTTGTAGACGTTGTTGGGCCTCCAAGTGCAGAGGTTTGTAGGACAGTAGAAATTTTCCCTCAAGTGGGTGACCTATGGTTTATCAATCCGTGGGAGGCGTAGGATGAAGATGGTCTCTCTCAAGCAACCCTGCAACCAAATAACAAAGAGTCTCTTGTGTCCCCAACACACCCAATACAATGGTAAGTTATATAGGTGCACTAGTTCGGCGAAGATATGGTGATACAAGTGCAATATGGATGGTAGATATAGGTTTTTGTAACCTGAAATTACAAAAACAGCAAGGTAACAAGTAACAAAAGTGAGCACGAACGGTATTGCAATGCGTGGAAACAAGGACTAGGGTTCATACTTTCACTAGTGAAGTTCTCTCAACAATGATAACATAATTGGATCATATAACTAGCCCTCAACATGCAACAAAGAGTCACTCCAAAGTCACTAATAGCGGGGAACAAATGAAGAGATTATTGTCGGGTATGAAACCACCACAAAGTTATTCTTTCTGATAGATCTATTCAAGAGTCCGTAGTAAAATAACATGAAGCTATTCTTTCCGTTCGATCCATCATAGAGTTCGTACTAGAATAACACCTTAAGATACATATCAACCAAGACCCTAATGTCACCTAGATACTCCATTGTCACCTCAAGTATCTGTGGGCATGATTATACGATATGCATCACATAATCTCAGAATCATCTATTCAACCAACACATAGAACTTCAAAGAGTGCCCCAAAGTTCCTACCGGACAGTCAAAACGTGTGCCAAACCATATGCATAGGTTCCCAATGTCACGAACCCGCAAGTTGATCACCAAAACATACATCGAGTACTTACATGAATCAAACGTGTGCCAACCCATATGCATAGGTTCCCAATGTCACAAACCCGCAAGTTGATCACAGCAGATAGACACGTGCAAGACATACATCAAGTGTTCTAAAAAACTCAATCCGATAAGATAACTCCGAAGGGGAAACTCAATTCATTACAAGAGGGAGAGGCGGAAGAACATCATAAGATCCAACTATAGTAGCAAAGCCCATGGTACATCAAGATCAAGACATCTCAAGAACACGAGAGAGAGAGAGAGAGATCAAACACATAGCTACTGGTACATACCCTCAGCCCCGAGGGAGAACTACTCCCTCCTCGTCATGGAGATCGCCGGGATGATGAAGATGGCCACCGAAGATGGATTCCCCCTCCGGCAAGGTGCTGGAACGGGCTCCAGATTGGTTTTTGGTGGCTACAAAGGCTTGCAGCGGCAGAACTCCCAATCTAGGTTTCTTTTTGGAGGTTTCTGAATTTATAGGAATTTATGGCGGTGGAATTACGTCGGTTGGGCCCACGAGGAGGTCACAAGCCTGCTCTGCGCCACCTAGGGGGTGGTGGCGTTAGGGCTTGTGACTCCCTCGTGGCTCTTCTAGCCTTCTTCCAAAGCTTCGGGGGTCTCTTTTGGTCCCAAAAAATCATCGTAAAGTTTCATTCCATTTGGACTCCGTCTGAAAATGGGCCAAAAACACGGAAAAAACAGAAACTGGCACTTGGCACTGAGTTAATAGGTTAGTCCCAAAAAAGATATTAAATAGCATATTCATGCATATAAAACATCCAAAGTTGACAAGATAATAGCATGGAACCATAAAAAATTATAGATATGTTGGAGGCGTATCAATATACTGAAAATTTACTCAAATATGACTGGATAAAAATTAACTCAAATTTCAGAAGCAACAACAACATAACCCATTAATTCAGCAGCTGGTTCCAACATAACAAATAACTGGTTCCAACATAACAAATAACTGGTTCAAACATAACAAATAACTGGTTCCAACATAAGTCAAACATAAGTCATAAAGCAACAACAACATAAATCAAACAATAACATGACTCATTCATTCATCTTATCACTTCATCTTTTCATTGAGCAGCTGGTTCCAACTTGAACTGCTAGCAACTTCTTCAATGAGCTTTTCATTTGAAAGTGTCATACAAGTAAGTTCATTCTTCAACTTGGTCACTTCATCACTGATTTTTGCTTCTGAATTGGCTAGGACCTCCTGTAGTTGACTGATCTGCAACTGCATTTTCCTCCTCTCTTCAATAAGCCTCTCCTTTTCTTTCAAATGGTTGCACTTCAGATTTTTGATCATTTTCCCTTGAGCTCTTGAAAGGTTCTGAAGAATGACATACCTCTCATTCAACTTCTGGTTCTCTCCCTCTTTCCTTGCTATCTCTGCCTTCTGTTCTTCAAATTCTTTTTTGTACTCACTGACCACATACAAATGCTCTTTTGTCCTAGTTTCTTGGGCCTGAAAAAGGGTGTCCACATGTTTAGCTAGTTCCTGAAATTTATCTTCAAGACTCTTCTTCTCACATGTCAAAGTCTGAATTGTCAGTGCACTATTCAGATTGTCACTCCTCCTGTAAGCTTTGTCATCTTCATACATTTGCCAAAGCTTCAACAGGGCATTCTGCATTGGTATAGGCCAATATGGATCAACCCATTCAACAAATCCACAGTTATCAGCTCCCTGTAAATTAAACAATACACAAAGCATAGTAAGCATAGCATATTTAACTTTCATCAAGGTGATAAATAGAACTGTGGAATAGTTACCTGCTCAGCACATGCCAAGAACCTCCTGCCAGTGTTGGTTCCTTCAAAAGCTACAAATCTTTCTGTTGCTTTGCCATGCTTCTGGCAGAAAACCATAAGATCCAACTCAAGCCCTCTGTAATCCTCATCTTCAATGCTATCAGGAATCTAAAGCAAGAAAAAATCATGACTAAGAAACCATACTAAAACCCTAACCCCTACCAAATTACAACAATAATCAAATCACCAAATCCTAACCAGGCTACCAAACTACAACATAATTCACCAAATCACCAAACCTAACTAAAATCCTAAGCAGCCTAAAACCCTAAACCCTAAACCAGACTAGAACCCTAACCCCTACCAAATTACAACACTAATCACCAAATCCCCAAACCTAAGTAAAACCTTAGCCCCAACACTAAATCCCCAAATGCAGTAGCCTACCCTAATCCTGACCAGACTAGAACCCTAACGCCTACCAGACTAAAACCCTAATCCACAAATCCCTAAACCAGACTACAACCCTAACCCCAAAACAAAAAATCCCCAAATGCACCCGGATAGAACCCTAACCCTAGTTGGGAGCACTCACCTCGTACTTCTCGTCATCCTCACTGTTTTCGCAGAGCATCTGAGAGTAATCCTGGTTGTTGTCGTCGGTGCTTTCATCCTCATACTCCATGGCGGGGCGGAGCTCGGCTGCCGGCAGCGAAGAAGAGCCGGAGAGGGAGTCGGGCTGGGAACAGAGTGCAAGCGGGTTGCCCCCAACCGAAGAAGAACAGAGTGCGAGCGGCATAGAGCCGGTTTTCCCCCAGCCGCAGTGGTCCGGGGTGGTTTTTTCTTTAAGAGGTTGACCGGTGGGACATGTATGTCAGAAAAGGAATCCATCTCTCCCTAATAATAAAGAAAATAGGGTTTCTGGTCGTCCGTCATGGCATTTTTGCAAAAATACCCTTCCTTTTTCTGTTAATAAACATGCAGTCCTTTCTTTAGAGAGGAAAACGTTTCACTTTTATGATTAAGACCCTATATGTTTTCCGAGGCGAGGAGGCATGGCGGCAGCAGATGGCGCGCTCGCCAGATCCAATCGGCGGCTGCGCGGGACGCAGCTCGCGACACACGGCGCGACGGCTGGGCGCGGAGCGGCCATGGCGGAGTGAGGAAGCGCGCGGACGGCACTTGCTCCCGAAGACGCTCGCCGCCGAAGTCTCAAAAAGATGAACCCCGCAACTTCCTCCTCCTGCGGCTGCAGCTGCGGGACGCCGTGGCGTGCCGCCCCATGTCGCGCCTCTTCCGGGAGGCCCTCACGGCGCCGTTCCTCGCGCTGCTGCCGGCGCTCCGCCTGCTGCTACTCCGACACCCGCGCCCGGAGGGCGGGGGATGCCTCCACTCCTTCGACCCCGATCGCCGCTGCTCGCTCCGCCTCCCCTTCACCTCCTTCCTCCCCCACCAGGCCTTCTCCCCCATCGCCTCCTCCGGCTCCCTCCTCTACCACTGGATCGAGACCGGCCCACCCCCCCCCCCCTGCGCCCCTCCCTTCCTCCTCCTCCTCAACGTTGTCGCCCGCAGCCAGCGCAGCCCACCCGCCCAAGGCGCTCGCCGTCTGCAACCCGCTGGCGGGCACCTATCGCCTGCTGACTTCGCCATGGACAGCACTGCCCCGAACTCTTCTTCCGCCGCTGTCGTTGCCGTCGCCGCCGCGGCCGTCGCCGCCGCGGCCGCCGCCGCTTCTGGTAACGGCGTACAAGAGGGAGCGGGAGGGGACCCGTCGAAGCAGAACCTGGCGCAGGTCACGGGCTCGATCCAAAAGACCCTGGGCCTGCTCCACCAGCTCAACCTCAACGTCTCCTCCTTCAGCTCCGCGTCCCAGCTCCCCCTCCTCCAGCGCCTGTAAGCTCCCTCGCTTCCCCGCACCACCCGCGGCAGACCTCCCCAACGACCCCCTTTTAATCCCGCAGCTTTTCTGCGTGCGCGGATCCCTTAGGGTTTGGTGTGTTGTATGGTGCAGGAACACGCTCGTGGCGGAGCTCGACACGATGCAGAAGCTTGCCGACGGTGCAACATCCAGGTGCCCATGGAGGTCGTCAAGTGAGATCCTTTAGTCTCTTCTCTTGCTCTATCGCTCATTGTTGTTGACCCTCCCGCCTGAACTGTGTGTGTTCCTGATTGTTGCTTGCGTTGTTAGTTTGATTGATGATGGGAAGAACCCCGATGAGTTCACCAGGGACGTGCTCAATAGCTGCATCACCAAGAACCAGATCACCAAGGGCAAGATAGATGCTTTCAAGGTAAGTATGGCTTGCATCATTGTTAAGTGTGGACAAGTTCTTCTGTGAACCAATCGTACCCATAGATATGCTCGATACAGTTTGTAGTATTTTAGGACACAGTGGATGAAGATTAGCGACACTGACAAAGCTTGTTGATCTATTTCGAGTGGAACTTTTTTATGAAAACATAACTGGTACTACTGCCACGGAAGTCTGCTTTTCATATAAGTCGACATTGTGTAGTTTGAAGGGGATACATTGTGTTGGCCATCTGAAAAGGAACTAGCATAGCCCTGTCACTCGATATACTTGCATCCAAACTACAATCACGGGAATCCATCTCTGTTTTCATGAATTAAATTCCATTATGCAATTCAGTTGCACTATGACGACTTATTCTCAGGAAGAATAAAATCACCCCCTTCCTATCCACCTTAAATTGGTAATGTTGGAATTATGCCCTAGAGGCAATAATAAATATAGTTATTATTATAATTCCTGTATCAAGATTATCGTTTATTATCCATGCTATAATTGTATTGAATGAAGACTTATATACATGTGTGGATACATAGCCAAAACACTGTCCCTAGCAAGCCTCTAGTTGACTAGCCAGTTGATCAAAGATAGTCAAGGTCTTATGACTATGTACAAGGTGTTGTTGCTTGATAACTGGATCACGTCATTAGGAGAATCACGTGATGGACTAGACCCAAACTAATAGACGTAGCATGTTGATCGTGTCATTTTGTTGCTACTGTTTTCTGCGTGTCAAGTATTTGTTCCTATGACCATGAGATCATATAACTCACTGACACCGGAGGAATGCTTTGTGTGTATCAAACGTCGCAACGTAATTGGGTGACTATAAAGATGCTCTACAGGTATCTCCGAAGGTGTTCGTTGAGTTAGTATGGATCGAGACTGGGATTTGTCACTCCGTGTGACGGAGAGGTATCTTGGGGCCCACTCGGTAATACAACATCACACACAAGCCTTGCAAGCAATGTAACTTAGTGTAAGTTGCGGGATCTTGTATTACGGAACGAGTAAAGAGACTTGCCGGTAAACGAGATTGAAATAGGTATGCGGATACTGACGATCGAATCTCGGGCAAGTAACATACCGAAGGACAAAGGGAATGACATACGGGATTATATGAATCCCTGGCACTGAGGTTCAAACGATAAGATCTTCGTAGAATATGTGGGATCCAATATGGGCATCCAGGTCCTCCTATTGGATATTGACCGAGGAGTCACTCGGGTCATGTCTACATAGTTCTCGAACCCGCAGGGTCTGCACACTTAAGGTTCAACGTTGTTTTATGCGTATTTGAGTTATATGGTTGGTTACCGAATGTTGTTCGGAGTCTCGGATGAGATCACGGACGTCACGAGGGTTTCCGGAATAGTCCAGAAACGAAGATTGATATATAGGATGACCTCATTTGATTACCGGAAGGTTTTCGGAGTTACCGGGAATGACGAATGGGTTCTGGGTGTTCACTTGGGGGGTGGCAGCCCACCCCAGGGAAGCCCATAGGCCTTGGGGCTGGCGCACCAGCCCTTGGTGGGCTGGTGGGACAGCCCAAGAAGGCCCTATGCGCCATAGATAGAAAATCAAAGAGAAAAGAAAAAAAAAGGAGGTGGGAAAGGAGAGAAGGACTCCACCTTCCAATCCTAGTTGGACTAGGATTGGAGGAGGACTCCTCCTCCCTTGGTGGCGCAGCCCTTGGGGCTCCTTGAGCCTCAAGGCAAGCCTCCCCTCCCCTCCTCCTATATATATGGACCTATTAGGGCTGATTTGAGACAACTTTTGCCACGGCAGCCCGACCACATACCTCCACGGTTTTACCTCTAGATCGCGTTTCTGCGGAGCTCGGGCGGAGCCCTGCTGAGATTAGATCACCACCAACCTCCGGTGCGCCGTCACGCTGCCGGAGAACTC
Source organism: Hordeum vulgare subsp. vulgare (assembly GCF_904849725.1). Classification (NCBI taxonomy): domain Eukaryota; kingdom Viridiplantae; phylum Streptophyta; class Magnoliopsida; order Poales; family Poaceae; genus Hordeum; species Hordeum vulgare. The sequence continues at coordinate 501,902,967 of NC_058518.1, forward strand.
ATCTACCTCTCCGTCTCTCTTGCTGGATCAAGAAGGCCGAGATCATCGTCGAGCTGTACGTGTGCTGAACGCGGAGGTGCCGTCCGTTCGGCACTAGATCGTGGGACGGATCGCGGGACGGTTCATGGGACGGTTTGCGGGGCGGATCGAGGGACGTGAGGACGTTCCACTACATCAACCGCGTTCACTAACGCTTCTGCTGTGCGATCTACAAGGGTACGTAGATCGGAAATCCCCTCTCCTAGATGGACATCACCATGATAGGTCTTCGTGCGCGTAGGAAAATTTTTGTTTCCCATGCGACGTTCCCCAACAGTGTCATCATGAGCTAGGTTCATGCGTAGATGTAATCTCGAGTAGAACACAAAAGTTTTTGTAGGCGGTGATGTGCGTCTTGCTGCCCTCCTTAGTATTTTCTTGATTCCGCGGTATTGTTGGATTGAAGCGGCTTGGACCAACATTACTCGTACACTTACGAGAGACTGGTTTCATTGCTACGTGTAACTCCGTTGCTCAAAGATGACTGGCAAGTGTCGGTTTCTGCAACTTTAGTTGAATCGGATTTGACCGAGGAGGTCCTTGGATAAGGTTAAATAGCAATTCATATATCTCCGTTGTGGTGTTTGCGTAAGTAAGATGCGATCCTACTAGATACCCATGGTCACCACGTAAAACATGCAACAACAAATTAGAGGATGTCTAACTTGTTTTTGCAGGGTATGCTTGTGATGTGATATGGCCAACGATGTGATGTGATATATTGGATGTATGAGATGATCATGTTGTAATAGATAATATCGACTTGCACGTCGATGGTACGGCAACCGGCAGGAGCCATAGGGTTGTCTTTAAACTAACGTTTGTGCTTGCAGATGCGTTTACTATTTTGCTAGGATGTAGCTTTAGTAGTAATAGCATGAGTAGCACGACAACCCCGATGGCGACACGTTGATGGAGATCATGGTGTGGCGCCGGTGACAAGAAGATCGTGTCCGTGCTTTGGTGATGGAGATCAAGGAGCACGTGATCATGGCCATATCATGTCACTTATGAATTGCATGTGATGTTAATCCTTTTATGCACCTTATTTTGCTTAGAACGATGGTAGCATTATGAGGTGATCTCTCACTAAAATTTCAAGACGAAATTGTGTTCTCTCCGATTGTGCACCGTTGCTACAGTTCGTCGTTTCGAGACACCACGTGATGATCGGGTGTGATAGACTCAACGTTCACATACAACGGGTGCAAAACAGTTGCACACGCGGAACACTCGGGTTAAGCTTGACGAGCCTAGCATGTGCACACATGGCCTCGGAACACATGAGACCGAAAGGTCGATCATGAATCATATAGTTGATATGATTAGCATAGGGATGCTTACCACTGGAACTATACTCAACTCACGTGATGATCGGACTTGAGCTGGTGTAAGTGGGTCATGAACCACTCAAATGACTAGAGAGATGTACTTTTTGAGTGGGAGTTTAGCAAGTAATTTGATTAAGTTAAACTCTAATTATCTGGAACATAGTCTAAGTCCACTTTGAATATGTTTGTGTTGTAGATCATGGCTCACGCAACAGTCACCCTGAATTTTAATAAGTTCCTAGAGAAAGCTAAGTTGAAAGATGATGAAAGTAACTTTGTAGACTGGGCTCGTAATCTTAAGTTGATCCTACAAGCTGGGAAGAAGGATTATGTCCTTAATGCTGCGCTAGGAGATGAACCACCCGCTACGGCTGACCAAGATGTTAAGAACGCTTGGTTAACACGTAAGGAGGACTACTCAGTAGTTCAATGTGCAGTCTTGTATGGCTTAGAGTCGGGACTTCAACGTCGCTTTGAGCATCATGGAGCATATGAGATGTTCCAGGAGTTGAAGTTTATCTTTAAGAAGAACGCCCGGATCAAGAGGTATGAGACCTCCGATAAATTCTATGCTTGCAAGATGGAGGAGAATTCGTCTGTCAGTGAACATGTGCTCAAAATGTCTGGGTACTCAAACCGTCTAGTTGAGCTGGGGATTGAACTCCCGCAAGAGGCTATCACTGATAGAATTCTTCAATCACTGCCGCCAAGCTATAAGGGCTTTGTGTTGAACTACAACATGCAAGGGATGAACAAGTCACCCGGCGAGTTGTTTGCGATGCTGAAAGTCGCAGAGTCTGAACTCCGTAAAGAGCATCAAGTGTTGATGGTGAATAAGACCACTAGTTTCAAGAGAAACGGCAAAAGGAAGAAGGGTAATTCAAAGAAGAGCGGCAAGCCTGTTGCCAGTCCGACGAAGAAACCCAAAGCTGGACCTAAGCCTAAAACAGGGTGCTACTATTGCAAGGGTATGGGTCACTGGAAGCGCAACTGCCCCAAGTATCTGGCTGATAAGAAGGCGGCCAAAGAAAAATCAGGTATATTTGATATACATGTTATTGATGTGTACTTAACCGGCTCTCGTAGTAGTGCCTGGGTATTCGATACCGGTTCTGTTGCTCATATTTGCAACTCGAAACAGGAACTACGGAATAGGCGAAGGCTGGCAAAAGATGAAGTGACGATGCGCGTAGGAAATGGTTCCAAGGTTGATGCAATCGCCGTCGGCACAGTTTCACTTCAGTTACCATCAGGATTAGTTATGAACTTGAATAATTGTTATTTAGTGCCTGCGTTGAGCATGAACATTATATCTGGATCTTGTTTATTGCGAGACGGTTACTCTTTTAAGTCAGAGAATAATGGTTGTTCTATTTCTATGAGTAACATCTTTTATGGTCATGCACCCAATGTGAGAGGATTGTTCATATTGAATCTTGATAGTGATGATACACATATACATAACACTGAGACCAAAAGAGTTAGAGTTAACAATGATAGCGCCATGTTTTTGTGGCACTGCCGCTTAGGTCATATTGGTGTAAAGCGCATGAAGAAACTCCATACCGATGGACTCTTGGAGTCACTTGACTTTGATTCACTTGACACGTGCGAACCATGCCTCATGGGCAAGATGACTAAAACTCCGTTCTCCGGAACAATGGAGCGTGCCAGTGACTTGTTGGAAATCATACATACCGATGTGTGCGGTCCGATGAGCGTGGAGGCACGCGGTGGATATCGTTATTTTCTCACCTTCACTGACGATTTGAGTAGATATGGTTATGTATACTTAATGAAGCACAAGTCTGAAACATTTGAAAAGTTCAAGCAATTTCAGAGTGAAGTTGAAAATCATCATAACAAGAAGGTCAAGTTCCTACGGTCTAATCGTGAGGGTGAATATCTGAGTTTCGAGTTTGGTGCTCACTTAAGACAATGTGGAATTGTTTCACAGTTGACACCGCCTGGAACACCACAGCGTAATGGTGTGTCCGAACGTCGTAATCGTACTTTATTAGAGATGGTGCGATCTATGATGTCTCTTACCGATTTGCCGTTATCGTTTTGGGGTTATGCATTAGAAACAACTGCATTCACTTTAAATAGGGCACCATCAAAATCCGTTGAGACGACACCATACGAACTGTGGTATGGCAAAAGGCCAAAGTTGTCGTTTCTTAAAGTTTGGGGATGTGATGCTTATGTCAAAAAGCTTCAGCCTGAAAAGCTGGAACCCAAAGCGGAAAGGTGCATCTTCATAGGTTACCCAAAAGAGACAGTTGGGTACACTTTCTATCTCAAATCCGAGGGCAAAGTGTTTGCTGCTAAAAACGGAGCTTTTCTCGAGAAGGAGTTTCTCTCGAGAGAACTGAGTGGGAGGAAGATAGAACTTGATGAGGATGTCGAACCTCTCATCCCTCTGGATGGTGGCGCAGGGCAAGGCGAAACCCCTGTCGTTGCGACGCCGGTTGAGGAGGAAGTTAATGATGATGATCATGAAACTCCGGTTCAAGTTCCTATCGAACCACGCAGGTCGACGAGACCATGTGCTGCTCCAGAGTGGTACGGTAATCCCGTCTTATCAATCATGTTGTTAGACAACAATGAACCTGCAAGTTATGAAGAAGCAATGGTGGGCCCAGATTCCAACAAATGGCTAGAAGCCATGAAATCCGAGATAGGATCCATGTATGAGAACAAAGTGTGGACTTTGGAGATACTACCTGAGGGCCGCAAGGCTATTCAGAACAAATGGATCTTTAAGAAGAAGACGGACGCTGACGGCAATGTGACCGTTTATAAAGCTCGACTTGTGGCAAAGGGTTTTTCACAAGTTCAAGGAGTTGACTACGATGAGACATTCTCACCCGTAACGATGCTTAAGTCCGTCAGAATCATGTTAGCAATAGCTGCATTTTTCGATTATGAAATCTGGCAGATGGATGTCAAAACGGCGTTCCTTAACGAAGAGTTGTATATGATGCAACCCGAAGGTTTTGTCGATCCTAAAAATGCTGACAAGGTGTGCAAGCTCCAGCGATCCATTTATGGACTGGTGCAAGCATCTCGGAGTTGGAATAAACGCTTTGATGAGGTGATCAAAGCATTTGGGTTTATACAAGTGGTTGGAGAATCTTGTATTTACAAGAAAGTGAGTGGGAGCTCTGTGGCGTTTCTAATATTATATGTGGATGACATATTGCTGATTGGAAACAACGTAGAGTTTTTGGAGAGCATAAAGGATTACTTGAATAAAAGTTTCTCTATGAAGGACCTAGGAGAAGCTGCTTACATTCTAGGCATTAAGATCTACAGGGATAGATCGAAACGTCTGATAGGACTTTGACAAAGCACATACCTTGATAAAGTTTTGAAGAGGTTCAAAATGGAACAGTCCAAGAAAGGGTTCTTGCCAGTTTTACAAGGTACGAGATTGAGTAAGACTCAGTGCCCAGCAACTGATAAAGATAGAGAGCATATGAGCACCGTCCCCTATGCTTCAGCCATAGGATCTATCATGTATGCAATGTTGTGCACTAGACCGGACGTTAGCCTGGCCATAAGTATGGCAGGCAGGTTCCAGAGTAATCCAGGAGTGGATCACTGGACGGTGGTCAAGAATATCCTGAAGTACCTGAAAAGGACTAAGGAGATGTTTCTCGTCTATGCAGGTGACGAAGAGCTCGCCGTAAAGGGTTACGTCGATGCAAGCTTTGACACAGATCCGAACGACTCTAAGTCGCAGACCGGATACGTATTTATTCTTAATGGGGGTGCGGTAAGCTGGTGCAGTTCCAAGCAAAGCGTCGTAGCTGATTCTACATGTGAAGCGGAGTACATGGCTGCCTCGGAGGCGGCTAAGGAGGGTGTCTGGATGAAGCAGTTCATGACGGATCTTGGAGTGGTGCCAAGCGCACTGAATCCAATAACCTTGTTTTGTGACAACACGTGTGCCATTGCCTTAGCAAAGGAACCACGGTTTCACAAGAAGACCAGACGCATCAAACGACGCTTCAACCTCATCCGCGACTACGTCGAGGGGGAGGACGTAAATATATGCAAAGTGCACACGGATCTGAATGTAGCAGACCCGCTGACTAAACCTCTTCCACGGGCAAAGCATGATCAACACTAGAACTGTATGGGTGTTAGATTTATTACAATGTAATTCGCATGCTGATGTGAGGGCTAGATTATTGACTCTAGTGCAAGTGGGAGACTGTTGGAATTATGCCCTAGAGGCAATAATAAATATAGTTATTATTATAATTCCTGTATCAAGATAATCGTTTATTATCCATGCTATAATTATATTGAATGAAGACTTATATACATGTGTGGATACATAGACAAAACACTGTCCCTAGCAAGCCTCTAGTTGACTAGCCAGTTGATCAAAGATAGTCAGGGTATTCTGACTATGTACAAGGTGTTGTTGCTTGATAACTGGATCACGTCATTAGGAGATTCACGTGATGGACTAGACCCAAACTAATAGACGTAGCATGTTGATCGTGTCATTTTGTTGCTACTGTTTTCTGCGTGCCAAGTATTTGTTCCTATGACCATGAGATCATATAACTCACTGACACCGGAGGAATGCTTTGTGTGTATCAAACGTTGCAACGTAACTGGGTGACTATAAAGATGCTCTACAGGTATCTCCGAAGGTGTTCGTTGAGTTAGTATGGATCGAGACTGGGATTTGTCACTCCGTGTGACGGAGAGGTATCTTGGGGCCCACTCGGTAATACAACATCACACACAAGCCTTGCAAGCAATGTAACTTAGTGTAAGTTGCGGGATCTTGTATTACGGAACGAGTAAAGAGACTTGCTGGTAAACGAGATTGAAATAGGTATGCGGATACTGACGATCGAATCTCGGGCAAGTAACATACCGAAGGACAAAGGGAATGACATACGGGATTATATGAATCCCTGGCACTGAGGTTCAAACGATAAGATCTTCGTAGAATATGTGGGATCCAATATGGGCATTCAGGTCCCGCTATTGGATATTGACCGAGGAGTCACTCGGGTCATGTCTACATAGTTCTCGAACCCGCAGGGTCTGCACACTTAAGGTTCAACGTTGTTTTATGCGTATTTGAGTTATATGGTTGGTTACCAAATGTTGTTCGGACTCCCGGATGAGATCACGGACGTCACGAGGGTTTCCGGAATAGTTCGGAAATGAAGATTGATATATAGGATGACCTCATTTGATTACCGGAAGGTTTTCGGAGTTACCGGGAATGTACCGGGAATGACGAATGGGTTCCGGGTGTTCACTGGGGGGGGTAGCCCACCCTGGGGAAGCCCATAGGCCTTGGGGGTGGCGCACCAGCCCTTGGTGGGCTGGTGGGACAGCCCAAGAAGGCCCTATGCGCCATAGATAGAAAATCAAAGAGAAAAGAAAAAAAAGGAGGTGGGAAAGGAGAGAAGGACTCCACCTTCCAATCCTAGTTGGACTAGGATTGGAGGAGGACTCCTCCTCCCTTGGTGGCGTAGCCCTTGGGGCTCCTTGAGCCTCAAGGCAAGCCTCCCCTCCCCTCCTCCTATATATATGGAGCTATTAGGGCTGATCTGAGACAACTTTTGCCACGGCAGACCGACCACATACCTCCACGGTTTTACCTCTAGATCGCGTTTCTGCGGAGCTCGGGCGGAGCCCTGCTGAGATTAGATCACCACCAACCTCCGGAGCGCCGTCACGCTGCCAGAGAACTCATCTACCTCTCCGTCTCTCTTGCTGGATCAAGAAGGCCGAGATCATCGTCGAGGTGTACGTGTGCTGAACGCGGAGGTGCCGTCCATTCGGCACTAGATCGTGGGACGGATCGCGGGACGGTTCGTGGGACGGTTCGCGGGGCGGATCGAGGGACGTGAGGATGTTCCACTACATCAACCGCGTTCACTAACGCTTCTGTTGTGCGATCTACAAGGGTACGTAGATCGGAAATCCCCTCTCGTAGATGGACATCACCATGATAGGTCTTCGTGCGCGTAGGAAATTTTTTGTTTCCCATGCGACGTTGCCCAACAGGTAATGGTGTACAAACTACTGTCAATCAGTTCTTAAGGAGACTTTCCATATTCGAAGCTTTCTGGTGTTCCATGTTACCCCCATTTACTGCCAGTAATCTGCCCTAACTGAATGTGGAATTGTAGGACCAATGTTCATTGTGTTGTTGATGCAGATTCCTGTCACTGTATTATCGAGCTTTATAAGAAGGTAGATGCAATTTTATATCCCATACGTGTATAGAATTTATGAAACTGATGTATACCTCAAACTCTAAGGCCTACCATTTTGTAGTGTTCTATATGATATATTGGTGCACGGATAACCGTGAGTTCAGTTTGTGACAAGACTATCTTGGCCGTGATTAGGAGGGGCTACTTTTCATTTCACTGCCTCGTATCCTCATAGCTACGTTTGTACTACTTCTGATTATGATTCAAGCTGTGCATTCATTTCGCCAAGTTTACCCTGCCATTTTTCTTCTGTGATGTTTTGCTTCCAACTTTAGGCGTTGAGTTCGTATGACTTTTGTACACTCATATATGTCCTGAACTCTTGATCAAAATAGACGCAAGAAGCTCGTATAATTGTTTCCTCTACGATTATGATACTTTTTGTCTGTGTTTTATACGATCTTCAAGAGGAGCTAGTTCACGATTACAATTGTGAAATAATATTGTCAATATGTTTGTCTCAGAGCCTAAGGAAGCATCTTCTTGAGGAGCTGAAAGAAGCTTTTCCAGACGACGTTGAAGCGTACAGGCAGATACGTGCTACTTCTGCTGTTGTAAGTGAAAATACGCGTGCATTCTTAGGATCGGCTGTTCCTTCACATGTTTATCTTCACTGAAAATTTTGTTTAACGCTCATCTTCCAGTCGACCAGTAACAGTGTAGTGATCATATTTTACTACTTTAGCAATCATATGCAGCTCCATGTTTTAGTTATCACATCGCTCAATGCATCTTTCGCCCCCTTCCGGAAGTTGTGAGAGCAAGACTTGTATATATCTATGTTCTGTTGGAACCTGCTACTTAAGCCGATTTTGGTGTCAGGACTTAATCTAGGTGAAGTCAGAATTTACTTTTGTGTTGGTGATACATTCTTTGTAGATTTACACAACTACGGTTTCGTCCTGCTAATTTTTAGCTTTCAGATTGGACTGTTAAAGAGCGTAAAATAATTCTTATTCATTCATTTGTATTTTGCTGCTTTAGCTTCTCATTGACTCATTTTTATCCAGGAGTTAAAGAGGTTGGCTCAGTCCCAAAGTACTCTTCCTAATGGAGATGCCAAAGTGAAACCTGAGCATTGACAGAAGGACCCAAGTGCAAAGAGCAAGATCTTTCTTTATATTTGCTATAGTTTTTCTTAGAAAGGTTTTGTGAACCAACAACTGATATAACCTTGTATTCTCTGCTGCCCCCTCATAGGAGTGATCAATATTTGCTGTGAATTACCTGTATTGAAGTGAATAATTTGTGCCTATGAAACTAGCTACTCAGCTAGATTTGCATGGAATCTCATTTTGAAGGTCTCATCGAGACGAACCTAACGATGAAGACGAATCTTCAATCAAATTATTAATCTGTGAGATAAATCATTTTTAAAATTTAAAAAACATTTAATACGATGATTTAATCATGAGGTAGAAGATTCTTGCAAGTGCATGAACTGCCGCATGGGAGAGCTGTTATGCGGTGCTTCTCCTTAGATTTTCCCTTTTTTGATATTGTGTGTGTTGTGTAAAACAGATCATTATGTTTGTTCCAAGCACAAACAGTGCACAAAATTGCAAATGAAACTGTTAATCATAGAAAATTAATTAATTATGATAATAATAATACAAGGACCGACTTTTATTAAATTTATAGTCCATTGCAACGCACGGGCATTTGTACTAGTATGTATAAATACAAGGTTTGCAACATACGACCTGTATCTTGATACGTATTTGCAAATAAAATGAAAGATGACACCAACTTGTGAATATGGTCTAAATTATGACACTCTCTTCAATTAACTCCAGCCGTCGAGAGGGGGACCCAAGGGAAGAGGCGAGGATCGCCGTCCGTTAACTGAACCCGATCCTGTCTCGTTTTCTTTCGCTTAAGAATTCGACACTTCGTCAGGGGATAGCGTCCTGCGGCCGGCCTGAGATCAGGTCGCGCCTCCGCCGCCGCTCGCCGCTCGCCGCGCGCGTGCTAGCGACGCCGCTGGTCCGCCCGCTCGACGGGAGCCTCCTTCTCCCCGCGCTGACGAACGCCGCTCGCCCGGTCCCCGACTAGGAGTCGCGCGCCTCTGGTTGCCGCCGCTCTCCCTCCCCTCCCCTTTCCAGCACTCCGCCGTCGCCTCGCATCGCCTCGCTCCTTCCCTGACCCGGACGCCCCTGAGCCGCATCGCCCCTCTCCTGGCCAGGACACCGCCGCCTCGCGTCGCCCCTCCTCGGTCCTCGCGAAGGTTGGTTCTTCCTTTGACAGCGGACAGTTCTTGGCTTCTTGGCTTCTTGCAGATGAATGTCGATTGCTGATCTTTGAGATGCCCTAGGTAGAGACCGCTCGCCGGTTGCCTGCCGCTCCCCTCTCCGGCGATGGCCGCGCATCCGCTCCGGCCGGAGGCGGAAGAGGGCAGCAAGGGCGCCGAGGTCTGCCTGTTCGACCAGTCGCCGGAGGATTTCTCCAGGGCGGTACGCGCCATCTCGGAGCTCGCCACCGGCGATCCCCAGCCGGGGTTCCCCGACGCCGAAGTAGAAAGGCTAGCCTCCTCAGTAACGTTCCTCAGGTGAAAACCGCTCTCCTTTGCTCCCGCAATGCCGCTGCCCGATTACCCCGATAAAATTGGCAAGTTTCAGTTTTGGGTTCGTGGCCAGAATGAACTTCTGAGTAATCCAAGAACCATTAAAATGCGAAATTTGGAAAGTATAGAGTAAACTAGTACTGTACAATGTAACTGCAATGTGCTAAGATTATAGTTCAACAGAGCCATCAAGTGTTTTCTGGATTCCATTCTGCCAGGCATTTAATCAATTGTTAATGATAATTTGCTATCTTCCCAGAGAATGGAGGCATTTCTCTTATGAGCCAAAAGGTGTTAGTTTTGTTTATGGTGCTGGATCAGCTTCATCCGGAGATGACGCTCACGAGATAACCTTACCACAGTTCTCATCTGCATCTTTTCCTCGGGTTAGTGGAATTAAAACTGATTGTTGGCGTTAATTGGTGAGTCTAAATTTCCTGGTTTAGGCTTTTAATTGATTTCTTGGATCATATAAGTGCAAATCAATGCAGGTCACACACTTGGAAGATGGGAGGGATAAGAATGCAGACAGGTATTATTTTTGTATAATCTAGACTTCCTCACCTTTCTAGAATCTACTTAGGTTGTTAGAAGATCTTCCCCAACTACTTACTCAAGGTAGTATACAATAATGTCCTTGTTGTTTCACACATAACATAACATGATTTCAAATACATCTTCTATCAGTACCCTTTCTAATTATATACGTACTTGTAAAATTACTTAAATAGAGTTAGTGATACAAATACCATTTTGTGCATATTAGTGGTCAAAGCTTTAAATCATTGACTGCACACTGTAAAAAGTATATTTATTTGAGAATCAAAACAGTATTCTCTTGGTCCAGGAGTGAGTTGGGTCATCAAGTGCTGTCAACCCAATGCAAAATTCTGCTTCTTTCACTTTTCTTTGTTATCCATATGACTGTTGTGAGCCATAGGCAATCCACATGATAGCTTGTGTTGTTTCATTAATTGAAAGAATAGTAGTGTCATAAATTAATGAGACGTGGATACACTACTAAATTTGACCTCCGTATTTCTACCTTCTTTCACTTTTATCTGTTACTCCCTCCGTCCCAAAATAAGTGTCTCAACTTTGTACTAGCTTAGCTTGAGACAGTTATTTTGGGACGGAGGGAGTATTACATTATTATCCATATGACTGTGGTGAGCCATCTCGAGTGAGCTGTGATTAAATATCTTAATTGTTGCAGTTCTGATTTCATTTTGTTTGCTGGGGGAAGTGTTTGGTCGTTGGACTGGTGCCCAAAGTTGTGCGACAAGCCTTGTTCTCCTGTAAATTGTGAGGTTGTGATCAACTGACTGATGGCCATGAACTAGTAGCTCTTTTGTTGTGAGTCGTGATTTCGAAAAAGTTCATTTTTCATCTTATTATCCAATGTCTGCCTTGTACGACTATCTGGAGAAATGTTTTGTTCACAGCCCAGATTTAGCAATGAGAAAAATGCCATCATGGTGGCTCTCAAGCCCACATGTCAATGACATATTCATTTGTTTTACTTAACTGTATACTTTATGTTGGCATATAGAAATATGTCTAAGAAAACCTCATAACAACCATTGAAGTACTTTTCTCAAATGCATATTTGCATGCAGGCTCATTGAATGGTTGCACTTGTTTTTCAGAGTCTATGAATAGCTAAGATGAATAGTAATTTTTTTATTTTGTTTTTAGTTGCAAGAATTTACTTGGATATAGAAGAAGATAAGCAGAACATATGAGGTACTTAGAGCTGATCATGATTTTCTATCTGTTGCAGTATCTTGCTGTTGCTGCTCATCCTCCTGGTTCTTCTTACCATAAGCTTGGCATGCCATTGATTGGCAGAGGTATCATTCAAGTTTGGTGTCTCGTAGCACCCTTTGAAGAGGCAGATCCTCACCAGTATAGTAAGAGCAATCGTAGAGGAAGGCCTAGAAAAATACCAGATGAGAATAATTCCATTGAGAGTTCATCAGTTCCTCGAAAACCTATAGGGAGGCCAAGAAAGATGAAAGTGACAACTACTGATGATCACACAGAACCAAGTCTGAAAAAACCAAGGGGCAGACCAAGAAAGATAGAACCTGCAACTACTGATGATCACACAGAACCAAGTTGGAAAAAACCAAGGGGGAGACCAAGAAAGATAAAATCTGCAGCTGCTGATGATTACACAGAGCCAAGTCTGAAAAAACCAAGGGGCAGACCAAGAAAGATAGAACCTTCAACTACTGATGATCATGCAGAACCAAGTCTGAAAAAACCAAGGGGGAGACCAAGAAAGATAAAACCTGCAACTACTGATGATCACGCAGAACCAAGTCTGAAAAAACCAAGGGGCAGACCAAGAAAAACCAAGTGCAATGTACATTTGAGTGCTGCATCATCTGATGCCACATCACCAGCACATGGCTTGTGCAATGCAAATTACAAGGAAGAATCAAGTGCCCAACATAGAAAGAAGCCTGTTTCAACAGAGTGTAGTTCTTCAACCACATTCAGCGGCGAAGAACAAAACAATCAGCCAACTCCCAAACCAAGTGACAGTGTGGCCTCAGTTGAAAATTGCAAGAAAGAATTACTTGTCTACACCAGAAGGCGTGTACGTCCTCCTACAAAGAAATCTGCTCCGAACGAGACTTGCTCACTGGTTCTTAGTGGTGACGTACAGAAGATGGAGACATCCTACACGTCCATCATGCCAAATAATCATTTGTCTTCTGTTGAGAATCCCCAACTATTGGGTTCATCTATAAGTGAAGACATGGCTAATGAGGCTGGTTTGGTTGTACGTAAGAGCGCAGTTGTTAACCACGAGGTCATGGAAATGAATGATAGTGATGCTGCCAATCAAGTTGTGCATGCTCCTTTTGAAGACAGTGCCCAGATGATCGTTGAAGTGGAAAATACAGAAGTAGCTCCAATAGAAAAATCAAGTAAAAATGATAATATAATTACTTGTGCAGAAAACTCAAACCTTTCTGCAATCCCTGAAGGCATTCATCTACCAAGGGTCGTCTTGTGTTTAGCTCATAACGGAAAAGTTGCTTGGGACATCAAATGGAAGCCTCCTCTACCAAATCAGTCAGAACGGAAATCACGTTTGGGTTTTCTTGCAGTACTGTTGGGAAATGGCTCACTGGAAGTGTGAGTATATCCTATGCTAAATCATCATTTTGAATTGTTTTGCCATCACTTTTTAAATATCATCATTTATGTACTTATTCATTATTGTGAACAGATGGGAAGTTCCATCGCCAAGCATAATCCAGAAAATATATCCATCTTCTTTAATGAAGGGTACCGACCCTCGCTTTCTAAAGCTGCGACCTGTATTTAGATGTGCTAAAGTGAAATGCGGGAACATACAGAGGTATCCAACTTCTACTTTCATCATTTTGCTATTAAACTAGGTGTCAGATTTAAAATTTCTGTTAAATTTGTCAGCATGAATTTTCATTTTGAATCCATTGTCTCTTTGTAATGGTATAAACAGCATTCCCTTGACAGTTGATTGGTCGCCTTCTCCTCATGATATGATACTGGCAGGATGTCATGATGGAACGGTATCTTTTCTGTCTGTAGTAAATTATTTTCTTAGTTTATACTCCCTCTGTCTCAAAATAACTGTCTCAAACTTAGTACAAGTTTGTACTAAAGCTAGTACAAAGTTAAGACACTTATTTTAGGACGGAGGGAGTATATGATAACCACACTGTTTGGTTAGAAGGTGCTGTGCTGAGAGTTTCATGGTTGTATTTTGATGTTCCAGGTTGCTTTATGGAAGTTCTCTACAGACTTGCCGGCACAAGGTATTTTAATGGTTTATTACCTCCCTTTTCATAGGATTTCTATCACTTATGTCATTCAGATGACATGTCTGACTCAGGAACTGCTTACTTTCACATTTTGAAGAGCAAGTTATTGGATTTCCTGAACTGCATATCTCTTATTTTATTTCGTTTGTGTTATATTAACCGGGTGTTCTGGTTAATCTATAGATTCGAAACCTTTTATGTGTGTCACAGCTGAATCTGTTCCCATCAGAGCCCTCTCGTGGGCACCATGTGTAAGGTACTAAGTTGGGTTATACTTCTATTCCATTCCAAAAGGTAAAGACTGAGTCTGACTCCATATCATTTTGTCAGTGAGGAAAACACAAACACCTTTGTCACTGCTGGAGAGGATGGTCTAAAATTCTGGGATTTAAGGTAGCTTAAACTCTACTAGGAACCGTAATCAGTAATTCAGATCTTTGTTGTGAATGAAACTGTTATGACCGGTACAACGTACCAACGGAGGAGGCCCAATGGGCAGGGTTAATTACGGGCTTAGCCCAAGTTATCTTACCTATCTTAGAGTCCAAGTTATATTAGAGTCCAAGTTATCTAGGGTTTAGTGGAGGTTGTCCTCCTATATAAACACATGTACCCCTTCGATATTAAGCAGACAATAAACAGTATATTCTGTTGTCGTCTCCCTCAGGAGACGGGAGCCCCAAACCCTAGCCGCCTCTCTCTCTCTTTCTCATGCCGCGACGGCGTCCCCAACCTCGCAGCCCGCACTTCCACCCCTACAACCTACGTCCGAGACCTGGTAGAACCCTAGCCTCTACCAGAAACTGCTATTTGCCACCCCATTTTTGATATTGCATACATGGAGCCGTACTAAGGCTTATCTCAATAGTCTGTAAAATTTCTTTCTTTCTCTTTTTGGTTATATATAATATTCCACCCAGGAAAGTTTTTCCAGACTATTTGACTGCACTTTGCAATTTTTAGCACGATGCATCTTTATTCTGTTGTTTTGTAATGATAACATTGCATCTTTATTGTGTTGTTTTGTAATGATAACATTTTGATCAATAAACGAAGGAGCGTTTAATCTGCAAAACCTGTTATCCTCGAATGAACATATTGGAACACCTTTCAACAAAACAAAAAACATAACTTTTAGTTGCATCTCATAAAACTCGTTTGTTGCAGAGATCCATACCGCCCTCTGTGGGAACTAACTACTGCCCCAAAGGCTGTTATAAGTCTTCATTGGTTAAATGATGCAAGGTAATATTTTGTCCCATTTGTAGCGAATAAATCTCATTCCATTTGTAGTAATATGTCCCATTCCTTCCATAG
The DNA here is from genome assembly GCF_904849725.1 of Hordeum vulgare subsp. vulgare. NCBI lineage: Eukaryota > Viridiplantae > Streptophyta > Magnoliopsida > Poales > Poaceae > Hordeum > Hordeum vulgare. Next base: position 501,918,304 of record NC_058518.1, read on the forward strand.
TAAACAAAACCTGCAAACATTAGATAGGAACTTGGTTTACCTAGTATTCAATTTTCCCCTGTCAGTTAGAAATTAGGTAACTTCAGATGCAAATTGTTTCTCACTGAAGTTGAAACGCAAATCACAGTTGCAAGAAAATAAGAAAAATGATTATTTATGTTCTTATGCAATCCATGGCTCATCTGATCTCTGATATGTCAGCATGCTTAACTTGCTAATGCTTGTATGTCCTTTAAACCTTTCAATTCGTATTTATTTTGTATGGCTTCTTAAAAACGTAAATGATTCTCCATTAGTTCTCTTTTGCTTTGCTATTGGTGCTCTACCTTTGTGTTGATCTAGGCCCTGCTGTAGCTTGTACTTCGAACTCTTCTACCTTTTTAATCTAGGCCCTGCTGCATCATCTGGTTAATTTTACCGTCGTGTTTTCCCCTTTTTTTTAATCAAGCATCAGAGAGCTTAGTTACCATGTTTGCCTTGGTGGGGCAAGTAAATTGATGGCTAGTCACATCCATTTTTGTCAAAACTGCTGGGTCTATAAAGTGGGTAGGCTGTTAGTTTCCACTTTTCAGGTATATAAATTCCTGAGGAACATGACATAGATCCAGGCCTATCCTTTCGCTTGTCCTAAACATAGTAAAGACGTAGGACTCGGGTGGCTTGTAATGTTTGGTTGGAATTAATTGACATTGAAGAATGGCAAATAAAAACTTTCTTATTCCACTATTTTTTTTCTGTGTTTTTTGTCCATGATTAGGGTTCCTTGTTTATAACGGTGTGGTCTAGCTTACTAAAATAGAGTGGTAAAATCTCTATGGGTGAAAGCTCTACCTAGTTCCCAACGTGGCCTTACTGTGTATATATGCAGGTTATAAAGGAAAAACCGTCTACTAGGTTAATAATGCTAACTGTTACTATCTTTCATGTCCAGAGGTATTGTCATCTCATTGGAAGATGGTACATTGAAGTTCCTCAGCTTACCTACAATAGCCAATGATGTACCTGTCACCGGAAGGCCATTTGCTGGGACTAAAACTCAGGGCGTTCATACTTATCAACTATCAGAATATTTGATATGGGATGTCCATGTCTCAGAGATTACTGGTACATTTCCAGACCATGCCTAATCGTAGTCAATATCCGGCCTAAGCAGAGTGCAGTTACCAGTTTCCTAGTAAGAAGCCTTGGGTGGTACCTTTTCTTAGACTGTCGTCTCAAAGAAATGAACATAGACATTATGTTATCTCCCATATATACTAATACTTGAATTGTTTATTATTTTAGTAATATTCACCTCTCATAAGATTCTGATTTGGACACTTGATTTTATTTTTTGTGATATTTATGACTTTAACAATGCTTTCCTATATTTTGGACACTTGATTTTCTTTTTTGTGATATTTATGACTTTAACAATGTTCTCCTATATTTTGGACACTTGATATCAAAGTTCTTAAAATGAATCTCTATACAGAAGTAAGGGGAATTAATAACTTCTCATAAATATATCAAACTGAAGCACATATGGGTGGAATCTAATCTTCGCTATGATCCTTGAATTGGCAATAATTCTTTGCCTCTATACAGGTCATGCAGCTTATTGTGTGGCAGATGGCACTGCTGTGCACTTCCAGGTGAACTCGCTAGCCTGTATTCATTATCTACTTGTGCTTGTCATCCAGAATCTCTGTGCTAAATGAATATTGCACACGTGTAGCTTACTTCGAGATTCTGGGAGAAGAAACCTAGGAGGAACCGTGTACCTTATTTCCTCTGTGGTTCACTGGCAGAGGAGGGGACAGCCATTAAGATCGGTAGCTCGTTGCAAAGCTCTCCTTTATCGAATGTTCCTATGGTCATGAGAAAGGGCCCAGAATCATGCCAAGATGTAGATCAAGCGGACAACATGCGAGAAGAGGAACTACTGACTCTTGCTAACTCAGGTAAAAGTAAAACCCTCTCCATTTTGCTGCAAGTCATCATTGGCTTACTGCCTGACATGCCTGCTGAACTACACTGCAGAACATGTAGATTCAGAACTCGGAGATGGTGAACTAGATGAAGGCCAAGAAACTGGTGCTCTAGTTTTAGCTGATGCTCTAATGCAAGAGAATGATGGCATGCACAACGGCCCAGTTGATGAAAAGGCTAAAGACGACTTTGAGGTCTTCCCTCCCAAAGCTGTAGCGCTGCATCGGTTGAGATGGAATACAAACAGAGGCAGCGAGAGATGGTTATGCTATGGAGGCGCCGCAGGCATTGTTCGTTGTCAGAGGATCTAAGAGACAAGCATATATAATTGGGCCGCAAACCAGGAGAATCTGTGGGTGTCCACCCACCTAGAAAATAAGCTGTTGCAGCAGCCAACAGCAATATATGGTAGATTTGCCCGGTTCTTTCGTCGGCCTTACCGAGTTCCACAGTTATGCCTGAGCTACTACTCATTCTGCAACAGCAACAGATCCTTGTAGTTTAGGAACTCAGGTTGAGGCAATATGAGCTTCATATCTTGGGCTAAGAAAACAATAGGAAATACCTGTGAGAAGTCAGCTCAGCAACTGACTGATGTTTTTCTTAGGCTGTAACATGTGTACATGTATTGATTGACACAATCAGACAAATTGCGCCGATTTGTAAGTAATATTGACAAACTGAACAATGTTCCGCCAAATATGTAAGTAATAGATGAATAATAATGGAAATCATGATTGGTCCAGAGCTGCATGCCATTTTCCCTCTCAATATATAAGCTGTGTTTGATTTCTTTTACGGTCTTCAGTATGTTATTTTAACTACGACTTTCATATATAATATGCCCAGAAAATTAGTAAAAAAACATACGACAAAACAATTAGTACACACAGGACAAATACCCGACATTAAACTTACTTTCAAATCCATATACTGTTGATGTATTAGTGGTAAAGTTTTAAGATATCACCGAATGTATAATAATGAAATTTCATTTTCTTTGAGACACGGTACAAATGCACACACTTACATACACGTGTCCCTATGAACGCACACCTTGCCTCTATGAGGAAGCCGTCACATTTTGAGATTGACAAAGTCATGATAGAACGCCTCATAGTTGATGGGAATGTCTCCTTCCACTAAATGAACATCGCTAGAAAATCTGAAAGAACTCCAGAAACGTCTTCTTTCACTAAACGAATATCACTAGAAAACCTGAATAAAATCAAGGAAAATACGAGCAACCGAGCACCAACGCCAAGTCTATGACTTAACCCTGGTGGGGCTACGCTCAGTTTGCAATGAGATCTACATTTTCAGAAAGAGGGAATATTAATTGGTTTCGAAGTCAGTTTTCGACGAAGCTCTCTTGGATTTTAATCCAACAGCTCACACGAATTGAGTAACAGATAGTTGGCCCCAAACCCAACCATCAACGTCTAGGTGTAGTCATCGATTATGGTTGATTGCATGTTTCCATTCGCATCGACAAGACTTTCAGAGGCGTGTGTGGCTGTGTGCATCATGATCATGACACATGTATTCTCTTGATGCAACATTATGAGCCAATAAAAGACACCATATATGTTTTTTTTTAAAATCTATCACCTATATAGACGAACACTTTACTTTGATAAAATGTTGCAACAATAACTTGGTAACTATATTGCGTTGTTACTGCTGCATTTATCTGGAGTGAAGGCAATGAATTTTCACCAAAAATCATCACACATATGTATTAGTACTTAGTTGTGGCTGGCTATGTACAGTCCTACAGTACATTAGCAAAAGGATTCACTAGCCGCTACTCAACAATCTCCATGACACACAGCTTGTCAGGAGGGCAAGAATCCAAAACGCTTGTAACATCGGTACTCAACCGGTGAGAGTTCGGCGCCTCCGGCTGGACGGTGACCCACTGGCCGTCGACATGCTCCATGTGTTCATGCTGCTCAGGGTGGGCAGAGAACCTGGCCTTGGCGACGTCTCGGCACATCTTGTTCAAGTGGTCGATGGAAAGGATCAAATCGAAACCATCTTCCGTCTTGTAGCTGGTCTTGCGGATCTTGATGCCGACATCCACGCTGCGGGAACTTGCAGCACCGAAGAGCAGAGGATGCCCTAGGACTAGTTCGTCGGAGAGGCTGCATATCTGTCGGAAAGTAAAGTTCGTTTCAGGTACCAGTTCCAGACAAAGAAAGATAGCAGTTCTTAGAAGAGCAGAAAATATAACTTATACATGAAAGAATTTTGAAGCTGCGATGTTTAGGTCCCCTATCTTTAAGTTCACATATTGAAACCACAACGATTTGAAATGCTGGAATGCTTCTCGCTGATGTTATTTTAGCAGGCTAAATGTTCAGTTGCAGATTGCAGAGCAAGACGAGCTTAGGTAGCCGGAAGTTTTAAAGAAGATCTATATTTCGTACAACGAATAAGTCAACGCAACAGAAAGTAAAAAGTGAGGAGAAATGCAAGATGAGGGGAAACGCGGGGCGAATGGCCCATGATCATACCTGTACATACTCTATGCCCATTGCATTGAACGATTCCAAAATTTTATTTGATGATAATGAGCTGAAAATCGCCCCAGTTCCAGCTGGCCTTTGAAGTATCTCCCATGGGGACTTCAGCATAATTTTTTTGCTCTTTAGCTCAGAGGACAGACTGACAACTGGTAGTTTCATCTCTTCAAGGACCCATACCTGCAAATGGATTCAGCGGAACATTAAAAAAGTAGAGGAGCTTGGCTATTTTGAGATCCAAAGTTACAAACAAATTAGAGATTAATGCTGGCGAAGAAAGATTTCTATATTCATAACTGAATATGACGGGAATCTCTCCCCATTTGCCACTCAACTCTCTTAAGACTGAAAACCAAAAGAGAGTCGAGCACTGCACTCTACATGTACAACTGAACTGATGTACATATGCTGGTAACACAAGACCAAATTTTAGGTTCTCCATACATTTCAAAACGCAATACCAAATTTTAGGTTCTCCATACATTTCAAAACGCAATCTTTAAGTAATTGCTTCTCTGGACTGGAATGTACAATAACACAAATGTGAGGTGTGGGCAGTTCCACCAAGAATGTGAACACTAATGAAACTGCCAAACTATTAAATGGGAAAATGGAAACGAATAGTCACATTAACACACCTATTTTTTTGGAAAAACAGAAAGCACCTACGTAAACTCGTAGTAGGACAATGTACTGTACCTTCTGAGTGTCAAAACTAAAATAGTCATTCTCTATCAAGTAGTTCCGAACTGAATCCACATGATCACCAGGAGAAATAATAACAAAAGGGGGAGATATATGATTTTCTTCTACCTGCATCAACAAAAATGAATAAGATTTGTCCACGCATTAGTCGCTTTTTCAGGTGGGAACCGTAGCAAACAAGCAGCAAACTAACTGATAACCACTGTAAATTCAATCCTTAGTAAATACAACCTCCTTCCCGAACTAACTGTTGCTGAAATGAGTGTATCTAGACGCGTTTCAGTGTGTAGATACACTCATTTCAGCGACAGTTAATTCCGGACGGAGGGAGTAGTAGATTAGAATTCAAATGATATTTGCACCAAAGCATATTCCTTAATAATAGACCACAGCACAAAAACTTCAGCAGTAAAGGACATTGATCAACCTTGAACGTAAGGAAGAGTGAACTTAACAGTTCTCAACCTTTCCTACGATTATTATGTTCTTCATGCAACTTCAGGCAACATATGAAACAATCAAAAACTGTGCCGGTCTGTCCTTATGGCAGCATGGTCATAAAATTTAATGACATTCAAAATAAATTATGGAGAAAGTGCATTTGATTGGTGCTACTATATTCAGTTCCAATACAGGAAACAATGCAGTGGCCATCATGAATAGTGCATACCTTCATTAACTCACTAAAAGAGTTAAGCAATCTCTGAAACTCGGCATCCACAATATCAGAGTCAGAGCCATTTGTAAAAAGTATGATTGCTGCTTTTGACTTTTGAAGGATCTCACGACCTTTGCTAAATTCACTACTGAAGACATTCTTCTCTTTCTCTCCATGGTTCATGAGGGTCTCGCGAGGTATCCTCATCACGTTTTTTCTTGATGAAGTGGAATTGGCAAGAACATTCTTTGACATGCTGAAAATGACAAAAGTTTCAAAGAGTAAGCTGCAGGCTAGATTAAAAACTCAGGAACAGACAACAAATACATATTGTTTGACCAAAATAACACAAAGACTGATATTGTTACATATGAGGAGCATTCTGGAATATATAGAAAACATTTAGTGAAGGTGATGATGAGCAAATCAGCTTCTTTTGAAAATACTTTGGCAAGACAGGGAATAACGGGAATCCACAGTTCGTACCTGTCAACCTGCTTGCTGACACTATGCATTGCATGTTTGAATAATTGAAAGTCAATGCTCGCAATTTGTTCAGCAAGTGAATCCTTTTCGAGCTTGTCCCCTGATAGCAAACCTTCTAGAATATGACCCTGTTCCATTTCATGTAGTACCTTTTTTGCTGCAGTTATGCGACGCTGTAGTTTCTTCTTTTCCTTCCAATCCTGTAACAATTTAAAACAGAAACGCTTTATTTGAAAGAACACAACAAACAACAAAAAATAGCTCAGCCATTGCATCAATCTTGGTTAGAACCTAAAGCATGACATTTCAATGACATATGCTCGTTGAAAGAACTGTTACATGAGATGCATCCATCATCTACAACAGTCAGGAGAACTGCTGCTATCAACATTATAGCTCTTCAGATCAGACGTGTTCTTTTTTGTAAGCGCAAGTTATTTATGTACTACTGTATAAAAGGGATCATGGCATGCAACAAAAGGATGGCGCGGACCTAACCATCGCACGCCTTTCTTTCTTTGATTTCTCAGGCCGTGTGTTGACCTCAAGAAGACCCTTTGGTGGTGTAATCCACATCTCTCTACTCTCCATATCAATATCAGGCACAATATCTTGAGCAAATGGAATCCACACATGCTTCCGGGATGGAGTTGAATCCTGATTTTCTGAATCAGTCTGCACAACATTCTCAGCAGAGCCGACCATAACCTGGAGAAGATCGCCACCTCCAAAATTGAAGACCTGTGCAACAGTGCCTACAAGCTTGCCTGTATCCTAGGAAGGGAAACAAAAGGGCCAACTTCGATTATCAAAACTGTGAAGAAAACCATCTATGGAGGAAACAACCAGCATAATATGTACCTTGACAATAACACTCATGCCAACGAGATCGAGCGAATAGATCTCACCCTCCTCCAGTTCCGGCCTATCCTCGGCCTTGACGAGAAGGGCCGAGCCAACTATCTGCCTGGCCTAAGAAGAGAAGAGTCACAAACAAGATCGCATCAGAAGCTAACCAAATAGGTATATCAACTGATACGACAGCACAGCTAGAGTGTCTACCTACGAATGCTCGTTCCATAAATTAAACTTCTTGCTACTAACACTGTGACTAGTTCTTCAGACCCACGGATTCAGAGATACCGAGTGGCCTGGGCACAGAAATGCAAAGAAGCAGACCTCGTCCAAGGAGTCGACGCCGTCGAAGCGCACGATCCAGCCCTTCTTCCCGGTGTGGGCTTTTCCACGAACGAGGTCCAGCTCCCTGACCTGCATCTTCCCGGCGGCGCGGGCCCTCAGCCACCTCTTCCCCGGCTGCCAGAATCGAATTCCGACGTACGGACGGACGGGAAATGTTCGGTTCGACCGCCGGTTAGCGTCAACCAACCAAGGTGTTGTACGTAGAAGGAGGGAGGGGGGGAGATAGTGGTACCGTGGCGAAGCGGAGGTCGGGGAAGTCGGTGCGGGGCGAGACGAGGACGTCGCCGCGCACCCCGTGCGCGCCGCTCACGTACCCCACCTCGACCAACTCATCCTCCTCCGCGAGCTCCCGCTCGTCTTCATACTCCCCTGCTTCCTCGTGCTCGTGCTCTTGCTGCGCGTGGCTGGGGGTGGAGAGCAGCGCGGCGGCGGGGCGGGGCGGCGCGAGGGCGAGGGCGAGGGCGAGGCGGCGGGGAGGGAGGCGGGAGAAGGGCGCGGGGATGCGGCGGCACGGGGAAGGGCGGAGCGGGAGGGGGAGGGAGACCGGCGCGGATGTGGAGGCCGGAGACGCCATTTGCAGTGCAGCGAGGGAGGGGAGAGGATAGACCCCGAGCTCGAGGCTGGGGGAGAAGCGAGGAAGGTGGTTCTGGCTCGGCTCGGCTCGGGGTTTTAGCCCCGGCCCGTGGGCTCCCAACATGCATGTGGTTGGGCCGTGTCTGCATTGCAAAATCACAAAAAAACAGTGCAAGACGGAGGTAACGAACAAGAGACCCCCTGTTCCTTACGCGAGCGCCTAGCCAACTGAGCTAACTACTACCTTTGTTCGTTTCAGATAACGCGCGAAGCTAATATCCTTCTCTAAAAGGTTACTGATTTGATATTTTTTTCTTAAATTTCTGAAACTTAAACAGCTTTTGTATTTACGGGAAAAAAATTATAAATCATTTTTTTTAATTTTTGAAGAATTTATAAAAACACAAACATTATTTGAATATGTGAACAATACTTGAAACTATGACTTTTGTTTGTAAACAGGTGCGTCTTTTTCAAATTCTGATACTCTTTTTGTGAACGGTTTTTGAAGTGGGAACATTTTTTTTAACTTATGCTCACTTTTTAAAACGGGAACAGTTTTTGAACTTACGTACTTTTTATGAAATGGCAAATATTTTTTAGAAAATAAGGAACATTTTTTAAACTTCCCGACCATTTTAAAATCATGAATTTTTCTAGAACCGGAGAACAAAATTTGAACAAGTTTTTGATTTTTTAACGAATTTTGAAAAAGAGAAACTTTCTTTTATGAAAAATGTGCAAACAAGAACCTTTTTGAAAACTGTGACCAATTTTTGAAAAAGGGAACATTTTTTAAAAGATCATGCAGTTTTTTTAATAGGAGAATTTTTTTTGAATATTGTGACCAATTTATGAAAAATGGAACATTTTTTTGAAAAATCATGCAGTTTTTTGAATAGGAGAACATTTTTTGAAATACAAACATTTTTTGAAAATATGAACACATTTTGGAAGGCGGGACATTTTTTGAAGCACGAACATTTAAACATAAATTGCGAACACAATATTGAACACGAAAATATTTTCTGAAACACAAAACAAAAATTCGAAAATGTCAATCAAAAAATGAGAAAAGGAAAAAAGGAACAAAAGTGAAGTAAAAAAATGAAAAATGAGACAATAACATTTTTTGAAATGGGGACATTTTTTTTCAAACAGAAATAGTTTCTCAAATTTCGGAACATTTTTTTGAAAATACAAAACATTTTGATAAAAATTCACAATTTTTTTAAAAATTCCAAAACATTTTTGAAATTTCGGAACATTTTCTCAAAATCAGGAATATGTTTTTCAAATTCTGGAACATTTTTTCAAATTTCGGAATATTTTTTCAAATTCCGCAACATTTATTCAAAATCCAGAATGTTTTTCAAATTCTGTTTTTCCAAATTTCGGAACATTTTTTCAAAAATCCGAAACATTTTGATAAAAATTCCAGAACATTTTTTCAAATTCTGGAACATTTTTCAAACTCCGAAACATTTTTCAAATTTCCGAATATTTTTTCAAATTCCAAGAAACGGTGAAAGGCCAGAATCTGAAAACACGAAAACAGGAGGAAACAGAGAGAGAGATTCAATCTCGAAGGGGCTCTCACGCCTCCACCCATCATGGAGACCAAGGACCAGAGGGGAAACCCTCCTCCCATCTAGGGAGGAGGTCAAGGAAGAAGAAGAAGGAGGGGGAGCTCTCTCACCCTCTCTCCCGGTGGCATCGGAACATCACCGGGGCCATCATCGTGACGGCGATCCACTCTAGTAACTCCGTCATCTTCACCAACACCTCCATCACCTTCCCCATCTATCTACAGCGGTCCACTCTCCCGCAACCCGCTGTACCCTCTACTTGAACATGGTGCTTTATGCTTCATATTATTATCCAATGATGTGTTGCCATCCTATAATGTCTGAGTAGATCTATTTTGTCCTATTGGTAGATTGATGATCATTATTCGTTTGAGTTGCATGTTTTATTATTGGTGTTGTCCTACGATGCTCTCCATGTCGCGCAAGTGTGAGGGATCCTCGTTGTAGGGTGTTGTAATGTGTTCATGATTTGCCTATGGTGGGTTGTTTGAGTAGTTGAGTGACACAACCATAAACCCGAGTAGGTGGGTTGTTGCATATGGGAGTAAAGAGGACTTGATACCTTATAATGCTATGGTTGAGTTTTACCTTAATGATCTGCAGTAGTTGCAGATGCTTTCTAGAGTCCCAATCATAAGTGCATATGATCCAAGTAGAGAAAGTATATTAGCTTATGCCTCTCCCTCATATAAAATTGCAGTAATGATTACCGGTCTATTTATCAATTGCCTAGGGACAATTCCACAACTCCTACCGCCATTTTTCCACACTCGTTAAACTAACTTAGTTGTTCCTTTATCTAAGCAGCCCCTAGTTTTTATTTACGTGTTCTTTATTATCTTGCAAACCTATCCTATCACACCTAGAAAGTACTTCTAGTTTCATACTTGTTTTAGGCAAAGCGAACGTTAAGCGTGCGTAAGGTTGTATGAGTGGTCGATGAAACTTAAGGGAATATTTGTTCTACCTTTATCTCCTCGTTGGGTTCGACATTCTTACTTATTGAGAAACGCTACAATTGATCCCCTATACTTGTGGGTTATCAAGACCTTTTTTTGGCACCATTGCCGGGGAGCAATAGCGTGGGGTGAATATTCTCGTGTGTGCTTGTTTGCTTTATCACTAAGTAGATTTTAGTTGCTGTTCTAAGTTGTTCTCTATCCTTAGTTATTGATATGGAACACAAAATACCAAAAAAATTAGGTGTACTTGCTACTCATGGAGATGAGGAACCTCCTAAAACCCTCGATGCTCGTTATGTGAAAGATATTATGCACTACTTTGATAATCCTGAGAAAACCCCATTCAACTTGATAATGGGAGACACGTTGGATCAACGTGAATACTTTAGGGATTATCGCCTGACTCAAAATGGGAGACGCGTTCTGTGTGAAATTGCTTTGCTTTCGGATAGAGGCGCGTCCTTCATGGTCTTTGTGGGCCGCGCACATTTCCTTGATAGCACGGGCGTTTCTGCCGTTTCGAACTGTTTCTAGCGCATGAAGTGTTTTTGCTGTTTCCTCTCTGTTTCGAAGCGTTTATTCTGTTTCTGTTGTTTTGTCTGTATCAGGTGTATTTGTAGAGATAAATTTCAGGTGTTTGAACATTCTTTACAACGCAAAACTTAGACCTTCCTTACAAACTGTTTCTGTTATTTGAACCTTCTTTCGTCGAGCTAAATTTTAGGTGTTTGAACATGCTTTGAAAATGAAGAACATTTTTTTGAATTGTTGAACAAAACTTGAAAACGGGGACAAATGTTTTAGATTCAGAACAAATTTTTTAGACAGAGAGCAATTGGAAAATCCTGAATGCTTTTGGAAATGTGAACATTTTCTGTATAAGTGAACAAAAAATTGAAACCATTTTTTTTTCAAAACCTTCAAACATTTTTTGAATTGATTAACAAAATTTAGAAACAGAAACAACTTTTGAAACATGATTTTTTTTTTGAAAACAAGAACATTTTTTGAAATTTGTGGATAATTTACGAAAATAGGAACATTTTTTGAAATCCCGCTCATTATTTGAAAATTTCTGAAAATATTGAAAAAAAAACTTCTGAACATTTCTTAAAAATAAAGAACAATTTTCAAAATGCCCAACCATTTTTTTAAATGCAAACATTATTTCAATTCATTAAGAGTTTTTGATAACACGACCATTTAAAAAAGAATAGAAATTTTTTGAAAGAACATTTTTCTAAAATTTCTGAATTTTTTTCGAAAAATACGAACACATATCGTAAACACAAACATATTTCTAATTCGCATATGTTTACTTATTTATAAATGTTTGAAAAAAAGAGAAGAGAAAGAAAAAAGAAACAGAAACAAAAAATAACAAAAGGAAAAGAAATAGAAATAGCAGAAAAATAATCGGTTTAGGAAATCCTCTAGAAGGTTTGGAAAACCGATAGTAACCGGTTTGAAACTTTAGGAGGTTGCCAAAATCAGAAATCTGCTTAGCGCTTTAAATGGGCTGACCCACACGGTCACTCGCTCGCACCTCTCTTATGCGAAGCATCAACAGTTGAACGCAATATCCATCGTATAGAATTTTCCTAGAAATAGAGCCTGACGGACAGATCGGGCGTTGTCGCGGTTGGGCCGATTTATTAGGTCTGACTGTCGATCCGTTCTCGGGCCTGGGTTTTCACCATCGATTTTTTTGGGCCAACATATGCCTAGTTATACCGTGGACCACCAATGCCCAAGAGGGCAGTACAGCCGCCGGCTCGCGCCGCCAGGTATAACATTTATGTCTGAGTTTTTAGTAGGACGAAGGTTAAATGATGCAAACGATGTTGCATACTCCTTCGTTTTTAAATATAAGTTTTTCTAAAAATTTTATAAAAAAACTATACATGAAATAAAATAAATGAATCTACGTTTTAAAATATGCTTATATATATGTATATTCGTATATAGTTTTCTAATGAAAATTTTAAAAAAACTTATCTATACCTAATAATAAAAGGGCTATTGCTTCCGTCGAAAAACCCACCGCGTCATTTTTATAAAAAAACCTCTGTAATTTTTGTTATTCAACCCGCGCTTCATCATTTATCTGCAACGTAAAAGGAAAAAAACTATTCGTTACAAAATTATACCCGTACGCATCGCCTCCTCCCATCGACCCTGGGGCCACCCTGGCCTGTGCCCAGGCCGCCACCACACCACTCGCCGCCGTGGCCGACCTCAACCGCCACCGCTGCCGATCTCAACCCACCCGCCTCTGCGGCCGTAGCTCTCCCCGCTCACTGCCCCCGTTGCGGCGCTCGAGCGCATCGCGTCGACCCTGGCCCATCCTGACGTGTGCCCAGACCGCTGCCACACCACACGCCGCCGCGGCCGACCTCAACCATCATTGTTGTCGATCTCAACCCACCCGCTTCCGCGGCCGTACCTCTGCCCGCTTGCTGCCCCCGTTTCGGCGCTCGAGCACAACTTCTGGATCAAATCAACGCGACAGCTACAGTGACTGGGGATGATGCGTCTGCTCGATGCAGAACGGCGGCGGCGCGGCGGAGCGAAGTATTTGCAGGTGGAGACGAGCTTCCATGACTCACACGGGGAACTCCGAGGTTATGGCGCGGCAACGACGACTCCTTATGACCAGATAGAGGCGCCTAACCCTTGCTCCCCTCATCGTATCCCCTTCTCTGGCAGGAACTCATCATCTGGTGAGATCCCCTCCCCATGCCTCCAACCGTGTGTCAAGCACCGACAAGAAATTTTGTTTTGTGGGGATTTGTTTGCCGATGAATGAATGTATTGAATGTAAGACTGTATTGTTGTAGAGACAGAGAATGAAACACCACCTTTAGTTTGTCATCTGATCCCACATTCTCTACCCATGAGTGAAATAAGATAATATACCATTGATCAATTCAAGTAGCCTCTTTGTTTTGCTGTGCTTGTCCCGCTCAATTTCTTATCATGATGGAATTAACAATGGACGTGTTGATTTCTCAACAAAATAGGATAGGGCTGACTTCATTAGTTAGTTAGCTTATTATTTTAATAAATCAAAATGATTATAAATAAATTAAAAGCGTATGATATTTTTTTCTCCCGTTGCAACGCACGGGTCCTTTTGCTAGTATTTAAAAATGAAGGAAGTACATTCTCCGAAAAAAAAAAACAAAAAAAAAAAAAACCGAAGGAAGTAGATGTTAAAAGTGTTGCATGCGGAAGTTCGACGCTGAGGTATCGAAGATGTTAAAAGTATTTGGCAGGAAATATTCGGTGAGACGTTTCAGCCCGAATTTCTCAAAAAAGAAAAAAGAAAAAAAAAAGAGAGAAAGAAAGTCTCAGTCTCCCGTGCGAGGACTAGTCATGCATGCATGGTCCACGGCTCAATCTAGCGTCCTTTAATTTGTGCACCGCCATATGCATCCATGTCCATGCACCCAATTGCAAATTGCTTTCTTCGCTTGCCGTACGAACCCAACAATGGCGCCCTCCCCACGAGCGATTCGTAGCCTGAGCCTCCTCTACTCTCTCCTCCTCCGTATTGCTGCAGGTGCAGCCAACGCCGGCGCGGACAGTTTGTTGCACACCTACTGCCCGAGCAACGCAAACTACACCCGCGGCGGCGTCTTCCAGGCCAACCTCGACGCCCTCCTCCTCTCCTTCCTCCCCGCCGCCGCGTCCGGGTTCGCCGAGAACGCCACAGGCGCGGCGCCCGACGAGGCGTACGGGCTCGCGCAGTGCCGCGCCGACGTCAGCGCGTCCGACTGCCGCACCTGCCTCGACGCCTCGGCGCAGGACGCGGCGACCAAGTGCCCCGGCCAGAAGACCTCCGTGGTCATCCGCGACAGCTGCCTCCTGCGCTACTCCAACGCGAGCTTCTCCGGCGCCGCCGACACCTCGCCGGTGGTCCGCCTCTGCAACACGGGGAACGTGACGGCGCAGCCCGAGCTGTTCAGGACGCAGCTGGGCGCGCTGATGAGCAACCTCACCCGCATGGCGGCCTACTCGTCCCCGCGCATGTTCGCGGCCGGCGCGGCGGACACCACGTCCTTCCCCAAGGTCTACGGCATGGCCCAGTGCACGCGCGACCTCGCCGGCGATGACTGCAACCTCTGCCTCGCCGGACCCGTCTCGTCCATCCTGTCCATCTGCGACGGGAAGCAGGGGGGCCAGAGCATCTCCCGGAGCTGCTCCATCCGGTACGAGGTGTACCTTTTCTACAACGCCCAGGCCGCCGAGGCCGCCATGTCTCCGCCGCCACCAGCAGTAAACGGCAGCGATCACTCCGGCCCTGCAGCTGGACGCGCCGGCGCCGGTGAGTCAACTTTGTGTGGTGGTCCCTGCGCTCACGCGCTTCTACTATCGTGGATTCGTGGCCATATACGCTGTTTCTTGTTTGTTTGGAATCGTCGTTTCAATCTTGCGTGCGGATTTCTAGTCGTTAATTTGGCGGGTTGAAAGTTCAGAGCAGACAGCGACTGAACTACGAGTAGAAGATATGGTAAACTATTCTGAATTTCCTTGTGAGCGACAGCAGTGGTGACGACGACGAACGAACCTTGGCTGTGGGTGCAGGAAACGACGACGCCACAGCCAAGATGGCTCTCTTTGTCTCCATTCCTGTTGCTGTGGTGCTGTTGGTGCTGTTGACGGTTGCTTTCTACTATCTCTGTAAGAGGAAGAGCAAGAAACCATACGAACATGTGCAGATATCCAGCGCCGGTGAGTGCTTCTCGATCAGAGTCAGACATGCATAGCTAGCAAATCTCTCAACAAGAAAAGCCAGCAGGCTTAATGCAGTATAATATACTATTGTTTACTTTTGGGAGCAGACAGTGAGGATGGATCATCAGACATGAGAAGCTCCGAGTCTCTCCTCTACGACCTGAGCACTCTAAGAGCTGCCACTGACAACTTCTCTGAGGAAAATAAGCTCGGTGAAGGCGGGTTTGGGCCGGTCTACAAAGTAACGCACACTGAACCATGAACTTGGAACATGAGCATCCACTATCCAACTAATTTTGATTCTCCATATCTGAACTCAACAATCGACTTGCTCTGTCAGGGCATTCTGCGGGATGGGCAGGAGATGGCGGTGAAGAGGTTGTCCAAGACCTCCCAGCAAGGGCTCGTGGAGATGAGGAACGAGGTTGTGCTGGTGGCCAAGCTTCAGCACAAGAATCTGGTGCGCCTGCTCGGCTGCTGCATCCAGGAGCAGGAGATGCTCCTCGTCTACGAGTTCCTCCCCAACAGAAGCCTCGACAAGATTCTATTCGGTTCGCACCTGGAGTAGTTTAATTTGAGATCCCCAACTGTTTTATACGTACATCCAACTGACATGCATGACATACAATGGGACTGCATGCAGATCCTGCGAGGCGGCAGGAGCTTACCTGGGGGCACAGGTTCAGGATCATCCAGGGGATCGGTCGAGGCCTTCTTTACCTCCACGAAGATTCGAGGCTGACCATCATCCACCGTGACCTCAAGGCCAGCAACATCCTGCTAGACCCCGACATGAACCCCAAGATCTCCGACTTCGGCCTCGCTAAGCTCTTCAGCCTGGACGCCAGCGTCGGGAACACCAGCCACATCGCCGGAACCTAGTGAGTCGTCTGTTATGACTTATGACTAGTCATGGTGGCGTACGTACGTCAACGGTGAACTTTTCACGAGCTAGCTAATAATGCGCGCGGTGCACGTCCGGCCGGCTTGAAATGCAGCGGCTACATGGCGCCGGAGTACGCCCTGCACGGCATCTTCTCAGCAAAATCGGACGTGTACAGCTACGGCGTCCTTGTACTGGAGATAATCGCCGGTCGCCGCAACAATTTCAGCCAGCATCCGGGCACTAATGCCGAAGATCTTCTGACCACGGTACGACTACGAGTGTGTGGCCTTGCTCATGCCGGATCAGTCAATGTAACTGGCTATAATTAGTTATGCCCCTGCGTGTGCCGTGCGTGTACAGGTCTGGAGGCACTGGAGCCGTGGGAGCGTGTCGGGGTTGCTCGATGGCTGCTCGGCGGAAGGACTCCAGCCGACGGAGATGCTGCGGTGCATCCACGTGGGGCTGCTCTGCGTCCAGGAAGACGCGCACCTCCGGCCAGCCATGGCGACGGTCGTCGTCATGCTCAGCACCCGCTCGATCACGCTCCCTGTGCCCACGCCACCGGCCTACGTCGTTTCAGGCCGCGCGGGTACCTTCACGACGCGCGAGGCACAGGCTCCGGCGGGACCTGTTCATGGCCCGTATGTCAACGATGCCTCCGTTTCTGGCCTGGAGCCCCGGTGAATGGACGCTTCTGGGCTACTGGTGGCATGGTTGTCCAAATTTTAGCAGAGTGTAGGCTTCAAGAAAATACTGCATATAATTTCACTATTACTTTTTATTTTAAAACAATAAATGTAGGTGCTTGTGTTAAGTCGTTTGATTTTTCAACGGAAACGTTAATTTTGAGTCAACCGACAACAATTCGAATTGAGTTTAATTTTTGGTGCCATAATGATATGGTCACTGGTTTGCAGCTATTATTAACCCCCTCTTGTTAGGGTTTTTATCTCCTTTCGGACGATGGCGGCGTTCGTCAACACCGTAGAGGAATCTCCTCCCCTTCAACCCTCTTGCCGGCAATCCGGTCCAAGAGGAGGCTGGCTATGGAAACCCCCCTGCCTGCGGAACAGTTTCTCTCGGGCAAGAGATTTATGGATGAAAACGCATCTGGGCCGGGGTCGGCCACGACCGATTTGGAAGCAATGATGGCTGAGTTAGGTCTGAAAGAGGAAGATTTTCAGGATGTTATGGTGGACGAACATGAACTACCACCGAAAGCAACAAGATGGATGGCAGTCGCTCGTGTGCACACCGACAAACCCTATAGCTAGTATTGGTTCTATAGGAACATGAGGATAGTATGGGATTTGTCGCAGAAGTTAAGATTCGTCCGCTCAATGAGAATTTGTATACTCTGAAGTTCTCGTGCCTCGATGACTGGGAACGGGTCATGGAGGAAGGACCTTGGACCTTGAAGGGCAAATCGGTTGTGATGGCTCCATATGATGGTTTCACAAGGCCGACGTCAATTGTGCTGAACAAGATAAAGATTTGGCGCAGATTCATGACCTATCGGATGCATATTTTCCACTAATCAAGTCTTTATCTGCAAGCGTGGGTGATTATATTTATACCATGGTTTTTAATTTCAGTTTAGAAAAAAATTCAGCATCAACCGAAATCACTGAAATTCAGTGAAATTCAGTAATTTCAGTTTATGTTTCGGCCAAAGGACCGAAATATTCACTTGGATTTAATTAAATATTTAAAATTTTAGAAAAATATTTTGTTTTTTTAATTTCCAGTGTACTACTGAAATTGCTGAAATATTTTGGCTGAAACATAATATTTCAGTGTCTACTGAAATTAATGAAATTCAAAATCTCACTGAAAATGAAAACCATGATTTATACCGAGCCCAAGTCCCACGATTTTGAAGGCAACTTGTATAGAGTTCGTGTAAGCATAGATGTCACGAAACCTCTCACGAATGCAGTTTCTCTGGTCAAACAATCTTCTATTTGTTGATGACAACTTGTTGTTCTTCAAGGCAAACGGTATGGGTGCTACTAAGGTGAACCTAGTACTAGACATGTAGTGTCAAGCAACTAGGCCGTGAATTAATTACTCAAAGTCTTCTATATTCTTCAGTAAATGAGTCCCAAATGCAATTAGGCACGAGATCAGAACTATACTTAATGTGCCGAATGAAACATTAAATGAGAGGTAACTTGGTATGCCGTCAGATATTGGGGGCTCGAAGAATGGGGCTTTAAAGTACCTCAAGGACCGGTTATGGAGTAAAATTCAGGGTTGGGTTGCAAACACCATGCCCTCGGCAGGTAAAGAAGTCCTAGTGAAAGCAATGGCGTAGGCGGTACCTGTATACTTCATGTCTCGCCTTAAACTCCAGAGAGGTTTATGCAAACATGTGAACATCCTCACGAGGAAGTTTTGGTGGGGATATAAAGATGGGAGGCGCAAGCCACACCGGGTCTCATGGAAGGCTATGACACAGCCGAAAGCCATGACATGCCTAGGTTTTAAAGATTTCGAGTTATTCAATCTGGCAATGCCAGCCAAAATCATCAATCTCTATGTGACCGACTCCTGAAGAGTATATACTATCCTAACACATGCATATTGGATGTTCCTATCGGCGGCCATCCTAGGAAGATTTGGGGAGCAATAATCAAAGGAAGGGACATTTTGAAACAAGGCTTTATGAGACGAATAGGCAATGGTGCATCAACAAGCATATGGAATGACAAATGGCTCTTGAGGTTGGAAATGATGCAATGGCTGCCGGGTCCCTAACCCACCAAACTACATTTCTGAATTGACTGATAGTACTTCTGCGACTTGGAACAGATAGTGAGTTGAAGAAGTTTTCATGACCATGGATGCTCGAGTTATTTTGGGCATAATCTGCACAAGTAACGTGGAAGTAAAATCAGCATATAGAATGCTCGTGGTGACACGCGAGAGGAGAGAAGCTTGGTTGGATAGTTCCTCGGGCTCGTCCACTTCGAGTAAGGAGGAAAGCCGTTGGAAGGAACTTTGGAAGACTAAAGTACCAGGCAAGGTCACACAATTTTTGAGACAGTTATCAAAACAGTCGATTCCAACAAATGATATCCAGGCTCATAGGCACAGTCGATTCCAACAAATGATAGCAGTGCATGTGGATTTTGTGGCTCTCCGGACTCATGAAAACACTCCCTCCTCGAGTGTGCACTATTGATGCACATGGGCATTAGTCGATGAGGAGCTAGGTCAAACCCTAGTGTAGACATCTGAATCAAAAATGCAAAGAGTTGGTTGTTTACATTCTTGGAGTCATTATCACATGCACAGTTTGTCAAGGTTTCTGTTACTTTGTGGGCTATGTGGTCTTCACGGCGTAAAGCGATACACGAAGGAATTTTCCAAAGCCCTCAAGGAACAAACTCTTTAATTACCAGGTATATCATGAAACTGGATATAATACATGAGGGACAAGGGATGCGCCATGATGGAGGCCCCATCCAGCCCTCCTCAACAAATAGACCCAAAGCACCACCATACGGGTATGCAAAGATCCATGTCGACACGGGAATCAGGAATGGGAGAGGTGGAGCAGCAGCAACTGTATGCAGAGATACAAATGGATCGTTCTTGAGAAGCTCGATCCTTGTCATTGGGGGTGTGGACGATCCAGCCACAGTGGAGGTAATAGCATGCTAAGAGGCTTTGGCTCCAGCCTATTGAAACTCGCCCATGGACCGATCACATCAAATCAGGACGAACACGCATACACAAAATCTTATGGACAAGGGCCCTTGTTGTGCCCTAATTTTCCCTCTTTTTATTTCTCCTTTTTCTCTCAGCTCACAGTACAAAATTTTTGCACGACCTGATGCATATATATGCAGAGCAGCCGCCGACCTGTACAACCTAAACCTATTCGGAGCCCAACTCCAACTCTACTAGGACTCACGTACACAACTGGCAATACCTCCTCCGGTACAACTATGACCAGAGCTCAGCTTTAAACATCACGTGTACATGACCAATCCCTATACTAATCCTAGCCGGACTAATGCAAAGCTAATACACGTTTTGAACCTCTAAATAAAAACTAACTAATCTACTACTAGACAAGATTATCACTAACATTCTCTTCCTAATCTTGACATGTCATCTCCTTGTGCTCTCTTTAGAATTGACTCATTGTTGACTCATGACTTCAACACATCGACTAAACCGTCGTATCCATACATTGAGTATGACCCGTCTGGAAACATGTAGAACCTCCTTGCTCTACAGTATTGTGCCACCGCCATTGCTTGGCCGCTGCCTTGCACTCGGTCCGCACCATACTCCTTGTACTTTCTTGCAGTAGATCCACTCTCCACTGCTTGCACATCTCCTCGCTTTACGATGGCATAGCCTACCATCGTCCGCCTTCGGCATCACACCGAATCCACACTGGCCGCAACCAGGGCGCTCCACGAGGACATGGACATGACTCACGGAACACCGTGCACACCACTTCAACTTCAACGAATCATCACCAAGACGAGCACTTGGACATGACAACGCCCGAACATACGACTCGCATGACTCCTTGACTGGTCCAACTCCCCTGGACGACGATCTTGATGAGCTCCAGCGCCGCACCTCGGCACCACCTCTTCCATCAATGATCTCCTTCCATATCGCTCCGCCGAACAACGATCTTCTGAACCTCCTCATCCATCGCTCCACGAACGACTATTGCCCGATCCTCGCCGTCGCTGCAGCACTCAGCGACTATCACCCGCTCCTCCTCGTCGCTACACCAGCGACTATATTGCCAGCTCTTCTCGTCGTTGCACCACCCAACGACTATATTGCCCGCCCCGAGGCACTAGTGGGCTTGTCACCCCGGGGCAAGCGCAGCCTCACCTCGACCTTGCTCTAGATACCAATTGTTGGAACTCGCCCATGGATCAATCACATCAAATCAGGACGAACACGCACACACAAAATCTTATGGACAAGGGCCCTTGTCGTGCCCTAATTTTCCCTCTTTTTATTTCTCCTTTTTCTCTCAACTCACAGTACAAAATTTTTGCATGACCTGATGCATATATATGCAGAGCAGCCGCCGACCTGTACAACCTAAACCTATTCGGAGCCCAACTTCAACTCTACTAGGACTCACGTACACAACTGGCAATACCTCCTCCGGTACAACTATGACCAGAGCTCAGCCTTTAAACATCACGTGTACATGACCAATCCCTATACTAACCCTAGCTGGACTAATGCAAAGCTAATACACGTTTTGAACCTCTAAATAAAAACTAACTAATCTACTACTAGACAAGATTATCACTAACACAGCCGAGGATCTACATATACACAATTTCACCGTCGTGTCGGACACGAAACAAGTTATAGCAAATATCAACAACAATGGTCGTGGGAAGTATGGAGCTATCATTAGTGAGATATCATCTAGAACATCTTTATTTCAATGTAAATTTACTTTAGAGAAATGTGTTGTTAATTATGAAGCACATAGTTTAGCTAAGCATGCACTATCTTTGGGTCTGAGACTCCATGTCTGGTTTGGCCAATCCCATAATCCCAACTGTATCCACAACGTGTGGCTTTTGATGAATAAAGTTTTGGTTTCCCCCCTACAAAAACTTGTTCGCCGCTATTCTTTTTTCCTTGTCTTTTCCAAGTTATCATATCCGTATGCCGGGGAATGAGGATTATCATGTCCTCCTTGCCATACAACATGATATTTTGGGTATATTTTCAGTATTTTGTCCATTCATGTTAGTTTCAACAACCAACATTCATTTATGTTTCTAGCCTTTTCTTTGAACATGAACTCTAGTGTTTGGCAAACGACGGCCTACGTACTAACGCCCCCCTTACCGCTCATGTCGCTGTCGTGGGTGGCATGCGATCCCTAGCCATTGCCGGCCAACACTCCCCCCATCTGCCCTCCCCCTTGCCATCGTCGGAGGGCATCGTCGGGCGAAGCTCGGTGGCATGGATGGCGGCGGGGCCTCTTTCTCTCCGTATCTGGTGAGCTCTGGCGCGAGACACGGGTCCCGAGCGAGGAGCGCGCCATTCACGTGGGACAGCGTGGCGGTGGCCCGGGCAGCGTGCAGTTGTGCTGATGTGTGATGGAGCAGCGGCGTCTAGGTGGATTATGGTGGTCCGGGCTTGTACGTGGGGAGAACAAGGTTGCAGGCTGCGACAACGCTCCCACGTCAGATCCCGCCGACAGGGGCCATGGGCTGCAGCAACGTGGGCTTGGGGCGTCCGGCTAGGCTGGGACGTCCTCCAGTGTGGTGGCCTACCAGCAGGTGCGCTGTTGTCGGGGGCTGTCCTCATCGCCCGCAGGGCTATAGGGCCGGGAGCGGGATGCGAGCGGGCCTCAGCTTCATTCGAAGGGGGTGTGGTTGTTGTCATGTTGTGCCTAGGTGCCTCGGTCCCGTGGGCAAGCCCCGCCCGAATCCGGAGTTGCCACATCTGGCGGGTGGTAGCGTCTGCCCTCGGTCGACGGTGATAGGCAAGTGTGAAGATGGTCACCGAAGAACTCACGCTTTGCATGGCAGTTCCCTCGTACGCCATGTCACTACATCCTCATCTCCTCTGTCCGGGTCGACGTGAGGTTTGGTGGGTGGCACTGTCCTCGGGTTTTTGTTGCTCTAAGATGACGTTCCGTCGGTTGCCGGCCCATATGTTTCTGCCCGTTGACGAGTTCCAGAATGGTCCACCGAAGATCTTCATTGGTTGCTTGATGCTTGTAGATTGCTGGATCAGATGGGATTCGATCATGTGCACCTCTATTTCAGCCCGAGTGGCTTCAAGAGAGTGTGACACGAAGCTTCAATTTCTGTTGACATTATGGAGCACGTCGGTATTTCGATTTTCATGGTGAAGTTAGTGACGGAGAACGCCATGGCGGATGAGTTCCGAGGCCTTATACTGGCGGATCGAGTCTTCATGGCGATGAGGACTTTTCTTGGTGATTCGTGATTCGTAGCAGCGGTACCGGCAAGTGGGGGAGGAGCACAAGCGGAGTACCGAGTCTTAGTTTTGTGGGTGAAAACTCGAGGTCTGCCCTTAAATAGTGGTTCCTAGTAGTGACCTTGTTGAAGGCATTGTTTTGAGAGTGCAGATTTTTTACATGGTGAAAACCTAAGATTAACGATCAACGACGGTGCTTGTGCATTGTTTCTTTCTTGCAGGTGTCATTTTTGGAGAATTTGGACTTCGGGTGGTGTCTATGTGGTGGTTTCTTCTGTAGCTATAAGGAATTGATCACTGTAGTAGGATCCTTTTTTTCTCTTTTTTGTTTGTACGCATTTGTAATGTCTTTATGATATTGTGTTGTTATAGAGACCGGATGTAATTGATATCTTCGTGGTATTAATATATTCCTCATTTCAAAAGAATTCGAGTGTCTAGCTTTATATATTTGTAGCGACCGATGCATAGCAATGAACTTGGTTCTGCCTTGTTATCTTAGGAGGCTGGTATTAAATAATTTACAGTCGGACTCGACAAATTCAACCCCCCTATACATTTGCGGGCATGTCTGGATGCATTCGTGGACAGTGTACATCGGCCCTTTATATATTATGTTGTACATTCACATATCTCAAATGCAATTCTTAAATCCATGCAATTGATGCATGTCCATCATCTGATACAAAATGTACGAATTCAACAGTTTGAAATAAAGCAAATCAAGCCACAGTTCAACAAACCAGATATGCCAAAATAAAATTAATGTCCGAACGACAAAGGGTGCTTGTTGGATCACCGGACGGACGCGTCAATTCATGCCTCATGCTCGTCCAATTTGTCTTGTAACGCCTAAGCAGCCATCTCCACCTGCATCTGGGTTGCGTGCTCTGCTTGCATCCGGGCGATCTGATCTGCTGCCGCAGCCTCCCTCGCCGCCTCGAGCGCCCTACAGTCGTTGATCTCCTCCATCTTCTTCTTCTTCTCTGCAAGCCACTTCTTGGCATGCTCATCCAAGACGGTTTCGTCTGCCA
This sequence comes from Hordeum vulgare subsp. vulgare, assembly GCF_904849725.1. NCBI lineage: Eukaryota > Viridiplantae > Streptophyta > Magnoliopsida > Poales > Poaceae > Hordeum > Hordeum vulgare. Next base: position 501,942,599 of record NC_058518.1, read on the forward strand.
ATATGATCTTTGCATCCTTCACGTCTCATGCGAGTTGCAACATCTCCTTCTCGAGCTCAATCTTTCCAAATGTCTTGGCCATCTCGAGTTCCCATTCGATCGCCGCCTCTTGCTTCTTCAACTCGATCTTTTCCTTCTCAATTTCGAGCTTCCTACCTGCCCTCATCCTGTCCCACCCCATTCTCTCATTTTGCGCATTCAATATGAGCTTGTACCTCTCCTCTTTCTTGTTCTCCCTTGTCGAAAAAATACCTGCCCATGTGGACGACATTTTTGCAGCCGCGGCTCACGGGAGATCCTTGCCTTCTAGGGCCGGACCTGAGGTTTCAGGGCCCCGGGGCGCAATGATAATCGAGGCCTCTAATATACACATCAAAATAATATTTTTCAACTTTAAAAGGTTCTCCTGACATAAACTTTGTGCAAGTTTTAGTTCTTTTTTGCTTGTACAACATACCATTGCAATCGATAATATTTTCTATAAGAATTTTTTTGGGCATTGCCTTCCATTGATCCATAATCCATCTGCATTTCTTTACAACATTATCCTCTTCTTTTCTTACTTTATTATGGTCCCAATTAATCCACTAAAATTAACCATAAACTCTGCCCAGAGATTTAATTGCATAGGGTACTCCCTCTGTAAAGAAATATAAGATCATCTAGATCACTACTTACGCTCTTATATTTCTTTACGGATGAAGTAGTTATTTATTTTTTTCCTTTTCACAGTAAGTACCTTTTCTGGCATGGTACAAGATAACAGATGGTTCTTTTACGGTGAAAAAGGACAGTTTTAAACTGGCCCTGCACATGCATGTGTATGTAAAACAAGCATACACCGTGTTAATTAGTCAGATGCGCCTCAAGTCAATGGATCTAAGCGGTTTCTTGGATCCATCGATCTATCCTTATTGGATGGTACAAGGTATCGTGTGAACTCCAGCTTTTCAACTTTTCCAGCCTCCAAGGAGAGTAAAGGAATAATCTCACGTCATCGCCATCAACCCGATCGAGCTCTTGTGCTTTCAGTTTATATATAAACCGCAAGCAGCCCATGTTCTTTCCATGGTGAGAAGACCATGCATGTTAGTGGGACGTTCACGTTAGCTAGTTGCTCAAGTAGGGAGGTAGGAGGTTCGTTGTAGTTTTAATATGCCTTGCCACTTGCGGGATCAACAGCCAACCTCTAATAAGCAGCCCAAGTGATGCACAGAAGTGACGGGATTATAGTTATAATAACAATAATAAAATATTTGATTCGTTTTGAGTGGCCAGCTCCGGATTGACAACATAACTCAGTGTTGTAAACCAAGTTAATCATTTTATGCATTAAAGTGCAGGCGAAAGTCAGTGGCAGAGCTAGGACAATAGAACGAGTAATCTTTGTGTGCTACGTTGTTTGCGGTGCGGACTTTGTTAGACCTTGTGGATGATGGTTGCTGTATATATAAAACAGAGTGAAAGCCTTTTTTAATAAAATAGAACGAGCAGGGCCGAGTGTCGTAAATCCTTCTTAGAGAGGGCCAACTCATAAGAATACACCACTGAAAGCAATTAAACATCAATTAACATACATATTAAATTTAACACAGTATTGTTAGGGGGGTTGGCCCCCTGCTAGTCCCCCCACTGGCGATGAGCATTGGGGTGCGCCCTCAATCTATTATCGCATGTCATTGCCATGGGATGAAACAGCAAGTGGAGGATTTAGTGAAGCATTGTTTAGTTTGACAACAAGCAAAGCACGAAAATACAGTATCTATCAATCTTGTTCAACCTCTGCCCGAGCCCGCGCGTCACTAAAAGGATATCACAATAAATTTTCTAGACAGGTTGTCCAAAAGCGAAGGATTCAAAGTTATCTTAGTGCTGGTCGGCCCCAGACAATGTACTCACACTTCCTTTGAAATATCCATACACCGCTTAATCCGCCACCTCCGTCTTTGTGTGCCATATGGTGCGCATGCATGGTGTCCCAACGTCCATCTTTTCAGCTCGAGACCGCGTATTTATCAACTATGTATGGTAAGCGTTATTCAAAGAGCCAAAGAGGTCGGGACGAGTTTTCTACTCGACGACCTACCACCCACGGACGGACTACTAGTGGGAGCGCGTGAATCAACGCCTGGAGTAGTATCGGCGCTTTGCCATGCATGCATATATAGTCCGATAATGGGAGCGGTGGCTTCCTATGGTGGAGTTTGATACGATTCGTCCTATGATACTTCACTCGAATGCAGACTCTTGAAGGCCTTGTACTGTGTCGACCCCAACTTTTGTACAATACCAAATGATAGCTCATGGTCTGCCTACCTCACTTGTTGAACATACCACATATCATATGTCGGGGAACGTAGTAATTCTAAAAAAATTCCTATGTCACACAAGGATCTATCTAGAAGAAACCAGCAACGAGCAAAGAGGTAGAACATCTTCATACCTTTGAAGATCGCTAATCGGAAGTGTTACTAGAACGCGTTTGATGGAGTCGTGCTCGTAGCGATTCAGATCGCGGTGGACTCCGATCTAAGCACCGAACAACGGTGCCTCCGCGTTCAACACACGTGCAACCCGGTGACGTGTCCAACGCCTTGATCCAGCAAGGATGGAGTAGATGTTGAGGGAGAGCTCCGGCAGCACGACGGCGTGATGATGGTGGAGCTGCGTGGCATTCCGACAGGGCTTTGCCAAACACTAGGAGGACGAGGACGAGGAGGAGGAGTAGGGCTGCGCCGAGAGAGAGAGAGAGAGAAATTGTGTTGTTTGCAGCCCCAAAACCCTCTCTATATATAGGAGGGAGGGAGGAGGGTGCTCCACCCATAGGGTTTCCACCCTAGGTGGTGCGACAACCCTAGATGTGGAGAGGGGCGGCGCCCAAGGGTGGGCTTGGAGCCCAAGGCTGCCCCTCCATGCCCTAGGGTTGGCCCCCTTAGCCCTTTTGCGCCTTGGGCCTTAGGTGGGTGACGCACCAGCCCACCTAGGGGCTGGTTCCCATCCACCTTTTGGTCCATGTAGCACTTTGGGGCTGGTGGCCCTTCCCAATGGACCCCCGGAACCCTTTCGGTGTTCCCGGTACATTACCAGTGATGACCGAAGCATTTTGGGAGATCAAATCTCCACTTCCTATATATGAATCTTTACCTCCGGACCATTTCGGAAGTCCTATGACATCCGAATCTCATCCGGGACTCCGAACAACCTTCGATAACCACGCATACTATTCCCATAACAACCCTAGCGTCATAGAACCTTAAGTGTGTAGACCCTACGGGTTCGGGAACCATGCAGACATGACCGAGACAACTCTCTGGTCAATAACCAACAACGGGGTCTAGATATCCATGTTGGTTCCCACATGTTCCACGATGATCTCATCGGATGAACCACGATATCGGGGATTCAATCAATCCAGTATACAATTCCCTTTGTCTACCGGTATGATACTTGCCCGAGATTCGATCGTCGATATCCCTATACCTTGTTCAATCTCGTTACCGGCAAGTTTCTTTACTCGTTCCGTAACACATCATCTCGTGGCTAACTCCTTAGTCACATTGAGCTCAGTATGATGATGTATTACCGAGTGGGCCCAGAGATACTTCTCCGTCACACGGAGTGACAAATCCCAGTCTCGATTCGTACAACCCAACAGACACTTTCAGAGATACATGTAGTGCACCTTCATAATCACCCAGTTACGTTGTGATGTTTGATACACCCAAAGCACTCCTACGGTATCCGGGAGTTGCACAATCTCATGGCCTAAGGAAATGATACTTGACATTAGAAAAGCTTTAGTAGACGAACAATACGATCTAGTGCTATGCTTAGGATTGGGTATTGTCCATCACATCATTCTCCTAATGATGTGATCCCGTTATCAATGACATCCAATGTTCATGAGCAGGAAACCATGACCGTCTATTGATCAACGAGCTAGCCAACTAGAGGCTCACTATGGACACATTGTGATCTATATATTCACACATGTATTACTGTTTCCGGTTAATACAATTATAGCATGAATAATAGACAATTATCATGAACTAGGAAATATAATAATAACCACTTTGTTATTGCCTCTAGGGCATATTTCCAACACATACATGTTTTCCGTCAATGCTAATTGGTCCCGAATTTGATATCGAACTAAGAAGAAAGATGAAACAAAGAAAACAACTAGACACATTTTAATGCAGTTTTAATTGAATGATGTAATCTGGGACTAAGTAGCTGATTGTATTTTGCCTTTAAAGAACTTACAAATAAACTATGCAAAAATTTGAGGAGAAATGCATCATAGATTATTGTATATTCTAGAACTTTGTATTTTGAACAATCATATTTATCCAATTTATTTACTTATACCTATAACATAGACAACGTTGCCTCTAGAAAAAGACATAAACATGTAAATATATTTGAAGTTCATCAAAATGTCACAAAATAACTCTTTAAGATATGTGATTTTGTTTGAATTTTATTTTTCTCTACTCTACTGTCCTAGGACTAAAAAACTAGGTTGAACCATTTGCAATTCATGATTTAAACTCAAATCAATTAGTATCCATGCGCCAAATAATAATGATAATAGTTAAGACCTGTGATTTTGTTTGAATTTTATTTTTCTCTACTCTATTGTCCTAGAACTAAAAAACTAGGTTGAACCATTTGCATTTCATGATTTAAACTGAAATCAATTAGTATCCATGCGCCAAATAATAATGATAATAGTTAAAATAGAAATTACATAGTAAAATATTTTATTTGTATATTAAGAATTATTGGTTAAAATAAAATTTTGAAAGAATGAGTTATATAAAATTTTAAATAAGTAAAAATATTTAGTATAAATACATAATAATTGCATGTTATTAACTATAGACTGGGGTGAAAGAGTTGTCATTGATGGATCTCAATCGATGAAAGTGCAAAGAGCTTGAGAATGGGCAAGTATATCGAGACTCGAATAAAAATATAATAAAAAAATCTTTGATTCATTTGAGTGGCAAGCTCTAGATTGGCAACATAATGTAGAGTTATAGACCAAGGGCGTGTTTGGATGAGTGGCCCGCACCTACATCGCACCCACCATGTAAATTTCAGAATGGGCAAGTTGATCATTGTCTGCATTCAAGTCCAGGCGATGGCAAGTGGCGGAATTAGGAAAAATAGAATGTGGAGGGCTGAGTGTTGTGAACCCTAGTTAGGGAGGACTTGCTCACAAGAATACACCACTTTAGTAGCAATTATGCATCTATTAACATGCATATTAGGCTTAGCACAATAATGTTAAGGGGACCAGGGCCCCTTCTCTGCCCCCCTGTTTCCGCCACTCGCGATGGGCATTCCGGTGTGCGCAACATATCATTGGCATGGGACTAAAATCCAAGTGGGGGATTTGGTTAAGTAATGTTTAGTTTTAAACAAGTAAAGCACGCAAATACAAATATCTATATCAGTCTTCTTCAACCTTTGCCCGAGCCCACGCGTCACTAAAAGTATATCATAATAGATTTTATATACGGGTAGTCCAAATCCTAAGATTTCAAAGTTATCTTAGTATTTGTCAACCGCTAGACGATGTTCTCAAGCTTCCTTTGAAACATCCTTACACCGCTCAATCCGCCACCTCCGTCTTTGTGGACCATGTGGTGCGCAAGCATGGTGTCCCGACGTCCATCATTTCAGCTCGAGACCGTGTATTTATGAACAATATATATGGTAAAAGCTATTCAAAGAGGTTGGGACGAGCCTTTCTACTTGAGGGGCTACCACCCGCGAACGTACTACTAGTGAGAAGTTGGCATGGTATCATCATTTCACCCACATAACATGTGCTAAAAGTTGTGAGGGTTGCGGCAAAAACTGGATGCACTTCGTGTACAAAACGGACAATCTCTTCCGAAGTATCAGGGTTTCATACGAAAACTCATCAATTACAAAGGGATTTAATTTTTTGAACTTATTTGAGCTCCAGACTTTTTGTGTGTTCAAAATGCACCATTCGAAGACACATCATCAATTTTTAACTATTTATGACTTCATTTGGTATTTTTCATGCATTTAGTGATTTTTTGAGCTAAATGATCCTTAAATTGAAAAGCACTACAAATGAACTCTGAAAAGGTTGAAAGTTGGCATGATATCATCATTTCACCCACATAACATGTGCTAAAAAGTTGAGAGGGTTACGGCAAAAACTGGATGCATCTCTTTCGAAGTATGAGGATTTCATACGAAAACTCATCTCTTACAAAGGGATTACATATTTTTGAACTTATTTAAACTCCAGACATTTATGTGTTCAAAATGCACCATTCAAAGACACGTCATCAATTTTTAACTATTTCCAACTTTATTTGGTATTTTTCATGCATTTAGTGATTTTTTTGAGCTAAATGACCCTTAAATTGAAAAGCACTACAAATGAACTCTGAAAAGGTTGAAAGTTGGCATGGTATCATCATTTCACCCACATAACATGTGCTATAAAGTTGAGAGAATTGTAGCAAAAACTGGATGCACTTCATGTACAAAACGGACAATCTCTTTCGAAGTATGATGATTTCATACGAAAACTCATCTCTTACAAAGGGCAGTTCATTTCTTCACTTTTTCTTCGCTTGTGTTCCTTGGTTATTGCACCGTAACCATGGATAATATTCATCGTTTACCAGGGTCTTGGGTCAGCCTTGACTTTGAAGGGAGGGATTTCATGAAATTTTTCATAACCTTCACACATGTTTGTCTTGCCCTCCAATCCCTTGGTGTCCCTTTTTCCTGAAAGAACTATGTGGCGCTTTGGCTCATTATATGATGTATTTGCTTTCTTATATTTTTTTTTCTCGGTTTGGTAGACATGTCCTTCATATAGAAAACCTGCGCCACATCATTGGCTAGGACGAATGGTTCCTCTGCGTGTGCAAGATTGTTCAGCTCCACTGTTGTCATTCCGTATTGTGGGTCTATCTGTACCCCGCCTCCTGATAGATTGACCCATTTGCAATGAAACAAAGGGACCTTCAAATCATGTCCATAGTCAAGTTCCCATATGTCCACTATGTAACCGTAATATGTGTCCTTTCCCCTCTCGGTTGCTGCATCAAAGCGGACACCACTCTTTTGGTTGGTGCTCTTTTGATCTTGGGTGATCGTGTAAAATGTATTCCCATTTATCTTGTACCCTTGGTAAGTCAATACAGTGGAAGATGGTCCCCTCGCCAACGAGTATAGCTCATCAGAAACAGTGTTGTCACACATGAGACGCTTTTGCAACCAACTCCTGAAATCCTGATGTGTTCAAATGTAATCCAATCGTCACACTGCTCTAGGTGTATGGAGCTCAGAATATTCTTGTGTTCATCGACATACGGGGTCACCAAGGTAGAATTCTATAGAACTGTGTAGTGTGCTTGAGACCAAGAATGCCCGTCCGTACACATTATTGACTCCGCTCCTAGTGTGCCTTTTCCGGTCAGTCTCCCCTCATACCGCGATTGAGGGAGACCAATCTTCTTAAGGTCAGGAATGAAGTCAACAAAAAATCCAATGGCATCCTCTGTTTGATGACCCATGGAGATGCTTCCTTCTAGCTTAGCGTGGTTACGAACATATATCTTTAAGACTCCCATGAACCTCTCAAAGGGGAACATATTGTGGGCCCGGAACGACAATCTCGTCGACTAGATGGACTAGGACATGCGTCATGATATTGAAGAAGGATGGTGAGAACATGATATGTCTCCAACGTATCTATAATTTTTGTTGGTTCCATGCTATTATCTTGTCAAATTTTGAATGTTTTGTATGCCTTTTATATCTTTTTTGGGACTAACTTATTAACTCAGTGCCAAGTGCCAGTTCCTGTTTTTTCCGTGTTTTTGACCCTTTTCAGAGGAGAATATTAAACAGAGTCCAAACGGAATAAAACCTCCGAAAAGATTTTTTCCGGAATAGAAGATACGCAGGGGGCGTGAGAACCAAGGCAGAGGACACCAGGGGAGGCCAGAAGCCCCCTAGGCGCGGCCAAGGGGGCCACACCTAGCAGGCTTGTGGGACCCCTGTGGCTCGTCAGCCCTACTTTTCCCGCCTATAAATCCCCGAAAAATCCAAAACCACGGGAGAGATCCACGAAAATACTTTTCCGCCGCCACAAGCTTCTTTCTTCGCAAGATCCCATCTGGGGCACTGATAACCCACAAGTGTAGGGGATCGCAACAATTTTCGAGGGTAGAGTATTCAACCCAAATTTATTGATTCGACACAAAGGGAAGCAAAATAATATTCTCAAGTATTAGCAGCTGAGTTTGTCAATTTCAACCACACCTGAAAGATTAGTGTGTGCAAGCAAAGTATCAGTAGCAAAGTGGTATGACAGCAGCGATGCCAGAAAAAGATCTGTTGACGGCAGACTATTCCTAACTGTTGTATCAATGGCGCCAGTAAGTAGCATGTTGACGGGGGACTATTCTTCCCTAGCAACGGCTCCAGAAAAGTCTTGCAACAAGTAAAAACAAAGTAGCAAGTAACATCAGTAGTGACAGCAGCAAGGAACAGCAGTAACCAGTAGCAGCAAGTAACAACAGTAGCAACAGTAGTAGCGACAAAGTAACGTAGCAAGGACCAGTGGTAAAATACTCGTAGGCAGTGGATCGGTGATGGATGAGTATGACGGATGTGATTCATCATGTAACAGCTATAACACGGAGAGATAAGTAACTAGCACCCGTTCGTCAATCTAATGTAGGCATGTATTCCGTATGTAGTCATACGTGCTTAGGGAAAAGAACTTGCATGACATCTATTGTCCATCCCTCCCATGGTAGCGGGGTCCTAATGGAAACTACGGGATATTAAGGTTCTCCTTTTAATAAAGAACCAGACCAACACATTAACACTTGGTGAATACATGAACTCCTCATACTATGGTCATCTCCGGGAGTGGTTCCGGCTATTGTCACTCCGGGGTTGCCGGGTCATAACACATAGTAGGTGACTACAACTTGTAAGATAGGATCTAAAACACACATATATTGGCGACAACATAATAGGTTCAGATCTGAAATCATGGCACACGGGCCCTAGTGACAAGCATTAAGCATGACAAAGTAGTAGCAACATCAATCTCAGAACATAGTGGATACTAGGGATCAATCCCCGTCAAAACTAACTCGATTACATGATAGATCTCATCCAACTCATCACCGTCCAGCAAGTTTATGATGAGATTACTCACGAACGATGAAGAGCATCATGGAATTGGCGATGGAGGAAGGTTGATGATGACGATGGTGACGATTTCCCCTCTCCGGAGCCCAAAACGGACTCCAGATCTGCCCTCCAGATGAAGAATAGGGGGTGGCGGCGCCTCCGTATCGTAAAACGCAATGAATCCTTCTCTCTGATTTTTTTTCCGGGCGAGACGAAATAAATAGAGCTGAGTTTGGAGGCGGTGGTGCCACGTGGGCCCCACAAGCCCTCACGACGCAGCTAGGGGGTGTGGCCGCGGCCCAGGGGCTTGTGGCCCACTGGCACACCTCCTCCGGTGGATCTTTGCGCAGGTATTTTTCATTTATTCCAGAAAAATTCTCCGTAAATTTTCAGGACATTCCGAGAACTTTTATTTCTGCACAAAAACAACACCATGGCAATTCTGCTGAAAACACCGTCAGTCCGGGTTAGTTCCATTCAAATCATGCAAATTAGAGTCCAAAACAAGGGCAAAAGAGTTAAAAAAAGTAGATACGACGGAGACGTATCAACTCCCCCAAGCTTAAAGCCTTGCTTGTCCTCAAGCAATTCAGTTGACAAACTGAAAGAGACAAAAGAAAAACTTTGACGAACTCTGTTTGATCTTGTTGTTGCAACTATGTCTAACTCATATCCAGAGTTTCAGCAAGATCACAAGCAAACCACAAAAGCAAATGACATCTAGGTCTCACGGTAAACTCATATCAATGGCATAATCAACTAGGGAGCAAACAATAATAAGCCTCAAATGTCAACACTTCAATCAAAACAACATGAAGCAGTACGAATAGATGGTATCTCGCTAGCTCTTTTTGAGACCGCAAAACATAAATGCAGAGCACCTTCAAAGACCAAGGGCTGAGTAAACATTGTAATTCATGGCAAAGAAGATCCAGTCACAGTCATAGTCAACACAGTTAAAAGCAAAGCATAAAATTGATAGAGGTGCTCTCTAATTGATGCTTTTGTAAGAGGAGGATGACTCAACAGGAACATAAATAGACAGGCCCTTCCCAGAGGGAAGCATTGATTTGCAGAGGTGCCAGAGCTCAAGCTTTGAAAACAGAGATAATAATTTTGGGTGGCATGCTTTCATTGTCAACGCAATGACTAAGAGTTCTCAACATTTTTCCACGCTACACATGCTATAGGCGGTTCCCAAACAGAAAAGTGAAGTTTTGACTCCCCCACTACCAATCAATCACACTCCACGGCTAACCGAATCCTCGGGTACCGTCCATACCAACATCAATCCTGGGGGAGTTTTGTTTGTAATTATCTTTTCGATTTGAGTATGGAACTGGGAATTCCAATTACCGACCCCTTTCTCGTGAATGATAGTGAATAAACACATATCGAGGATAACACGCCTAGCATGGAAGATACCAATAGCCCCCTGTCACCACATGAGCGGTTCGGGCATGCAAAACAGATTATTTCTTGAAGGTTTAGAGAATGGCACATGCAAATTTACTTGGAACGACAGGTAGATACCGCACATAGGTAGGTATGGTGGACTCATATGGAACAACTTTGGGTTTATGGAGGTGGATGCACAAGTAGTATTCCCGCTTAGTACAAGTAAAGGCTAGCAAAAGACTGGGAAGCGACCAACTAGAGAGCGACAACAGTCATCAAAATGCATTGAGATTAACTAACATTGAGTGCAAGCATGACTAGGACATAAATCACCATGAACATGAATATCATAGAGGCTATGTTGATTTTGTTTCAACTACATGGACAAACATGCGCCAAGTCAAGCCACTTGAATCATTCAAAGGAGGATACCATCCTATCATACTACATCATAGTCATCTCAACATTCATTTTGGCAACCAAGACAAACCATTATAAACTCCTAGCTAAGTAAGCATGGCATAAGCAACTATGATATCTAAGTTGTCATTGCAAACATGTTTCTCTCACAACAAAGTTGAACTAGGAACAGTGAGCTAGTCATATTTACAAAAAACAAAATAGATCGAGTTCATACCAACTTTTCCAGGCTCAGTCACTTCATCATATATCGTCATTATTGCCTTTCACTTGCACGACCGAACAATGTGAACAATAATAAGAGTGCTCGTGCATTGGACTAAAGCTGGAATCTGCAGGCAAACACAAAGGAGAAGACAAAGTAATATGGCTCTATGAAAGCTAAACATGTATGCATGCAAGAGCTACTAAACATTGTAACCAATATCTTCTACCTTGACCCAAAGAAAAAGAAAACTATCTACACGGGAAAGCTCCCAACAAGCAAAAGAAGAAAAATAAAATCTTTTTGTTTTTTCTCGAACTAGACAGACATACGAAAAGAAAACGAGAAAAATAAAAATAAACTAGCATGGATGATACAGTGGCAAAGTGTGAACACCGGCTAACAAAGTGAAAGCATAAGCAAGAATGTAAAGTCGGTGAGAACACGTACTCCCCCAAGCTTAGGCTTTTGGCCTAAGTTGGTCTACTCCCAAGGATGGTCCGGGCGATACCCAAAATCATAATGAGGGTTGTACGGGAGCGCTGCAGCCACTGCATGAATAGCTGCCTCACGGAGGCGAGCAGCCTTTGCCTCCCTCTCATATCCCTCTGCCTCTCCTCTGGTTATGTAATATATCCGTTTTACCTGAAAGTCAAAGAAGGCAGGAGCAGGAAGGATAATATGAAAAACACGCTGCCGGTTAAATATCAAACGGTATAGGAGGGATTCATCATCCCTCTCAAGGAACTGATAGCGTGTCAAGGCGGTGCGATCAAGGAAAGGTGTATGGAGCGGGGGATCTCCTTCGCGGATGGGTACTCCAAGAAAATTTGCTATGCGAGTGGCATAGATCCCACCAAAGAAATCCCCTTCATTAGCATTCTTATTCAGCCTCCTTGCTATTGTAGCTCCCATGTTGAAGCTTTTGTCACCCGTCACTGCGCTCTTAAGGATACTAAGGTCGGGTGCGCAGAGGTGACAATGCTCAATCTTGCCATTAACGCATCTGCCTATGAAGAGGGCAAAGTAATGCAAGGCAGGAAAATGAATACTCCCCATGGTAGCTTGCGTAATGTCTCTAGTTTCTCCAACTGTAATACGAGAGCAAAAATCTCTAATCGAAGATTTAGGAGGATCATTGAGGCTAGCCCAAATAGGTATTTTGCAAATTCTATTGAAATCCTCTAAATCCATGGTATACGACTTACCATAGAGATCAAACAGTACCGATGTATCACAGCCAGCTGAAAATTTGAATCTACGAACAAAAGAGGCAGTGAGAGCAACATACTGTTCACATTTATCAGAGATGAATTTTTCGAGTCCGACGTTGTGAACCAGTGCATCAAAATCATTTTTGAAACCCGCCTCAATCATAAATTCATCAGAAGGCCATTCACATGGTTGTACCTGCGCGTCCCTTGGTTGGTAAGGATCAGGCTCCCGAATTGCAAGACGGGGACCTCTCTTGCTGGAGGAACCACCATGGAAGTTTCTCCTGAACATCTTCCTTTTCTGAAATTTTCAGTGACCCAAAGGAAAAGTGAACAAGGCTCAACTAAACTAGTAGCAACTACTCCCACAAGTGCCTAGAGGCCATATTACGCATCAAAACTACTTGGGACCGACTAAAATTAGCATGCAAAGCTCAAGAACAGGGTCACCAAGGTAGCAGAAATACGAGGAGTATAAGGCACTAGAGCAAAAACTAATTGGACCAATGGAGGAGTCACTTACCAAGGAGTAATTTCCCCAAAATAGTTTGGAGAATGGTGATTTGAGCAAAGAGATCGAAAATCCCAACAAGAGGAGCAAGAACACGGGTTTGAGCTGCGAAACGATTTTTTTCTCGAGGTAGGAGAACCAGATGAGAGCAAGAATGAGTGGAGGGGGTGCCTGTGGGCCCCACAAGCCTGGGTGGCGCGGCCAGGGGGTGCCCACGCCGTTAGGGCTTGTGGCCCACTGGTACAGCCTCCAGACAAACTCTTTGTCCCAATATTTTTCAAAAAATCCAGAAAAAATCATACTTGATTTTCAGGACGTTCGGAGAACTTTTATTTTCGGGGTATTTTTCTACCGAACGCTAAAACAGAAAACAGGGAAAACTAAACTAAATCTAACATTTTTCTTCTAAGCAATCGAAGGTGAAAACTTGGAACAGAGGTTTTGTGACTCCTTGATAACCCACAAGTATAGGGGAACAATTGTAGCCTTTCTCGATAAGTAAGAGTGTCGAACCCAACGAGGAGCTAAAGGTAGGACAAATATTCCCTCAAGTTCTATCGACCACCGATACAACTCTAATTACACTTTATGTTCGCTTTACCTAGAACAAGTATGAAACTAGAAGTACTTTGTAGGTGTGATAGGAGAAGCTTGCAAGAAAATAAAGAACACGTAAATAAAAACTAGGGGCTACTAAGAAACAATTACGTTAGTTTAACGAGTGTGGAAAAGTGGTGGTAGGAGTTGCGGAATTGTCCCTAAGCAATTGACTAAGTTACTAGACCGATAGCAAGTTTTATGTGGGAGAGGCCACTGCTAGCATGTCATCCCTTACTTGGAATTCTATGCACTTATGATTGAAAATATTAGCAAGCATCCGCAACTAATAACGTTCATTAAGGTAAAACCCAACCATAGCAATAAGATATATTGGTCCCCCTTCAATCCCGCGTATGCATCAATTTCTATGCTAGGCTGAAGTTTCTGTCACCCTTGCCCTCCAATACATAGTCCTATCAACATACTACTAACCCTATGGTGTGATCTACGCGCGCGCTCATATGATGGGCACCAAAGGACAACAACATAACCACAAGCAAATTAAACCAATCATAGCAATTCATCAACCACTGATAGGACAACGAAAATCTACTCAAACATCATAGGATGGCAACACATCATTGAATAATAATATGAAGCATAAAGCACCATGTTCAAGTAGAGGGTACAGCGGGTTGCGGGAGAGTGGACCGCTGAATATAGATGGGGGAAGGTGATGGAGGTGTTGGTGAAGATGAAGGAGGTGTTGGTGTAGATCTCCATCACACGATGATGTCCCGGGCGGCGTTCCAGCGCCGCCGGGAGAGAGGGGGAGAGAGCCCCCCTTGTTCTTATTCTTCTTCCTTGACCTCCTCCCTAGATGGGAGAAGGGTTTCCCCTCTGGTCCATGGTCTCCATGGCGGCGGAGGGGCGAGATCCCCTCCGAGATTGGATCTCTCTCTGTGTGTCCTTCTGTTTCTGCGCTCCCACATTCTGCCTTTCACCGTTTCTTAAATTACCGGAGATCTGTAACTCTGATTGGGCTGAAATTTTAACACGATTTTCTTCCGGATATTATCTTTATTGCGGCGAAAGAAGGGCACCAACCGCCTTAGGGACTGATCACAAGTCTACCAGGCGCGGCCGCACCCCCAAGCCGCGGCTAGGGGGCTTGTGACCCCCTCGGGAATCGTTTCGCATTGATTCTTTTTCCCAAAAATCATAAATATTCAAAAAAAATCACCGTAGGTTTTTATTGCGTTTGGACTTCATTTGGTATGGATAATCTGTGAAACAAAAAACATGCAACAAACAGGAACTGACACTAGGCATCGGATCAATATGTTAGTCCCAAAAATAGTATAAAAAGTTGCCAAAACTATATGAAAGTTGTAGAATATTGGCATGAAACAATAAAAAATTATAGATATGATGGAGACGTATCACTCCTCGATTCATCCATCTCATGGTCATCGAAAGAAAATCCGTCAATGAGGTTGATCAAGTCTCCTCGACAAAACTTTTCGAATCACAAAAGAGAATGTCGAATTTTCAAATAGTCACTAGGTCACCTCAATGGGGATGTGAATCTCCCCAACAAGCAAATCATACTTCATCTTGACATGAGGAATAGGGCATTCAAAGGTCCCAATAAGAATCGATGAAGTTTTTTTGATAGCATTGATGCAATGTACTCGATATTTTTTCTTCGGAAAGTGCACCGTATGCTCATTACCGTTGACATGAAAAGTGACATTGCCTTTGTTGCAATCTATAACAGTACCTGCAATGTTTAAAAAGGGTCTTCCGAGGATGACAGCCATGGCATCGTCCTCGGGAATATCCAAGATAACAAAGTCTGTTAAGATAGTGACGTTAGCAACCACAACAGGCACATCCTCGCAAATGTTGATAGGGAAAGCAGTTGATTTGTCGGCCATTTGCAGAGAGATTTCAGTGGCTGTCAACTTATCCAGTTCAAGTCTATGATAAAGAGAGAGAGGCATAACACTAACACCGGCTCCAAGATCGCATAAAGCAGTTCTAACATAGTTGCCTTTAATGGAGCAAGGTATAGTGGGCACACCGGGATCCCCTAGTTTCTTGGTAGTTCCACCCTTGAAGATATAATTAGCGAGCATGGTGGAAATCTCAACCTCACGTATCCCCCTCTTATTAGTCACAATATCTTTCATGTACTTAGCATATGGAGACATTTTGAGCATATCCGTCAAACGCATTTGCAGAAAGACGGGTCTCATCATCTCAACGAATCACTCAAAATCCTCATCATCCTTTTTCTTGGATGGTTTGGGAGGAAAGGGCATAGGTTTTTGAACCCATGGTTCCCTTTCTTTACCATGCTTCCTAGCAACAAAGTCATTCTTATCGTATCTTCTAATCTTAGGCTGTGGGTTATCAAGATCAAGTTCAATCTCCACATCCTTTTCATTGCTAGGTTGAGCATCTTCATGAACATCACTATTGATATCGTCATTAGGCTCATGTTCATCACCAGATTGTGTTTCAGCATCAGAGACAGAGGCATCGTTTGGACTCTCAGGTGTAGCAGCAACATGGTTGCTAGCGTGCAGGTTCCTATCATCTTTCTTCTTCTTTCTAGGATGACTAGGTGCATCAGCGCTAACTCCTTGAGAATCTTGTTCAATTCTCTTTGGATGACCCTCAGGATACAGAGGTTCCTGGGTCATTCTACCGCCTCTAGTGACGACTCTAACAGAATTGTCATTCAACTCATTGAGCAAGTCATTTTGAGCTTTAAGTACTTGTTCTACCTCAGTAGTAACCATAGAGGCATGTTTACTCACAAGCTTAAGATCATTGACGTTTCTGTCCACACAAGCACTTAAATGACTAAGCATACGAGCATTCTGTTCCAATTGTCTGCTAACATAATTATTGAAACTCTGTTGTTTGGCAACAAAGTTATCAAATTCATCCAGGCATAAGCTAGCAGGTTTATCAAAAGGAATATCACTCTCATCGAATCTACGCAGAGAATTTACTTCTACTACCTGTATCGGGTTATCAAGACCATGGATCTCTTTGATAGGTGGTAGATTTTTGACATCTTCAGATTTAATGCCTTCCTCTCGCATAGATTTCTTGGCTTCTTGCATATCTTCAGGACTGAGGAATATAATACCTCTTTTCTTTGGAGTTGGCTTAGGAGGTGGTTCGGGAATAGTCCAAGCATTCTCATTGCACAAGATGTTATTCAATAGAATCTCAGCTTGTTCTATAGTTCGTTCCCTAAAAACACTACCGGCACAACTATCTAGGTGGTCTTTGGAAGCATCGGTAAGTCCATTATAGAAGATATCAAGTATTTCATTCTTCTCAAGAGGGTGATCATGCAAAGCATTCAGTAGCTGGATAAGCCTCCCCCAAGCTTGTGGGAGACTCTCTTCTTCAGCTTGAGCAAAGTTGTATATTTCCTGCAAGGCAACTTGCTTCTTATGGGCAGGGAAATATTTTTCAGAGAAGTAGTAGACCATATCCTGGGGGCTACGCACACAACCAGGAGCAAGAGAAGTGAACCAGGTCTTAGCATCATCCTTTAGCGATAAAGGAAACATCATGAGGATATAGTAGTGGCGGATCTTTTCCTCACTAGTGAATAGGGTGGCTATATCGTGCAGTTTGGTAAGATGGGCTACAACCGTTTCAGACTCATAACCGTGAAAAGGATCAGATTCGACCAGATTGATAACTCAGGGTCGACAGAGAATTCATAATCCTTATCGGTCACAAAGATAGGCGAAGTGGCAAACTTCGGGTCGTATTTCATCCTAGCGTTCAGAGATTTTTCTTTCCACTTGCGCAGTAATTTCTCAACATCATAGCTAGCCTTACATGCAAGAAAGTCCTCATCTATCTCTCCCTCCATAACATAACGCGTATCAGCCATATCAGGCAATTCAGGCATAGGAGAGCTAGTTCTAGCAGGCAAAATAACAGGTTCTACTTCAATAGTATCAGCAGTTTCAGAAGTATCATCACGTCTAGCAGCAACTCTAGCAATATGTGCATCAAGGAATGCACCAAGTGGCAAAGCAGTATCAAGCATAACATCATCAGGCATAGTATCAACCATAGCATCGTCAGGCATAGTATCAAGCATAGCATCATCATAAGCATCATGGGCAGCAGAAGTAGCATCATCAAGCACATGCGATATATCAAGATTTTTAGCAGGAGGTGATGTCGCAAACTTACTCATAACTGAAGGTGAATCAAGTGCAGAGCTAGATGGCAGTTCCTTACCTGTCCTCGTAGTTGAGGGCAAGATTTCAGTTCTTGGATCTTTCGGATTCTTCATAGTGACCAGCAGACGAAAATCCCAAGTGACTCAGAGAATATAGTTGTGCTTCCCCGGCAACGGCGCCAGAAAATGGTCTTGATAACCCACAAGTGTAGGGGATGGCAATAGTTTTCGAGGGTAGAGTATTCAACCCAAATTTATTGATTCGACACAATGGGAAGCGAAAGAATATTCTCAAGTATTAGCAGATGAGTTTGTCAATTTCAACCACACCTGAAAGATTAGTGTCTGCAAGGAAAGTATCAGTAGCAAAGTGGTAAGATAGCAACGGTGCCAGAAAAAGATCTGTTGACGGCAGACTATTCCTAACTGTTGTATCAATGGCGCCAGTAAGTAGCACGTTGACGGGGGACTATTCTTCCCTAGCAACGGTTCCAGAAAAGTCTTGCAACAAGTAACAGCAAAGTAGCAAGTAAGAGCAGTAGTGACAGCAGCAAGGAACATCAGTAACCAGTAGCAGCAAGTAACAACAGTAGCAACAGTAGTAGCGACAAAGTAACGTAGCAAGGACCAGTAGTAAAAGACTCATAGGCAGTGGATCGGTGATGGATGAGTATGACGGATGTGATTCATCATGTAACAACTATAACACGGAGAGATAAGTAACTAGCACCCGTTCGTCAATCTAATGTAGGCATGTATTCCGTATGTAGTCATACGTGCTTAGGGAAAAGAACTTGCATGACATCTATTGTCCATCCCTCCTGTGGCAGCGGGGTCCTAATGGAAACTACGGGATATTAAGGTTCTCCTTTTAATAAAGAACCAGACCAACGCATTAACACTTGGTGAATACATGAACTCCTCATACTATGGTCATCTCCGGGAGTGGTTCCGGCTATTGTCACTCCGGGGTTGCCGGGTCATAACACATAGTAGGTGAATACAACTTGCAAGATAGGATCGAAAACACACATATATTGGCGACAACATAATAGGTTCAGATCTGAAATCGTGGCACTCGGGCCCTAGTGACAAGCATTAAGCATGTCAAAGTAGTAGCAACATCAATCTCAGAACATAGTGGATACTAGGGATCAATCCCCGTCAAAACTAACTCGATTACATGATAGATCTCATCCAACTCATCACCGTCCAGCAAACCTACGATGAGATTACTCACGAATGATGAAGAGCATCATGAAATTGGCGATGGAGGAAGGTTGATGATGACGATGGCGACGATTTCCCCTCTCCGGAGCCCAAAACGGACTCCAGATCTGCCCTCCAGATGAAGAACAGGGGGTGGCAACGCCTCCGTATCGTAAAACGCGATGAATCCTTCTCTCTGATTTTTTTCCGGGCAAGACGGAATAAATAGAGCTGAGTTTGGAGGCGGTGGTGCCACTTGGGCCCCACAAGCCCTCATGGCGCGCCAAGGGGGGGGGGGGGGGTGGCCGCGACCCAGGGGCATGTGGTCCACTGGCACACCTCCTCCGGTGGATCTTTGTGCAGGTATTTTTCATTTATTCTAGAAAAATTCTCCGTAAATTTTCAGGACATCCGAGAACTTTTATTTCTGCACAAAAACAACACCATGGCAATTCTGCTGAAAACAACGTCAGTCTGGGTTAGTTCCATTCAAATCATGTAAATTAGAGTCCAAAACAAGGGCAAAAGAGTTCGGAAAATTAGATACGACGGAGATGTATCAGGCACATTCTGGTGCCCTGCCGGAGGGGGGATTCGGATACGGAGGGCTTCTTCATCAACACCATTGCCTCTCCGATGATGCGTGAGTAGTTTACCATAGACCGTCGGGTCCATAGCTAGTAGCTAGATGGCTTCTTCTCTCACTTGGATCTTCAATACAAAGTTCTCCATGATCTTCATGGAGATCTATCCGATGTAATCTTCTTTTGCGGTGTGTTTGTCGAGATCCGATGAATTGTGGATTTATGATCAGATTATCTATGAATCTTATTTGAGTTTCTTCTAATCTCTTATATGCATGATTTCATATCCTTGTAATTCTCTTCGAGTTGTGGGTTTTGTTTGGCCAACTTGATCTATGATTCTTGCAATGGGAGAAGTGCTCGGTTTTGGGTTCATACCGTGCGGTGACCTCACCCTGTGACAGAAGGGGTAGCGAGGCACGCATCGTGTTGTTGCCATCAAGGGTAAAAAGATGGGGTTTATATCTATTGCATGAATTTATCCCTCTACATCATGTCATCTTGCTTAAGGCGTTACTTTGTTCGTCATGAACTCAATACACTAGATGCATGCTGGATAGCGGTCGATGCGCGGAGTAATAGTAGTAGATGCAGACAGTATCGGTCTACTTGTCTCGGATGTGATGCCTATATGTATGACCATTGCCTTAGATATCGTCATGACCTTTTGCGATTCTATCAATTGCTTGACAGTAATTCGTTCACCCACCGTAATATTTGCTACTTTGAGAGAAGCCTCTAGTGAACACTATGGCCCCCGGGTCTACTTCACATCATATTTTCAGCCTTACACTTCTACTTCGTTGCACTTTCCGCCTTCAGATCTTACCTTGCAATCAATCGTGAAGGGATTGACAACCCCTTTGTAGCGTTGGGTGCAAGTTTGCTGTTTTTGCGCAGGTACTTTGGAAACTTGGCTTGATTCTCCTACTAGATTGATACCTTGGTTCTCAAAATGAGGGAAATACTTACTGCTACTGTGCTGCATCACCCTTTCCTCTTCAAGGGGAAAACCAACGCAAGCTCAAGAGGTAGGAGAACACCAACTTGAAACTAACAAGACATTGCACCAAATCACTCCTTAACCTTGGCAGGATTGCTGGATCGATCACCTTCTCAGAGATTGCATTGAGGAATGCACATAGCTTCACAATGGCTAATTGAACGTTTTCCGGTAGAAGCCCCCTCAATGCAACTGGAAGCAGTTGGGTCATAATCACGTGACAGTCATGAGACTTTAGGTTCTCGAACTTTTTCTCCGCCATATTTATTATTCCCTTTATATTTGACGAGAAGCCAGACGGGACCTTCATACTGAGCAGGCATTCAAAGAAGATTTCCTTCTCTTCTTTGGTAAGAGTCTAGCTGGCAGGACCTTCATACCGCTCTGGATGCATGCCGTCTTTTTCATACACACGTTGATGTTCCTCCCGTGCCTCCGGTGTATCTTTTTTCTTCCCATACACACCTAAAAAGCCTAGCAGGTTCATGCAAAGATCCTTCGTCATGTGCATCACGTCGATTGCAGAGCGGACCTCTAGGTCTTTCCAATAGGGTAGGTCCCACAATATAGATTTCTTCTTCCACATGGGTGCGTGTCCCGCATCGTCATTCGGAACAGATAGTCAGCCAGGACCCTTTCCAAAGATTACTTGTAAATCATTGACCATATCAAGTATGTGATCACCAGTACGGAGGGCGGGCTTCTTCCGGTGATCTGCCTCACCTTTGAAATGCTTTCCTTTCTTTCCACATTGATGGTTGGTCGGAGGAAATCGACGATGCCCCATGTACATATTATTCCTGCATTTGTCCAAATATATACTGTCGGTGTCATCTAAACTGTGTGTGCATGCATTGTATCCCTTGTTTGTCTGTCCTGAAAGGTTACTGAGAGCAGGCCAATCGTTGATGGTTACAAATAGCAACGCATGTATGTCAAATTCCTCTTGTTCGTTCTCATCCCACACACGTACACCATTTCCATTTCATAGGTGTAAAAGTTCATCAACTAATGGCCTTAGGTACACATCAATGTCATTGCCGGGTTGCCTAGGGCCTTGGATGAGCACTGGCATCATAATGAACTTCCGCTTCATGCACAACCAAGGAGGAAGGTTATACATACATAGAGTCACAGGCCATGTGCTATGCTTGCTGCTCTTCTCCCCAAAAGGATTAACGCCATATGCACTTAAACCAAACCATACATTCCTTGGGTCACGTGTAAAGTCGCTCCACTTTCTCTCGATCTTTCTCCACTGCGACCCGTCAGTGGGTGCTCTCAACTTCCCGTCTTTCTTACGGTCTTTTATGTACCATTGCATCAACTCAGCATTCTTTTTGTTTCTAAACAGACCTTTCAACCGTGGTATTTTAGGAGCATACCACATCCCCTTGGCAGGAACCATCTTCCCGGTGCGCTGGCCCTCAACATTACCAGGGTCATCTCTTCTGATCTTATACCGCAATGCGCCGCATACCGGGCATGCGTCAAATCCTCGTACGCACCACGGTAGAGGAGGCAGTCATTAGGGCATGCATGTATGTTCTGCACCTCCAATCCTAGAGGGCATAGAACCTTCTTCTCTTCGTACGTACTGTCGGGCAATTCGTTATCCTTTGGAAGCTTCTTCTTCATTAATTTCAGTAGCGAACTAAATGCCTTGTCAGATACACCATTATCTGCCTTCCATTGCAACAATTCGAGTGTGGTACCGAGCTTTGTGTTGTCATCTTCGCAATTTGGATACAACCCTTTTTTGTGATCCTCTAACATGCGACCGAACTTCGACTTCTCCCTTTCACTTTCGCATTCTCTATGTGCATCAATAATGACCCGACGAAGATCATCATCGGGCACATCGTCTGGTTCCTCTTGATCTTCAGCTTCCCCCATTGCAGCATCATCGTATTCAGGGGGCGGGTAGTTTTCATCATCCTCTTCTTCTATGTTGTCTTCCATCATAACCCCTCTTTCTCTGTGCTTGGTCCAAACATTATAGTGTGGCATAAAACCCTTCTGAAGCAGGTGGAAGTGAAGGGTTTTATAGTCGGAGAATTCCTTCGTATTTCCACAAACAGTACATGGACAATGCATAAACCATTTTGCTTGTTTGTCTTAGCCACTTCGAGAAAATTATGCAGGCCATTAATATACTTGGAGGTGAGTCGGTCACCGTACATCCATTGACGGTTCATCTACGTGCGTTATATAACAAAGTGTATTAAAAACTACACAAATCTTGATGAAAATGGAGCTTGGACAAGGAGTTTCTAAAGGAGAAAGCTTAAGTGTGGCTCGGGCATTTCATCGAACACCTCATGTGCATATGAGGTGAGCTAGAGCACCACAAAGCTCTCCCACGGCCGGCCGAAAAAACAGAGCAGTGCACTGCTCTGCCCGCGTGGGTATATATAGGCCAACCATTGGTCCCGGTTTGTGGCTGGAACCGAGACTAAAGGACAACCTGAGGTCCCGGTTCCAGCCACAAACCAGGACTACTGGTTGTGGGCCAGGAGCGAGGCACATTGGTCCCGGTTCGTGTGTGGAACCGGGACCTAAGGTGACAAACGAACCGGGACAAATGGCCCACGATGCCCAGCCGGCGCCCTCGCCTCACGAACCGGGACCTATGTCCACATGGATCCCGGTTCGTGAGTGAACCGGGACTAATGGGATTTCATCAAGTGGATCAAAGCCCTCTTTTCTACTAGTGTTGGTAGACAACTCATTATGTGCCATCCGGGCCCTCCTTTTCATGGACTGCACGCACAGTCCATGGACATCCTGGCTCCTCACATGCAATCGTGTAACACACCTAGACGTTCAAATGCACAAATTTATGTGGACGATGATGCGTAATCGAAAAGTCATCCGACCACATCTTCAATTCTAAGAATGTTTCAAACTTCGACCCGGTAGAAATACCGTTCTTCCCATGTTTGTCCCATTGAGAAGTTGGCCTAACTCCAAACAATATGCCTTTGCCGCCGTCAACCACGACTTCATCCACAAGACTAAGATCCTCGAACGATGGTGTCCGATGATCGCGCCGTAATACCTTCTCGAAAACTTCGGCCTCCTTGGCCGTGAACCCTTCCTCATCAACTTCTTCATAGGGACTGTAATCTCCGACTCCGATGCATATCCATGGAAATGTTGAATGGAATGGTCCATGGTCTATTGCAAATAATATTTGTCCGAAGCACCAACATTGTTGTCATGGAGAACAACATCATCATTCTCATACTCCTTATCCTCCTCTTGCAGTGCTCCATCTTGGATCTTCAAAATCGGGGTCAATGTTGGCCTCACTTGTTGGGTCAAAAGAGATATACTCATGTCATCTCGGTTCATGCAATGGAGGACTACTATCGCCAATCGAAAAGTCAACCCGGTTCAAGTTCAAATGTAAGCTAGCATCATCTTCAGGTCAGTTTTGTACTCCCTCCGTCCCAAAATATCTGTCGCAGGGGATAGGAGTTTTAAACTGGAATACAATTTCGTAATTACACCCCTTAGATTTAAAAAAAGAGATCCAGTCCCTGTCGCGATCTCTTCTCCTGCAATCAAGCGATCGTCTTGCAATGCCCAACCGCGATCTCCGCTCCTGCAATCCTGCCGCGATCCCCCAGCGATCGCGTCTCCTGCTCGCGGTTCCCCTGTGATCTCGATCTACTGCCCCCGATCCCCTCGTCCTTCTGCAGCCACCTTCTTGCCAGTCGCCGGCCGCCGGAGCTCCTGCTCCAGGCCTTCTGCAGCCGGCCGCCAGAGCTCCCGCTCCAGGCCTTCCACAGCCAACCGCCGGAGCTCCTGCTCCAGGCCTTTCGCAGCCGACCGCCGGAACTCCTGCCCCTGGTCGCCGCCCCCCTCTGTCCATTTGATCTGGAGCTGTGAAGACAGAGCAACATCTTTGTGAAAACAGAGTAAATATGAAAGTCCCCCTAAATCATTCACTTAAAATGGTACACCTAGATATCGGGTGATGTTATATCTTCAAACTCCTCGGGTTAGAAATCATTATATAGTCAGAATTTTTTTAGCACTCACTCGGTTTAATAGAAACTGAATCTGTCAAACAAATGATGCAACATTAAAGTGTCAAGAAACAACAAAATATTACTCCAGGTTAACGAACCAATGGAAATAACCACCGAATGATCTATATTATGGAGTATTGGCCATAGCATACTGTTAGGATTTGAACTGGTCATCAATTTCATCAACTGTATAAAAAATGTATCTCAAACAAAATCAGTACCAAGGTGTCTCGAGTACTCTTTGGTTGAACTGAAAGTGAACCAGCCAGACAACTGAGGCAAAACAAAAGTCTAGGAATGGGGCCAAAGATTAACGAATCAGATTGCACACTGACATCACAGCAAGAATGAAGAGTATGACATCACAACATGTATGAAGAGTATCATTTTATAATGTCAGAGAACTGACAAAGGAAACAATCAAGTGCATGGTGTCATTGATCTACTGTATGTCAAAATAGAGCATCATCTTTGTGAAAACAGAGCAAGTAGAAAAGGCCCCCAGAGTTCAGAAGACATCCTCACTCACAGTAAAATGATCGTGTCATGACTCAAGAACAATGCGACTGAAAGATTCTTAAGTCTACAAATTCACTGCATAATCTGAAGAAAGAATTGGGCTAAATTTCACTACACTATAGTACTGGTCACTACACTACACTACACTACATGGTCACTACTACAATTTGGAGTACTACCATAATCTACTCATGTCCTTTTACAATAATCTACTCATGTCCTTTTTCAATTCCTTAAGTTAACTAAATGTTAAATTTTTGTAAGGACATCGCCATGGATATGGCATATCTCAACTTGACTCCTCCACAAGAGGAGGATGGAGTACCTGAAAATCAAGAGGAGGATCGACTCATCGTCATGGATATGGCAGATCTCAACTTGACTCCTCCACAAGAGGAGGATGGAGTACCTGAAAATCAAGAGGAGGATCGACTCATCGTCATGGATATGGCAGATCTGAACTTGACTCCTCCACAAGAGGAGGATGGAGTACCTGAAAATCAAGAGGAAAATCATCAAGAGGGGGATGCAGCAGGTAAATACTCCAACAATATGAAAACATGTTGTAACATTACTATAAATGTGCTCAAGTGTTAATTGAATTTTCAGTCGGTGTTAACTGAATTGACTTATCTCTTGCTCCTTTTCATCAGGAGAGGGGATGTTCTTGGATCTCAACTTCAGTCCTCCAAGAGATCATGAAGAAGCAATTCATGAGGAGGCAACAATTCCAGGAGGAAGCAATTGCTCAAGAGGAAGCAATAAGAAGAAGTGCGGTAAACCTCACAAATGAGCAAAGGTTTGGTGTTTATTTTGCTTTGAGAGTAATCAAGAGCAGAGATGGAGATATTTGCGCAGATGACAAGCTGCTCGTTGCAACACTGCTGAATACGACCGTACGAATGGTAGAAAGAATATGGTCTGATGCAAATCGACAAATTGCGGAAGGCCTACAAGTGGATGTCTCAAATAAGAAGAAGGGCAGAAGCGGCAGAAAGAGGAAAGATCTCGGCGTCAGAACGAGGGAAGGCCAATAATCTTTCTATCTTGCAGTGCTGAGCTAGTTGCTGAGACTCGGGCCCTTATAGGAGAAGGGCAATAGAGGGGATGTTTATGTGTATGTCAACTCGAGTATATGTGTGTGTGTGTGTCAACTCGAGTATGTGTGTATGTTTATGTGTATGTCTTGTGAAAGAAAAGGAAAAGAAAGGAATTCAGATTAATTTGAATTTTTTTGTATTTATATGATTTGTTGGAACTTATTTGAAGTTGTTGGAATTTATTTGCATTCTTCATTTTTTAAAACATCCTTAAGTTTTCTAGAGAGACTAGGCTGCAAATTTTGTGAGATTTTCTGAAATTTTGTTGGAACTTATTTGAAGTTGTTGGAATTTATTGATGAAGTTGAGGGGGCCTTTCTAGCTTTAGGCCTGCCATGATCCATGAATAAAAAGATGGCTATGATGATTCCCTTGCTTTTCCTTTTCATCAATGTTCTGATCTGATCTACGTACATCTCTACACCTAGCTTAACTCTTGCCTAATGATTTTCTGCCCAACAACGATCACCTTCTAGCATCTGTACAACAGGCATAATGCAAATACCAACTAGTTCTATTCAACTCCTTGAACAGACAACAGTCCATACAACTCCCAACTCCAAACTGAACATTAGTAGCAGTTGCACAATACAACAGTTTTGGTAAACTCCTAACTGAAGATTAGTAGCAGTTGTAGAATACAACAGTTTCAGTAAACTCCTAACTAAAGATTATCACTGTCTTCCAGCACAAGCTTATCAGTGCTCCATTAAAATAAATCCCAAAAGATCATGTCAATGCAGCAAAAAATATCGACCTGTGCATATGTTGCAAAGTTCATTTCCTGCTGAATGACTGAAACTTCAAACGGCAGCGCTTACATCTAAGAGAAATGCACCCGGCAGCGCCAAAGTAGCAGCAAGAATAAAACCACAACCATTACAAACTAATGCCATTGCAGTAATGAAATGTAAAGCAACTTAAGTTACTGCATTCTGCATAACACTAATGGAGTATTTGACCAAAACGAGAGCAGTGCAGTGCATATGAAAGAAAAGAAGGTGACTTGCAGAAGGGAAGGGAGCAGAGGCACGCACCTCGGGCTTGCACGCCTTGCAGAGGGAGCCGAGGGAGTTGGTGAGCGCAGAGGTGTCCTCCCCGCGGGCGCCGCTGCCGCGCGGCGGGACGTGGAGCAGCGGCATCCTCCGGCGCCCCGTAGAACCCGCCGCGCCGATGGCCCCTCGCCCGCGCCTTCTTCCTCGACCACCTCCTCGAGCCCCGCCTGCCGGTGCCGGTGCCGCACTCCCACTCCTACGGCTGGCGCGGCGCTGCCGCCGTCGCAGGAAGGTCGCTGACGCCAGATCCGTCGATTCTTCGCCGGCTTGGAACAAAAGGTTCCATTTTTGAAGCTGTTTGGAGAGGCGAACCGAGGCCGCGGTGCCAAGGCGATGCAATCTGGCGGAGAGGCAAGGGGAGAGGCGGGATCTGAGAGGAGGACGCCGGCCGGCCATGGAGAGGTGAGGGGAGTGGCGGTAGCTGAGAGGAACCCGACGGCCGGTGAGGACGACGGCGAGGCGATAGCTGAGAGGGGTGAGGAGAGTGAGTGTGGAGAGCAGAGTGACAGAGACGAGTCGGGAGTGCGGATTGATTATGGAAAAAAGCGAGGTTGTTTATGCAAAATGACCAGCTGCGACAGATATTTCGGGACGGAAGGAGTATATTTTACTTTAAAAGCCATCGCACACATGAAGCACCGAAGAGATTTCGGGGGTGTTTCTTTCCATGGACTTTGATGGGGTTACAATCCTAGGGTAGGGTCATAGGTCTGCCCTGTAGGTCCTACCCAGGGACTACCCCCCACAGAGGACAAGACCCTTAGACAACTCCGACTGAATTAAGGAATCCCTGTCTTCCAGTCTTTAACATACCTTCGGCCCTCCAGTCGGCAACTAGCATTCGGAGGACGTCGAGTCAACCGACTGTTTACCACTCGGTACATCATAACCCCCCTGGAGGGAAACGGTCGTACGTTTCCGGGTGCATTTATTAGCATTAAGGGCATACGTTACCTGTAACGTACACATTCAATCGCCACTACTCCACCCTATACCAGAACCGTTGTGGAGGGCAGCGTACTCTATATAAGCCACCCTCCCTCACTGGTAAAGGGGTTAGCAATTCACTGTATTCTCTATTCCACTCGACAACAAAGCTCCCTGAGCACTGAGACGTAGGGTTGTTACCTCCACCGTAGAGGGGCCTGCACTCATACAACCTCACCGTAGCTAGGACTCTGTCCGTCCTTTTCGTACCCTACATATCTACTGTCAGGCTTATACCCACGACAGTTGGCGCCCACCGTGGGGCAGGCGTCTAAGCGACTTCCGGCGAGTTTGCGACTACTTCCTTTCGTCATGTCGTCTGGTGGAGGTTCGAGCATGGGCCGCCAGATCTCCTTCGGCGCTCTCTCCTTCATCGTCGACGATTCGGCATGGCTTCGGGATGCCCCTCTCAACGTCGAGGCGCTTCCCCGTCGCGGGGCTACGCACTTCCGTGCCGGCGGTTGCGGCATCCTTCTTCTCCAACAGTCGACTCCGGTGTCGACCTGCACCGCTGCCACGCGCCGCAGCAAGCGGTCCCGCCGTCCGCGGCTCCAACGTTGGGTGCAGCATGCCCAAGCGCGCCAGAACGCGTCTTCGCAAGTGGAAGTTCTTGAGTCCGTTGTGGTTGCTCCGCTGTCCCAGCACTCGAACTCGGTTCCGACTGAGTTTCCTTCCGAGTATGCGGGTCGCGGGCCTGCAGCAGAAGTACACATGGCCAACTCCCATGAAGATCCCCGTCAAGTTGGCCGGAGCGAGCGTGAGGTCGGTCAAGCATCCGGTGCATGCCGTCCACCTCGCCGTTCTGCCAGTCGACACACTCGGCGGAGCAACGTGGAGTTGTTCCGCACACCTCTCCTCAACTTGGCTGCGGCTGCCAAGATTGCCGATTCCCTCCAGCCGACTCATTCAGAGGCAGGAAGGGGGATCGAGCAGATCCGAGCCCTGTTGCACACGGCGCAGCAGCAGAATTCAGCGGTCTCCGAGTCACATAACCGGATCTATAATAGTTCCGTCCACGCGAATACGCATCGGTCGGTTCACAGCGCTGGTTCCCACCGGCGCCACACGGGAGGCAGCCGTTCCATGATCCATGAAGATCGCTGCCGCTCACGCACCCCTCCGCGGGGTGGGCCCTATGGGTCCCGACATCATGATGATCGGCGTTCCGTCGGCGACACTTACGACCCAAGACCCGACGCAAGAGGGCGAATCGCCCAGCGAAGAGTCGACACGGGTCGAGCCCACCGCGATGGTCACGATATGGACCGTCCAAGTGGAAGCAGGACCATCGTGTCCGGCCCCGAGTGTTTTAGTCGAGCCATCCGCTCGGCTGACATCCCGCCCAACTTCCGATTGGCAGCGGGAATCAGTAAATTTACGGGAGAGTCCAAGCCTAAAACATGGCTAGACGACTACCGAGTGGCAGTCCAGATCGGAGGAGGGGACGACCACGTCGCCATGAAGCATCTCCCTTTGATGCTCGACGGCTCGGCGCGAGCGTGGCTGAATCAACTAGCCCCCTCGAGCATTTATAGTTGGGCGGATCTGGCCCGAGTGTTCATCCGGACCTTTGAAGGGACATGCAAGCGCCCTGCGGGCCTCGTGGAGCTCCAGCATTGCGTCCAGAAGCCGAATGAGCCCCTGCACGACTTCATCCAGCGCTGGACGACTCTCTACCACACGGTGGAGAACGTCACCGAACATCAAGCAGTCTGCGCCTTCAAGGCAGGCGTGAGGTACAGAGAGCTGTACCTGAAGTTTGGCCGCACAAGCGACATCTCCATGAGCAAGATTATGGAGATAGCAGCTTGCTACGCAAATGGCGAAGAAGAGGACCGTATCCGAAGCGGCAAACACAAGACAGTCGGCGACGGAGAAGGAAGCAACACTCGGAAGCAAAAACAAAAAGCTCCATCCACTCCGCAGGCAGAAGCTGCAGTTGTGACCAATGCCAAGTTCAAAGGCAAAGGGAAGGCGCAGTATACCCCCAAGAAGAAGCCGTTCAATAATCCCATCCTGGACCAACCATGCCCGGTTCATACGAAGGTGGACGAAGAGGGCAACCCCATATATCCCAAGCATACCACTCGGCAGTGCCGACTCCTGATCCAGGGATTCGGCGAAGGACAACCGAGTGAGAAGGTCAGTGAACAGGATGAGGAGGATAAGGAGGATCCGTTCCCCCAAGTCCCTGCGACACTCATGATTTTTGCTGACGTCGAAAGCAAGAGTCGACTGAAGTTGGTGAACATGGAGGTCAACATGGCCGTTCCAACCAGCCCCAAGTTCCTTAAATGGTCTCAGACTGCGATCACCTTTGACCAGTCAGATCATCCAGCGCATGTCCCCACCCCAGGAAGACAGGCTCTGGTCGTCGACCCGGTGGTGGAAGGAGTTTGACTGCGCAAAGTCCTCATGGACGGCGGCAGCGGGTTGAACATCATGTACGCCGACACTCTCAAGGGAATGGGCATTCCGATGTCCAAACTCAGCGAGAGCAGTTTCAGTTCCACGGAGCCGTCCCTGGACGGAAGGCCAAGTCACTCGGCCAGATCGCGTTGGACGTCGTTTTCGGCTCCGACAAGAACTTTCGCAAGGAGAAACTCACATTTGAGGTGGTGGATTTCCAGAGCGCTTACCACGCGATTCTGGGCCGCCCAGCATATGTGAGCTTCATGGCCCGTCCATGCTATGTATACCTGAAGTTGAAGATGCCAGGCCCGAAAGGCGTGATCATCATCACAGGCAATCGTCAGCGAGCCGAAGAGTGTCTGCAGCAGGGATCAAGAATCGCCGACCAGCAGATGGCTGTTCTCGAGCTCGACGAGTACAAGAAGACAGTCGACCCTGCCGACCTGATATGCTCAAAGAAACCAGCTTCTGATTCCGCATTCCAGTCGGCGGGAGAGACGAAGAAGGTCATCATCCACCCGACGGACGACTCTGCTGCCCCGACGAACATCTCCACCACCCTCGATCCTAAATAGGAAGCCGAGCTCACCCAATTCCTCCGTGAGAACTGGGACATCTTCGCATGGAAACCCTCTGACATGCCAGGTGTACCCAGGGAGTTGGCTGAGCACCGACTGCTTGTGGATCCTGCCGCTCGACCCGTCCGAGAGCGCCTGCGCCAGTCTGCCGCGCACAAGAGGAAGGCAATCGGGGAAGAGGTGGCCAAGCTGCTGGCCGCCAACTTCATTCGCGAGGTTCACCACTCCGAGTGGCTCGCCAATGTTGTCATGGTGCCCAAGAAGGACAAGTCGCTCCGAATGTGCATCGACTTCAAGCATCTCAATAAGGTCTGCCCGAAAGACCATTTTCCGCTCCCCCGCATAGATCAAATTGTCGATTCCACTGCGGGATGCGAGTGTTTGTCATTTCTTGATGCATACTCGGGCTATCATCAGATCCGTCTGTATGGTCCCGATGAGTTAAAAACAGCCTTCATCACCCCATTCGGGTGCTTCTGCTACATCACTATGCCTTTCGGTCTGAAGAATGCAGGAGCTACCTTTATGCGCATGATCCAAAAATGTCTCCTCGACCAGATCGGTCGGAATGTGGAGGCATATATGGATGACATCGTAGTCAAGTCACGCAAAGGTTCCGACCTGCTGACAGACTTGGCAGAAACATTCGCCAATCTTCGTAGATACGATATCAAGCTCAACCCAGCCAAATGTTCATTCGGCGTTCCCAGCGGAAAGTTACTCGGTTTCTTTGTTTCCGAACGAGGGATCGACGTCAACCCCGAAAAGATCGGGACCATCGTCCGAATGGAGAGGCCGGTCAGAATACACGATGTTCAACGGCTCACAGCTTGCCTAGCGGCTTTGAGCAGGTTCATCAGTTGACTCAGCGAGAAAGCACTTCCTCTGTACCGACTCATGAAGAAATCAGATACTTTCGAGTGGATAGACGAAGCCCAAGTCGCTTTTGATGACCTCAAAGTCTTACTTTCCACCCAGCCGGTTCTTACTGCTCCGCTCAGTAAAGAGCCCCTTCTTCTGTATATCGCGGCTACAAATCAAGTCGTCAGTACTGTTCTTACAGTCGAACGAGAAGAAGAAGGCAAAGCATACAAGGTTCAGCGGCCAGTGTACTACATCTCCGAAGTCTTGACTCCTTCCAAGCAGAGGTATCCCCACTATCAAAAACTTATCTATGGGATTTACATGACTGCGAAGAAGGTGGCTCATTATTTCCAAGACCACTCGGTGTCTGTCGTTTCTGATGCTCCATTGTCGGAAATTCTCCACAATCGGGACGCGTCAGGCCGAGTGGCGAAGTGGGCAATGGAGATGCTGTATTGCGATATCAAGTTCGAGGCCAAGAAAGCTATTAAGTCTCAAGCCCTGGCTGACTTTATAGCAGAATGGGTAGAACAACAGCAACCGACCCACATCTTCTCGGCTCATTGGACAATGTTCTTTGATGGGTCTAAGATGTTGAATGGCTCCGGCGCTGGTGTTGTGATCATTTCACCAAAGGGCGACAAGCTCAAATACGTGCTACAGATACACTTCGATTCCTCCAACAACGAGGCAAAGTATGAAGCTCTCCTCTACGGATTGTGCATGGCCATCTCACTCGGCGTCCGTCGCCTGATGGTCTACGACGATTCAGATTTGGTGGTCAATCAAGTGATGAAAGAGTGGGACGTCAGGAACCCCACCATGACCACATACTGCAATGCAGTAAGGAAGCTGGAGAAGAAGTTTGAAGGTCTGGAGCTCCACCATGTTCCGAGACTGAAGAACCAAGCAGCTGATGAGTTGGCAAAACTCGGATCCACTCGGAGACCAGTCCCGAGTGACGTCTGCCTCAAGCACCTCCACCTTCCCTCAGTCAAAGAAGATCCTTTCACAGAAGAACCAGTACAACCCAAGAGCACAACAGATCCGACTGAAGTCGATGTACCTGCTGTGGTTGATCTGGTTATGGAGATCCTCGCTGCCATCCCCGAGTGGACTGTGCCGATCATTGCATATATTCTGAGACAGGAACTACCAGAAGACGAAGCTCAGGCCAGACAGATAGTCCGCAGGTCGAAGGCATTCACTGTCATTGATGGCCAATTGTACAAGGAGAGTGTTTCAGGCATTCTTCAACGCTGCATTTCCCCAGAGGAGGGGCAGTTGATCCTGGAAGAGATTCACTCGGGAACCTGCGGTCATCACGCCTCTTCAAGAGCAATCGTTGCCAAGGCGTTCAGAGCTGGTTTTTTCTGGCTACAGGCAAATGAGATGGCTAAAGACATGGTCGACCGATGCGAGGGCTGTCAGTTCTACTCCAACAAGTCCCACAAGCCAACTTCTGCATTGAAGACAATCCCGCTTGTGTGGCCGTTTGCAGTTTGGGGATTAGATATAGTCGGTCCCTTCAAGACAGGTCAAGGAGGCTACACTCATCTGTTGGTGGCAGTCGACAAGTTCACAAAATGGATAGAAGCCAAGCCCATCAAGAAACTCGACGCCTCAACAGCCGTCAAGTTTGTTAGGGACATCATCTCCAGATTCGGTGTACCTCACAACATAATCACGGATAACGGGACAAACTTTGACTCGGACAGATTCAAAGGTTTCTGTGCAAGCCAAGGTATCCGAGTGGATTTTGCTTCCGTAGCACATCCTCAATCCAATGGACAAGCACAGCGGGCAAATGGACTTATTCTTCAGGGTTTAAAGCCCTGACTTCTGTGAGAGGTGGGACATGCCGCTGGCGCTTGGGTCACCGATTTACCTTCAGTACTTTGGGGTCTTCGCACAACCCCGAACAGATCTACAGGGCGATCGCCGTTTTTCCTCGTTTACGGAGTAGAAGCGGTCCTTCCGAGTGACTTGCTTCATAATGCTCCACGAGTCGAACTCTTCTCCGAAGCTGAAGCAGAACAAGCAAGGCAAGATGGAGTTGACCTTCTAGAGGAGGAGCGCGAGATGGCACTGACTCGCTCAACCATTTATCAACAAGATCTACGACGTTTTCATGCACGCCACATCAGGAGTCGCACGTTCCAAGCAGGCGACCTGGTGCTCCGAGTGGATCAGCAAAGACCTCACAAGTTGGCCCCGGCCTGGGAAGGACCCTTCATCATTTCCAAGGTGCTGAACAATGGAGCATACAGACTCTACAACATCGAGAGGGAGACAGACGAGCCACGCGCATGGAACGGAGACCTCTTGAAGCGCTTCTACACGTGATCGTCGACTGAAGCAGTGTAAAGAACTAGCATTGATGGAATAATATAAAGCGGATTCAGTTTTTGCAGTCTCAGAATTCTTCCACAGTTGCAGACTCTGGTCACTCAAAAAAAAAACTTAGCTGTGATCAAGAATCACCTAAGTTCTAACTTTCTCCGAGTGTGCACTAAACGTCGCACTCGGGGACTTAGCTGTGATCAAGAATCACCTAAGTACTAACTTTCTCCGAGTGTGCACTAAACATTGCACTCGGAGACTTAGCTGTGATCAAGAATCACCTAAGTAATAACTTCCTCCGAGTGTGCACTAATCGTCGCACTCGGGGACTTAGCTGTGATCAAGAATCACCTAAGTACTAACTTTCTCCGAGTGTGCACTAAACGTCGCACTCGGGGACTTAGCTGTGATCAAGAATCACCTAAGTAATAACTTCCTCCGAGTGTGCACTAAACGTCGCACTCGGGGACTTAGCTGTGGTCAAGAATCACCTAAGTAATAACTTCCTCCGAGTGTACACTAAACGTCGCACTCGGAGACTTAGCTGTGGTCAACAATCACCTAAGTAATAACTACCTCCGAGTGTGCACTAAACGTCGCACTCGGGGACTTAGCTGTGGTCAACAATCACCTAAGTAATAACTACCTCCGA
Source organism: Hordeum vulgare subsp. vulgare (assembly GCF_904849725.1). NCBI lineage: Eukaryota > Viridiplantae > Streptophyta > Magnoliopsida > Poales > Poaceae > Hordeum > Hordeum vulgare. The sequence continues at coordinate 501,977,677 of NC_058518.1, forward strand.
GTGTGCACTAAACGTCACACTCGGGGACTTAGCTGTGATCAAGAATCACCTAAGTAATAACTTCCTCCGAGTGTGCACTAAACGTCGCACTCGGAGACTTAGCTGTGATCAAGAATCACCTAAGTACTAACTTCCTCCGAGTGTGCGCTACACGTCGCACTCAGGGACTTAGATGTGATCAAGAATCACTTAAGTCCTAACTCTCTCCGAGTTTGCACTAAACGTCGCACTCAGGGACTTAGATGTGATCAAGAATCACCTAAGTAATCACTTTCCCCGAAGTGTGCACTAAACGTCACACTCGAAACAACATTCAAACAAAAGAGTAAACGCTTTATTCGGATTCCAAAATCCTCGCAACAATAGCTAACTCGGTGCGGATCAAGCTTACCCGCACCGATTTAAGAATGTGACGGCCAACAGAAGTGGCCAAAGTACCTTACAGATAAACACTCGGCATACCGAGGATAAAGTTTTATTACGCGTCAGCTGGGTCGGCGCCAGGACTGGAGGACTCCATGAAGGTGTCCAAGTCGATTCCGTCGGCGATGCGGGTAGCACTATCAAGGAACGTCTCCATGAAGTCTTCGAATTGAAGTTTCTTCGTGTTGGCGACCTTCAGTGTCTTCAGCTTCTCTTCCCGCACCTCCTTGCAATGGACTCGGACCAAGGACAGGGAAACATCAGCACCGCAACGCGCTGCCGATTTCTTCCACGATTGCACTCGGTTCGGAATATCCTCCAGTCGCGCCATCAGGCTCTCCATCTCCTGCCGCGACTCATCTTCTGGCCAAAGTTCCTTGTCAATTCGGCCGACGACCTCTCTCAGTTGACCGATGAAAGGACCCACTTTGCCTACGCGGATATGCGCCCGGAGAAGATCCCGATTAGCGTCCTCGCCGAGTGGCACGTTCTCGCGCATGGACCGCTCCACATTCGCTGCTTCAGCTTCAGCGTCAACGCAAAAGTCTGCAACAAAAGGGCAAGCATACAATAAACGCCGAGTGTAACGCACACGGTACAAACACTCAACATAACATACGACTTACCAGCCAGACGCGTCATCATCTGCCCAGCCCAGTCGTTGACATACTTCTCCTGAGCTATGCATCGTCTATTCAAGACGGCCATCTGATTGTTGAGAGCAGTCCTATGTTTCTTCATTCTTTCCACCTCCTCAATCAACACCTTGTTCGCCTCCCGAGCCTCCTCCAAGGACTTCTCTCGTCCCTCCAGAGCATCCTTCATGCCGGCCATGGCGAGCATAGCCGCATCAAGCTCACCAGTGAACTGGTTTCTCTCCGCTCTGAGCGCCTCATAGGCCGTCCCCATTTCACAAGTTTTCTGCCAACCAACCACCAAGGGACAATCACAAAGTTCAACAGTTAAAGGTCTAAGTTCTTTAGACCCCTGCCGACGCAAGCAGTCGACAGCGGTCTCGGGGACTACACCCAGTGGGTTCACTCAGAGTGACCCCACTGGCATGCAGCTCAAGCAGGCCTGCCCTATTGAGATGCATGTTATAACTTACGCCTACGAGGCTAATACTACCCGACCTGAGTACAACTTACTCTCGGAGACTCTTACAGTAAATGCAATCCGACTGCAACAACTACTCGTACTCAGTCATACTATTTATAGACACAACCAAAGTAAAGACAATATGTATAAGGACAACTGTCGGTGCAAGCACTCGACATAAGTCTCGGGGACTACACCCACTGGGTTCACTCGGAGTGAACCCATTGCAAAAGACAGCTGTTATTCAAGACCACCCAGTGGGTTGCAAGAGAAAAGTAATTACTTACTAGACCACTTACTCGGATATCATCTCGCAGCTCCAAGCTCCGCTGGTACAAGGCCGCAACAGAGTCGTAGGCCCTCTTGGCTTCTCCAGCCATCAGCTCCGCCTGCACCATAGCCCCCTTGGCCGCTCCCACCTGCTCCTCCGGAAGACGCTGAATGCTGAATTCAGCAGTCGACAAACCTGGAATCGTCGGAGGTTCCTGAGGCATCCCAAGGTCCGCCCCAGTCGGCTCCTCATCCACCAGCACTGGTTCAGTCTGTGGCAGCGCCTCAGTCGGCAGGACTTCAGCGGCGGGAGCGGCAGCAGGAGGAGCAGCCTCAAGAACCGGCTCCACAGCTGGGTCGGCCCTCCCCTGGTCGTCCTTGTCCCGACAGATCGCCCCTGACAGGCCGAACGACATGAGGTCTCAGAAAAAGAAAGAAGCAGGACTTATGATGGAATTTGAGACGCGATGGGATAGAACACTCGACGCTCCTACAACGCACCTGGCTGAGACGAAACGACGTTGTCTGTGTCCATGGGATCGTCTCCTTGGCGCGCCGGAGAGGTGGCAGAGGTAGCAACCCTGTCGAGTGAAATCCATTCGGCCAGTAAACAGAAGTTCATTCGGATATCAGAAAGAATGGAAAGCTGGATACACTTACGTGGAGGTAACGGGGACGGCAACCCTCATTCGCGGCAGAGCCTTCCGAGGTTTAGGGCCACTCGGTTTGGGCGCCTTAGAAGATTGGCCCGCGGGCTCAGCGGCGGCATCCCTGGTCCTCTTAGTGCTTCGAACACTCGGGACCACTGGAGCAGTAGGCGGAGCACTCGAAGACGCGGGAGGAGCCGAGGAGACGGCGGGCTCATGTCGGCGCTTGGTCCGATGCTCTGGTCGTGGAGGTGGCGAGTCTTGCTCCTCGTCTTCTTCCTCTTCCTCGCTGCTCTCCTCCTCCGATTCCCCACTGTCGGAGACGTACTCAGCGCTCTCCACACTGCCCTCCTGGCTGTCCTCCTCTTCCTCCTCCGGATTCCCATTCGAGACGGGGGAGAACCAGTTGGTCCACGCCTGCATAAATTTCAGTCCGAAACATCAGACATCACACGGAGATATGGACAAACGACAGGAATTAAGACAGTTCAGTGCACTCGGCAAGTACCACTCACCTGATTCGGTGGAGGATGATCCGCGCTGTAAGGCTTCACTCGCCGAGCTCCTTTGGGATTCTCGCAGGGGCCCGTGATTTGGAGCACCCACGAGGTCACCCTCTCCTCAGTCACGCCCACCATGATGGTCCGAGTGGAGTCTTCGGGCCCCGTGTAATGCCACATGGCATGATCGCGAGCCTGCAGAGGCTGGAACCGCCGACCAAGGAAGACTTCCAGCAAGTCTATGCCGGTGACCCCCCCTCCCGACGACGTCCGCGAGTGCCTCAACCAAGGGCTGGATGTCGTTCTTCTTCGCCTTTGAGAGCGCGAGCTGCTTAGGCGGGGCGGGCCGATCTAGACTAAAAGGAGGCAGCCCAGTCGACGCATTCGGACAGGCGATATCCTGGCAGTAGAACCACGTCGACTGCCAGTTCCTAACCGACTCGCTTAACTGGAGAGCAGGATAGCTACTCCCACTCTTTTTCTGGAAACCTAAGCCCCCACAGAGCTGGAGGAGATGCGTCTTATCATCCGACTGGCTAAGTCATTTGATGGTTTAGGATTTGGCGGAAAAGATGTGTTTGAACAAACCCCAATGGGGAGGGCAGCCGATGAAACACTCGCACAAAACTATAAAGGCAGAAAGATGGGCGATGGCATTCGGAGGAAAATGGTGGAGTTGGGCCCCGAAGTGGTTCATGATGCCTTGAAGAAAGGATGCGGGGGCAAAGAAAAACCTCGGTGGACGTGGCTGAGCAGCAGGACGCGCTCCCCCTCCCGAGGCGCTGGCTCGACCTCGTTCTCCGCCGGCAGCCTCCAGGACTTGTGCACGATCATCCCGTGCTCCACCAGCTGCAGCAGGTCCCCCTCCGTCACCGTGGAGGGGAGGAAGTCGCCTTGGATCCATCCCGCCGGCAGCGGCCGCTGCCGCTGCTGAGCAGGTGCCGCCGTCTTCCCCTTCTTCTTCCTCGCCTCCATCTTGCTGGTCTGGCCCTTGGTCATGGCGGCGGCTGCGAGCCCGTTGGGAGGAAGGAGAAGGGAGAAGTATAGGAGCGCTGAAGGTGGCGAGAAGGGCGGAGCAGGCGAGAGCAAAGGATTCGGCGAGCGTATCGGAGAAGCCTCGCCGCCGAGATTTAAATAGGGTTCCGACTGGGTCACTGGCAGGTGGCCCCGAAACCTTATCCCCCCGACCCACCGCGGCGATATTAGTGGAGGGGTTGAAGGCGCGAGAATCGAGGCGTCAGGCGCTACTCGAGCGCGCTGGCATCATCCCCGCTGGGCGCGCGGAAACCGAAATTTGAGTATCCCGGAATATCCGCCGCTGTCAGTTGACCGGTCGCGTCAGAAGATGCCGCGAAAGCACTCGGCTCCCGACAGTCTGTTCCGCGAGTACTTCCACTCGGATCGACGATCAGAAAAGTCGAAATGGACCGAGGCAAGCAACGGCTAAGCCGAATCTGTCCCAGTCGGATTCAACTTCAAACATCGCTTCGTCGTTCCAACCTCAATCCATTCGGGGACTAATGATGGGGTTATAGTCCTAGGATAGGGTCATAGGCCTGCCCTGTAGGTCCTACTCAGGGACTACCCCCCACAGAGGACAAGACCCTTAGTCAACTCCGACTGAATTAAGGAATCCCTGTCTTCCAGTCGGTAACATACCTTCGGCCCTCCAGTCGGTGACTAGCATTCGGAGGACGTTGAGTCAACCGACTGTTTACCACTCGGTACATCGTACCCCCGTGGAGGGAAACGGTCGTACGTTTCCGAGTGCATTTATTAGCATTAAGGGCATACGTTACCTGTAACGTACACATTCAATCGCCACTACTCCACCCCTGTACCAGAACCGTTGTGAAGGGCAGCGTATTCTATATAAGCCACCCTCCCTCACTAGTAAAGGGGTTAGCAATTCACTGTATTCTCTATTCCACTCGACAACAAAGCTCCTTGAGCACTGAGACGTAGGGCTGTTACCTCCATCGTAGAGGGGCCTGAACTCATACAACCTCGCTGTAGCTAGGACTCTGCCCGTCCTTTTCATACCCTACATATCTACTGTCAGGCTTATACCCACGTCAGACTTTTTGGTGTAGGGACTAAAAAAAATCACTTTTAGTCCTACTAGTACAAATGCCCGTGCGTTGCAACGGGCTATAAATTTAATAAAAGTCGATCTTTGTATTTTTATTATTATAATTAATTGATTTTCTATGATTAACAGTTTCATTTGCAATTTTGTGCACTGTTTGTGCTTGGAACAAACATAACGACCCGTTATACACAACACACACAATATTAGAAAAGGGAAAAATCTAAGAAGAAGCACCGCATAACAGCTCTCCCATGTGGCGGTTCATGCACTTGCAAGAATCTTCTACCTCATGATTAAATCATCGTATTAAATGTTTTTTAAAATTTTAAAAATGATTTATCTCACAGATTAATAATTTGATTGAAGATTCGTCTTCATCGTTAGGTTCGTTCCAATGAGACCTTCAAAATAAGATTCCATGCAAATCTAGCTGAGTAGCTAGTTTCATAGGCACAAATTATTCACTTCAATACAGGTAATTCACAGCAAATATTGATCACTCCTATGAGGGGGCAGCAGAGAATACAAGGTTATATCAGTTGTTGGTTCACAAAACCTTCCTAAGAAAAACTATAGCAAATATAAAGAAAGATCTTGCTCTTTGCACTTGGGTCCTTCTGTCAATGCTCAGGTTTCACTTTGGCATCTCCATTAGGAAGAGCACTTTGGGACTGAGCCAACCTCTTTGACTCCTGGATAAAAATGAGTCAATGAGAAGCTAAAGCAGCAAAATACAAATGAATGAATAAGAATTATTTTACGCTCATTTAACAGTCCAATCTGAAAGCTAAAAATTAGCAGGACGAAACCATAGTTGTGTAAATCTACAAAGAATGTATCACCAACACAAAAGTAAATTCTGACCTCACCTAGATTAAGTCCTGACACCAAAATCGGCTTAAGTAGCAGGTTCCAACAAAACATAGATATATATAGGTCTTGCTCTCACAACTTCCGGAAGGGAGCGAAAGATGCATTGAGCGATGTGATAACTAAAACATGGAGCTGCATATGATTGCTAAAGTAGTAAAATATGATCACTACACTGTTACTGGTCGACTGGAAGATGAGAGTTAAACAAAATTTTCAGTGAAGATAAACATGTGAAGGAACAGCCGATCCTAAGAATGCAGGCGTATTTCCACTTACAGCAGCAGAAGTAGCACGTATCTGCCTGTATGCTTCAACGTCGTCTGGAAAAGCTTCTTCCAGCTCCTCAAGAAGATGCTTCCTTAGGCTCTGAGACAAACATATTGACAATATTATTTCACAATTGTAATCGTGAACCAGCTGTTGGAAATATGCCCTAGAGGCAATAATAAATTAGTTATTATTATATTTCTTAGTTCATGATAATCGTTTATTATCCATGCTATAATTGTATTGATTGGAAACACAATACTTGTGTGGATACATAGACAAAACATTGTCCCTAGTAAGCCTCTAGTTGACTAGCTCGTTGATCAAAGATGGTCAAGGTTTCCTGGCCATAGGCAAGTGTTGTCACTTGATAACGGGATCACATCATTAGGAGAATCATGTGATGGACTAGACCCAAACTAATAGACGTAGCATGTTGATCGTGTCATTTTGTTGCTACTGTTTTCTGCGTGTCAAGTATTTATTCCTATGACCATGAGATCATATAACTCACTGACACCGGAGGAATGCTTTGTGTGTATCAAATGTCGCAACGTAACTGGGTGACTATAAAGATGCTCTACAGGTATCTCCGAAGGTGTTAGTTGAGTTAGTATGGATCAAGACTGGGATTTGTCACTCCGTGTGAACGGAGAGGTATCTCGGGGCCCACTCGGTAATACAACATCACACACAAGCCTTGCAAGCAATGTAACTTAATGTAAGTTGCGGGATCTTGTATTACGGAACGAGTAAAGAGACTTGCCGGTGAACGAGATTGAAATAGGTATGCGGATACTAACGATCGAATCTCGGGCAAATAACATACCGAAGGACAAAAGGAATGACATACGGGATTATATGAATCCTTGGCACTGAGGTTCAAACGATAAGATCTTCGTAGAATATGTAGGATCCAATATGGGCATCCAGGTCCCGCTATTGGATATTGACCGAGGAGTCTCTCGGGTCATGTCTACATAGTTCTCGAACCCGCAGGGTCTGCACACTTAAGGTTCGACGTTGTTTTATGCGTATTTGAGTTATATGGTTGGTTACCGAATGTTGTTCGGAGTCCCGGATGAGATCACGGACGTCACGAGGGTTTCCGGAATGGTCCGGAAAAGAAGATTGATATATAGGATGACCTCATTTGGTTACCGGAAGGTTTTCGTGCATTACCGGAAAAGTTTCGGGCTCATCGGTAGTGTACCGGGAGTGCCGGGAGGGGTGCCGGGGACCATCGGGAGGGGTGTCACGCCCCAAGGGGTCTCATGGGCTATGGGAAGAGATAAACCAGCCCCTAGTGGGCTGGAATAAGTTCCCACTAAGGCCCATAAGGTTTGAGAAGGAAAAAACACAAGGTGGAAAGAGTTTCCAAGTGGGAAGGTGGAATCCTACTCCAAGTAGGATTGGAGTAGGACTCCTCCACCTCCAATTTCGGCCAAACCTTTAGGTTTTGAGGCTGCCTCCTCCCCTCCCTCCCACCTATATATACGGAGGTTTTAGGGCTGATTTGAGACGACTTTTCCACGGCAGCCCGACCACATACCTCCACGGTTTTTCCTCTAGATCGCGTTTCTGCGGAGCTCGGGCAGAGCCCTGCTGAGACAAGGTCATCACCAACCTCCGGAGCTCCGTCACGCTGCCGGAGAACTCTTCTACCTCTCCGTCTCTCTTGCTGGATCAAGAAGGCCGAGATCATCGTCGAGTTGTACGTGTGCTGAACGCGGAGGTGCCGTCCGTTCGGTACTAGATCGTGGGACTGATCGCGGGATTGTTCGCGGGGCGGATCGAGGGACGTGAGGACGTTCCACTACATCAACCGCGTTCTCTAACGCTTCTGCTGTACGATCTACAAGGGTACGTAGATCACTCATCCCCTCTCGTAGATGGACATCACCATGATAGGTCTTCGTGCGCGTAGGAAATTTTTTGTTTCCCATGCGACGTTCCCCAACAGTGGCATCATGAGCTAGGTTCATGCGTAGATGTCTTCTCGAGTAGAACACAAAAGTTTTTGTGGGCGGTGATGTGCGTTTTGCTGCCCTCCTTAGTCTTTTCTTGATTCCGCGGTATTGTTGGATTGAAGCGGCTTGGACCGACATTACTCGTACGCTTACGAGAGACTGGTTTCATCGCTACGAGTAACCCAGTTGCTCAAAGATGACTGGCAAGTGTCGGTTTCTCCAACTTTAGCTGAATCGGATTTGACCGAGGAGGTCCTTGGATGAGGTTAAATAGCAACTCATATATCTCCGTTGTGGTGTTTGCGTAAGTAAGATGCGATCCTACTAGATACCCATGGTCACCACGTAAAACATGCCACAACAAAATTAGAGGACGTCTAACTTGTTTTTGCAGGGTATGCTTGTGATGTGATATGGCCAATGATGTGATGTGATATATTGGATGTATGAGATGATCATGTTGTAATAGATAATATCGACTTGCACGTCGATGGTACGGCAACCGGCAGGAGCCATAGGGTTGTCTTTATAACTAACGTTTGTGCTTGCAGATGCGTTTACTATTTTGCTAGGATGTAGCTTTAGTAGTAATAGCATAAGTAGCACGACAACCCCGATGGCAACACGTTGATGGATGATCATGGTGTGGCGCCGGTGACAAGAAGATCGTGCCGGTGCTTTGGTGATGGAGATCAAGAAGCACGTGATGATGGCCATATCATGTCACTTATGAATTGCATGTGATGTTAATCCTTTTATGCACCTTATTTTGCTTAGAACGACGGTAGCATTATGAGGTGATCTCTCACTAAAATTTCAAGACGAAATTGTGTTCTCCCCGACTGTGCACCGTTGCGACAGTTCTTCGTTTCGAGACACCACGTGATGATCGGGTGTGATAGACTCAACGTTCACATACAACGGGTGCAAAACAGTTGCACACGCGGAACACTCGGGTTAAGCTTGACGAGCCTAGCATGTGAAGACATGGCCTCGGAACACATGAGACCGAAAGGTCGAGCATGAATCGTATAGTTGATATGATTAGCATAGGGATGCTTACCACTGAAACTATTCTCGACTCACGTGATGATCGGACTTGAGATAGCGGATTTGGATCATGTACCACTCAAATGACTAGAGAGATGTACTTTTTGAGTGGGAGTTCTTTAAGTAATATGATTAATTGAACTAATTGTCATGAACATAGTCTAATGGTCTTTGCGAATTACGATGTAGCTTGCGCTATAGCTCTACTGTTTTATATGTTCCTAGAGAAAATTTAGTTGAAAATTGAAAGTAGCAACCTTTGCAGTCTGAGTCTGTAAAACCAAGGATTGTCCTCGTTGCTATGCAGAAGGCTTATGTCCTTAATGCACCACTCGGTGTGCTGCACCTCGAGCGTCGTCTGTGGATGCTATGAACATCCGACATACACGTTACTGATGACTACACGATAGTTCAGTGCAAGATACTTGATGGCTTAGAAGCAAGGCGCCGAAAACGTTGTAAAACGTCACGGAACATAAGTGATGTTCCGAAGAGATGAAATTGTGATTTCATGCTTGTGCCCTTGTTAAGAGGTACGAGACCTCCAAACAAGAATCTTTGTCCACAAAGTAAAGGAGAAAAGCTCAATCGTTGAGCGTGTGCTCAGATTGTCTGAGTACGACAATCGCTTGAATCAAGTGGGAGTTAATCTTCCAGATGAAATAGTGATGGTTCTCCAAAGTCACTGCCACCAAGCTATGAGAGCTTCGTGATGAACTATAACATATCAAGGATAGATACTATGATCTTTTGAGTGATTCGCGATGTTTGACACTGCGAAAGTAGAAATCAAGAAGGAGCATCAATAGTTGATGGTTAGTAAAACCACTAAGTTTCAAGAAAGGCAAGGGCTAGAAGGGATACTTCGTGAAACGGCAAAACAGTTGCTGCACTAATGAAGAGACCCAAGATTAAACCCAAACCCGAGACTAAGTGCTTCTGTAATAAGGGGAACAGTCACTGAGGCGGAGCAACTCTAGATACTTGGTGGATAAGAAGGCTGGCAAAAGTCGAGAGAAGTATATATGTGATATACATAATGTTGATGTGTACTTTACTAGTACTCTTAGTAGCACGAGGGTATTGGATACCGGTTCGGTTGCTAAGTGATTAGTAACGCGAAATGAAAGCTACGGTATAAACGGAGACTAGCTAAAGGCGAGGTGACGATACGTGTTGGAAGTGTTTCCAAGGTTGATATAATCAAACGTCGCACGCTCCCTCTACCATCGGGATTGGTGTTGAACCTAAATAATTGTTATTTGGTGCTTGCGTTAAGCATGAACATGATTGGATCGTGTTTGTTGCAATACGATTATTCATTTAAAGAGAATAATGGTTACTCTGTTTTCTTGAATAATCACCTTTAATGGTTTATTGAATCTCGATCGTAGTGTTACACATGTTCATAATATTGGTGCCAAAAGATACGAGGTAATGATGATAGTACCACTTACTTGTGGCACTGCCGCTTGAGTCATGTTAGTATAAATTGCATGAAGAGGCTCCATGCTGATGGATCTTTATACTCACTTGATTTTGAATCACTAGTGACATGCAAATCATACCACATGAGCAAGGCCTTATTTTCATTGAGATGAAACAAGATAGTAACTTGTTGGAAGTGATACATTTGATGTATGTAGTCCAATGAGTGCTGAGGCACGCAGTGGATATCATTATGTTCTTACTTCACTAATGACTTGAGTAGATACAGGAGTATTTACTTAATGAGTCACAAGTCTGAAATATTGAAAAGTTCAATTCTGTTTCAGAGTGAAGTTCGTCGTAACAAAAGGATAAACTGTCTACGATATGATCATAGAAATGAATATCTGAGTTACGAGTTTTGGTACGCAGTTAAGACAATGTGGAAATTGTTTCGCAGTTCATGCCACCTGGAACATCATAGTGTGATGATGTGTCTGAACGTCATAGCCACGCACTATTTGGTATGGTGCATACTATGATGTCTCTTATCGAATTACCACTATCGTTTATGGGTTATGCATTAGAGACAACCGCACTCACTTTAAATAGGGCACCGCGTATTTCCGTTGAGATGACACAGTATAGACTGAGGTTTAGAGAAATCTAAAACTGTCGTTTCTTGAAAGTTTGGGGTTTCGACACTTATGTGAAAAAGTTTCAGTCTGATAAGCTCGAACCCAAAGCGGATAAATGCATCTTCATAGGATATCCAAAACAGTTGGGTACATCTCCTATCTCAGATCCGAAAGCAAAGTGTTTGTTTCTAGAAACGGATCCTTTCTCGAGGAAAGGTTTCTCTCGAAAGAATTGAGTGGGAGGGTAGTAGAACTTGATGAGGTTATTGAACCATCACTTCAACCAGTGTGTAGCAGGGCGCAGGAAGTTGTTCATGTGGCGCCTACACCAAATTGAAGTGGAAGTTGATGATGATGATCATTAAGCTTCAAATCAAGTTACTACAAACCTCGTAGGTCGACAAGGTCGCGTACTGCTGCAGAGTAGTACGGTAACCCTGTCTTGGAGGTCATGTTGTTGAGCAACAGTGAACCTACGAGTTATGGAGAAAGCGATGGTGGGCCCAGATTCCGACAAATGGCTGGAAGCCATGAAATCCGAAGAGAGGATCCATGTGTGAATACAAAGTGTAGACTTTGGTGGAACTACTTGATGGTCATAGGACTATTGAGTAAAATGGATCTTTGAAAGAAGACAGACGATGATGGTGATAAGTCACTATTAAGAAAAGCTCGACTTGTCGCAATAATGTTTTCGACAAGATCAAACAGTTGACTATGATGAGACTCTCTCACTCGTAGCGATGCTAAAGGTCTGTTAGAATTATGTTAGTTGTTGATGCATTATTTATGAAATATTGCACGTAGGATGTCAAAACATTGTTTTCTCGACGGTTTCCTTGAGCAAACATTGTATGTGATACAACCAGAAGGTTTTGTCGATCCTAAAGATACTAGCAAGTATGCAAGCTCCAGTGATCCTTCAATGGACTGGTGCAAGCATCTCGGAGTTGGAATATACACTTGATGAGATGATCAAAGATTTTGGGTTTATACAAGGTTTATGAGAAACTTGTGTTTCCAAAGAAGTGAGTGGGAGCACTATAGAATTTCTGATAAGTATATGTGATTGACATATTGTGGATCAGAAGTAATGTAGAATTTCTGTAAAGCATACAAGGTTGTTTGAAAGGAGTTTTCAAAGGAATACCTGGATTGAGCTACTTGAACGTTGAGCATCAAAGATCTATGGAGATAGATCGAAAGCGCTTAATGGAAGTTTCAACAAGATGCATGCCTTGACAAGTTTTTGAAGGAGTTCAAAATAGATCAGCAAAGAAGGAGTTCTTGGTTGCGTTGTGAGGTGTGAATTTGAGTAAGACTCAAAACCCGACCCCGGCAGAATAAAGAGAATAGACGAAGGTCGTCTTCTATGCCTTAGCCGTAGAATCTAAAGTATGCCATGCTGTGTACCGCACCTGATGTGTGCCTTGACTCAAAGTATTTTGAGAGGTACAGAGAGTGATCCATGATTGAATCACTAGCAGCGGTCAAAATTTATCCTTAGTAACTAATGGACTAAGGAATTTTTCTCGATTATGGAGGTGGTTAAAGAGTTCGTCGTAAAGGGTTACGTTGATGCAAGCTTTGACACTAATCCGAATAACTATGAGTAGTGAAACGGATTCGTATAGTAGAGTAGATATTTGGAGCATTTCCGAATAGCACGTAGTAGCAGCATCTATAAGATGACATCAAGATTTGTAAAGAACGCACGGATCTGAAAGTTTCAGAACCGTTGACTAAAACCTCTCTCACGAGCAAGACGTGATCAGACCCCATAACTATATGGGTGTTGGATTCGTTGGAATCACATGGTGATGTGAACTAGATTATTGACTCTAGTGCAAGTGGGAGACTGTTGGAAATATGCCCTAGAGGCAATAATAAATTAGTTATTATTATATTTCTTAGTTCATGATAATCGTTTATTATCCATGCTATAATTGTATTGATTGGAAACACAATACTTGTGTGGATACATAGACAAAACATTGTCCCTAGTAAGCCTCTAGTTGACTAGCTCGTTGATCAAAGATGGTCAAGGTTTCCTGGCCATAGGCAAGTGTTGTCACTTGATAACGGGATCACATCATTAGGAGAATCATGTGATGGACTAGACCCAAACTAATAGACGTAGCATGTTGATCGTGTCATTTTGTTGCTACTGTTTTCTGCGTGTCAAGTATTTATTCCTATGACCATGAGATCATATAACTCACTGACACCGGAGGAATGCTTTGTGTGTATCAAACGTCGCAACGTAACTGGGTGACTATAAAGATGCTCTACAGGTATCTCCGAAGGTGTTAGTTGAGTTAGTATGGATCAAGACTGGGATTTGTCACTCCGTGTGAACGGAGAGGTATCTCGGGGCCCACTCGGTAATACAACATCACACACAAGCCTTGCAAGCAATGTAACTTAATGTAAATTGCGGGATCTTGTATTACGGAACGAGTAAAGAGACTTGCCGGTGAACGAGATTGAAATAGGTATGCGGATACTAACGATCGAATCTCGGGCAAGTAACATACCGAAGGACAAAAGGAATGACATACGGGATTATATGAATCCTTGGCACTGAGGTTCAAACGATAAGATCTTCGTAGAATATGTAGGATCCAATATGGGCATCCAGGTCCCGCTATTGGATATTGACCGAGGAGTCTCTCGGGTCATGTCTACATAGTTCTCGAACCCGCAGGGTCTGCACACTTAAGGTTCGACGTTGTTTTATGCGTATTTGAGTTATATGGTTGGTTACCGAATGTTGTTCGGAGTCCCGGATGAGATCACGGACGTCACGAGGGTTTCCGGAATGGTCCGGAAACGAAGATTGATATATAGGATGACCTCATTTGGTTACCGGAAGGTTTTCGTGCATTACCGGAAAAGTTTCGGGCTCATCGGTAGTGTACCGGGAGTGCCGGGAGGGGTGCCGGGGACCATCGGGAGGGGTGTCACGCCCCAAGGGGTCTCATGGGCTATGGGAAGAGATAAACCAGCCCCTAGTGGGCTGGAATAAGTTCCCACTAAGGCCCATAAGGTTTGAGAAGGAAAAAACACAAGGTGGAAAGAGTTTCCAAGTGGGAAGGTGGAATCCTACTCCAAGTAGGATTGGAGTAGGACTCCTCCACCTCCAATTTCGGCCAAACCTTTAGGTTTTGAGGCTGCCTCCTCCCCTCCCTCCCACCTATATATACGGAGGTTTTAGGGCTGATTTGAGACGACTTTTCCACGGCAGCCCGACCACATACCTCCACGGTTTTTCCTCTAGATCGCGTTTCTGCGGAGCTCGGGCAGAGCCCTGCTGAGACAAGGTCATCACCAACCTCCGGAGCGCCGTCACGCTGCCGGAGAACTCTTCTACCTCTCCGTCTCTCTTGCTGGATCAAGAAGGCCGAGATCATCGTCGAGTTGTACGTGTGCTGAACGCGGAGGTGCCGTCCGTTCGGTACTAGATCGTGGGACTGATCGCGGGATTGTTCGCGGGGCGGATCGAGGGACGTGAGGACGTTCCACTACATCAACCGCGTTCTCTAACGCTTCTGCTGTACGATCTACAAGGGTACGTAGATCACTCATCCCCTCTCGTAGATGGACATCACCATGATAGGTCTTCGTGCGCGTAGGAAAATTTTTGTTTCCCATGCGACGTTCCCCAACACCAGCTCCTCTTGAAGATCGTATAAAACACAGACAAAAAGTATCATAATCGTAGAGGAAACAATTATACGAGCTTCTTGCGTCTATTTTGATCAAGAGTTCAGGACATATATCAGTGTACAAAAGTCATACGAACTCAATGCCTAGAGTTGGAAGAAAAACATCACAGAAGAAAAATGGCAGGGTAAACTTGGCGAAATGAATGCACAGCTTGAATCATAATCAGAAGTAGTACAAACGTAGCTATGAGGATACGAGGCGGTGAAATGAAAAGTAGCCCCTCCTAATCACGGCCAAGATAGTCTTGTCACAAACTGAACTCACGGTTATCCGTGCACCAATATATCATAACGAACACTACAAAATGGTAGGCCTTAGAGTTTGAGGTATACATCAGTTTCATAAATTATATACACGTATTGGATATAAAATTGCATCTACCCTTCTTATAAAGCTCGATAATACAGTGACAGGAATCTGCATCAACAACAACAATGAACACTGGTCCTACAATTCCACATTCAGTTAGGGCAGATTACTGGCAGTAAATGGGGGTAACATGGAACACCAGAAAGCTTCGAATATGGAAAGTCTCGTTAAGAACTGATTGACGGTAGTTTGTACACCATTACCAATTTAAGGTGGATAGGAAGGGGGTGATTCTGTTTTTCCTGAGAATAAGTTGTCATAGTGCAACTGAATTGCATAATGGAATTTAATTCATGAAAACAGAGATGGATTCCCGTGATTGTAGTTTGGATGCAACTATATCGAGTGACAGGGCTATGCTGGTTCCTTTTCACATGGCCAACACAATGTATCCCCTTCAAACTACACCAATGTCGACTTATATGAAAAGAAGACTTCCCTGGCAGTAATACCAGTTATGTTTTCATCAAAAAGTTCCACTCGAAATAGATCAACAAGCTTTGTCAGTGTCGCTAATCTTCATCCACTGTGTCCTAAAATACTACAAACTGTATCGAGCATATCTATGGGTACGATTGGTTCACAGACGAACTTGTCCACACTTAACAACGATGCAATCCATACTTACCTTGAAAGCATCGGTCCTGCCCTTGGTGATCTGGTTCTTGGCGATGCAGCTGTTGAGCACGTCCTTGGTGAACTCATCGGGGTTCTTCCCATCATCAATCAAACTAACAACGCAAGCAACAATCAGGAACACACACAGTTCAGGCGAGAGGGTCAACAACAATGAGCGACAGAGCAAGAGAAGAGACTAAAGGATCTCACTTGACGACCTCCATGGGCACCTGGATGTTGCACCCGTCGGCGAGCTTCTGCATCGTGTCGAGCTCCGCCACGAGCGCGTTCCTGCACCATACAACACACCAAACCCTAAGGGATCCGCGCACGCAGAAAAGCTACGGGATTAAAAGGGGGTCGCCGGGGAGGTCTGCCGCGGGTGGTGCGGGGAAGCGAGGGAGCTTACAGGCGCTGGAGGAGGGGGAGCTGGGACACGGAGCTGAAGGAGGAGACGTTGAGGTTGAGCTGGTGGAGCAGGCCCAGGGTCTTTTGGATCAAGCCCGTGACCTGCGCCAGGTTCTGCTTCGACGGGTCCCCTCCCGCTCCCCCTTGTACACCGTTACCGGAAGCGACCGCGGCCGCAGCGACGACGACGACGACGGCGGCGGAAGAAGAGTTCGGGGTAGTGCTGTCCATGGCGAAGTCAGCAGGCGGTAGGTGCCCGCCAGCGGGTTGCAGACGGCGAGCGCCTTGGGCGGGTGGGCTGCGCTGGCTGCGGGCGACGACGTTGAGGAGGAGGAGGAAGGGAGGGGCGCGGGGGGTGGGCCAGTCTCGATCCAGAGGTAGAGGAGGGAGCCGGAGCAGGCGACGGGGGAGAAGGCCTGGTGGGGGAGGAAGGAGGTGAAGGGGAGGCGGAGCCAGCAGCGGCGGTCGGGGTCGAAGGCGTGGCGTGCGCCTTCCGCGCGCCATGGGGCGTGCGCCGCGTCCTCGGCGACCCGGCCACCAGGGCCTTCTGGCGCGCCGCATCCCTCGCCCGCGTGGTCCGAGTCACCGTCGCCGACGTTGACGTAGAGCACGTCGGGGCGGGCGTGCGCCAGCGCACGGCCTCCAGCGCGTGGCCCAGCTCCCCCGCCGCGGCCAGCCGCCCCCTGTGGTGGAGAACGCGCACGGATAAGGGACCGGTGGTGGAGAACATAAGGGGGTTTTCTGTAAAATGCAAAAAACGATTCGTTTTTTTGACTCAAAAAGGACTGTGGGTTGAATACTGGAAAAGCGAGGGGTGTTTTTGTAAAATAACCGCGACGGACGACAGAAGCGCTCCGCGCTTTATTATTAGGGGAGATGTGAAAGAAACATGAGGGACTTTTAGGGACTAAAAGGGGGTATTTGGGACTAAATGAAGAAGTCCCTATGGGAGGGACTTTTTTGACACTTTTTCCAACAGTGCCCCTACTTTTAGCATGTTATTTAATAACCTCTACTATATTACTAGGGGTAACATTGTCATTTAATAACCTCTACTATACTACTAGTATATTACTAGAGATAACATGGTCTTTCTGCATGTCATTTAATGACCTCTAGTCCATGTTTAGTCCTTGGAAAGAAACGGGTAGGGACTAGAGACTTTTTAGTTGGGACTAAAAAAAGTCTTAGGACTTTTTAAAGAAATAGGGCCTTTAATCAAGCCCCCATGATGGGCACCTTGGCACCATCATGATCACACCCCCCAATCGTCAAAAGGCTGCACTGTACCACCACATGCATCAACTTGGGTACTACCTCACGATACCACTAGTAGCAAACCACCGCGAAGACCGGGACGAAACGCAGACCCTTCGCAGCCACCGGCGCAGCCGGACGTAACGTGCACCAAGCCACGGCCCCTCGCTGCCATTGGCGCAGCCGATGGCAACGTGCAGCCGAGTCTGACGCACGTTCCCGTATTTGTCTTGTCTCCTTCCCTCCTGGTCCTGGGTCTCTCCACCTACCCACCCATCCCGAGCACCCCTACATAACCCGATCTAGATCGCGGGAAGCCCATCAATCCATCCAGGGCCGCACACCGCCGCCTCCTATCCCGCCACCCCGACGAGAAAAAGGGAGACCACGCCGCCATCGCCATCGCCAGTCGCCACCTCCCCCGCCTCGTTACCGCCGCCGGCACCCCCTCCCCCCGCAAGCGCAAGGTGAGCTCCTCTGCAGGATTGCTCTCTCAGTCTGCTTGGGCGTATGCAGTACGAACTATGAACTATGAACTGCCTCGTACTAATTTGCATGCATGTAGTTCTTGGTGCACGATTTGCTGCTGCCATGAATTGGTACTGGGCGTGGGCGTGTGCTACCGCCTTAGGCGCTATGAATCACGCGAAATTCAGTGGTTGACTTTGGACAGACAGCAGGCGGGCGCTTGCTGTTCATGCGTGCTAGTGTCACCATTAGCTCCCAAGATTCTCTCAAGACTCAAGGAGGAGTGCTCCTGCTTAGTTAGACCATGTGTAGCCACAATCCTCCTTTGACCCGAACCCACTCTCCGATCTAGTACATGTGGATCCAGCCCCTGTCAACATTTTTCAAAATTTCTTGATCTTGCACCGTTCGCCTGAATCCATATCTCCTCCGTCAGGTTGCTCGTAGTCGTAGGCCTTCCCAGTCTCCTTTTCTTCTTAACGTGATTGACTACCACAATTGATAATGTTCCGGTCATGCCTGTCGGCGCTGTTCGGCTTCCCTCAACATACAGAAAGTTTCAGGTTTAGCTTGTGTTCAGCTGTGAGAACCTGAGAATACCTCCCAAGTCGTCTCATCCGTCTAACTATATTTTCTTTGACTTCGTCGAAGGAAGATATCGCGTTCAATAGAGCCGACACTCCTGGCATAAAGAGTTACTGAAAACAAAGCTGGTGTAAATTCAGTTTTCCCTGCATTTTAAATAAAAACCTGATCCAGCTCATGCTGATGCAAAACAACTGTTTTTCAAGGATAACCGATGATGAAAATCTGAACCAACACACTGCAGAACTTTCTGTATCTCCGTGTGTGGCCGTCCAGAATGATTTGCTATGAAAACAAATTAACAGCACCAATGCATTGGCCGTGAGACAAGTGACATTTTTTGAAGGATATCTGATGCTGTTAAGCTGAACACACTGCAGAACTTTTTGTATAACCATACATGGCGAATTGAGGCCGTACGGTGAGACTAGTGACCTTGACAGTTTACTGGTGAGACTAGTGACCTTGACAGTTTACTGGTAAATCATGCTAATTCAGCTTATCAGTACTGTCCAATTATGGCCACAGTTGACATACAAAACGAGGCAATGCACTAATGTGGACAATGCTGGTGCATGGGACACAGCATTAGTGTTGTTCGAAGCAAGTTGGATATTTTATTCCCTACGGTGCTGGCCTGCTATAGGTTTAATTAGAGGCTCTAGGCGTTCTAACCTTCAGTCGATGGTTCCCCCCATGCTTTACTTTGCCGGCCAGGCGCAGATTCCTGTAAAATCTGTGGGGAGATGTGTATGCTGAACATAAATTCAGCTGGACCATGGCTCCACAGAACATGTCCATTTGATTGAAATGATTGAGACATGACAAGGAATTCATGACCAGCCCTCTAAACAATAGATGTGTACTGATGCACTGTCTTCAATCCTAGCAGTTTTTCTCCTTAACTCTATTTTGTCTTTGTGTCCTAATTCTAATTATGTGTCTATCTGAAGAGAAATTCACTAATACTTCATATCAATTTGACTTCTAGTATACTCATTTTTATTTCAAATTCTTTAAATGATAGAATGGGGAGCACCGACGAGACTGGAACTCCCTATGGCGAGTACACCTATGCTGAGCTGGAGAGGGAGTTGTACTGGCCATCCGAGAAGCTGAGAATCTCGGTTACTGGAGCTGGTGGTTTCATTGGATCCCATATTGCTCGCCGCCTGAAGAGTGAGGGGCACTACATCATTGCCTCTGACTGGAAGAAGAACGAGCATATGACCGAGGACATGTTCTGCCATGAGTTCCACCTTGCTGACCTCAGGGTCATGGACAACTGCCTTAAGGTCACCACCAACGTCGACCATGTCTTCAATCTTGCTGCTGATATGGGAGGCATGGGGTTCATTCAGTCCAACCACTCTGTTATCATGTACAATAACACCATGATCAGTTTCAACATGCTTGAGGCCGGGCGTATCAACGGTGTGAAGAGGTCTGTAACTTCATTTACAAGATAATTCTGTTTTTTAACCAAGTCTATTGGAAAGGGTTTATTTGGAATTCAGAAATTACTTGAAAAGCTTTCTCATGCAAGTGATAAAACCTGGAGAACATTTATTGTGCATGGTGGTCTTTAGAAGCTTTGTTAAAGATGCTTGCATTTGACAAATATATTCATTAGTGGCATATCCAGATCTGTTTCTTGTCGAGTTGATAATGACACTACCAAACTGAACTTAAGAAAACAGTAGTGCTGCTACGATATCAGAATTAACTCTGTTTTCCGTTCGAATTGTTTCAAGCACATGTCTACTGTGCAAGTACATTGCCTCAAATCCAAATAACTTACGTGTCCCATATTGATTCGATTTTGTTTTTCTTTGGTCCTGCAGGTTCTTCTATGCCTCGAGCGCATGCATCTACCCTGAATTCAAACAGCTTGAGACAAATGTGAGCTTGAAGGAAGCTGATGCCTGGCCTGCTGAGGTGAGTTCATAGGAAATTGAAGCCATTTTTTATTATACTCAGAGATGTGTTCAAACACCCAGATTTTAACTTCTTTTGTTAATGTACTACCATTCAGCCACAAGATGCCTATGGCTTGGAGAAGCTCGCGACCGAGGAGCTGTGCAAGCACTACACCAAGGACTTTGACATTGAGTGCCGTATTGGCCGTTTTCACAACATTTATGGTCCCTTTGGAACATGGAAAGGTAAAAATCCACAAGCCCGATCATAATGTCACCCTGAGGCAAAATAATTCAATTTTGCAATTTGTTAGGCGGTCGCGAGAAGGCACCAGCTGCCTTCTGTAGAAAGGCTCAGACCTCCACCGAACGGTTTGAGATGTGGGGTGATGGTCTACAGACTCGATCGTTCACTTTTATCGACGAGTGCGTCGAGGGTGTTCTGAGGTATGCAGCTACTACTCCTCACATTCTCCACATTGTAGCAGACAGAACTACCCATTTTTAGCCGATAAAGGGAATATATTAATATCAAGAAGACACGAATTTAAAACTACTGCCTTGGTAGAAATGAAAAATTAACATGTTGACACACTGTACTTTGCAGATTGACAAAGTCAGACTTCTGCGAGCCCGTGAACATTGGAAGTGATGAAATGGTGAGCATGAACGAGATGGCTGAGATTGTTCTCGGCTTCGAGGACAAGAAGCTACCCATCCACCACATCCCTGGTCCAGAGGGTGTCCGCGGCCGCAACTCTGACAACACCCTCATCAAGGAGAAGCTTGGCTGGGCCCCCACAATGAAGCTCAAGGTAATGTAGCCTAATTGTTGAACACTGAAAATTCCAACCCCACATGATAATAACACTTGAAGCTCTTTACATTAGCACAGATGCAGGCTGGTCCTGTTATGATGGCTGCAGAAAAACCTCAGGAAGTCGAAGATAATTTAACAATACCCCTGAATTCTGTGCAGGATGGCCTAAGGTTCACCTACTTCTGGATCAAGGAGCAGATCGAGAAGGAGAGGACCGAGGGGAAGGACGTCGCCCGGTACGGATCATCCAAGGTGGTGTCCACACAGGCACCGGTGCAGCTGGGCTCCCTCCGCGCGGCTGACGGCAAGGAGTAAACAACTATGCATATCAACCCCAGGCCTATTATGCCACTGCCCAATTGCCCACCGATCGGATCCTTCGTTGCGAAAACACTTGAGAATTGCACAGCCTGCCCTGCCTACCCCATGTGTGATTCAGCAGATTCTAGTGCTCCTGTTCATTGTCACCCCCATTAATTATTATCATCGTGTCAACAGAATTCCTCGTACATCACACTTTTGATTGGATGCACAATAAAATTCCCTTTTCTCTTGTCAAACAATTTTGAGCTGTATGCATGCACCTGTGTGCTTTGTTGTCCAGGTCTGGCCATCTGGTCGTCAGCCAATTGGTCTGGTCATCTGTGCTTTGTTTCATTTCAGAGTTCCTCGCTCCGGAAACATCGTGTTGCCATGAGCAGTCTCGACTCGCTCATGGGGCCATCACCGGTGCAGATATTCTCTGTACTACATGACACAGTTGCGCCCATTATGCAAAAGTAGAATATATATAACTGAAAGTTATGTAAGCCAAAGTATATGGATTTATTATAGACCAATAGATAAGCATGGTAGTAGCTCAATTGAAGAGTTAAGTCTGCTCAAATTATCGTCTCAAACAGCGGATCATCATCACCCCATTATGCAAAAGTAGAATATATATAACTGAAAGTTATGTAAGCCAAAGTACATGGATTTATTATAGACCAATAGATAAGCATGGTAGTAGCTCAATTGAAGAGTTAAGTCTGCTCAAATTATCGTCTCAAACAGCGGATCATCATCACCAGACCTGAACCACTTCTCATTCCGGAGTTGAAAAATGCTGGGATAATCCTATGACCCCTTAGTCACGGTTGAGACACAAGATATCCCGTCAGCTGAGGTGCGAACCACAGATATATCAGCTCACCTGCTAATGAATACGATCTTCTCTGAGAAAAGTCAAGAAACCAGTCTGAAGGCAGCAAAGCTTCACTTGGTTCTTTACGAAGGAAACAACACTACAAATTACAGTAGCTCACAACACTGCTACCTGGGCCGGCCCATGTAGCTTTTCCTTTCCTTTTTCTGTTTTCTTCCTTTTTATTTTTCACCTTTTTATTCATGGTTTTACATTTACTTTTACTATATTAATTTAATTTCATGATCCCATTTTTAAAATTCATGAACTTTTTTAATATATGATTTTTTTCCAAAACAAATCATGAATATTTTTAAAATCCACGAACATTTAAAAAAATGATGAAAATTTTAAATTCATGAACAATTTTAGAAGTTCATGATTTTTTTCCCAATAATACATATTTTATATATGCCAAAAAACCCATCAACTATTTCTTTTCCAAGTTCCAGTGCTTTTGTTTTTTCTAGTGTTTTCAAAATTCATGGATATTGGCGATGGCCACCGTTGGCTGTACAACACTGCATTGCAGTTACGTTGCTCCTGCTGCACTAGTCGGCAACCCAATAATTGCCAACTTTTGTACACTGTGACCATTTCCTTCTCTTTTTTCTAGGAGTTAAGTGATACTACATTGCACAAGAATGCTAAAATAATATTCTTAGCTAGCTCTCTAGCGAGCAAGGAAATCCTTGCCAAGTCAGTTTTACAGCCTTTTTTTTTTGAAAAATAATATAGCTTTATTAATTGCAAATAACGGTTACATCGTCTATAAGAAGAGATACAATACCATTCAAAGGCTCATCAAACAATCGCTTGTTGCAGAAAATTTCGTTAACCTAGCCAGTTCTTGGGCAAACTTATTCGCTTTCCCTATTACAATGTTTAAAACCAGTGAGAGAAAAATCACAAGAGAAAATAGTAATAATTGAAAACTGCCGCTACCGCCCCCGTAGATGGTGCTCCATTCTTCATTGTATCAATGACTTCCATATTATCAGAGGAATAACAAGACGAATGCATCCCGCTTTTTGTGGGAGAGTTTTACAGGCTCTTCATACTGAAGTGATGCCAAAAGAATGGCGCCCTCACGTAATCTCCATCTATAAATATAGGCGTACCATAAGTTTTCTACATTATTTTGTCACTACCACCAGAAAATATTCATGAAAAACATACGAAATCAAAAGACATGTTTCTTCCATGCCCCCCTGCCGGAGGGGGAATTCTCATAGTTGTTCATTTGTGAGAGAGGGTCCATCCGGACCCGAGATATACAATAATAGATGTTGGCGGTAAGACATAAATCGTGATCTTGTGGTCTATAATAAGGAGTGGAATTTGAGAGATTTAGTACAATTGACATGACTTCTTACATGTTGGTAAGGATGGCAATGGGTAGGGTATCGTGCGGGTAAAATACCCATACCCATGTTTCTCACGAGCATAAAATTGTACTCATACCCTACCCATCAGGTAGATATCCATGCCCATACCCTATAGGTATATGTACCCGATGGCTACTCATCGGGATGCTCAACACAACATGGATGGATGGTGGTGTGATTGCTAGTCCATTGTATGGTGGAGACTCCAGCCACTGAGAGGTTTGTATGGTTGAGGAATTGGTTGTTGGGAGGAGGATGAGGTGAGAAATGAAGCTTATTACATGCAAAGACTCACTAGCATAGAGTTTATTACACATGTGACACACCGACAAGATAATCGGGTAGGTTCTAAGCATACCCATCGGCACAAAATTATACCCATGCTCTACCCACAACTAGTCAGGTAGGATTTGGGTACTGCCCATGGGTACGAAAATGTGCCCATACCCTACTCATGCGGGTCGGTTACCCATGGGTAAAATTTCCATCCTTAATAGTTGGTGTGATTGAATTCTATTAAAATTTATTGCTCTAGCTTCCTTTTAACATCTTGCTCACATGGCACACAAGAATCTATCAATGAATTAATTTCCCTGAAATAAAGAAACAATCTGCCAGCTAATCATTCTTATTCAGTGTGATGCACGCCTTCTACACAGTGTTTATGCACTCTTCCCACAAAAAAGAAACATAATTACAGCCGAGGCGCTCACTCAGTTTGTCAAAATGGCCAAATAAGAGGTCGCAAAATCTTAGCGCACAAGAGTTGAAAAAGAGGAACATGGCATGGATTCCAAAAGAAAGGACTCAAAAGAAGAATGATGTGCAAGCTTCCATTGCAAGAAGTGAGACAAAGGTGAAGAAGAAAAAGAGATAAAACTATGAACAACAAAGACGAAGGTTTGCACATTGAAATCTTCAGTTTACACATCATTCGTATTCTTCAACTATGTCATTAATGCCTATGCCATGGAATTCATCTTCAGGTGTTATTGCTTACTCTCCATGGGCTTATTTCGATCCATGGATGTAATATAATTTCATGCATCATGAAAGGGTATTACCAAATCACCATGCATTGGATTAGCTTCACTCTTATTGGTAATCTAAATAGACAATATATACTTACCTCCCTAAGTATAGATGGCTAATATATACTTATCGTCCTAAGCACATATAAAATGGTCGATGGAGCGTTGATATCATCCTTAGAATAAGCACAGTGCAAATTAATTTTTAGCACATTAGCTTTGCAAAAAATAGGGGGCATGTATTGGCGCCATATTTTGGCACGGCAAAAAGCATGATTAAGATGGTTTCAAATGAAAATGCTCTCATCATGAAAATTCTTTGTCTTTGATTTTTGGATCGTCTCCATCCGAGGTAGTGTATAAATTCTAGAGACAATACATGCGCCCGGACATGACATGTCTTCCCTATTTGCTCCTATATTGGCTGCCTCCATGCTAGGACATCTCATTGGTTGTGGCTGCACGTTCTTCTGTTGACAACAACTTTTGTATGGCGTATTGCGACCTCAATATTAGGGATGGCACCCGCAGGATATGGGTATAAGTGGAGCCACCCCATTTTCTTACTCGTCCACCGATCTTACTCATCATCCTTATCCATACCTGTTATCCGACATGGTAGACTGGTACCCACGGGTAAAATTATGCATGTTTGTGAATCAATAATTTGAACAACTTATAGTCATAAACAACAACTTATAGTCACAGTTTGTAAAAATAGATCATAACAACAACGTATACTTATAAACAACATCATATAGTCATAAGCAACAACACATAGTCATACATTTTCATTTCACAAACTCTTTTTCTTTGCGGGAACATTTCACAAACTCTTGACATAGTGTAGATTATAGAGATAATATTGAGTTTACGAAGATTTTATATGGATACATGGGTATGTGGTATGGGTTATATGATCCCATACCTGTATCCGCTCTATTCGATAGGTTTCAGATTTTTCTTTTTATATATCCATCGCTAATTTTTTTTGTTCCATACTCTTATCTTAATAGGGTTTTTACCCGCAGGACACGTGGGTAATGGATATCCATTACCATCTACTCAAGATGACTTCAAATTGAAAAAAACATTCCACACCAAAGTTGTTCGTCTAATTGACCCCCCCCCCCCCCCCACACACACACAAAAATGGTTGGTCACATCTCCGGTGTGTTGTCAAATCTCGAACACTTAGCCTTTAATTTGGTCTCCGACCTCCACACGTGGGGTTTTGGTCTTAATCGACCAGCGGACCATAATACTACACTCCGGCCGGGTATTGAACCGTTCCAGCTTGTTCGACACGGAGCAACCATCACAGGAAGTGTCGCAGAAACCTGCACTAACGTTAGAGGAATGCATGCTTTTGAAGTTTGAACCCTGAATTTAGGTCAAAAGCAAGAACACGTACGAATATTATTTGTTCAACACGAAGCTGGAATTCCTCGTGTAGACGGGCTGGTCCTGCTCGTAGCGTCCTTGTTAATGGAGCCAACGGAAGCAGCTCATCGATCACTTGCCGTACATAGTCAAGAAATAGCTCCTCTGAACTGGACCAAATGTATCCCGTGTATAGAGTTCCAATCAGAATACATACCACCTTTGATTCAGTAGACCCTTCCTTCACAAAACATAGAAAGGAAAACATATACCAACCACTTATTATACATTATTATATGCTATAGGTTGTACGTATACCCACATCGTATTGCATATATACGACGGCCTTTAGTGTACAATACGAGGTGGTAGGGGGTGGTTTACCAAAGCATACCTCATCCTCAATACATACATACTCCCTCCGTTTGTGAATAAATGTACATCTAGCTTTTGTCCAAAGTCAAAGTTTGACCCATTTTATAGAAAAAATAGTAGCATATATGAAACCAAATTGTTACATTATGGAACTACATTTCAAAACGAATATAATGATACTAATTTAGTGTCATAAATGCTGCTACTTTTTTCTATAAGTTCGGTTAATTTTTTTAATTTTGACTTAAAACAAAAACTAGATGTACACTTATACTAGATGTCGCTAGCCCTTGCCACGGATTGAAGTAGACTAACCGATGTCAATGAGAAATATTGACCGTACAGCGTTGACGTCATCAAGACTACCCGTCAGTTGTTGTAGGCAAATCAACTGTGTGTGCTGCTGACCATCTCTTAGGTCTCCGTCCAATGGTCAAAGGGAGATCGGAAGAAGCGACCGATTCTACACGGCCGGGCAAAGCAACACACGTATGCCCATGCTCCTCCCATGCATCATCTCTCTCTATATAAACCGAGAGCCATCATGAAAATCCACCCATCTCCATTTTTAGCAGAAACAAAGCAGCAAACAAGCCCTGCTGAAGCTCGGAACCTGAAGCCGAAGCTACTAGGCACGAAGCAAGGTAATCTTTTCCCTCCTAGATCAAAATCAGTTGTACGTCTCCTGTCGGCGCGCGGCAGCAGCGCCACAAGAGCGATGGCGGCGTGGATGAGGATCGTGCTGCTGGTCGTGTTCTTGGTGCACATGTTCAACGTTGTGGCGCCTGTCTCGGCGAGGGCGTTGAAGGGCGACGCCTCCTGGCTCAAGGACGGCATCGGGATGGTGATCGACATGCTCGGCGACCTGAAATCAGGATCCAGCCCTCCCACGCACTGCTGCTAATGGGTCAAGCAAACCCATGCATCAGCTAGCTTCTCGCAGTTTTCCTTCGGTTGGAAGATGTAAAGATGCGAGGCTCAGTTTTCTTTTGCCTCTTTGCTGTAGAGGGGTATAGCTAGGATCATTCTTTTGTTTTAGAGCATGAACTGGCTATTCAACAAATGTCTAACCTTAACCATCTCTTTTGAATACAAAACATATACATATACATATATATACATGTACATATACATACACACACACACACACACACACATATATATATACATATATATATATATATATATATATATATATATATATATATATATATATATATATATATATATATATATATATATATATTATATATATTAAGTTGGCTAAGCTAGGGCTCCTCCCATGCGTTTGAGTTGTTGGCCGTTGGCTGTTCCCTGGCTCAGACGTGTCATCAGTTTTCTCTATGGCTCACATCCGGTTTTTAACTCGGTTCACTTTCGGTTTTGTGGTGTGTTCTTGGACTAGACTAAATGGTTCTTATGGACTCTAGAAATTGTAACAAATAACTGATTTTGTGAGCTTATAAATTAGACTACTTACAATCATCGATTCAATCGACCTTACATCATGTCTTCGCAAATACTAGTCTACACAACACATGCAATGTTCTAACTATTAAAATAGTAATCTTTGAAGCCATGCTATTCAAATGATGTGCCATCTAATGGTAGAAATGTCCGTAGTAGTGGCCATATGGCAAGGGTTTTCTCTTTAGACCATGAGGAAGAAATTGTTTGAGTGACCGTATCACCACTAGCTGAGACCTCTGCGGTCGGATTCAAAGGCGCAACCATTGGTGCTTCATCATGCAAACTAGTGCCATATAAGGCAAGACATCTTCAAGGATGGAGTAGCACATATATCCTAGTGAAAAAACTACCAGGCAGCCATGCTGACACAATAGTATGGATGCCCTATCTACAGAGTGTTTATGCACATATATCCTTTAATTTAATTTGAATTGTCAGGAGGCAATTGAGCGGCTGGGACAGCTGGATCCCGCACAAGGGCACATCAAGCTTTAAGTAGTAGTTTTTGAAACTGATGGTTTTGTCAGTCACAACTTTGAAACTTATGATTTGTCGGTTGCTCGTACCAGGTTTCAGAGGTGAAACTTAAAACTTACGATTTTGCCAGCCGCAGATTCTGAAGCATCAGATTTTGTCAGTTGCTCATACCAACTTCAAAAGTTTAAACTTAACGGAATTTTGACAACTTATCAAAAAATAGTCAATACAGATCTCATTTCAAATCCCGTCACGAGAAACACAAATATGAAAACACAACTTGATTTGGACTTTTGGTTTAGAAGATATGAAAGATTGAAAGTCGAAAGCCAAAAGAAAAAGGGGGCTGCATGTCTCTCTCCCGGGTGCTACAAATTCACACCCAACATTATTCGATGATCCTAGCACTCGATATGTACATAGTAGGGCAATTACTATTACTTGCGTAGGGTGTGGAGTAGTGTTTTCCCGTGCAAATTAACCAGCACTGATGGGTCATCGCAATTTAGGGAACCAGTTTCCCTTTCATTTTCCTTTTTTTTTGTTTTTTGTTTTTTTAAATTGTGGTTTATGCATTTTTTTTCCTTTTATTTTAAATTTTCTATTCAATGTTTTTTCCATTCTGTATTTCTATATGCAAATACTATTTCAAATAATATGTGGTGAACATTTTTGCAATGCATGATGAACATATGTTATAGAATATGTGACAACCACTTTTTTGATAATGATTACCTTTTTTTTCTAATATGGGATGAGCATTTTTTAAACATGCAAGAATTTTTTGTGCGAGATAAACATTTTTCTTAGAGACGTGACAAATATTTTTCAAATATGCGCCAAACATTTTTCAAATATGTGACTTACATTTTTTTAACATGATGAACATTTATTTCTAACAGAAAGTGAATATTTTCTCAATACGTGGTGATTATGCGATGTGAATTTTCCAAAATATGGGATGAACATTTATAAATGTCAGACGGGTCACTTGACTAGCTCTTTATGGGATCACATTATTCACATGTTGCTGGAAAACCTGCGACATGTGTGAAGATAAGGGTTTCAGTCATCGGTCTGGATTTCTAAAATTCATAGATTGTAAGTTTCCAAATTCATCTCAATAAAATGATAGTCAATAACACAACAATTGTAACTATTAATACTAACCTCTGGACTTGAGTTTCAGAGTAGGTCACCTCTGGGGCATTGTCAATTATCACATCCTTTAAAAGATCAGTTTCGATAATGGTCAGATCTTTCTCATAGCTTCTATCTACCTAGACATATGACTCCCGGAAAAAATGTCATGATATAAGCCTGTTCTTGGGATCCAGTGCATTAATCAATTGGTTTGCATAAGAACTTATGCTAGCCGTGAAGACAACAATCTCAAACATATGAACCGCCTCTGCAAGCAAGGCGTCCACATGTGGTCTCTTCTTCACGTAGATAGTGTACTATTGTTCTTCGCGGTGCATAGGGAACGAAAAGTCCGCGCCATGGTGGTAGCTTGCCGAATGGATATGGGTGCCTATGCAACAGAAAATTAGCATGTCAATAATCTTAAGTTCAAGAAAAGAAACCTACAGGACAAAAAAAAAGCATTTAACAACTTACCATCAAGATCAAGTGCAAGAGTGATATTCTTCCTAGGTGCTAGTAACATTGGTATATCATCAATCAGATCGACGCCAGTGAGATCAACTAATTCAGCTATAGGAGTTAATTCCATTGGTACTTGAGTTTCATCCATCTCAGTAAGATCAATTATTTCAAGTGAAGAGCAAGTTGAAGGCTGACCAAGGAATTGAGACTTTTGGTTATTATCAAAGCACATGTCTGCAGTTGTACCAGCAAAGGCAAAACTGCCGGCCCCTACATTTTCATGAATGGTAAGGAGTACTCCATGACTACCGCTCATTGTTCTCATGTCATCCATATCATAGTTATTACTTAGAACCCATCTGAAGTATTAAGCATATAAAGAGGAGAATCCTCAGCTGGGAAACTGGACAACAGGCTGCAACTCTGACTCTGAGTTTTTTCATTACCATCCATGATAGCATGATTTGGTCCTGCTAAATTTTCATCTCCATCAGTAAAATAGGAAGGTGCTTCTAAAAATTCCATCTCAATCTCAAAAAAAACACAAGGAAAACCATAACACAATGGTAAGTTCATAAGTAGTACCCCCCCCCATAATATAAGATGTTATTACATCCAAATGTGAGCACATATAAAAATATCAAACTTATGCTCCCATGAAGTGCAAAAAAAGGTCTTATATTATGTGCAGTATATAACAATATCAGACTTATGCTCAACACTTTGCTTAATATTAAGTTCCCATGAAGTGCATCAAGTGTTGCTTTACCGGTTAGTTATTTTTTCCCTAGAATGGTTAGACGGTTTGACAAATAAACCACATCAAGCATGACACAGATATGCTTAGATGGTTTTATGATCAAGCCATGCCTAACTTTCTAACAGAAGTAAGAGATGCTGATGACCCATACACATCTCCCTTAATGACGTTGAAAGATAGAGCAAAGTTTAATCAAAAAAATCAAAGTTCATTAAATTCACAGCTAATAGACATATGTAGGTAATTTGAGTTCTTACGGGGTTAGTTAAGGCTTATTCAAAAACACTAGAACACAAGAAGTTAGTACAAAACACTCATTAGCTTGCCTCACGAGGGAAAAGTATTGAGAGAGGCTTTAGTTCCTGCTGAACCGGTGGGCTTCCTGTGTAGCGTGATGTAGCACAACACCAAACACCATCAACTAAAAGCATCCAATGCTAAAGAAAGATACCAAGGCCTATCTAGGTCACTAATAAACTAGAGAAAATCATAAGTAATAAAAAAAATCCGCGGGAGAAATCCCACCCAAGATCAAGTGAGGAAACACAGGGGGTCTCGTTCGAATTCGCACGCGTCCCTCGATACAAAGACTAAGAAAGAAGAAAAACACCACCCAATTGCAGACCGGAGAACGAAGATGAATCTGCAATCCCATGCTCCACTGAAGCCCACATCCAATTAACTACGCCCCAAAACGAGCACGAATGGAAACATGCACGGCTACAAACAGCCTATACGATGGCAGAGGTAGACCAATGGCTAGGAACCAAGGTTTTAAATTGCCGGCTATTGAATTTAGCGGATGGCTTTTTCATTGAGCTATTTGGGGCTATAGCTGGGTTATTTGAGGCTATAGCGGGCTATAGCGGCAAGATTGTGAAAGAAAGCAAAATAGTTGGACACTGCAGAAACAACAATAGCGGCAGCTATAGCTGATAATAGCCGACAATTTAAAACTCTGCTAGGAACCGAGCACCGCCGGCGCCCGGAGCAGCGAGGCCCAGGTTCCAATCTAAAACACAGGAGATAGGCGATGACACTACTACACGATGCAATTGATGCCTGCTAGCTTACCAGAGCGTGGGGCAGTAGTATGATAAATCTTTAAAACTGGCCACTTGCCCTCTCCTCTCGGGAGCGGCGACGGAGGAGACGAGTGAGTCACGCGCATAACACACTCGTGCGAGACGGAGGAGACATGGTCATAACCACATGGTCTCACGGGTCAGATGGGACTCCAATGCAGCTTATCCCAGCGCAATGACATTAATGAACGTATGATGCTATGAACAGTACATTTAACCAAAATAGTTCCTCAACATGCAAATCCTTTCCAGAATCTTCTCCCTTCCTCTATCAGAATTCGAACATTTTCAAACAACCGGCTAAAGTTTGGCTCCTTGTGTACGATATGGACAATATTCTTTTTCTTTCGATGACAAGGAGTTGACAACATTTTCATTTCTTTCAACCTCGAAGAAAAAATATTCCTTTTCTTCCAAGCAGTTAATATCTCTTGCCACGAAGGTACAGAGTGTATACTTATGTTCGAAGAAAAGGGGGCTATTGCCAAGCGGGCACGACCATACCACATTGTTCAGTTGTGGAGTGGGAGTGTCACTGTTCATTTCAAATCCCCCGTCACTAGAAACACGAATATAAAAAAACAACTTGATTTGAACTTTTGGTTTAGAAGATATGAAAGATTGAAAGCCGAAAGCCAAAAGAAAATGGGGATGCATGTCTCTCCACCTGGGTGCTACAAATTGACACCTAACATGATTCGACGATCGTGGGTGTAGCACTTGAGATATGTACATAGTAGGGAATTCCTATTCCTTGCCTAGGGCGCGGAGTAGTGTTTTGATGTGCAACTTCACCGACGCTCATGGGTCAGCCCAATTTATGGTACTGGTTTCCCTTTTATTTTTCAGTTTTTTGTTTCCTGTATTTCATTTCAAAAAATTCTTGTTTATGCCTTTTTGCTTTTTATATAAATGTTCTATTCAGTGTTTTTTTTCACTTTGTGTTTCTATATGCAAATACTACTTCAAATAATATATGATGAGCATTTTTTGCAATGCACGATTAATATATATTATAGAATATGCGAGAACAAGAACACAATTTTAAAAAATGATTACCTTTTTTCTAATAAGGAATGAACATTTTATAACTATGCCAGAATTTTTGTGCGAGATAAACATTTTTCCTAGAGACGTCAAAAATATTTTTCAAATATGCGACTTACATTTTTTAACGTGATAAACATTTCTTTCTAATGGAAAGTCAATATTTTCTCAATACGTGGTGATTATGCGATGGAAACTTTCCAAAATATGGAATGAACATTTATAAATGTCAGACGGGTCACTTGATCAGCTCATTATGTGTATCGCATTATTCACATGTTGCTGGAAAACTTGCGACATGCGTGAAGATAAGGGTTTCAGTCAACGACCGGTCATGAAAATTTCTCAAAATCATAGATTCTAAGTTTCCATATTCATGTCAATAATATGGTAAGCAATAGAACTATAATCTTAACTATGAATAATGACCTCCAGACTTGAGTTTCAGAGTAAGTCACCTCTGGGCCATTGTCAATTATCACAACCTTTGCAAGATCAGCTCCGATAATGGTCAGATCCTTCTGATAGCTTTCATCTACCGAGACTTATGACTCCTAGAAAAAACATCGTGATATCGGTCTGTTCTTGGGATCCAGTGCATTAATCAACTGGTTTGCATACGAAATTATGCTAGCCGTGAAGACAACAAGCTCAAACATATGAGCCGCTTTCCTTGCAGAGGCGTCCAAATGTGGTCTCTTCTTCACGTAGGTAGTAAGTTCATAGGTATTACTCCCCCCGCCCCATAATATAAGATGTTATTACATCCAGTATGTGAGCATATTGGACGTAATAACGTCTTATATTATGGGACGAAGGGAGTATATAATAATATCAGACTTCTGCTCAATCAGTTTGCTTAATACTAAGTTCCCATGAAGTGCATCAAGTGTAGCTTTACGAGTTAGTTATTTTTCCCTAGACGGGTAAGACGGTTTGACAAATGAATCCACATCAAAGATGACATAGATATGCTTAGATAGTTTTATGATCAAGCCATGTCTAACTTTCTAACAGAAGTAAGAGATACTTATGACTCGTACACATCTCCCTTAATGACGTTGAAAGACAAAGCAAAGTTTAATAAGCAAATCACAATTTATTAAATTTGCAGTTAATATACATATGTGGACAATCTGAGTTATTCCGGAGTTAGTTAAGGCTTATTCGGAAACACGGGAACATAGGCAGTTAGTACAACACGCCCATTAGCTTGCCTCATGAGGGAAAAGTATTGAGAGAGGCTTTAGTTCCCGCTGAACCGTTGGCTTCCTGCGTACCCTGAAGTAGCCCAACACCAAACACCATCAATTAGAAGCATCCAATGCTAAATAAAGATACCAAGGCCTATCTAGGTAACTAATAAACTAGATAAAATCATAAGTGATCAAAAAAATCTGCGGGAGAAATCCCCACCCAAGATCAAGCGAGGAAACACACCGGGATCTCGTTTGAATTCGCAGCGTTCCCCGATACAAAGACTAAACAAATAAGAAAAACACCACCCAACTGTAGACTGGAGAACGAAGATGAATCTCTGATCCAATGCTCCACTGAAGCCCCCATTCAATTAACTACGCCCCAAAACGAGCACGAATGAAAACATGCACGGCTAGAACAGCCTATGCCGTGGCAGAGGCACACCAATAATTAACTAGGAACCGAGCACCGTCGGCGCCCGGGGCAGTGAGGCCTAGGTTTCGATCTAAAACATAGGAGAAAGGCGACGACACAACTAACACGAAGCAATTGACGCGTGCTTGTTTACGAGAGCGTACAACAGTAGTATGATAAATCTTTAAAACTGGCTGCTTCCCCTCTCCTCTTGGCAGCGGCAACGGAGGGGATGTGTGTGTCATGCGCGGAACACACTCGTGCGAGACGGAGGAGACATGGTCATAACCACATGGTATCACCGGGCAGGTGGCACTCCAGTGCAGCTTATCCTAGCACAGTGACATTAATGAATCTACGAGCCTTTGAGCAGTACATTTAATCAAAATAATTCGGCCACGTGCAAATCCATTCCAGAATCTTCTCCCTCCCTCCCTCCCTCCATCAGAATCCGAACATTTTCCAAACCAGGTTCTCTGTGTAATTGCTTTGAAACAACATTCCTTTTAACAATATTCCTTTTCTTCCTATGCAAGGAGTTGACAGCGTCTTCTTGTCTTTCAACCTCAAAGAAAAAAACATCCTTTTCTTACAAGCAGTCAATATCTCATGCCGCGAAGGTGGCCTGGCACACTTATTTACCATACCGAAGTATCAGTAGCATAGTGTATACTTATATTTCAAGAAATGGGGCTATTGCCAAGCGGACACGGCCATACCACGTTGTTCATGTCTTGTGGAGTGGGAGCGTCACATTGTTTATTCAAATTCCTCGTCACCAGAAACACGAATATGAAAAAACAACTTGATTTGAACTTTTGGTTTAGAAGATATGAAAGATTGAGTATCGAAAACCAAAAGAAAATGGGGCTGCATGTCTCTACACCCGGGTGCTACAAATTCACACCTACCATGATTCGACGATCCTAGGTGTAGCACTCGAGATATGTACATAGTAGGGGAATTGCTATTCCTTGCCTAGGGTGCGGAGTAGTATTTTCCTGCGCAACTTCACCGACGCTCATGTCTCAGCCCAATTTAGGGTACCGATTTCCCTTTTATTTTTCAATTTTTTCTTTCCCGTATTTTTCTTTCAAAAAATTCTGGTTCATGCCTTTTTGCTTTTTGTATAAATTGTCTATTCAGTGTTTTTTACATTCTGTGTTCCTATATGCAAATACTACTTCTAATAATATGTGATGAGCATTTTTTGTAATGCACGATGAACATATATTATAGAATATGCGAGAACAAGAACAACTTTTGAAAAATGATTACCTTTTTTTCTGATAAGGAATGAACATTTTATAACTATGCCAGAATTTTTGTGTGAGATAAACATTTTTCCTAGAGACGTCAAAAATATTTTTCAAATATGCTCCAAACATTTTTCAAATATGCAACTTACATTTTTCAACGTGATAAACATTTATTTCTAATAGAAAGTAAATATTTTCTCAATACGTGGTGATTATGCGACGGAAAATTTCCAAAATATGGAATGAACATTTATAAATGTCAAACGGGTCACTTGATCAGCTCTTTATGGGTATCGCATTATTCACATGTTGCTGGAAAACCCGCGACATGCGTGAAGATAAGGGTTGCAGTCATCGGTCGGTCATGGAAATTTCTGAAAATCATAGATTCTAAGTTTCCAAATTCATCTCAATAATATGGTAGTCAATAGAACTATAATCTTAACTATGAATAATGACCTCCGGAATTGAGTTTGAGAGTAACTCACCTCTGGGCCATTGTCAATTATTACACCCTTTGAAAGATCAGCTTCGATAATGGTCAGATCCTTCTGATAGCTTCCATCTACCAAGACGTATAACTCCTAGAAAAAACATCGTGATATCAGTCTGTTCTTGGAATCCAGTGCATTAATCAACTGGTTTGCATAAGAAATTATGCTAGTTGTGAAGACAACAAGCTCAAACATATGAGCCGCTTTCCTTGCAGAGGTGTCTAGATGTGGTGTCTTCTTCACGTAGATAGTAAGTTCATAAGTATTACTCCCCCGCCCCATAATATAAGATGTTATTACATCCAGTATGTGAGCATATTATTGTAATAACGTCTTATATTATGAGACGGAGGGAGTATATACCAATATCAGACTTATGCTCAATCAGTTTGCTAAATATTAAGTTCCCATGAAGTGCATCAATTCTTGCTTTACGGGTTAGTTATTTTTCCATAGACAGATTAGACGGTTTGATAAATCAATCCACATCAAGCATGACATAGGTATGCTTAGATAGTTTTATGATCAAGCCATGTCTAACTTTCTAACAGAAGTAAGAGATACTCATGACTCGCAAACATCTCCCTTAATGACACTGAAAGACAAAGCACTGTCTAATAAGCAAATCAAAATTCATTAAATTCGCATTTAATATACATATATGGACAATCTGAGTTATTCCGGAGTTAGTTAAGGCTTGTTCGAAAACACTAGAACATAGGCAGTTAGTACAAAACACCCATTAGCTTGCCTCATGAGGGAAAAGTATTGAGAGAGGCTTTAGTTCCTGCTAAACCGGTGGGCTTCCCGCGTACCCTGAAGTAGCCCATCACCAAACACCATCAATTTAAAGCATCCGATGCTAAAGAAAGATACCAAGGCCTATCTAGGTCACTAATAAACTAGAGAAAATCATAAGTAATCAAAACAATCTGCGGGAGAAATCCCCACCCAAGATCAGGCGAGGAAACACACCGGGATCTCATTTGAATTCGCAGCATCCCCCAGTACAAAGACTAAACAAAGAAGAAAAACACCACCCAACTGCGGACCGGAGAACGAAGATGAATCTCCGATGCCATGCTCCACTGAAGCCCCCATTCAATTAACTACGCCCCAAAACGAGCACGAATGAAAACATGCACGGCTAGAACAGCCTATGCCGTGGCAGAGGTAGACCAATAGCTAGGAACCAAGCACCGCCGACGCCCGGAGCAGCGAGGCCCAGGTTTCGATTTAAAACACAGGAGATAGGCGACGACACAACTAAACGAAGCAATCGACGCGTGCTTGCTTACCAGAGCGTACGACAGTAGTGTCATAAATCTTTAAAACTGGCCACTTCCCCTCTCCTCTTGGCAGCGGCGACGGAGGAGCCGTGTGTGTCACGCGCGGAACACACTCGTACGAGACGGAGGAGACATGGTCATAACCACATCGTCTCACGGGGCAGGTGGGACTCTAGTGCAGCTTATCCTAGCGCGATGACATTAATGAATGTATGAGCCTTTGAGCAGTACATTTAATCAAAATAGTTCCGCCGCATGCAAATACATTCCAGAATCTTCTCCCTCCCTCCATTAGAATTCGAACATTTCCCAAACCAGGTTCCTTGTGTAATTGCTTTGAAACAACCATCTGAAGTTTGGCTCCTTGTGTATAATATGGACAATATTCTTTTCTTCCGATGCAAGGAGTTGACATCGTCTTCTTGTCTTTCAACCTCAAAGAAAAAACATTCCCCTTCTTACATGCAGTCATTATCTCATGCCGTGAAGGTGGCCTGGCACACTTATTTACCATACCGAAGTATCAGTAGCACGGTGTACACTTATGTTCGAAGAAAAGGGGGTTATTGCCAAGCGAACACAGTCATACCACATTGTTCAGGTCTTGTGGAGTGGGAGCGTCTCATTGTTCGTTCAAATCCCCCGTCACCAGAAACACGAATATGAAAAAACAACTTGATTTGAACTTTTGGTTTAGAAGATATGAAAGATTCAAAGTCGAAAGCCAAAAGAAAATGGGGGCTGCATGTCTCTGCACCTGGGTGCTACAAATTCACACCTAACATGATTCGATGATCCTAGGTGTAGCACTCGAGATATGTACGTAGTAGAGGAATTCCTATTCCTTGCCTAGGGTGCGGAATACTGTTTTCCTGCACAACTTCACCGGCGCTCATGCATCAGCCCAACTTAGGGTACCGGTTTCCCTTTTATTTTTCAACCTTTTGTTTTCTGTATTTTTTTTCAAAAAATTCTGGTTTATGCCTTTTTGCTTTTTATATAAATTTTCTATTCAGTGTTTCTTTTTCATTCCGTGTTTCTATATGCAAATACTACTTCTAATAATATGTGGTGAGCATCTTCTGCAATGCCCGATGAACATATATTATAGAATATGCGAGAACAAGAACACCTTTTTAGAAAATGATTACCTTTTTTTTCTAATAAGGAATGATAATTTTATAACTAAGCCAGATTTTTTGTGCGAGATAAACATTTTTCCTAGAGACGTGATTTTTTTTTTTCAAATATGCTCCAAACATTTTTTCGAATATGCGACTTACATTTTTCAAGGTGATAAACATTTCTTTCTAATAGAAACTCAATATTTTCTCAATATGTGGTGATTATGCGATGGAAATTTTCCAAAATATGGAATGAACATTTATAAATGTCAGACGGTCACTTGATCAGCTCTTTATGGGTATCACATTATTCACATGTTGCTGGAAAACCTGCGGCATGCGTGAAGATAAGGGTTGCAGTCATCAGCCGGTCATGGAAATTTCTCAAAACCATAGATTCTAAGTTTCCAAATTCATCTCAATAATACAGTAGTCAATAGAACTATAATCTTAACTATGAATAATTACCTCCGGACTTGAGTTTCAGAGTAACTTACCTCTGGGCCATTGTCAATTATCACAACCTTTGCAAGATCAGCTTCGATAATGGTCAGACCCTTCTGATAGCTTCCGTCTACCGAGACGTATGACTCCTAGAAAAAACGTCATGATATCAG
Organism: Hordeum vulgare subsp. vulgare; assembly: GCF_904849725.1. NCBI lineage: Eukaryota > Viridiplantae > Streptophyta > Magnoliopsida > Poales > Poaceae > Hordeum > Hordeum vulgare. The sequence continues at coordinate 502,017,310 of NC_058518.1, forward strand.
TCTATTCTCGAGATCCAATGCATTAATCAACTAGTTTGCTTAAAAAATTATGCTAGCTGTGAAGACAACAAGCTCAAACATATGAGCCGCTTTCCTTGTAGAGGCGTCCAGATGTGGTCTCTTCTTCATGTAGATAGTAAGTTCATAAGTATTACACCCCCCATAATATAAGATGTTATTACATCCAGTATGTGAGCATATTGGATGTAATAATGTCTTATATTATGGGACGGGGGTAGTACATCAAGTGTTGCTTTACGAGTTAGTTATTTTTCCCTAGACAGGTTAGACGGTTTGACAAATCAATCCACATCAAGCATGACATAGATATGCTTAGATATTTATATGATCAAGCCATGTCTAACTTTCTAATAGAAGTAAGAGATACTCATGACTCGTACACATCTCCCTTAATTACGTTGAAAGACAAATCAAAGTTTAATAAGCAAATCCAAATTCATAGAATTCGCAGTTAATATACATATGTGGACAATCTCAGTTATTCCGGAGTTAGTTAAGGCTTATTCAGACACACTAGAACATAGGCAGTTAGTACAACACGCCCATTAGCTTGCCTCTTGAGGGAAAAGTACTGAGAGAGGCTTTAGTTCCTGCTGAACCGGTGGGCTTCCTGCGTACCCTGAAGTAGCTCAACACCAAACACCATCAATTAAAAGCATCCAATGCTAAAGAAAGATACCAAGGCCTATCTAGGTCACTAATAAACTAGAGCAAATCATAAGTAATCAAAAAAATCCGCGGGAGAAATCCCCACCCAAGATCAGGCGAGGAAACACACCGGGGCCTCGTTTGAATTTGCACGCATCACCCGGTACAAAGACTAAACAAAGAAGAAAAACACCACCCAACTACAGACCGGAGAACGAAGATGAATCTATGATCTCATGCTCCACTAAAGCCCCTATTCAACTAACTACGCCCCCAAACAAGCACGAATGAAAACATGCACAACTAGAACAACCTATGTTGTGGCAGAGGTAGACCAATAGCTAGGAACCGAGCACCGCCGGCACCTGGAGCAGCGAGGCCCAGGTTCCAATCTAAAACACAGGAGATAGGCGACGACACAACTACACGAAGCAATCGACGCGTGCTTGCTTACCAGAGCGTATGATAGTAGTATGATAAATCTTTAGAACTGGTCGCTTCCCCTCTCTCTTGGCAGCGGCGACGGAGGAGACGAGTGTGTCACGCGCGGAACACACTCGTACGAGATGGAGGATATATGGTCATAACCACATGGTCTCATGGAACAGGTGGTACTCCAGTGCAGCTTATCCTAGCACGGTGACATTAATGAATGTATGAGCCTTTGAGTAGTACATTTAATCAAAATAGTTCCGCCGCGTGCAAATCCATTCCAGAATCTTCTCCCTCCCTCCCTCCCTCCCTCCCTCCATCGGAATTCGAACATTTTTCAAACCAGGTTCCTTGTTTAATTGCTTTGAAACAACCGTCCGAAGTTTGGCTCCTTGTGTATAATATGGACAATATTCTTTTTCTTCCGATGAAAGGAGTTGACATCATTTTCTTGTCTTTCAACCTTAAAGAAAAAACATTCCTTTTCTTATAAGCACTCAATATCTCATGCGGCGAAGGTGGCCTGGCGCACTTATTTTTTCAAAAAGGAAAAAATAAAATAAGTGCATACTTATGTTCAAAGAAAAGTGGGCTATTGCCAAGCGGACACGGCCTTACCACATTGTTCAGGTCTGGAGTGGGAGCGTCTATGTTTCGCTTGGTACGAGACGTTTGAACCGCTTGCCTAAGCAGCTACCTAGTGGGTCGGTCTAGTAGCTCAGGAGACACATGTCATTTTTTGTTTCTTTTTTTATTTGTTTGTTCATTTTTCCTTCTTTTAATTTTTTTATATTTTGAATATATACATTTCAGAAAATAATTTATTTAAATCTTTAAAAGTGTCCCTAGCACATTTAAAGAATGTTCATCCAATGTAGAAAATTTCTTCCTGAGATTTTTAAACAAAATTTTGTACCATTCACACATTTGAAAAAAAATGTCCGGTACATTTTAAATGATTAACACATTTGAATAATATGTTCATGATGTTTTTATAAACAAATATAGACTGTAAAGAATGTTCATGTAGTTCATAAAAATGTTTGGGCTATTAAAAAACTACTCATGGTATTTTTGAAAATTGTTCAAGTGTTTCAAAAATGTGTTTGTGACATTTAAAAAAAAAGTGATATTTGAAAAATATGTTCGTTGTATTTTTAGAAGCATGTTTATACAATGTAAAAACATATTTGCATAGTTAAAATATTGTCTTCACCTCTCATGAGAGATTACGTTCGCCTAGCTAACTCATGAGAGAGTATGTTCTCCTCTCTTGGGCAATTAACAAAAGAAATCAAATTATATCCCAAAGAAGGGACAAGACAATCAAAATAAATAGAAGGTGCTCCCAAGGCAGTGAAGTGAGGCCCCTTTCCTGCATCGTGTTTATCACCTCCACGCAGTCTGATTCCACTACCAAGCTTTCAGATCCCGAGCTATTGACAAAACGTGAAGACCATACCTTAGTGCATTCGAAAGAAAATGGTAGCCAAGCCCATACGGCCCAAACCCCGTATTGTTAAGGTCTTCCTCGTTTTCTGTTCACAAACCCACGGAGCTTAAAAGGTAGTCCAGGAGTACATGTAGATTGTGGTCTGCATCAACTATATCTGAAAGATAGAATGTGTGCTCGGTGCGTAGTTCATGGATGACGAGTATGATTTCTTCCTTCGACGTCTTAATCGTGGTGAGGTGCCACATCTGAAGTTTGATGACGTGTTCAGGGTGTATTTTCCGGTCTGATTCGTGCAACGGTAAGGGTTTCATTTTTGGTGAGCCACCTTAAAGGTCTACAAAGATACATATCAACGATGGAGTCGCGTCGAGCTCGAGTGAGGAAGTGATTCGTCACTAGTAGAAAACATGGTTGTAGTACCGGTTGGGAAGGGCTTTTAGTCCCGGTTGGTGATTAGAGACTAAAACCCCCTCCTTAGTCCCGGTTTGCCAAGAACCGGGACTAAAAGTTCCACCACGTGGCAGATAGCGGGCGTCGGGGGCTGAAGATCTTTAGTTCCGGTTGGTGTCACCAACCGGGACTAGGGCTTTAGGGGTTTAGGAGTTTAGGTTTTTTGGGTTTATGGTTTATTTTATTATTATTTTTGTGTTTTTCACTTAATTCTTTTTTATCTCAGACATATTTTATGTACTACATATATTGTACACGTTATGCATATATAATAGAATTTTTCGTACGACCAACCATATATATTATAAACTTTCACACACACACACACATATATATAGGCAGGCATCAGTTGTAATGGTATTCTTTGTTGGGAGATATGACCAGCTCAACCAAAAATTCCGCAATTTTCTCTTGAAGTGCTTGTATGCGGTCCCTTGGTAGGAGCCTATCTGCATCTTCATCATCTTTAAAGAAGAAGATCAATATGAATATATTAGTTATGTGTGTATATATTAGATCATCATAAAAAAATTGTTAATAGTGTTTACGTATCGTCTCTGTGCCGTTCGGTCATAAAATGAATGTTCACGCAAACGTAGTATGCACATAAATTGGTTACCTGTTCCTGCTTCATGCACTTTACGAGAATAGAATTCAATCCGATAATAATCAAGCATGATAATGGTATTGAAACTAGAATTAAAGAGATGCGCGGACATAACTAGTACTACTTAATTACCAACTTGGTCCGTCGTCATTTCAGTTTTGGTTGCCATGCACCGACTTCCTCTTTGATGAACTTTGTCCAAACCCTGTCCGACAAAGAAAATGAATAAATGAGTTATTAATTACTTGATATCAGGAAATTAACTAAAGAGTGATAATGATTGAAATTACCTGTCGAGTATCAAAACCAGTCTCTTGTATTTAGTAGGGACTTTACCTAGTGAGTCCAATGTTTGAGGACTTCCATCGTCAACTCTAATGATTACTGGGATCCAATGGAAACTACTCACACGTCTATATAACTCATCAACTACACTTAACATCAAGTATGCAAAAATAGAACTTGTACCACAAGATATTAATACTCACTTGAAGTTATAAGGAAATGGTATTTTTTTTTGGTATTTACTTCCTTCAAAAATCTTAGCAAGTATGCATGAGTCTTTGGCGTGGTTTTTAACGTAATTTCATTAACGGTATTTGGGTCAATGAATCCAATGTCATAGACTCCATCTTTTTTGCATTCAAAAATCTTCATTCTGCATAATAGCGCATAAAAGAATATAGTAATGATAATTACACGCAATGAACGAGCTGGGCTAGAGACTTAAATTACAGAAATAAATCACTTACACACCATAGTAGCTCATGATAGTACAATCGAGTGTGTCTTGATTGAATAGCTGAAAAAGTTCTAAAAACTCAATCCATAGCTCCTTTGTACGGAAGTAATGCTCTTGCTGGACTTTCAGCATGAGCCATTGTCGCCCCGCCTTTACTTCTCTCGGGTACTACTCATGCAATTTGTGCATCTGTGTTGATAGAAGCGGTACCTTGATACGTCTCCAACGTATCTATCATTTTTGATGGTTTCATGATATTATCTTGCCAAACTTTGGATGTTTTGCATGCCTTTTATATATTTTCTGGGACTAACTTATTAACTCAGTGCCAAGTGCCAGTTCCTGTTTTTTCCATGTTTTTGACCCCTTTTAGAGGAGATTTTGAAACAGAGTCCAAACGGAAGAAAATCCCCGAAAAGATTTTTTCCATAATGGAAGAAGATCGGGAAGCTTGAGAGCCAAGGCAGGGGAGCCTCAGGGGCCCCACAAGCCCCCACCCCGTGTCAAGGGGGGGAGGCCGCGGCCCACAGGCTTGTGGCCCCCCTGAGCGCCCTCTGCCCTAGGGGTTGCGCCTATATATTCCCTAAAAATCCCAAAAAAATCAGGAGATCATCGAAAGTACTTTTCCGCCGCCGCAAGCTTCTGTCTCCGCAAGATCCCATCTGGGGCACGTTCTGGTGCCCTGCCGAAGGGGGGGATTTGGACACGGAGGGCTTCTTCATCAACACCATGACCTCTCCGATGATGCGTGAGTAGTTCACCATAGACTTACGGGTCCATAGCTAGTAACTAGATGTCTTCTTCTCTCTCTTGGATCTTCAATACAAAGTTCTCCATGATCTTCATGGAGATCTATCCGATCTAATCTTCTTTTGCGGTGTGTTTGTCGAGATCCGATGAATTATGGATTTATGATCAGATTATCTATGAATATTATTTGAGTTTCTTCTGATCTCTCTTATGCATGATTTCATATCCTTGTAATTCTCTTCGAGTTGTGGGTTTTGTCTGGCCAACTAGATCTATGATTCTTGCAATGGGAGAAGTGCTTGGTTTTGGGTTCATACCGTGCGGTGACCTCACCCAGTGACAGAAGGGGTAGCGAGGCACGCATCGTGTTGTTTCCAGCAAGGGTAAAAAGATGGGGTTTTCATCATTGGTTTGAGATTATCCCTCTACATCATGTCATCTTGCGTAAGGCGTTACTATGTTCGTCATGAACTCAATACACTAGATGCATGCTGGATAGCGGTTGATGTGTGGAGTAATAGTAGTAGATGCAGAAAGTATTGGTCTACTTGTCTCGGACGTGATGCCTATATGTATGATCATTGCCTTAGATATTGTCATGACTTTGCGCAGTTCTATCAATTGCTCGACAGTAATTTGTTCACCCACCGTGATATTTGCTATTTTGAGAGAAGCCTCTAGTGAACACTATGGCCCCCGGGTCTACTCCACACCATATTTTCAGCCTTACACTTTTTACTTCGTTGCACTTTCCGCCTTCAGATCTCACTTTGCAAACAATCTTGAAGGGATTGACAACCCCTTTGAAGCGTTGGGTGCAAGCTTGTTTGTGTTTGCGCAGGTACTTTAGACTTGCCGAGACCCTCCTTCTGGATCGATACCTTGGTTCTCAAACTGAGGGAAATACTTACTGCTCATGTGCTGCATCAGCCTTTCCTCTTCAAGGAAAAAACCGACGCAAACCAGAGAAGTAACAAGAAGAATCCCTAGCGCCAAGGAAGGACTTTTGTTGCCATAGCATACCTCCTCAGGCCTGACCAGAGGTTTCCCCGGGACATATTTCCATGAAAATTTTGTTGCTATGGGGATTGGCTCGATGCCTAGGAGTTGATCAACACTGAGACCTGATTCTTTAGCAAGAGCATCAGTTGTCTCCTTATCGGTGTACTCACCTTGAGCGGGGGGGGGGGGGTTGAATTGCCTGTTCTCTGAGCTAGGGAACGGTTTTCCCGCTTTTATTACTACTTGTAAGGCTCGACTGCTGATGTTTCTTTGCATGAAATGACTTGCTAATAAAGCGTTCATAGTTGTCATATAGCCTTGGCGCCGGGGGTCGGTCTAGATCATGCAGAACGCGGTCTATGGTTTCCTCGGGTATTTTCTCCTTTGGCGGTTTCGGTGCGAAATGGGCCTTCACTTCCGCATCCACTATTAACATGTTTTCCTCCTTGGGCATTTCATAAGCCAACTTATTTTTGGCAGGAGGCTCGGTTTTATTTTTTGGTGCTCTCTTCCACTTTGGAGTCCGCGGACGCGGCAGAGATCAAAATTGCAGACTCACGCTGGGCTCCGTCTTGGGGTGGGGTACTGGAGTCGACTCACACGGTGGAGATCGACGTGGACTCGCGCTGGGCTTCACGATATCAATGTAGGTACTGGAGTCGGCTCATGCGGCGGAGATCGACGTGGACTCGCGCTGAGCTTCATGATATCGATGTGGAGTACTGGAGTCGGCTCATGCGGCGGAGATCGAGGTGTATTGCTACTTGGGGGAGTCGGTGGCCTTGGCGCCGAGTTTGGAAACATTATGCATTCCGTTCTCCATAAAATGACAGAATGTGCGACCTCTCCTAGTCTCTCCTCCCCTTGACCTCTAGGAATGTGAAGCTGTAGTGACTCATATCCCGACAGAACGTCATCCACCTCAACTTTTGCATAGCTAGCTGGAATCGGATTGCCATGGATGGTTGTTCCAACTATACTCGGTAAAGCAAAGCCGACCGCGACCTTCGTGGATATGTTCTTCATTTTCCGGTGTAGCTCACAACTTGTTGTCTCTTTGATATCATCCACGGGGTAGCGAGCCCGGAGTGCATCATCGACAAGAACCCCCGTGGAAACCACACTGCTTTTCCACATAGATGGGACGGTAGTATTGTCCAATGATGGATCTACTTGCTCCAGCCGCTGAGATTCTCTTTGCTCGCTAATTGTTCCTAGTTTCTCCTGTTGCCGCTTTACTATGCGGAATAACTCCTGGTTACTTATTTCTACCCTTTGAATCCGGTCTGCATCCTACTTCTTCTTTCTCGCACGGCTTCTGTAAGTTTCGTTTCACTCCGCAAACCCCTCAAACCACGGAACAACGTCTTTCCCTCGTGTTCGTCCTGGGTGTTCAGGTTTCCCGAGGCGCGTGTAAGCTCGTCGTTCTCTCTATCGTGCTGGAATGCCCCCGTTACAACATCTTTTGTTGCTTGAATTAAAGCATCCAAGGCATCTTTAAGATTTGCCTTTTCAATAATCTGCCATGTCCTTGGGTCCAACTTCCCCCATGCGCATAAAACCAACTCCTGCACCTGTCGGGCCAAGCCACTGCTTTTGGAGTGACCCCTCCACCAACCATCTTGGCCTCAGATTCTTCCCACTTAGAGAGGGCAGTCTTGTAGCCACCTGGCCCCAGAACATAGTGAACTTTTTTTGTCAACATTTATATTAATTTTTCTTGACCGTTCCTTTGCTGCTTCCGATTCCTTGAACTGCACAAATGCGTCCTAGTGATCTTTTACCTTCTCTAGTGCTCTAGTGAATTCTGAAGTCTTCTTTCCTGCACTGACGTAGTTGGCCCATGATATTTTCTTCCACGTCTGGAATTGTGTGGCCATCTTCTTAAGAGAAAACTACTTGACTCTCGACCGATAGTGATCTGTGAAACCCTCTGGTAGGTCAAAATGTGACATGAGCGTGTCCCAAATATTTTTTTGATCTTTCATCGACAAAACTAAATCCTCGATCTTCCCTTGGCTTATTCCATCCTTGAATGGTGATCCCGATGTTGTCCCTAACAATAACTTCACACTGACCTATAAATTTAAGGTATTGTTTTTAGGACCAATCGGTTGGCCATCTGCTTTGACTTGATCGGCGTTGTACTTTATGCCATCGGGCAACTTTTTGGCCTGGCCTCGTACTACGAGTGTAGAAGATTTGCTCGATCTGAAGGACTAAAAGAAGAAATATTCGTTAATATATGTAATGAGATCACGAGAGGCCTTATATATTGAAGAACATATCCTTCTCCATCATTGTTTGTGTGTCCTTCGTCTCTTTGTTCTTCCTCAAATATCCCCCACCGGAATCGTTCAGATACTGTATGTCGTCATCTACTACTTCATTCTATGGGTTTTGGGAGGGTATCATTTCGAAGAGGAGATCCTCTTGATCATTGTCGTATTAGCCGCTATCGTCCATAGCTTAACTAATCCAGAAGAAAGATAAAACAATTTAGTATTCAAATTAGAATGCTTTCCATAATAAAATTAGAATGCATTCAATAAGAAAATGGTCCATAGCTTAACTAATACATCTTGAATAACCCAGTTAATGCCTCATCGAATATTATCGAATATTATCACTAATACATCTCGAATATTATCATATAATATCACTAATACATCTCGAATATCTGCCGCTATTGAGGAAGACATAAAAGCGACAAACTGCATAATAAAGTTCTTTATCACAGGAGGCAATATAAAGTGATGTTCCTCCGCACTAAGAGGACACACATCCAAACCTCAAAAGCGCATGACAACCTCTGCTTCCCTCTGCAAAGGGCCTGTCTTGTACCTTTACTTTTTGCCCTTGTAAGAGTCATGGTGATCTTCACCAATTCCCTATTTTTCCTTTGTCTTGGCTACCATCGCATGCTTGGGAAAGATCTATATTCATATATCAACTTGGAGATGAGTACTTATACTTTATTATTGTTGACTTTACCCTTGAGGTAAGTGGTTGGGAGGCAAAACTATAAGCCCCTATCTTCCTCTGTGTCCAGCTAAAACTTTGATACCTTTAGTACCACGTGAGTTGTAACAATTGTGGAAAACAAAAGAGATGATTGAGTATGTGGGTTTGCTTTACTAGCTCTTATTTGACTTTTTCTGATGTTATGATAAATTGCAATTGCTTCAATGACTATGGACTGTTGTTGGCTACTTCTCGGTAAGGTTTTTGTTTCATACTTTGCCTTGAGAAGGAATTGTTACTTTTCCATAAGAATCTTTATGATGTATTGCTGTTCTATGTGTGATCATGATGCCCTCATGACCGTATTATGTTTTGTCGACACCTTCATCCCTAAACATGTGGACATGTTTATCGAACTTGGTTTTCGCTTGAGGAAAAGCGAGGTCTAAGCTTGGGGGAGTTGATACGTCCATTTTGCATCATGCTTTCATGTTGATATTTATCGCTTTATGGGCTGTTATATTACCTTGTGGTACCATACTTATGCCTTTTCTCTCTTATTTTGCAAGGTTTATTTGAAGAGGGAGAATACCGGCAGCTGGAATTCTGGACTGGAAAAGGAGCAAGTCTGAGTCCTCTATTCTGCACAACTCCAAATGCCCTGAAAATCAACGTGGAATTTTTTGGGAATATATAAACAATACCGGGCGAAAGAAGTACCAGAGGGGAGCTACCAGGGCCCCACAAGCCTAGTAGCCGCCGCCCCCCTGGTGGCGGCTACAGGGCTTGTGGGCACCCTGACGGCCCACTGGCCCCCCTATTTTGCTATATGAAGGGTTTCGTTCCAGAAAAAATCAAGGAGGAGCTTTTTCGTGGATTCTCCGCCGCCACGAGGCGGAACTTGAGCAGATCCAATCTAGAGCTCCGGCAGGACGATCCTGCCGGGGAAACTTCCCTCCCGGAGGGGGAAATCGTTGCCATCGTCATCACCAACACTCCTCTCGTCGGAGGGGAGTCATCTCCATCAACATCTTCATCAGCACCATCTCCTCTCCAAACCCTAGTTCATCTCTTGTAACCAATCTCCGTCTCGCGACTCCGATTGGCACTTGTAAGGTTGCTAGTAGTGTTGATTACTCTTTGTAGTTGATGCTAGTTGGATTACTTGGTGGAAGAGTTTATGTTCAGATCATTGATTCTACTCATTACACCTCTGATCATGATTATGATTATGCTTTGTGAGTAGTTACTTTTGTTCCCGAGGACATGGGATAAGTCATGCTGATAATAGTCATGTGAATTTGGTATTCGTTCGGTATTTTGATATGCTGTATGTTGTCTTTTCCTCTAGTGGTGTTATGTGAACGTCGACTACATAACACTTCACCATATTTGGGCCTAGAGGACGGCATTGGGGAGTAGTAAGTAGATGATGGGTTGCTAGAGTGACAGAAGCTTAAACCCGAGTCTATGCGTTGCTTCGTAAGGGGCTGATTTGGATCCACTAGTTTAATGCTATGGTTAGACGTTGTCTTAATTCTTCTTTCATAGTTGCGGATGCTTGCGAGAGGGGTTAATCATAAGTGGGATGCTTGTCCAAGTAAGGGCAGTACCCAAGCGTCGGTCCACCCACATATCAAACTATCAAAGTAACAAACGCGAATCACATGAACATGATGAAACTAGCATGACAGAAATTCCCGTGTGTCCTCGGGAGCGTTTTTCCTCCTATAAGACTTTGTTCAGGCTTGTCCCTAGCTACAAAAGGGATTGGGCCACTTTGCTGCACCGTTGCTACTACTTGTTACTTTTCACTTGCTACGTTTCACCTAACTACACCATCACTTGTTACCGCTACTTTCAGTGCTTGCAGTTATTACCTTGCCGAAAACTGTTTATCAAAACCCAGTTGACCCTATCATACGCTTTTTCATAATCTAATTTCAAGATAACATCGGATTTCCTAGATTTATGCACCTCATGGATAGCCTCATGTGATGTGACAACACTTTCAAGAATAAAACGACCCTGGACAAACGCAGTTTGTCAAGGTGAGAGCAGTCGCTGGCCAAGGGGAGAAATCATGTTTGCCATGGCCTTGTTGAAAATTTTCAGCGAAACGTTACTTAAAAAGATAGGCCTAAATTTCTTCATATGTCTAGCATGTGTTTCTTTAGGAATAAGAGTAACAATGGAAAAGTTGAGGCATTGTATATGTAAAGAACCATTTTCAATGTCTCTAACCAGGTCCATAAAGAATCCCAAAATCTTTGGTAACAAAGAAAAGAAAGGCCATCTAGGCCAGGGCCCCCGCAGGCATACGAACCCATAATGGTTTCCTTAATTTCTCCCCCGAGAAAGGTTTCTCTAACTTCTCATTCTCTTCATCCAAGACTTTCTCTTTTGCTAACCAAAAATGGTCATCAAGGTGTAGATTAGGTTTATCTTCATAGCGAGAAAGCTTTTTATAAAAAATAGTTGCCACTCCCAATATCTTATTCGTGGAATGAACACGTCCATCCAGGCCTTCCAGCACACAAAGATGATTTTCCTTCTGCGTTGGTTATAAACCGCATGAAAATATGCACTATTCTTGTCCCCTTCTAAAATATTCCTATCTCTAGATCTTTGCCACATGGCAGTCTCCTCTTTTTTCTAGATATTGTCTAATTATGCCCTAATCTCTCTCATCGTAAGGACATCCTCATTTGAAACTCTATTTTGTTCAGAAAATACATCGAAAACTTCAAATTCTTGTAGAAAATCTTTTTTTCTTTTATTCATAGCAACACCTATATTAATTCTCCAACCCTTCACCTTTTCCTTAATAATTTAGTCTTAAACTGTCAAGTGTCAATGGCAGAAGTGGAGGGAGAAAGGGTAGACCAGGTTTTCTCCACCAAGGAGGGAAAATCAAGTTGATCTAGCCACCACTTTTCAAACCTAAAAGTTTTGTCCACCCTATTGCGCCTAGCACCAGTATCTAGTAGGAGGGGGGCATGATCACTCCCTACCCCTAGTAAGGCACATAATGTAGTAAGTGGAAAATGGCTGCCCCAATCAATAGAAGAGAAAACTCTATCTATCACAGCAAAAACATGATTGTCTTGATTATTGCTCCACGTAAAAACCCTGTTTGCAGTCTCCAAGAGACCCCATTTATTTATCCAATCATTAGAAATAAAAGCCCAAGAATTATTGAAAATACCAGAAGATTTATCCCTAGATTCCCTGATTAGGTTGAAATCACCCCCCAGAAGGACTAGATAAGACAACCCCTCCATCACCGAATGAAGTTCTGCTGTAAAATCCACCTTATCTACAACATAAGTTGTCCCATATACCACCACAATGTGCCAACGCATCTGATCCAATTTATTTTTAAGGGTGATGGTCAGACAATATTGCTTACTGATGTTTACGCACGCTTCTATTCTTGTAGACTATGTTGGGCCTCCAAGCGCAGAGGTTTGTAGGACAACAAAAATTTCGCTCAAGTGGATGACATAAGGTTTATCGAACTCAGGGAAGTAGAGGTTGAAGATGGTCTCTCTCAAGCAACCCTGAAATTAAGATACAAGAAGTCTCTTGTGTCCCCGACACACCTAATACAATTGTGAGTTGTATAGGTGCACTAATTCGGCGAAGAGATGTTAAAAGACAAGTGATATGGATGGTAAAACAAGGTATTGTAAATCTGAAATAAAAATGGCAGCAAGGTAGCAAGTGACAAAAGTGAGTATAAACGGTGTAACAATGGTGAGAAACAAGGCCGAGGCTTCATACTTTCACTAGTGGCAACTCCCAACAACATTAACATAGTCTAATCACATGATATTTCCACTAAAACATGCAATGGTGACGTACTCGGAGGTCATTCCTTTGTGATCAAGAGAGGACGAGAATTATGTAGGGCTACAAAAGCACACCCCCAGAGTTCGTAGTTCTCATCTATGGATTTCCAATGTCACCGCGGCCATCCAAAGAGAGTACCACAATCACCACAACATATCTCGAGGATTCAAAGACAAGCACCAAGGGACTGTCAATCTTCAATCAATTCACAAAAGAGGAAATCACTCATGAAAATATTCTTCTAATCCATGTCCAGTAGACCGCTATCACCATGGTCTCGGGGATTATACTAGATAAGATCAAGTGAGTACATCAATCTAATACATAGAAGAAGGGGAAACATCATGGGATCACCCTAGGTTAACATAGCCTATGATCACAATCAAGATCACATCATGGGAGAGAGAATTGACCACATAGCTATTGTAGAAGACCTCAGCCCCGAGGAGGAACTACTCCCGCTTCATGGAGGGAGGAAGCAACGTCGATGGATATGAATCCGGGGGCACTTCCCCATCCCTGTAGGGTGCCGATACAGAAATTCTGGTCCCCCAAAACTTGTTGGCGATGGTGGCGGAGATCGGAATAGTTTCTGGAGAAAGGGTTCCGGAATCAGCGTTTCCTCCACGGGGGTAAAAATAGGAGCCAAAGTAGGGCACCAGAGGAGGTGGGCCCCACCCAGTCGGCCTATGGGCACGACCAGGGGGTAGGCCGCGCATGGAGGCCGCCTGGGCGACGCCTGGCTCCCCTCTGGCCCACCTTTGGTGCTCTCGAAGCTTCCGTCGCGCTGATTTTTATATATTTTTCTCGTGATTTTTGGGACTCGGTAAAGTGGGGTAAAAGTCCCTGCAAAAAATGACATCAGCAGACAGAAATTGGCACTGGGTGCATTGAGTTAGTAGGTTAGTCCAAATATGTGCAAAAGGTACGAAAGTGTAGCAAAACATATAATAATGTCACCCAAAAGATCATGGAACAAACAGAAATTATAGATACGTTTGGGATGTATCTGTTGGAATTATGCCCTAGAGGCAATAATAAATATAGTTATTATTATAATTCCTGTATCAAGATAATCGTTTATTATCCATGCTATAATTGTATTGAATGAAGACTCATTTACATGTGTGGATACATAGACAAAACACCGTCACTAGCAAGCCTCTAGTTGGCTAGCCAGTTGATCAAAGATAGTCAGTGTCTTCTGATTATGAACAAGGTGTTGTTGCTTGATAACTGGATCACGTCATTAGGAGAATCACGTGATGGACTAGACCCAAACTAATAGACGTAGCATGTTGATCGTGTCATTTTGTTGCTACTGTTTTCTGCGTGTCAAGTATTTATTCCTATGACCATGAGATCATATAACTCACTGACACCGGAGGAATGCTTTGTGTGTATCAAACGTCGCAATGTAAGTGGGTGACTATAAAGATGCTCTAGAGGTATCTCCGAAGGTGTTAGTTGAGTTAGGATGGATCAAGACTGGGATTTGTCACTCCGTGTGAACGGAGAGGTATCTCGGGGCCCACTCGGTAATACAACATCACACACAAGCCTTGCAAGCAATGTAACTTAGTGTAAGTTGCGGGATCTTGTATTACGGAACGAGTAAAGAGACTTGCCGGTAAACGAGATTGAAATAGGTATACGGATACTGACGATCGAATCTCGGGCAAGTAACATACCGAAGGACAAAGGGAATGACATACGGTATTATATGAATCCTTGGCACTGAGGTTCAAACGATAAGATCTTCGTAGAATATGTAGGATCCAATATGGGCATCCAGGTCCCGCTATTGGATATTGACCGAGGAGTCTCTCGGGTCATGTCTACATAGTTCTCGAACCCGCAGGGTCTGCACACTTAAGGTTCGACGTTGTTTTATGCGTATTTGAGTTATATGGTTGGTTACCGAATGTTGTTCGGAGTCCCGGATGAGATCACGGACGTCACGAGGGTTTCCGGAATGGTCCGGAAACGAAGATTGATATATAGGATGACCTCATTTGATTACCGGAAGGTTTTCGGAGTTACCGGGAATGTACCGGGAATGACGAATGGGTTCCGGGAGTTCACCGGGGGGGGGTTGGGAACCCACCCCGGGGAAGCCCATAGGCCTTGAGGGTGGCACACCAGCCCTTAGTGGGCTGGTGGGACAGCCCAAAAGGGCTCTATGCACCAAGGAGAAGAAAATCAAGAGGAAAGAAAAAAAAAAGAGGTGGAGGTGGGAAGGAAGGGGGACTCCCTCCCACCAAACCAAGTCCAACTCGGTTTGGGGGGGAGTCCTCCCCCCTTGGACTCGGCCGACCCCCTTGGGGCTCCTTGAGCCCCAAGGCAAGGTCCCCTCCCTCCCACCTATATATACGGAGGTTTTAGGGCTGATTTGAGACGACTTTTCCACGGCAGCCCGACCACATACCTCCACGGTTTTTCCTCTAGATCGCGTTTCTGCGGAGCTTGGGCGGAGCCCTGCTGAGACAAGGTCATCACCAACCTACGGAGCGCCGTCTCGCTGCCGGAGAACTCTTCTACCTCTCCGTCTCTCTTGCTGGATCAAGAAGGCCGAGATCATCGTCGAGCTGTACGTGTGCTGAATGCGGAGGTGCCGTCCGTTCGGTACTAGATCGTGGGACTGATCGCGGGATTGTTCGCGGGGCGGATCGAGGGACGTGAGGACGTTCCACTACATCAACCGCGTTCTCTAACGCTTCTGCTGTACGATCTACAAGGGTACGTAGATCACTCATCCCCTCTCGTAGATGGACATCACCATGATAGGTCTTCGTGCGCGTAGGAAATTTTTTGTTTCCCATGCGACGTTCCCCAACAGTATCAACATCCCCAAGCTTAATTCTTGCTCGTCCTCGAGTAGGTAAATGATAACACAAATAATTTCTGTGGTGACATGCTAAAACACATATAAGAACTTCAAAGTAAAGTAAGTAAGATATGCAATTCAAGTCAAGACAATAACAAGCAAGAGTCTATATCTAGTATTGAAAATAGCAAAGTAAGAACATAAAGGTGCAAGAGCTCTCGCTGTCCGTGACTCGAATGTCTCGAAATGGTGTTTGCATGCAAGAAGCGGGAGATGAGTTTAGAGCATATTTTTTTAATTGAGAACTCAATCTACTAAACTTCACACTTGGTCTTCTTCGGAATCTTATTTTGACTCATCCCAGACCGCTAGTCAGGCACAAGTCAAAATGATCCTCTCCCTTTTGACTTTGAGCACTCATGCAATGGATGAGCGCAAGCAAGATATGTTGGCACTTAGGATGACAAAGAGAATAATGATGAGGAAGGAAGACAAAAAGGTGTGAAATGCTCACATCAATGAGGACAACCATAGGCGAGAGAAATCCAAATGATAGATATGATGTGAGGAGTAGGGATTGCCATGCAACGGATGCACATATGAGCTAAGGTAAGCTCTCCAATGGAACTAGTGGGGGTGCATCCAACTTGCTTTCTCATGAAGACCTAGAGCTCATTTGAAGAGGCTCATCATTGGAATATACAAGCCAAGTTCTATAGTGTAAGGGTCCCCACATAGTTATGCATGAATGATAATCTCTATGTAGTACAAATATAAAAATGGAGTACTAGTGTGGATCTTTCAAAAGGAGTAGTAGTGTTGCCCCCTTCTCTCTTTTTTTTTCTTTTTTTCTTTTTTGTGGCCTCTTCGGCTCTTTCTATTTATCTCTCATTTTTGCTCTTTGGGTTCTTTTAATTTGTCCTCTTTGGGATCTTTTCCTCACTTAAGGGCAACACTTTATGTTTTACAATAATTAAAATAAATTCTTCACACTTTATAAGAAGTACTCACATAAAGATAAATGAAAACTATCATGATGCATGCAAATGTATGCCTCTGCCAGTGTAGCAAGTTATGCAATGATACTAGCGCATCATGTAGCAATAATAAGGGCAAGGCCCAACTAGCATGCGGCTCCTTGATCAAGCAAAAGAATGTATGACATGAAGATCAAGTCATGAGATGGTGGATGTTGCATGACCATGTATCTCGGAAAGGCTATGGAAATGCCTTAATAGGTAGGCATGGTGGATGTTTTGAGGAAGGATATAATGAGGCTTATGATGACAGAGAGTATCATGCCAAGGGTTTGGATGCACCAGGCGAAGGTTGCACCAACTCTCAAGATGATAAAGGGCAATGCACCGTACCGAAGAGGCTAGCAAAATATGGATGGTGGAAGTGCCAACAATCGAATACTCACATTAGTCCGAAGAACTCATGCACTTATTATCGATAACTCTCTATCTAGTCAGGTGATTCACAAAGAGACAAGTACCCCGAGGAGGAGTGTTTGGGGTTTTGGTTATCCTTGCGCGTCCTCAACCCATGATAACGTGAGGGTACTCTATATATTCCAACCCCTTCAGAGGTTAGCGATCAATTTAGCAGCTAGAGTTCTCAACTATTTTTTTAGTTTTTGAAAAACACACGGATTTTCCAAAATACGACACCTATCACTAATAGGCTCAAGCTCTTGGAACCAATAGTCCAAACATTACTCAAATCAATACCTCGAAACTATTGCAAGTTACTACTATACTTAAATAGCAACCTTAATTACCTACTCATGCAAGACACACAACTCACTGCAACAAGCCAACTCTCTAAACAAGATAAGCATGATAAATCAAGAGAGTTCCAAAAGAAACCTAAATAAAAGCTCTTAAAAGATAAAGCATGAAAACTAAGAGCTAAGCATGACAGTACCTATGAAAAGATAAAGAACACACAAAAAGATAAGCATGCAAATCTATGTTGTGTTCTAGGGTGGAGTGGAGCGTGTTTCTGTCCCAAACAAAGAAGGCTAGGTTCCGACTTGTTATGATCAGCAAGCAAAACTAAAACAAACTAAAAAGTAAAGAGCGGGACGCTCCAAGCATAGCACATAACATACGAAGTGATAAAAATATAGCATGGAGATGGACGAACTGATGATTGTTGATGGAGAAGGGGATGCATGGGGGCATCCCCAAGCTTAGACGCTTGAGTCTCCTTGACTATTTCTTGGGGGTGCATGGGGGCATCCCCAAGCTTGAGCGCTTGACACTTCTGGATCTTCTTTCATCATCTTCCATCGCATACTTGAAAACTCCCTTCATACGAAACTCATCATAAGCTGATTAGAGTGGTTAGTACCCATAATAAAATAATTTATTACCTACTGGAAATAAAGATTTTCATGAAAATATACTGTTTCTCGTGATTGCCAAAATATTTTTGCAAAGGAAAAGCAAGTTCAAGATTTGCAAAACGATGAAAACGCAAAACGTGGCAGAATCTGTGAAAAACAGACGAGGAGGTAGTAAATAATTTTTTCAGGGCACTTTTGCAACTCAAATCAAAAAACTCAGAACAGACGCCTGAAAGACAATTATATAGAGCATGCTTTCAAAAAAAATCAGATCAAAAATATGATATGGTGATTTTTGGCAAATTTGTCCGTTAAGCACATAGAATCTGTTTCTGGACAGCATGTCACAACTTTTAAACTTTCTTGCAATCGGAGGCTAAAACTTGGCACAAAGCTTAAAAATAAAGATACAATGATGTTGCTATAGTAGTAACACGCATAAATACCACTAAAACTGAAAGTAAAAAACTCAAAATAAAGATAACAAGGGTTGTCTCCCTAGAGCTCTTTCTTTATAGCCATAAAGATAGGCTTAAGATTTTAATGATGCTCTCGTAGGAATAAGAGTTGTAGAACAAAAGAGAGCAGCAAGAAGCAAATACCAAACATATTTATGTCTAACATGCTTCCTATGCATAGGAATATTGCAATAGAATAATTCATTGAAGCGCAAAGAAATAAGCATAGGAAGGGAAAACAAGTGCAGCTTCAAAACCTTCAACATAAAGAGAGGGAACTTGATATTATTGAAATATCTATAAGCATATGTTCCCTTCTCATAATAATTTTTAGTGGGATCATGAATAAACTCAACAATATAAGTATCACATAAAGCATTGTTACCATGATCCACATGCAAAGAGGTACTCTTACTCTCCACATAAGCATAATCTTTGGGGAGCCCATGGTTAGGACATTTTAGCATTAAAGTTTTTAGTCTTCCCCAAGCTTGAGCTATGCTCTCTCCGCCATGAGGATAGAAATTATAAACATAATTCCTATTCTCATGGACTTCATGAAGAGGATAAAACTTGGAGTAAAAGAGAGGCATAAGATCTTGCCAATTTAGTAAATGAAAGTTATCAAGAAGCCTATACCAATCCAAAGCCTTATCTTTTAATGATAGAGAGAATAACTTTCTCATAACAAAATCCATTGATATACCTGCAAGCTTAAATAAGGAGCATAGTTGTGAAAGATATAGCAAGTGTTCGCCTGGGTGTCTATCTCCTGCATATCGATTAGCCAAGACACGATCAATAATACCGGTTGGTATTTTAAAGGGCACAATTTCCGTAGGTGGGGGAGGCTTCTCCACCACAATAGCGGTGGGGCAGTTCCCCGCAAGCAACAAACCAAGAGCAGAGTTTTCCATAAGCCTAACTAGCGAAAATAAAAACAAGAAACGAAAAGATTTAATTGCAAGATCTAAAGATATACCTTCAAGCACTCACCACCCCGGCAACGGCGACAAAAATAGCTTGATGTCTACACATGCTTCTATTCTTGTAGACTATGTTGGGCCTCCAAGCGCAGAGGTTTGTAGGACAGGAGAAATTTCCATCAAGTGGATGATGTAAGGTTTATCGAACTCAGGAAAGTAGAGGTTGAAGATGGTCTCTCTCAAGCAACCCTGCAATTAAGATACAAGAAGTCTCTTGTGTCTCCAACACACCTAATACAATTGTCAGTTGTATAGGTGCACTAGTTCGGCGAAGAGATGTTCAAAGACAAGTGATATGGATGGTAAAACAAGGTATTGTAAATCTGAAATAAAAATGGCAGAAAGGTAGCAAGTGACAAAAGTGAGCATAAACGGTGTAACAATGGTGAGAAACAAGGCCGAGGCTTCATACTTTCACTAGTGGCAACTCCCAACAACATTAACATAGTCTAATCATATGATATTTCCACTAAAACATGCAATGGTGACGTAATCGAAGGTCATTCCTTTGTGATCAAGAGAGGACGAGAATTATGTAGGGCTACAAAAGCACACCTCAGAGTTCGTAGTTCTGATCTATGGATTTCCCAATGTCACCGCAGCCATTCAAAGAGAGTACCACAATCACCACAACGTATCTCAAGGATAGTCAAATACAAGCACCAATAGACTCTCAATCTTCAATCAATTCACAAAAGAGGAAATCACTCATGAAAATATTCTACTAATCCATGTCCAATAGATCGTTGTCACCATGGTCTCGGGGATTATACTAGATAAGATCAAGTGAGTACATCAATCCAATACATAGAAGAAGGGGAAACATCATGAGATCATCCTAGGTTAAAGTAGCCTATGATCACAATCAAGATCACATCATGGGAGAGAGAATTAACCACATAGCTATTGTAGAAGACCTCAGCCCCGGAACTACTCCCGCTTCATGGAGGGAGGAAGCAACGTCGATGAAGATGAATCCGGGGGCACTTCCCCGTCCCGGCACAGGAATTCTGGTCCCCCGAAACTTGTTGGCGATGGCGACGGAGATCGGAATTGTTTCTAGAGAAAAGGGTTCCGGAATCAGCGTTTCCTCCATGGGGGTAAAAATAGGAGCCAAAGTAAGGCACCAAAGGAGGTGGGACCTACCCAAGCGGCCTGTGGGCGCGGCCAGGGGGTAGGCCGCGCAGGGAGGCCGCTAGGGCGACACCTGGCTCCCCTCTTGCCCGCCTTAGGTGCTATCGAAGCTTCCGTCACGCTGATTTTTATATATTTTTCTCGGGATTTTTGGGACTCGGTAAATTGGGGTAAAAGTCCCTGCAAAGAAAGACATCAGCAGACAGAAACTGGCACTGGATGCACTAAGTTAGTAGGTTTGTCCAAATATGTGTAAAAAGGTATGAAAGTGTAGCAAAACATATAACAATGTCACCCAAAAGATCATGGAACAAACAGAAATCATAGATATGTTTGGGACGTATCACTTACACATGACACCAATATTGTTCATAATATCACTATTAATACCAACTAAAATACCACCTACAGAGCCTATAGCAGGTAGGCAATGCCATACATATGGAATAGATCCAGCAATAGTATTTTGGAAAGAATCCTCAAATTTTTCTTTCTTTTTTTCCTAAAAGCCAACAAAATCTGGTTTGTTCTTATTAATAATGTTAGATAGGCACTATAATTTTCCTTTTTTGGCTCACACCTCTAATGTTCCGGACGAGACCTATCATGAGATTTTAAAAGGGTGTGACAAGCTACATAGCCCAACTTTCTTAACAGCACCAGAGTCCCCACATGAACCAATAGTGCCCCCTGGCATGTGGGAAAATGAGTTGTTATCCTTTCCTGGAGTACAAACTCCATCCGAATCACAAAAGAATTCATCTATACTATTAGGTAAAGATATCTCATGTTTCTAAGTCGTAAAAGCTAAGCAATTCTCACTCTCAATCCTAATAATGTTGTTAACAATACAGTCTTTCTCTTCTTCATTATCACCAATTTTCAAATTCACAGCAGCAACATATTCCTCCAAAGTAGAGCATGAGACAGAGGTAAAGGACTTACTTTTAGAAGTAGTAGGAACTTCCAGGTTTTTCTTCATCTTGTAGGCTGCACCTTTTTCCGTAAAAAAATATCTGCAACCTAGTGCTTAGCCTTTGAGAGATTAGAGGACCCCACTGGCTATCATTTCCCTTCCTCTTTTTCTCTAGAGTTGACACACCAGATGCCTGAAATAGAGAAGTGTTGCATCTTTCTAGAGCTAACATCTTCAATCCTTGAGCAACAGGTTCGGCAATTGTTGACAGCTCCATGTCAGAGGCTTCAATTCCATCTTCATTTTCAGTATCAGAGTGTGAAATATCATGGCCTTGCAGTAAGCCAGAGCAATAGATCTTTTGAACAAATATAGGGGATGTGCTTTCATTTCTCTTTTTATCTTTGTAAGCTTTAGTCTGAGAGTACACCTCATTGTAAGCTTTTCCTTTGGGTGTACATAGTTTTTCTACATCCATTTTATATGAGATAGTCTCAACTTCCTTGGTCACATGACCCTCCCCCAACTACTTTTCCATAGGTACAGGGGGAATAAGCAGCCACCACAGGATCAGGATGAAAGCACATGGCTTCTGTCAGCCTGGAAGAACCAAGAGAGTTAGATGTGCTAGTTTTGTTAGCAAGATCTAACTCATCAAACCCCGCATCTCCTTCTTTCAGTAATTCCTTGTCAATATCATCTGACTCTTTTTCATTAGCATCAACGGTTATGTCATTAGGTCCTTCATCATCACTTGGCTCATCTGCACCTATTTTCTCAAAACCTTCCACGGTAAATTCCAGAATATAAAGCTTTTTCCTCATTTCCATCAATCTCTCAAAGGGGATCTTAGCTGGATTTCTGGAGGCAATTTTGATCCCGACTTTCTCATAGAAATTCTTCATCATACCATTCCAACCAACATCCACTAAGATACCAAAACAAGAGGCAATTTATGGAAACATTTTCCAAGTACATCACTTTGGGGACAGTCCCACAATTCCTACCCAAGCTTCATTCAATTCACTAAAAGGGTCTACTGAGCGAGTCCATTGTTGAACAGAGACAAACACACCACTAATTGGAAGGTCAAAAGCAGGGAACTCAATAAGCTCATCCACATTCTTCCATGGAAGGAACCTAACCAGGAAAGATTTCTCAGAGAGAGCCCTGATTTGCCAAGGCCACTGTTTACTTTTACAGAAAATTCCAAACAAGTTTTACGGAGTTCCTCTTGAGTGATCTTCCCTTTGAAAATTTGCACTTCTCCACAATTCCTGAAGTTAAGCCAATTCGCTTCTCTCCCAAGAGAAGCATCTATATGGTAAAAACCCAAACCTAAGGCAGAACTCCCAAAGATGGTGGCAACTGGATGTGGTTGAGCCCAAGCAGCACAGTTATTGACATTATATGCTTCCAGCCCATAGATGCAACAGTTCTTGTTCTCAATGCAGTTGCCAACATAATGGCCGGGGCCCCCACATGTAAAACATACCATGTATTTATACCTCTCGTCAAGGATTTGGACAGGAGGAGCTGGTGCAGGAGGAGAAGCCGCCAACAGGGGTTGTTGTCGTGGAGGAGAAGCTTTGGGGCCAGCTCCCATCCCGTCTTCGTTAGCACAGGAGGTCATCATCCACCAGAGCCAGACTGCTGTCGAGCACCAGCAGTCCTGCACGGAACCGGCGCCCGTTGCTTGCACAAGCCTTGTGGTTGAGCCTTGTCCGTCATGGTCTTTTTACAGATTTAACTAGGAAACTATATACAGAACAAAATGAGTTCTTTAATGGAACCTGTAAAACGATTTATATTTAGGAACGGTGAAAGTAGTAGATACAAAAGTTATATATTGTCTTTATCAGTCTTAATCAGGCTAGCTGGAAATGTATGCCGAAGTAGTAAGAGTGCGTGGAATGTCATACGTTTTCAATTGCATGTGTGTTAACATTATCTAGAAAACTGACTACTGACATGATCCTCAGATCACACTCTGACCATCAATTCTTTTAAATATAAAGGACAAAAGACAGGAATAGCAACTCATGTTATCAAGAGGATCCTAAGAAGCAAAGAGGAAAAATAATCATAGTGCTACTACCAACAGAGCAGCATAGATGCCTACGTGAAAGATATAGGGATTAAGTAAGGAAAGCAAGGGAAAACGAAAGAAGGATGCGATGAAAGCTCATGCAGTTCAACTCATGTCTGACCTTGTAATTGCATCACAACTGCACAAGGCTTTAGCTGCATCTTGCAAAAGTAAATTGCTGGGTAATTCAAACATAACATCCATTCTAATCCACCGCAAGCCAGACAGGGAGGAAGCGAGAACGAACAAGTGGGAAAAGGGGGAAAGCGCTGCTCCCAGCCGCCGTTGAGGTCCCAGCAATGGAGCTCCAAAAATCACCGCTCCTAGCCAGCGAGCTTCCACGTACTAGTGAAGAAATGGCTAGCCTCAAGTTATATTGGTGGCGTCTGAATTTGACACAACGTCATCATTAATTTTTTTTAAATAACGATGGTGTTGGACGAATTGATTCGCCAACTTTATGTAGTTAGTGTTGGCGTGGACTCAGAGCGGAACGTCACCTAAAGGTGGGTCATTCTTAGCTGACGAGTCGGAATATATTGCTGACGTCGGATGTGCTGCGACGCCACAGATATATTATATAGTGTTGTTGTTCGTTACTCGTGAACGCCGACACTAAGTTTGGCCTATATAAACTAGTGTCGATGGGTTCTCAAAATACATTCACTTCCAATTCTTCTTCCTAACTAGTTATAGGTCCTCTTGGTTATGGACCCACGTCGGCGAAGCGTGTCAAAAGTTTGGGACTCCGCCGCCGTGGCCGAGCTCCCGTCTGGCCCTGTTGGCTACGCCATGAGCTCCCCACGGCCAATGCAGCTGGCCCTGTTCGGCGAATCATCCCATCATAGCAGCGTGACTTCCGTTTATTCCGACAGCTACGCTACCACCGTCGAAGCCCTGTTGATAAGCATATGTCACAATATTTATGTTGTTCCCATCTATATTTATTATATTTATATTAAAAAAAATCATAATTAATGAAATAAATAACATAACAAATAATAAATTACAATACAATACATAGCAAACGGAGTTGACCACGTGGGCCAACGCTACCAAATATATCATCGTCTGTCAAATCCAACCACCCGTATACACACCCGATCTATTCCCCGCACATACACCCCCAAATCAATCCCAATCACTCGAATCCGAGGCTGCCGGCAACGGCCAAGGCCCTGGCCGTCATCGCCATCTCTGACTCCACACCGTCGTTGGCTCGACCGCCGCCATCTCTGTCTCCACCTCCACCGCTGTTGTCGCCGCCATCTCCGTCTCCACCTCTACCGTTGTACCTCTACCGTTGTCGTCTCCTTCATCTCTGTAACGCCCCAGACACACCCGCCGGCAGTCGTTACTCCTGACAGGATCTACACCGGCCTCACATATCAATATTAGTCTTTTCTGCGCACTTTGTCCTCACTCATGTGCATCCGGGATCAACTTTCCGATCGATCACCCATCCTAAAACTACTTCAAGCTGAGCACGCTTAACCCGTGAGTTATGTTCGAATGGGCTCCCGGAAAAGAAGAAATTCCTTATTGATATGCGTAGTCTATCATCTCTAATAAGTCAGGCTATCACAATCTCCATCTCCACCTCCACCGCCACCGCGTCAAGGGCCCGTTAGGCCCTCGCCTCCACCGACGCCTTCATCTTCGTTGTCGCCCCCTCGTCGTGGTGTCCGTCGCCGTTGCTTCGCCGTGTTCTCTGTCGCCGTCCCCTCGCCGCGGTCTCCGTCGTCGTCCCCGACGCCGTCTTCTCCACCGCCGCCGTACAGGTCCCGCTAGCCCCGTCGTCTCCATCACCGATGAGTAATTGTAGTTTCGAATTAGTAGCTATGTACATAGTGTAAGAATGTAGTCTAATTTTTTAGAATAATTACAGTTTTCGATTTTAGTGTAGTTGTGTAGTGTAAATAAACTAATGCTGTAAAGTTTCTCTAGTCAGTTGTCCAACGAATTTTACTCTCAGCAGGAGAGAAGTGCTCTAGTCTAGTCAGTTTCTGCTGGCCCTCCTTTTGTTGCTTGGCCGCCGCACATAGGAAGCGACTTGAGCGAGAGTTCGGCGCCCGCACGAGCGAGAGAAGGAACGCGTAGGATCAGTAGCATGGTTTGTCTTCGCACATTGCATGCTATCTTCCGGAAACCGTCGTCGTCATCCCGTGTACGCATGCACACTGGTCGCCAGTGAACCAACTATATAACGAGACGTAGACGCGTCCACCCAGACATCCACTTCCACATCGGCAAATAACTCCACGTATGCTCCTGTATACGTACATCTCTGTCCATTTTTGTGCAAGCAGCACGCAAAGATGGCACGAGTCCTCCTCCTCCTCGTCCTGGCCGCCTCGCTCGTTGCAGCGGCGTCGTCCAAACGCCTTCCGGTGCTCGCTCCGATCACCAAGGACGCCGCCACCTCCCTCTACACAATCCCCTTCCACGACGGCGCCAGCCTCGTCCTCGACATCGCCGGCCCGCTCGTCTGGTCGACGTGCCACGGCGGCCAGCCGCCGGCGGAGATCCCGTGCAGCAGCCCCACCTGCCTGCTCGCCAACGCCTACCCCGCCCCGGGATGCCCTGCGCCCAGCTGCGGCAGCGACAGGCACCACAAGCCGTGCACGGCGTTCCCATCCAACCCGGTCACCGGCGCTTGCGCCGCCGGGAGCCTCTTCCACGCGAGGCTCGTAGCCAACACCACCGACGGGAACAACCCGGTGAGCAAGGTGACCGTCGGGGTCCTGGCGGCGTGTGCGCCGAGGAAGCTCCTGGCGTCTCTGCCCCGCGGCTCCACGGGCGTGGCCGGGCTCGCGGGCTCCGGCCTGGCGCTGCCGGCGCAGGTGGCGTCCGCGCAGAAGCTCGCCAACAAGTTCCTCCTCTGCCTCCCCACAGGCGGCGCTGGCGTGGCCATCCTCGGCGGCGGCCCGCTCCCGTGGCCGCAATTCACGCAGTCCGGCATGGACTACACCCCGCTCGTGACCAAGGAGGGCACCCCCGCGCACTACGTCTCGGGCAGGTCCATCCGAGTGGAGGACACCCGCGTCCCCGTCCCAGAGCGCGCACTCGCCACCGGCGGCGTGATGCTCAGCACGAGGCTGCCCTACGCCTTGCTCCGCCGCGACGTGTACCGCCCGTTGGTGGACGCGTTCACCAAGGCCCTGGCGGCGCAGCCTGCCAACGGAGCGCCCGTGGCGCGCGCCGTGAAGCCCGTGGCACCGTTCAAGCTGTGCTACGACTCGAAGACGCTGGGCAACAACCCCGGGGGGTACTGGGTGCCCAACGTCCTGCTGGCGCTCGACGGCGGGGGTGAATGTGCGATGACCGGGAAGAACTCGATGTTGGACGTCAAGCCGGGGACGGCGTGCGTTGCGTTCGTGGAGATGAAGGGGGTGGAGGCCGGCGACGGCAGGGCGCCGGCGGTGATCCTTGGAGGGGCCCAGATGGAGGACTTCGTGCTTGACTTCGACATGGAGAAGCGGCTCGGGTTTCTCAGGCTGCCGCACTTTACGGGTTGCAGCAACTTCAACTTCACTCCAAGCGCTTGAGCTTTCACTGCCTGTAATAATAACTCTGTTTATCTATATTATTCGACCACTCCTTGTAATAATAATAATAATAATAATAATAATAATAATAATAATAATAATAATAATAATAATAATAATAATAATAATAATAATGTTCAGCGGGTGAATTCTTCTACTATTGCATGTGTAATAAATAAGTTCATTCGTACATTAGATAAAATGCATAATTCATCTGGACATTCAAGATTGAACTTGATCTGTTGGCCTCGATTCTTTTTACACGTAAATACATCAAAATGATTCATATCGGAAACGAATGGCTAGGAGGAGATTGATATTCATTGTCCAAAAGAGTTTAGGTCACATCACTGCTTTCACGTTCCTAAATTTAAGGGTGTTTGAGTACAGCGAGCAGACGAATGGTTTTCTTTATCAAAAGAAGCCCGCCGACTCGGAAACACAAGATGTTTTAACTTAACACTGCACCCTTCCTTCTTTCTACTTACCACCTTGTTTGATCTTTCCAACCATTTTGACGATGTATGTTCAGTGAGAGAAGACGTTTGTGTCAATTATGAATGTGTTTTGGATGACTTCGTCAATCTTAAAATAATGTGTTGGTTCAGTCTATCAAAGATGCTTATTTATGAGTGTCTGCATTTGTACTATTTTTAGAAAAATCCATATCAACATTTGGCATTTCTTTAAATACGTTCGCCACATTGAAGTCATTAAATACATTTCTACGCATTTGGTTACAATAATAAAAAATTAAATAATTATAAATGCATGAAACAATCAAGTTAAAAATTCATATTTGTCTTCTTGAGTCCATGTTTAGTCCTTGTCAAAAAAAGAGAAGCGAATTCCAGATATGAGGGTGCTGGGAGACGTCCCCGAATATTATATTTTCTTTTACTTGTGAAAAATGCAAATGAGAAAAATAATGAAAGTTGGCATGATGACCACATATGACACCAAGAGGCTACGATAAAAGTTTGAGAAGATTTCGCAAAAGTTGTAGCGTACATGACTTAGAAACCGGACAATCTTCTAGAAAAGGTTATGGTTTCGAGAGGAAACATGTCTTCTTTGAAGGCAAAACCGGGACATTCTTATCCGTTGCCCTTAAAAAGAATTGCATGGCTGAGCACGGCCTAGCTCTAGGTGGATGTGTCAATTCTTGAGTTCGTTGTCGACACGTTTCGTACCTCCACATGATAGTTGCATCGCTTCACTCTTGGACCGTTCCCTCTATGTAGAGAGGAGATATAAAAAAGAGACGAATACACACACATGCCAAGTTTATTTTTACTTAGCTGTTTCACCGGCGACCCCATCCCGAGATTGCGTGCATAGCCGTCCAAGAGAAGGTGCCTCTCAAAACCGTGTTCCTTGTAAACATGCACTCACTAAGGGACGATAAGGTTTTTTGAGAGTTTCCCGGACTCCCAGGCTCCGAGCACGACTGCTTGCTGAAGTTCAACACCAACCTGTGTGCTTCAACTATTTCCTCTATAGTGGACGACCATCTCGCCTTGTCGACCATGGCCGGAGACGCTGCCGGACCGGGGTTTTTGGTGCCTTCGTATGTTGTGACACCCTTTCTTTTGACATCCGTGATTGGTTCATATGTGTATATGTGTATATGTTTGATGTTCTTAGTCTGTCAAGTGTGATTTATTAATATCTGTATTTTCTTATCTCGCAAAAAAATGTTACTATTTTCTTATGATGGTAAAAAAATTCGAAAACAAAGACAATTTTTTTGCCTCATCGATTAATTAAAAAGAAGAGAATTGTTTAATTAATTTATGGAAAATGGGCAAAAATCAATACAAACGAAGCATAGAATAACTACTCACATGCCAATAAACTCCACAACCGCACATGCAACCCTCGTCGTACTCTCCAAATACACAACATCCACGACCTCCGACATTTCTATTACGCCAAGATACCCCTGACAAAAACACCTCGACACAAGACATCAGACACCTCTCAAACCACAAAGAAAACCCAATCCAAGAGGACGGGCCGAGAGAGCGAAGGTTATCCATCAAGCAGCCAAAGACGCCTTGCTTGTGGTGTCACTCTTTTCTTTGCCTACCTTCTTTTGTTCATCCCTTATTGACGTCTCCGTCAAGAGGCTAGCAATTGACGTGCCCAAATCAGGTCTAGCAACCTCCACACTGACTAATCTCTACTATTAAAGGGGGACATGCCGTCTGCCGTGATGGTTCGACCACGACAATCCCCCGTCGCTAGCACTTCCACCGCTAGCAGTTCCACCGTTTTTCATCCCTCCATAAACCAATCGATTAAATACAGAATAAATACGGTTCACAAGGCAAACCCTCTACCTCCCCGGTTCACGGGCCAAACCCTCTAACCCTCTCGTCCCCTACTCTCTCCAACCGCAGGGCCCCTCTGCTCCCGCCGCTCGGCACCAGCCACCCCCACGCCGCCAACCGCTCGGCCCCGCTGTCGCTCAGCCCGCCGCCCCTTCTCGGCACCGCAACTGCTTGATCCCCACTTCCCTTTATCGCCGCCAATCGACGTGATGCCGCACACGCCCCCGATGCTGGCGGATCAGACTAGGGATTGGCGGAACAAGCATGGGAATGGGAAGTCGTTCCCGTGGTATGCAGCGAGGGACGACGACCTCAAGGCTGCATTGTGGCGGGAGAAGAAGGCACGGAGATGACGCATGCGAAACGCCTGCTGGACCCGCCGAGATGGAGCTGTTGCGGCGAGCGGGGTGGGGGATGGGTGGGTTCTGGCTAAGAAGTCCGGGTGAAGTATGATATGGTGGAGTCCGTGCATGGTGTGTGGTCCGGCGGCTAGGATGTTGTCGTCGTCCGGTTCCTCGAGCCGCTCCGAGATGGACAGAGCAATGGAGATCCTTGAGGTACGTAGGTCTGGTTCATAGATGGACGGAGCAAGTGAGATCCTGAGGTGTGTAGATCCTTGACGGATTGTTTATGCTTTAACCAGGATCTCGCCGTCGGAAGAGGTGGAGGCGATGGTGAGCCAGAGGAAGATGCAGGCCAGCAGTACAGGTGCCCGCACAACGTCACCACCGTCCCGTCGCCGTCTCCAGGCAGATGCTGCGATTTTTATTTTATAATTGGTATGCACTTCATAGTATATACTCCCTCCGTTCCTAAATATAAGTCTTTCTAGAGTTTTCACTAGTGGACTGCATACGGATGTATATAGACATATTTTATAGTGTATATTCAATCATTTTGTTGCGTATGTAGACATCAAATGAAATCGCTTAAAAGACTTATATTTAGGAACGGAGGGAGTACTACTTGAGTACAATTTAGGTTATGTCAGTGTGTTGACAACTATGCTTCATTTAGAAGTATGCTGCAGCAGCTGCTAATCAGGGATAACATATCTGTAGATGGTTTATCACTCTTATTATTGTTGTTATGATTTACAAATTGTATATTCAAAATTCATGTTTTCTCTTTTTTCCCCAAATACAATTGTTTTGACGACCAAATTAAAAATAGATCAGCCATCTGGGCCTCCGGTGGGAGCACAAACTTGTAAATGAAAAACATGTAAGAGGTTAGGAAATCATTCTGTAATGTAGTATCCATCCTAAGTTGTTGTTACCTTGTGAAAAGGTGATCGTGTGGAAGAGCACAAGCTATTATTGTTGTGTCCTGTGTGTGCACACACATACAATGTTAATCAAATAGTGTGTATTACCATGTGCAAAATATCACAACTTGACACGGACGAACTCTCTTTTCTGTTATGAGAACATGAGTGTCTTGCGGCTGTGGCCATGGTTATAGCAGAGCTTATTTTGGTGACTAATATCAAGACTTGAGATGTACCGTATAGTTTTCCTGTTGAATTAATTCCATTTAGAATCCCTCTGCTTGAGGTAGACAAGCAAAATAAGCAGTGCTTTTCCCATCATGATATGAAAGCCTTGATCCTTGCTTCCTACTGAAATAAATACGTTCCACTGTCTTGTGAGTTGTGACATATTTCTGCTAGAAAATGATCTGGGTCTGTGATGTGCAAATTTGGAAAAGGGGAACATGGAGCAAGTATGGTAGGCAGTGCAAGATTTAGCCAATGGCTTGATCTTCTCTGTCCCGCCTTCATGAGTACCTCCTCTCCTTCGCTGCCCCAGCAATGGCTTCATCTTCTTTGTCTATGTAGATGTGAGCAGAGGGCCAAACCTCTAGGCGAGCTCCTCAAAGCTAAAAGCATGGTTTATTTTTTCCATGAAAGCATTCACATCTGAAACTTTTTTTTCATCCCCAGCCTGGATTTCTGATTGACTTGATTCAGTTTTGATTCTGCAGTGTGGAGATGGTTCTTACTTATCACGGATACTGGTGAGCTTGCACGGTGTAGCAACCTGGAGAGGCGGCCGATGATGCACCTGTGAAGCAACAATAAACACGTCTCATACCAACACGCCAAGATGAGGTTCGGTAAATCCCTCTCTCTGTATATATATGCAAGCCTGAGTGATGTGCTCTGTTTCCTCCTCCCTTTTTTTAATTAGTAGATCTCTCACTCAGCAGAGCATGTTCTTTAGGTTGGCAGCATAAATGATATAACTAAATTATCTTCATCATAATTGAGTAATTGTTGGCTAAATTATCTTCATTATAATTAAAGAATTGTTGGCGCTGGACATGTCCATTAGGCAGTGATTTTTAGGGATTTCAGGGAATATAAAGATTTTCTGTTGTTTTCTCGGTTAACGGCTTAAAATATAATATTTCAGGGAAAAAAGTAATATCACATTCTGAAGGTTTGTTTCCTTATATATGGGCGAGGAGTCCTTAAAATGTGAAGTATTGTAGGTTTCTAACCATGTACATATATAGGTGGTATGCAGCTAAGCACTCAAGCTATGATTATGTTATGTATCGATTAATAGTGCTAATCACTATTTGTTCAAGCATTGAATAGCTAAAACTAACTCAAATGTATATGCTCTTTCAAAGGAACTAATGTGACTAAAGAATTTGATTGATGGCAAGGCATGCATTTCTTATGCATTGGAATCGGATTCACAATGTATGATAAATGGTTCCTTCTGTGGCCATGTTTAAAATATAGGAAGCAACTTCTCATGAGCCAATTTGTTTTGGGTGTGTTGTACCCAGGAAATCTTATGGTTCCATGTGTAATGTTTGATTGTGTATATCCAAAGTTTTTTTTGGTGCTTAATTGAAAAAATGCTTTATTTACTTTGATTAATCTGTTGGTAGCCAAAAAAAATTATTTCTTCGTGCATAAATGTATACTGTTCATTATTCGGGTGAAATGAATGAAACTGTCGTTTGTTATCGGTTTCCAGGAAGGATCATTTCTCTGTGCATGATCCATGACCTGGTAACCAATGTTTATATATTTAGTTTTTTATAAAATCCATGACCTAGCATTACTTAAAGTAGGAAGTGAGGTGCTGATGGTTACTAAATATTATGTTATTATTTAACTATGATGCTTTGTTTCTTTTTCAAGTAGGAAGTGATGAATCGAACAGGGAGAAAGGACACTTTATCTTCGACCATTCTTGACTCTGACCCATCCACGACCAGCGATGTCACCATCCTCGCCTCCGGCCATAGATTGGTATGCCCATTGTGATATGTGCAAAGAGATGTGATCAAGTGTACTTCTATTGTGTTTTGTTATAACTTTTAAACACGCACGATATGCCATAGATTGGTATGACCATTGTGATATGTGCAAAGAGATGTGATGTATCTTGATGTTTTTACTGAACCATTATTATTTTAGGCGCATAACGACTATATGTTACTATCATTTATTTTATATCACTGTTTGCATCACCGGGTGTTTACGCTAAAACAAGTGGGTTGCTGCAAGCAATTTGGAAGACAAGGCCTCTGGATGGAGCTATCTATCCATGTATCTATCTATAATATAGTTTACTACTATACCGTATAAAATTAGTTTAAATAAGTTAATCCACTACCACTATGCCTTGGTGTGGTCATGCTATGATGTTAGCGGACATGAATGTTCAGTGATATGTTGATTCAGGAAATTGGCATTTGGTTCAGCATGTAGTCAGGGTCTATGCTCTTAGGAGATAAATGTTCTATGATTTTTTTTCAACTATTATTGTCACAAAATTGAAATTTGGTATTGGCATTATGAAGGTTACCTTCACTGTGAAAAGTACTGAGCATGGAGCTATGTTCTTATTTATAGCTCTAACTGATGTACCATATGGATAAAAATGGCTATCATTTCTAATGAAATGATAAGATTTCTTGATCTTCAATAATGATGTGTACATAAAAAGCATTGAACCTGATGCTGCCTTATGATAATACCATGGTGATGTTGAACTCCATAATGTCTTGCTTCCGCCACACGGGAATGTTTCTTCTTCCTTTTATTTTGTTATATCTTGTTTGAGTAAGCAAGTTAAACATGGATTTCTACTAACTTATCATTATCTGCTTGACAAAATGTTGTGATCGGCATATAGCACAAAAAATAAAATAGTGCCACATCTTCCCGTATATTTAATCAGACCGGTTTAAATATATCCACGAGTAATCAAGGTAACAAACTGGCTAGAAGCTGCATGATGTTGCATACGTGTCATGTGAAAGAAAATTGCGGGCTACAAAAGGAATTGCCCCTATTAAAGGGAGGATTGATACGAGAAATTATTATGGAATGTAAGGATGGAAGGAATTGTGAGTCAGAGAAAAAATATAAGCATTGCACAACTCATTATATTTATGAGCAACTCTTTCGATCATTTCGTTTTTATATATTAGTGTGTTTGTTTTTATATATGGATACAAGGATTTAGACAAATATCCAGTCATGTTTTTTGAAATAAATAATGAAGCCGCAACTGCTCGTTGACCATGCACGGAGAAGGGATGAGCTGCCCATCGACGTCCATCCCGCAGCCCCGCCGACGATGGTGTCCAGCCTCCTCGATAGCGAGCGCCTCCTACTTGTCGCAAGGTATCTCCTCTGTTCGTCGCTCTCATGTATCCCACTCCCCTACCATAATATTTCTACTATAAGATATTATAGGTATTAGTTGCTATAATGGATTGTCGTATGTTTACATATCTACTTGCACTTCAATGATGGTGCGGAGTTCAAGTAGATTTTGACAGAGGGCGTGAGAGGAGGGGGAGGGAGGCACGGACTTTTTAAATACAAAATTGATGATCTAAAAATTGACAATCTAACCCGATGCAAAGCACGTGTATTTTTACTAGTAAATCATAAAGTTCCCTCACGAAGAGAGCATGAGCATTTGGGTTTGAAGTACGAGCCAACACACTTAACTCAGTGGTCATGCCAGTCATGGACATCACCTAATCGATGATCGTGAATGAGGAAAAGGCAACAGCATCCAAGACTCCAAGAGATAGGCATGCTGATGTACGACATGCAATAGATTTAGGCGAGCAAGAGATTGCACCGTCCAAATCACCCCCTATCGGTGCCTCCGATACCTCCTGGCTCGCGGCCGCTACTCCCTGCCTGTAGGAAGGGGGAGGATGCTAATTTGACTAGAGATCAGAGGGAACATGTCTAATTTCATAGCAGTTGTTTGGTCTGATAGCTAAACGCACATAAATAAGTGTAGTGACCGCATAGCGCAGTGGATTAGCGCGTCTGACTTCGGATCAGAAGGTCGTGGGTTCGACTCCCACTGTGGTCGTTTTCTTATTGTTCTTTTTTTTCCCCTCTTCTTCTGCCAAACTTCAGGACAACCGTACGAAAAGACAGCTCTTCTTTTTTGAGGGGCGCCCCACGGTTTGTACCATTTTTTGTCAACAATTTGACTCACAACCACAGGAAAAATACCAAAAATAAAATACACACATAACCAACTTGCAGAAACTGCCTGCCAAAACATTACCGCAGCACTGAATTTCCATTAAACTTCAGGCTCAGCCATAATGGCTGGTTTATCAAGTTCAGAGTAAGGACGTACTCCGTCCGTTTTCGTTTACTCCCCATATTAGAGTTGACTAAAGTCAAACTTTATAAAGTCTATATAAAATATAAATATTTATCTTAATAAATTTATATTATCTAAAAATACATTCAATAATGAATCTAACCCTACTGATTTGTTATTATATATGTTAATATTTTTTATCTCTAAACCTTGTTAAAGTTTATAAAGCTTAACTTTGACCAAAACTATTATGCGGGGTAAATAAAAACGAAGGAGTACACGTCTCCAACCACCCATTTTGCCTGTGTTGCGGTATAAGGCATAAAGATTACTCGATATGAAGTACTGAGAAGTGAGATAACAAAAGGCGGATCAGCTGGCAAATATTTCAGGAGCAGAGCAAAACGGCTTGATAACTATAGCATCAACACAATCAATAGCCCCTTCGACCTAAAAACTGCAAAACGGCTTGATAAGTATAGCATCAACAGAATCAATAGCCCCTTCGACCTAAAAGGTTATCGAAACAAGAGTATCTTTCATGCACCCACGTAACAATCACTTCTGATCAACACAAAAAGAAGAAATCAGCAGTCTCATACTTGATCCAATTCATAGTTTGAGACGAGAGCATATTTTCTGCTCAAATTGTGATTGTTTCTCTTCGAATTAAAGTAAGCCCTAAGCCGCAAAATTACACTCCTGTTCACTCTGTGTACTCCTACCTTGCGGTCTTGTGAGGCTTGTTCTTCAGGATTTTGAACAACTTGATTCTTGTGGTAAGCCTGCTCCTCCTACATACGTGTCCTCAGGGCCGGCCCTGGGCAGGGGCAAGAAGTGCGACGCCCTAGGGCCCAGCCTGCTGGGGGCTGAACCAATACATGTCTATTACACAGCTGAACGAAAAGGGCAATTAACTACTTGCTTATTAGTACGTTAGTACTCCCTTCATCACAGTTTATAAGGCGTGCACGTATACCTAGGTTGTTAATTTGACTTATATAAAACTAGGGGTCATTACTGATGTTCGTCCATGTAATCGAATAGACGGGCTCTAGTCCCGATAATTCAGATCTGCATATAATTGTATATATATACTCGCTTGTAAGATAAGTTAATCTTATATATATGCATAATTATTTCTATTTAAATTATATGAAAACTAATTCCCGAACACCAAACGAGGCATCACGTTAATCTCCCGAACACCTAAACCCTAAAACCCTAAAACCCAAAAATAATTTCATTCAAAAAAAAACCCTAAAACCAGCAAAATCTGAAAATCTTTAGTCCCGCTCCGTGTAACGAACCGGGACTAAAGGGCCTACCCCTGGGGCGCTACGAGGCGCCCACGTGGAGCACCTTTAGTCCCGGCTTGTAAGAGGACCGGGTCTAAAGGTTAGGCCTTTTGTCCCGGTTGCTGAACCGGGACTAAAGCCCCTTACAGGCCGGGGCTATAGGCCCTGTCCCCACTAGTGCGAGTTGCTGTGATGGTATTGCTCGATCAAAATTCACTATTGTATTCTAGATGTATTATCGTGGATATCAGACTACATACCTTAAGATGATGTATAAATACTCCGATTTGACTGCCTATTGAACTGGAAGAAGCAGCTCGTTGTGCCCTCACCACTATCGTCGACTCTGTGGGGGCATCTATTAGATCACTGATAGTACTGAAATCATACAATTTCAGTCATACAAGTAGTAGTATCGTTGTAAGAAAAATAGTTCCAATAACTACAGTGAACGTATATTGAACATGTCGCAGTGGGTACTAAATACTGCATGCACGGTTTAGATAAATGCAGGCGAGGGTGACAGCTTCTCCACAAATGCAGGGAGGTGCAGCTGGGCAACCCCCATTGGGCAGCGGGAAGAGAAGGAATCCTGAAATCAAACCTGGATCCATCGACTGGAGCCGCCGCCGGACCAGTAGCGGGAAGTCGTGCCCTCCTTACTCTGTCTTCTCTTCTCTCCATCTCACCTCCTCTCCCTCCCTCACATTTTCTTCCCAGGAGACCGAGCCGCCATGGCCATGGTGCATCGCTGTCGTCGGCCTCCGCGTCGCCGCACTGGATCCTGACCCCATCCGTCTCTCCCCCATGTCCGCCACTTCCCCGCCTCCCGGAGCGATGCCGCCGTCGTCCTGCATCATGATTGGATCGGGAGCCGCCGCTCGATCTGAAGCCAAACATGCACAGAGGCAAAGCAACGACGCCTGGGGTGGGATTCGACGGGAATGGGTCTGTGGCGGCCGGATCTGGGCGAGGGAGTGCGGATCTGAGAGGCGGCGCGCTGGAGATGCGGCTACGAGCTCGAGCGTCCATGGCGGTTCCTGGTAGAGAGAAAATGGTGACGCGGAAGAAAGAGAAGAGGGAAGAAGAAGGGGTGGGCGGCGCTGCTGGCCTGGGTAGCCGGCGAGGCTCCGTCTGGAGTTAGTCGACGACGCGAGGTCGACGGGGTCGGGCTACGACGGAGGGAGTTTGGGGTGCAGTCAAGCTTGGGAGCTCCTCTTACAAATTCTTACAAATGTAGGGGGCTTTTTGAAAACATGAAGCGTTTTCTCAGATTCACTTATAAAGGGACTGCGGGTTGAATGTCATAAACAATGAGGGTTTTTTTGTAAAAATACTTCGGTGGATTTTCCGACGGAAGCGATAGCCTCTTTATTATTAGGTAAAGATATATTGTTTAACATAAAAATTATATCATTAGAAAATAGAACATCTAAAGTTTCTAATGATATATTTTATATAATATATGCCTCTTATTAAGTTGATCAAATTGACGACCTAGATACACGTGCCGGACTTATAAACTGAAACGGAGGGAGTACGTGTTTTCATGAAAAAAAGCTAGTACTAGTAGGTTATGTGAATTGCGAAAGGCACTAATCCAGTTTTGATTCGACTGACTCATCCCATAAAACACCAGCCGCCGGCGTTTCTTCTTCCTTTGTCTTCTCGTTCCCCGTTCCGCTCCTACTCCCGAAGCAAGAAGCATGTCTAGCAAATTAATGGATATTGCTGTTGTAGCTGATTTCTTTCATCAACTTTCAGTTTCTCCATCTTACTCCCCTATGTATATGCATATAAGTATTCCAATCTAGCGGACGATAGCAGTCAGAGGCAAAGCTTCACCAGCTCAGCCGCTTTGCAAGTTGCAACATGGTAGTTTCTCAGTTCAAAGGCTTAAAAAGTTCTTGTAATTTCGGAGTCTTTTTGCACTTGATCTTTGTACTTTTTTTGTTTCCTATAGTGATTCGGTGGCCGATCTCCTATTTTCTGTGCAGGTTGCTCATTTTAGGATACGAGGACCCTAGCTGCCTAGCAAGATCCGATATGCTTGGAGTTGTATAGCTGGATTTAATCTATTTTTCCTTCGACAAATTCAGGTATTTGCACCCCTTTCTTGTTAAAATGTCACCTAAAAACATTTGTCTGGTTTTGAGAAAAGAAGAAAGAAAATGCTAGTAGATATTTTAGATCTGATATATGTTATTTGGTAATGAAACAAAAAGATGCTTTTAAGAAAGAAAAAAGAAACATTGTGCTTTGCATAGATGTAAAATTTCTTTACTATTGGGCCCACTTTTTAAGTTCGTCCCGGGCCTGTGGAAAGTCAGGACCGGCCCTGCGTGTCCTTGATCATAGACTAATAGAAATGTTGATCCATACCCATGTTTGGTACTTATACCAAGTGATGTAGTGGCAAAGGGTCGTGTTGGCGAACCATGCGCCTAGAGTTCGCCGGGAGCCAATTTCTGATGCCTCACCCGAGTGGGATTCTTCTACAAAAATAGGTCATGGGTGCTAGTGTCAAAGGATTCCATTTTATTTATTTATAATTGGTGAGGATGGTTGTGAGGCTGCCACCTAGGTTATGACCCATGTCAGCCCTAGCTGTGTAAGTTGTGTGGATTATCACCACCTAATTTTGTGACTTATGAGAGAATTACAACAAGGCTGCCTCGTTGCCCACTTCGTTTGTTTTCTCTTCGTCAAGTTTGTCGGGTGTTTAAAAGCAGTGGTGGAGGACCCGGTAGGGCAAGGCTTGGCGGCTGCCCTACTTTGATTTCGTTGGTGTAGGCTGCGTGCAAGGCGATGCATCGGCGCAGCGGCATTGTCGGTGGCAAATGACCAAAGCCCCCCCCCCCCCTCCTCAACTTTTGTCCGTCCTCCGCTGCTACTGTTTAAAAGAACACTAGGCAAGCTTTTGTCGAGTGTCAAACACTAGACAAGTCATTGCAGATTGTTTCTTGAAAACACAAGGAAAACCTCTGCAGAGTGTCGAATGCCTGCCATGCGAGGAATGATGAAGACAAGTGGCACCTTGGTTATGTTTACGTGCCTTCTGTGCATTTTTCATTTGGCAGATTACCCGCTTTTGACAATTGTGAGAGACACTACAGGAAACATCTAATATGCCGACTGGCCCATTTGGCATAGATCAATATAAGCCGATGGCTAACAGAGACCATCGACATATGACAGGCGTCAGGAAAGCGAGAGATATGTCGATGGAACCCGTCGGCAATGATTAACCGTCAGCAAACATAAACCGTCAGCATACAACATATTGGCCGAGGGAGGGTTGACGCCGTCAAAGCTCTGACCACGCTCCTGAAGCATGGCGATGCGCCTCATAACATAGACTCCCAACACTGGCGATGCTCATGCTCGACGACGCTCCTCAGCACAGCCACACCTGTCACAACATAGACTCACAACACCGGTGACGCGTGGCAACATAGAGTAGTGTTGCACGTCTCACTTGAAGCAGCGGCCACCGACCTTCGACGCTGCACTTCAGGTTTGCACCAGTGGCATTGCCCATCGATCAATGGGGTGGTTTTGTTTTTCTCCTATCCAACGATTCTCCATTTTATATCATAAAAAAATCATCAAGAAAAACCGTCGCAAGTATGCATTTTGATAGTCGATACTTGGTGCTGCCATTGGACTAGTAGCACGCATGCAGTTGATATGTGGCAAAAGGCGACATGTACATCTCTCTAAGGGCATGTACAATGCATAGCCTCAAGGTAATGTCCCGTATGCCATGTAGGATCGGATATTAGAAAAAGTAGGTTCAGATAAGGAAGCGTGATCCTATACAGGAGACAGGTGCTTGAACATAAAAGGCGTCGATGTAAAAAGCTAAAAAAGTTAGAGTAAAAAGTAAAGATGCATGTGTATTAGAGTCTTTATGTTTTATTCTTTGATGAGACACAATGATAATAGCTTGCATTGAAGAGGAAAGGTTAATATAGATGTCTCAAATTACTTTTTATGTTGAGACATCTGTATCCATATGTCATCATTATACATACCCTTGTGTAGGTAATATCACTACGTCACAGCATAGCAGCCAAAAGTTCACTACGGTGTTGAATTTCAAAATAAAGTGTACAGGAATACTAGTACTGAAGTGAGGACCACGCATCAAATACAAAAGCCTCGCCCTGTCATCACGGGACGCGCCCAAAGCTGAATCGAACGGCGGAGCGAGCTGCAGATGCCACACAAGAAATCAATCGGATGATTTAAGGGGCCTGCTACACGTCTATTGGATGATGTTTACAAAACAACCTCCACCTTAATAGCCGTAGGATTGCGATCTCGGCATTTGTCCGATCTTTTTTCCATGCGAGTGCTCTTGCCGAACCAATATTGTCTTCTTTAAAACAAGACATATGTTTTTGAAAAAAGAACGTTGCTACAGAAAAAAGATCCACAATCATTTGGCAGAGCGGCGTCTTTCACCACTGCAACAAAGTTGTTGTTGCAGAATATTTTGCAATAGAGGTCTTGTTGCAGAAATCTTTGTAACATATGTCTTGTTGCAAAAAACTTTTGCAACAAACATCTTGTTATAGAAAAACTTTCAAGAGTGGTAATGTTGCAGAAATTTGTTGTATTCACCTTCGTATGATGTGACGGAAGAAATGATTTGCAACATGATTGATGTCATAAAAAATCTTACAACAAAGAGGAAGTTGCAGAAAGAAACACCACTATGTTTGTCATGAGCTCTGCTGGATATTGGTGACAGAGGATTGGCGAAGCCCGTCCCCGCCTTCGCGCCGCCACCGGCAAACTCCGCACAAGCGCCGTGCGCCGCTACCGTCGCGGTCCTCGCTGTGAAGCTCGCCTCCAACCCTGTTGGACCTCGCTGAGCTGAGCCCCCGTCGCTCGCAGTCGTCCTCGCTTCCTGCCCACATGCCATCCTCGTCGAATCAAGTTGGAATCATCGCCGACTTCGTCCTCCTATCTGCATGAGTCTCGACCCCGGGCGTCCCCACATGTCATTCTCGCCGGATCCGGCTGGAAATCCTCCTCATCGTTGTCCTTCCAGCCACACGAGTTTCCACCGCTGTAAACTCTCTTTTTCTAAAACACATGCTCAGTTGCAAAAAAATGTGGACACAGATGGGCTTGCTCTCGACTGTATGATGAAGAGTCAATCCGACGGGCATGGAGACGACGGACGCTGGCGCGCGATCAGCCGGTAGAAGGTAATCTTTTCCCATGATTTAAACCTTTTCTCTTATGAAATAAGTGGGTGCGAGCTATGGCGGCGGACATCGATTTGTGTTCTTCCCAAATGAGTCTGTTGCATCGAGCAGAATGAAAGGAACGAGAAGCTACAAAGAAGCTGTGAGATTTACGCTGCACAAAGCCTTCGTGTTCTTGTGTTCGTCAGAGAGCCAGAGAGAGCGCATGCACGGCTTGCCTCTGGCCAACAAGATATACATGCACTAATAGAACCAAAATATTTGGAAAGAAGGTTGTCAACTAATACACGAAGCCTAGTCATCAGGTGTACCAATCCAAAATAGGTATAGTATTAAAGGCTCTTAACTGTCTACAGCAATTCTTCATAAATCCAAACCAAATATTGTTAATTAATTCGTTTTGCCCAGTCTGAAATCTCTTCATAAGCTTTCATGTTTCCGATTCCTTCTCTTTTCATGATTTCCTTTCTCGCATAGATCTCGATCCCTATCCTCGTCTCCAAGGTTCCATGAGACAAGAGAAAGCCGCCACACTTGCTACTACCGCACAGGTCCTTTTCTGTTTGATCTGCACCGTGCCGCCTTTCGTCTCAACCGCCGGCGTGTGGAGGACTCGAGGTTAGCTGCCTGCCAAGTACTCGTATTATTGATTTGTTTTTGGTGTAGATCTGTTGCTGCTTGATTTATTTATTCCGAGATCTACCCCACTTTGTAGCTAGCTTTGAGATGGATCAGCCTGGAAACCAACCATGGCTTGGCGGCGCTGATGGTGCCGTCGTCAACCCGGACGTTGTACTCCCCGTCGCATATGGTGACGGTGGGATGAACTGGTCAGCTTTT
Organism: Hordeum vulgare subsp. vulgare; assembly: GCF_904849725.1. Taxonomy (NCBI): domain Eukaryota; kingdom Viridiplantae; phylum Streptophyta; class Magnoliopsida; order Poales; family Poaceae; genus Hordeum; species Hordeum vulgare. The sequence continues at coordinate 502,059,856 of NC_058518.1, forward strand.
ACCAGATCCTAATACCTTTTGCCCGTACCGGATGTTTGTGATTCCTAAATCGTAATACGTTTTGTCATCATTGTTCAGGGTGCTGTCTGCTGGTAGGGCGGCCAATGACCCTCTTCTGCCCAACGTCGACGTGCATGTGGCTCCCTTTTTTCTTCCATCGCTTGAGCATCAACACCCACACCCAGCAGATGTGTTGGCCTGGGCCTACGAAAGAGCTCCTCCTCCTCCTCGTATTCATGCGGACCCACTGATGCAGAGGTTGGAGGCCATTGGAGCCTTGCAGGAGGTGGAACTGATGATTATCCCACCGTTCCCACGCTCGGAGATCATGGCAGTTACAGTACAGGACGAACTCGCCGACGTGAATGCGGCTCCGTTTTTTCTGCCAGCGCTTGACCATCCATACGGTCCACACCCACACCCGGGAGATGTGCTGGCCTGGGTCTACGGACAAGGTCCTCGTATCCAGGAGGATCCAGTCATGGAGAGGTTGGAGGCCATTGGAGCATTGCAAGAGGTGGAACTGATGATTGTTCCCGCGTTCCCAGGCTCGGGGATCATGGCAGTTAACGAGCTCGCCCCAATGCATCTGCCTCCTATTGATGCGGTTCCAGGAGCCCCAGAAGAGATAGAGGTGGAGTTGCTCGATGGTGATGTACCACCGCCATCACAATCTCCTTGAGTCTTAATTTTCTCAAGATAAAGGTTGACTAGTGACTGCTGGGAATAAAATGTCAGCCCTATTGTATGATTTGCATTCAATAATATATGAATAACAGTCATGTTGTCTATGCACTTATAACCTGATATGATATGCAGGTTTTCGTGTCTTCGCTAAGAATTTTTTATGTGACTCTCTGGATCTGCATCTTCGGTTGTTTGTACTTCTCGATGAACTGTGTGAAATTATATTGCTTGTTGTGTTGCGTGCTTACTTATCACTACTAATGTAATGGGCTGCAACTCATATCACATGTTTCTGATGTTCGATTCTCCATATGCTTATGTTATGAAAAACGATTAGAATCAGTTGGATGAAAATGATGAGACGTAAATCTCCTCCGCGATCGACACGTGTTCCTGAATGGTCCCATGCGCCACTTTCCCATCTCCGTCTTATTCACCCACACAAGGCACATCCACGCATTTTCTTCCCTACTGTTGCAGCTCCGCGTCGTCTTCCTCGCGCTCGCATCCCTCCTGCAGATCCCTGCCTCTCTCCTGTGCTCATTGCCATGGCTGCGCTTGCTTTCCTTTATCCCAGAGCTCTCTTCTCGTCTTACCCTCTCCCTCCCGGACGGCGGACTGATGCTGCTGCAGGGGCACCACCGTGCTGCCACAAATCAAGGAAAGCTTCGACGCGCGACCACCACATGCCATGGCCGTCGGAGCTACTACCACTGTGACAGGAAGCGTATGCGGACGGTCGTCGGAGCTGTAATGTGGCGCGTTGTTACGTGGTGACCACGGGGAGTGGCCAACGGAGACACTACAACTCCGGTGATGTTACTTTGAAGCTGGCGCCGGGCCATCGGAAGCATAGCCGACGCTGTAATAAAGTTTCAGCGGAGTTGCAATGGAGCTAATGTCGGGCCGCAGGTAGCATAGTCGGGGCTGCAATGAAGCTTCGCCGGAGTTGCAATGGAGTTTCGCCGAACGCCGTTGGTGCTGAGTTGGAGCTCCGTCGAGGCTGCAATGAAACTTAGCTGAACGTTGTCGGTGCTGCGTTGGAGCTGCGGTCGTGCCGCATTGTCGCAATGGAGCTTTGCGGGGTGCCAGCCGTGCTGCATTGAAGCTGCCGCTCACCCTGTTGCTGCAGTTGTGTGGCTGCATTTAACGGCCACCAAGACAGCGATCTGACCGTTGGCTAGGCGGATGATTTTGTATCGGGCTAATTTGTAGCAGCCACCTTATGTTAGTGGTAGCTTGGGTAGGTTTAGTATATATATGTAGGTGTGTTTCCATATCTTAATTATATACAACTATTTTAGATTATTGCTTTGTGTCATAAAAAACTTTCTAGTGCTGTAAAAGGCATTTTGGACGACAAGTTCTCGCTGAAACCTTGAAAATGCTGTTGTGGTGTCAAGTACAGTCCAATTTATTCGCAAAATATTCCTTGTCTTATTCATATCACCCTCATATTGTAGGTTCTTGGATGATTCTGATTTCCAAGACATTATTTGATTAGCTAGTTATCTTACAATCACTCAAATTATCTCGATTAAGTAGCATCCAAAATAATACTAAATATTCCGACCCTTATCCAGTTACATATATATTTGACTTTGTGCTAGTTTTTCTTAAATCAATTTCAAATGTTATACTAATACTTAAGAGTATTTTTCGGTGTTCACTCATCCGTCGAACAATAGTTTTCATATGGAAACATACGAAAATCTTACATATGCTTGCTTATTAATCGTGGTCCCTTTTGATAAGTCCTCTATTCTAACTTAGTGTGATAATCTGGCATGGAGAAACCATTTTAATAATTCTATAGTTCTTATCTTCTCTGTATTTCTTGTATGGCTGCTATATTCATAATGTAAATTCGCCATCCATTAATTTTCGAAAATGTTGATATCTTAGTTCAGAAGAACATACCATCATTCTGATGTCCATCTGCCTGGTTTATAAGCAAACATATTGGTACTTGCACACCATCCCATAATTTATGTCACATAATAAAAAATTAAAAAGAAAAAGGAAGCATCACACCAATTGCTTCGGATGCTATGTCCTTTCTATTTCTTCATGTTTATTGTTCCTTCCACCTAGTTCAGAAGGGCAAGCAAACTAATGTTAGTAGTTAGAAATCTCACACACATGAATAAATCGGTGTTCGGGGTAGTGTAATATTTAATTGTACATTCGTTTTCCATGGTAACTGGAAAATATGACACTTTTTCCAACATAAATTACTCTCACATGTTTTTTTAAAGGAAATTATGATGTTATATCAAATATGTAGACGCCCACTCAAACTGGTATTTTTTAGCAAGCATCATCTATTGGAACATGGCCCTTGGCTACATCATTTTGTGTGCGCGTATTTGTCGTGATTTGATGTGATCGATCCGTTGCCGAGTTCCAACATTTGGTATCAGAGCAAGATTCAAGGCCAAGCTGTGATTGCCTCGGGGTGGCGACCCGCTAGCGCCTCGGGGCGGGCCATGAAGTCGCTAGGTGGTGCAGCGACAAGGAGGATCTGGCGATTGTCGTTCGGCGGAGCGGCATGGAGGGAGACGACAGGTTGTCATCAGCAAGGCGGTGGAAGAAGATCGTTGACAGGAAGATCTATTGAAGATGAAGCTCAGGTTGTCTATGTGTCTCGACGGGAGGATCATGTTCAAATATGTGGGGGCGGTAAACCAGTGAAGGTGAGTCTCTTCAATGAGGCCATGTCTCTACATGAGGCTGGAGTACATGGTGTAGTGCACGGGGTGGTTTGATCCATAAGGAGCCGCATGTATCTCGTTAGGGTGGACGATGTAGTCCACCGGGTGGTGTATTCCACAGGTTACTAGCGGGGCTGGTTAGTCCAAGCCATATTTGAGGTGGTCTGTAAATTCGCGATGTTTAAATTAGGAAGATATTGTTGCGATCAATGAAGCCTATCAATTTAACTTGTCGTGATGCGAGATGGATGAGTCGCCAAAGGATAAATCTTCAACGAGCCAAGACCGTAGAAGAGCGGAAGACAAAATATCAAGATTAGGAAAAGATTGTTAGCAATAATCTTGAGTGGTTTATGGAGTCTATGTTAGATTAAGGTAACATATAATCAAGGTCGTCGATGATTAGGAAAGTAGTACCTGTCCGGTGAAGACTTGTACCTTGATGCGTTCTGGTGCTAGTAGTAGAGTTCGGCTAGGAGTGCAAGTCTACGTGAAGGTTTATTAGTTTGGGTCTGATTAGGACATAGGTTACGGTGGTGGTGGCTGCTGTGTGTATATATATATACACCAGCCGGCTATGCTTTGATGGATCAAGTTGTAACATTGTGAGATTAGGAAAAGCAATAAAGAGAAAAAATTAGGGTACGACGGGGGGCCCTTGGCTACATGATTTTGTGTGCACGTATTTGTCGTGATTTGATGTGATCGATCCGTTGCCGAGTTTCAACATCATCACCATGTCCAGTAACTGTCTGTTTACAAGAAATAACAGTAGGATGAGAGAACCTTGTTTCATTTCATCGATCTTCCATCAGAATTATATAGTTAAGCAACCCTGCAGAATGGATATCACATGGAAAGCCATCCCCAACCTTAAAGAATGCTGCTACAACCCAAATCCCACAACGGCTTCTCCTTCCTTCCCGGATCGGGTTGAACCCCAAGTTGCTCAAGAGGGGAAATACGGAGGTAAACCATCTCTAGCTAGTGGTACCCTCGCGCAACCCCGTTGTCATAGGCGGGTTGTCCACTAGTGGGCCCCGGTCTGTAAGGGGCTTTAGTCCCGGTTCATTAACCGGAACTAAAGGGTCGGGACTAAAGGTTAGTCCCGGCCCTGTTCCAAGCCGGGACTAAAGGTGCTCCACGTGGGCGCCTCGTAGCGTCCCAGGGGCAGTCCCGGTTCGTTACACGGACCGGGACTAAAGAGTTTCAGATTTTGTTTATTTTTGAGTTTTTTTTGAATGAAATTATTTTTGGGTTTTAGGGTTTTAGGGTTTAGGTGTTCGGGAGATTAACGTGATGCCTCGTTTGGTGTTCGGGAATTAGTTTTCATATAATTTAAATAGAAATAATTATGCATATATATATAAGATTAACTTATCTTACAAGCGAGCATATATATACAATTATATGGAGATCTAAATTAACGGGAATAGAGCCCGTCTATTCGATTACATGGACGAACATCAGTAATGGCCCCTAGCTACACTAAATCGTCCTTTGTCATCTATAGCTTCCGTCCTCAGAAAGGTCGCAAGCTCCTCTGCAACAGCAATCGCGCGTTGCTCTGGTAGGACCTTCGTCCTCATGGCCGTGTACTATATAAGAAGAGGAGATGAATATGAATATCAATCATGATAACAAAGAATGACGGGTAAAAATAGAGGTGTGAATGTTCATTGCTTACGTTGAATTTGTGATCCTTGTGCTCAGAGGTAAACATGCGAATGGTCTCGCAAACATAGTATCCGCATAGATGCGTTCCCCGTGGCTGCTGATCGCACCTTACGAGAATAGAATATATATAATCAAAATAATAATCTAGCATCATAAATGTATTGAAAATAGAAGTATATCATACTACTACTTACATGAGCCGCTCTAAAGGTCAGCTTCTCAGGCTCGATACCTGGAGTCACGCACTTGAACCGCTTCCAAACCCTGCCCGACAAGGATAATGATTTGCTAAGTTTTTCATTAATTGATATATCAGAAAATCATCGAAAGAGACCGCTAGAGCGCAAGAATGATTGAAATTACCCTTGGAGCATGTCCTGCAGGCTTTGGAACTATTCCAAGGGTCTCGATAATGGGTCGAAGGCATCAACTCTTCCCTTATCAATTTGAATGTCCAACAGAATCCAATGGAAGCTGCACATGTATATATATATGTGTGTGTGTGTGTGTGCGTGTGTCAGTAACTTATCAATTACACTTATAAGTGAATGGACACAACAGAGTAAAGACCCTCACCTGAAGTTGTATGGAAACAGTATGTGGTCACAGAAATTTTGATCTGTTAGAAACCTTAGAAGGTTTTCCTCCGTCTCCTTGGGTTTATCAGTTAGCGTCGCTATATGTATTTTATCTGGGTCAATAAACCCAATATTTAGGATGTTCCTACTTTTACAATCCAGAATCTTCATTCTGCATAATAGAGTACAAGTTATATATAGACAATGAATTGAAATAACTAAACAAGTTATATGTAGACAACGAATTGAAAAACTTACAGACAATAGCAACTCATAAGCGATTTGTTGAGGGCGTCGGCATTGTACATCTGAAAGAGTTCATCAAAGTCGATATGGATTTCTTCGGGGCGGCCGTAGTACTCCCGTGGGACACTCACCACGATCATCGTTCTCCCATTCTTTGATTCACTTAAGTACCATGTATGCAAGTAACGCATATTTGTTGGGAGATCATCAAACTTATCTTTGCTGACCAAAGACGCTCCCATGACAAACTGTGGCTTAGGGGCTACCACAGCCTTGGGTAACCCGTCGTCTTGGGAAGCCAGAATGTCTTCAACCGAGATACCCCATTCAGCCGCCCACTTCTTTGCTAATTCCAAATCTTGCCCCTGCACCGGAGGGGGGACATTCTCGGTTAACACCCTGAGGGGTGGGATCGACTGTTTGGCCTGTTGTCCAAGCTGAGGAACGTCTGATTTTTTCTTGCTTGTAGTTGAACTTGATTTGCTCCCACTTGCACTTGCACGTGATCTGCTCTTTTTCACTTCCTTCTGCAATGTGCGTGTATAGTCATCAGGCTTATGGTGTAAGTCATACTGTGATGGAAGGGTCGTGAAGTATTTTCCAAATGCTATTTGCTTCTCGGTGTATTCCGGGCGGGGCTCGGGTTCCTTCTTTTTCATCTGCGCATCATGATGTTCCTTTGCTATCCTGGCGTTTTCCTCGGGGGTACGATCATAAGGTCTGATAGGAAGATTAGCATGAGGTACCTTTGGGAGGGGCGAACATTTGCGCTTTGGGGGGCTCCGTCGCTTAGAAATCGTCGGCGGAGCGTTCTTGGTGGCACGCTTCCGCTTAGTATCTGGAGCGGGCGGCGGCGGAGACGGACTACCCAAGTCCGACGGCGGTGATCGAGATGGACTCGTGTTGTGCTGGCCGACGTCATGTGGAGGGCTTGGAGGTAATGGAGGTGTAGGTGACCTGCGACGACTCGGAGGCGGTGTTGTCCTTGGGGTCGAGCCTGGAAGCTTGATGTAGTTCTTGTCCCATAGGATGACTCCACCCAGTACTTCTCCGAGTGTCCTCTCATCTTCGGGTCCAGCCATGTCAAGCTCCATATCATGAAACGCCGCCATGATTTCATCCACCCCGACTTTAGCAAAGCCAGTTGGAATCTCACGGCCATGCCAGCGTGCATCAGGGCCAGAAGGTAATGCTTGTCCGACGGCCACCTTCATGGATATGTTCTTGAATTTCTGATGGAGTTCACATGATGTTGACTCCTTGATTCCATCCACGGGGTAGCCGGGACCGCCCTCTATCATTCTTCGTGCATCGTCGGGCGGGGCCTCAGATTCAGCCACGCTGCTTTTCCGCTTAGATGGGGCGCCGGTAATATCAAATGCAGGATCTTCCTGGTGCGCTACTCCTCTAAGCTCATCAATCTCCTTCCGTTGCTCGTTAATCATGGCAAGCAACTGGTTGAACTTGTCATTCTCCTCATCCTGCTGCCACTTTTTTGCTCTCTCTCGGCTTGTGTAAGTGTCTTGGTCTCTGGCAAACCCAATCCACAACGGGTAAGAAGGACCGAAGCCTCGCGTTCGTCCTCCATGTTCGTCATTGCCGAGGACTAGTGTGAGCAAATCTTTCTCTCTATCTGCAGTGAACTTTCTTTTTCCCTCCTTAATTTCTTTCACTATCCTTTTCCAATTCTCGCTGGGTATCCTAAGACCGTCACTATAGATGAGGTCCCCTGTTTCTTCGTTGTACGAACCACCATGCGCAAGGAACCAATTTCTTGCTCTCAATTCCCACTCATCACGGAGTGGTTCAGGTACGATGCCTTTAGTTAGCAGATCTTGCTCTTTCTTATCCCACTTTGGGATGGAAGTCTCATAGCCCCCTGGCTCCAACTTGTGGTGATATTTCTTCTTGTCGGCATTTATCTTGTTCTTTTCTGATAATGCCTGGGCATCTTCTGACTCCTTGTACTCTTGAAATGCCTTCCAGTGATCCGCCTGCTTGGCTAGATACCCCTCGAATACTAGCACTTTCTTTGTCTTCAGATAGTTTTTCATAGCTTCTTCTTCCAGCTACGGAACAGTTCAGCCATCTTCTTTAGAGTCCACTGCTTGACTTTGGCCCTCAGTTTGTCTGCGGCATCTTCATTCTCACATTCTGGCAGGTTGAAATGTGACATGAGATCATTCCAAAGATTATCTTTGTACCTTTCAGCGACATAGTCACTATCGGGTGCCCCTTTGCGCTTGTTCCACTCCCGAACGCTGATCGGGACGTGATCCCTAACGAGAACTCCGCATTGCTTCTTGAATGTGTCATCAGCATTCTTAGGAAGCTTGGGTTCGCCCGTAGGCAATATCACCTCAAAGGTGTAATGCGTCCGTGCATCCAACTTTCTAGTCGGGCCTCGTTTCGTAGCTTTGCTCGATGTGGAGGCCTAAGAGGGAGAAACATTCGTCAACTGAATGTATATGTATACAATATAGAGCTATCTCCAATATTTTTCACATATTACAAGTGATTGTCGAACTTCATATGTATACCTCGCCGGACTTTATTATTTCTTCACCGGCTTCTCCATCAGTGGAGCTATCACCTTCTCCGTCATTGGACCTATCTCCTGCCCCATCGGCTTCATCTTCGTGTCGCTCGACCTCCATTCCAACGTCGTGGTTTAGATATGAGGACGGAGATTCAGCTGGTTCAACGTCGGGGCCGTCTTTGATTATATCTTCGAGAAGTTCTTCCTCTTCGAGGTTCCTGATATGTGGATCCATAGTTCTGCAAAAAACGGATTCTCTTAACCTTTGTACCAAAAAAGAATTATTCTATCAGGAACTCCATTCCAAAACAACTTTACTCCCGGGTTGTGGCTCCACCCGGGACTCCTAGATTTCTGCATAGTATTCAAAGTAGGAGTACTTTTCCAATTTGAGCATTCAATACTAAACCAAATCGTAAAATAAAGTAGTATTCAAATTAGCATGCATTCAATTATAAGCAAATACATCATCTCTTTTGTGTGTACATCGTCGAATATTATCACTAATACTCCTCGAATACTATCATACATATAGCATCACTGATACATCTAGAACAGTAGCGCCCGACGGGTATCGGCGCGGGCGGTGGACACCCAAAGAGAAGGAACCATCACAGGATCATAGCTCCAGTGAGATCCCCGAAGAACCTGCCAGGTATGCTCGAACCTGCCCTCCAACGCAACCATGTAGCGACGGACGTGCTCATCCTCCTCGCTGACACGGTGACGTACCACCTCCGCGGTGTCCGGAAGCCTCGGCACCCTCACTGGCCCACGCGACCGCCACCAAACAAGGATCGGGTCAACGACGGGCTGGCTCCTCACCAACCTACGCCCCCCGGAAGGTAGCACCTCCCAATACCAGCCGGGCGGAGCCCAGTCCTGGACAGGGCCCCTCTGATCAAGCAGGTGTCCTCCGCCGAGTCGACGACGAGGATGCGGGATAGGCATCGTAAAATGAACTAAAAAAATAAAGTAGTTCTATTCATTCTCTTGCTAAAAATAAACTATTAACACTTAAGCATATACAATAGCAAAATTAAACTATTAACACTTAAGCATATACAATAGCAAAATTAAGCAATAATCTAAGAAACACTATTAGCACTTAAGCATATACACTATACAATAGCAAAATGACAAAAAACTAATTTTACTTCTTCTATTTCTCCTCTTCTTCTACTACTTCTCTCCTCTTCTCTATTTCTCCTCTTCTTCTTCTTCTATTTCTCCTCTTCTTCTACTTCTTCTTCTACTTCTACTTCTCCTCTTCTTCTACTACTTCTCCTCTTCTCTTCTTCTACTTCTCCTCTCCTCCTCTTCTAATTTTTTCTCTTCTTCTACTTCTCCTCTTCTTCTATTTTTCCTCTTCTTCTCCTCTCCTCCTCCTCTTATTCTCCTTTTTCTTCTTTTCTTCTCCTCCTCTTCTTATTTTCCTTTTTCCTAATCTTATTTTCTTATTTTTGTTCATATTTCTTCTTCTTGTAACCCGAACCTAATTCTAAATATTACTAACCCTAGTAATCTAGCACAAACCTAATAACAATAGGAATTAAATGACAAAAAAAATCTTTTTCTTTTTCTTCTTTTCTTCCCTTTTTCTTCTTTTCTTCTCCTTTTTCTTCCTTTCTTCTCCTTTTTCTTCCTTTCTTTTCCTTTTTCTTCCTTTCTTCCCTTTTTCTTCTTTTCTTCTCCTTCTTCTTCTTTTCTTCTCCTTTTTCTTCTTTTCTTCTCATTTTTCTTATTTTCTTATCCTTTTTCTTCTTTTCTTCTCCTTCCCTTTTTCTTCTTTTCTTCTCCTTTTTCTTCCTTTCTTCTCCTTTTTCTTCCTTTCTTCTCCTTTTTCTTCCTTTCTTCTCCTTTTTCTTCTTTTCCTCTACTGGCCGGAGTGTTGGGGAGGATGGGGCGGGGGGCTTATCGGCCGGAGGTGTAGTCGATGGCGCGCGGTGAGGAGGACGGCGGCGGCGAGGAGGACGACGGCGACGGCGAGGAGGACGACAGGCGGCGGCGAGGAGGACGGCGGGCAGCCTGACGGCGTCGTCGAGGTCGTCGGTGTGTCACGCCGGGCAGGAGAACGAGAGGAAGAAGAAGAGAAATGGACGATTTGGGTTGGAAATTTTCTAAGTCCCGCTTATATAGGTGGATCTTTAGTCCCGGTTCGGGGCTCGAACCGGGACTAAAGACCCCCTTTAGTCCTGGGTGGAGCCACGACCCGGGACTAAAGGCCCTTTTTCGGGCAGACCAGAAGGCGGGAAGAAGGGGCCTTCAGTCCCGGTGCCGAGCTCCAACCGGGACTAAAGGGGGTCTTTAGTCCCGGGTCGTGGCTCCACCCGAGACTAAAGCCCCTCCTCGCTTGCACGATAAGTTTAGTCCCACCTCGCCCAGCGAGGGGGACTAACACTTGTTTATAAGCCCCGTCGTAGCTACTCCATCGAGCTCCTCTCCAAAGCAGGCTTACGGGCCTAAACTGACTGTAAATTAAAAAATTGAAACTTTATTTGAAATTGTGGGGAAACTTAAACCTGAATTCAAAGTGAGCTCACTTTGAATTTAGGTTTAAGTTTCTTTACAAATTCTCATATGGTTTCAATTTTTTTCTATTTTCAACTAAAAACTATGTTTTATTAAAATTCTTTTTGCACATTTGAGAATTTGACAAAACTATGATAATGAAAAGTGTTTGAAATTGAATAAATAATTCAAAACTATTTTCTATTTTCAAAAGTAATTATTTTGACTATCCAAACTATTAACTATTTTGTTATTTTCAATTAAAAGCTATGTTTATTAAAATTCTTTTTCCATATTTGAGAATTTGAAAAAACTATGATAATGAAAAGTGTTTGAAATTGAATAAATAATTCAAAACTATTTTCTATTTTCAAAAGTAATTATTTTGACTATCCAAACTATTAACTATTTTGTTATTTTCAATTAAAACTATGTTTATTAAAATTCTTTTTGCATATTTAAGAATTTGACAAAACTATGATAATGAAAAGTGTTTGAAATTGAATAAATAATGCAAAAACTATTTTCTATTTTCAAAAGTAATTATTTTGACTATCCAAACTATTAACTTATTTTTTTTGAGCTAGTTGACCCTGAAATTGAAAAGCACTACAAATGAACTCTGAAAATGTTGAAAGTTGGCATGCTATCATCATTTCACCCACATAGCATGTGTTAAAAAGTTGAGAGGGCTACGACAAAAACTGGATGCACTTCGTGTACAAAACGGACAATCTCTCTCGAAGTATTAGCGTTTCGAACGAGAACTCGTCTCTTACAAAGGGATTTCATTTTTTTGAAATTATTTGAACTCCATACTTTTTGTGTGTTCAAAATGCACCATTCAAAGGCACATCACAAAATTTCAACAATTTCTGACTTCATTTGGTATTCTTCGTGCATTTACTATTATTTTTGAGCTAGTTGACCCTGAAATTGAAAAGCACTACAAATGAACTCTGAAAATGTTGAAAGTTGGCATGCTATCATCATTTCACCCACATAGCATGTGTTAAAAAGTTGAGAGGGCTACGACAAAAACTGGATGCACTTCGTGTACAAAACGGACAATCTCTCTCGAAGTATCAGCGTTTCGAACGAGAACTCATCTCTTACAAAGGGATTTCATTTTTTTGAACTTATTTGAACTCCATACTTTTTGTGTGTTCAAAATGCACCATTCAAAGGCACATCACAAAATTTCAACAATTTCTGACTTCATTTGGTATTCTTCGTGCATTTACTTATTTTTTTTGAGCTAGTTGACCCTGAAATTGAAAAGCACTACAAATGAACTCTGAAAATGTTGAAAGTTGGCATGCTATCATCATTTCACCCACATAGAATGTGTTAAAAAGTTGAGAGGGCTACGACAAAAACTGGATGCACTGCGTGTACAAAACGGACAATCTCTCTCGAAGTATCAGGTTTCGAACGAGAACTCATCTCTTACAAAGGGATTTCATTTTCTGAACTTATTTGAACTCCATACTTTTTGTGTGTTAAAAATGCACCATTCAAAGGCACATCACAAAATTTCAACAATTTCTGACTTCATTTGGTATTCTTCGTGCATTTACTTATTTTTTTGAGCTAGTTGACCCTGAAATTGAAAAGCACTACAAATGAAATCTGAAAATGTTGAAAGCTGGCATGCTATCATCATTTCACCCACATAGCATGTGTTAAAAAGTTGAGAGGGATACGACAAAAACTGGATGCACTTCGTGTACAAAACGGACAATCTCTCTCGAAGTATCAGCGTTTCGAACGAGAACTCATCTCTTATAAAGGGATTTCATTTTTTTGAATTTATTTGAACTCCATACTTTTTGTGTGTTCAAAATGCACCATTCAAAGGCACATTACAAAATTTCAACAATTTCTGACTTCATTTGGTATTCTTCGTGCATTTACTTATTTTTTTTGAGCTAGTTGACCCTGAAATGGAAAAGCACTACAAATGAACTCTGAAAATGTTGAAAGTTGGCATGCTACAAAACGGACAATCTATCTCGAAGTATGAGCGTTTCGAACGAGAACTCATCTCTTACAAAGGTTTATTAAAATTCTTTTTGCGTATTTGAGAATTTGACAAAACTATGAAAATGAAAAGTGTTTGAAATTTAGTACATTCCATACATGCATTACATAAAAGGTTTAATACATTATTACATTATTGCACCAATATTCCTATCTATTATTTCTGTTTTTTTCTGGGTCTTAGCCATGGAGAATCTTCATCATTCAATAGGATGCTCGGGTCAGTTTTCACTTTGAAGGGCGGAATTTCATGAAACTTATTATAATCTTCTGACATGTCTGTCTTGTCATCTACTCCCACGATGTTTCTTTTCCCTGAAAGAACTATGTGGCGTTTTGGCTCATCGGACGATATCTTCTTTTGCTGATTTCTTTTTCTTGTTTTTGTAGACATGTCCTTCACATAGAAAACCTGAGCGACATCATTGGCTAGGACAAATGGTTCGTCCATGTACGCAAGATTGTTGAGATCCACTGTTGTCATGCCGTACTTTTGGTCTACAACTACCCCGCCTCCTGTCAGCTTCACTCATTTGCACCGAAACAAAGGGATCTTAAAAGTAGGTTCATAGTCAAGTTCCCATATCTCCTCTATGTACCCGTAATATGTTTCCAAACAGTGCCCATTCTCGTCTGTTGCATCAAAGCGGACACCACTATTTTAGTTGGTGCTCTTTTTATCTTGGGCAACCGTGTAAAATGTATTCCCATTTATCTCATACACTTGGAAAGTACATATAGTCGAAGATGGTGGTTTGGCCAAACAGTACAACTGATCTCCAACGGTGTCGTCATTCATGAGATGTGTCTGCAACCAACTGCCGAAAGTCTTCTCGTGTTCCCCTTTAATCCAAGAGTCAGCCTTCCCTGGGTTTTCGGAGCGTAGAATATTCTTGTGTCTCACGATATACGGAGCCACCACGGTGGAATTGTGTAGAACTGTGTAGTGTGCTTGAGAGAAAGAATGCCCGTCCATACATACTTTTGCTTTCCTTCCTAGTGTGCCTTTTCCTGTCAGCCTACCCTCATACCGAGATTCAGGAACACCAATCAGCTTAAGGTCAGGAAGAAAGTCCACACAAAACTCGATGACCTCCTCTGTTCCATAGCCCTTGGATATGCTTCCTTCTGGCCTAGCACGGTTACGAACATATTTCTTTAAGACTCCCATGAACCTCTCGAAGGGGAACATATTGTGTAGAAACACAGGACCGAGAATTCTAATCTCTTCGACTAGGTGAACTAGGAGGTGTGTCATTATATTGAAGAAGGATGGCGGGAACAACAACTCAAAGCTGACCAGACATTGGACCACATCAATCTGTAACCCTGATAGACTTTCTCGATCGATTACCTTCTGAGAAATTGCATTGAGGAATGCACATACCTTCACAATTGCCAGGCGAACATTTTTCGGTAGAATTCCCCTCAATGCAACCGGAAGCAATTGTGCCATAAGCACGTGGCAGTCATGAGACTTTAGGTTATGAAATTTTTTGTCTTTCATATTTACGATTCCCTTTATATTCGACGAGAAGCCAGTCGGGACCTTGATACTGAAAATGACTTCAAAGAAGATTTCCTTCTCTTCATTAGTAAGAGCGTAGCTGGCACGCCCTTGAAACTGCCCTTGATGCATGCCATCTCTTCCTTTATGACGTTCCTGGTCCTCCCGTGCTTCCGGTGTATATTTTGACTTTCCATACAAGCCCAGGAAGCCTAGAATATTCACGCAGAGATTCTTCGTCAGGTGCATCACGTCGATTGCCGAGCCGACCTCATGGACTTCCCAGTAGGGTAGCTCCCAAAATATAGATTTATTCTTCCACATGGGTACGCGCTTATCAGGGCCGTTAGGAACAGGTTGGCTGCCAGGACCCTTTCCAAAGATTACTTTCAAATCTTTGACCATATCAAATACTTCAGCACCAGTACAGATGACAGGCTTCCCCCGGGGTTCTGCCTTGCCATTGAAATGCTTGCCTTTTTTCTTTAAGGGATGCTTGGGCGGAAGAAAACGACGATTGTACGGGTACACATTCTTCCTACATTTGTCCAGATATATACTTTCTGTCTGATCCAAACAGTGCGTGCATGCATTGTATCCCTTGTTTGACTGTCCTGAAATGTTACTAAGAGCAGGCCAACCATTGATGGTTACGAAAAGCAACGCTCGAAGGTCAAATTCCTCTTGTTTGTGCTCGTCCCACACACGTACACCTGGTTCGGCCCACATCTGTAAAAGTTCATCAACTAATGGCCTTAGGTACACATCAACATCGTTGCCTGGTTGCTTTGGACCTTGGATAAGCACTGGCATCATAATTAACTTCCGCTTCATGCACAACCAAGGAGGAAGGTTGTAGATACATAGAGTAACGGGCCAGGTGCTGTGACTGCAACTCTGCTCCCCAAAATGATTCATGCCATCTGTACTCAGACCTAACCATAAGTTCCTTGCGTCAGCTGCAAATCTCGGGAACTCTCTCTCGATTTTTCTCCACAGCCGACCATCAGCGGTGTGCCTCAACTTATCGTCTTTCATACGATCTTCCATGTGCCATCGCAACAACTTCGCATGATCTTTATTTTTGAACAGACGTTTCAACCGTGGTATTATAGGAGCATACCACATCACCTTGGCAGGAACCCTCTTCCTGGGTGGCTCGCCCTCAATATCACTAGGGTCATCTTTTCTAATCTTATACCGCAATGCAGTGCATACCGGGCATTTATCCATATTCTCGTACTTCTCACCGCGGTAGAGGATGAAGTCATTAGGGCATGCATGTATCTTCTACACGTCTAATCCTAGAGGGCAGACAAGCTTTTTTGCTTCGTACGTGCTGGCGGGCAATTCGTTCTTTCTTGGAAGCATCTTCTTCATCAGTACCAGCAACTTTTCGAATGACGAGTCAGTCACACCGGTCTCTGCCTTCCACTTCAGCAATTCCAGTGTGCTACCCAGCTTCTTCTGGCCATCTTCACAAGTTGGGTACAACAATTTGTTGTGGTCCTGTAACATCTGCTCGAACTGCAACCTCTCCTTTTCTGTGTCGCAACCTCGCCGTGCATCAGAAATGACCCGGCCAAGATCATCAGCGGGCTCATCTGGTTCCCGTTCTTCATCCTGATCTTCTTCTTCATTATCTTCCATTGTGGTATCAGCATACTCAGGGAACATAGATCGGTAGTTTTCATCATCGTTCTCTTCTTCTTCATCGTCGTCTTCCATCATAACCCCTCTTTCTCCGTGCTTGGTCCAAACATTATAGCCCGACATAAAACCGGATCAAAGCAGGTGGCTCTGAATGACTCTTGAGGAAGTGTAATCGTTCTCATTCCGACATTCAACACATGGACAAAACATAAAGCCACCACCATGCTTGTTCGCATCGGCTGCATCTCGAAAAGAATGCACGCCTTCTCTGTAAGCGGCTGTGCGTCGATCACCGTACATCCATGGATGGCTCATCTGTGTTATACGACAGTATATCAAATACAATCACGATCCTAAAAATGAGTATCGCACGGTCTAAACGAGGAAATGTAGTTCCTAACCTTTTAGAATAAGTAGAAATAAAGAGGAAGAGGTTTAAGCGTGGCTCAGGCATCTCATATCGTAGTTGTGTTCGGTGAACTGAAGCGGCATCGCTCTAACACACATTTCAACAAACACCTCTAGTGCATAAAAAAAAGTGGAGAGCTAGCACACTGTAACGACCAAGATGCGGTCCTTTCCGATCTGGGGGTCGAGGCCCCCGAATAGGAAAGAAGCGCATCTAAGTGTTTTGCAAGCAAGTAAACATAGCACATAATAATAAATAAAGTAGACAATCTGGGATTCAACTGTCTTCTTATTAATAATACAGAGTACAACGCAGATACAATCAATGTAGTTCCGGTACGGACTACAAAACAAGGAAAATGCTATGCTACCCGCTGCAGGCCCACGATCACGACCACGGCTCAGACCTCTGGATAGTTCACGTAAAGGCGTTCTGTCTCCTCGTCGTACTGCCACGCCAGCTGGGTGCCGTCGGGATCATCTGCCTCTGGGGTTCCTGTACCTGCTGGGAGTTTCGGAGGAATCCGTGAGTCACGGGGGCTCAGCAATCTAAGACCTTGGTGCCAGAACTAGTCATGTTATTGGGTAAGGAAGGGGTGAAGTGTTTCAGGCTGCTGCATCCTAAGGTTGAGTAAGTGGCTAGCTTACGCAAAGGAGAAGTGACAGTGTTCTATACTAACGACCGGGAATACTTGATCAGAAAGTGATCCTGAACACCTACCTACGACAATGATAACCCCACCGTGTTCCCGGTCGAAGAGAGATCTTCGAAGGGACAGTCACGGTTACTCACACAGTTGGCATATTTTATTAGTTTATGTTTAAGTTTTCTAATACCGGATGTTAACAAAATATTCCAAGTTGCCACATAACCGCGGGCACGGCTTTCCGAAAGATTAAACCCTGCAGGGGTGCTCCAACTAGTCCATCACAAACGAACACAGGCCGCAAAGGCATCCTCTATCACGAATCTCGTGATCTCGTCGGATTCCTTAGAGGAAAACCTCAACTCTGGGGAAAACCAAAGCCTCACCGGGATTCCTATACGCAAGATATACCGCTAAGGCAAGACAAGGCTAGCAGGACCTCCCGTCGTGTCGACGACCCTGATAAGAGCCGCGTATCTCAGTCTCAGGACAGGACAGATGAGCTAGACGTCGGGATGGCTAAACCTCTGGGTGACCAGTGGGGCCCCGGACATCGCTCAGGTGGGACCAACACTCATGGGGAGCACTGGCCCGGGTTGTTGATTAAATTCCTCGGGGTAGCTATTCCCTATGCAAATTATTATGTGATTAGCAGATAGTACCAAAGTTGGGTCCTGCCGGACAAGCCTTAGCTCTACGTGATTTATCAAGGGGGTCCCCATAACAACCCCGAACGTGTTAGGAGCGATCATTATGGAATCAAACACCGGTAACCGGTAACTAAGGCGGCAATAACGGAACAAGACACCCGGCAAAAGGCTAGGCCTCCCGTCATTTACCAAATATATAGATACATTAATTAAATAACAGAAATTAATATAATAATATCAAGATCATGGCAACTCATGAGTTATAAACACCTGCAACTAACAATGCTAACATTAGTAGCTGAGCAGGCCTACCTAGCCATGCAACTTTGCTAGGAAAGAGTAAGGTGTTTGGGCTCATGGCATATGAAGAGGCAATATATTTTCAGTGGTAGGCAGCGAGCAATATGACGTGGAATCGAAACTAACATAACAAGTCTAGATATGGGATCAAGGTCATGTCATCTTGCCTGTGATATCCTCAGCTTGGAATGGTTCTGGATCGTCCTGCACGTACTCTCCTGACTCCACGTATTCGGTCTCCGCTCCCGGTGCTTCCCAACACAAGAATAACAGCCAATGAACAGCAGCACCACAAAATGCAACAATCACATGATGCATGAGATGGAAGTTGAGCATGCACCACCATTTCTAACACTAGC
This sequence comes from Hordeum vulgare subsp. vulgare, assembly GCF_904849725.1. NCBI lineage: Eukaryota > Viridiplantae > Streptophyta > Magnoliopsida > Poales > Poaceae > Hordeum > Hordeum vulgare. The sequence continues at coordinate 502,078,375 of NC_058518.1, forward strand.
ACAGGCAAGATAAACTACAACAAGTTCCTGACAGAACTTTGCACTAAACTATTTGGACATGCATGGGAATGATATGAACAGATGCATCTCGTGAAAACGGTGCAAAACCATGTAAGGAACTTTGCAAACGGAGCTACGGATCAACGGGAATCAACGAAACACGATATGAAGCCCTACGTGAAAGATTCATCACCACTCACACAATTGGCACCAATCTGGTGTTCCCAGGTTGCCAAGACATGTATTAACCCAACATGAATGAAATGGAGCAAGGTAGAACACTCCAACAACAATTGAACACAAACTTTGAACAAAATGGCAAAACTACGCAATCTGCCAGTTTCTGCATCTTAGCTGTTTGTGAGCAACATGCAATATAGCTACAGGTCTTCAAATGTGACAAATAATATATATGGCTGTTTCCAACCAAGAACACTACAATCTCCAGCAAGAATCACAGCAAAAGGAATTAAACTCTAGAAGATACAAGGCCACAAACTTTCCCAAAACCATCAGTTCTCAGGGACTTAGTGAAAATTCCTGCACCTGAGTTTCTGTTTCTGTTCTGAAGCCTTTTGACAGCAACCAAAACACAAGATACTGGACTCAAAATGACTTGAAAATTGACAGGAAGCTTCACAAACATACCAGGTTCAAAACACTAGCACTGAACTAAGTCCAGTTCTCAACATAATGACCAGCACAACCTTATCTACAGGGGAAGAAAATGTTTTCAGCATTCCAGACTTAGTGAAATTTTCAGAGTTCAAAAATCTGGAATTTTCCAACCACATGCCCATTTTTTCTAGGCATAGTTTGCACACACAAGTTCCCAAGAGGTGTTTGACACCACTATGGTATTGAGCACAAACCCCTACAACTAACACACCAAGATCCATGCCTTTGGGCTCCATCTATATCATGGAAACAAAGCCCAAACTTTCAACAAAATAAAAATGCAAATCCATAAGGTATTCTTCTAAGATGACAATACATAGGAGGGTTTCATGTGCACAATGACAAAGTGACATGGGGGTTTGAACCCCATGTTTGTGTCATACACATCAACAACACCAACACACATGAGCCAACCCCACACACACAATATGCCCTCTCTCATATTAAACATGAGGAGGTGCACCACTTGTAAAGGTGGGTAGGTCCACACCACCCACATATCTAGCATGACACAAATCTAGTCCTACTAGATCTAGTTAGAGCATACAATAGCTACACTCCCTAAATGAATCCGACACCACCACACACTACTACTCATGAGCACATCAATGCTCTTCATGCCTTGCCATGGGTGAGGCTCTCACACACATATCTATACTAGAGCTACCACAAGCTAATGCACACACATCACAATCTACTAGCCCCACATGGTGCAAGAGCCCACTCCAAGCACAAGGGAAACACACTCACATGCACATCTCTCACAAGCACAACCACACACACTACATCACCTAGCACATCTATAACAGCAAGGAAAAAAAACATAATTCCATGACCACCTTTGGTAGGCACAAGATCAGCAATAGTAAGAAGGGGGTTTTAAAAAAAATGTAGCAGAAGAAAAAAAAACAACAGGGACAGAACACAATAGCAAGAGGGGTCAGGATTTGAACCCTGAACCTCCTGATGCTCTCTACTGCACCCATCCACTCTGCTATGCCCCTGGGGCTCGACAGAGAAGGACCCAAACAGAGGTTAAACTCTGTTGTGCTGCCCTACTGCAAATCAGAAAGTAAAACATGCAAGATAAAAAAGGGGGGGGGGTGCAACACATGGGATTCGAACCCTGCACCTGACGATAACACAAACACCATCTACCACTGCGCTGCTGTTACTGATGTTAACATGAGAAGGGAAAAAGGGCAAGGTAATCTACCAGCAACATAAATCGAAACAAAATATCAAAAGGGCGCCGAGGGGGGACTCGAACCCTGGACCTCTCATCAGGCGCATGCATATGAAAGAGAGATACTACCATCAGGCTACGATGTCATTACTGACAGAGGGGGGATACACACGAAGGTAAAGCTACAGAAACCGACTCCTGTCTACAGCGAGAATAAACAGCGACAGAGAACTGCCAGCTACGCGCTTGCCGGCGTTGCTAAGCTGCGCTGCCGGCAACGAGGGGGGTCCTCTTACCACGGGGCTGCTGCTGAGAGGGGGGAGGAAGCCCTCCTCCTACTACCACGAGACTACCTATGAACTGCACTAGCAGGATCCCAAGAAAGCTTCGGCTTTGGTTCCCATGGCAGCAACTCCCGTCAGAGAAGGAGGCGCTCGTCCTCCTGACGAAGCGGGCCCTCGCGCTGGGTGGAGGCGCTGCTCCTGCTACCTCTCCCTACCAGCAGCAAGGCCCACCACATCACTACGCCACCCTCGCCCGCTAACTATGCGACGAACAGCAGCAGAGAAGGACCGACGCTCCTAGTGCAGACCATGACCGAACTGCGGAGGAGGAGGCAAGGGCGGAGAACCTCACCTTGGGGAGAAGAGGGGGCGCCGAACGGGGAGGAGGAGCGCCGGAGAGGAAGAAGACGGGCCGACGAAGTCGTTCCGCCGAAGACCGAAGAAGAGGACGTAGTTCGCCCGGTTCGCCCCGTTGACGAGGACGAGCTCGACGGGAGGGTCGCTCCCCGGGGCTCCTAACGCCGGGAATGGGACGCGGGGAGCCGCCCCGAGCCCCCGGACATGGCGGCCGGGCCGCCCGACGACGCCCGCGGAAGACGCCCGCGACTCTCTCCCTCTGCACCCTCTGCTTTCTTACCTGACAGAGAAGAAGGAAGAGAGATGGGAACGAGATGGGTTTGGGAGAGGTGGCGGCGACGGCTGAGGGGAGGAGAGGAACCCTAGGCTTCGGGCACGGACGCCAACGCATCTTATAGGGGGCCCTCGACGTGCTGCTCACGGCGCCGTCAGCTCTCTCTCTCTCACACGTGCTGACGGAAAGCAGACAGACAGGGAAGGAGGAGGACGCCGTGAAGAAAGAATGGAGAGGAGAGGCCGCGCGTGGGCTCTCTCTGGAGGGAGCAGCTGGGCCAGGAGGGAGGAAAGAGGCCCAAGCTGCCCAGGAGGAAGGGAAAAAAAATATTGGGGAGGGGATTCCTATTTAGTATTTAAACACACTCAAGAAAATAACCCACAAAATAATCTACTGTGGCAAAAATCAAAAGGAAAATCCTGCTGGACTTAAGGGATTTTGACCCAATAGGGAAAAATAGGAATGCAATATTTGGAGATGTTTGAAATAAATGCAAAACAGTCATTAAGCCACTGTTTTGAATTTATTTGCACCACTAAAATCAAAGAGCAAACCAGAAAAATTGCACCCCCTCATAAACACATTTTTATCTAACCATGGGACATTTTAGAATCATATTTGGGAAGAAGGAGTTTGACATGGGAAAAAAAATAGGAGGGAAAAGGAGTTTAAAAGCAAGAGCTTAAAAAGACTAGCACACCCTCTTGCATCACACACACCATTATCACATGCATCACAAGGTAGTGCAAAACCACCACTTAATCCTAGCAAGATCACATGCACTCACAACACCACAACACTACTCCTATTAAACTCAAATGCAACATGATCATGGCATGCAACCATAAGTATGGCAAGGAATGATATGTAATTCATGCATGCAAGGGAAGTAAGCACTAGGGAACACACATGAATTCATGGCACAAAATGATATCATCAAGATCTCTGACAAGGTGGCCCCACATGGAAGGTTACAAGAAGGGAAAGTTCTACACTTGGGGCATTACACACACACCCACAATCCTCCATCCAAGAAAAATGCAAGGAAGAGGGGAGAGGGGGGCTGTGCTATATATAGGCATAGGACTTTAGTCCTGGTTTGAGACAAAAACCGGGACTAAAGGTGGCGCACATGCGGGATACCCACCGCGTATCCCTGTAGTCCCGGTTTGGGACACGAACCGGGACTAAAGTCTCCTTACGGGCCGGGACTAAAGCCTCGAGGGAGGCATTGAGAATTGGGGCGACGTGGTCGGGCCTTTAGTCCCGGCCCAGAGGCAGGCCGGGACTAAAGGGTCCCGGCCAAAGGCCCGTTTTCCACTAGTGGTCTGTGATGGTAGCGCAACTCCCTTCAGACGGTGTTGCACCTCTAGAAAGTGATTCAGCAGGGTACTGATCAATTCTTGAGGGGATGGCAAGCGGGAAGGGCGAATCTAACGACTGCTCCAGATGGCAGATGTCCCTCCTAGAATTTGTTTGTGCCACGGTCCTCGGCTTGTCTTTGGCGTCATGGTAGATGGATGTAGACATGTAAGGTGCTCAATGTTGATGTCCAGTCTATTGCTTGCATCTCTCCTTTCCTTGTCGATGCGGCATCCAAAAATGGAGGTGACGTTCTAGATGTTTTTTTAGATTCCAAGTGGTCCAAGGACTTATTTTGCTTGAAAATCCAGCGTGTGGTTCTCTATGTGGGTAAGTGTTTGTCGGAAGCAATATTGAATGTATGCATTAGTCTCGGTTGGTGCCACGTACCGGGACTAAAGGTGGCCTTTCATCAATGTTAGTGTCACAAACTAAGACTAAATGTCTTTTTCCAATTCTTTTGTTTTGTTTTTTTTGCTTTATTTATATTCTTTTGTTTATTACTTAAAACCAAATACGTAGAGTTTTTGAGTGACACTTTTTTCTTTAGGTCACAAAAATTATAAACTTTCTCTTAGTGTGAGTAGTTTCCAAATTTGAATAGTTAAAATTTGAATTCTTTGAAATTTGTGTGAATAACTTTACTTTAAAAATAGATTTTTTAGTCATTCTTTTTCTTGATGTTTAATATTAGTGTGTTTTATGATTATATTAAACTTGGTAATTTTTAGGTTATTTTAAAAATGAAATGCTTTTCTAAGAGATGAGTATTCATTCGAAACTCTGATACTTCGAAAGAGATTGTCTAGTTTGTACACGAAGTGCATCCAGTTTTTGTCATAACCCTGCCAAATTTTTAGCACATGCTATGTGGGTGAAATATTGATACCATGCCAAGTTTCAGCCTTTTCAGTATTCATTCGTTGTGTTTTTCAATTTCATGGTCATTTAGCTCGAAAAAATCATTAAATGCATGAAAAATAGTAAATGAAGTGAGAAAGGGTTGAAAATTGATGACATGACTTTGAATGGTGCATATTGAGCGCATAAAAATTCTGGAGTTCAAATAAGTTTTAAAAAATTAAATGCCTTTCTAAGAGATGAGTATTCGTCCGAAACCGATATACTTCGAAAGAGAGTATCCAGTTTGTACACGAAGTACATGTAGTTTTTGCCTAAGCCTCCCAACTTTTTAGCACATGCTATGTGGGTGAAATGATGATACCATGCTAGGTTTCAGCCTTTTCAGAGTTCATTTGTATTGCTTTTAATTTTCAGGGTCATTTAGCTCAAAAAAATCATTAAATGCATGAAAAATAGCAAATGAAGTGAGAAAGGGTTGAAAATTGATGATGTGGCTTTGAATGGTGCATATAGAATGCACAAAAAGTCTGGAGTTGAAATAAGTTTTAAAAAATCAAATGACTTTGTAAGAGATGAGTATTCGTTCGAAACCATGATACTTCGAAAGAGATTGTCTAGTTTATACACGAAGTGCATCCTGTTTTTGTTGTAACCCTCCCAACTATTTAACACATGCTACGTGGGTGAAATGATGATGCCATGCCAAGTTTCAGCCTTTTCAGAGTTCATTTGTAGTGCTTTTCAATTTCAGGGTCATTTAGCTCAAAAAATTATTAAATGCATGAAAATTTGCGTTAGCACATGATTGCACTGATTAACTCCTAGGTACATAATGTTTCTTCGTGATTTAAATGGCAAAACACACACACACACATATATATACCCTAATGCTTACAGAAAGATTCTTTCTGGTTTGTCCGAAGTGGGACTTTCCAAATAAGCCCGGAAACTAACTACATAAGAAAGTGATGAAGGTGAAGCGAGTCACATCTGAGATGGGATCTTGGGGTATAAAACTTTTTCTTCGTGTGTGTCCCTTTGTGCCGTAACCGTGGACAATCTTCATCATTTAACAGGATGATTGGGTCAGTCTTCACTCTGAAGGGAGGAATTTCGTGAAACTTTTCATAATCTTGTGACATGTGTGTCTTGTCCTCACTCCCGTGATGTTTCTTTTCCCTGAAAGAACTATGTGGCGCTTTGTCTCATCGTATGATGTATTCGCTTCCTTGTCTTTTTTTCTCAGCTTGGTAGACATGTCCTTCACATAGAAAATCTGCGCCGCATCATTGACTACTAGGATGGATGGTTCATATGTATACCCAAGATTGTTGAGGTCCACGGTTGTCATTCTGTACTACGGGTCTTCCTTTACCCTGCCTCCTTTCAGATTGGCCCATTTTCACCGAAACAAAGGGACCGTCAAATGTTTTCCATAGTCAAGTTCCCATATCTCCTCTGTGTAACAATAATATTGTTGGAAATATGCCCTAAAGGCAATAATAAATTAGTTATTATTATATTTCTTTGTTCATGATAATCGTTTATTATCCATGCTATAATTGTATTGATTGGAAACACATTGCATGTGTGGATACATAGACAAAACACTGTCCATAGTAAGCCTCTAGTTGACTAGATCGTTGATCAAAGATGGTCAAGGTTTCCTGACCATAGGCAAGTGTTATCACTTGATAACGGGATCACATCATTAGGAGAATCATGTGATGGACTAGACCCAAACTAATAGACGTAGCATGTTGATCGTGTCATTTTGTTGCTACTGTTTTCTGCGTGTCAAGTATTTGTTCCTATGACCATGAGATCATATAACTCACTGACACCGGAGGAATGCTTTGTGTGTATCAAACGTCGCAACGTAACTGGGTGACTATAAAGATGCTCTACAGGTATCTCCGAAGGTGTTCGTTGAGTTAGTATGGATCGAGACTGGGATTTGTCACTCCGTGTGACGGAGAGGTATCTCGGGGCCCACTCGGTAATACAACATCACACACAAGACTTGCAAGCAATGTGACTTAGTGTAAGTTGCGGGATCTTGTATTACGGAACGAGTAAAGAGACTTGCCTCGTAAACGAGATTTGGTTACCGAAAGGTATTCATGCATTACCGGAAAAGTTTCGGGCTCATCGGTAGTGTACTGGGAGTGCCGGGAGGGGTGCCGGGGACCATCAGGAGGGGTGTCACGCCCCAAGGGGTCTCATGGGCTATGGGAATAGATAAACCAGCCCCTAGTGGGCTGGAATAAGTTCCCACTAAGGCCCATAAGGTTTGAGAAGGAAAAAACACAAGGTGGAAAGAGTTTCCCAGTGGGAAGGTGGAATCCTACTCCAAGTAGGATTGGAGTAGGACTCCTCCACCTCCAATTTCGGCCAAACCTTGAGGTTTTGAGCCTGCCTCCTCCCCTCCCTCCCTCCTATATATAGTGGGGTTTTAGGGCTGATTTGAGACAACTTTTGCCACGGCAGCCCGACCACGTACCTCCACGGTTTTACCTCTAGATCGCGTTTCTACGGAGCTCGGGCGGAGCCCTGCTGAGATTAGATCACCACCAACCTCCGGAGCGCTGTCATGCTGCCGAAGAACTCATCTACCTCTCCGTCTCTCTTGCTGGATCAAGAAGGCCGAGATCATCGCCGAGCTGTACGTGTGCTGAAAGCGGAGGTGCCGTCCGTTCGGCACTAGATCGGAGCGGATCGCGGGACGGTTCGTGGGACAGTTCGCGGGGTGGATCGAGGGACGTGAGGACGTTCCACTACATCAACCGCGTTTATTAACACTTCTGCTGTGCGATCTACAAGGGTACGTAGATCGGAAATCCCCTCTCGTAGATGGACATCACCATGATATGTCTTCGTGCGCGTAGGAAATTTTTGGTTCCCATGCGACGTTCCCTAACAGTGGCATCATGAGGTAGGTTCATGCGTAGATGTAATCTCGAGTAGAACACAAAAGTTTTTGTGGGCGGTGATGTGCGTTTTGCTGCCCTCCTTAGTCTTTTCTTGATTCCGCGGTATTGTTGGGTCGAAGCGGCTCGGACCGACATTACTCGTACGCTTACGAGAGACTGGTTTCATCGCTACGAGTAACTCCGTTGCTCAAAGATGACCGGCGAGTGTCGGTTTCTCCAACTTTAGTTGAATCGGATTTGACCGAGGAGGTCCTTGGATGAGGTTAAATAGCAATTCATATATCTCCGTTGTGGTGTTTGCCTAAGTAAGATGCGATCCTACTAGATACCCATGGTCACTACGTAAAACATGCAACAACAATTAGAGGACGTCTAACTTGTTTTTGCAGGGTATGCTTGTGATGTGATATGGCCAATGATGTGATGTGATATATTGGATGTATGAGATGATAATGTTGTAATAGTTAATATCGACTTGCACGTCGATGGTACGGCAACCGGCAGGAGCCATAGGTTTGTCTTTAAACTAACGTTTGTGCTTGCAGATGTGTTTACTATATTGCTAGGACGTAGCTTTAGTAGTAATAGCATGAGTAGCACGACAACCCCGATGGCGACACGTTGATGGAGATCATGATGATGGAGATCATGGTGTGACGCCGGTGACAAGAAGATCGTGTCGGTGCTTTGGTGATGGAGATCAAGAAGCACATGATGATGGCCATATCATGTCACTTATGAATTGTATGTGATGTTAATGCTTTATGCACCTTATCTTGCTTAGAACGACGGTAGCATTATGAGGTGATCTCTCACTAAAATTTCAAGACGAAATTGTGTTCTCCCCGACTGTGCACCGTTGCGACAGTTCTTTGTTTCGAGACACCACGTGATGATCGGGTGTGATAGACTCAACGTTCACATACAACGGGTGCAAAACAGTTGCACACGCGGAACACTCGGGTTAAGCTTGACGAGCCTAGCATGTGCAGACATGGCCTCGGAACACATGAGACCGAAGGGTCGAGCATGAATCATATAGTTGATATGATTAGCATAGAGATGCTTACCACTAAAACTATTCTCGACTCACGTGATGATCGGACTTGAGATAGTGGATTTGGATCATGTACCACTCAAATGACTAGAGAGATGTACTTTTTGAGTGGGAGTTCTCAAGTAATATGATTAATTGAACTAATTGTCATGAACATAGTCTAATGGTCTTTGCGAATTACGATGTAGCTTGCGCTATAGCTCTACTGTTTTTAATATGTTCCTAGAGAAAATTTAGTTGAATGTTGATAGTAGCAAACTTTGCGGACTGAGTCTGTAAAACTAAGGATTGTCCTCGTTGCTGCGCAGAAGGCTTATGTCCTTAATGCACCACTCGGTGTGTTGCACCTCAAGCGTCGTCTGTAGATGTTATGAACATCCGACATACACGTTTCTGATGACTACACGATAGTTCAGTACAAAATACTTAATGGCTTAGAAGCAAGGCGTCGAAGACGTTTTGAAACGTCACGGAACATAAGAGATGTTCTAAAGAGATGAAATTTTGATTTCATGCTTGTGCCCTTGTTAAGAGGTATGAGACCTTCGACAAGATTCTTTGTCCACGAAGTAAAGGAGAAAAGCTCAATCATTGAGCGTGTGCTCAGATTATCTGAGTACGACAATCGCTTGAATCAAGTGGGAGTTGATCTTCCAGATAAGATAGTGATGGTTCTCCAAAGTCACTGCCACCAAGCTGTGAGAGCTTCGTGATGAACTATAACATATAAAGGATAGATACAATGATCCTTGAGCGATTCGCGATGTTTGACACTGCGAGAGTAGAAATCAAGAAGGAGCATCAATAGTTGATGGTTAGTAAAACCACTAAGTTTCGAGAAAGGCAAGGGCTAGAAGGGATACTTCGTGAAACGGCAAAGCAGTTGCTGCATTAATGAAGAGACCACAGATTAAACCCAAGCCCGGGACTAAGTGCTTCTGTTATGAGGGGAACGGTCACTGAGGCGGAGCAACTCTAGATACTTGGTAGATAAGAAGGTTGGCAAAAGTCAAAAGAAGTATATTTGTTATACATGATGTTGATGTGTACTTTAGTAGTACTCCTAGTAGCACGAGGGTATTGGATACCGGTTCAGTTGCTAAGTAATTAGTAACACAAAATGAAAGCTACGGCATAAACGGAGACTAGCTAAAGGCGAGGTGACGATACGTGTTGGAAGTGTTTCCAAGGTTGATATTATCAAACGTCGCACGCTCCCTCTACCATCGGGATTGGTGTTAAACCTAAATAATTGTTATTTGGTGCTTGCGTTAAGCATGAACATGATTGGATCGTGTTTATTGCAATACTATTATTCATTTAAAGAGAATAATGGTTACTCTATTTGCTTGAATAATCACCTTCAATGGTTTATTGAATATCGATCGTAGTGTCACACATGTTCATGATATTGGTGCCAAAAGATACAAGGTAATGATGATAGTACCACTTACTTGTGGCACTGCCGCTTGAGTCATGTTGGTATAAATTTCATGAAGAGGCTCCATGCCAATGGATCTTTATACTCACTTGATTTTGAATCACTAGTGACATGCAAATCATACCACATGAGCAAGGCCTTGTTTTCATTGAGATGAAACAAGATAGTAACTTCTTGGAAGTGATACATTTTGATGTATGCAGTCCAATAGGTGCTGAGGCACGCAGTGGATATCATTATGTTCTTACTTCAATGACGATTTGAGCAGATACGAGAGTATTTACTTAATGAATCACAAGACTGAAATATTGAAAGGTTCAATTCTATTTCAGGAGTGAAGTTCGTCGTAACAAGAGGATAAACTGTCTACGATATGATCATAGAAATAAATATATGAGTTACGAGTTTTGGTACGGAGTTAAGACAATGTGGAAATTGTTTCGTAGTTCATGCCACCTGGAACATCATAGTGTGATGATGTGTCTGAACGTCATAGCCACGCACTATTTGGTATGGTGCATGCTATGATGTCTCTTATGGAATTACCACTATCGTTTATGGGTTATGCATTAGAGACAACCACATTCACTTTAAATAGGGCACCGCGTATTTCCGTTGAGATGACACAGTATAGACTGAGGTTTAGAGAAATCTAAACTGTCGTTTCTTGAAAGTTTGGGGCTTCGACACTTATGTGAAAAAGTTTCAGTCTGATAAGCTCGAACCCAAAGCGGATAAATGCATCTTCATAGGATATCCAAAACAGTTGGGTACATCTCCTATCTCAGATCCGAAAGCAAAGTGTTTGTTTCTAGAAACGGATCCTTTCTCGAGGAAAGGTTTCTCTCGAAAGAATTGAGTGGGAGGGTGGTAGAACTTGATGAGGTTATTGAACCATCACTTCAACCAGTGTGTAGCAGGGCGCAGGAAGTTGTTCCTGTGGCGCCTACACCAATTGAAGTGAAAGCTGATGATGGTGATCATCGAGCATCGGATCAAGTTACTACAAGCCTCATAGGTTGACAAGGTCGCGTACTACTGCAGAGTGGTACGGTAACCCTGTCTTGGAGGTCATGTTGTTGAGCAACAGTGAACCTACGAGTTATGGAGAAGCAATGGTGGGTACGGATTTCGACAAATGGCTGGAAGCCATGAAATCCGAGAGAGGATCCATGTATGAAAACAAAGTGTAGACTTTGGACGAACTACTTGATGGTCATAGGACTATTGAGTAAAGATGGATCTTTAAAAGGAAGACAGACGATGATGGTGATAAGTCACTATTAAGAAAAGCTCGATTTGTCGCAAAGATGTTTCCGACAAGATCAAACAGTTGACTATGATGAGCCTTTCTCACTCGTAGCGATGCTAAAAGTTTGTTAGAATTATGTTAGTAGTTGCTGCATTACTTATGAAATATTGCACATAGGATGTCAAAACATTGTTTCCTCGACGGTTTCCTTGAGCAAACATTGTATGTGATACAACGAGGAGGTTTTGTCGATCCTAAAGATACTAGCAAGTATGCAAGCTCCAGCGATCCTTCAATGGACTGGTGCAAGCATCTCGGGGTTGGAATATACACTTTGATGAGATGATCAAAGATTTTGGGTTTGTACAAGGTTTATGAGAAACTTGTATTTCCAAAGAAGTGAGTGGGAGCACTATAGAATTTCTGATAAGTATATGTGGTTGACATATTGTGGATCAGAAGTAATGTAGAATTTCTGTAAAGCATACAAGGTTGTTTGAAAGGAGTTTTCAAAGGAATACCTGGATTGCGCTAATTGAACGTTGAGCATCAAAGATCTATGGAGATAGATCGAAAGCGCTTATTAGAAGTTTCAACAAAATGCATGCCTTGACAAGTTTTTGAAGAAGTTCAAAACATATCAGCAAAGAAGGAGTTCTTGGTTGCGTTGTGAGGTGTGAATTTGAGTAAGACTCAAAACCCGACCCCGGCAGAATAAAGAGAATAGACGAAGGTCATCTTCTATGCCTTGGTCGTAGAATCTGAAGTATGCCATGCTGGGTACCGCACCTGATGTGTGCCTTGACTCAAAGTCTGTTGAGAGGTACAAAGAGTGATCCATGATTGAATCACTAGCAGCGGTCAAAATTTATCCTTAGTAACTAATGGACTAAGGAATTTTTCTCGATTATGGAGATGGTTAAAAAGTTTGTCGTAAAGGGTTACGTCGATGCAAGCATTGACATGAATCCGAATAACTATGAGTAGTGAAACGGATTCGTATAGTAGAGTAGATATTTGGAGTATTTCCGAATAGCACATAGTAGCAGCATCTATAAGATGACATAAAGATTTGTAAAGAACACACGGATCTGAAATTTCAGAACCGTTGACTAAAACCTCTCTCACGAGCAAGACGTGATCAGACTCCATAACTATATGGGTGTTGGATTCGTTGGAATCACATAGTGATGTGAACTAGATTACTGACTCTAGTGAAAGTGGGAGACTGTTGGAAATATGCCCTAGAGGCAATAATAAATTAGTTATTATTATATTTCTTTGTTCATGATAATCGTTTATTATCCATGCTATAATTGTATTGATTGGAAACACACTGCATGTGTGGATACATAGACAAAACACTGTCCCTAGTAAGCCTCTAGTTGACTAGATCGTTGATCAAAGATGGTCAAGGTTTCCTGACCATAGGCAAGTGTTGTCACTTGAAAACGGGATCACATCATTAGGAGAATCATGTGATGGACTAGACCCAAACTAATAGACGTAGCATGTTGATCGTGTCATTTTGTTGCTACTGTTTTCTGCGTGTCAAGTATTTGTTCCTATGACCATGAGATCATATAACTCACTGACACCGGAGGAATGCTTGGTGTGTATCAAACGTCGCAACGTAACTGGGTGACTATAAAGATGCTCTACAGGTATCTCCGAAGGTGTTCGTTGAGTTAGTATGGATCGAGACTTGGATTTGTCACTCCGTGTGACGGAGAGGTATCACGGGGCCCACTCGGTAATACAACATCACACACAAGCCTTGCAAGCAATGTGACTTAGTGTAAGTTGCGGGATCTTGTATTACGGAACGAGTAAAGAGACTTGCCTGGTAAACGAGATTGAAATAGGTATGCGGATACTGACGATCGAATCTCGGGCAAGTAACATACCGAAGGACAAAGGGAATGACATACGAGATTATATGAATCCTTGGCACTAAGGTTCAAACGATAAGATCTTCGTAGAATATGTAGGATCCAATATGGGCATCCAGGTCCCGCTATTGGATATTGACTGAGGAGTCACTCGGGTCATGTCTACATAGTTCTCGAGCCCACGGGGTGTGCACACTTAAGGTTCGACGTTGTTTTATGCGTATTTGAGTTATATGGTTGGTTACCGAATGTTGTTCGCAGTCCCGGATGAGATCATGGACGTCACGAGAGTTTCCGGAATGGTCCGGAAACGAAGATTGATATATAGGATGACCTCATTTGGGTACCGAAAGGTTTTCGTGCATTACGAGAAAAGTTTCGGGCTCATCGGTAGTGTACTGGGAGTGCCGGGAGGGGTGCCGGGGACCATCAGGAGGGGTGTCACGCCCCAAGGGGTCTCATGGGCTATGGGAATAGATAAACCAGCCCCTAGTGGGCTGAAATAAGTTCCCACTAAGGCCCATAAGGTTTGAGAAGGAAAAAACACAAGGTGGAAAGAGTTTCCAAGTGGGAAAGTGGAATCCTACTCCAAGTAGGATTGGAGTAGGACTCCTCCACCTCCAATTTCGGCCAAACCTTTAGGTTTTGAGGCTGCCTCCTCCCCTCCCTCCCTCCTATATATATTGGGGTTTTAGGGCTGATTTGAGACAACTTTTGCCACGGCAGCCCGACCACATACCTCCACGGTTTTACCTCTAGATCGCGTTTCTGCGGAGCTCGGGCGGAGCCCTGCTGAGATTAGATCACCACCAACCTCCGGAGCGCCATCATGCTGCCGGAGAACTCATCTACCTCTACGTCTCTCTTGCTGGATCAAGAAGGCCGAGATCATCGTCGAGCTGTACGTGTGCTGAACGCGGAGGTGCCGTCCATTCGGCACTAGATCGGAGCGGATCGTGGGACGGATTCGCGGGATGGTTCGTGGGACAGTTCGCGGGGCGGATCGAGGGACATGAGGACGTTCCACTACATCAACCGCGTTTATTAACACTTCTGCTGTGCGATCTACAAGGGTACGTAGATCGGAAATCCCCTCTCGTAGATGGACATCACCATGATAGGTCTTCGTGCGCGTAGGAAATTTTTTCTTTCCCATGCGACGTTCCCTAACAAATATGTGTCCTTTGGCCTGTTGGTGTTTGTTGGATCGAAGCGGATATCACTATTTTGGTTGGTGCTCTTTTTATCTTGGGAAATCGTGTAGAATGTATTCCCATTTATCTCGTACCCTTTGAAAGTCAAAATTGTCGAAGATGGTGACTTGGCGAGCAAGTACAGGTCATCTCCAACTTCTTCGTCATGCATGAGACGTGTTTGCAACCAACCGCCGAATGACGCCATGTGTGTACGTTTGACCCAGGGATCAGACTGCTCCGGGTTCTTGGAGCGTATAATATTCATGTGTTCCTCGATATACGGAGCCATCAAGGTGGAATTTTGTAAAACCGTGTAGCGTGCTTGCGTCCAAGAATGCCCGTCCCTAAAAATTACTGAGTCCTTTCCTAGCATGCCTTTTCCAGCTAGTCCGCCCTCATGCCGTGACTCGGGAACATCAATCGGCTTAAGATTAGGAATAAAGTCAACACAAAACTCAGTGACCTCCTTTGTTTCATGGCCCTTGGAGATGCTTCCTTCTTTCCTAGCATGGTTATGAACATATTTCTTTAAGACTCCCATGAACCTCTCAAAGGGGAACATATTGTATAAAAATACACGACCCAGAATGGCAATCTCTTCGGCTAGGTGAACTAGGACGTGCGTCAAGATATTGAAAAAGGATGGTGGGAACACCAACTCGAAACTGACAAGACATTGCACCAAATCATTTTGTAACCTTGGTAGGATTTCTGGATCGATTACCTTTTGAGAGATTGCATTGAGAAATGCACATAGCTTCACAATGGCTGATCGAACGTTTTCCGGTAGAAGACCCCTCAATGCAACTAGAAGCAATTGCATCATAATCACATGGCAGTCATGAGACTTTAGGTTGTGGAATTTTTTTCTGCCATATTTTTTATTCCCTTTATATTTGACGAGTAGCCAGACGGGACCTTCATAGTGAGCAGACATTCAAAGAAGATTTCCTTCTCTTCTTTGGTAAGAGCATAGCTGGCAAGACCTTCATACTGCTTTGGATGCATGTCATCTTGTTCGTGCATACGTTGCTGATCTTCCCATTCCTCCGGTGTATCTTTTATCTTCCCATACACACCCAAGAAGCCTAGCAGGTTCACGCAAACATTCTTCATCACGTGCATCACGTCTATTGCAGAGCGGACCTCTAGGACTTTCCAATAAGTTAGGTCCCAAAATATATATTTCTTCTTCCACATGGGTGCGTGTATGTCAGTGTCATTCGGAATAGATTGTCTAAGAGGATCCTTTCCAAAAATTAGTTTTAAATACTTGACCATATGAAGTATATAATCACCAGTACGGTGGTCGGGCTTCTTTCGGTGATCTACCTCACCTTTGAAATACTTGCCTTCTTTTCTTAAGAGATGCTTGATCGAAAGAAATCGACGATGTCCTAGGTACACATTATTCTTACATTTATCCAAATATATTCTTTCGTATCATCTAAACAGTGCGTGCATGTGTGGTATCCCTTGTTTGTCTATCCTGAAAGGTTACTAAGAGCATGCCAATCATTGATGGTTACAAACAACAACACTCGTAGGTCAAATTCCTGATGTTTGTGCTCATCCCACACACATACACCTTTGATATCCCACAGCTGTCAAAGTTATTCAACTAATGGTCTTAGGTACACATGAATGTCGTTGTCGAGTTGCTTGGGGCCTTGGATAAGCACTGGCATCATAATGAACTTCCGCTTCATGCACAAACAAGGAGGAAGGTTATAGATACATAGAGTCATGGGCCAGGTGCTATGATAGCTGCTCTGCTCTCCAAAAGGATTAATGACATCTACACTTAAACCAAACGAACAGTTCCTTGCGCCATCTGCAAAGTCCAGCCATTATCTCTCGATTTTCCTCCACTGCGACCCATAAGTGGGTACTCACAACTTCCCGTCTTTCTTACGCTCGTCTTTGTGTCATGGCATCAACTTGGCATGCTCTTTGTTTTGGAACAAATGTTTCAATCGTGGTATTATAGGAGCATACCACATCACCTTGGCAGGAATCCTCTTCCTGCGGTGCTGGCCCTCAACATCGCCACCTGGGTCATCGCGGCCGGTCCTATAGCGCACCGCACCGCATAAGCATGCATTCAAATTATCATACTACTCGCCGCGGTACAGGATGCAGTCATTAGGGCATGCATGTATCTTCTGCACCTCTAGTCCTAGAGGGTAGATAGCCTTCTTTGCTTCGTACGTACTGTCGGGCAATTCGGTGTCCTTTGGAAGCATCTTCTTTAACATTTTCAGCAACTTTTCAAAACCCTTGTCAGATACACCATTATTTGCCTTCCATTGTTGCAATTCCAGTGTGGTACCCAGCTTCTTGTTGTCATCTTCACAATTTGGGTACAACAATTTTTTGTGATCCTCTAACATGCGTTGCAACTTCTGAAAAGGATCGAGATGGACCTAGAGGGGGGGGGGGGGTGAATAGGTACAGTTCCAAATTTTAATAATTACTTAGCAATTTTAGGCAAAGGTGCGGAATATGAGCGTAGGCCTAATAATTTCTATGACAAGGAGTAAGCTATTTAGAGTGAAGTAAGGCAACCGGTAAACAATAATCAAATACAAGTACGTAATAAGGATTAACACAAGTAGAGAGTTAGGGTTAGGAATAACTGAAACTCCAAGAGAGACGAGGATGTATCCCGATGTTCACTTCCTTGGAGGGAAGCTACGTCACCGTTAGAGGGGCGGATGTTACCACGAAGGCACACCAACGCCACGAAGGCTCACCCTATTCTCCCTTTGAGATAAATCCACGAAGGCGTTTCTCAACCACTAGTGGTAAGCCTTGAGCTGGCTTCCAAACCTTCACAAACTTTCCGGGGGAAATCACAATGGTTTGATTCCTCTCTGAAGACTCCTAGCGCCTAGGAGTCTCCAACCTCTAAGAGTAACAAGATCACGGGGATTGCTCAAAACTTGCTCAAAGCACAAAACACTTTGGTGGAGAGGAGGAGAAGGAGACGATCTATCTTTTGATTGGAACAACACTCAAAGGGACTCACAAATGCTCTTGGGATCTAAGATTGAGTGTAGACAAGAGTGATTGAGAAGAAAGGTGTTCTTGTATGTGTTCTAGCTGTGTTGGACACCCTCTCACGAATTGGGAGGGGGTATATATAGTGGGGAGTGTAAAACAGCCGTTGGGGACACTTTAAGTCACACGGGGTTCGGACATCCGGCAGTTCACGGATGTCCGGGCGTCCACAAGGAGTCGGACCTCCGACAGGGGTCGGTCGTCCGAGGGCTGTAGATATGTCTGGAATCACTGTGAGTTGAACAGGGACCGGACGTCCGGAGAAGGCCAGAAGTCCGAGTTATTCGACTTAAACTTCTCTGGTGCAAGATTCCGGATTTCCGAAAGGGGACGGACGTCCGGCCCTTGGACGTCCGGAGGGAGCCGGAAGTCCGAGTTATATGGCTGAAGTTCTTCTGGTGCAGGGCTCCGGATTTCCGAAGCTGGTCGGTCGACCGGCCCTCGGACGTCCGGAGGGAGCCGGAAGTCCGAGTTATATGGCTCAAGTTCTTATGGTGCAGAGCTCCGGATTTCCGATGCTGGTCGGTCGTCCGACCCTCGGACGTCCGGAGGAGGCCGGATGTCCGAGGCATTAGTCCTGTTTTGAGATAAGAGCAGAGTAGTGAAGATGTCGTATGAGCAGAAAAGTAGAGATGTAGTATGAGCAAATTCATCGCAAAACCTGTGATCCCTTCTTAATAGTGCGGGATCCCTATACTCAAGAATAGTAAACTTAAAGGATAGTCTACATCATCTTTTCTCAATCCCGAGCCTTCTTGACATATAAGTCCCGATCTTCTCAGACCACCTTGGCACATAATTCTCAATCTACTAAAGTACTTGCCATCCTGAGATACACTCAACAAATAGGATTAGTTTCCTATGTATGTGTTGTCATTAACACCAAAAGTCGATTAGGGGCATGACATGCACTTTCAATCTCCCCCTTTTTGCTAGTTGATGACAACATATACATAGGTCTCAAAAGATTTACCATACATTATAGCCTTGGAGAGGTTTAGTACGGAGCTCCCCCTTAGTATGTGCATGATAAAATATCGGAGCTCCCTTTAAATGTGTGTATCGAAAATATCATGTGACTTAGTAAAGATAATGGATCATCAAGTAAAGATAATAGATCATCATAGAAGTAGTGGAGCAAAACATAATAGCCTATGATGATATCATAGCAATCCATAGCAATCACAACATTCATAGGTAGCCATACATGGGTTTATCCATTACATTACACAAACATGCAAATTGAGACTAAAGCTCCAAAGACTAAAAACTACGATACATTACTCCCCCTTTGGTACCAAGTACCAAAAAGGGAGGCACCAACAGCATCAACCATGCTCAGAGATCATCAGCATCATCATCATCATCCTCATCGTCAGGCAAGCCACTGCCACCAGCCTCGTCAAGAAAATCAGCCCACTCAGGACCAGATGGGAAGCCAAAGTCAGAAGGACGAGCAGCAGGAAGGTCCTCATCGTCACTCACATCAAGAGCGCCCGAGTCTCTCAAACGAGCCTTGAGGGCATTCTTGGAGGAGACGAGGCGAGAAACTACATCATGAGTTTGACCAGACTGGAAAGAGACGGCCTTCATCATAGCAGAATGTGCCTTGCCAATGAATTTGGCAAAGCGTCCGAGAGGAGCTGAGCTGGATGAAGGGGTTGCTGAACGGGCAGCAGTGCGGCGAGTGAAGGTGGATGATGGGGTTTTCTTGGGAGCATAGTTATCCGCCATGTGAGCGGGAATGACCCACTTGTGATGTGTGTGAGTGACAGCAACAGTGAAGTCAGCAACATGGTTAATAAGAGCCTGGATGAAGGGGCATGAGGGAAGGCTCACTTGTATTGAAAACTAGCAAGCCGAATATCATGCCATAGAAAGTGAGGCACATTAATTTTGCTCTTGGGGTGCTCGTACAAATGTGACATGATGTCAATACAGTAGCCACTGCAGGATCCCTTATCACCCATCTTGGGATAGATGGTGCGGATAAGACACTGAAAGATGATAAAGTAGGGAGAACGCCAGATGGATACCTGGTTAAGATCCTTCATTCGTTCGTCTGCATCAAGTTCACGGAGTGGTTTGAGGATATACCCACACGCCTTAATTGGCTTATGTGCATGGTTAGGATCATTCTTATGGATTTTGAAGCCGGAGTTGGGGAAACCAAGTGCGGCAACAAACGTATCATAAGAGGCTGTGAAGTGAACGTCAGAGGTTATCCAGCTAACAGTGTTGTTTGGACCAAAGAAACATGTGGCATAAAACTGGTGAATAGCAGCAGCGTTAAAATCGCGACGAAAAGCAAAGGGGGCAGCAAGCCCCGATGACTCAATGAGCTCAATGGCACCCGGGTATTTCGTCGGGTGCGTGCGAATATGCTCAAGATCTATGAAGTGATGAACAGAGATACCCTTAGGAACTATGACCATAGTAAAGATGTCCGCCTGGACATTTGTGCGGAAACGTGAGTCCATAGAGTCACGTACGACAGAGAATTGATCAACGTCGCGGCGGAAAGTGAGGTAGGAAGACTTAGCAGCCTTGGTGAAGTTCTTGACTTCACGACCTAAACTAGCAGGAGGTTCAAGTGAGATGCGACGAGCTTCACCTTCGGGCTGTTCAGGAGGAGGTGGTGGCATATAGGAGGGCCTGCGAGTCCCGGGCTTTGGCATGGACTTCCGAACAGCGGACTGTTCAGCACGGTCCTCGGCAGCAAGCTCATCCTCGAAGTCAGAGCCATCAGACGACGAGGGGAGCTGTTGAGGCGGAGGACGCCGGGAAGTCCGTTTGAAGGGACGACGTTGCCCTTCTCAGTCCGACCCCGTGCCAGTAGGGGCACAAGCGGATGAGCCAGCAGTGTCCTTTCGGGCGGCGTGCTTAATCTTGGGCATGATGCACAAAAAGCTACACGAATGGAAACCCAATGGGGAACGGTCACGGGCTAACCATATGAACGAACACGTGAACTTGGGAGAAAAGGAATCCAAACGCGAGGGGGACGAAGGGGATACCTGCAGATAGAGAGAGGAGAGGAAGAGGAGACGGATCCCGCGGAGGAGATCGGATCCTGCGGAGGAGATCAGGCAGATCCCGGAGGTGGCGGCGCGGGCGAGTTCCCCTGGTGCTGGCGGCAGCGACGACTGGGGGAAAAAGGAGGCGCGTGGGGGCTAGGGCAAAGCCCAGCCCGCGCCCTTCTATTTATAGGGCCCCGATGTGTCGGACGTCCGACAGGCGTCGGACGTCTGGAGTGGATTTAGCCGTCGGACGACCGACACTGGCCGGACGTCCAGAATGAGTTTAGCCGCCGGACGTCCGAGACACGTCGGACGACCGAGAGAGGAGAAGGCAGAGGCTGATTCTGGAATTTGGATGATGAGATGATTTTTCATGGTTTATCACAAAGAACACGAACAGAGTTGCCTACAAGAATTACATATACTACTTATGGACAGAAGATGATTTATGCATATTTTGTAAGATCAAAACACAGAATTATGACGTAAGTCCTAGTGACTCCCCCTAAATGCATGCCCACATCAAGACAAGAACATAATGTGAGTGTGTGTATGTGTGCAAGATTTCAAGTTATGTTATCAAGCTCCAAGATACCAAGTTCACGCCTAAGTTGACAGAACCTTGCTACGCTAAGTAGCTTGGTGAAAATGTCAGCGAGCTGCATGTCGGTACCCACATGGGTAATATCAATGTCACCCTTTTGCACATGGTCTCTCAAGAAATGATACCTAATATCAATATGTTTTGTGCGAGGGTGATCAATGGGGTTCTCGGAGATCTTTATGGCACTTTCATTATCATAGAGAAGAGGCACGTGTCGATACGTGATACCATAATCCTTTAGGGTTTGCCTCATATATAGCAGTTGGGTTGCACAGCTTGCGGCTGCAATATATTCGGCCTCGGCCGTGGAGAGAGAAACAAAATTCTGCTTATTCGAGGACCAACTTACCAAGGAGCGTCCAAGAAACTGACATGCACCGGAAGTGGATTTCCATCCCACTTTGTCACCGGCCCAATCCGCATCGGAGTACCCAATAAGATCGAACTTTGCATCCTTAGGGTACCATAAGCCTAACTTTGGGGTGTGAACAAGGTATCTAAGAATATGCTTAACTGCCGTATGATGGCTTTCCCTATGAGAAGCTTGAAATCTAGCACATATGCCTACACTTAACATGATGTCCGGTCTAGATGTGCAAAGATAAAGTAACGAACCAATCATGGAGCGGTAAGTAGATGGGTCAAAAGGAATACCGTTGGTGTCTTCATTTAGAACTACATCTGTGGCCATGGGTGTCTTCATTGGTTTAGCGTTTGTCATATCAAATTTTTCAAGAATGTCCTTGAGGTACTTAGTTTGAGACAAGAAAATTCCTTCTTGAAATTGTTGTATTTGAAACCCAAGAAAGAACTTCAAGTCCGTGTTGAGTGACATCTCAAAGGTCTTGGTCATGGAGGCCGCAAACTTCTTGCATAAATGGATGTTAGGAGAACCAAAAATGATGTCATCTACATAGATTTGGCATAAGATCAAATCACCATTTTCCCTCTTAGTAAAAAGAGTGGGATCAATCACCCCCACCACAAAGCCATCATCGAGTAAGAACTTCTTAAGATGATCGTACCAAGCACGGGGTGCTTGTTTGAGGCCATACAGAGCCTTGTGAAGTTTGTATACATGGTCTTTGTGATGAGGGTCAACAAACCCAGGTGGTTGTGATACATATACCTCTTCTTGTAGAGGACCGTTAAGAAAAGCACTTTTCACATCCATTTGATGCAAAGTAAAACCATTGAAAGCAGCATAGGCCAATAGAATGTGAATGGATTCAAGATGAGCAACAGGGGCGAAAGTCTCACCAAAGTCCAAACCTTCAACTTGGGAGTACCCCTGTGCTACTAACCTTGCCTTGTTGCGTAGGACAGTCCCATTCTCATCTTCCTTGTTCTTGAAGATCCATTTAGTTCCAATGACATTGTGTTCCTCAGTTGGTCATTCTACCAATGACCATACTTCGTTGCGTGTAAAACTGTTTAACTCTTCTTGCATAGCAAGGAGCCAGTCATTGTCACACAATGCATCCTGAACCCTGTGTGGCACGGTACTAGAGACAAACAAAAAGTGAGCACAAAAGTTTGTTAATTGTTTACGAGTCACTCTACCTTCCGACACGCCGGTGAGGATTTGATCAATATCAACACGACCGGCCACACGTGGCATGATGGAGGTCAGGGTTTCACGAGGTTCGACTTCGTTTCCATCATCAACGTCCTCAACATATGGATCATTTACGTGCGGTGGAAGATATTCCTCTTTGCGTTGCACCTGTTGAGGTTCATCATCAACCATATCCATACTTTGGTCTAGCTCTTGAAGATCAACTTGTTCTTGAGTGTGATCAGAGTGAGAGACATGTTCTCCCACTTGATCCTCAACAACTGGCATGATATGTGTGCTAGTATCTTGTGGAGGTACGGGCACTGAACTGTCTTGAGGATGAGAAATACTCTCATCATCTTCATCATCATCATGGAGTCTTT
Organism: Hordeum vulgare subsp. vulgare; assembly: GCF_904849725.1. Classification (NCBI taxonomy): domain Eukaryota; kingdom Viridiplantae; phylum Streptophyta; class Magnoliopsida; order Poales; family Poaceae; genus Hordeum; species Hordeum vulgare. The sequence continues at coordinate 502,101,779 of NC_058518.1, forward strand.
GTTCCATGGGAAGAAGTGCACCTACACCCATGTTCAAGATATCTTGCAAGGAATCTTCTTCACCTGCATCACTTAGATCAACTTACTCCCCATGGGAGCGGTTAAATTCATCAAACGTCACGTCACAGGTTTCTATAACACATCCAGTGGATTTGTTGTAGACTCTGTAGGCGTGAGAGTTTGATCGATAGCCAACAAAAATCCCTTCAGTTGTTCTGGATTGAAATTTTCCTAACCGTTCCCGTGTGTTGAGGATGAAACACTTGCATCCAAACACACGAAAGTACTTAACATTGGGCTTGTTCCCAGTTGGGAGCTCATATGGAGTCTTCTCCAATATTGATCAAAGGAAGAGCCGGTTTGATGCATGACATGCTGTGTTGAGAGCCTCAGCCCAAAAACTATGTGGTGACTTGTATTCGTCTAGCATGGACCTTGCCATTTCCACAAGTGTCTGGTTCTTCCTCTCTGCTACACCATTTTGCTGAGGGGTGTAAGGTGCGGAGTACTGATGTTCAATTCCCTCATCACTAAGAAATTCTTCTAGGGTGTAGTTCTTGAACTCAGAGCCATTATCACTTCTTATTGCCTTGATGTACTTGTCAAACTTCCGCTGGACTTGTTTGGCAAAATCAATGAAGGTTATCTTCGTCTCGTCCTTGGACTTGAGAAAGAATACCCATGTGTATATTGAGTAATCATCAACAATGACTAGGCCATACTTTTTCCCTCCAAGACTTGCCCATGAAGGAGGCCCAAACAGATCCACATGAAGGAGCTCTAACGGCCTTGAAGTGGATAGAATGTTCTTGGGTGGATGTTTTGATTGATGTTGTTTCCCAGCTATGCATGCACTGCACACATGATCTTTCTTAAAAGATATATTTGTTAGTCCAAGGATGTGATTGCCGTTTAAGAGATTTTTGAAGATTTCTCATGCCGACATGGGCGAGCCGGCGATGCCACAACCGTCCCATGTCGGCCTTGGCCATTAGACAAGTTGTATGGAAGGTACTCTCCTCCGAGAAATAAACCGTGTAAAGGTTGCCATCCAACTCTCCAACAAAGTCCACTTCGAGAGTGTGTCTCTTAAAGACTTTCACATCCGTTAGTCCGAATAATGTGTCATAACCAACGGAAGCCAATTGGCGAACTGAAAGTAAATGATATTGAAGAGATTGGACAAGCATGACATTTGCAATAGACATGTCATTAGTGATTGCCACCTTGCCCAACCCAATTACGTGCCCTTTCGACCCTCCACCAAATACAATGCTCATGTATGGTCGAATGGCTTGCATGAAGTCATAGAGCAAGTTACTATCTCCGGTCATATGATTTGTGCATCCACTGTCGATCACCCATTTGGCTCCTCCGGAGAAAACAGCCTGTAACGAATTAAGACTTGGTTTGAGGTGCTCATTTCGTCATGGGGCCTCTCACATTAGTTACAAGAGTCTTAGGTACCCAAATAGCATAAAATCGGAATGCATTACGGGGACCAACGAATTTAGCATAAACCTCTCCTTCCTTTGATTTGCGAAGTACATAGGATGGAGGCATGAATTCAGTTGTCTTGTTGAGAGTAGGCGAACCCCTAGTGGCCGACCCACTCACAACCTTACCTTTCTCCTTGTGTCCCTCTCGTACAAATATTTCTTTAAGCGGAGTGGTACACTTGAGAGGAGATGCACTTTTCTTGGCGGTGCTTGGATTGAACCCAAGCCCTTCCTTGGCAAAGCCTCCATTGTGTTGCCTTAAGATCTCATTGAGAGTCTTTTGTCCTTGTGCACATGTCATGAGACCTCTATCTAGCTGTACCTTTAGCGAACAATTTTCCTCAAGGATAGATGTCAGTTCACTACCAGAGTTAGTAGTGCAGGTATCAACATTAATAATAGGTGAGGAGTAAGCCTTAGCTAAAGTGTCAAGATAAGTAACCTTGAGTGCCTCAAAGCTCTTTGTAAGAATAGTGAGTTTCTCTTCCTTGTCTTTGAGAGACAAGGATAGACACTCACATTCCTTAGAAAGGGAAGCATGAGAGTTCACTAGTCGGTTTTTATCATTCAGTAACTCTTTGCACACAGATTCAGCCTTTTTCAAGGAGGCAAGATCGTTAGCATGTTTATCAAGGTTTTCACCAACTTTTGAGCATAGTGCATCATTTTGTGCTTCCTCATACAGGACTTTCTGCTCAAGGATTTCATTTCTTTCCTTCTCCTCAGTGACGAGGGTTTCGAGTTCCTTGATGGTATTGGTGTGCTTACTCACCATTTCCGTAAGTATTCGAAACATAGTGAGCTTATTTCCTTTAAGAGAGCACATAAATTTGTTTATTTTGGCAAACATGGGATGATCTAAGTCATTATCCTCATAGTGATCTTCCGCATCAAGATACTCATCAGGTGAGGTAGAAGCTAGACTGAAAGAGTTTAACCGTGGAGTTACCTTAACCTTATCATGGGAGCTTTGGTCTTCCTCATCTCCCATGGCACTCTTTGCCATCAAACACTTGTGGGCGTTGCCCTTGTAGTCTTTCATATAGTTGTAATGAACAACATCACCACTTTTGTTGACTAGCCTCAAGGTGTTTTGTGTATCCTGAGCTACTCCGGCAACCCCACCAACGTCTTCTGGATCTGACTCTTCTTGTGCAACCATTGCTCTTCCATATGTTCTCTTGAGCTTGGAGTTCATAGGGTTTGGCAACTTCTTCTTTACAAAGGTCTTCGGAAACCTTGGTTTATCTTATCTCTTCTCATAAGGGCAGTCATTAGAGAAGTGGTTGGTTTCCTCACAGCTGTAGCATTTCCTTACCTTCTTCTTTGGGAATCTTCCCTTGAATTTTCCTGCACTGAACTTCTTTACAAAGAGAGCAATGTCCTCATAAGATCGGCTTTCATCAGAATCAACATCATCACCATCTTCCCAGTCATCATCACCCTCTTCTTCTTCACTTTCTTCTTCATCACATTCATGCTTGGCTTTCAAAGCAAGATTGATCTTTGATGTTGAAGTTCCATGCATGGCAAGGTGCTTTGTTGCATTTGCCTTTGACTCTTCAAATAATTGGAAAGTGGATATGATGTCATCTGGAGTCATTTCTTTGAACCCATGGTGCTGCCTCATGTCCCATACCATTCGATGGTGGTACGGAGCAAGAGCATGAAGTAACTTGTCCACGAGAAATCTCTTGGTCAGATTGAAACCATCTTGCGTCTTGTCATAGTCGCAGGACTCAATGTCTGCGGCGAGAGTCATGAGCCGTTCTAGCAGTTGCTTGGGAGATTCACCCTTTTCCATACAGAAATTCTGTAATTGCCCCTTGGCAATTTCATATTGAGAAAGCCGAAGAGTGGAGGTACCGGTCTTGGTCCTTACAATGCTATCCCACAGTTCCTTGGCACTTGTGATGTGAATGTAAGGTCTTCGTTGCTTGTCATTCATTCCTTTTCTTATGCACATGATCGCAGTGTCATTGAGATGCTTGTCATAAGTTTCTCTGGGAGTGAGGCACCTTGGATCTACAGGATTGTACCCATGCTCGAGGATGTCCAACATCTCATCATTGGCGTACCTAAGATGATCCTGCATACCAACTCTCCACAAAACAAAATCGGAATTGTCATCAAGCAAGGGAGGTTTTCCTCCAGGATTATACTTAGGTTTCTCAACTTGAGATCTAGCATAAAGCCATGGAACACTGGTTTGGTTCCTCTCTGGAGGTTGTTGGCCAAATGAAGAACCGTGCACATGTGGCCCTGAGGCCCTCGGGGACGTGGCTGTCCCCGTGGTTAATGATGCCAGTCTTAGTTGGACCAAGGCCTCAAGAGAAGCATCATGCTCCTCTTTTTGCTTGGCAAGGGCCCGTTCCAGGTCCTCAGAGGTGAAGTACTTGACTTCCGTGGAAGTTCCGTCCCTCTCCACTGGAGCTACAGTAGTGGGAATCCCGTCCATCTCGCTCTAGGAAGGTTAAGCCACAAGAATAGAGCACGAGGCTCTTATACCAATTGAAAAGGATCGAGATGGACCTAGAGGGGGGGGTGAATAGGTACAGTTCCAAATTTTAATAATTACTTAGCAATTTTAGACAAAGGTGCGGAATATGAGCGTAGGCCTAATAATTTCTATGACAAGGAGTAAGCTATTTAGAGTGAAGTAAGGCAACCGGTAAACAATAATCAAATACAAGTACGTAATAAGGATTAACACAAGTAGAGAGTTAGGGTTACGAATAACTGAAACTCCAAGAGAGACGAGGATGTATCCCGATGTTCACTTCCTTGGAGGGAAGCTACGTCACCGTTAGAGGGGCGGATGTTACCACGAAGGCACACCAACGCCACGAAGGCTCACCCTATTCTCCCTTTGAGATAACTCCATGAAGGCGTTTCTCAACCACTAGTGGTAAGCCTTGAGGTGGCTTCCTAACCTTCACAAAATTTCCGGGGGAAATCACAATGGTTTGATTCCTCTCCGAAGACTCCTACCGCCTAGGAGTCTCCAACCTCCAAGAGTAACAAGATCGCGGGGATTGCTCAAAACTTGCTCAAATCACAAATCACTTTGGTGGAGAGGAGGAGAAGGAGACGATCTATATTTTGATTGGAACAACACTCAAAGGGACTCACAGATGCTCTTGGGATCTAAGATTGAGTGTAGACAAGAGTGATTGAGAAGAAAGGTGTTCTTGTATGTGTTCTAGCTGTGTTGGACACCCTCTCATGAAGTGGGAGGGGTATATATAGTGGGGAGTGTAAAACAGCCGTTGGGGACACTTTATGTCACACAGGGTTCGGACATCCGGCAATTTACGGATGTCCAGGCATCCACAAGGAGTTGGACGGCCGACAGGGGTCGGTCGTCCGAGAGCTGTAGATATGTCTGGAATCACTGTGAGTTGAACAGGGACCGGACGTCCGGAGAAAGACGGAAGTCCGAGTTATTCGACTCAAACTTCTCTGGTGCAAGATTCCGGATTTCCGAAAGGGGACGGACGTCCGGCCCTCGGACGTCCGGAGGGAGCCGGAAGTCCGAGTTATATGGCTGAAGTTCTTCTGGTGCAGGGCTCCGGATTTCCGAAGCTGGTCGGTCGACCGGCCCTCGGACGTCCGGAGGGAGCCGGAAGTCCGAGTTATATGGCTCAAGTTCTTCTGGTGCAGAGCTCCGGATTTCCGATGCTGGTCGGTCGTCCGACCCTCGGACGTCCGGAGGAGGCCGGATGTCCGAGGCATTAGTCCTGTTTTGAGATAAGAGCAGAGTAGTGAAGATGTGGTATGAGCAGAAAAGTAGAGATGTAGTATGAGCAAATTTATCGCAAAACCTGTGATCCCCTCTTAATAGTGCGAGATCCCTATACTCAAGAATAGTAAACTTAAAGGATATTCTACATCATATTTTCTCAATCCCGAGCCTTCTTGACATATAAGTCCCGATCTTCTCAGACCACCTTGACACATAATTCTCAATCTACTAAAGTACTTGCCATCCTGAGATACACTCAACAAATAGGATTAGTTTCCTATGTATGTGTTGTCATTAACACCAAAAGTCGATTAGGGGCATGACATGCACATTCAACTTCAACTTCTCATTATTACTTGCACAGTTACAGTTTGCATCAGCAATGGCCCGACCAATATCATAAGGGGGCTCATCTGGTGCCTCTACTTCAGCTTCTTCCCCCATTGTAGTACCATGGTATTCAGGGAACAAAGGATAGATGTCATCATCCTCTTCTTCTTCATTCTCTTCCATTAGAACCCCTCTTTCTCCGTGCTTGGTCCAACAGTTATAGTCGGACCTGAAACCGGACATAAACATGTGGACGTCAATGACTCCTGACTTAGAGTAAGTTTTATCATTCCTACAAACAACACATGGAAAAGACATAAAACCATCCTCTGGTTTGCCTCAACCGCACGCAGAAAACTATGCAAACCATCGATGAACTGGGGAGAGCGTCGGTCATCATACATCCATTGCCGGTTCATCTTCATTACACAAGACCGGAAAGACCAAATTAATACAAGTTCATAGACACTTATTCTCATAAAAGAACATACAAGAGTATCTAGCTAAAGCATTTAAAATGCAACAACAAAAGCGATCAAGATCGCAACTAAGGTAACAGTTGATCCAACAACATAGTGATACCTAGCCTCTTTATTAACGACATATTTTCTAATCTTTTTAATCTTCAAGCGCATTGCATCCATCTTGATCTTGTGATCATCGAAGACATCGGCAACATAGAACTCCAGTTTCATCTTCTCTTCTTCAATTCTTTTCATTTTTTTCTTTCAAATACTCGTTTTCCTTTTCAACTAAATTTAACTTCTCGACAAGAGAGTGTTGGGTAACGTAGCATAAATTCAAAATTTTCCTACGCATATTCAGATCTTCCTATGGAGAGACCAGCAATGAGAGAGGGGTAAGAGCATCTTCATACCTTTGAAGATCGCTAAGCGGAAGCGTTGCTAGAACGCGGTTGATGGAGTCGTACTCGCAGCGATTCTGATCTAGTGCCGAACTATGGCACCTCCGCGTTCAACACACGTGCAGCCCGGTGACGTCTCCCGCATCTTGATCCAGCAAGGAGGAGGGAGAGGTTGGGGAATAACTCCAGCAGCACGACGGCGTGGTGTCGATGGAGAGACGAGGTCTCCCGGCAGGGCTTCGCCAAGCACCGGCAGAGAGGAGGAGGAAGAAGGGCAGGGCTGCGCCGAGGGAGAGGCAAAAGTCTAATCCCCAATGGCCAAAAGTGCCCACTATATATAGGGGAGGGGAGAGGGGGTGCCACCCCTAGGGTTCCCATCCTAGGTGGTGCGGCAGCCACCAGATGGGAGGTGCGGCGTCCAGAGGGGGAAGGAGGGGGTGGCGCACCACTGGTGGGCCTTAGGCCCACCTGCTTAGGGTTTGCCCCCCTTTTCTCTCCCCTGCGCATTAGGCTGAGTGGGGAGGCGCACCAGCCCACCTAGGGGCTGGTTCCCACCCCCACTTGGCCCACCTTACCTCCCGGGGTCGTTGCCCCCCCTTCGGTGGTCCCCCGGGGCCACCTCAGGTGGTCCCGGTACGTTACCGATTATGCCCGAAACACTTCCGGTATCCGAAACCATCCGTCCTCTATATCAATCTTTACCTCCGGACCATTCCGGAGCTCCTCGTGACGTCCGGGATCTCATCCGGGACTCCGAACAACTTTCGGTAACCTCGTATAACAATTCCCTATAACCCTAGCGTCATCGAACCTTAAGTGTGTAGACCCTACGGGTTCGGGAGACAGGCAGACATGACCGAGACACCTCTCTGACCAATAACCGTCAGCGGGGTTTGGATACCCATGGTGGCTCCCACTTGCTCCACGATGATCTCATCGGATGAACCACGATGTCAAGGATTCAATCAATCCCGTATACGATTCCCTTTGTCTGTCGGTATAGAACTTGCCCGAGATTCGATCGTCGGTATACCAATACCTTGTTCAATCTCGTTACCGGTAAGTCTCTTTACTCGTTCCGTAGCATGTCATCGTGTGACTAACTCCTTAGTCACATTGAGCTCATGATGATGTTCTACCGAGTGGGCCCAGAGATACCTCTCCGTCACACGGAGTGACAAATCCCATTCTCGATTCGTACCAACCCAACAGACACTTTCGGAGTTACCCGTAGTGCACCTTTATAGTCACTTAGTTACGTTGTGACGTTTGATACACCCTAAGCACTCCTAAGGTATCCGGGAGTTGCACAATCTCACGGTCGAAGGAAGAGATACTTGACATTAGAAAAGCTTTAGCATACGAACAATATGATCTAGGGCTAGGCTTAGGAATGGGTCTTGTCCATCACATCATTCTCCCAATGATGTGATCCCGTTATCAATGACATCTAATTCCCATGATCAGGAAACCATGATCATCTATTGACTAACGAGCTAGCCAACTAGAGGCTTGCTAGGGACACATTGTGATATATTTATTCACACATGTATTACTGTTTCCTGTTAATACAATTATAGCATGAACAATAGACGATTATCATGAACAAGGAAATATGATAATAACCATTTTATTATTGCCTCTAGGGCATATTTACAAGAGTCTCCCACTTGAACTAGAGTCAATAATCTAGTTACATTGTGATGTATCGAACACCCATAGCATTATGGTGCTGATCATGTTTTGCTCGTGGAGGAGGTTTAGTCAACGGGTCTGCAATATTCAGATCCATGTGTACTTTACAAATATCTATCACTCCACTCTGGACATGGTCCTGGATGGAGTTGTAGCGGCGTTTGATGTGCTTCGTCTTCCGGTGAAACCTGGGCTCCTTGGCTATGGCAATGGCCCCAGTGTTATCACAGAAGAGTGTCATTGGACCCGACGCGCTTGGAACCACTCCAAGGTCGGTGATGAGCTCCTTCATCCAAATTCCTTCATGAGCCGCTTCTGAAGCAGCTATGTACTCCGCTTTGCATGTAGATGCTGCCACGACTTCTTGCTTGCTGCTGCACCAGCTCACTGCCCCACCATTCAACACATATACGTATCCGGTCTGTGACTTAGAGTCATCCAGATCTGTGTCGAAGCTAGTGTCGACGTAACCCTTTACGACGAGCTCTTCGTCACCTCCATAAACGAGAAACATTTCCTTAGTCCTTTTCAGGTACTTAAGGATATTCTTGAGCGCTGTCCAGTGTTCCGTACCTGGATCACTTTGGTACCTCCCTACCAAACTTATGGCAAGGTTTATATCAGGTCTGGTACACAGCATGGCATACATTAGAGAGCCCACGGCTGAAGCGTAGGGGACATAACTCATCTTCTCTCTATCTGCTGCCGTGGTCGGCGACTGAGTCTTAATCAATCTCATACCTTGCAAAACTGGCAAGAACCCTTTCTTTGAGTTTTCCATATTGAACTTCTTCAATATCTTGTCAAGGTATGTACTTTGCGAAAGACCTATGAGGCGTCTTGATCTATCTCTATAGATCTTGATGCCTAATATGTATGCAGCTTGTCCAAGGTCCTTCATTGAAAAACTCTTGTTCAAATAGGCCTTTATGATCTCCAACATCTCTATATTATTCCCCATCAATAATATGTCATCCACATACAGTATGAGGAAAGCTACAGAGCTCCCACCCACTTTCTTGTACAGACAGGCTTCTCCGTAAACCTGTATGAACCCAAACGCTTTAATCACCTCATTAAAGCGAATGTTCCAACTCCGAGATGCTTGCACTAGCCCATAGATGGAGCGCTGGAGCTTGCACACTTTGTTAGCACCCTTAGGGTTGACAAAACCTTCTGGTTGCATCATATACAACTCTTCCTTAAGGTTCCCGTTAAGGAACGCTGTTTTGACGTCCATTTGCCAAATTTCATAATCATAAAAGGAGGCAATTGCTAACATGATTCGGACTGATTTCAGCTTCGCTACGGGAGAGAAAGTCTCTTCGTAGTCAACTCCTTGAATTTGTCGAAAACCCTTTGCGACAAGTCAAGCTCTGTAAACGGTTACATTACCGTTTGCATCAGTCTTCTTCTTGAAGATCCATTTATTTTCTATGGCTCGCCGGTCATCGGGCAAGTCCACCAAAGTCCATAATTTGTTCTCATACATGGATCCTATCTCGGATTTCATAGCCTCAAGCCATTTGTTGGAATCCGGGCCCGCCATCGCTTCTTCATAGTTCGAAGGTTCACCTTGTCTAACAACATGATTTCCATCACAGGGTTGCCGTACCACTCTGGTGCGGAGCGTGCCCTTGTGGACCTTCGCGGTTCAGTAGTAACTTGATCCAAAGCTTCATGATCATCATCATTAACTTCCTCTTCAGTCGGTGTAGGCGCCACAGGAACAACTTCCCGCGCTGCGCTACTATCCTGTTCGAGAGGGGGTGTAATTACCTCATCAAGTTCTACCTTCCTCCCACTTACTTCTTTCGAGAGAAACTCTTTCTCTAGAAAGGATCCGTTCTTGGCAACAAAGGTTTTACCTTCGGATCTAAGATAGAAGGTATACCCAATAGTTTCCTTAGGGTATCCTATGAATACGCATTTCTCCGCTTTGGGTTCGAGCTTTTCTGGTTGAAGTTTCTTCACATAAGCATCGCAGCCCCAAACTTTAAGAAACGACAACTTAGGTTTCTTGCCAAACCATAGTTCATAAGGTGTCGTCTCAACGGATTTAGACGGTGCCCTATTTAAAGTGAATGCTGCAGTTTCTAATGCGTATCCCCAAAATGATAGTGGTAAGTCGGTAAGAGACATCATAGATCGTACCATATCTAATAAAGTGCGATCACGACGTTCAGACACTCTGTTGCGTTGCGGTGTGCCAGGCGGCGTCAGTTGTGAAACGATTCCACACTTCCTTAGGTGTGTGCCAAACTCGTGACCCAAATATTCTCCTCCACGATCAGATCGTAGACATTTAATTTTTTTGTCACGTTGATTCTCAACCTCACTCTAAAATTCCTTGAACTTTTCAAACGTCTCAGATTTGTGCTTCATCAAGTAGATATACCCATACCTACTGAAATCATCGGTGAGAGTGAGAACATAACGATAACCACCGCGAGCTTCAACGTTCATTGGACCACACACATCAGTATGTATTATTTCCAATAAGTCGGTTGCTCTCTCCATTATTCCTGAGAATGGAGTCTTAGTCATCTTGCCCATGAGTCACGGTTCGCATGTGTCAAATGATTCAAAGTCAAGAGACTCTAATAGTCCATCAGTATGGAGCTTCTTCATGCGCTTAACGCCGATATGACCAAGGCGGCAGTGCCACAAGTATGTGGGACTATCATTATCAACTTTACATCTTTTGGTACTCGCACTATGAATATGTGTAACATCACGATCGAGATTCATCAAGAATAAACCATTCACCAGCGGAGCATGACCATAAAACATATCACTCATATAAATAGAACAACCATTATTCTCTGACTTAAATGAGTAGCCGTCTCGCATTAAGCAAGACCCTGATACAATGTTCATGCTTAAATCTGGTACTAAATAACAATTATTAAGGTTTAAAATTAATCCCGATGGTAGATGTAGAGGTAGCGTGCCGACGGCGATCACATCGACCTTTGAACCATTCCCGACGCGCATCGTCAGCTCGTCCTTGGCCAGTCTCCGCTTATTCCGCAGTTCCTGCTTTGAGTTGCAAATGTGAGCAACAACACCGGTATCAAATACCTAGGAGCTACTACGAGCGCTGGTAAGGTACACATCAATAACATGTATATCACATATACCTTTAACGTTGTCGGCCTTCTTGTCCGCTAAGTATTTGGGGCAGTTCCGCTTCGAGTGACCTTTCCCTTGCAATAGAAGCACTCAGTCTCAGGCTTGGGTCTGTTCTTTTTCTTCTTCCCGACATCTGGCTTACCGGGCACGGCAACAACTTTGCCATCTTTCTTGAAGTTCTTCTTACCCTTGCCTTTCTTGAAACTAGTGGTCTTGCTGACCATCAACACTTGATGCTCTTTCTTGATTTCTACTTCTGCAGGCTTGAGCATCGAGTACAACTCGGGAATGGTCTTCTCCATCCCTTGCATGTTGTAGTTAAGCACAAAGCCTATGTAGCTTGGTGGGAGAGACTGGAGGATTCTGTCAATTATAGCATCATCCGGAAGTTCGACTCCAAGTGAAGTCAGACGACCGTGTAACCCAGACATTTTGAGTATGTGCTCACTGACAGAACTGTTCTCCTCCATTTTACAGCTAAAGAACTTGTCGGAGACTTCATATCTCTCGACACGGGCATGAGCTTGAAAAACTAGCTTCAGCTCCTGGAACATCTCATATGCCCCGTGTTGCTCAAAACGCCTTTGGAGCCCCGTTTCTAAACTGTATAACATGTCACACCTAACCAGAGAGTAGTCATCACTCTGCGTTTGCCAGACGTTCAGAATGTCCTGGGCTGCTGCGGGAGCGGGAGGGTCACCTAGCGGCGCATCAAGGACATAAGCCTTTTTAGCTGCTTCAAGGATGAGCTTCAAGTTGTGAACCGAGTCCGCATAGTTGCTACCATCATCTTTCAACTTGTTTTTCTCTAGGAATGCGTTGAAATTGAGGTTGACGTTGGACATCTACAATATTTATAAAGACAACTTTTAGACTAAGTTCATGACAATTAAGTTAATTTAATCAAATTAAGTATGAACTCCCACTTAAATCGACATCCCTCTAGTCATCTAAGTGATAGATGATCCATGTTGACTAACCCGTGTCCGATCATCACGTGAGACGGACTAGTCACCATGGTGAGCAACTCCATGCTGATCATATTCAACCATATGACTCATGTTCGACCTTTCGGTCTCTTGTATTCGAGGTCATGTATGTACATGCTAAGCTCGTCGAGTCAACCTAGGTGTTTCGTGTGTGTAAATCTGGCTTACACCCGTTGTATGCGAATGTTAGAATCTATCACACCCGATCATCACGTGGTGCTTCGAGACAACGAACCTTCGCAACGGTGCACACTTAGGGGAATACGTTCTCAAAATTTTAAGAGGGATCATCTTATTAAGCTACCGTCGTTCTAAGCAATAAGATGTAAAACATGATAAACATCACAATGCAATCATATAGTGACATGATATGGCCATTATCATCTTTGCTCTTTCGATCTCCATCTTCAGGCATCGCATGATCATCATCATCACCGGCGTGACACCATGATCTCCATCATCATGATATCCATCATCGTGTCTCCGTGAAGTCGTCACGCCAACTACTACTATCACTACTACTATAGCTAACCATTAGCAATGAAGTAAAAGTAGTAAGCACATGGCGCTGCATCTCATACAATAAATTAAGACAACTCCTATGGCTCCTTCCGGTTATCATACTCATCGACATGCAAGTCGTGAAACCTATTACAATAACATGATCATCTCATACATCATACATGCAACATCACAACTTTGGCCATATCACATCACATGTCAAACCCTGCAAAAACAAGTTAGACGTCCTCTAATTGTTGTTGCAAGTTTTACGTGGCTGATTTGGGTTTCTAGCAAGAACGCCTTCTTACCTACGTGACAGCCACAACGATGATATGCCAAAGCTATTTACCCTTCATAAGGACCCTTTTCATCAAATCCAATCCGACTAGAGTAGGAGAGACACACACACCCGCTAGCCACCTTTATGCACGGTGTGCATGTCTGTCGGTGGAACCAGTCTCACGTAAGCGTACGTGTAAAGTCGGTCCGGGCCGCTTCATCCCACAATACCGCCGGAAAAGAATAAGACTAGTAGCGGCAAGCAAATTGACAAATCATCGCCCACAACTTTTGTGTTCTACTCGTGCATAGAATGTACGCATAGAAAACCTGGCTCGGATGCCACTGTTGGGTAACGTAGCATAAATTCAAAAATTTCCTACGCATATTCAGATCTTCCTATGGAGAGACCAGCAACGAGAGAGGGGTAAGAGCATCTTCATACCTTTGAAGATCGCTAAGCGGAAGCGTTGCTAGAACACGGTTGATGGAGTCGTACTCGCAGCGATTCCGATCTAGTGCCGAACTACGGCACCTCCGCGTTCAACACACGTGCAGCCCGGTGACGTATCCCGCACCTTGATCCAGCAAGGAGGAGGGAGAGGTTGGGGAAGAACTCCAGCAGCACGACGGCGTGGTGTCAATGGAGAGACGTGGTCTCCCGGCAGGGCTTCGCCAAGCACCGGCAGAGAGGAGGAGGAAGAAGGGCAAGGCTGCGCCGAGGGAGAGGCAAAAGTCTAATCCCCAATGGCCAAAAGTGCCCACTATATATAGGGGGGGGAGAGGGGGTGCCACCCCTAGGGTTCCCACCCTAGGTGGTGCGGCAGCCACCAGATGGGAGGTGCGGCGGCCAAAGGGGGGAGGAGGGGGTGGCGCAGCACCTAGTGGGCCTTAGGCCCACCTGGCTTAGGGTTTGCCCCCCTTTTCTCTCCCCTGCGCATTGGGCTGAGTGGGGAGGCGCACCAGCCCACCTAGGGGCTGGTTCCCACCCCCACTTGGCCCACCTTACCTCCCGGGGTCGTTGCCCCCCCCCTTCGTGGTCCCCCGGGGCCACCTCCGGTGGTCCCGATGGTCTCGGTACGTTACCGGTGATGCACGAAACACTTCCGGTATCCGAAACCATCCATCCTATATATCAATCTTTACCTCCGGACCATTCCGGAGCTCCTCGTGACGTCCGGGATCTCATCCAGGACTCCGAGCAACTTTCGGTAACCTCATATAAAAATTTCCTATAACCCTAGTGTCATCGAACCTTAAGTGTGTAGACCCTACTGGTTCGGGAGACAGGCAGACATGACCGAGACACCGCTCTGACCAATAACCATCAGCGGGGTCCCACTTGCTCCACGATGATCTCATCGGATGAACCACGATGTCAAGGATTCAACCAATCCCGTATACGATTCCCTTTGTCTGTCGGTATAGAACTTGCCCGAGATTCGATCGTCGGTATACCAATACCTTGTTCAATCTCGTTACCGGTAAGTCTCTTTACTCGTTACGTAGCACGTCATCGTGTGACTAACTCCTTAGTCACATTGAGCTCATGATGATGTTCTACCGAGTGGGCCCAGAGATACCTCTCCGTCACACGGAGTGACAAATCCCGATCTCGATTCGTACCAACCCAACAGACACTTTCGGAGGTACCCGTAGTGCACCTTTATAGTCACCCAGTTACGTTGTGACGTTTGATACACCCTAAGCACTCCTACGGTATCCGGGAGTTGCACAATCTCATGGTCAAAGGAAAAGATACTTGACATTAGAAAAGCTTTAGCATACGAACAATACGATCTAGGGCTAGGCTTAGGATTGGGTCTTGTCCATCACATCATTCTCCCAATGATGTGATCCCGTTATCAATGACATCTAATGCCCATGATCAGGAAACCATGATCATCTATTGACTAACGAGCTAGCCAACTAGAGGCTTGCTAGGGACACATTGTCATATATTTATTCACACATGTATTACTATTTCCTGTTAATACAATTATAGCATGAACAATAGACGATTATCATGAACAAGGAAATATGATAATAACCATTTTATTATTGCCTCTAGGGCATATTTCCAACAGAGAGTCAGTTGCAATTTCCGGTTCACATACCTCCAAGATAAATATATCTATGTCAACTTGATGGGCATAATTGTCATAAACAAGAAATGCAACAAATACTTATAAAAGAGAATATACCACATCCGAATCATAAACCGGACGAGGGCCAACCGGGACGGATATCAAGACCATGGCATTATGTATAACAAACAATCATACATGTAAGAAAACTATCTAAATCATACAAATAAGATTTTTCTTGTATAAAAGGATAAGAACAAGAGGATCACCAAGCTGGTGCGATGAGACGTTGCGGGCGATCGATGGTGGTAGGACGGGGAACGGAAGGTACTAAGTAAACCACACCTATACATATGCAAATAAGAAGTTAATATGATCTCTTATTGTTGGAAATATGCCCTAGAGGCAATGATAAATAGTTTTTGTTATATTTCCTGTTTAAAGATAATCGTTTATTATCCATGATATAATTGTATTGAATGAAAACAAAGATACATGTGTGGATAAATAGACAAAACAATGTCCCTAGCAAGCCTCTAGTTGGCTAGCCAGATGATCAATGATAGTCAAGGTTTTCTGGCTATATGCAAGTGTTGTCACTTGATAAGTGGATCACATCATTAGGAGAATCATGTCATGAACTAGACCCAAACTATGAACGTAGCATATTGATCGTGTCGTTTTATTGCTATTGTTTTCTGCGTATCAAGTATTTATTCCTATGACCATGAGATCATATAACTCACTGGCACCGGAGGAATACCTTGTGTGCATCAAACGTCGCAACGTAACTGGGTGACTATAAAGGTGCTCTACAGGTATCTTCGAAGGTGTTCGTTGAGTTAGTATGGATCAAGACTGGGATTTGTCACTCCGTGTGACGGAGAGGTATCTCAGGGCCCACTCGGTAATACAACATCACACACAAGCCTTGCAAGCAATGTGACTAAGTGTAAGTCACGGGATCTTGTATTACGGAACGAGTAAAGAGACTTGCCGGTAACGAGATTGAAATAGGTATGCGGATACCGACGATCAAATCTCGGGCAAGTAACATACCAAAGGACAAAGGGAATGACATACGGGATTATATGAATCCTTAACATCGAGGTTCAACCGATAAGATCTTCGGAGAATATGTAGGATCCAATATGGGCGTCCAGGTCCCGCTATTGGATATTGACCGAGGAGTGCCTCGGGGCATGTCTACATAGTTCTCGAACCCGCAGGGTCTGCACACTTAAGGTTCGATGATGTTTTAGTATAGTTGAGTTATATGTGTGGTTACCGAATGTTGTTCAGAGTCCCGGATGAGATCACGGACGTCACGAGGATTTCCGGAATGGTCCGGAAACGGAGATTGATATATAGGATGGTTTCATTTGGTCACCGGAAAGTTTTCTGGCAATTACGGCAGTGTACCGGGAGTGACGAATGGGTTCCGGGAATTCACCGGGAGGGGCCCACCCACCTGGGAGTGAGCCCAAGGCACTAGGGTGGCGCCACAAGTCCTTAGTGGGCTGGTGGAGTCATCCCAAGGGGCCCATGGCGCCACATGAAGAAATACGAAAAGAAAAGAAAAGGAAAAAGGGAAAGAGGGAGGTGGGAAGGAAGAGGAGGACTCCTCCTTCCCAAACCGAATTGGAGGAGGAGTCCTCCTCCTCTTAGCGCCGGCGCACCCTTGAGGGCCTTGTCCCTCAAGGAAAACCCCTCCCCTCGCTCCTATATATAGTGGTGTTTTAGGGCTGATTTGAGACAACTTTTGCCACGTGCAACTCAACCCTAGACCACATAGTTTTACCTCTAGATCGGATTTCTGCGGAGCTCGGACGGAGCCCTGCAGGACTAGATGATCACCACCACCGGAGCACCATCATGCTTCCTCAGAACTCATCTACCTCTCCATCTTGCTTGCTGGATCAAGAAAGCCAAGATCATCGTCGAGCTGTACGTGTGCTGAACGCGGAGGTGCCGTATGTTCGGCGCTAGATCGGAACCGATCGCGGGACGGTTCGTGAGACGGTTCGAAGGACGTGAAGACGTTCCACTACATCAACCGCGTTTCTTAACGCTTCCTGCTGTGCGATCTACAAGGCTACGTAGATCCAAATCTCCTCTCGTAGATGGACATCATCATGATAGGTCT
This sequence comes from Hordeum vulgare subsp. vulgare, assembly GCF_904849725.1. Taxonomy (NCBI): domain Eukaryota; kingdom Viridiplantae; phylum Streptophyta; class Magnoliopsida; order Poales; family Poaceae; genus Hordeum; species Hordeum vulgare. The sequence goes on from NC_058518.1 coordinate 502,119,053, forward strand.
TCGTGCGCGTAGGAAATTTTTTGTTTTCCATGCTACGTTCCCAAACACTTATTGCATATAAATCAAATAAACTCCCACAAAATTACTCACCAAACTAAAACCCACAAATCACTATACTTATAGAGCATTGCACGAGCTAATCTACCAATGAGAGATGAAAGGACAAAGATGCTAACCTTTGTGAACACTTGGATAGGTGGGGTGCCTCAAATCTTGACAAATCTTGGCAAAAAATGAAGGATGAGCTCGAGCTAAGGGGAAGACCAGAGAAGGGAATGGAGAAAACAGGGAAATGGGCTTGGCCTGGACAAAGGGCTTATATAGGGAGATCTTTAGTCCCGGTTTGTATAACCAACCAGGACTAAATGTCTCCATCTAGTCCCGGTTGGTGTTACAAACCGGGACTAAAGGGGCTCGCATGGGCCTCGGCCTGACACCAGCCTGCCACCATCCCTTTAGTCCCGGTTGGTGTTACCAACCGGGACTAGAGGTAACAAATGAAGTGGGACTAAAGCCTAGCCTCATGAACCGGGACTAGTGGCAGCATTAGTCCCGGTTCAAAAGCCAACCGGGACTAATACTTCGATCTGAAGGCATGCTTTCTACTAGTGTTACTTGTCCACTGTGATAAGTTGTACGAAATGTACGTATTAGCACGAAGTTGACATATAGATCCTTGGATCCATGTGCTTTCTTACATTCCTCCTTAATTAATTTGCTAGTCCTCCTTCCTCTTCATCTTTGTCTTGGATGTCTTATACATCTTCCTTCTCGAGACTTTATCCACTCCGGGAGTAGGAAATGGAGTCTCCTCCTGGAAAGCAAAATTAAACAATGGGCAGTGCATATTCAGGCTCTGGCATATTGGTCATCAAGTTAATTATGGGGTCATAACTCATAATAGAATCATAGATTAATGTGTCTCCAAATTAGACCCAGATTTTGTTGAGAAACTCGATTATGAGATGCAGCTGAAGGCATACTGCAGCTACATTGCATGTATGCACACTAATCCATGTTAACCATCCATCCACATGAACAGCCACACCGCGGAGTGATTCATCTGCCATCTTGCCACACGCACCAACCTGCCAGCATAACAAAAAAAAGGGATGGGTAGATTTAGTTTGCAAGTAAAACTGAGATAGATATATAGGTTGATTAAGTACTTGTACTTCTGTGATCAGCTTTTGTTGAATGGTTGTGACTTGTCTATGTCCATGACTGAACTGAACAACATGCATGCAGTTTCAGAATCTAAACATTCTTTGTACTGCACAAGAAAAGCCAGGTTGGTAATCCATGATCAATTTATAGATCCATTTGATGATGATTTCCATCTTGAATACCCCTCTCTGCCTTTCAAAGGTTGCAAATTATACTTGTGACCGAAGCGCATGCACAAAGATGCAGTTTCAGAACCTCAAACTAAGCAAGCTTGTTGGTTTTTCCATGAATCCTAGAGAGCATCAAATTAAGAGCAGCCATGGCAACATGATGGTATATTCACAGTAAGAAATATAAGATGTGCGCTGAAAACAAGAGCAAAGAGAAGGCTAGTAGGTTATTTAGATTGTCGTTCTTGATTTCGTCGGAGTGTCGGGTTCCGGAAGGCTCCGCTAGCGACCTCCCATGGGCGCGCTATGTCTGGAGCTTGCTGGACCGGGTGGGATTCGGTCGTGCCCACTGGTTCTCCATTAAGGAGAGAGCGGTACAAAGCTCTGCTATCTCTTGCCATCATGGGATATGTTCAGTTCCATGTCGAAGTTAGAGGCGGAGAATCTCATGAAAGCCAAGGTCGGAGGACTAGTAATGATGATTGGAACATTTGTGGCGATGAGGAACTTGCTTGGAGTTTTGGATTTTGTAGCAACGGTATGTAAGTGAGGGTGACAACACGGGTGCAGTTCAAAGTCTTACCTGTGAGGGTGAAAATCTAAGGTCTGGTTTTAATTGGTTGTGCCTCACAATGACCTTGTTGAAGGCATTGTTTTGAGAGCAGGGTGAAAACCCAAGATCTACGATCGGGTGACGACGGCGCTTGTGCACTGTTTCCTTCTTTGAGGCATCAGTTTTAAAGAACTTGGACTTCAGGTGTTGTCTTGGTGGTGGTTATACTGCTGCTGCAAGGACTATAACTCTCTAGCATGGCTTTTTTTGGTTCTTCTTTCTTTCTTTTTTGGATGTGTGCATCCCTAATGTTATTAGGGTATTGCATTGTTGCAGAGACTGGATGTAAATGATATTTTGACGATATTTATTATTATATTCCCTTTATCAAAAAGAAAATTTTAGATTGTACTTCAGAAAAATAGCCAGATTCGATCCTTTAAGAGTAAATCAACGCCGCAAGGGCGGGATACAACAACAAACGAAAGAGAACAAAAGGAAACTAGACATGTCCATTGGGAGGGAAACAACACCACAACTACGTACAAAACAGGGCCCTCCTTAATTTAATACAATATATCCTTTCTCCGATAAAAAAAGACACAAAAAAAGACAGGGAGCAAGGCTACAATTTGTGCTCATATGAATCCATCAATTTCCATAAATACATATCCTTGGAGGATCCATGTACCTTCTTGCCTCCTCAATTTGCTACTCTTCCTTCCTCTCCTGGCAAACAAAATGAAACAGTTGTAAGTGCATGCTCAGACTGTAGCATGAACTACTAGGTTTGCAGGAGATTAAATTATCTGAGAATATTATGCAACACCGGAACATAGTATATTGAACATAAAAATTAACCATCTCATAGAACCTGTATATAAATTAAAATCCTCACCTGCAGTTTGCTTTTATCGGCCTTTCGGATGCATGATATCTGAAAATATTTCTTCCTGTGCACCGATGCTAATTACTGAGTGTGTCGATGCTTTGTCTGAATGCACCAGACCAATGATCTGAAGAGATGATGGCTCCCCGGGACAGCTGGAATTGTCCTGCAGCGTCAGTGCAACCTCAAGATTCTGAAGCACATCATCCATTGATGGCCTATCTATGCTACGATCAGCAACACATTTCTTCGCTAGCTCTGAAAATATCCTGAAGCACTCAGGAGTGATCTCCTCCTTAATGCAGGGGTCAACAATCTTCTTGAGTACTCCTTTCTCCAGGCAAGATAGCGCCCAGTCACGCAAGCTCACTTGCTCGTCTGGGAGCTCGGTGTTTATCACAGGGCGTGCACACAGGACCTCAAACAACACGACCCCGAAGGAGTACACATCTGATTTTTTGGTGAGACGCCGCAGAAGGAAGTACTCCGGATCAAAATATCCAAAGGAGCCTTTTACAGCGGTGCTCACATGCGCCTTGTCAGTGTCGGTACATGCCTTAGATAGACCAAAGTCAGAAATCTTGGCCATTAACTTATCATCTAGTAGAATGTTGGTGGTCTTAACGTCGCGGTGGATGATTCCTTGTTCTGTGCCAGTGTGGAGGTAATGCAGCCCTCGGGCTGCACCGATGCAAATATTAAGGCGCTGCTTCCACGACAGTGATGGGTTTCTGGTGCCGTACAGATGATCACGTAGTGTTCCATGAGGCATGTAGTCATACACCAAAATCATCTCATTCTTGTCCTTGCAGTAGCCAATCAAAGAGACAAGGTGGCCATGGCGGAAATTGCACAACATCCCAATTTCAGTCTGGAACTCATGAAAGCCTTGCTGGGAACCCTGGTTGAGTCGCTTGATCGCCACCTTTATCCCTCTGTCTATCTTGCCGCTGTAGACATTCCCAAAACCGCCTCTGCCAATGATAAGTGCTTCATCAAAGTATTTGGTGGCAAGTTGAATTTCTGCAAATGAGAAGTGATGACTCTCCACCTCCAGGTGTTCACAGTCGGTCTTGTAACAACTCTTCGCTACCTTGTTCCATCTGTAGATAACACATGTGCTCAAAAAGGTAATCAACAACAAAGCACAACCACCACTGAAGATGGTTGCTGGTATGGCATCTTTCGATTTTCTTGCACTGCTTGGTACTCTACTAGGATTTACATCAAGATATTCCGGAAGTGGGGGATTGAACCCAGCAAGATTGTTTGTTCCGAAAACCTGTAGCTTGAAGACCTCAAGACCATTCAGTATTGCATCATAAAATTGTGGTTTTGTTGCAATGTCAGGCTGAAGTGCAATCCACATGTCCACCTGATCAGAACCACTAGCCATGATAACATAATCCATGTATGCTGCTCTACCAATTCCTCCGCTCCTAAAGATTACATCCATGTCCTGCTCCACTGTCTGGTTGTTGATGTAGATGTTGAATGTCCTCTGATTAACCATGGTAATAGGGTACTGAATCTCGCAGAAATGGAACCTTATGAGGTAAGAGAACCCCACATCAACCGGTAGAATCCATGTAAGGTTGTAGTTCAGGTTGATCTGTGCATCTGGCCCCATTGACCGAGCTGTACCATACACATCAAATGGCGCAGTGTAATTGGGTACCGCGGGTGTATACATGATAGTCACACTGCTATCTCTGGAGTAGGTCACCCCATAGCCAGCACCAAATATATACGGGGAATCATCGTCCCATGAGCGGTAAAAGCCCGAGTCATCCTTGGGGGAAATGGCTTGGCCCCCGACATTGAACCGGTACATAGTTTGGAGGCCTATGTCAGCGGGTAATTGGAATGCATAATCTATATGATCACCGTTGACAAATCTTGTGTCTGCTATGAACATGTCAGGTGTGTGCACAATCTCGATGCCATTGACAAATGCATAAGAAGAGTTCAGATATGCTGATGGGGCAAACGTGAGGTCCAAGCTGCTTGAAGAAACATACACCGAGAATTCAAGGACAAGGCAAACATAATTGGTCGCCATAGCTGCTTGCGAAGCATTGAAGCTATTTAAGAGGACAAGATTTCCTGCCGTGACAGCAAAGGAGGCATCGGAGACGGCATAGTTTCCATAAGCAGCCGGATAGAAGTAGAGACGTAAGAACATCCTGCCTGGGGTGATAGGGAAGGAATAGGTGGAATTTGAAGTGAAGATGCGTGCAGTCATATAAGGGACCATGGAGGGGAGGGAAGGGTCTCGGTATGTAGCACTGGCTGCAACTCCTCCCACCGATGGTGTGAACTTGGAGGTGGTGTCCCCGTCCCAAGTACGACCACCACTATCATCATCATCGTATTGGTTTGATCCTCCGCAATTCAGGAGGATGATGCAAGAATCCATGGAGGCGTTATCAGCTGCTAGGCCAAGCGACAGGAGGAGAGCTAGTAGTGTGAGCTTAACTAGTAGGATTGGGAAGGCCATTGTTTGTGGTTGGTGTAGCAGGATCAAAAATATGGAGACTTGGATTTGCTACAGAATGTCTCTTGGAGCAGTTGCATGATGCAAGAACATTATGATTTTCTTGATGGGATTTGGAGCAAGAAGATGTCCCGAAAATTGGAGGATGGGGCTGTTGTTTAATGAAGAAGACACGCCTATCTAGAGAGCCCAAAACCTGCAACTGCAGCAAAACAATAGTTGATAATCGAATAAACTGAACCATGGGAATATGAACAGCAAGTGCTGAGCGATGCAGGGCAGAACATGCACGTGTGTCTGAGTAAGCTCAGAACAATACTCATAGTCGCAAGATGGAAACAAAACGCTGCTCACTGAGCTCTCTCCGCGTTCTTACTTTCTATAGAACAGTAGTGCAAAATAAATAAACCAGTTGAAAAGTAGTACATATTTGTGCAGGGAAAAATAACTCCATGAAGATTAAAAAAAATGCAGCGACCGTCCATACACTACGGGATTCAGGCTGTATGCCTACGGTTAAAACCGTCGGCAACAATAGTAGGAAAACCTTCGGCATAAAGAATCGATGCGATGTATTTAACCGTCGGCAAAAATATTTGACGGCACGTCTATGAAGTGCCATACACCCATATCGAATTATAATGATGATTGTACATCTACTCCGTCCGTCCAGAAATACTTATCGAAGACATGGATGTATTTAGACGTATTTTAATATTACATACATCCATTTTTACTCATTTCGCCGACAAATATTTTCGGACGGAGGGTGTACAAAATAGTCTGTGGACATGTTGCCATTTATTTTTTGCCACTCGAAATCACACATGTCGGTCGATTTTTTTGAAAAAGGAGGATAACCCCATGCTCTGCATCACGACAATGCATACAACAAATTTATTAAATAAAGGTTCAACAAAGGTTCAAGATTCAGTCGTAGTTCACGAAATTAATCAAAAGAACCAAAGAAAATTACATGCCACATCTGGCTATATCATAACAGGCTACAATGAATAAACACCTAGCCTATTTATGGATGAAAGCAGTAAACTTGGCCAAATTTGGCACGAAAACTAACGTATTGAAAGCCTCGAATGATTCAAGCCCAAGTATACATATCCAACCGAATTAAGTAGGGTAAAGAAGCATGAAAAGAATGAGGATGATTCATTTCATGGTTACCTGAAATAGCTGAAGGTTGCGCGCCTATGTATTTGTGGTTGTTGCATGAAAGCGCATATATATATATATATGGCACTGACCAGCCAGTCAGTCAGTCAAAGAGAGAGAGAAAGAGAGAAAGCGATGGCCAGGATAGAAAGCCATAGGCAGGTTCCGGCCAGTGGGAACGGAAGGCAGGGACACTAAACAATAATACTATCCTCTAGTTTTCCTCACATTTTCTTGCGCCACACCCAATCAAGAAAATCACATTGCAAATATTTTTCCAATTGCAAATCGCTTTCCATTCCTTCCGGGGTGATCGATCGAGACATGCATGCTTCCAAGCCAACAGGCTAGCTAGACCCGGAGACTTTACTTTGACATTGTGTCGTAGTAGCTAGGTGCTGTCGCTCGGAATCTTCCAACGCAGCCCACTAGCAATACCGCCACCGGCACCATGATAAGATCCACATCACCATCACGGTGGTTACAATCAACGACCGGGACATGCCATTGATCGATATGCACAACAGGTGCTAGCTGTAGTTTTCTGCTAGCGCGTGCTTTGGCGCGAATGAAGAGCAAGGCTCGCTTGCTCCTCTCAACACGGAATCTGAAAGATAAACAGAAAAATTAACTTTCAGGGGAAATATTGAATGAAGTTTCAGAAAGAAAAAAAGAACATGAACCTTTTATTTAGACGGAAAAAATTCAAAACGCTACGAACAATTCTAACCGTTGAGAGGTAATTAACGGAGTACTTGATCGCTTTACAAATTCTGCCAGCCACGTTTACAAGATTTACAAATTTTCTTTTTGAGAAACAGATTTACTAATTAATTAATATTGACGTATAGTACTGAGGCCAACTCCAACGCACATGACCCTAAATAGTCCGTCCGCGTCCGTTTAAGTGGAAATGGAAATTCATCCATTTTCCTTTTGTTTTTATCCAATCCACAGCCTAAGTTTGGGTTGCATTTGGATCAAAGCGGACGGGAGGCATTGCGTGCTCTTCTCCTGCATGGCCTACCCATCATGTACGTAATCATCCCTATTTCTTCTCCCCTCCCCTCGAGTCGCCCCCGTTCTCTGACCCCAGCCATGGCCATCGCCGCCAAATTCTCGGCCTCCCCGTTGTACATCCCTACTCATCGGATTTATTACTCTCTTGACCCACTCTCTCGCCCTCTAACGGCTACAAAGTTGTCAGAATCAAGATTCTGAATCGAATCAGAACTCTGTTGGTAGGTTCGTGAGTCCTAGAATCTTAACTACTAGGATCGTAGAAACTTAGATTCTTTGAGCAAAATCGTAGAATCGGAGGGGCTAGGTTGAATCGTAAGGTCGTAAGATTCTAAGACTCGAGTCATGATTCTGACAACCTTGACCAGCGGCTATCTACTACATCCGTGGCGGCGGGATTTGGCACACCCGTCTGTTGGATTTGGCGCATCCGACCGCTAGGAAGCGTGCATTGCCATGGACTTTCTTATACCGGACCGCACAACCCTGGTAGCGCCTCCGCGCTGCATGTAGGTATTGAATCCGCCTCTAGCCCGCTCAGATCTATCATGTTGGTGGTTCGCTGGCAAAGACACGCCCCGTCGTCATCCAGTCTCGGTGTTTACCTAGCGGCTTGTGGGCTCACTGCTGCAGCTCATAAAGTGTGACGACTACCAATTGTATATCGTGCGCCGCGTTTGTACCACACCAGAACATCCGGGGTGGGTGTTCTTCAAGTGCATAAAAGACGGGGTATGTGCTTCTTTTGGTATGTTCTTTCACCAGATTCAATGCAATATCGGTAGCACGGTGTTTGCTCAAATTTGCGTGTAGACCAAATACAAGTTTTTGTATTGGAAAGAAGAATACATCGTTCAACTGATAACACGAAATTTGATAGATGTTCGTGCATTCGTTGCTAGAATTGAGGTCAGGAGCGTGTGCTTGATCTTGATGAGGAAATATATGCATATCATCCTCACATTCTATGGCTGCATGCATCGTCCAAATGAAAAGGTCGGGGATATATCCTCCTTTTAAAAAAACACTCTATTTTTATTTGGTTTTCTCGTTGGTCTAACTATATCACATCTAGATGTAAAATATTATCTCATATCTAAATGCTGACATCATCCAGCGTCACCCTCTATTTGTTGTATTTTTTGTTTGATGTGTTGTTTTGCCAAGCTTGGCTGTGTGGGTTGGGTTGTTGTTTTCTCTTTTTTGTTGGGCAGAAAAAAGTACTACCTTCGTCCCAAAATTCTTGTCTTATATTTGTCAAGGTACAAATGTATCCAACACTAAAACGTGACTTGGTACATCCGTATTTTGGCAAATCTAAGACAAGAATTTTGGGACGGAGGGAGTAGTTTCCTGGTAACAGACTGGTAACAGACTAACACGTGATAACGAAGCTGGCTGTGCCTATTCATCGCTCTAGCCGAAAGGGCATCATTTGCATTAAATTCCCTATTCGCCGCTCATTGCGAAGCCTTGTCCGGTCTTCGCACAAGAATTCTCAGCCCTCGTTCGGGAGTAGGCCGGCCTCTTTCACGTTTCAGCGTCTAGGTTTTAGGAACCTTCTAGAAGTTTGCAGCAGTTTTTTTTTGTTTTAGCAAAGTTCTAAAAGGTTCCTGAACCTGTATTTTTCTTTTTCCTTATTATTTTCTGCTTCTGTTTCTGTTTCAAAAAAAAAGTTACGGATTTTTAAAAATTATTTTTTGTATTTTCATAAAATGATCTGGATTTTTAAAAAATGTTCTGTATTTCGAAAAGACGTTCTTCAAATTCGAGTGTTTTTGCTTTTTTAAAAATGTTCTGGATTTTCAAAAACGTTTTTGTGAGACCTTTTCAAGCCCCTTGTGGATTGCACTTTGTTTCGAACTGTGTTATTCAATAAAATGGTTGCATGCATCATCATGAATGAAGAGGTCAGGGGAAATCCTTCTTTTAAAAAACAAATGGACATGGTGGTGAGGATAATAAGATACCATAGGTTCGTGAAGTGAACTATGGCATTGTTTTTTTTTTTACGTGAGCGACGGCATTGTTGGAAGGATGGCTCGATCAAGACCATTGCCGTTCTCTTATAAAAAGAGGCACAACTAAGCAGAAATGGGATGCAAATCTAGCTAGCCAAAAGCAGTACATAGCCATAGTGCCACACTGCCACTGCATGCGAGTACGTACGTAGACAAGGCGAGAATGAACAACACATTACCAGTAACGGCGCCCACCGCACATGCGCCCACGCCGTCGCCGGCGACGAAGCTTGGAGCAGGAAACATGGCCAGCCAGTGGCGCGAGCTCCAGGGCTCAGACTCGTGGAAGGGGCTCACTGTTTGCTCAAATTTGTGTGTAGACCAATTGCAAGTTTGGGTATTAGGAAGAATAATACATCGTTCTATTGATAACACGAAATTTGATAAATGCTCGTGCACTCGTTGCTAGAATTGAGGCTAGAGAATAGACTACAATGGAAGCCACAAATCAACAATGAAGATATAAAACATATATTAACTTAACTAGTGGGGGAAGTTATGAAAGTTAAATATCTTTTGAAATGTTTAATTGTAGTTCTTGTTTTCTTTGATCTTGATATTCTAGCAAGAATTGATGAATGTATTTGCAGTGTATCAAAAAAATTTCCTTGATATAAAAAAAATATATAAAAATATATACATACGGACGAGATGCAGCAGCTCATTGAAAGCACGGACAGCCCATAAAAAAAATGGTCGGACGCATTTTATTGCCCTATCCAAACGGATGAATTTCCGATAACACGAACGTCCGTTTGAGTGTGTTGGAGTTGTCTGACGTATAACTATTTATTGGAATCATTGCATAGTGGTGGAGACCAGCGAATCATTGTAAGTTGCTGCCTGATAGTTACAAGCGACCCAATGAGGTGTGGCAACCAACGCTCATGTGCATTTTTTCCACAGAGAAAATATTGTTTTATCATCATTATTGTGGATGGTGTGTGAGGCCAGCAGCGCGTGCTTGATCTTGATGAGGATATGTATGCATATCCTCCTCACATTCTATGCATGGTTAAATGGAGCGGTCGGGGATATATCATTCTTTAAAAAAAAATCTATTTGTTTTGCTATGGACGCATGCAAGGAAAATTAAGGTTCGGCTCGGTCAAGTCAAAATAGCAAGCTGGCCTGCTGGCAGGAGTAATCCCAAATCTTTACGTGATACTAAATCAGCTATGCTTCTGTCCGTTCAACCGTCGTGGCGTTTTTATAAAAAAAAACTCCTGATTTACGGTAATTGAACCCATGGTTCTTAACTTTAGTGGAAAAAAGCATTTCGCCTTTTTATTAAAAAAAAAAAACTGGACAACTTCGCTCTGGCGCATTCCAGCGCTCCTTCCCCCTCCCCTCCCCCCTCCTCCTCCTTCCCTCGCCGCGTGGACACGTCGGCCGCCCCTCCTCCTCCTCCTTCCCCCTCCCCTCCCCCCTCCTCCTCCTCCCATCGCCGCGCGGATCAGTCGGCGACGGGTCTCTGGTGCGCTAGTGGCTCGGCTTTGACCGGCCTTGGCTTTGACCGGCCTCTGCTTTGAGCAGGGTGAACGGCCGGGCCCAAGGGAGGACGGGGGCGTCGGTCCCAGGGGAGGACGGCAGCAAGGGCGCGTTGCGGCGGGCATTCGCTGCAGCCCACGTGAGCAAATCTATACTTTGTTTTTATACATGGATCCTATCTCGGATTTCATGGCGTCCAGCCATTCATCGGAATCCAGGCCCACCATCTTTTCTCCATAGCTCGTAGATTCATCGTTGTCCAACAACATGACAAGACAGGATTACCGTACCAATCTGGAGCAGTGCGTGTCCTTGTCGACCTACGAGGTTTGGAAGTAACTTGATCTGAAACTTCATGAACATCATCATTGGCTTCCTCTTCAATTTGGTGTAAGCACTACATGAACAACTTCCTACGCCCTGCTACACTCTGTTTGAAGTGACGGTTCAACAACCTCATCAAGTTCCACCATCCTCCCACTCAATTCTTTCTCGAGAAACTCTTTCTCGAGAAAGGGCCCATTTTCATCAACAAACACTTCGCTTTCGGATCTGAGGTAGGAGGTATACCCAACTGATTCCTTTGGGAGCTTTGATTTCGAACTTATGGGGCTGAAGCCTTTTGATATAAGCATCGTAGCCCCAAACTTTAAGAAATAACAACTTAGGTTTTTCCAAACCATAGTTCATACGGTGTCATCTCAACGGATTAAATGGTGTCATATTTAAAGTGAATGTGGTTGCCTCTAATGCATAACCCCAAAACAATAGTAGTAATTCGATAAGAGACATCATAGTATGCACCATATCTAATAGGGCGCGGCTACGATATTCGGACACACCATCACACTATGGTGTTCCAGGTGGCATGAGTAGTGAAACAATTTCCACATTGTCTTAAATGTATACCAAACTAGCAAGTCAGATATTTATCTCTACGATCACATCATAGACATTTCATCCTCTTGTCACGACGATCTCCAACTTCACTTTGAAATTGCTTAAAATTTTCAATAATTCAGACTCGTGATTCATCAAGGAAATACATCTGTATCTACTCAAATCATTTGTGAAGTAAGAACATAACGATATCCACTGCGTGCCTTAGCACTCATTGGACTGCATACATCAAAATGCATTTTTTCCAATAAGTCACTTTCTCGTTCCATCTCACTGGAAAACGAGGCCTTCAGTCATCTTGCCCATGTGGCATGATTTGCATGTCTCAAGTGATTCAAAATCAAGTGAGTCTAAACAATCCATCTACATGGAGTTTCTTCATGCGTTTACACCAATAGGCATGGTTCGCAAGTCTCAAACGATTCAAAAACGAGTGAGTCCAAAGATCCATTAGCATGGAGATTCTTCATGTTTTTTATACCAATATGACTCAAGCGGCAGTGCCACAAGTAAGTGGTACTATCATTACTACTTTGTATCTTTTGACATCAATATTATGACCATGTGTATCACTACGATCGAGATTCAATAAACCATTCATTTTAGGTGCAAGACCATTGAAGGTATTATTCAAGTAAACAGAGTAACCATTATTTTCTTTAAATGAATAACCATATTGCGATAAACACAATTTAACCATGTCTATGCTCAAGCCAAACATCAAATAACAATTATTTAGGTTCAACACTAATCCCGATGTTGAGGGAGCATGTGATGTTTTATCACATCAACCTTGAAATTACTTCCAACACATATCGTCACCTCACCCTTGCTAGTATCCGTTTATTCTGTAGCTATAATTTCGAGTTACTAACACTTAGCAACTGAACCGTTATCTAATACCCCGGTGCTACTAGGAGTACTACCAAGGTACACATCAATATCATGTATATCCAATATACTATCGTCGACTTTGCCAGCCTTCTTATCTACCACGTACCTTGGGTAGTTCCGCTTCAGTAACCGTTCCCCTCATCACAGAAGCACTTAGTCTCGAGTTTGGGTTCAACCTTGGGTTTCTTTACTAATCATGGACATTGGATGTCATTGATAACGGGATCACATCATTAGGAGAATGATGTGACGGACAAGACCCAATCCTAAGCATAGAACTAGATCGTGTTGTTCGTGTGCTAAAGCTTTTCTAATGTCAAGTATAATTTCCTTATACCATGAGATTGTGCAACTCTCGGATACCGTAGAAGTGCTTTGGGTGTATCAAACGTCACAACATAACTGGGTGATTATAAAGGTGCACTACAGGTATCTCCAAAAGTGTCTGCTGGGTTGGTACGAATCGAGACTGGGATTTGTCACTCCATGTGACGGAGAGGTATCTCTGGGCCCACTTGGTAATGCATCATCATACTGAGTTCAATGTGACTAAGGGGTTAGCCATGGGATGATGTGTTTCGGAACGAGTAAGGAGACTTGCCGGTAACGAGGGTATAGGGATACCGACGATCGAATCTCAGGCAAGTATCATACCGGTAGACAAAGAGAATTGTATACGGGATTGATTGAATCCCCGACATCGTGGTTCATCCGATGAGATCATCATGGAACATGTGGGAACCAACATGGATATCCATACCCTGTTGTTGGTTATTGACCGGAGAGGTGTCTCGGTCATGTCTACATGGTTCCCGAACTAGTAGGGTCTACACACTTAAGGTTCGATGACTCTAGGGTTATATGGGAATACTATACGTGGTTACCAAAGATTGTTCGGAGTCCCGGTTGAGATCTCGGATGTCACGAGGAGCTCCGGAATGGTCTCGAGGTAAAGATTCATATATAGGAACTGAGGATTTGATTGCCAGAAGTGTTTTGGGCGTCACCGATAATGTACCGAGACCACCAGAAGGGTTCCGGGGGTCCACCGGGAAGGGCCACCAGCCCCAAAATGCTAACTGGGCAAAAATTGGATGGGAACTAGCCCCTAGGTGGGCTGGTGCGTCACCACTAAGGGCCCAAAGCGCAGCAAGGGGGTAAGGGGCCAAACCCTAGGCGTGGAGGGGTTGCCTTGGGCCCAAGGCCCACCCTAGGGCGCCACCCCTCCACCCATCTATGGTTGTCGCACCCCTTAGGGCGGTAACCCTAAGGGTGCGCACCCTCCTCCCTCTCCTCCTATATATAGTGGAGAGTTTGGGGCTGTTCTGAGACACAATCTCTCTCTCTCTCTCTCTCTCTCTCTCTCTCTCGGCGCAGCCCTACTCCTCCTCGTCCTCGTCCTCCATAGTGCTTGGCGAAGCCCTGTCGAAATACCACGCAGATCCACCGTCACCACGCCATCTTGATGTCGGAGTACTCCCTCAACCTCTCCTCCCTCCTTGCTGGATCAAGGTGTTGGAGACGTCACCGGGCTGCAAGTGTGTTGAACGCGGAGGCACCGTTGTTCGGTGCATAGATCGGAATCCACCACGATCTGAATCGCTGCAAGTACGACTCCATATACCGTGTTCTATCAACGCTTCTGCTTAGCGATCTTCAAAGGTATGAAGATGCTCTACTCCTTTGCTCGTTGTTGGTTTCTCCATAGATAGATCCTTGTGTGGCCTAGGAATTTTTTTGAAATTACTACGTTCCCCAACACTTCCCCCATTGTAGCACCATCGTATTCACGGAACAAAGGATAGCCTTCATCGTCCTCTTCTTCTTCATTATCTTCTATTAGAACCCCTCTTTCCTTGTGCTTGGTCCAACAGTTATAGCCAGACCTGAAACCGGACGTAAACAGGTGGACGTGAATGACTCTTGACTTAGAGTAAGTTTTATCATTCTTACAGAGAGCACATGGACAAGACATAAAACCATCCTCTAGATTGCCTCAGCCGCACGCAGAAAACTAAGCAAACCATCAATGAACTAGGCAGAGCGTCGGTCATCGTACATCCATTGCCAGCTCATCTTCATTACACAAGACCGAAAAGACCAAATTAATACAAGTTCATTGATACGTCTCCATCGTATCTACTTTTCCAAACTCTTTTGCCCTTGTTTTGGACTCTAATTTGCATGATTTGAATGGAACTAACCTGGACCGGCGCTGTTTTCAGCAGAATTGCCTTGGTGTTATTTTTGTGCAGAAATCAAAGTTCTCCAAACGTCCTGAAAATTTACGGGGAGCAGTTTTGGAAAATAAGAAAAATATCTGCGCCAAGTTCCACCTCATGGGGTGAGCCAGTGGGCCACAAGCCCTCGCTCCGCCACCACCCCCCTGGTGGCAGTGGGCAGGCTTGTGGGGCCGACACGGCTCTGTCGCCCCCAATCTCAGGTCTATAAGATCCCTTTCATCCCAGAAAAAATAAAAAGAGAAGTTTTCGTCGCGTTTGCGATACGGAGGCGCCGCCACCACCTGTTCTTCATCTGGAGGGCGGATCTGGAGTCCGTCTTGGGCTCCGGAGAGGGGAAATCGTCGTCATCGTCATCATCAACCTTCTTCCCTCTCCAATTCCATGAAAAGGTCTTCGTCGTTCGTGAGTAATCTATTCGTAGGCTCGTTGGGCGGTGATGAGTAGGATAAGATCTATCATGTAATCGAGTTAGTTTTGATGGGGATTGATCCCTAGTATCCACTATGTTCTGAGATTGATGTTGCTACTACTTTGCCATGCTTAATGCTTATCACTAGGGCCCGAGTGCCATGATTTCAGATCTGAAATTATTATGTTGTCACCAATATATGTGTTTTAGATCCGATCTTGCAAGTTGTAGTTACCTACTATGTGTTATGATCCGGCAACCCCGGAGTGAGAATAACCGGAACCACTCCCGGTGATGACCATAGTTTGAGGAGTTCATGTGTTCACCAAGTGCTAATGCGTTGGTCCGGTTCTTTATTAAAAGGAGAACCTTAATATCCCGTAGTTTCCTTTTGGACCCCGCTGCCATGGGAGGATGGACAATAGATGCCATGCAAGTTCTTTTCCCTAAGCACGTATGACGACACACGGAATGCATGCCTACATCACATTGACGAACGGGAGCTAGCCACATATCTCTCCGTGTTATAGCTGTTGCATGATGAATATCATCCAAACAAATCACCGACCCATTGCCTACGAGTTTGTCCTACTGCTGCTGCTACTACTGTTGCTACTGTTCTTACTTGTTTTGTACTGCTACTGTTACTACTGTTGCTACTGCTGTTGCTTGTTTTGCTCTGCTGCTGCTACTACTGTTACTGCTGCTGTTACTTGTCTTGCTCTGCTGCTACTGTTGCTACTACTGTCGCTTGCTACTGTTGCTACTTGCTACTACTGTCACTACTTCTTTTCCTTGCCGCTGCTATTGCTCGTTACACTGCTTCTACCTGCTACAATCTTGATTCGCTGATCGTTGACGGGAACTGACAATTTCCGTCAACGAGACAACTTGGCGCCATTGATACAATCGTTATAAATAGTCTGTCGTGTAACAGATCGTTTCTGACACCATTGTTATCATACTACTTCGCTACTGATACTTTGCTTGCAGATACTAATCTTTCAGGTGTGGTTGAATCTAACATATTCAACTACTAATACTTGAGAGTATCCTCTCACCTCCTATAGGCGTACCAACAAATTTGGGTCAAATACTCTACCCTCGAAAACTGCTATGATCCCATGCGCTTGTGGGCCGTCAACAACATTCTTCTAGTTTCGATTGCCGGAGAGTGCTAGCAGCATTCTTCTGGTGCCGTTGCAAAGGGGAAGAACAGTTGGCATCAAGCATTTTTCTGGCGTCGTTGCCGGGGAGGTATTGCTATATTCTCTGAGTCACTTGGGATTTATATCTGCTGATCACTATGAAGAATCTAAAGGATCTGAAGACCAAAGTCTTGCCCTCAACTACGAGGGGAGGTAAGGAATTGCCATCTAGCTCTGCACTTGATTCACCTTCAGTTATGAGTAAGTTTGCGACATCACCTCCTGCTAGAAATCTTGATATGTCGCATGTGCTTGATGATGCTTATGATGCTACTGCTAGAGATGCTATGCTTGATACTATGCCTGATACTGCTTTGCCTGATGATGCTAGAAATGCTATGCTTGATACTATGCCTGATGATACTATGCTTGATGCTATGCCTGATGATGCTATATGCTTGATACTGCTAGAGATACTATGCCTGATACTGCTTTGCCTGATGATGCTAGAGATGCTATTATGCGTGACGATGCTATGCTTGATACTGCTAGAGATACTACCTTGCCTGATGTTCCACTAGGAGTGTTCCTTGATGCTCATATTGCTAGAGTTACTGCAAATGCTCGTGATGCTTCTGATACTGCCGATACTATTGAGATAGAACCTGCTTTTGCTCCTGCTAGATCTAGCTCTCCTAGATATGAATTGCCTAATATACCTGAGGGTTACGTTATGGAGGGAGAGATAGCTGAGGATTTTCTTGCGTGTAAGGATGCCTATGACGCTGAGAAATTACTTCTCAAGTGGAAAGAAAAATCTCGGGAAGCTAAGATGAAATATGACCCGAAGTTTGCCACTTCGCCTATCTTTATCACCGATAAGGATTATGAATTCTGTGTCAATCCTGAGATAATCTCTCTAGTCGATTCTGATCCTTTTCACGGTTATGAGTCTGAGACGGTCATAGCCCATCTTGCCAAACTACACGAAATAGCCAACCTTTTCACTAATGAGGAGAAGATCCGCCACTACTATATCCTTAAGCCGTTTCCTTTCTCTCTAAAGGATGATGCTAAAGCCTGGTTCACCTCTCTTGCTCCTGGATGTGTGCGTAGTCCCCAGGAGATGGTCTATTACTTCTGTGAGAAATATTTCCCTGTCCATAAGAAGCAAGCTGCCTTGCAGGAGATATACAACTTTGCTCAACTCCAAGAAGAGAGTCTTCCAGAAGCTTGGGGGAGGCTCGTCCAGCTATAGAATGCTTTGCCTGATCACCCTCTTAAGAAGAACGAGATACTTGATATCCTCTATAACGGGCTTACCGATGCCTCTAGAGACCACTTAGATAGTTGTGACGGTTGTGTTTTTAGGGAACGAACTGTAGAAAAAGTTGAGACTCTACTGAATAACATCTTGATCAACGATAATGCTTGGACTATTCCCGAACCACCTCCTAAGCCAACTCCAAAGAAAATAGGTATTCTATTCCTCAGTCCCGAAGATATGCAAGAAGCCAAGAAATCTATGCAAGAGAAAGGCATTAGATCTGAAGATGTCAAAAATCTACCACTTATCAAAGAGATCCATGGTCTCGATAACCCGAAACAGGTAGTAGAAGTGAATTCTCTGCGTAGGTTTGATGAGAGTGGTATTCCTTTTGATAAACCTGCTAGCCTATGCTTTGATGAATTTGAAAACTTTGTTGCCAAACAACAGAGTTTCAATGATTATGTTAGCAGACATTTGGAACAAAGTACTCGTATGCTTAGCCATTTAAGTGCTTGTGTAGACAGAAATGTCAATGATCTGAAGCTTCTTAGTAAACATGCCTCTATGATTACTACTCAGGTAGAAAAAGTACTTAAAGCTCAGAATGACCTGCTCAATGAATTAAATGACAACTTTGTCAAAGTCATTACTAGAGGAGGCAAAATGACTCAGGAACATTTGTATCCTGAGGGTCATCCTAAGAGAATTGATCAAGATTCTCAAGGAATCAATGCTGATCCACCTAGTCATCCTAAGGAGAAGAAGAAGGATGATAGAAGCCTGCACGCCAGTTCACCAAATACTATCACACCTGAAGAACCTAATGATATTTCTGCGTCTGATGTAGAAACACAATCTAGTGATGAACATGAACCTGGTGACAATATGGACAGTGATGTTCATAATAATGCTCAACCTAGCAATGATGAGGATGTAGAGATTGAACCTTCGGTTAATCCTGATAATCCACAACCTAAGAAGTACGATAAGAACGACTTCACTGCTAGGAAGCATGGTAAAGAAAGAGAGCCATGGGTTCAGGGACCTATGCCCTTTCCTCCTAAGCCATCCAAGAAAAAGGATGATGAGGATTTTGAGCGCTTCGTTGAGATGATAAGACCTGTCTTTCTGCAGATGCGGTTAACTGATATGCTCAAGATGTCTTTGTATGCCAAGTACATGAAAGATATCGTGACTAATAAACGGAAGATACCAGATCTTGAGATCTCCACCATGCTTGCCAATTACACTTTCAAAGGTGGAACTCCTAAGAAACTTGGTGATCCCGGAGTGCCCACTATACCTTGCTCTATTAAAGGAAACTACGTAAGAACTGCCTTATGTGACCTTGGAGCCGGTGTTAGTGTTATGCCGCTCTCTCTTTATCGTAGACTTGAGTTGGATAAGTTGACACCCACTGAAATTTCTCTGCAAATGGCCGACAAATCAACTGCTTTCTGTATCGGCATTTGCGAGGATGTGCCTGTTGTGGTTGCTAACACCACTATCTTAACAGACTTTGTTATCTTGGATATTCCTGAGGACGATGCCATGGCTGTCATCCTCGGAAGACCCTTTTTAAACACTGCATGGGATGTTATAGATTGCAACAAAGGCAATGTCACTTTCCACGTCAACGGTAATGAGCACACAGTGCACTTTCCAAAGAAACGATATCCAGTACATTGCATCAATGCTATCGAAAAGACTTCATCGAGTCTTATTGGGAGCTTTGAATGCCCTATTCCTCGTGTCAAGATGAAGAATGATTTTCTTGTTGGGGAGATACATATCCCCATTGAGGTGACTTAGTGGCTATTCGTAAATTCTCCGTTCTATCTTGCAATTCGAGAAGGTTTTTTCATAAGGACTTGATCAATCCCATTGACGGATTTCTTTCGATGAACATGAAACGTATGAATCAAAGAGTCACATACCTCTGTTTTGAGCTTTCATTTTCTTTTGCTTAGAAGAAAAATGATAGAATTAGTTTAGTTTTTCCTATTTTCTGTTTTAGCGTCCCGGAGAAAAATACCTCAAAAATAAAAGTTCTCCGATGGTCCTGAAAATTTAGTATGATTTTTTCGAATTTTTGAAAATTTCTAGGCCTAAGAGCTGGCCTGGGGGCCAGACCTGTGGGCCACAAGCCCTGCCACCGCCACCTACCCCCTGGTGGCGGGGTGCAAGCTTGTGGGGCCCACAGGAACCCCCTCCACTCATTCCAGCTTCCAGCCTCTTCTTCCACCTCCAGAAAAAATTGTTTCGCAGCTCAAACCCGTGTTCTTGCTCATTTGGCTGTGATTTTCGATCTCCTTGCTCTAAGCACCATTCTCCGAACCTTTTTGGGGAAATTACTCCTTGGTAAGTGACTCCTCCATTGGTCCAATTAGTTTTTGCTCTAGTGCTTTATCTTTCGCGTATTCTTGCTACCTTGGTGACCCTGTTCTTGAGCTGGAAAGGTTGATTTTAGCCGGTCCCGAGTAGTTTTAGCGCGTGATACGGTCTCTAGCCACTAGTAGGAGTAGTTGCTACAAGGTGTGGTGGGTCTTTATTCACTTTTCTCTTGAACTTCAAAAATTTCACCATAAGGAAATTATGTTCAGGAGGAAGTTTCATGGTGGTTCCTCAAGTAAGAAGGGTCCTCGTCTTTCTTTTCGGGAGCCCGAACCTTTTCAACTAAGGGACGCACTGGTGCAACCATGTGAATGGCCTTCCGATGAGTTCATGATCGAAGCAGGCTTCAAGGATGAGTTTGATACACTTATCTGCAATGCCGGGTTAGAAGAATTCCTCTCAGATAAATGTGAACAGTGTGCTATGCTCACTGCCTCTTTCATGCGTAGATTTAAATTCTCAGTTGGCCGTGACTCATCCATATTGTTTGATCTGTACGATAAATCATATACCATGGATCTGGAGGATTTCAATAGGATTTGCAAGATACCCGATGGGGGTAGTGTTAATGATCCTCCTAAGTGTTCGGTCAGAGACTTTGTCTCCAGTATAACTGTTGGAGAAACTAGGGATATCACGCAAGCCACCATATGAAGCATCCATTTCCCTGCCTTGCACTACCTTGCCCTCTTCATAGGTAGGTGCATTAACGGCAAGGGTGCACATTGTCACCTATGCGCTTCCGACCTTAGTATCTTTAAGAGCGCAGTAACAGGTGACAGGAGCTTAAATATGGGAGCTATAATAGCAAGGAGGCTGAATAGAAATGCCAGTGAGGGGGATTTCTTTGGTGGAGTTTATACTACACGCTTAGCAAATTTTCTTGGAGTATCCATCCGTCCAGAAGACCCTCCTCTCCGTACAGCCTACCTTGATCGTGTCGCTCTAACACGCTACCAGTTCCTTGAGAGAGATCATGGATCCCTCCTATACCGTTTGATATTTAACCGGCAGCGTGTTTTCCATATTACCCTTCCTGCTCCTGCTTTCTTTGACTTTCAGGTTAAACGAAGAAACTACATAACCATAGGAGAGGCAGAGGAGTATGAGAGGGAGGCGACTGCTGCTCGACTTCGTGAGACAATTATTCAGGCAGTGGCTGCAGCACTCCCGTATCACACCCATTATGACTTTGGGTTTCGCCAGGATCATCCTTGGGAGTAGACCAAGCTAGGCCAAAATCCTAAGCTTGGGGGAGTACGTGTTCTCACCGACTTTACATTCATGCTTATGGTTTCACTTTGTTAGCCGGTGTTCACACTTTGCCACTGTATTATCCATGCTATTTTATTTTTGTTTTCTTGTTTTCTTGTTTTGTGTCCTTTTGAGAAAACCCAAAAAGATTTTTCTTTCTTCTTTTGCTTGTTGGGAGCTTTCCCGTGTAAATAGTTTTCTTTTTCTTTGGGTCAAGGTAGAAGATATTGGTTACAATGCTTATTGGTTCTTACATGCTTACCTTTATAGCTTTCAAAGAGCCATATTACTTTGTCTTCTCCTTTGTGTTTGCCTACAGATTCAGCTTAGTCCAATGCGCTTATTATTGTTCACATCGTTCGATCGTGCAAATGAAAGGCAGCAATGATGATATATGATGAAGTGACTGAGATTGAAAAGCTGGTATGAACTCTATTTATTTTGTTTTTGTAAATATGACTAGCTTGTCGACCCAGATTTAGCTTTATTGTGAGAGAACCATGTTTGCAATGACAACTTAGAGATCATAGTTTCTGATGCCATGCTTATTTAGCTGAGAGCTTATAATGGTTTGTCTTGAATGCCAACATAGATTTTGAGATGACTATGATGTAGTATGATAGGATGGTATTCTCCTTTGAATGTTTCAAGTGGCTTGACTTGGCGCATGTTCATGCATTTAGTTGAAACAAAATCAACATAGCCTCTATGATGTTCGTATTCATGGTGATTTATATCATGTTCATGCTTGCATTCAATATTAGTCAAACTCATTGCATCTTGACGACTGTTGTCGCTCTCTAGTTGGTCGCTTCCCAGTCTTTTGCTGGCCTTCACTTGTACTAAGCGGAATACTGCTTGTGCATCCACTTCCATAAACCAAAAAGTTTTTCCATGAGAGTCCACCATACCTACCTATTTGAGGTATCTACCTGCCGTTCCAAATAAATTTGCATGTGCCATTCTCTAAACCTTCAAGAAATAATCTGTTTTGCATGCCCGAACCGCTCATGTGGTGACAGAGGGCTATTGGTATCTTCCATGCTAGGAGTGTTATCCTCGGCATGTGTTTATTCACTATCATTCACGAGAAAGGGGCCGGTAATTGGAATGCCCAGTTCCACGCTTAAATCGAAAACATAACTGTAAAACAAGACCCCCCCCCCGGATTGATGTTAGTATGGACGGTACCCGAGGATTCGGCTAGCCGTGGAGTGTGATTGATTGGTGGTGGGGGAGTTAAAACTTTACTTTTCTATTTCGGAACCGCCTATAGCATGAGTAGCATGGAAGATATTGAGAACTCTTGGTCATTGCGTTGACAATGAAAGCATGCCACCCAAAATTATTATCTTTGTTTTCAAAGCTTGAGCTCTAGCACCTCTACAAATCAATGCTTCCCTCTGCGAAGGGCCTGTCTATTTATTTTCCTGTTGAGTCATCCTCCTCTTATATAAGCACCAATTAGAGAGCACCTCTGTCATTTTTATGCTTTGCTTTTGATTGATATTGAGTACGACTATGACTGGATCTTCGTTGCTATGAATTACAATGTTTAGTCAGCCCTTGTTCTTTGAAAGTGCTCTGCATTTATGTTTTGCGGTCTCAGAAACAGCTAGCGAGATACCACCTATTCATATTGCTTCATGCTTGTTTTGATTGAAGTGTTGGTATTTGAAACTCATTATTATTTGCTCGTTAGCTGATTATGCCATTTATATTAGTTTACCATGAGACCTTTGTGTCATTTGCTTATGTGGTTAACTTGTGATCTTGCTGAAATTCTGGTTATGAGTTAGACATAGTTGCAACAACAAGATCAAACAGAGTTTGTCAAAGTTTTTCTTTCTCTCTCAGTTTGTCAACTGAGTTGCTTGAG
This sequence comes from Hordeum vulgare subsp. vulgare, assembly GCF_904849725.1. Classification (NCBI taxonomy): domain Eukaryota; kingdom Viridiplantae; phylum Streptophyta; class Magnoliopsida; order Poales; family Poaceae; genus Hordeum; species Hordeum vulgare. The sequence continues at coordinate 502,142,422 of NC_058518.1, forward strand.
GACAAGCAAGGTTTTAAGCTTGGGGGAGTTGATACGTCTCCATCGTATCTACTTTTCCAAACTCTTTTGCCCTTGTTTTGGACTCTAATTTGCATGATTTGAATGGAACTAACCTGGACTGACGATGTTTTCAGCAGAATTGTCTTGGTGTTATTTTTGTGCAGAAATCAAAGTTCTCCAAACGTCCTGAAAATTTACGGGGAGCAGTTTTGGAAAATAACAAAAATATCTGCGCCAAGTTCCACCTCATGGGGTGGGCCAGTGGGCCACAAGCCCTGGCTCCGCCACCACCCCTCCTGGTGGCGGCGGTTAGGCTTGTGGGGCCCACACGGCTCTGCCACCCCCAATCTCAGGTCTATAAGATCCCTTTCGTCCCAGAAAAAATAAAAAGAGAAGTTTTCATCGCGTTTGCTATACGGAGGCACCGCCACCACCTGTTCTTCATCTGGAGGGCAGATCTGGAGTCTGTCTTGGGCTCTGGAGAGGGGAAATCGTCGCCATCGTCATCATCAACCTTCTTCCCTCTCCAATTCCATGAAGCTCTTCGTCGTTCGTAAGTAATCTATTTGTAGGCTCGCTGGGCGGTGATGAGTAGGATGAGATCTATCATGTAATCGAGTTAGTTTTGATGGGGATTGATCCCTAGTATCCACTATGTTCTGAGATTGATGTTGCTACTACTTTGCCATGCTTAATGCTTGTCACTAGGGCCCGAGTGCCATGATTTCAGATCTGAAATTATTATGTTGTCACCAATATATGTGTGTTTTAGATCCAATCTTGCAACTTGTAGTTACCTACTATGTGTTATGATCCGGCAACCCCGGAGTGACAATAACCGGAACCACTCCCGGTGATGACCATAGTTTGAGGAGTTCATGTGTTCACCAAGTGCTAATGCGTTGGTCCGGTTCTTTATTAAAAGGAGAACCTTAATATCCCGTAGTTTCCTTTTGGACCCCGCTGCCACGGGAGGGATGGACAATAGATGTCATGCAAATTCTTTTCCCTAGGCACGTATGATGACACAAGGAATGCATGCCTACATCACATTGACGAACGGGAGCTAGCCACATATCTCTCCATGTTATAGTTGTTGCATGATGAATATCATCCAAACAAATCACCGACCCATTGCCTACGAGTTTTTCCTACTGCTGCTGTTACTACTGTTGCTACTGTTGTTACTTGTTATGTACTGCTGCTATTACTACTGTTGCTACTGCTGTTACTTGCTTTTCTCTGCTGCTGCTACTACTATCGCTTGCTACTGTTGCTACTTGCTACTGCTGTCACTACTGCTTTTCCTTGCCGCTGCTATTGCTCGTTACACTGCTGCTACCTGCTACAATCTTGATTCGCTGAACGTTGACGGGAACTTACAATTTCCGCCAATGAGGCAACTTGGTGCCATTGATACAATCGTTAGAAATAGTCTGCCGTTTCAACAGATCGTTTCTGACACCGTTGTTATCATATTACTTTGCTACTGATACTTTGCTTGCAGATACTAATCTTTCAGGTGTGGTTGAATCTGACATATTCAGCTGCTAATACTTGAGAGTATCCTCTCACCTCCTATAGGCATCCCAACAAATTTGGGTCGAATACTCTACCCTCGAAAACTGCTACGATCCCATGCGCTTGTGGGCCGTCAACAACATTCTTCTAGTTTCGATTGCCGGAGAGTGCTAGCAGCATTCTTCTGTTGCCGTTGCAAAGGGGAAGAACAGTTGGCATCATTCATACATAAACTTCATACACACTTATTCTCATAAAAGAACATACAAGAGTATCTAGCTAAGGCATTTAAATGCAACAACAAATGCGATCAAGATCGCACCTAAGGTAACAATTGATCCAACAACATAGTGATACCTAGCCTCTTTATTAACGGCATATTTTCTAATATTTCTAATCTTCAAGCGCATTGCATCCATCTTGATCTTGTGATCATCGACGACATCAGCAACATAGAACTCCAGTTTCATCTTCTCTTCTTCAATTCTTTTCAATTTTTCTTTCAAATACTCGTTTTCCTTTTCAACTAAATTTAACTTCTCGACAAGAGGGTAGTTGCAATTTCCGGTTCACGTACCTCCTAGATAAAAATATCTATGTCAACTTGATGGGCATAATTGTCATAAACAAGAAATGCAACAAATACTTATAGAAGAGAATATACCACATCCGAATCATAAACCGGACGAGGGTCGACGGGGACGGATATCAAGACCATGGCACTATGTATAACAAACAAACATACATGTAAGAAAACTATCTAAATCATACAAATAAGTTTTTTCTTGTATAAAAGGATAAAAACAAGAGGATCACCAAGGTGGTGCCGGCGACGAGGCGGTGCGGGTGATTGATGGTGGTTAGGATGGGGACGGGAAGGTACTAAGTAAAACACATCTACACATATGCAAATAAGAAGTTAATATGAGCTCATATTGCATATAAATCAAATAAACTCCCACAAAATTACTCCGCAAACTAAAACCCACAAATCACTATACTTATAGAGAATTGCACGAGCTAATCTACCAATGAGAGATGGACGGACAAAGTTGCTAACCTTTGTGAACACTTGGAGAGATGGGGTGCCTCAAATCTTGACAAATCTTGGCAAAAAATGGAGGATGAGCTCGAGCTAAGGGGAAGACCAAAGAGGGGAATGGAGAAAACAGGGAAATGGGTTCGTCCTGGACAAAGGGCTTATATAGGGAGATATTTAGTCCTAGTTGTATAACCAACCAGGACTAAAAGGCTCCATCTAGTCCCGATTGGTGTTACAAACCGGGACTAAAGGGGCTCACATGGGCCCCGGCCTGATACCATCCTGCCACCACCCCTTTAGTCCTGATTGGTAACACCAACCGGGACTAGAGGTCACAAATGAAGTGGGACTAAAGCCTAGCCTCATGAAACGGGACTAGTGGCAGCATTAGTCCCGGTTCAAAAGCCAACCGGGACTAATACTTCGATCCAAAGGCATGTTTTCTACTAGTGTTACCCGCTCTGATAGGTTGTACCAAATGTACATAGTAGCAGGAAGTTGACATATAGATCCTTGGATCCATGTGCTTTCTTACATGCCTCCTTAATTAATTTGCTAGTCCTCCTTCCTCTTCATCTTTTTCTTGGATGTCTTATACATCTTCCTTCTCGAGACATTAGTAGAAAACGGGCCTTTGGCCTGGACCATTTAGTCCCGGCCTGCCTCTGGGCCGGGACTAAAGGCACGGCCACGTCGCCCCAATTCTCAATGCCTCCCTCAAGGCTTTAGTCCCGGTTCGTGTCACAAACCGGGACTAAAGGGCTACGCGGCGGGCAGTCGTGGTGGCAACCGTTTGTATCCCCCTTTAGTCCCGGTTGGTGGCTCAACCCGGGACTAAAGAACTAACACGTGGCCTGCCGTAGTGGTGGCGACCGTTGGTATACCTCTTTAGTCCTGGTTGGTGGCTCAACCCGGGACTAAAAGCCTAACACGTGGCCTGCCGTAGTGGTGGCAACCGTTTGGTATACCTCTTTAATCCCGGTTGGTGGCTCAACCCGGGATTAAAGGCCCAAACGGTTTGCATCCCGCGTCGTTTCGGGCAATGAAAAGCACGAACCGAAGCGTACGGTCGCCATTTCTCTGTTCTTATTCTCTCTCGCGTCGCCCTCTCTATTCTTCTCCTCTCTTCTTCCCTTCTCTTCTTCCACCATGCCAACTAGCTTTCATGAGGTGGTCGCGCATGGCACGACCAAGCTCCGTGTCGTGTACACGAACCTGAGCAGGGAAGTGCCGTTTTTTCTTCAACAGTTGAAGGAACGATGGTTTGACCACGCAGCGGATCATGAGAAGTTCTTGGGGCTTGATCTGGAGTACACGTCCGATCAACGCGGTGTTGCCGCGATCCAGCTATGCTTCGCACGCCATGTCTTGATCTTCCAATGGGCGAGGTAAGTTTTGAGGCTTTCTTTGATCCAAGATAATGACATTGTAAGTTTATTTGTTTCAATCATAGTTTGTTCCCTTCAAATAGTTGTAGTGAAACAATTTTGATTAGTTGAAGGGGAGCACAATCTAATTGGAATAGTGTTCCATAATCTGAAAAATCGTATTAGAATCAACTAGTGTTTAATATATTCCATTGGAATCATAGTTGGTTCTCTTCAAATAGTTGTAGTGAAACAATTTTGATTAGTTGAAGGGGAGCACAATCTAATTGGAATAGTGTTCCATAATCTGAAAAATCGTATTAGAATCAACTAGTGTTTAATATGTTCCATTGGAATCATAGTTGGTTCCCTTCAAATAGTTGTAGTGAAACAGTTTTGATTAGTTGAAGGGGAGCACAATCTCATTGGAATAGTGTTCCACAATCTGAAAAATCGTATTAGAATCAACTAGTGTTTAATATGTTCCATTGGAATCATAGTTGGTTCCCTTCAAATAGTTGTAGTGAAACAATTTTGATTAGTTGAAGGGGAGCACAATCTGATTGGAATAGTGTTCCATAATCTGAAAATCGTATTAGAATCAACTAGTGTTTAACCATTGGAATCATAGTTGGTTCCCTTCAAATAGTTGTAGTGAAACAATTTTGATTAGTTGAAGGGGAACACAATCTGATTGGAATAGTGTTCCATAATCTAAAAAATCGTATTAGAATGAACTAGTGTTTAATATGTTCCATTGGAATCATAGTTTGTTCGCTTCAAATAGTTGTAGTGAAACAATTTTGATTAGTTGAAGGGAACACAATCTGATTGGAATAGTGTTCCATAATCTGAAAAATCTGATTGGTTCAATATGTTCCATTGAAATCATAGTTGTAGTGATACAATTTTATGCGGTGTTCTTTGATCCAAGGTTATGAAAATTGAATATAGCTAGTGATCTCTCTAGGTTCCATTGGATAGCAATATGATATGTCATAGTCATGAAAATTGCATATAGCTAGTGATCCCTCTAGGTTCCATTGGATAGCTATAGTGATCTCTCTAGGTTCCATTGCATATGTTCTATTTGAATACTAAAGATAAGTTTCTCTTTAGTTGTAGTGAAACATGTTTCCTTATTGTAGCAGTATGTAACATTTGTTCCATTTTAATTTGTTTCTGTTGCAGGAGTGACAAGCATTGTCCAGAACTCATGGAGTTCCTTCGCAGCGGCATCACTTTTTCTTCCGTTGACATAAGGAACGACAAGCTGAAGATGAGGCACAGCTTCGGTATTGAGATACCAGTTGGTTGCCTCGTTGATCTCCAAACGATATTCAGGCTTCGACATGACAGGACTTCGATGGCTCATATGGCAGTTGCCTTGATCGACGAGTCATATGGTGATATGAAGACCAGTTTCCCAAAGTATCAGTCCAAACTTTGGGAGAAGGGCCCACTTGATGATATCAACATTGAGTATGCAGCAAAAGATGCATACGTTTCATACGAGTTGTACCGCAAGATTCGAGTCGTCAACTATGGCCAGCGTCACCTCGAGGAACATGGACATTCTGATTTAGATGATTCAGACGAGTAGTGTTCTGAACGTCGAACACTTGTATATATATCTATGGTAGCTATTATTATGTAGTGTTTGGGCTAGTATCATGTACTTCTTGGACCAATTTATATATGTCTAGTTTCTGTTTGTGCCATTATAGTTTCCAAATTTGAATGGTTTAGCCCTTTCTAACTTCATTTGCTACTTTTGAATGGTTTAGCCCTTTCTAACTTCATGGTATCATGCATTTCTACCACATATATATACAAAAAGTCTTCAGTTCAAAAAATGAAACCCCTTTTGTAACAAATCTGTTTTTGATTAAAACAATCATTTAAAAATGAAAGACCATTAGTCCCACGTGGCGTGCAGCGGAACCACGTGGCGTGCCGCGGAACCACTTTTGTTGTGGGGGTCGCTTCTCATTCTTCTCCTTGTGCTAGATATTGGTTATGCACTAGGGGAAGTAGGAGTAGCGACCATCATCGACGGTTGAAAAATCAGGTGAGCTAGTGTCCACCATATATGAGAGAAGAAGAAATCCCTTTGTGATCTGCCTTTGAATGGTGCATTTTGAACACACAAAAAGTATGGAGTTCAAATAAGTTAAAAAAAATGAAATCCCTTTTTAAGAGATGAGTTCTCGTTCGAAACCGTGCTACTTCGAGAGAGATTGTCAGTTTTGTACACGAACTGCATCCAGTTTTTGTCGTAGCCCTCTCAACTTTTTAACACATGCTATGTGGGTGAAATTACGATAGCATGCCAACTTTCAACATTTTCAGAGTTCATTTGTAGTGCTTTTCAATTTCAGGGTCAACTAGCTCAAAAATAATAAGTAAATGCACGAAATATACCAAATGAAGTCAGAAATTGTTGAAATTTTGTGATGTGCCTTTGAATGGTGCATTTTGAACACACAAAAATTATGGAGTTCAAATAAGTTCAAAAAAATGAAATCCCTTTGTAAGAGATGAGTTCTCATTCGAAACCCTGCTACTTCGAGAGAAATTGTCAGTTTTGTACACGAACTGCATCCAGTTTTTGTCGTAGCCCTCTCAACTTTTTAACACATGCTATGTGGGTGAAATGATGATAGCATGACAACTTTTAACATTTTCAGAGTTCATTTGTAGTGCTTTTCAATTTCAGGGTCAACTAGCTCAAAACAAATAAGTAAATGAACGAAATATACCAAATGAAGTCAGAAATTGTTGAAATTTTGTGATGTGCCTTTGAATGGTGCATTTTGAACACACAAAAAGTATGGAGTTCAAATAAGTTCAAAAAAATGAAATCCCTTTGTAAGAGATGAGTTCTCGTTCGAAACCGTGCTACTTCAAGAGAAATTGTCAGTTTTGTACACGAACTGCATCCAGTTTTTGTCGTAGCCCTCTCAACTTTTTAATACATGCTATGTGGGTGAAATGATGATAGCATGCCAACTTTCAACATTTTCAGAGTTCATTTGTAGTGCTTTTCAATTTCAGGGTCAACTAGCTCAAAAAAAATAAGTAAATGCACGAAATATACCAAATGAAGTCAGAAATTGTTGAAACTTTTGTGATGTGCCTTTGAATGGTGCATTTTGAACACACAAAAAGTATGGAGTTCAAAGAAGTTCAAAAAATATGAAATCCCTTTGTAAGAGATGAGTTCTCGTTCGAAACCGTGCTACTTCGAGAGAGATTGTCAGTTTTGTACACGAACTGCATCCAGTTTTTGTCGTAGCCCTCTCAACTTTTTAACACATGCTATGTGGGTGAAATGATGATAGCATGCCAACTTTCAACATTTTCAGAGTTCATTTGTAGTGCTTTTCAATTTGAGGGTCAATTAGCTCAAAAAAAATAAGTAAATGCACGAAATATACCAAATGAAGTGAGAAATTGTTGAAATTTTGTTATGTGCCTTTTAATGGTGCATTTTTAACACACAAAAAGTATGGAGTTCAAATAAGTTCAAAAAAAATGAAATCCCTTTGTAAGAGATGAGTTCTCGTTCGAAACCCTACTACTTCGAGAGAGATTGTCAGTTTTATACACGAACTGCATCCAATTTTTGTCGTAGCCCTCTCAACTTTTTAACACATGCTATGTGGGTGAAATGATGATAGCATGCCAACTTTCAACATTTTCAGAGTTCATTTGTAGTGCTTTTCAATTTCAGGGTCAACTAGCTCAAAAACAATAAGTAAATGCACGAAATATACCAAATGAAATCAGAAATTGTTGAAATTTTGTGATGTGCCTTTGAATGTTGCATTTTGAACACACAAAAAGTATGGAGTTCAAATAAGTTAAAAAAATGAAATCCCTTTGTAAGAGATGAGTTCTCGTTCGAAACCGTGCTACTTCGAGAGAGATTGTCAGTTTTGTACACGAACTGCATCCAGTTTTTGTCGTAGCCCTCTCAACTTTTTAACACGTGCTATGTGGGTGAAATGATGATAGCATGCCAACTTTCAAAATTTTCAGAGTTCATTTGTAGTGCTGTTCAACTTCAGGGTCAACTAGCTCAAAAAAAAATAAGTAAATGCACGAAATATACCAAATGAAGTCAGAAATTGTTGAAATTTTGTGATGTGCCTTTGAATGGTGCATTTTTAACACACAAAAAGTATGGAGTTCAAATAAGTTCAAAAAATGAAATCCCTTTGTAAGAGATGAGTTCTCGTTCGAAACCCTGCTACTTCGAGAGAGACTGTACGTTTTGTACACGAACTGCATCCAGTTTTTGTCGTAGCCCTCTCAACTTTTTAACACATGCTATGTGGGTGAAATGATGATAGCATGCCAACTTTCAAAATTTTCAGAGTTCATTTGTAGTGCTTTTCAATTTCAGGGCCAACTAGCTCAAAAAAATTTTAGTAAATGCACGAAATATACCAAATGAAGTCAGAAATTGTTGAAATTTTGTGATGTGCCTTTGAATGGTGCATTTTTAACACACAAAAAGTATGGAGTTCAAATAATTTCAAAAAATGAAATCCCTTTGTAAGAGATGAGTTCTCGTTCGAAACCCTGCTACTTCGAGAGAGACTGTCCGTTTTGTACACGAACTGCATCCAGTTTTTGTCGTAGCCCTCTCAACTTTTTAACACATGCTATGTGGGTGAAATGATGATAGCATGCCAACTTTCAATATTTTCAGAGTTCATTTGTAGTGCTTTTCAATTTCAGGGTCAACTAGCTCAAAAAAAATAAGTAAATGCACGAAATATACCAAATGAAGTCAGAAATTGTTGAAATTTTGTGATGTGCCTTTGAATGGTGCATTTTTAACACACAAAAAGTATGGAGTTCAAATAAGTTCAAAAAAAATGAAATCCCTTCGTAAGAGATGAGTTCTCGTTCGAAACCCTGCTAATTCGAGAGAGATTGTCAGTTTTCTACACGAACTGCATCCAGTTTTTGTCGTAGCCCTCTCAACTTTTTAACACATGTTATGTGGGTGAAATGATGATAGCACGCCAACTTTCAACATTTTCAGAGTTCATTTGTAGTGCTTTTCAATTTCAGGGTCAACTAGCTCAAAAAAAATAAGTAAATGCACGAAATATACCAAATGAAGTCAGAAATTGTTGAAATTTTGTGATGTGCCTTTGAATGGTGCATTTTGAACACACAAAAAGTATGGAGTTCAAATAACTTCAAAAAATGAAATCCCTTTGTAAGAGATGAGTTCTCGTTCTAAACCGTGCTACTTCGAGAGGGATTGTCAGTTTTCTACACGAACTGCATCCAGTTTTTGTCGTAGCCCTCTCAACTTTTTAACACATGTTATGTGGGTGAAATGATGATAGCATGCCAACTTTCAACATTTTGAGAGTTCATTTGTAGTGCTTTTCAATTTCAGGGTCAACTAGCTCAAAAAAAATAAGTAAATGCACGAAATATACCAAATGAAGTCAAAATAACAAAATAGATAATAGTTTGGATAGTCAAAATTATTAATTATGAAAATAAAAAATAGTTTTGCATTATTTATTCATTTTGAAACACTTTTCATTATCATATTTTGTCAAATTCTCAAATATGCAAAAAGAATTTTTAATAAACATAGTTTTTAATTGAAAATAACAAAATAGATAATAGTTTGGATAGTCAAAATTATTAATTATGAAAATAAAAAATAGTTTTGCATTATTTATTCAATTTGAAACACTTTTCGTTATCATAGTTTTGTCAAATTCTCAAATATGCAAAAAGAATTTTTAATAAACATAGTTTTTAATTGAAAATAACAAAATAGATAATAGTTTGCATAGTCAAAATTATTAATTATGAAAATAGAAAGTAGTTTTGCATTATTTATTCAATTTGAAACACTTTTCATTATCATAGTTTTGTCAAATTCTCAAATACGCAAAAAGAATTTTTCATAAACATAGTTTTTAATTGAAAATAACAAAATAGATAATATTTTGGATAGTCAAAATTATTAACTATGAAAATAGAAAATAGTTTTGCATTATCTATTCAATTTGAAACACTTTTCATTATCATAGTTTTGTCAAATTCTCAAATATGCAAAAATAATTTTTAATGAACATAGTTTTTAATTGAAAATAACAAAATAGATAATAGTTTGGATAGTCAAAATTATTAATTATGAAAACAGAAAATAGTTTTTGAATTATTTATTCAATTTCAAACACTTTTCATTATCATAGTTTTGTCAAATTCTCAAATATGCAAAAAGAATTTTTAATAAACATAGTTTTTAATTGAAAATAACAAAATAAGTTAATAGTTTCGATAGTCAAAATAATTAATTTTGAAAATAGAAAAAAATTGAAACTATATGAGAAATCATGGACAAAATTCGACCTGAATTCACTTTGAATTCAGATTGAATTTTATCCACAATCTCGAATATAGTTTCAATTTTCACTAAGTTTAGGCCCGTAAGCCTGCTTTAGAGAGGAGCTCGATGGACAAGCTGCGACGGGGCTTATAAAAAAGTGTTAGTCCCCCTCGCTGGGCGAGGTGGGACTAAACTTATCGTGCAGCCAAGGAGGGGCTTTAGTCCCGGGTGGAGCCACGACCCGGGACTAAAGACCCCCTTTAGTCCCGGTTGGAGCCACGCCCCGGGACTAAAGACTCCCTCCTTCCCGCCTCTTGGTCTGCCCGAAAAGAGGACTTTACTCCCGGGTCGTGGCTCCACCCGGGACTAAAGGGGGTCTTTAGTCCCGGCCAGAGCCATGCACCGGGACTATAGATCCACCTATATAAGCGGGACTTCGAAAATTTCCAACCCAATTCGTCCATTTCTCTTCTTCTTCCTCTCGTTCTCCTGCCCAGCGTGGCACAGCGACGAACTAACCGACGCCGTCAGGCAGCCCGCCGTCCTGCTCGCCGCCGCCTGCCGTCCTCCCCGCCGCCGCGACGTCCTCCTCGCCGCCGCGCCGTCCTCCGCGCCGTCTTCCGCGCCGCGCGCCGTCGACACCTCCGGCTGGTAAGCCCCCACCCCCTCCTCCCCAACACTCCGGCCAGTATATATAGAAGAAAGGAAGAAAAAGGAGAAGAAAAGAAGAAAAAGAAAAAGATTTTTTGTCATTTAATTCCTATTGTTATTAGGTTTTTGCTAGATTATTAGGGTTAGTAATATTTAGAATTAGGTTAGGGTTACAAGAAGAAGAAATATGAACAAAAATAAGAAAATAAGAATAGGTAAAATGAAAATAAGAAGAGGAGGAGAAGAAAAGAAGAAAAGGTGTATATTGTATAGTGTATATGCTTAAGTGTATAGTGTATAGTGTATATAGTGTATAGTGTATAGTGTATATAGTGTATATGCTATAGTGTATAGTGTATAGTGTATATAGTGTATAGTGTATATGAAATCAAGGAGTCAACATCATGTGAACTCCATCAAAAATTCAAGAACATATCCATGAAGGTGGCCGTCGGACAAGCTTTACCTTCTGGCCCTGATGCACGCTGGCATGGCCGTGAGATTCCAGCTGGCTTTGCTAAAGTCGGGGTGGATGAAATCATGACGGTGTTTAATGATATGGAGCTCGATATAGCTGGACCCGAAGATGAGAGGACACTCGGAGAAGTACTGGGTGGAGTCATCCTATGGGACAAGAACTACATCAAGCTTCGAGGCTCGGCCCCAAGGACAACACCGCCTCCGAGTCGTCGTAGGTCACCTACACCTCCATTACCTCCAAGCCCTCCACATGACGTCGGCCAGCACAACACGAGTCCATCTCGATCACCGCCGCCGGACTTGGGTCGTCCGTCTCCGCCGCCGCCCGCACATGATACTAAGCGGAAGCTTGCCAGCAAGAACGCTTCGTCGATGATTTCTAAGGGATGGAGCTCCTCAAAGCGCAAACTATCGCCCCTCCCAAAGGTACCTCATGCTAATCTTCCTATCAGACCTTATGATCGTACCCCCAAGGAAAACGCCAGGATAGCAAAGGAACAGCATGATGCGCAGATGAAAAGGAAGGAACCCGAGCCCCGCCCGAAATACACCGAGAAGAACATAGCATGGGCAGAAGGCTTCATAACCACTCCATCACAGTATGACTTACACTATAAGCCTGATGACTATACACGCACATTGCAGAAGGAAGTGAAAAAGAGCAGGTCACATGCAAGTGCAAGTGGGAGCAAATCAAGTTCAATTACAAGCAAGAAAAAATCAGACGTTCCTCAGCTTGGACCACAGGCCAAACAGTCGATCCCACCCCTCAAGGTGTTAACCGAGAATGTTCCCCCTCCGGTGCAGGGGCAAGCTTTTGAAAAAGCAAAGGAGTTGGCGGATGAATATGGTATCTTGGTTGAAGATTTGCTGGCTTCCCAAGACGACAGGATACCCAAGGTTGTGGTAGCCCCTAAGCCACAGTTTGTCATGGGAGAGCCTTTGGTCAGCAAAGATAATCTCCCAACAAATATGCGTTACTTGCATAAATGGTACTTAAGTGAATCAAAGAATGGGAGAACGATGATCGTGCTGAGTGTCCCACAGGAGTACTACAGCCGCTCCGAAGAAATCCATATCGACTTTGATGAACTCTTCCAGATGTACAATGGCGACGCCCTCGACAAATCGCTTATGAGTTGCTATTGTGTGTAAGTTTTTCAATTCGTTGTCTACATATAACTTGTTTAGTTATTTCAATTCATTGTCTATATATAACTTGTACTCTATTATGCAGAATGAAGATTCTGGAGTGTAAAAGTAAGAGCATCCTAAATATTGGGTTTATTGATCCAGATAAAATACATATAGCAACGCTAACTAATTATCCCAAGGAGACGGAGGAAAACCTTCTAAGGTTTCTAAGAGATCAAAATTTCTGTGACCACCTACTGTTTCCATACAACTTCAGGTGAGGGTCTTTACTCTGTTGTGTCCATTCACTTATAAGTGTAATTGATAAGTTACTCACACACACACACACACACATATATATATACATGTGCAGCTTCCATTGGATTCTGTTGGACATTCAAATTGATAAGGGAAGAGTTGATGCCTTCGACCCATTATCGAGACCCTTGGAACAGTTCCAAAGCCTGCAGGACATGCTCCAAGGGTAATTTTAATCATTCTTGCGCTCTATCGGTCTGTTTCGATGATTTTCTGATATATCAATTAATGAAAAACTTAGCAAATCATTATCCTTGTCGGGCAGGGTTTGGAATCGGTTCAAGTGTGTGACTCCCGGTAACTTTCCTGAGAAGCTGACCTTTAGAGCGGCTCAGGTAAGTAGTAGTATGATATACTTCTATTAATTTTCAGTACATTTATGATGCTAGATTATTATTTTGATTATATATATTCTATTCTTGTAAAGTGCGACCAGCAGCCACGGGGAACGCATCTATGTGGATACTATGTTTGCGAGACCATTCGCACGTTTACCTCTGAGGTCAAGGATCACAGATTCGACGTAAGAAATGAACATTCACACCTCTATTTTTACCCGTCATTCTTTGTTATCATGATTGATATTCATATTCATCGATCTCCTCTTCTTATATAGCACACGGCCATGAGGACGAAGGTCCTACGAGAGCAACGCGCGATGGCTGTTGCAGAGGAGCTTGCGGGATTTCTGAGGACGGAAGCTATAGAAGACAAAGGACGATTTAGTGTAGCTAAGGGCCATTACTGATGTTCGTCCATGTAATCGAATAGACGGGCTCTAGTCCCGATAATTCAGATCTCCATATAATTGTATATATATGATCGCTTGTAAGATAAGTTAATCTTATATATATATATATGCATAATTATTTCTATTTTAAATTATATGAAAACTAATTCCCGAACACCAAACGAGGCATCACGTTAATCTCCTGAACACCTAAACCCTAAAACCCTAAAACCCAAAAATAATTTCATTCAAAAAAAACCCAAAAGCCAGCAAAATATGAAAATATTTAGTCCCGGACCATGTAACGAACCGGGACTAAAGGGCCTGCCCCTGGGGCGCTACGAGGCGCCCACGTGGAGCACCTTTAGTCCCGGCGTGTAAGAGGGCCGGGACGAAAAGGTTAGGCCTTTAGTCCCGCCCCTTTAGTCCCGGTTGGTGAACCGGGACTAAAGCCCCTTACGGGTCGGGGCTATAGGCCCTGTCCCCACTAGTGAGACTTCATCCACTCCGGGAATAGGAAATCCAATCTCCTCCTGGAAAGCAAAATTAAACAATGTGAAGTGCACATTTAGGCTCTCGCATATTGGTCATCAAGTTAATTATGGGCTCATAACTCATAATAGAATCACATTTCAATGTGTCTCCATATTAGACCCAGATTTTGTTGAGAAACTCGATTATGAGATGCAGCTGCAGACATATTGCACCTACATTGCATGTATGTGATGACCCACAAGTATAGGGGATCAATCGTAGTCCTTTCGATAAGTAAGAGTGTCGAACCCAACGAGGAGAAGAAGGCTCTGATAAACAGTTTTCAGCAAGGTAATAACTGCAAGCACTGAAAGTAGCGGTAACAAGTGATGGTGTAGTGAGGTGAAACGTAGCAAGCGAAAAGTAACAAGTAACAAGTAGTAGCAATGGTGCAGCAAGTGGCCCAATCCCTTTTGTAGCAAGGGACAAGCCTGAACAAAGTCTTATAAGAGGAAAAACGCTCCCAAGGACACACGGGAATTTCTGTCATGCTAGTTTCATCATGTTCATATGATTCGCGTTCTTTACTTTGATAGTTTGATATGTGGGTGGACTGGCGCTTGGGTACTGACTTTACTTGGACAAGCATCCCACTTATGATTAACCCCTCTCGCAAGCATCCGCAACTACGAAAGAAGAATTAAGACAACGTCTAACCATAGCATTAAACTAGTGGATCCAAATCAGCCCCTTACGAAGCAACACATAGACTGGGGTTTAAGCTTCTGTCACTCTAGCAACCCATCATCTACTTACTACTCCCCAATGCCTTCCTCTAGGCTCAAGTATGGTGAAGTGTTATGTAGTCGACGTTCACATAACACCACTAGAGGAAAAACAACATACATCATATCAAAATATCGAACGAATACCAAATTCACATGACTATTATTAGCATGGCTTATCCCATGTCCTCGGGAACAAAGGTAACTACTCACAAAGCATAATCATAATCATGATCAGAGGTGTAATGAATAGCATCAAGGATCTAAACATAAACTCTTCCACCAAGTAATCCAACTAGCATCAACTACAAAGAGTAATCAACACTACTAGCAACCTTACAAGTACCAATCGAAGTCGCGAGACGGAGATTGGTTACAAGAGATGAACTAGGGTTTGGAGAGGAGATGGTGTTGATGAAGATGTTGATGGAGATGCCTCCCCTCCGACGAGAGGAGTGTTGGTGATGACGAAGGCGATGATTTCCCCCTCCGGGAGGGAAGTTTCCCGAGTAGGATCGTCCTGTCGGAGCTCTAAATTGGATCTGCTCAAGTTCAGCCTCGTGGCGGCGGAGAATCCACGAAAAAGCTCCACCCTGATTTTTTTTTCCGGACGAAACACTTCATATAGCAAAAGAGGGGGTCCAGTGGGCCACCAGGGTGCCCACAAGCCCTGTTGCCGCGGCCAGGGGGTAGGCCGCGGCAACCAGGCTTGTGGGCCCCTGGTTGCTCCCCTCTGACACTTCTTTCGCCCAGTATTTTTTATATATTCCCAAAAAATCCACGTTGATTTTCAGGGCATTTGGAGTTGCGCAGAATAGAGGACTCACACTTGCTCCTTTTCCAGTCCAGAATTCCAGCTGTCGGTATTCTCCCTCTTCAAATAAACCTTGCAAAATAAGAGAGAAAAGGCATAAGTAAGGTTCCACAAGGTATAATAACAGTCCATAAAGCGATAAATATCAACATGAAAGCATGATGCAAAATGGACGTATCAACTCCCCCAAGCTTAGACCTCGCTTGTACTCAACCGAAAACCAAGACCCAAAACATGTCCACATGTTTAGGGATGAAGGTGTCGATAAAACATAATATAGACATGAGGGCATCATGATCACACATAGAACAACAATACATCATAGAGATTCTTATGGGAAAGTAACAATTCCTTCACAAAGCAAAGTATGAAACAAAACCTTACCGAGAAGTAGCCAACAACAGTCCATAGTCATTGAAGCAATTGCAATCATCAGAAAGAGTCAAATAAGAGCTTGTAAGGCAAATCCTCATACTCAATCATCTCTTTTGTTTTCCACAATTGTTACAACTCACGTGGTACTCATGGTATCAAAGTTTCAGTTGGACACAGAGAAAGATAGGGGCTTGTAATTTGGCCTCCCAACCATTTATCTCAAGGGTAAAGTCAACAATAATAAAGCATAAGTACTCAGCTCCAAGTTGATATATGAATATAGATCTTGCCCAAGCATATGACGTTCACCAAGAAAAAGGCTAAATAAGGAATTGGTGAAGATCACCATGACTCTTACAAGGGCAAAAAGTAAAAGTACAAGATAGGCCCTTCGCAGAGGGAAGCAGAGGTTGTCATGCGCTTTTGAGGTTTAGATGTGTGTCCTCTTAGTGCGGAGGAACGTCACTTTATATTGCCTCCTCTGATAAAGAACTTTATTATGCAGTCTGTCGCTTTTATGTCTTCCTCATCACAGGTTCGTACAAAGCTTATTTTCCACACACTAATAGATCATACATATTAGAGAGCAATTTTTATTGCTTGCACCGATGACAACTTACTTGAGGGGTCTTATTCAATCCATAGGTAGATATGGTGGACACTCATGGCAAAACTGGGTTTAAGGTTTATGGATGCACAAGTAGTATCTCTACTTGGTGCCGGAGTTTTGGCTAATATGAGGTGGAAGCAATCGTCACATGCTAAGGGATCTCTAATCATATAATATTGTTTGGAACCAAACAAACACGATTCATTATGTTGTCTTCCTTGTCCAACGTCTACTTCTAAGCATGTAATAGTTTGGTGAGTGCTCACAATTATAGAAAGTGTCTAAGATGATATATTTATATGTGAACCTCTCTTTCCTTATTGCTTCTTATTAATTGCAACAATGACTGAGGTCTATGTTGGTCTACTCTCAAAAAGTTTCAATCATCATACTTGTTATATGTGAAGCTATCACTTTCCATAAGATCATCTCATGATCTTTCATGCTATCGTTCTTTTCATACTTTTGATCACGGCACAAAGCAAAGCCCTTGATTAAGATACTCTTTATTATATAGCCCGCAAGCTCGAATACAACGGGGGAGACACAAAGCAAAAGACTCAAACTAAACACTAAAGACTTATTCCACTAAGAGAATATATAAAACTGAAAAGGAAAGAACTAAAACAAAGGTAAAATAAAAACATATAAAGGTGATACGATACCAGGGCAACTCCCCCAAGCTTGGCATAAGCGAAGGGGATTGCCCATACCAATGCTTACTTGTCTTCCTTTGGTGGTGATGGTGGTGGTGTTGTTGAACTAGTCTGGTCCTCCGTCTTCCAAGGCATAGGTGCTCCATCATGGCACGATGAACGAGTCGCCGGAATCCTCAAATCTGCAGCCAACCGTATTGATTTAAATCTATACTCATACTCATAGTTTTGGTTCTGCAGGTCATAGATCTGGCCCTGAAGTTGATCAACCCTGTGATAGAGCCTCGAGAGGTGCTTCCCAATGTCAATGGCATCCATCTTGTGATTTCTGGTGAACTCCGTGATCATCATGTGGTTGGCGTTGAGTCCACGCTCCACCATCCCTTGGCACTTGAAGACTTGTTGCTCCATTGCTTCGAGCCTCGTCTCCATGCTTCCAGTCTTCTTAGGCCCCTCAACATCACGGATGTGCAACATCCCCTCACTCATCTTAATAGATTGAGGGTGTTTCAGCACTTCCGTGAGGTAGGGATTGATGACCTTCTCGAAGATCTTGTCCTTAGGAGCTTTTGGGGAAGTCATGATGGTCTAGATCTGCGACACAAACAAGCTCGAAACGAAAACATAGGAAAACTGCGTGATACGGAGATCAAAACCCTCGGGCATATATATAATGATTTTTTCTGGACCAGAAGGAGTGCTTCGCAAGAAAACGGAGTCCGGGAGGCACACGAGGTGCCCACAAGCCCTGTTGCCGCGTCCAGGGGGGTAGACCGCGGCAACCAAGCTTTTGGCCGCCTCGTGCGCTCTCCGGGCTGCTTTTTATTTTTCTAGTTTTCCATAAATTCCAAAACGGAGAAAAATTCCTATTTGAAAAGTTTCGGAGTCCAATTACTTACCGAAACAGATACCTATTTGTTTTCAGGGTCTGAAACAGGTTGATAAACATCCCTTATGTACTCCTCTGGAGTTATGATATTGATGATATTGGTCTCAACATTTATGGGAGTACCAGAGATATAATGATTGATTCTTTGCCCGTTTACCACCCTAGGAAAATTACCTTCCGTGTTATTGATTTTGATGGCACCGGAACGATATACTTCCTCGACAACGTAGGGACCTTCCCATTTAGAGAGAAGATTTCCTGCGAAAAATCTTAAACGAGAATTGTATAGCAGGACATAATCACCTACGTTGAACTCTCGTTTTTGTATTCTTTTATCGTGCCATCTCTTAACCTTTTCCTTGAACAACTTGGCATTCTCATATGCCTGGGCCCTCCATTCAAACAACCGCTTCTCACCGGCAAGTTTGAAATCGAAGTTGAGCTCTTTGATTTCCTAATAAGCTTTGTGTTCCAGCTCAAGAGGTAGATGACAGGCCTTACCGTAAACCATTTTATACGGCGACATGCCCATGGGATTCTTATAAGCAGTCCTATAAGCCCATAGTGCATCGTCAAGTTTGCTAGACCAATTCTTTCGAGATCTATTGACGGTCTTTTGTAAGATCAACTTGATCTCCCTATTACTCAACTCCACTTGACCACTAGACTAAGGGTGATAAGGAGATGCAACTATATGGTTGACATCATACTTAACGAGCATCTTGCGGAAAACACCATGAATGAAGTGTGAACCGCCATCAGTCATCAGCTATCTAGGGACTCCAAATCTTGGGAAGATGACCTCTTTAAGCATCTTAATAGAGGTGTGGTGATCATCATTTTTAATGGGGATAGCTTCTACCCACTTAATGACATAATCCACAACACCTAAGATGTGAGTATACCCATTGGAACTCGGGAAAGGTCCCATATAATCAAAGCCCCAGACATCAAATGGTTCAATGACAAGTGAATAGTTCATAGGCATTTCATGACGCTTACTTATATTCCCTATTCTTTGGCATTCGTCACAAGACAAGACAAACTTACGGGCATCCTTGAAGAGAGTGGGCCAATAGAAACCTGATTGCAATACCTTATGAGCAGTTCTGTCTCCAGCATGGTGTCCTCCGTAGGCCTAGGAATGACAATTCTACAGGATGTGTACATGTTCATGTTCAGGCACACACCGTCTAATAACACCATCTACTCCTTCCTTATAAAGGTGATGATCATCCCAAAAGTAGTGTCTCAAATCAAAGAAGAATTTCTTCTTTTGCTGGTAGGTGAAACTGGGTGGTATGTATTTGGCTACGATATAGTTTGCGTAATCAGCATACCACGGTGCACTATGTGAAGTGCGGATGCCATTCAATTGCTCATCAGGAAAGCTGTCATCAATCGGTCGTGGGTCATCAAGGACATTCTCTAGCCTAGACAAGTTATCTGCTACACGGTTATCATCACCCTTTCGGTCAACAACATGCAAATCAAATTTCTGTAGCAGAAGAACCCATCTAATTAGCCTAGGCTTAGCGTCCTTCTTCTCCATAAGGTACTTAATAGCAGCATGATCAGAGTGAATAGTGACTTTGGAGTCAACTATATAAGATCTGAACTTTTCACATGCAAACACGACTGCTAAAAAATCCTTCTCTGTAGTGGCATAGTTTTTTGGGCACTGTCTAGAGTTTTACTAGCGTAGTGAATGACATTCAACTTCTTGTCAACTCTTTGTCCTAGAACAGCACTAACAGCATAACCACTAGCATCGCACATGATTTCAAAGGGCAAGTTCCAATCAGGTGGTTGAACAATAGGTGCGGTTATCAAGGCCTTCTTAAGTATTTCGAAAGCTTCCTCACAATCCTCATCAAAAACAAAAGGAACATCCTTCTGCAAGAGGTTGGTAAGAGGCCTAGAAATCTTAGAGAAGTCTTTAATGAACCTTCTATAGAAACCAGCATGACCTAGGAAACTTCGTATACCTCTGATATCTGTGGGGCAAGGCATTTTCTTAATTGCATAAACCTTAGCCTTATCAACTTCAATGCCTCTCTCAGAGATTGTGTGTCCTAAGACGATGCATTCATTAACCATGAAGCGGCACTTCTCCTAGTTCAAGACGAGGTTGGTATCTTTGCATCTGTGTAAGACTCGATCAAGGTTGCTGAGGCAATCATCAAAGGAAGAACCGTAAACGAAGAAATCATTCATGAAAACTTGAACAATCTTTTCACAAAAGTCAGAGAATATAGCCATCATACATCTTTGAAAGGTGGCAGGTGCATTGCACAAGCCAAAAGGCATACATCTATAAGCAAAGGTACCGAAGGGGCAGGTGAAGGTGGTTTTCTCTTGATCAGATTGTGCAACAGGTATTTGCGAGAAACCTGAATAACCGTCTAGAAAGCAGAAGTGTGTGTGTTTAGATAGCCTTTCTAGCATTTGCTCGATAAACGGCAAAGGATAATGGTCTTTCCTAGTTGCCTTGTTCAGTTTCCGGAAGTCTATCACCATCCTATAGCCAGTAATAATCCTCTGTGGGATTAGTTCATTCTTATCATTAGGAACGACGGTGATACCTCCCTTCTTAGGTACGCAATGTACTCGGCTTACCCAATCACTATGAGCAAGAGGATAAATGATTCCTGCTTCCAGAAGCTTTAATATTTCTTTTCTCACGACCTCTTTCATCCTCGGATTTAATCTCCGTTGATGATCAGCGAATGGCTTAGAATCAGGATCGGTTTTAATCTTGTGCTGACATAGAGTGGGACTAATACCCTTAAGATCATCAAGAGTATATCCAATAGCAGCAGGGTGCTTCCTCAAAGTTTTTAATAACTTCTTCTCTTCGTGATTCGAGAGGTGAGAACTAGTAATAATATGATATATCTCCTTCTCATCAAGATAGGCATACTTAATAGTATCTGGTAACTGTTTTAGCTCGAACACAGGATCACCCTTTGGTGGGGGAGGATCCCCAAGCAGTTCAACAGGCAGATTATTCTTGAGAATAGGATTTTGTTCTAAGACAATTTTATCTATCTCATATCTTTCATCCATATGCATATCATTTTCATGCTCAAGCAGATATTGCTCTAAAGGATCCGTAGGAGGTACGGCAATAGAGGCAAGAGCAATGATTTCATCCCTACCAGACGACTCTTTTTCATGGGGTTGTCTTCCAAACTTGGAGAAGTTAAATTCATGAGACACACCCTCGAAACTAACGGTGAGAGTCTGTTTAATGCAATCAATGTGAGCATTGACAGTGTTGAGGAAGGGTCTACCAAATATGATGGGACAAAAGCTATCTTGTGCAGTAGCAAGGACGAGGAAATCAGTAGGATACTTTGTCTTACCACACACGACTTCTACATCTCTCACAATTCCCAGAGGGCAGATAGTGTCTCTATTAGCTAGCGTAATAGTCACATCAATGGGTTCTAACTCAGCAGGTGCAATCTCATCTTTGATTTCATCATATAGGGACCGGGGTATTGCACTAACACTAGCACCCATATCACATAAACCATGATAACAGTGATCTCCTATCTTGACAGAAACAACGGGCAGGCCAACTACATGTCCGTATTTGTCTTTCGCGTGAGGTTTAGCTATTCTAGCGGAGTCCTCAAAGAATTTGATAACATGCCCATCTATGTTTTCGGCTAAGAGATCTTTGATAATAGCAACACTAGGTTCAACTCTAATTTCCTCAAGGGGTGCAAGTGGTCTAATGTAACCCCTACGTATCACAGTTGGAGCTTTAGAATAATCTTTTTTCCTCGCAGGGTAAGGTGGTTTCTCAGCGTAGGCACAAGGAACAATAGGATCACTAAAGGCAATGACTTTCTCTTCAACTAGATTGGGTTTAACTATGTTGACTTCTACAGGAGGATGATACTTAAACCACTTCTCTTTGGGAAGATCAATATGAGCAGCAAAAGATTCACATAGAGAAGCTACTATCTCAGAGTCAAGTCCATACTTAGCGCTAAAATCTCTAGAAGTGTTAGTTTCACCAAAAGATTTAACGCAATCAAACTGGAAATTCATACCTGACTCCTTACCTTCTTCAAGCTCCCAATCTTCAGAGTTACGTTTGATTCTTTACAATAAATTCCACTTGTGGTCAATATCCTTCTTCATAAAAGAACCGGTACAAGAAGTGTCAAGCATGGTACGATCTTCATGAGAAAGCCGAGCATAAAAGTTTTGAGTGATAATTTCTCTCGAGAACTCATGATTGGGGCATGAATATAGCATTGATTTAAGCCTCCCCCAAGCTTGAGCTATGCTTTCCCTGTCACGAGGCCAAAACTTATAAATATAATTCCGATCACGATGTACTAAATGCATAGGATAAAACTTTTGATGAAATTCCAGTTTCAACCGATTGTAGTCCCATGATCCAGTATCATCACATAGCCTATACCATGTCAACGCCATATCCTTCAAAGATAAAGGAAAGAGTTTCTTCTTACCTCATCCTCGGGCAAACCTGCAAGCTTAAATAAACCAAAAACTTCATCTACATAGATTAGATGCAAGTCTAGATGTGATGATCCATCTCCTATAAAAGGATTAGCCAGCAGTTTCTCAAGCATACCCGAAGGAATTTCATAAAAGATATTTTCAGTAGGTACCTCATGTTGAGGAACAAATCCTCGTGCTTCCGTTCGTGGTGAAGATACCCCAGACAAACTCTTCAAAGGAACAGTTTCCATAGTGACAGGTGACAATAAATTTCAGCACAGTATATAAATGTTTCCTTACCAAATTTCACTTACCAAAGGCGCTTTCCTCCCCGGCAACGGTGCCAGAAAAGAGTCTTGATGACCCACAAGTATAGGGGATCAATCGTAGTCCTTTCGATAAGTAAGAGTGTTGAGCCCAACAAGGAGAAGAAGGCTCTCATAAACGGTTTTCAGCAAGGTAATAACTGCAAGCACTCAAAGTAGCGGTAACAAGTGATGGTGTAGTGAGGTGAAACGTAGCTAGCGAAAAGTAACAATTAACAAGTAGTAGAACGGTGCAGCAAGTGGACCAATCCCTTTTGTAGCAAGGGACAAGCCTGAACAAAGTCTTATAAGAGGAAAAACGCTCCCGAGGACACACGGGAATTTCTGTCATGCTAGTTTCATCATGTTCATATGATTCGCGTTCGTTACTTTGATAGTTTGATATGTGGGTGGACCGGTGCTTGGGTACTGCCCTTACTTGGACAAGCATCCCACTTATGATTAACCCCTCTCGCAAGCATCCGCAACTATTAAAGAAGAATTAAGACAACCTCTAACCATAGCATTAAACTAGTGGATCCAAATCAGCCCCTTACGAAGCAACGCATAGACTGGGGTTTAAGCTTCTGTCACTCTAGCAACCCATCATCTACTTACTACTCCCCAATGCCTTCCTCTAGGCCCAAGTATGGTGAAGTGTTATGTAGTCGACGTTCACATAACACCACTAGAGGAAAAACAACATACAACATATCAAAATACCGAACGAATACCAAATTCATATGACTATTATTAGCATGACTTATCCCATGTCCTCAGGAACAAAAGTAACTAATAACAAAGCATAATCATAATCATGATCAGAGGTGTAATGAATAGCATCAAGGATCTGAACATAAACTCTTCCACCAAGTAATCCAACTAGCATCAACTACAAAGAGTAATCAACACTACTAGCAACCTTACAAGTACCAATCGGAGTCGCGAGACGGAGATTGGTTACAAGAGATGAACTAGGGTTTGGAGAGGAGATGGTGCTGATGAAGATGCTGATGGAGATGCCTCCCCTCCGACGAGAGGAGTGTTGGTGACGAAGGCGACGATTTCCCCCTTCGGGGGGGAAGTTTCCCCGGCAGGATCGTCCTGCCGGCGCTCTAGATTGGATCTGCTCAAGTTCCGCCTCCTGGCGGCGGAGAATCCACGAAAAAGCTCCACCCTGATTCCAGACAAAACCCTTCACCTAGAAAAATAGGGGGCCAGTGGGCCACCAGGGTGCCCACAAGCCTTGTTGTCGCGGCCAGGGGGGTAGGCCGCGGCAACCAGGCTTGTGGCCCCCTGGTTGCTCCCTTCTGACACTTCTTTTGCCCAGTATTTTTTTATATTCCCAAAAAAATCCACGTTGATTTTCAGGGCATTTGGGGTGGCGCAGAATAGAGGACTCGGACTTGCTCCTTTTCCAGTCCAGAATTCCAGCTGCCGGTATTCTCCCTCTTCAAATAAACCTTGCAAAATAAGAGAGAAAAGGCATAAGTAAGGTTCCACAAGGTATAATAACAGTCCATAAAGCGATAAATTTCAACATGAAAGCATGATGCAAAATGGACGTATCAGTATGCACACTGATCCATGTTAACCATCCATCCACATGAACACCACACCACGGAGTGATTCATCCGCCATCTTGCCACACGCACCACCTGCCAGCATAACAAAAAAGCGGGATGGATAGATTTACTTTGCAAGTAAAACTGAGATAGATATATAGGCTGATTATAAGTACTTGTACTTCTGTGATCAGCTTTTGTTGAATGGTTGTGACTTGTCTATGGCCATGACTGAACTAAACAACATGCATGCAGTTACAAAATCTAAACATTCTTTGTACTGGACAAGAAAAGCGACGTTGGTAATCCATGATCAATTTATAGATCCATTTGATGATGGTTTCCATCTTGAATACCCCTCTCTGACTTTCAAAGGTCGCATATTATACTTGTGACCGGAGCGCACGCACAAAGATGTAGTTTCAGAACCTCAAACTAAGCAAGCTTGCTGGTTTTTCCATGAATCCTAGAGAGCATCAAATTAAGAGCATGCATGACAACATGATGGTATATTCACAGTAAGAAAATTAAGATGTGCACTGAAAACAAGAGCAAAGAGAAGGCTAGTAGGTTATTTAGATTGTCGTTCAACAATTGAGCGGCACCTTGGGTTTCTTTACTAGAGCGGCAACAGGTTTGCCATTCATGAAGTATCCCTTCTTGCCCTTGCCCTTCTTGAAACTAGTGGTTTTACTAACCATCAACAATTGATGCTCCTACTTGATTTCTACTTTCGCGGTGTCAAACATCGTGAATAACTCAGGCATCATCTTGTGCATCCCTCATATGCTATAGTTCATCACGAAGCTCCAGTAGCTTGGTGGCAGTGACTTTGGAGAACTATGTCAATCACTATCTTATCTCGAAGATCAACTCCCACTCGATTCAAGCAATTGTAGTAACCAGACAATCTGAGCACATGCTCAATAATTGAGATTTTCTCCCTTACTTTGCAGACAAAGAATCTTGTCGGAGGTCTCATACCTCTCAACACGGACATGGTGATGAGGACATCAACACCACTGTTACACCCACAGCCCCAGTTGCTATACATACTGGACCAGTTACTAGAGCTCGTGCACGCTAATTGAATTACCAGGTACTTTCGTTTCTTGGGAATACTTCTAATGTTCATGAACATATGATGCTGCCTAAGTTAGATACTTTTGTTGTGCTCATGAATGAAGGACCTAGCATGGACAAGAAGGATATCCGTTGGAGCGGGATCAAGCATGGAGAAGAAGGTGCATGCGCGGGAGAGAACAATGGAGCTTCCACTGGTGATTTTCGCACTTTAA
Source organism: Hordeum vulgare subsp. vulgare (assembly GCF_904849725.1). Lineage (NCBI taxonomy): Eukaryota > Viridiplantae > Streptophyta > Magnoliopsida > Poales > Poaceae > Hordeum > Hordeum vulgare. Next base: position 502,168,297 of record NC_058518.1, read on the forward strand.
AGCCACCATAAGGAGAGCATGAAGGCTTTGGACGAAATATTCAAGACGACATTTTATAAATTTAGTCCATAGGCTATTATAGGTGTTGCGCCACCTTATTTTTGGGCCAGGCCCATGTAATTTCAAAATACCACAATATAGGGTATTTTTAGAGTCCGTATGTGTGGGGAAACTGAGTTTAGGGCTGTTTTCGGACCCCTCCTCCAAGGGCCACGAAATTGCCTCTCTAGTCCCTCATATATACAACCCTTAGGGCACCGTTTAGACTTGGGTTTTGTTTAGATTACAAGTTCGCCATAGCTGCAACTTCGTGTTCTTCGTTTGTGTTCTACGACCACACAAAGGCGTCACAGAACCCCATCTTCATCAATAAAGCTTTCCTCTTATATTCGCAATATCTTGATTGCATCTTAGTTTCTTGCTTGTTCTTCGTTTGTGTGCAGGAAACAGATCTTCGTGGTCAGGTTGATCGTGCTCTAGCATGGTCAATAACCTCTCGGAGTTGGTTTAGCGATTGCTAAGGTGCGACGTCCTCACACGTTCGTAGTCGGATCGTCGAAGTCGAGTCTACCAAAACGATATCCACAATCTCATTGAAAGACAGGGACAACTTTGCTTCTATCAAGTGGTATCAGATTTCCAGGTTGCTCGGTGAGATTCTACCAGTTTTTCGTAGTTAGATCGCATCTGTTCTTCATACCTATCGTCCAAGAAAAAGCCATAAAAAATTAGGGTTAGATCATCATATCCGAACCAATCTGAGCCTTTGCATAGTCTTTTCAGTAGTTTGCTTAGTTGAAATTGCGGTTACATCGTCATGTCGAGTTGCTGGTCTTAGTGTCTAGTCCTTTAGAGTTTCGAGTTTTGTTCACAGGTTGTCATGCCGCCACCGCACCATCTTTCATCGCTGCCATATATCACCACCATGCTACCATCATCGCTGCTCCCATATACCACCACCACGCCACCATTATCTTTGCTGCCATATACCCACTACTATCCTAGTCTGCATCCTTTTCAATTTAGGTTAATTTCGAGATATGTTTGATTTTGGTTTTGCGTTTCCTTACCTGAGTAGGTTTCGGAGAAAAAAATCTGGCACGCTTTCCAGAGCACTTTTTAGGCCAAAATTTCGAGGGGTGAATTTTTTCTCCCTATCATTTTATTAGGCTTTTTAGAGAGTTTTGAGACACTCGCCATCATAGTGATTTTTGTCGCAATTTTTGGCCATTGCAGCCCCGAATTTAGGGTGCTTGGGAAGAGTTTTTAGACACTCGCCATTATAGTGATTTTCTTAAGAAAAAAGAGCGCCAAAAAATAAGAGAGAAAAAAATCAGAGTGGCTCTTCCCTTGATTAGTACGTGTCGTCGTGACTTCGTTGGTGTTCTAGGCTCGCGTCTCTAGTACGGTCTAGCCTAGGACCAGCACGGTACCGTCGTTGAGCGTCTTTTCAATTTTGCATCTCTGAACTGATTATTGTTGACCCTTCTTGCTACCATATTATAAGCCTTCCCAGCTTCACATACATCTACATCGTGTGTTTGACACCACCTAGCAATCGCTCTATCCAAGTTTTGAGAGTTTTGACTACACCGGTTGCCGATCGCCACCTGCTGCTGGGTAAGAATTGGTAAGAAATTGAGATTTGCTTGACGGATTTGTGACACACGACCACCACCACTTCCTAGTAGTCTGTAGGTTCATATTCTCTGTGTTTCTATTGCTGCTAACCATGCCAGGATCACACGACGAGGAGATCGACTGGGAGAACCTGACCAACCGGGAGCTCCATGATAAATTTCAGCAAATGATGTCTGACCAGGTACAGGATTTCGTGACCACCTTTGGAGAGGTCATGGACAAGCTCGAAGGTATGGAGAAGAAATTTGACACCAAGATGAACGCCAAGTTCAATGAGGTGCTCGCCCGATTACCACCACCAGTTACAGCTGTTGTCCCTCTTCAACCACAACAACGGCTACGAGCGCGACGCGTGCCTTTCAGCCAAGTGCAGAATTTTGGTGTCGTTGCTCCTACTGCTGCGGCTGCTCCTGCTGCTGCTACCATCGAGATTTCTGCGGCTGAGCAGAATGAGGAGTATGATGATGATTATGATGGTGATTACGATGATGAGGGAGAGGTTGCTCCAATTCAGCACCAGGAACAACAACCACCACGACAAGCCGCCAGACGTCCACATGGATACAATCGCAACGGTAGGGATGCACCACACCCTCGGGTATGGGATCATGACCATCTCCCTAAACTTAAATTGAATATTCCTACTTTTGATGGTCGATATGTTCCTCATATATATCTTACTGGGGAGTTAGAAACAGAGCAACATTTTACATGCTTGCAATTTCCTGAAGATAGACGTGTTGCTGTTGTTGTTTGTTCTTTCACTAGTTTTATTTGTGTTTGGTGGTCTGAATATTGTAGAATACATCATGCTAATATTCCAACTACTTGGCCTGCTTTGAAAACTATTATGCGTACTCGTTGGGTTCCACCATATTATCAACGTGAATCACTTCAAAACTTGCAGCGTTTAAGACAAGGGAAAAAGTCTGTAGAAGAATATTATCAGGAATTACAAACTGGCATGATTAGATGTGGTATTGTTGAGGACAATGAATCTATGCTTGCATGTTTTATGGGTGGATTAAATAGAGATATTCGGACTATTCTAGAATATAAGGATTATAACAATATCACTCGTTTATTCCATCTTGCTTGCAAAGCTGAACATGAAGTGCAGGACCGACAGGCATTGGCGAGAACTAATTTTTCTGCAGGTCGCACTTCCTTATGGATGCCACGAACCACATCTACTTCCACACGTCCTCCTGCATCAACACCGCCTCCTTCAGCCGGCAATTCAACCAGAGATACCAGGAATCAAGCCCATGACCACACTTCGCCAAGAGCACACCTTCCGGGCCCGCACAGAGCTCTTCTTCATCCATGGCATCCACAGGTCAAATACATGAGGTTATTTGTCATCGTTGCAAGGTGGAGGTCATTATGCGAGAGTACCCATCCAAGCGTGTGATGATTATTACTGAGGATGGTGGATATGACTCCGGCAATGATTATGACGAGGATCCCCTAGCTCTTATTGCAAGTGAAGAACGGGGTGTTGATGATATTGAACAAGAGACACATTACATGGTTGCTGACTACGCTGACAGGTATGAAAGCTTAGTTGCTCAACGTGTTTTAAGTGTGCAGGTAACACATGCTGAGCAAAATCAGAGGCACAACTTGTTCCATACTAAGGGAGTGGTAAAGGAACGTTCTGTTCACGTAATCATCGATGGAGGGAGTTGCAACAACTTAGCTAGCATGGAGATGGTGGAGAAGCTGTCTCTCACCACCAGTCCACATCCTCATCCTTATTATATCCAGTGGTTCAACAACAGTGGCAAGGTTAAGGTAACACGTACTATTCGTGTGCATTTTAACATTGCTACATATTCTGATTTTGTTGATTGTGATGTGGTACCCATGCAAGCATGCTCCGTTTTACTTGGTAGACCATGGCAATTTGATAAAAATTATGTACACCGTGATAGAACAAATCAGTATACTCTTGTTCATAAGGATCAAAATATTACTTTGCTTCCTATGTCTCCTGAACATATTATGAAAGATGACATTGCTAGAGCTAGTAAAGCAAAACAAGACCTACATAAGAGTGAAAATCAGATTGTAGCAAAGGAATTTGAGCAACACAATAAGCCTACTAAATCATCATCTAGTGTTGCCTCTGAAATAAAACTGAAGAGTGGTTGTTTACTTGCCACTAAATCGGATATTAGTGAGTTGGATATTACTACATCTGTTTGCTATGCTTTCGTGTGCAAAAAGGTATTATTTTCATTCGACGACATGCCACCCTCTTTGCCTCCTGCTCTCATTAACATTTTGCAGGAGTTCGCTGACGTCTTTCCACAAGACGTGCCACCGGGATTACCACCTATTAGAGGGATTGAGCATCAGATTAACTTAATTCCCGGTGCATCGCTACCCAACCGTGCACCATACCGTACCAATCCAGAGGAGACGAAGGAGATTATGCGTCAAGTACAAGAGCTGCTCGACAAAGGTTATATACGTGAATCTCTTAGTCCTTGTGTTGTTCCTATTATTCTAGTGCCGAAAAAGGATGGTACATCACGTATGTGTGTTGATTGTAGAGGCATTAATAATATTACTATTCGTTATCGTCATCCTATTCCTAGGCTAGATGATACGCTTGATGAATTAAGTGGCTCTATAATTTTCTCCAAAGTTGATTTGTGTAGTGGATACCATCAAATTCGCATGAAATTGGGAGATGAATGGAAAACGGCATTTAAAACTAAGTTTGGCTTATATGAGTGGTTAGTTATGCCTTTTGATTGACTAATGCACCTAGCACTTTCATGAGAATAATGAATGAGGTTTTACGTGCTTCCATTGGACGATTTGTGGTAGTCTACTTTGATGATATACTGATTTATAGTAGATCTTTGGAGGAACACTTGGATCATTTGCGTGCTGTTTTTACTGCTCTACGTGATGCACGTTTGTTTGGTAACCTTGGGAAGTGCCTTTTGCACAGACCGAGTATCTTTTCTTGGCTATGTTGTTACTCCACAGGGAATTGAAGTTGATAAAGCCAAGATTGAAGCTATTGAGAGTTGGTCGCAGCCCAAAACGGTCACACAAGTGAGGAGTTTCCTTGGACTTGTCGGGTTTTATAGGCGTTTTGTGAGAGATTTCAGCACTATTGTTGCACCTCTCAATGAGCTTACAAAGAAGGATGTGCCTTACTCTTGGGGTACCGCACAGGAAGAAGCCTTCACGGTTTTGAAAGATAAGTTAACACATGCTTCTTTACTCCAACTTCCTGATTTTAATAAGACTTTTGAGCTTGAATGTGATGCTAGTGGAATTGGATTAGGAGGTGTGTTATTACAAGATGGTAAACCTGTTGCATACTTTTCTGAAAAATTAAGTGGGCCTAGTCTGAATTATTCCACTTATGATAAGGAATTATATGCTCTTGTTCGGACTTTGGAAACATGGCAACATTATTTATGGCCCAAAGAATTTGTTATACATACTGATCATGAATCTTTGAAACATATTAAAAGTCAAGCAAAACCGAACCGTAGACATGCTAAATGGGTTGAATTCATTGAGACTTTCCCGTACGTCATTAAACACAAGAAGGGTAAAGAAAATGTTACTACTGATGCTTTGTCTCGTCGTTATACTATGCTTTCACAACTTGACTTTAAAATATTTGGTTTGGAGACCACCAAAGATCAATATGTGCATGATGCTGATTTCAAAGATGTGTTGGAGAATTGTAAAGAAGGGAGAACATGCAACAAGTTCATCATTAATAATGGATTTGTGTTTCGTGCTAACAAGCTATGCATTCCAGCTAGCTCCGTTCGTCTTTTGTTGTTACATGAGGCGCGTGGAGGAGGATTGATGGGACACTTTGGCGTAAAGAAGACGGAGGACGTACTTGCTACACATTTCTTTTGGCCAAGGATGCGACGGGATGTTGAGCGTTTTGTTGCTCGTTGCACGACATGTCAAAAAGCTAAGTCACGACTCAATCCTCATGGTTTATATATGCCTTTGCCTGTACCTAGTGTTCCTTAGGAGGATATATCTATGGACTTTGTTTTAGGTTTACCTCGAACAAAGAAGGGGAGGGATAGCATATTTGTTGTCGTGGACAGATTTTCAAAAATGGCACACTTTATACCATGTCATAAAAGTGATGATGATGCTAATGTGGCTGATTTGTTCTTTCGTGAAATTATTCGCTTGCATGGTGTGCCAAATACGATTGTTTCAGATCATGATGCTAAATTTCTTAGCCACTTTTGGCGATGTTTATGGGCTAAGTTGGGGACAAAATTGCTTTTTAGTACTACATGTCACCCCCAAACTGATGGACAAACTGAAGTAGTCAATAGATCTTTGTCTATTATGCTTAGGGATGTTTTGAAGAACAATCTAAAACTGTGGGAAGAATGCTTACCTCATATTAAATTTGCTTATAATTGTTCGCTGCATTCTACTACAAAGATGTGTCCTTTTGAAGTTGTGTATGGTTTCCTACCTCGTGCACCTATTGATTTGTTACCTCTTCCATCTTCGGAGAAGGTTACTTTTGATGCTAAAGAACGTGTTGATTTGATATTAAAGATGGATGACTTAACTAAGGAAAACATTGAGCGCATGAATGCTAAATATAAACTTGCTGGAGATAAGGGTGGAAAACATATTGTCTTTGCACCTGGAGATCTTGTTTGGTTGCATTTGCGTAAGGATAGGTTTCCTGATTTGCGCAAGTCAAAGCTAATGCCGCGTGCTGATGGTCCTTTCAAAGTGTTAGAGAAAATAAATGATAATGCATATAGACTTGAGCTGCCTGCAGATTTTGGGGTTAGTCCCACTTTTAACCATGCAGATTTGAAGCCGTATTTGGGTGAGGAAGATGAGCTTCCGTCGAGGACGACTTCAGTTCAAGAAGGGGGGATGATGAGGACATCAACACCATTGTTACGCCCACATCCCCAACTGCTATACATACTCGACCAGTTACTAGAGCTCGTGCACGCCAATTGAATTACAAGGTACTTTCGTTTCTTGGGAATACTTCTAATATTCATGAACATATGATGCTGCCTAAGTTAGATACTTTTGTTGTGCTTATGAATGAAGGACCTAGCATGGACAAGAAGGATATCCGTTGGAGCGGGATCAAGCATGGAGAAAAAGGTGCACACGCGGGAGAGAACAATGGAGCTTCCGCTGGTGATTTTCGCACTCTAAAGCCACCATAAGGAGAGCATGAAGGCTTTGGACAAAATATTCAAGACGTCACTTTATAAATTTCGTCCATATGCTATTATAGGTGTTGCGCCACCTTATTTTTGGGCCAGGCCCATATAATTTCGGAATACCATAATATAGGCTATTTTTAGAGTCCGTATGTGTGGGGAAACCGAGTTTAGGGCTGTTTTCGGACCCCTCCTCCAAGGGTCACGAAATTGCCTCTCTAGTCCCTCATATATACAGCCCTTAGGGCACCGTTTAGACTTGGGTTTTGTTTAGATTACAAGTTCGCCATAACTGCAACTTCGCATTCTTCATTTGTGTTCTACGACCACACAAAGGCGTCACAGAACCCCACCTTCATCAATAAAGCTTTCCTCTTATATTCGCAATATCTTGATTGCATCTTAGTTTCTTGCTTGTTCTTCGTTTGTGTGCAGGAAACAGACCTTCGTGATCAGGTTGATCATGCTCCGGCGTGGTCAATAACCTCTCGGAGTTGGTTTAGCGATTGCTAAGGCGCGACGTCCTTACACGTTCGTATTCGGATCATCAAAGTCGACTCTACCAAAACGATACCCACGATCTCATCGAAAGACAGGGACAACTTCGCCTCTATCACACGGGCCTAAAATCCAAATCACACCTCTTGGAACATCTCATATGTTCTCTGACGTTCAAAACGTCTTGGGCGCCTCAATTCTAAGTTGGTAAGCATTACGCACTGAACTATCACGTAGTCATCAAAAACGTGTATGCGAGATGTTCACAACATCCAGAGACGATGTTCGGGGGTAGCACACCGAGCGGTGCATTAAGGACATAAGCCTTCTATGCAACAATGAGGACAATCCTCAGTTTACGGACCCAGTCCGCATAATTGCTACTATCATCTTTCAACTAAGTTTTCTCTAGGAACATATCAAAAACAGTGGAGCTACAGCGCAAGCTACAACATAATTTACAAAGACATTTCGACTATGTTCATGATAATAAGTTCAATTAATCATATTACTTAAGAACTCCGACTCAAATTGACATCCCTCTAGTCATTCGAGTGACACATGATCCAAATTCACTAACTCAAGTCCGATCATCATGTGAGTTGAGTTATCTTCCATGGTGAACATCTCTATGTTGATCATATCTACTATATGACTCTTATTCGATATTTCGCTCTCTTGTGTTCCGAGGCCATGTCTGTACATGCTAGGCTTGTCAAGTTTAACCTGAGTGTTCCGCGTGTGCAACTCTTTTGCACCTGTTATATGTGAACGTAGAGTCTATCACACCCGATCATCACGTGGTGTCTTGAAACGATGAACTGTCGCAACGGTGCACACTCGGGGGGAACACAATTTTATCTTAAAAATTTAGTGAGGGATCACCTTATAATATTGTCGTCGTCCGAAGCAAAATAAGGTGCATAAAAGGATTAGCATCACATGCAAAGCATAAGTGACATGATATGGCCATCATCTTGTGCTTTTGATCTCCATCACCAAAGCACCGGCAATTATCTCCATCGTCACCGGCGCCACACCATGATCTCCATCATTGTGCTGCCATCGAGGTTGATGCGACACGTATGTTGTCTGTACTAAAGCTACTGAACTAGTGATAAAGTAAAGCATCACTGGGTGCAAAAATAATTAAAGACAATCCTATGGCTCCTGCCGGTTGCCGTAGCGTCGACGTGCAAGTCGATATTTAACTATTACAACATGATCATCTCATGCATCAAATATATTATATCATGTCTTTGGCCAAATCACATCACATGCATACCGTGCAAAAACAAGTTAGACGTTCTCTAGATTGTTGTTGCATGTTTTATGTGACTGCTATGGCTATCTAGCAATGTCGCATCTTACTTACGCAAAACCACAACGGTGATACACAAGTTGCTATTTAACCTTCTCCAAGAACCGCCTCTATCAAATCTGATTCAACTAAAGTAGGAGAAACAGACACCCGCCAGCCATCTTTATGCAACATGTTGCATGTCAGTCGATGGAACCGGTCTCTCGTAAGCATACGAGTAAAGTTGGTCCGGGCCGCTTCATCCAACAATATCGCTGAATCAAGAAAAGACTAAGGAGGGAAGCAATCTGAATATCAACGCCCACAAACTCCTTTGTGTTCTACTCGAGATGTAATCTACGCACATACCTAGCTCTGATATCACTGTTGGGGAAGGTCGCATGGGAAACAAAAAAATTCCTATGCTCACCAAGATCAATCTAGGAGATGCACATCTACAAGAGGAAAGATTGTATATACATACCCTAGATCGCTTAGCGGAAGCATTAAGAAACGCGGTTGATGTAGTCGAACATCTTCGCGATCCTATCATGAATTGTCTCGTGAACTCCCGATCAAGTGCCGAACGGACGGCACCTCCGCGTTCAACACACGTACAGCTCGATGACGTCTCCGCCTCCTCGATCCAGCGAGCGAGCGTGGAGTAGTAGATGAGTTCTCCAGCAACACGACGGCGTGGTGGCGGTTGTGGTGGTGCTATCCCGGCCCGGCTACACCTAGCGCTACCGAAACCGCAAACGGAGGAGAAAATGATCTAGGGAGAGAGATGGGCGCCAAGGGCTTCGTGTGTGCTCTTGGGGCGCCCCCTCCTCTCTATATATACGTGGAGGGGCATGGGGAACAGCCCCTCAAGCCCTAGGGCATAGCCAAGGGGAGAGGAGGTGGAATCCTAGCCCCCTTCCTTCCCTTCCATACAAAGGTGGACTTTCCACCTTTCCCAACTGCATGGGCCTTGAGGGACTTGTACGTATGGCCCAATAAGGCCACGACGTATCCCCTGATCCCATGCACACCCTTGGGACGTGGTGGAACGCTTACTGTACTTCCGGACTCCTCTGGAAGTTTCCGGAACCTTCTAGAAGCTTCCCGGTGCAATACCAGAAAAACCTGAATTTTTTCAGGTAGCCAAAATATGACTTCCCATATATAAATCTTTACCTCCGTACCATTTCGGAGCTCCTCGTGACGTCCGGGATCTCATCTAGGACTCCGAACAACTTTTTGTTACTACCACACATAACTCATTAATACCAAATTGTCACCAAACCTTAAGTGTGCAGACCCTACGGGTTCGAGAACTATGCACACATGACCGAGACACTCTCCGTCCAATAAACAATAGTGGGACCTGGATGTCCATATTGGCTCCTACATAATCAACGAAGATATTTATCAGTCGAACCACGATGTCAAGTATTCAATCAATCTCGTATACTATTCCCTTTGTCTACTGGTATGTTACTTGCCCGAGATTCGATTGACGGTATCTCTATACCTAGTTAAATCTCGTTACCGGCAAGTCTCTTTACTCGTTCCGTAATACAAGATCTCGTGACTAACTACTTAGTCACATTGCTTGCAAGCTTCTTGTGATGTTGTATTACCGAGTGGGCCCTAGAGATACCTCTCCGTCATACAGAGTGACAAATCCGAGTGTCAATTCACGCCAACCCAATAGACACCCTCGGAGATACATGTAGAGCACCTTTATAGTCACCCAGTTACGTTGTGATGTTTGATACACACATGGCATTCCTCTGGTGTCCGGGAGTTGCATGATCTCATGGTCATAGTGATAGATACTTGACATGCAGAAAACAGTAGCAATAAACTGAGACGATCACATGCTACATTCATAGTTTGGGTCTTGTCCATCACATCATTCTTATAATGATGTGATCCCATTATCAAATGATAACTCTTGTCTATGGTCAGGAAACCTTGACCATCTTTAATCAATGAGCTAGTCCATTAGAGGCTCACTAGGGACAGTGTGTTGTCTATGTATCCACACATGTATTTGAGTTTCCAATCAATACAATTCTAGCAGGGAAAATAAACGATTATCATGAATAAGGAAATATAATAATAACCAATTTATTATTGCCTCTAGAGAATATTTCCAACAATTCCGAACTATGGGTCTTCCTTTACCCCGCCTCCTTTCACATTAACCAATTTTCACCGAAACAAAGGGACCGTCAATTTTTTTTCATAGTCAAGTTCCCATTTCTCCTCTATGTAACCATAATATGTGTCCTTTGGCCTATTGGTGTTTGCTGCATCAAAGCAGACACCACTATTTTGGTTGGTGCTCTTTTTATCTTGGGCAATCGTGTAAAATATATTCCCATTTATCTCGTACCCTTTGAAAGTCAATATAGTCGAAGATGGTGACTTGGCCAGCAAGTACATGTCCTCTCCAACTTCGTCGTCATGCATGAGACGTGTTTGCAACCAACCGCCGAATGACGCCACATGTGTACGTTTGATCCAGGGATCAGACTGCTCCGGGTTCTTGGAGCGTACAATATCCATTTGTTCCTCGATATATGGAGGAATTTTGTAGAACTGTGTAGTGTGCTTGCGTCCAAGAATGACCGTCCCTCAACATTATTGAATCCTTTTCTAGCGTGCCTTTTCAACCTAGTCTGCCCTCATGTCGCGATTCGGGAACACTAATCGTCTTAAGATTAGGAATAAAGTCAACACAAAACTCAGTGACATCTGTTTCACGGCCCTTGGAGATGCTTCCTTCTTACCTAGCACGGTTATGAACATATTTCTTTAAGACTCCCATGAACCTATCAAATGGGAACATATTGTATATAAATGCAGGGCCCATAATGGCAATCTCTTCGACTAGGTGAACTAGAACGTGTGTCATGATATTGAAGAAGGATGGTGGGGGAACACCAACTCGAAACTGACAAGACATTCCACCAAATCATTCTGTAACCTTGGTAGGATTTCTGGATCGATTACCTTCTCAGAGATTGCATTCAGGAATGCACATAGCTTCACAGTGGCTGATCAGACGTTTTCTAGTAGAAGACCCCTCAATGCAACCGGAAGCAATTGCGTCATAATCATGCGGCAGTCATGAGACTTTAGGTTGTGGAATATTTCTCTGCCATACTTAGTATTCCCTTTATATTCGACGAATAGCGAGATGGGACCTTCATACTGAGCAGGCATTCAAAGAAGATTTCCTTCTCTTCTTTGGTAAGAGCGTAGCTGGCAAGACCTTCATACTACTTTGGATGCATGTCGTCTTTTTCGTGCATACGTTGCTGATCCTCCCGTGCCTCCGGTGTATCTTTTGTCTTCCCATACACACCCAAGAAGCCTAGAAAGTTCATGTAAACATTCTTTGTTACGTGCATCACGTCTATTGCAGAGCGGACCTCTAGGACTTTCCATTAAGTTAGGTTCCAAAATATATATTTCTTCTTCCACATGGGTGCGTGTCCGTCCGTGTCAGTCGGAATAGATTGTCCACCAGGACCCTTTCCAAAAATTACTTTTAAATCCTTGACCATATGAAGTGTATGATCACTAGTACGGTTGTTAGGCTTCTTCTGGTGATCTACCTAACCTTTGAAATGCTTGCCTTCTTTTCTTAAGAGATGCTTGATCGGAAGAAATCGAGGATGTCCTAGGTACCCATTCTTCTTACATTCATCTAAATATATACTTTCGGTATCATCTACACAGTGCATGCATGCATGGTATCCCTTGTTTATCTATCCTAAAAGTTTACTAAGAGCAGGCCAATCATTGATGGTTACAAACAGCAACCCTCGTAGGTCAAATTCCTCATGTTTGTGCTCATCCTACACATGTACACCTTTGATATCCCACAGTTGTCAAAGTTCTTCAACTAATGGCCTTAGGTACACATCAATGTCATTGCCGGGTTGCTTGGGGCCTTGGATGAGCATTGGCATCATAATGAACTTACGCTTCATGCACAACCAAGGAGGAAGGTTATAGATACATAGAGTCACGGACCACGACATTTGGCGTCCACCGTGGGGCCATCGCAACTATGTGGCGGCTTGAGAGGGGTTGGTCGGAATCGAGAGACGTGAGTTTACCCAGGTTCGGCCCCTCCGATGGAGGTAAAATCCTACGTCATTCTTGTGCTTCATTGATGAAGGTGATGATCTCGATTACAAGGGTGCTGAATCGCTACCTCTAATCTCGAGGGTGTCTAATCTATCTATCTCATGATTTGTCTTGTCAAGACCTAAGTTGTGAATCTGTCCCTCTTGGGGCGCCTTACCCCTCCTTATATAAGTGGAAGGAGTAGGTTTACATGTAGAGTCCTACTAGGAGTAGGAATAGGACTAGTCTCTCTTCAATCCTAATTTGGGTCTTGTTTCCTTTATGAGGGAGTCTCTCCTCTTCTTGGGCCTTCTCTTGTGAGTCGGCCCTCCTGGCCTCTCTATGAGCCACCTTATGCCAGGGTGTACGCCGGGCCTTGGGCCTTCGTCATTTGTCTGAGTCGCGTGTGGGGTCAAGTATGAGTCGCCCGCCAGGTCACTGCTGAGTCGCCGGTGAGTCGCCAAGTCCTTGGCGGGTCATACTTCAAGCCGGGTTACACTGCGGGGGTATATCCCCGACAGCTCCCAAAAAGGATTAATCTCATCGGCACTTAAACCAAACCAACAGTTCCTTGCGTCATCTGCAAAGTCCGGCCACTCTCTCTCGATTATATTCCACTGCGGGTACTCTCAACTTCCCGTCTTTCTTACGCTCATATTTGTGCCATCGCATCAACTTGGCATGCTCTATGTTTTGGAACAAACGTTTCAACCATGGTATTATAGGAGCATACCACATCACCTTGGCAGGAATCCTCTTCCTGGGGCACTGGCCCTCAACATCATCACCAGGGTCATCGCGGCGGATCTTATAACACAACGCACCGCATACCGGACATCCATTAAAATTCTCGTACTCCTCATCGCGGTAGAGGATACAGTCATTAGGGCATGCATGTATCTTCTGCACCTCTAATCCTAGAGTGTAGATAGCATTCTTTGCTTCGTACGTATTGTCGGGCAATTCGTTGTCCTTTGGAAGCACCTTCTTTTAACATTTTCACCAACTTTTCAAAACCATTGTCAGATACACCATTCCCTGCCTTCCATTGCAGCAATTCCAGTGTGGTACCCAGCTTCTTGTTGTCATCTTCGCAATTTGGGTACAACAATTTCTTGTGATCCTCTAACATGCGCTGCAACTTCAACTTCTCCTTTTCATTTACGCAGTTTCTGTTTGCATCGCAATGGCCCGACCAAGATCATCACGGGGCTCATCTGGTGCCTCTACTTCAGCTTCTTCCCTCATTGTAGTACCATCTTATTCAGGGAACAAAGGATAGCCGTCATCATCCTCTTCTTCTTCATCTCTTCCATTAGAACCCCTCTTTCTCCGTGCTTGGTCCAACAGTTATAGCCGGACCTCAAACCGGACATAAACAGGTGGACGTGAATGACTCTTGACTTAGAGTAAATTTTATCATTCTTATAGACAGCACATGGACAAGACATAAAATCATCCCGCTGGTTTGCCTCGGCCGCATGCAGAAAACTATGCAAACCATCAATGTACTGGGGAGAGCGTCGGTCATCGTACATCCATTGTCGGTTCATCTTCATTACACAAGACCGAAAAGACCAAATTAATACAAGTTCATACATAAAGTTCATACACAGTTATTCTTATAAATGAACATACAAGAGTATCTAGCTAAAGCATTTAAATGCAACAACAAATGCATCAAAATCGCAACTAAGGTAACAATTGATCCAACAACATAGTGATACCTAGCCTCTTTATTAATGACATATTTTCTAATCTTTCTAATCTTCAAGCGCATTGCATCCATCTTTTTGTGATCATCGACAACATCGGCAACATAGAACTTCAATTTCATCTTCTCTTCTTCAATTCTTTTCAATTTTTCTTTCAAATACTCGTTTTCTTTTTCAACTAAATATAAATTCTCGACAAGAGGGTCGGTTGCAATTTTCGGTTCACATACCTTCTAGATAAAAATATCTATGTCAACTTGATGGGCATAATTGTCATAAATGAGAAATGCAACAAATACTTATAAAAGATAATATACCACATCCGGATCATAAATCAGACGAGGGCCGGCGGGGACGGATATCAAGACCATGGCACTATGTATAACAAACAATCATGCATGTAAGAGAACTATCTAAATCATACAAATAAGATTTTTCTTGTATAAAAGGATAAGAACAAGAGGATCACCAAGGTGGTGCCGACGACGAGACGGTGGGGGCGATAGATGGTGGTTAGGACGGGGACGGGAAGGCATTAAGCAAACCACACCTACACATATGAAAATAAGAAGCTAATATGAGATTAGATTGCATATAACTCAAATAAACTCCCACAAAATTACTCCCCAAACTAAAACCCACAAATTACTATACTTATAGAGCATTGCACACACTAATCTACCAATAAGAGATAAAAGGACAAAGTTGCTAACGTTTATGAACACTTGGAGAGATGGGGTGCCTCAAATCTTGACAAATCTTGGCAAAAAATGGAGGATGAGCTCGAGCTAAGGGGAAGAACACAGAGGGGAATGGAGAAAATCGGGAAATGGGCTCGGCCTGGATGAAGGGCTTATATAGGGAGATCTTTAGTCCCGGTTTGTATAACCAACCAGGACTAAGTGGCTCCCACTAGTCCCGATTGGTGTTACAAACCGGGATAAAGGGCCTTGCATGGGCCACAGTCTGTCACCAGCCTGCCACCACCCCTTTAGTACCGGTTGGTAACACCAACCGGGACTAGCGGTCACAAATGAAGCGGGACTAAAGCCTAGCCTCATGAACAGGGACTAGTGGCAGCATTAGTCCAGTTCAAAAGCCAACCGGGACTAATACTTCGATCCAAAGGCATGTTTCCTACTAGTGTTACTTGCCCGCTGTGAGAAGTTGTACAAAATGTACGTACTAGAAGGAAGTTGACATATAGATCCTTGGATCTGTTAAAGTATATATAATATACACGTGTACCTTTTTGTACTTATCTCATTATATAAGGGGTTTCCTGCATATATTCTACACATGTACATGTATATATATTGGCCTATGGCCTCATGGGAATACAAGTTGCATATTTCCTAACATGGTATTAGAGCTAGGTCAATTTTTTGCACGTCGTAACTCATGCTATTGATCCTTCGTGGCGCCGCCGCTGCTTTCCTCCCCATCGTAGCCGCCGGTCCCCACGTCTGCTCCTGTCGCCGGTTCCCACGTACGCTTCTGCTGCCGGTCGATCCCACGGCCGATTCTCTCCTGCCCCATCATTTGGATCGGGATCCAGGACTTCCATCGAGCCGCTCCCGCTGGTGACCGCTGGTGTTGTCCGCTGGGATCGGATCCAGCTGCCCCTGTTGTCTGGATCCAGCCGCCGGCCCCCCCTCTCGATCCACTCGAGCTGTCACGTCCTGCCGTCGATTCCTGCTCTACCACCGATCGCCTCTCTACCCTGGATCGCAGCCGCCGCCTTCGCTGGAGCTCGCTGCCGGTTGCCGCCTTCATTGGGGCTCGCCGCCACCTGCGCTGGTCTCCCGCGCTCCCCACCAGCTGCCGATCTCTCCAGGTTGTCTCTCCAGGTCGGGTGGTTCCAGATCGAGCTGCCTCTAGGCTGGGTTCCAGATCAGGCAGAACAGCCTCCAAGCCGGGTTCAGGATTCCCACGAAGCAGATCGAAGAGGTTCCAGATTCTGCCACATCGCAGGCTTGGTCCTGGTCTGCTTTTTGTTTACTCAGTTTCTTTGGTAAAAAAAAAAAAATGTTTGCACCAGCGCGCAACGTTGTAGTCCCTTGCTTCCCGGTGACTCGTGACGGCTGTGCTGGTAGTTCTTCTGCTGCTCCTCCTGCGAGCTCCACATATGGTGATTGTTGCTCTACACTGACTCCTCCCACGACTTTCATCGGTGCATGCCGCTCTTCCCCGACACCTCTCACGACTTTCATCGGTTGTCCTGGTGCCTATGACTCCATGGACTGCGCTTTGTCCACGCGTCTTCCCTTGGCGCTCGGTGCTTGTCTGCACACGGCCTCGTCTTCTCCACCGGCCTTTGCCGATGATACTGATCATGCTACACAGCCATATTTAGTGGCTTCCACAGGTGGTGGTGGTCGCTTCTGTCCTCGTGCCACTATGTTGCCTACTTCAGTTGTGTACTTCACCAAGGACGAGATTGCATGACTTCGTGCCCTGTTGATTGCCTCCGACTCTCTATTGTCGGGTGCGTCTACATCGACATCTTCAGTTGCGCCCCTGACTGAGTAGGAGATTGGGCGATTTTGATGTCTGTTAGCTCCATCTTTTGGTTCTTCATCGACAGGTTCTATTGGTTTTGCTACGGACTCTTCTGGCATTGTGAGACCACCTTCTACACAAGCAGGTACATCCCCATGGATTCTGGATACTGGAGCATCTTTTCATATGACTCGTGATTCATCAACTCTGTCATCTACTCGACCTCTCGATTCTCCTGTTCATGTTCTTACTGCTGATGGTACTTCTATCCCGGTTACTGGTCGAGGTACTCTTAGCGCTGCATCTTTTCATATTTCCGATGTTGCTCATGTTCCTCGGCTTACCATGCAGCTCATTTCTGGTGGTCAGATTGTTGACTCTGGTTGCAGGGTCATTCTTGACTTTGACTCATGTTCAGTTCTGGACCATCACATTGGTGCTCTTCTTGGTGCTTGCCCCTGGCGCCGTCACTCTCGGAGTCTCTCGGAGCTTGACTGGCTTCACCTTCCATCCGCTGCCACCGCTGCCAGTCCCTCCAACTTTGTTGCCTTCGCTACCAGTTCTTTTCAGCAGTGGCATCATCGCCTTGGTCACTTATGTGGCTCTCGTCTCCCAGCCTTAGTTAGGCGTGGTCTTCTTGGATCCGTCTCTGGCGGTGTGTCTTTAGACTGTCAAGGTTGTCGGCTTGGTAAACAGGTTCAGTTACCTTATCCTCGTAGCAAGACTGTGTCTCAGCGTCCTTTTGACCTTGTTCACTCTGATGTATGGGGTCCAGCTCCCTTTGCTTCGAAAGGATGTCATCGCTACTATATTATCTTTATAGATGATTTCTCTCGACACACGTGGATATATTTCATGTCTTCTCGTAGTGAGGTCTTATCTATCTATAAGTGTTTTTCTGCCATGGTTCTCACTCAGTTCTCTTCGCCTATTCGAGTGTTTCGTGCTGACTCTGCTGGAGAGTATATCTCCAAGATGTTGCATGGATTTCTTGCTGAGCATGGTACCCTTGCTCAGTTTTCTTGTCCTGGTGCTCATGCTCAGAACGGCGTGGCTGAGCGCAAGCATCGCCACCTTCTTGATACGGCTCGTGCAATGATGATCGTTGCCTCTCTTCCGCCTCACTTTTGGGATGAGGCTGTCTCCACTTCCACCTATTTCATCAATCTTCAGCCATCCACTGCTTTGCAAGGTGCTGTTCCTTTCGAGCATCTGTTTGATCGTTCTCCTGATTATTCGACGCTTCATTTGTTTGATTGTGTTTGCTATGTTCTCCTTGCCCCTCGTGAATGCACCAAATTGACCGCTCGGTCTGTTGAGTGTGTCTTCTTAGGCTACAGTGATGAGCATAAGGGCTACCGTTGTTGGGATCCTATTGGTCGTCGGATATGTATTTCTCGGGATGTGACTTTTGATGAGTCTCGTCCCTTCTACCTGCGCCCATCTTCCTCGACCTTCTCAGTGGAGGATATCTCTTTCCTCACTTTTCCTGACACACCTCTCATCCCCATCGAACCTTTATCTATTCGTTCCGCTACCTTTGGTTCTCCACCTCTTGCCGATTTGCCGTCACCATCTCCCACTATTTCCTCACCTAGCATGTCACCGGATTCTGCACCTTCATCTTCGGTGAGTTCTTCATCCCCACCCACCCCCCCCCTGATTCTACCTTGACGCCTCCTCTTTGCATTGTTCCATCTTTTCCTCGGTGTTACACTCGTCATTCACGTCATGTGGATACCTCTGCGGATGTGTCGTTCTCCTCGTCTCAGCCTACCCATGGCTTGCGTCCTCGTCCTCGTTCGCCTGTTGATCGCCTTGGATTTCCCACCGCTGGTGCTGCTGTTCTTGAGACGACTTCTTATCATGAGGTTGTTGTTCATCCTGAATGGCAGAGGAGATTGCTACTCTTGAACGCACTGGTACATGGGATCTTGTTTCCCTTCCTCCCGGTGTCCGTCCCATCACTTGTAAGTGGGTCTACAAGGTTAAGACTCGCTCTAATGGTTCTCTTGAGCGTCACAAAGCTCTTCTTGTGGCTCGTGGCTTTCAGCAGGAGCATGGTCGTGATTACGACGAGACTTTTGCTCCTATGGCCCATATGACCACTATTCGTACACTTCTTATCGTGGCCTCTGCACGCCACTGGTCTATATCTCAGCTTGATGTTAAGAATGCCTTTCTTATTGGTGAGCTGTGTGAGGAGGTGTACATGCAGCCACCACCTGGGTATTCTGTTCCAGATGGCATGGTATGCCGTCACCGTCGCTCTCTCTATGGCCTTAAGCAAGCCCCCCCCCCGGCGCATGCCTGGTTTAAGCGTTTTGCCTCTATGGTGATTGCCGCTGGTTTTCAACAAGTGCTCATGATCCAACATTGTTTGTTCACCTTTCTCCGCGTGGTTGGACTCTTCTTCTTCTCTATCTTGATGACATGATCATCACTAGTGATGACCCCGAGTATATTGCCTTTGTAAAGGCCCGTCTAAGCGAGCAGTTTCTTATGTCTGATCTTAGCGAGCAGTTTCTTATGTCTCTTCTACCTCTGATGGCTTTTTTATATCCCAGGAAAAGTTTATTCAGGATCTTCTTTCTCGTGCTGCTCCTACTGATGAGCGCATTGTTGAGACTCCCATGAAGCTTAATGTTTACCTCTGTGATACTAATGGTGACCCCCTACCTGACCCGACACGTTATCGTCATCTTGTTGGCAGTCTTGTCTATCTAGCTGTCACTCATCCGGATATCTCTTATCCGGTTCATATTCTCAGTCAGTTTGTCTCCGCTCCCACCTCGGTTCACTATAGTCACCTCCTTCACGTTCTCCGAAATCTTCGGGGAACGATCTCTTACCGTCCATTATTTCCTCGCTCTAGTTCTTTACAGCTTCAGGCCTATTCGGATGCTACGTGGGCTAGTGATCCTTCAGATCGCCGTTCACTTTCTGCTTACTGTGTTTTTCTTGGTGGTTCTCTCATTGCCTTGAAGACGAAGAAACAGACCGCAATTTACCGCTCGAGTGCAGAGGCTGAGTTGCGATCGATGGCTCTTTTGATGGCAGAGGTGATTTCGTTACGATGGTTACTTCAGGATTTTTATGTTTCTATCACTACACCTACTCTACTCTTATCTGACAGTACAGGTGCTATCAGCATTCCGCGCGATCCTGTGAAGTCTGGGCTCACCAAGCATATTGGTGTTGATGTTTTCTATGTACGCGCTGGTGTGCAGGATCAGGTTATTGCTCTTTAGTATGTACCTTCCGAGTTACAGTTGGCGGATTTCCTGACGAAGGCCGAGACTAGAGCGCAATATGGCTTCTATCTCTCCAAACTCAGTGTTGTTCATCCACCATGAGTTTCAGGAGGGTGTTAGAGTATATATAATATAGCCATATACCCTTTTGTACTTATCCCATTGTATAAGGGGTTTCCTGCATATATTTCACACATGTACATGTATATATATCGGCCTATGGCCTCATGGGAATACAAGTTGCATATTTCTTAACAGAATCCATGTGCTTTCTTACATGCCTCCTTAATTAATTTGCTAGTCCTCCTTCCTCTTCATCTTTGTCTTGATGTCTTATACATCTTCCTTCTCCGGACTTTATCCACTCTAGGAGAAGGAAATCCAGTCTCCTCCTGGAAAGCAAAATTAAAAAATGGGAAGTGCATATTCAGCCTCTCGCATATTGGTCATCAAGTTAATTATGGGCTCATAACTCGTAATAGAATCACAGATTAATGTGTCTCCAAATTAGACCCAGATTTTGTTGAGAAACTCGATTATGAGATGTAGTTGAAGACATACTGCAGCTACATTGCATGTATGCACACTGATACATGTTAACCATCCATCCACATGAACAGCCACACCACGGAGCGATTCATCTACCATCTAGCCACACGCACCAACCTGCCAGCATAACAAAAAAGAGGGATGGATGGATTGAGTTTGCAAGTAAAACTTGTTAAAACTAATTACATAAATTAGGGGAAAATCTCCTCTTCAGTAACCGTTCAAGCGGTTTCCTCCCGCACGGGCGTCTCTCTCCCGACTCCCTGGAACCGACGCATCTCCTCTCTATCGTCGCGTCTCTCCACGAGTTATATATACTCCCTATAACCATCGACAATGACAGATCAATCACTTTGATTCGTTTCACGTTATCAGCACTTGTCTACCAGAAAAGGAGCGAATAGAGAAACAGAGAAGGGAAGGAAGACTCGCCTCTGGTGAGATGTCGCCCCTGACTACTTTCTTCCTTCGCCTCATTAGGGAGGACAACCACCGGAACCGCCTCGTTGCCCGTCGCCACCGTACCCTCGCTGGACGCGGCCTGAACGCCACTGGAAGCGGCCGGAACGCCACTGCACGTGGCCGGGGTGCCACTGGAGGCGGTCAGAATGCCGCCGGTGGCTTCGCACGGGGCGGTTACCACCCCCCCCCCCCCAGGCATGCGGGTGGCCAGCGCGCCACACAGGACGCCGCCCAGGGCGCTCCCGTCGGCCTTGACCTGTGGCTGCTCGCCGGCCATGCCGCACCGATGGTGCAGGCGGACCCGCCTCCGCCCCCTCCTCCGCTGGCGCACTGGCTGCCTCCGCGCACGCCAACGCCCGCCGCCGAGGATGTCGGCCCAAGTCGACGCCCGCCCGGCTACTTACCTGTGCCGATGCGCACTGAGGTGACCGCGGAGGAGGCGCTCGGCTTCGTCTCAACGCCCACCGGTGCCTCCGGTGTCGTCCGCCTCGGAGCAGGAATGGAGGGCGTCGTGGCCAATGCCCGACCACCGCAGGAGATGAACGCGGGCCCGAGCAGCCGCGCGGAGCGGCGCTTCGGCCGCCTCTTTGGGCACGCCGTCGCTGCCCTCGACCACCAGCCCGGCCGCCCCGCCGGCTCGTGGGCTCCGGCGAGCCTCGGCCTCGGCCTTGGCCTCGGAGCTGTCCCCCAGGACCCGGTCGTCATTTCCTCTTCTTCTGACGAGGAGGGATCCTCCGTGCTGCGCCGATGATCACCGGAGAAGCCAGGGAGGCAGCCCTCACTCCCGTCGGCGGGCTTCCTGTGGTCTTCGCGCGGTGGTGGGGATGGCCTCGATACATGTGGTGGAGAAAGGAGCGGTGCTGGTTGGGGAGAGGAGCGGTGCTTGGGATGGATCTGGAACCGGATCTAGGAACCGATCCCACCTCCTCTCTCTGCCTTATGCGGTGGTGTGCTGTCCAGGCCCACACACGTGTTGTGTTTTGGACAGGCAAAGGATGTCCAAGCGAGCGCATGTGTTGCCCTGGCCGGCCGTTGTTCTATAATTTTTTGTTCTCTCTCTTTCTTTTTCTTATTTCTCTGTTTAGTACTAGTTAGTACTAATTATTGTAAATAGTATAGTTCTAGACTATGTTTAGTACTGTCTTAGTACTACTATTTACACTTAGTCTAGTTCTAGATTTATTCTAGTTTAACATTTGTGTAATTATAAGTGTGTTTATATTATGCAATGGATTGATGATATAAATAAAGTACCGGATTTCATCTGGGCATAATGACATGTTTCATGTGTTTACCACATTTTTTTAACATGTTTCTTATTGTGATTGAGATCAGCTTCTCTCGCATCAAACTTGCAAATTTTTTAAATAATTCTCCCTCGTCTTATTTGGAATCACAAGGTAATGAGTTGTGATCTACTGCACATATGCAGACTATCCCCTCTTACTGTAAGGTCTACGCTTTGTCAATCTCGACAAGTGATTACCTTCAACGTGTATTCCTTATATCTAAATTGTAGCATACACAAGGTAATGGCCATGCAGCCTATTACTGTGAGATCTAAATGATCTTCAATGTGTTATGTTCACACAATTGAGGTTAAGAATTTTTCAAGTTTTACACTTGACTATCAAATTTTTGCATTCTTATTACACAACCATGATGGTTTTTAATTTACCGCCCGTAAATTAATTATCTCTGGTTCCCCATGTAGGCCAAGATGACTGCCAAAGAATTTGAGGAGCTTGCCCTCAATGGCCACAATTACCCTACATGGGCTATGGACATCAAGATCAGTCTTGCGTCCCGTGGGATAGCGCGTGCAATCCAGCCCCTGGAGACTCCTCTCCCGGCTAGAGCCACGCCGCTGACAGAACAGCAGAATTATGTTGCCTTATTCATCATAAGGCACCATATTCATCCAGATCTCAAGTCTGAGTATTTACAGGAGGAATCTCCTAGTACTCTGTTTCTGGCCCTCAAAACGAGGTATGAACAGCACAAGGCAGTGGTCCTGCGTGAAGCACTCCATGATTGGACTCATCTCCGCCTTCAGGATTTCAAGTCCATTGGTGAGTACAATCATGTTGTTCATAAGATATGTTCCAAACTACGTTTTTGTGAGAAGGAACCTACTCAAGGGGAGATGATAGAGAAAACATTATCTACTATGCTCCCTTCTGATAGGATCCTCCAACAGCAAAACCGTGCTCGCAACTACACTGTCTATTCCGAGCTTATTCACATGTTACTTCAGGCTGAAAAGCATGATGAGCTACTCGCTAAGAATGGCTCTCAGCGCCCAGTTGGGGCACAACCTTTACCTGAAGTCCATCTGAATGTCGCGAATAGACAGAAGTTTAATGGTACCTTTTGAGGTAAACATTCCAATTCTGAGCACAAGCACAAGCGCAATGAGAACAGAAAATTCAGAAACATTGGCAAAGGCAAAGGCACTGCAAAGCCAAAGTTCGATAAATCTGAACTTCGCAACAAGTGTGGATGCTACTTGCATTCTACTGAAAAGTGCTCAATGCCCCAGCATCTGGTCATGCTCTACCAGCAATCTCAGGGACGCAAAGCACCTCAAGGGAAAAGGCTTGAAGCTAACTTCAACCTACATCCGCATAGCGCAAATGGAGCTGGCGATTCTCAGGATATTCCTCCTGGACCGAGCAACGCCAT
Source organism: Hordeum vulgare subsp. vulgare (assembly GCF_904849725.1). Lineage (NCBI taxonomy): Eukaryota > Viridiplantae > Streptophyta > Magnoliopsida > Poales > Poaceae > Hordeum > Hordeum vulgare. Next base: position 502,192,250 of record NC_058518.1, read on the forward strand.
GATTCCTTATCCACTTGAGGACCCTGCTGAAACGGAGGCCATGTTACTTGAGTACACCTCAAACGATGTGTTTGGCGACTTTGACTAGTCCCTCGACCTCCTTAGTGATCTATTTAACTATGTCCATTTGTGATGATTGTAATAAGAACATAAGTTTGTTGTCGTCTTTATATTGTATTGTATCAGCACATTTGATATAATAAAGATTGTATTCTATGCATTAACATAAGGTTTTCTTATTGAAAATTCTTTCGTTTTTATATAGTTTTTCTACGGGGACAATCCGATGGAAGAGGAATTATGCCTTGTGGACAGTGGTACCACAAACTCCATACTGAGGGAGATGAAATATTTCCAAACTCTGAAAAAGATGAATGGAGATATTCTAACTATCGCTGGACGCGATACAGTGATTGTTGGTACTGGACGTGCCATATTCACCCTCCCAGGTGGTACACAAGTGACAATCGAGGATGCTTTATTGTATCCTGATTCTTCACGTACCCCGATCAGTTATCGAGATATCCGTAAGAATGGTTTTCATATTGAAACCCATGAAGACAACAAAGAGGAGTATCTACTCTTTACTAAAAATCACGGATATGGCAAAAAGGTACATGAGAAAATTCCTTCTCTATCGTCTGGTTTGTACTATACGTACATCAAACCCGTGGAACATGTTGCATACAAAGTAATTTTTCAAAATGTTGACGCATTCCAAACCTGGCATGATCGCCTAGGCCATCCCGGAATCGGGATGATGAGAAAAATTACTAGCAATTCCATTGGTCATAATTTGCTTGAGTCAAAATTTCCTCAATCTTCTCATTTTGTGTGCACATCTTGTGCCACGTGAAAGCTAATTTTGAGGCCCTCGCATCTCAAAATACAAGCTGAACCACTTCAGTTCCTTGAACGTATTCAAGGAGACATTTGTGGTCCTATTCAACCATTATCTGGACCATTACGGTATTTCATGGTTCTGATTGACGCATCTACACGATGGTCACATGTGTGTCTTCTGTCCACACGAAACCATGCATTTGCCAAAATAATGAGGCAAGTCATTAAGTTGCAAGCCCATTATCCTGAAAGTCGAATTAAGAAAATTCGAATGGACAACGCTGCAGAATTCTCCTCACGTGCTTTCAATGATTATTGCATGGCTTTGGGGATTGAAGTTCGGCACTCTGTTCCATATGTCCATACACAAAATGGTTTGGCTGAAGCATTAATTAAGAGGATTAAACTCATTGCAAGACCTTTGTTGACGAATTGCAACTTGCCAACCTCTTGTTGGGGTCATGCAGTTTTACACGGTGCTGACTTGATACAATTGAGGCCAACTGCATATCACAGTTCTTCCCCTCTGGAATTGGTACGTGGAAATCCTCCTAGCATTTCCCATCTGTGTAAGTTCGGATGTGCTGCATACATCCCGATCTCACCACCACAGCGGACATCTATGGGCCCACACAGAAAGTTGGGGATCTATGTGGGGTACAAATCACCGTCGATTATCAAGTACCTGGAACCCCTAACTGGGGATCTGTTAACAGCCCTTCACGCTGATTGCATATTTAATGAGGAACATTTTCCAGCATTAGGGGGAGATTTCAAGTACCAGAAAGAATGCCCGAAAATTGATTGGAATGCTCAAACCATTTCATCCTCTGATCCACGTACCCATGAGACCGAACTTCAAGTTCGGAAGATCATTAATTTGCAACATCTTACAAATAATCTGCCAGATTCATTTACTGATCTAAAAGGTGTTACAAAATCCTTAAATCCGGCCAGAAACACATCAGAAAGAGTGGAGGTACCAATAAAAACCACTCAACTCCCTGTTCCTAAAAAGAGGGGGAGTAGTATGGCCTCTGACCTGGAGCTAGCTTCTAGCAAGCAGCAAAGGAAATCGAGGAGAAAATCCTCGGAGTTAGTAAATGCAGGTCAACTCAACGTTGACAATCACCTGATGGGTAGTTCACACCCAGTGAAAGGACAACCTCCACAACCCAGCTCCAGTGTGCACAAACTGGCTGGAACATCGGAACACCGAGACTCAACCGTATTGGGAAATCACGAAGAGTCTCTAGGGGTGCAGGAAATTTCCATCAACTATGTTGATTCTGGAGAATCATTTGACCGCAAGACTACAACTGTCGACATATATTTTGCTGAAAAGATTGCAGATACCCTTATCACTGATCATGATCCAAGGTCTATCGTCGAGTGCCAAAGGCGCTCCGACTGGCCTAAATGGAAGGATGCAATCCAAGCAGAAATTGCCTCGCTTCACAAAATGAAGGTATTCACTGAAGCAATACCTACACCTCCCAATGTTTTCCCCGTGGGATTCAAATGGGTTTTCCTCCAAAAACGGAATGAGAACAATGAGATGGTGAGATATAAAGCAAGGCTCGTAGCACAAGGTTTTACGCAGAAACCCGACATTGATTTCAATGAAACATACTCTCCAGTAATGAGTGGAACCACTTTCCGATATCTTATATCTATGGCAGTGCAAAATCGTCTATCCATGTAGTTGATGGACGTCGTGACCGCATATCTTTACGGGTCACTAGATTCGGACATATATATGAAGGTTCCTGACGGAATCTCCGTCCCAAATAACAGTGCAAAACGCAACATGTATTGTGTAAAGCTGAATAAGTCATTGTATGGCTTAAAACAGTCGGGACGGATGTGGTATAACCGACTAAGTGAGTTCCTTCTTCAGAAAGGTTACTCCAATAGTGATGATTGCCCATGTGCCTTCATTAAGAAGTCCTCTACAGGATTTTGCATCATTTCTGTGTATGTTGATGATCTCAACATCATTGGCAGTGCACCAGACATTGATGAAGCACGCAATCACCTAAAGATGGAATTTGAGATGAAGGATTTGAGTAAAACCAAGTTTTGCTTAGGTATTCAACTTGAGCACCTTCCCTCAGGAATCATGGTACACCAAGCTGCCTATATCCAGAAAATATTGGAGAAATTCAATATGGACAAATCCTATCCATCTAAAACTCCTATGGTGGTTCGATCTCTAGACGTAGAGAAAGACCCGTTCAGACCGAGGGATGATGGAGAACAGGTGTTGGGACCTGAAGTTCCATATCTTAGTGCAATTGGAGCGCTTATGTATCTTGCAAATTGCACAAGACCTGGTATTGCATTTGCAGTGAATCTACTTGCTAGACACAGCGCAGCTCCCACCAAACGACATTGGTCTGGAGTAAAGAATATCTTTCGATATCTCCAAGGCATCTTGGCCTATTTTTTCAGTTCCAGCAAAATCTGGACTCTGATATGATTGGGTATGCAAATGCCGGTTATTTGTTTGATCCCCATAATGCCAGATCTCAGACCGGTTTTGTGTTCCCATATGGTGGTACAGCTATATCATGGAAGTCTTCCAAACAAACTCTAGTGGCTACATCTACCAATCATTCTGAAATAATTTCATTATTTCAAGCGTCATGTGAATGTGTATGGCTTCGCAAAATGATAAACCACATACAACAGTCATGTGAAATTGGTTCTATTGAATCACCCACCATTATCTATGAGGATAATGCGGCATGTGTTGCACAGATGCAGACAGGATATACCAAGAGCAATATCACTAAGCATATTTCTCCTAAATGGTTTTTCCTCCACAATCTTCAGAAAAGCGGGGAAATAAGCATTCTGCAAGTCAAATCATGTGACAACCTTGCTGATTTGTTTACTACCGACGTTCCAGAAGATTCCCCTTTTCTTTCCGTTCTCATCGTGTGTCTACTTTTATTTGTCGCATCATCATCGCATCATGCGCATCATCAGCATTGCATCGGAACTTGCATCCGTTGTTAGTTGCCGGTTCTCGTCGTTGTCCGTTCTAAGCCCGACCGCACTCACACACGCCCGCGACATCGTCAAAACTCTGTTTTAAAAGTGTGCGTAAAACTTTCTCTGATCGAGGTGAAACTTGAAATGCGGTCGAGTCTCTACCAAACTCAACATTCCAAAAATATGTTCACGGAATTGGTATGCGACGACTTAGAGACTTGGACAACAGGGGGAGTCTCTTCTTGAGATATCCTTGTTCAATAAAATCACATTATGCTATCTCTTTCTGAGTTTACATTTGGTTTTCATCAAAGTCTTTATGAAGAACTTTTGAAGAAGAGTTTTTGATGATAAAGCTTCCCGGACAATCATGAAGATGACTCCACATGGTCAAGCGTAGATTAAGGGGAGTGTTAAAACTAATTACATAGGTCGATTAAGTACTTGTACTTCTTTGATCAGCTTTTGTTGAATGGTTGTGACTTGTCTATGGCCATTACGCATGCAATTTCAGAATCTAAACATTCTTTGTACTGCACAAGAAAAGCCAGGTTGGTAATCCATGATCAATTTATAGATCCATTTGACGATGATTTCCATCTTGAATACCCCTCTGTGACTTTCAAAGGTTGCAAATTATACTTGTGACCGGAGCGCATGCACAAAGATGCAGTTTCAGAACCTCAAACTAAGTAAACTTGTTGGTTTATTCATGAATCCTAGAGAGCATCAAATTAAGAGCAGCCATGGCAACATCATGGTATATTCACAGTAAGAAAATTAAGATGTGCACTGAAAAGAAGAGCAAAGAGAAGGCTAGTAGCTTATTTAGATTGTCGTTCTTGATTCAGTTGGAGTGTCAGGTTTCGGAGCACCATTGGCTGTTATGATCTGGCGTAGAGCCAACATCATCAAGGACCATGCCCAGATAAGTGCCAAAGGGACTGATTCCAAGTAGCATTTGTTGTGTGCAGAAACGAGATCAAAAAGAAAGCCTCATGGAGACTGATACTAGAAAGCCCAGTTCAGCAGGATAATCGTCACTGCCATCGTCACTGCCAATCAAAATTCAAACAAACACGTCAGCATACAAATGAACTCCTGAGAGAAAACCTGTGATTTTGTCTGTTGTGTTTGAATTTTGCAAATCGTCACTACCATCAGGCAAGAAAAATAAGTAGAAATGAAAATCAAACCAACTGTTCAAAATTTTCGTCTGCTGAGTCAGATTCAGAAGTATGTCAATCAGCACAGATCCACCTAGGCGGATCCTAAGACTGGGGCGACAAATATGAAATCATCATCCTCAAACTGGTTTGGAGAATCATTGCAAACATCAAAGTAACTTTTGTACATAGTCTACCAATTCAAAAATAGTTCAACTACACTAGTGCCGCATAAAAAAAAGATGTATTATTCTTAATTCTGTCATTTCTCTATTATGAAACTAGTACGATGTGACAGGTTACATGTAATGTGTAATAGAATGGCTTTCTAGTGTTCAGTGGAATTATCATTACAGTTCTGAACATATGAAACAGAGCTCAGTAAGAACGTAGCAACTATAATCACACCTCAGAGATCATAAGCGAATTGTCTCGTCACTGCTCCAAATTCAAGTAAATAATACAATTCTCCTAAACCATTCATAAATCTAAATAGCCTTACTGTGTAGGGTATGGTTTCTCATATGCAATTTGAACTGAATTTAAACAGGAAAGCTAAAGTTCATCAGCTAAAAGAGCAAGACTACTTTGTGGATTTAATCACAGTTTGGTAATATGTGACTATACTGTCATGATCAGCCTACGTCAGACAAGTTATATGGTTATATAGTACAAAAGCAATCAGATTTTGACCGCATTGCTAACTATGCTTTCCACATGGAAGAGAGAATCGAGACTTATGCTTGCCCACTAGTTTATATTAATAGTAGGCCAAACAACAAAACTAAAACTGAATAATTAAGGACTCAGAATATGGGTGGTGATATAGCAGGATGGTCGGCAAGGCAGTAAATGCCAGTTACGACGAACGAGACCAAATATCAATCTTCACCGTCCTCTACAACAAATTCAGACATGCGCTTGCAAAACATAACAAACAGATTCTCCTCAGAAAAGGGAAGGTCATAAGGCCGTCAGATAGGAGCGAAAGACTATTTTAGTTCAAGTAATCACGATTTGATCATATGAACTATGCACTTGTGATCATCATCCGACCTTGGCACAAAGAAAAACAGGAACAAAACCGACAGAAAAAAGCCTCCATGCGGGCCGCTTGAGAGGAAGTTGTGCGCATGTTTCTCCATTTTTTCAGAGAAAAAAGCCTCACTGTATATCAAAATCAAAAAAATATTCTCGCATCAAGAGAAATCACATCATCTTAAAAGAAATAGGAAAAACCTACATAATATTTCCTCAAAAAAGAACCTTACTTCCATCTTCCAAAAATAATCTCCATAAAAATAAAAATAAAATCACCACAACCAACAAGCATGCGCCATGTGGCATATACCTGGTTGGCTGCCTTACTCACACGCCTTAATGGGTGTAATTAGTGGTTTCAAAAAAGAAAGGTCCACACTAATCATCATCGGCATCACACATCGAATAAAACTGAAGATTAAGAAACGAGCAAGATCATTGGCCTCATAGAGAAGATTAGATCATTCCACATGAAGAAAATTCAGACATATGCTTGTCTATAACTTAGTTTAATCATCAGCCACTACCACTAACAAAGCAAAACGGAAATAAATAAAAAAGAAAAATTAAGAAACCAATGGCAAAAGAAGAAACAATGTTTGTTGGAGCTCAGATTCTATGGATGTACAGGTGTCTTCATAGGGATTTCCCATCAGCACGAGGAATGTTATATAATCACTGCACCAACAAAGGTTCAAATCACTATATAATCAATCCCATTATAAAAAACATACAAGCAAAAAAAGATAGAAAAGTAGAGATTAAACTGGAATTTGGGGGCGAGCGTAACCAAAGATCTACACGGTTTTGTGCTCTATGCACCACCAGAACACCTTTTGGGAGCGTTGTAAACTCAGATCCACCAAGAGAACGGCAGACTGACATGGAACAGTGCTCACCAAGTGAAACCAACAGAACAAAGTAACATTTAACAAGATTAAAGCATCAAAGAGGAGAAGACGGAATAATTAAGAGAAAAAAAATGATAAATTGAGGATATTATAAGGCTCAGACATCCAAGGAAGGAATTAGCAGCATTAGCTCTCAAGCCTGGCAGGGCGAAAGCTCTTAGGCGGCAACTGCGAATGTTTTGAGAAACAAGCCCTTAACGTATCATCATTGCCATAAATGCATCCCCAATTGATCACCATATTTATCACAACCGGTTAGCTATTCTAAAAAAATCATCACAATAACCAGCTATTTGGACAAACCATATACAATGCTAACAGAATTCAAGAGAATCCCTCGGAGAACCACTTAAAATCACGCAAACAGCTGAACCATACCAGCTGCAAATAGAGATTTCGGAACAGACCAAACCACAAAGTTTACAGTGTCAGAAGCACCAGTTTACAGTGTCATACGGCACTTCCTATGGTCTGAGAATCTTCACACGGAATTTAAGATGAACAAAATTAACAATGCAAAAAGTACAGAAGACCGGAAGATATAGGTTTTAAGCCTCAGAAAGCCGCAAAAATATCGTCATTGGGTATCTGACGGTAATTCCAACATAAAGCTAATCATCATGGGCTTCAAGTGCATTATAGATCTAACTTGGAACACAGAATGTAAGAAACGATGAAAATAAGATATATCATCAGAACATAAATGCCTTATCATTCACAGAAAATTAAGCACTGTGTATGAAGGTGTCCTGAGATTGTTTCAATGTTTAGAAAAAATAACACTGAACTCGAATGGATTCAGTTGCAAAGATGACATCATATGGGCGGCTCAAGCTGCCCTCGGATCAAGTGTTGGATTATGCATCAATACTTCCTCACGATCCAAACATACCTTGTAGAAGTAAGAAGAAGCAACAAAGATTGTACAAAGATACAGAGTTGCTCAGTGGTGGCAATATTTATTTGGTTCGATTCTGCCAGCGATATCATCAATGCTTTCAGAAGAGGGAGCTTGTTATCCTCATCGCAACTACGTCCTCCAATACAAACAAAACATTAAGCACTCCAATACAAATAAAACATTAACCACGAAAAGAAGCATGGAAATGAAGGATCCAGAGACAAGAACAATGAACGTCAGTATTAAAACCTCAAGTGTCACATGGCCCAATTCAGCAGGATAATCGTCACTGCCAATCGTCACTGCCATCGTCACTGCCAATCAAAATTCAAACAAACACGTCAGCATACAAATGAACTCCTGAGAGAAAACCTGTGATTTTGTCTGTTGTGTTTGAATTTTGCAAATCGTCACTACCACCAGCCAAGAAAAATAAGTAGAAAAGAAAATCGAACCAACTGTTCAAAATTTTCGTCTGCCGAGTCAGATTCAGAAGTATGTCAATCAGCACAGATCCACCTAGGCGGATCCTAAGACTGGGGCGACAAATATGAAATCATCATCCTCAAACTGGTTTGGAGAATCATTGCAAACATCAAAGTAACTTTTGTACATAGTCTACCAATTCAAAAATAGTTGAACTACACTAGTGCCGCATAAAAAAAAAGATGTATTATTCTTAATTCTGTCATTTCTCTATTATGAAACTAGTACTATGTGACAGGTTACATGTAATGTGTAATAGAATGGCTTTCTAGTGTTCAGTGGAATTATCATTACAGTTCTGAACATATGAAACAGAGCTCGGTAAGAACGTAGCAATTATAATCACACCTCAGAGATCATAAGCGAATTGTCTCGTCACTGCTCCAAATTCAAGTAAATAATACAATTCTCCAAAATCATTCGTAAATCTAAATAGCCTTACTGGGCAGGGCATGGATTCCCATATGCAATTTGAACTGAAATTAAACAGGAAAGCAGTTCGTCAGCTACAAGAGCAATACTACTTTCTGGATGCAATCACAGTTTGGTAATCTGTGACTATAATGTCATGATCAGCCTACGTCAGACAAGTTATATGGTTATATAGTACAAAAGCAATCAGATTTTGACCGCATTGCTAATTATGCTTTCCACATGGAAGAGAGAATTGAGACATATGCTTGCCCACTAGTTTATATTAATAGTAGGCCAAACAACAAAACTAAAACTGAATAATTAAGGACTCAGAATATGGGTGGTGATATAGCAGGATGGTCGGCAAGGCAAGTAAACGCCAGTTACGACGAACGAGACCAAATATCAATCTTCACCGTCCTCTACAACAAATTCAGACATGGGGTTGCAAAACATAAAAAGTAAAAAGGATAAACATATTGTTTGAGAAAGGGGAGGTTGCAAGGCCGTCAGATAGGAGCGAAAGACTATTTTTGTTCAAGTAATCACGATTTGATCATATGAACTATGCACTTGTGATCATCATCCGACCCGACCTTAGCCCAGAGATAAACAGGAACAAAACCGACAGAGAAAAGGAGCGGGAATCGTGGGCCCTCAGAAGGAAGGCAGTAGGTTATGTAATCACTAGCGATTTCATTGAGAAAAGTTCACACTAATCATCATCGGAACCACGAACCGCATCTAATAAAACTGCGGATCAAGAAACGAGCAAGATCTCTGGCCTGGCCTCATAGAGAAGATTAGATCGCTCCACATGAAGAGAATTCGGACATATGCTTGTCTATGATTCAGCTTAAACCTCGGCCACCGATAAGAAAAGAGGAAAACAAGAACAAATCACAAGAAGAATGCACTAGTTGGGAGAGATGTGTTTGTAATCCAGAAGAGATAGGAACAAGAGATGTCAATTCCCGCCGTGCTCAATACCCAGATGGCAATACCCAAATCACCCCAGGAAGAACGAACAGATCAGGAAGAACGAACAGATCGAGGTCGAGGTCGAGGCCGAGGCCGAGAAGAGATGGGATGGGAGGAGGCGGCGTGGGGAAGACCGACCTCTTCGTTGGTGATTAATATAGAGGGGCTCCCGTTAGGGCAGATTACAGGGGCGCTGGATGCGTTCGTGTAATCTGCTCGGCCCGTAGGCCCAGAACTAACGGGGCCGACGAGCCCATCCCATCGCTTGCTCCTTCGCCTCCTTGTTGCTTGGTTTTCCAGCCCTAAAAAAATATGTTGCTTGGTTTTCCAACCCCAAAGAAAATGATTTAATTTCTTAAATATATGTACATCAGCTTCATAAAGGAGATGAGAGAAGAATTAGTTAAAAACAAGGGAAGTTAAAATATCAGGTAGAAAGCTAAGAATACCGTATGCCTTTTGATTTCCCACTCATCATCGGTAGTCGACGTCACGATGGAATTGCGACTACATGAAGATTACTATGTGCAGAAAAACATCAATGTGATCATGGAGCGTAACGTCTCAATTTTCAGAATTTTTTAGATTTTTTTCTTCTAAAAAGTAGGACAGGGATGTGTTTGTTTGTTTTAAATTTTAATAAATAAAAGCTTAAATTAAGTTGACCTCGAATTATGTCCACCCATGTAGTCAATGTACGTCGTTCAAGCTGCTTGAGTAATAGTTATTTGGGGTTGTTTTCATCAAGCGGCTAAACTGAACCATAGACAATAGTCTGTCACATACAAGTTCCCCAATGCTACACTGTTGTTATAATATTCGCACATCCAGAAGCAAAGATAATTTTGTAAGTAGCAATTGAATGTTAATTATTTCATGTGCAATTTCTAAATACTGTTCAAAGTTCATCTCAACATTTGATTGCAATACTTATTATCAGTTAGGTAGTCAGAGTCTTAGACACGGAAACATAAAATGCTTGTGAAAAAAAGCTCAGGATTTTTGTAAATTTTCGCATATTCCAAAGCAATGTCCGTGAATTTAAAAATTATATTACTGATTTATAAAAATGTTTGTTTATTCTGAAAATTTTGTCGCATTTCAAAAAATGTTCGTTAATTTAAAAATCCTCCCACTTCAAAAAATATGTTCGTCTATTCTAAAAGTGTTCGCCAATTCAAAAGAAAATACTTAAAACCCGTTCGAAATATAAAAATGTTCACATTTTTAGTAAATGTTTGTAAATTGTAAAAATGTTCTCGATTTTAAAATTTTTCTCATATTTGTAAAAATGTTCACAAAGGATCTAAGGTATGTAGTTAAATAGTAATGCTTCTAAGTCTTTGTGACAATATACCCGTGTGAATTTTGAAGAATTAACTATCGGGTGGATCGAATTATTATTGTATGTTTTCTAAAAAATTCTTGAAATTCAGAATAATTCTTTAAACTACCAAGATTTTTGACAACCATGATATTTTTTGAAAATGTGAAGATTGCTTTAACTCGTGAATAAATTTAAAAGAAGAAATGTTTTCTTGCATTTGTGCACAAAATTACAAAATCAAGCGATGATGTGCGAATATAATGTGGTCATCATCATTAAAGATTATGATTTTTTTTTCTCCCGTTGCAACGCACGGACCCTTTTGCTAGTAACACTAATAAAGGTTGTAGTTTCTAAAAAATACGTGCTAGCTACTGGTGCATTCCGAATTTGGGAAGCTTCTACATGGTTAAAGTCTTGTTGTTCTGTCTCTCTTTTTTCATTTAGTTTTTCCTTTTTTTGAAAAAGAGGAACTTAGCCCCGCGGCCTCTGCATCAATCGATGCATGCAACCATCTTTATTTAAAAAGTAACAAATAGTCATAAATCCACAAGGTCCCGAAGTTCAAAAGTAAAACAAAGATAAAATGACAAGATGACTACCATATTGGGCGTAGCTAAAAACAGATTACGATGTATATACATCTAGCCTATGATTAGCACGCCATCCAAACCGGTTGAAGATAGCTCGTGCGACCATCTTCCATCGCTTGCACCCAATATCCATAAGCTTCATGGAGTCCGCATGGCTGAGTGACGACCATGTACGGATCCAAGACGTTGCTCTGAAGATAACCTGCAAAAAGTTATTAAAGTTCTTGCCATTAAAGATCATATCATTCCTGGTATTCCATAAAGCCCAAAATAAAGCACAGACCCCAATTCTGATAAGTCTCGATATTTTAACGTCTACTCCGTTGAGCCACGTTGTAAATAGCGAGGTAATGCATGTTAGTTTTTCTTTTGGTTTATCTTTTTCTTTCTTTTCTTTTTTTCATTTTGTCAACTTTTTCAAATTCATTAACTTTTAAAAAATGATGAACGTTTTTAAATGCATGATTTTTTACAAATCACGAACCATTCTTCAAAATCCATGGATGTTTTGAGAATCATGATTCTCTTGATATTTCACCAACAATTTTTGAATCCATGATTTTTTTTCAAATGCATGAACTTTTGAAAATTCACACACAATTTTCATATCCTTGAGTTTTTCTTTAATTGCGCATGTTCTTTAAAATCTATGATTATTATCATTTTCAAATCTGTGAACATCTTTTTTAATTTCCTGTTTCTTTTTCAAGATAGCTAATGCTTTCCGCATTCATGAATGTTTTTCAAAATTGGTAATTCCTCCGATTCAAATTAACTGACGCAGCTCTAGGGAGTAACTTTTTCGAATTCACAAACAATTTTTGCAAACTTTTTTATTATAGTTGTGAACTATTTTTTTTTATAGATATCATGTTAGCGAGCGAAGAAAAAAAATCAACCCGAGCGAGCTGATGCTGTATAAACCATGCAGGGATTCCTACGGAATATAGGCGCTAAAATTTAGGTGGTGTGTCTAAACATTTGTTTGAGCCAATGCTTAAGAAACCATTTATGTGTCGTGACTTAGAGCATCTACAGTCGGGTCTCTCAAACCCTCCTCGAATGCTCGGACAGGCCGTCCAGTCACTGCCTGGTCATAAAAAATCGACCCAGACGGACCTCTCAAACCGGTCTCAAATGTTCGGGCTAACCGGCACCCCCTATTTCAAGCCCAAATATGGAGCGGTTATGCATGTCGGACTGGCGTCTTGGCCCCACGTGGACTCGCCGGGAAATCCAACGGTCTCACAGGCGCCTCGCCCATCGGTGCGGTGTGAACACCGCATGCCGCCGCTTCGGCTCCCCGCTCGAGGTTGGGGCCGACTATTTAAGCCGTCTGACGCCCCTAGCCTTAGCACATCCGCCTCCTCCTTCTCTTTGCCGCCACCCGAGCCCGTCCATCTCATTCCGCAGTTCCTTCTCTGTCAGGATGGTCCGGCGGCTCATCACCACCTACGTGTAGCTCACTCCGGAGCGACACCTTCAAATCGAGGTAGAGATCCAGGCTCGCTGCGCCACCCGCATCGTTGCGGGTCTCCCTCCGGACTCGCCGAAGACGGTTGAGGAGGAGGACGAGCAGGAGTAGCAGGAGGAGGACGAGCAGTCGGAGGTCATGAAGGAGGAGGCTCCCGACTTGAGCATGATGGAGGAGGAGCAGTCGGAGGCCATGGAGGAGGAGGCTACCGGCTTGAGCATGGCGGAGGCGGAGGCGGAGTTCGTCGTCGCCCAATCGGAATAGATGACGGAGTAGCAGGCCATCGTGGATTCCATCCGGGATGAGTGTAACGCCCAAGATGCGGTCCTATCCTTATTTTGGCACGAGGGCCTCGATAGGGATAGAAACGCATCTCGTCGTTTCACAAGAATGGATATCGTTACAAGTACATGTACTGAAAAGATGAGTATACGGAGTTGGCTTACACTCGCCACAAGCTACATGAGAGTCACAACAGTACAATACATACAATCACCATGAAGAAGAGCAGGGTTCATCTGCGGACGAAAACAAACGATAAAAGAACGACGTCCATGTGACAGCCCGAGACCAACGTTCCAGAAGATTCTCCCTTTTATTCCGTTTTTGTCGGGTGATTATTTTTATTTTTCACATCATGATCGCATCATACGCATCATCTGCATTGCATCGACATCTCGTTGCTGTCAGTTTTCAAAACTTGCATCCGTTGTTAGTTGTCGGTTCTCTCCGTGTTCGTCGTTGCCCGTTCTGAGCCCGACCGAACTCGCACGCGCCCGCGGCATCGTCAAAAACCTCTTTTTAAAAGTGTGTATAAAACTTTCTCTGATTGGGTTGAAACTTGGCGTGCGGTCTTATTTAGTTGTAGGTAGGCCTCCTGCCAAATTTCGTCGCAATCGGAGTCTGTCTGGTACCCGAACGGTCGACCGTAGCGACCGTATTCGGTCTATCATCGCACGTTTTATCGGTGTTTGAAATTACGTTGTCGGGTGCCCGTTTTACCTCTCATCTCCGGCTAACCTACTCTACACGGCCACTTAGCCTTTCCTCCATTCGAAACCGTTCCATTCCGATCACGCGGTTGAAACCGGGGCGAAATTCTACTAAACCTAGCCCCCATTGCTATAAATAGACCCCATGCCATTATTTAGACAACCACTCTCTCTCTCTCCCTCGTTTTCCATGCAAACCCTAGCCTCCCACCTCTCTCTCTCCTCCTCCAGCCGACGGGCCCGCGAAGCCCATCTGAGGCCCGCCCGAGCCCGGATCGCCCCATGCCTCGGTCGGTTCCCTCCTCCTCCCGCCGGAGCTCGCCCCTGCCTGCCCTGGTCCCGTGGTCCGCCTCATCTCGCCGGCCCGTCGCGCCGCCAGCCTCCGCCTCCTGCCGCAGCAGCACGCCACCGCACCCCGCCAGATCCGGCGAGCTCGTCGCCACCTGCGCCGGATCCCGCCGCCCCGCGCCGGATCCCGTCGCCCTTGGCCTTCCTCGCCCCGCCGTCGGCTAGCCAAGCCGCCGTCGTCGCCCAGCCCCATCTTGTGCCGCGTGCTGTTTTAGCCCATCAGTTTGTTTCGGCCGTAGGATTTTTATTATCTCCGTCGAATTTATTAATTTCAGAAAAAACATTGATTTTCAAATGCCCGTAGATTTTAAACGGTGCATTGGATCGGAACGATTTATATATGAAACTCGTGTAGTTTTTCGTGTAGAATAATAAATCGCAACTTGTATGCATGTTTGAAGTGATTTGACTTGCCATATGCCTAGTTTTGCGTGCTGTCATAATAGGGGATTGTCCCGTATTAATTTTTGTGCGCGTCCGGATTGCTCAAACCCCGTATATAAAATACTCATATTTTTAGGGACACTTTTCTATGTATTTTAGAATAGTTGTTTGTATTTTTACATGTAGGATTCCGTCGCTAGTTTGTTATATCGTGATTAGGATATATTCTCGCATATACGTGTGGCGATATTTTTGTTTTGCAACCCCTCATGTTATATATGTTTTCGGGGTAGAAAAATCCATAGAATTTAACTGTGCATTTAGTTTTGTCTTTTGAGTAAATTAGTTTGCATGATTTTTTGCCATGTTGCCCTTTTGTTTATTTTGGTGGGATTTAATCCGTGCATGATATGAAGGAGTTGTCAACTAGAGATAAGCCCTTGGATGTGCAGGCTAGCCCCTGGTAATTTTGATTGCAATAGAAATCCATGTTTAGGTGTGGTTTGCTTGCTCTCAACATGCTACTCCCCCATTCCTAAATATAAGTCTTTTAAGCGATTTCACTAGGGACTACATATGGAGCAAAATGAGTGAATCTATACTCTAAAGTATGTCTATATATATCTGTATGTAATCATCTAGTGGAATCTCTAAAAAGACTTATATTATGGAACGGAGGGAGTAGAAAATAATGCTGATTTGGAGATGCTGAAATATTTCTAAGTCTTAAATCCGTTATATTTTGTTGCTGTCTTATCATGATTTTATCTGGTGATCCGTAGCTCTTTTGAGGTTGGTGCAATGGAGTTAGTTGTAGACTTTAGGATTCTCTAGCGTGCTGTCAATTTTCATGTCATTTGGAGTCCTGTAGCTTATGGTTTTGTTTCCATGCTAGGTGCTATTAGTAGTATGTTGTAGTGCATCTTGCCCTCTACCGCCTCATGCCTTGGTTGAGCATATTGGTTTTGTGTAGCTCGTAGTTGTGGGGTGTAGAAAATGCCATGTGGCTGATTTTCGCAAATTGTAGTCATTTCTTGTTTAGCTCGTAGTTGTTGATCCGTTGCTCCGTTTTGTTCGTGTCCTATATGAAACTTGCTTAGAATCTCATGTAGTTTCATATTATCTTACCGGTTGTGTGTTTTGGAATGCTTGTGACTGTCGTTGCATACATATTGCATTCATGCCATCATATCTTGCGGTGTTCGTATCTTTTGAACCGTAACTCCGTTGGAGATGTTCTCTATGTGTAAATTGATTGTAACGACGCGTAGAATCACGTGAACCTATTTATTTTGCTGTTTAACAAATATTTAAAAGTGTTAGTTCAGATCTGAACAGAATTACAAATTAACATATGAGGTCATCTCGAAGATGTTATATGTCATTTCCGACCTCATTTAAAATGCCTAGATAAGTAGTTTAATTACGCTTCAACTCTTGGCATGTTTAGCCACATTTAATATTGCCGTATACCTAACTGGGATATAACTAAATAATTCGTATGTGAAGTTTCGTCAATATGCAACTCGTTGCATATTGAACTTCACTTAATGTGTAGTAGTTGATTGTTGTGAATTGACATGCCATGTCTTGCGAATATTCAACCGTTCATGCATCATGTGTGTTGTGTATCGTGTGGTGAATACATGTGTTGATGCTTGTTTCCGGTTTGCTTCGTCTCGATAGAGTTCCGCAAGCGGGTCGGAATGTGAGGACCCGTCCGACTACATCGGTTCGTCTGCTTCATGGAGTCGTTCTTCTTCCAAGCGGGATCTCCGGCAAGATGACCATTTCCCCAGATACCATTACTATCATTGCCATGCTAGTATTATCATTTCTGTCGCTATGTCTCGCTGCCTACCACCTATTAAATATCAACCTCTCAACATTGCCATGAAAACCTTCAATCTATTCACAACCTAGCAAACCACTGATTGACTATGTTACCGCTTGCTTAACCATGTGTTAGCGTTGCTAGTTGCAGGTGCAGTTGCTTCCACGTGATAACATGGGTTCCTTGTTATATCACCGTATTAATGCTATTTAATTTAATGCACCTATATACTTGGTAAAAGGTGGAAGGCTCGGCCTTTCTAGCCGGGTGTTTTGTTCCACCTTTGCCCCCTTAGTTTCGGCTACCGGTGTTATGTTCCATAATTGAGCGCTCCTAACACGATCGGGGTTGTTATGGGGACCCCTTGATAATTCGTTTTAGATTAAAGCTGGTCTGGCAAGGCCCAACTTTGGTTTTCATTCGCCTAATTACCTAATAAAATTGCATAGGGACTTTCTGGACCCCGAGGATATTTAATCAACCCTCGGGCCAGTGCTCCGCATGAGTGTTGGTCCAACCTGTCAACCGCCGGTGGCTACCAGGGGCAACTGTGTGATTGGCCTACCGGAAGTTTGGACAATCCGTCGTGTCCTGAGAACGAGATACGCGGCTCCTATCGGGATCGTCGACACGTCGGGCGGCCTTGATGGATTAGTTTTACCTTGTACGAGATATCTTGTGCATCGGGATTCCGGTGATGCTTTGGGTAATCTCAGAGTTGAGGTTTTCCACTAAGGAATCCGACGAGATCACGAGTTTCGTGATCGAGGATTTCTATGCGGCTTGTGGTAATTTGTGATGGACTAGTTGGAGCACCCCTGCAGGGTTAAATCTTTCGAAAAGTCGTGCCCGTGGTTATGTGGCAATGTGGAAACTTTGTTTAACACTGGTTCTAGATAACTTGAAGTTAAGTTAATTAAAACTTGCCAACTGAGTGCGTAACCGTGACTGTCTCTTTCGCGAGTTCCTTCTCCGATCGAGGACACAGTGGGGTTATGTCTGACGTAAGTAGGTGTTCAGGATCATTCATTTGATCATTTGTAGTTTACGTCCATTATGCGTAGATCTTCCCCCCTCTTATTCTTGTACTCGTAAGTTAGCCACCGAATAAATGCTTAGCCGCTACTGCAACCTCACCACTTAACCATGCCTCACCCATTAAGCTTTGCTAGTCTTGATACCTTTGGAAATGAGATTGCTGAGTCCCTTGTGGCTCACAAATTACTACAACACCAGTTGCAGGTACAGGTAAAGGTTACTTGACGCGAGCGCGTTGATTGTTCATTTGGAGTTGCTTCTTATTCTTCATCGATCTAGGATGGGTTCCAGGACGGCATCCTGGGATAGCAAGGATGGACGTCGTTCTCTTTTCTCGTTTGTTTTCGTCCATAGTCAGACCCTGCTCTTCTTCATGGTATTTATGTATTATACTGATGTGACTCTGATGTAGCTTGTGGTGAGTGTAAGCCAATTCCATACATCTCATCTTTTCAGTACATGTACTTGTAACGATATCCATTCTTGCGAAACGACGAGATGCGCTTATATTCCTGACGAGGCCCTCGTGCCAAGTTAAGGATAAGGTCGCATCTTGGGCGTTACAGTCCATCCTTGCTATCCCAGGCTGCCGACCTGGAACCCATCCTAGATCGATGAAGAAGAAGAAACTCCAAATGAACAATCAACGCGCTCGTGTCAAAGTAACTCTTTACATGTACCTGCAACTGGTGTTGTAGTAATCTGTGAGCCATAGAGGACTCAGCAATCTCATTTCCAAAGGTATCAAGACTAGGAAAGCTTAATAGGTGAGGCATGGTTAAGTGGTGAGGCTGCAGCAAGCGACTAAGCTTTTATTTGAGGTGGCTAACTTACGAGTACAAGAATAAAAGGGGGTGATCTACGCATAGCAGACATGAACTACTAATGATCAAATGAATGATCCGGAACACCTACTTACGTCAGACATAACCCCATTGTGTCCTCGATCGGAGAAGGAGCTCACGAAAGAGTCAGTCACGGTTACGCACTCAGTTGGCATATTTTAATTAAGTTTACTTCAAGTTATCTAGAACCGAATGTTAAACAGAGTTTCCACATTGCCACATAACCACGGGCACGGCTTTCCGAAAGATTAAACCTTGCAGGGGTGCTCCAACTAGTCCATCACAAACTACCACACGCTGCAACGGAATGACGTCGATCAGGGAAACCCGTGATCTCCTCGGGTTCCTATTGGAAAAATTCAACCTCGAGATAACCCAAAGCATCCTCAGAGTCCCTCGCACAATACGCTCGAGAAAGGTAAAACAAGTCCAGCAAGGCCGCCCGACGTGCCGACATCCCGATAGGAGCCTTGTATCTCGTTCTCAGGGCACAATTGGATGAGTGCAACGTACAGTGGCCTGATAGAAATCACTCGAGTTGCCCCGGGTTGGCCCCGCACACGACTCTATTTTGGACCAGCACCATTTGCACTAGCCCTCCCTGTATTATGTTGAATTACTCCTCGGGTTCATGACGCACTATGTTTTTCAGTATTAACAGAATTATTATGTTGGGCAAATATAGTACCAATGTTGAGCCTTGCCAAACGAGCTTTATCCCAAAACAAGAACCTAGGAGTCCACATAACAACCTCAAGCATGTTAGGAGCACTCATTTATGGAACATAACACCGGTAGCCGAAACTAAGGCGACAAAGGTGGAACAAAACACTAGGCTAGAAAGGTCAAGCCTTCCACCTTTTACCAAGTATACAGGTGCATTAGTTTAATTAGCAATAATAGGGTGATATAACAAGGAACCCATGTTATCACATGGAAGCAAATGCACCTGCAACTAGCAACGCTATCCAATGGTTAAGCAAGTGGTAACATAGCCAATCAGTGGTTTGCTAGGTTGTAGAAAGGTTAAAGGTTTTCATGGCAATGTTGAGAGGCTGACAATTTAAGTGGTAGGCAGCGAGATATAACGAAAGAAACGAGACAACTAGCATGGCAATGATAGTAATGATATCTAGGGAAATGATCATCTTGCCTGAGATCCTGCTTGGAAGAAGAACGACTCCGTGAAGCAGACAAACCGAAGTAGTCGAACGGATCCTCACATTCCGACACGCTTGCGGAACTCTATCGAGACGAAGCAAACCAGAAAAGAATCAACATACGAAATTCACCACAGGACATGCACGACACGATGCACTACCTAATATGATGCATGTCCAGTTTCAAATATGCAAGTCATGGCAATTCAGGACAATCAAACGCTACACATTAAGTGAAGCTCAATATGCAATGAGTTATATATTGACAAAATTCCACATTTAATTATTAACTTCACTTTCGTTTAGATACACGATAATATTAAATGTTGTTAAACATGGCAAGGGGTGAAGCACAAATTAATCTACCTATCTAGGCATTTTTAAATGAGGCCGAAAACAACATATAGCATGTCCGAAATGGCCTCACGCATTACATTCTAATTTTGTCTAGATTTGTCCTAATCATCTTTTATGTTTGTTAAAAGGAAAAACAAAGTGGTTCACGTGATTCTACTCATCGTTCTAGTCCATTTACATATATGGCTCATCTCCAACGGAGCTACGGTTAAATAACTACGACCTAAACCGTTTCTATCACGTCGACACACAAACCGATGCAAACATCATGTTTAAGTATTTTTATCATGCATGAAAGTTGGAAATTATTAATCTACATAAAATTCTAGCCAAGTTACATATCTAACTTGTCAGAATTCAACGCACGGAATAGAAATTACGGGGGTTTGAAAATATGTTATTTTCTAAAATTAAATAAATCACAAATCTAAAAAAAACTAACGGGCCGAATCTCCTTTTCGGGATGAAATAGGCAGCGAGCCCAAAATAGCTACAATACGCCTCGGATGAAGGATAGGGCGCGGGGCTGCTCACCTTGTGGCCGTGGGCCGGATCTGAGCTGTGCTCGGGGGCGAAGGGAGGCATGCCGGCTTGGGGCTGGCCACGGGAGGTGAGCTGGCGGTTGATGGCGGGCCGTGGCCGGCTTGGTGTTGGTGCTAGGCCAAAGGAGGCCAGGCCTAGGCTGCGAGGCGATCTTGGCTGGGCCGGCCATGTGGACGATGGGATGGCTCGGGGTCGTAGCCCAGGAGCGGATCAACGTGCTCGTCCCCGTCCTCGCACCCGTTCCCGAGCAAAGGCAGGACGTCGGCGGCTCCATGGGCATGCGGGGTTGGGGGTCGTCATCGGGGTGGCGCGACCGAGGACGACCGGATCCGGGCGTGGGGGTCCCATCCCTCACGTTGGAACGCGATGGCGACGGGCGACGACGGCGGGCAAAGTGTGGCGGCGGCCATGGTGGTCTCCTCCTGCACATGCACAAAGAATGGGAGAGAGAGAGGAGGTTAGAGAAGGAAACGTCGCAGGGGAAGGAAGGAGAGGGCGACGGGGCTCTCCTAGGTGGCCGACGATGCCCTAGCGAACGGCAGAGTCGTAGGCGGGGAAGCCAACCGCGGGGCTGCACCAAGGATTGGTATTGTGGGGGCTCCTACCCTCGGGCACGGGGCTGCGGGCGCTGCTACTGCGCGATGGCTGCGGTCAGGCAGCGACGGCTCCAGATGGGCCAGAGAGGGCCGATGATGGGATCGGGCGGGCCCGCGGCGGCTGGGAGGAGGAGGCTGGCGGCTGGTGGTTGGTGGGGCACGGAGAACGAGGGAGGGCTAGGGTTTGGTCATTTAGGAAGGGCTATCCTTCCTTTTATAGCCGGGGTAGCTAGGGTTTGCTATTTGGGGCGTTTTCGGACCCTCCGATCTTGATCGGACGGCTCCGGTTGCACCCTAGGGTTAGGTGGGTGTGTTAGAGAGGCTATGTGGGGAAGAGAGGGAAAACGGGCACCCGGCGACAGAGTTTTAAAACACGGAAAACGTCCGACGATAACCCGATGACGGTGTCGCTACGGTCGATCGTTCGGGTAACAAACGGACTCCGATTGCGACGAAATTTGGCACACGACCTACCTACACTAAAACAAGACCGCACGCCAAGTTTCAACTCAATCCGAGAATATTTTCCACACACTTCTAAAAACAATATTTTATCGATGCCGCAGGCGCGTGCCTGTGTGGCCGGGCTCAAAACGGTCAACGACGAACACGGAGAGAACCGACAACTAATAATGGATGCAAGTTTTGAAAACCGGCGGCAACGGGTTGCTGATGCAATGCAGATGATGCGAATGATGCGATGATGAATGCGACACACAATCTAATCGCACGACGATAACGAGATAAAAGGGGAATCTTCTGGAGCGTCGGTCTCGGGCTGTCACAATAAGGCCGAGGTGGAGGTCAACCACCGGCTCATCCGACAGAGGCACGCGGAGGCCGACGCCCTCTTCGACGAGCTGGACACGGATATTGAGGCAGAGGAGACTGCAACGGAGCAGCCGGAGGGGGCGGAGCTGCGGCAGGTGGCCATTTATCAGCTGAAGGGCACGGAGAACGTCGACATCTCCGACGAGGAGTAGATAGGTTGTATGTAGTACGTAGGTTTCGTGTCTTGCACTTGTTTTTGGATGGATTTGAGGATCCTAATATGAGATGTTCAGATGTGAAGTGCAATATTTAAGGCGTGACCGGTCAGTGTCCGCGTGTACGGACGTTTAAGATGCCGGATTTGAAGGATCCGACTGTAGATGCTTTAAGCTAGCCCCTCATAAACCATGTATGCTTTAACATGTGCCTACGCAGCTAGCCCTTGTGGCCCTCGTAAACTGTTTCAGCCATTGTGTATGCTTTATAACATATGTTTCTTAAGTATTGTCAACAAAGGCATCATATGCTGGTTCAAACTTTTGGAGGTGCTCATAGAGAGGTAGGATATGTGTGTTTTTAAAGAGGTGAGTGTATGTGCGTTTAAACGAGTGTTTTGTATCTGTTCTGTGTTAAAAAACATCATCAATGCCTTGTTGACGCCGCTTAGTAACTTGAGATCACCACGGTTCACATGCTCTGTTTGTTTGGCAATGACCTGAACATGCTGCGGCCGCCTCACCCCTATTGCAACTGAATAAGGTTTGAATCCTGTCACATTCATATGTATGTTGTGCAAACGGATAGATTGAGTGCCATCAAGTTATGCAAATTTCACTTGTGTTTTCAGTCTGCGGTCTCCATCTTGCGTCGATACTTGCTGAAGGAATTGGGTTGCTTTGGCAACTCTTGAGAAAATGCTCGAGCGCGCTTCTCCTACAATTATTTTGATTCTCTTGTGAAGATAAATTTGTTGTTGCCACGCTAGTGACATTGCCCGGATTCGACGCTGTGACTTGTTCTGTCTAGCAACTAATAAGGCCCTGTTTGGAACCATATTAGATTATGATAATCTGGATTATGAACATAGATTATATAATCTGGTTTATAAAAATAATCCAGGTGGGCATGTTTGGAGGTCAGATTATATAAACTGTAAACCAGCTTTTAAATTGTACAATGACATGTTTGCCCTCTGTTTATAAGGAAACATAGGAAAGTGGCGGTGGCATTGTGTAATTCTCTTGAAGTTTACAAGGGTAACACGTCATTTGTAATCCATAATCTCATTTTAGCTGGGGTAGAGCAGATTATGAGATTATAATAATCTGGTCATCTAGTTTATAAAATCTACAATATAAACTGTCCTGTTTGGAAATACAATAGATTATAAAAACCAGATTATATAATCTGGGTGGTTTCAAACAGGGCCTAAACCGAAGAGTAGTATTTGAATGGAATCCTTTCGGGGTATAGGAGTTCATTCTTGGGCCTTGTCAGTGTGGGCTTGCCATACACAGAGTAATTCAGTAATACAGTCGGTTAGAAACCATTCTCCTCCGTTTCAGATTCAGTCCAAGGTCCATCCTTCGAATAGAAGCACAGGAAAACTTCATATATCCCCATAAGGCTTGAGATAGCCAATGAAATCAAGTTCAATCACCCCTTTTTTAGAAAAGGAGGCATCGCCCCGGCCTCTACATCGAGTGATGCATGCAACCTTTTATTTGAATAAGGTAAAACCAGTTCGAACCAAGTACATCAAGCTTACAAAGGAAATCAAAGATATAAAGCGCCATTCGCGCCACAACCGGCTATGATAATAGACCTGGATGACTAGCCACCAATCCTATTATTGTGTCGCCATCCAAACCGGTTGAAGATACCCTGAGCTACCATCTCCCAGTGGGCACACCCAGTAACCAAAGGCTCCCTGGCTTCCGCAGGAGTGAGTAATGACCACATGCGGATCAAGGCAGTAGCCCTGAAGATAACCTGCAAAAAATTGATAGAGGTGCATCTGTTAAATACTAAATCATTCCTGCAGTTCCATATAGCCCACAGCAATGCACAGGTTCCCACACGAGTAAGTTGTGCCAATCGAAAGTCAACCCCCTTTACCCACGTCCCAAATAACGTGTTTATGCTGTTAGGGGGGCTGATATTGAAGGCAATGTGAATCGAACGCCATAAAAGTTTAGCCAAAGGGCAATCGAGAAAGAGGTGCTTAATAGTTTCTTTGTTATGACAAAAGTTGCATCTTTGGTTGCCTTTCCAATTACGTTTTGCCAAATTGTCCTTTGTTAGAATAACTTCTTTGTGGACAAACCACATGAAGATCTTTATTCTCAGCGGCACTTTGACCTTCCATATATGCATGGATTTTGGAATAAGTACCAAATCTATGAGGTGGAGATACATAGATTTTACACTAAAAGCTCCATTAGTAGTCAACTTCCATTGAATAGTATTGGGTAAATCCGAGAGGGTGATATGCATTAACCTTCTGACTAGGTGCAGCCAACTGCCCCATCTGTCGCCAATCAAGGATCTATGAAACTGAATATTTAGAGGCGTCTCGCGCAGTATAGGCGCAACAGACGCTTGTCGACGTTGGACAATATTGTATAACTGCGGATACTGAAGAGCTAAGGACGCCTCCCCTAACCATGTATCTTCCCAGAATCTAGTTGATTCACCATTACCAATGATAAAACCTAGTCCTATGGAAAAAGGCATTTTTAGACCGAATAAAACCCTTCCAGAAAGGGGAGTCACTTGGCCTAACGGTCGCCTGAGCTAAGGTCTTATTTTGTAGGTACTTATTCCTAAGAATTTGTACCCACATACCTTCGGTTTCCACTCAGAGTCTGAACAGCTATTTACTTAGCAGACATCTGTTTTTAACCTCTAAATTCTCAAACCCTAAACCCCCTTGCTCCCTCGGTCTACAGACGATGTCCCATCTAGTGAGCCTATACTTGGTCTTGATATCATCACTCTGCCAGAAAAAACGGGACCGATAGAAATCCAACCTTTTTCGTACCCCAACCAGTATCTCGAAAAAAGATAGGAGGAGCATGGGCATACTTGTTAATACAGAATTAAAAAGTACTAAGCGTCCTTCATAGGATAAAAGCTTGCCTTTCCACCAACTTAGCTTTTTTTCAAATCGATCTTCGATACACTTCCAGTCCTTATTTGTTAGCTTTAGGTGGTGAATAGGAATACCTAAATAGATAAACGGTAAACTCCCACTTTCACAACCGAACAGTTGCTTGTAAGTGTCTTGTTCAACTTTGGCCTTTTCAAAGCAGAACAATTCACTTTTGTTGAAATTAATCTTCAAACCAGACAGCTGTTCAAATATGCATAGAATGAGTTTCATGTTTTTGGCTTTGTCTAAATCATGCTCCATAAAAAAAATTGTATCATCCACATACTGTAGGATTGAGACACCCTCATCCACTAGATGCGGTACTAGTCCTCCTACAAGATCTGTCACTGGCTCTCCTAATCATTAAAGCCAACATATCCGCAACAATGTTGAATAGAATAGGAGACATAGGATCCCCTTGTCTGAGGCCCTTTAGAGTCTGGAAGAAAAGACCCACGTCATCGTTGACTTTGATACCGACACTCCCTTTTTTATGAAGCAATCGACATGCTTCCGCCAAAGCTGGTCGAACCCCTTCATACGTAAGGTTTGCTGTAATAAAGATCATTTGACTTTATCGTATGCTTTTTCAAAGCCCACCTTGAAGATAACTTCATCCAGTTTCTTCGAGTGAATCTCATACAAGGTTTCATACAGGACCACCATTCCTTATAGGATGCTACGTCCAGGCATGAAAGTTGTCTGAGTAGATTACACCACCGAATGGGCCACCTTATTCAGCCTATTAGTTCCCAAGTACCCTGATTACAATATAAGTAACATGTGTAACCACGATATCAGAGGGTCAGCATCTCAAGTAAGATCTCTCGAGTCAAGAGACGGAGATTATTAAGTTGACATTTCTTAGATTCCAAGATAAGACAAATACCAATTTGACTTGCAAGTTAGTCGCTGCATAAATATATAGGTGAATTTGCATGGTACGATCATTCATAGTAATTGTTGTAGACTATGTCGCTCGCTCACCTGTTGGATCACGACCCCTCACTCGTGCAAGCAAAGCAAGCACTGCAGTGCAACGTCATATGTAAAAAGATGTAGCAAGTAGAAAGTTGATCTGACTGTAGTATGGATTAAGGAACTTTTAATAACTAACAATCAACTTGGTATGCAAGTTACTGTGAGATCTGTTTATTTTTTTGGTAGATTAAACAGATTGTAAGATGATCATGCTTCACCTAAGGCAAGCTAAAGACGCATCTTATCTCCCCTAGGCTGCGAGGCGGAATACTCCCAATGTAACCCTAGCCGCCGCCTTCCGTCGCCCCCTCCCGTCGCCCCCGTGAGCGACCAGGGGGTAACCCTAACCACCGCTACCGGTCCTTCCTCGCTCCTCCTTCACCCTCGCTGCCGCCAGCAGCGCTGCTGGGCGAAGACTGGCCGGCAAGGGCGGCGGCGGGGATTCTCTCCCCTTCACGCAACATGGCTGGCGCAGGACGACTGTTCATGAGGAGGCACTGGATTAGCGCGCGGTGCGGCATATGGATCCTAGCAGCGGTGTGCAGAGCGCGTCGAAGGCTGGGGTTCGTTCTTGCGGCACGGTGTGGCGGTTGCGGGAGGGGCAAGACATGGTGGTCGCGTGCGTCTTCGAGTTCGGATCAGATCCTTTTGGATCCGGCGCCGGGATGCCGTCGGCCAGCGCAGGGTGGTTACTCGTCACTGTACAGATTGGATCTTCATTGATCCCAATACCCGCAGTGAGCTTATCTCCCGTGGTTTTCTGGCGTTACCGGCGTGGCCATGGATGAAGCTGGTGAAGGAGATTCACATAAGGGGAAACCCATTGGTCGGCCCTGGACGGCCACGCCGACGACGATGCTCAAGGGCGCCGTTGTTCTTCCCCGAGACGTCAGTGTACGTCTGCTCCTCCACTTCCTACCTCACCGCCTCTCGGGTGAAAACCCTAACTCCGGTGGGCGGCGGTGGCGTCCTTGATGTCATGACCTTCCTGAACGGGGGTGGGCACTATGTGTGTCCTGGACGGTTGCTCGTGGTGGGCACTGCTTCGGGGGAAACCCTAAGATCTGACTTTCTAGATCGGACGATGGCGGTACTGCGGTGCCCTTTCTCTCTTGGGAGCATCGTTTGTGGAGCAGTGCTGGACGACAGATGCAGGACATGGAGCGGCTTCGTCTGGCCCGAAGATTTGGTGGAACTGTCAAGTCATGCCTGGCCGACAGGTGCTATGCTGAGTCATGCCTGGTTGGTAGGTGCTACGCTCGACATTTCTTCCAGAATCTTCGTGTCTGGACGAATGAGCGCATGGCGGTGGCGCTATTTGACGTTGTGCTGGCGTCGATCATCTTGCACGGAGCTTTCGGTGGAGATGTCAAGTCATGCCTGGCCGACAGGTGCTACGCTGTGTCATGCGTGGTCGGCAGGTGCTACGCACAACAGATCTTTCATAATCTTCGCGTCTGGACTGACGAGCCGTGGTGGCGTTGACGGATGGACGGAGTAACAAGGATGATACATATCTCTCTCCTGAAGATGGGTCTGCGACCTGATGATGATGGCGGCGTCTAAAACATGTGCATGTGGTGTACGCTTTAGGTCTGCTGCACCGGCTGTGGGTTCCGATACGTTATGTGGATGGATCGGCGACGACACCGGTTTTAGATATGGGAAGTGAGAGCACTCCACATTGATAAGTTTTATAGGTGTGAGTGGTGGCTTAGGATGGTTTGGTGTATGTTCTTCTTAGACCTATGTTGAATAATTAATAAAGATGGCAGTATGCATCGATCGATGCAGCGGCCGGGGGTTTGAACCTCCTTTTCCAAAAAAACCTAAGGCAAGCTAAAGTTGCCTAGGGTGGATCTATACTAAATGAGAAGGACCTCGGTACAACCCCCTATACGTATAAGGGCAGTATGGTCTTTACACATTGTGTACAGTATCCGTCGCCCGTCGTACGTACGTCCGATCTTCACGCACGCCACATCAGCCCACACGTGGCGGTTGGTTTGGAAGAAAAAATGGATACAAACCCTATCTTCTCTCTCCGTCGTTGGCGTGACTCCACCCCGCACGTCTCCGCCACCGCCGCGACTCCACCACGCGCGTCTCCGACGCCGTCGTTACGCCACCCCGCACGTCTCCGCTGCAATCTCTGCCGTCGCCGTTACGCCACCCCGCACGTCTCCACCGCCGTACGCGCCGCCGACGTGACTCCCCCCCCCCCCCCGCACGTCTCCGTCATCGTGGACGTGACCACCGACACCAACAAACCTCCGCCACCGATGCTTCAACGCCGGCGGTTGCAGTGACCGACGCGGCGTGTCCACCTTCAAACGACGATGTTGTAGCCACCGGTGCATCGACGTTGAACACGACGAACGATGTCATTAAAACCCTTCCACGACCGAACGTAAGTTTTTTTCATTTAATCCATACGATTTTTCATGATTTCATTGTATGCTTTATGTTGTGGTATAGTGACATTGATAAAACACCTTTTAAAAGGTTTATTGTTAGAGTAAGACAACGAATATGCCGGCGATGACTCTAGTAGTGAGGATGAATCATTGTCATTGAATGCAAATAAATCACCCGGACACAACTATATGAGTCAGGATGAATCATATAGTGGTAATGTAAGTGTTGTGTACGTTGACTAGAAATTATGGAATATAAGCTAATACATTGATACTTACAGTTGCTATTGAATTTAAATAGGTGCATGTCAATGATGACAATGACGATTACGATATAGATGAACAATTTTATGGTGAAAGTGGAATCCAGGTACGTTTCAAATATGTTGTATAATTACTAGCATACAAATTGTTACCACTTACACTTTTTAATCTGCATAGAGAAATACCGATGGTGACACTGAGGCGAGAACTTTAGATGATGACAATGATGAGGATGATGATAATGATGAGGATAATGACAATGCATCTAATGAAGGAAATGTGAGCGAAGTAAGTTATAGTACGTGTTCAAATTATTTATGAAAACTAACAACATAGCAACAGACTGACGAACATGGTGATATGTCTTATTTTTTCAGGGGGTGTTGATGGTCCTAATGGGAACGATGAGCATGTTGACGATCTTGAGTTTGACCTTGACATTGGCTATGATGAATATTAGCAAGAGTCATTGGATTGGCATTGGAAAGTGATGGCTAAGACATTCAGGTCAGAAGGAGAGGTGTACACGTTCTACAACGAGTACGCGAAAGATCGTGGGTTCAGTATCAGGAGGGACTTGAAAAGATTTGCAAAAGGTTCTTCAAAAGTTTTGCGCTTGAGGAGGTATCTCTGTTCGAGGGCAGGAAAACGACAGGCCAAATTTTATACGATGGAAGTCCGGACCCGCAGACTCAGACCGGAGAGTCGATGCTTCTGTGAAGCCCATTTAACAGTGAAGCTTGATAGAAAGAGTGAACTTTGGTATGTCAGCAGTTTCTTCGACGATCACAACCACGTTCTTCCACGACCGGACGAGGTCCCTTTCCTCCAGTCTCACAATGTGATCAAAGAATTTTAGAAAGCGGAGATTTTAACTATGGCAGAAGGTGGGATAAGAAAGCACATTAAGATAGTTGTGTCAGCAGGTACGGTTCGTACGCTAAGATAGGGTTTGGAAGGAGGAAGTTGTATAATATGTGCTACAGGGAGAAGATGAAACTGCTTGCCCATGGTGATGCTGACACTTGTTGGAAATATGCCGTAGAGGCAATAATAAATTAGTTATTATTATATTTCTTTGTTCATGATAATCATTTATTATCCATGCTATAATTGTATTGATTGGAAACAAATACTTGTGTGGATACATAGACAAAACACGGTCCTTAGTAAGCCTCTAGTTGACTAGCTCGTTGATCAAAGATGGTTAATGTTTCCTAACCATAGACAAGTGTTGTCACTTGATAAGAGGATCACGTCATTAGGAGAATGATGTGACGGACAAGACCCAAACTATAAACGTAGCGTATGATCGTGTCAGTTTATTGCTACTGTTTTCTGCATGCCAATGTATCTGTTCCTATGACCATGAAATCATGCAACTCCCGTTCACCGGAGGAATACCTTGTGGGTTATCAAACGTCGCAGCGTAACTGGGTGACTATAAAGGTGCTCTACATGTATCTCCAAAGGTGTCTGTTGGGTTGGCATGGATTAAGATTGGGATTTGTCACTCCGTGTAACGGAGAGGTATCTCGGGGCCCACTCGATAATACAACATCACGACAAGCCTTGCAAGCAATGTAACTAAGGAGTTAGTTACGAGATCTTGTATTACGGAACGAGTAATGAGACTTGCCGGTAACGAGATTGAACTAGGTATGGAGATACCGACGATCGAATCTCGGGCAAGTAACACACAGAAGGACAAAGGGAACATCATACGGGATTAACTGAATCCTTGACATAGAGGTCCAACCGATAGAGATCTTCGTAGAATATGTGGTAGCCAATATGGACATCCAGGTCCCGTTATTGGCTATTGATTAGAGAGTGTCTCAGGTCATGTCTGCATAGTTCTCGAACTCACAGGGTGTGCACACTTAAGGTTCGGTGACGTTTCAGTATAATTGAGTTATATGTGTTGGTGACCGAAGTTTTGTTCGGAGTCCCGGATGAGATCCCGGACGTCACAAGGAGTTCCGGAATGGTTCGAAAACGAAGATTGATATATAGGAAGTTGGTATTTGGATTCCGGAAGGTTTTCGGGCATTGCCGGCAGTGTACGGGGAGTGATGAATGGGTTCCGGGGGCCCACTGGGTGGGCCCACCATGCCCCAAGGGGTCCACGTAGGTTTATTGGATGCGCAATAAGGCATAATGGGCTGACAAAGTCATCCAAGGAAAGCCCATGAGGAAAAAGTGGAAAATCTAAAAGAGGTGGGAAATTAAGGAAGGAGTCCTAATCCAAGTGGGATTGGAGGAGGACTCCTCCCTCCTCCACTTCGTCCGATCCAAGGGCTCCTCCCTTGTGGCGCAAGGCCTGCCCCCTCCTCCTATATATACTAGAGGTTTAGGGCTGTTTGAAAAACAACTTTGCCATGTGCAACCCTAAACCTCTACTTCGTAGTTCTTCCTCTAGATCGGTGTTCTGCGGAGCTCGGGCGGAGCCCTGCAGGAATAGATCACCACCACCACCGGAGCACTGTCGCGCTGCCGGGGAACTCATCTACATCCCCGTCTCTCTTGCTGGATCAAGAAGGCGGAGATCGTCATCGAGTTGTACGTGTGCGGAACACGGAGGTGCCGTCCGTTCGGCACTTGATCGGGACGGATCACGAGACGGTTCGTGGGACAGATCGTGGGACTGTTCGTGGGACGGATCGTGAAGACGTACCACTACATCAACTGCGTTTATTTACGCTTCCGCTTAGCAATCTACAAGGGTATGTGGATCCGATCTCCCTCTCGTATATGATCATGACCATGATAGGTCTTCATGTGCGTAGGGTTTTTTTTGTTTCCCATGCTACATCCCCCAAAAGTGGCATCATGAGCTAGGTTAATACGTAGATGAAATCTCGAGTAGAACACAAAAGTTTTTGTGGGCGTTGATGTTCTATTTTCTGCCCTCCTTAGTCTTTTCTCGATTCGGCGGTATTGTTGGATTGAAGCGGCCCGGACCAACCTTACTCGTACGCTTATGAGAGACCGGTTTCGTCGACTAACATGCAACTTGTTGCATAAATATGATTGGCGTGTGTCTGGTTCTTCAACTTTAGTTGAATCGGATTTGACCGAGGTGGTCCTTGGAGAAATGTTAAATAGCAATTTGCATATCACCGTTGTGGCTTTGCGTAAGTAAGATGCGATCATACTAGATACCCATAGCAGGCACGTATAACATGAAACAACAAATTAGAGGACGTCTAACTTTTTTTAGGAGGGTATGCATGTGATGTGATATGGACAAAGACATGATGTGATATATTGGATGTATGAGATGATCATGTTTTAATAGTTAAATATCGACTTGCACGTCAATGCTACGGCAACCGGCATGAGTCATAGGGTTGTCTTTAAACTAACGTTTGTGCTTGCAGATGCGTTTACTATATTGCTAGGTTGTAGCTTTAGTAGTAATAGCATAGATAGCACGACAACCTCGATGCAGCACGATGATGGAGATCATGGTGTGGCGTCGGTGACGATGAAGATCATGCTGGTGCTTTGGTGATGGAGATCAAGAAGCACAAGATCATGGCCATATCATGTCACTTATGAATTGCATGTGATGTTAATCCTTTTTATGCACCTTATTTTTCTCAGAACGACGGTAGCATTATAAGGTGATCCCTCACTAAAATTTCAAGATAAAATTGTGTTCTCCCTGACTGTGCACCGTTGCGATATTTCATCGTTTCGAGACACCACGTGATGATCGGGTGTGATAGACTCAACATTCACATACAATGGGTTAAAAACAGTTGCACACGTGGAACACTCGGGTTAAACATGACAAGCCTAGCATGTACAGACATGGCCTCGGAACATAAGAGACTGAAAGGTCGAGCATGAATCATATAGTTGATATGATCAAGATGGATATGTTCATCACTGAAACTGTACTCAACTCACATGAGGATCGGGCTTGAGTTAGTGGATTTGGATCATGCGCCACTCAAATGGCTAGAGGGATGTCTATTTTCAGTGGGAGTTATTAGTAATATGATTAGCTAAACTCAATTATCATGAACATAGTCAAAAAGGTCTTTGCAAATTATGTTGTAGCTTGCGTTGTAGCTCTACTGTTTCTATATGTTCCTAGAGAAAATTTAGTTGAAAGATGATAGTAGCAATTTTGCGGACCGAGTCCATAAACTGAGGATTGTCCTCCTTAATGCACCGCTCGGTGTGCTGAACCTCAAGCGTTGTCTGCGGATGTTGCGAACATCTCACATACACATTTTTGATGACTACGTGATAGTTCAGTGTGTAATGCTTCACGACTTAGAGTTGGGGCGCCAAAGACATTTTGGAATGTCGCGGACCATATGAGATGTTCCAAGAGATGAAATTGGGATTTCATTCTCGTGCCCTTGTTAAGAGGTATGAGACCTCCGACAAGATTATTTGTCTACAAAGTAAGGGAGAAAAGCTCAATCGTTGAGCATGTGCTCAGATTGTCTGAGTGCTACAATCGCTTGAATCGAGTGGGAGTTGATCTTCCAGATGAGATAGTGATGGTTCTCCAAAGTCAGTGCCACCAAGCTGCTAGAGCTTCGTGATGAACTATAACATGTCAAGGATACATATGATGATCCTTGAGCTATTCGCAATGTTTGACACTGCGAAAGTAGAAATCAAGTAGGAGCATCAATTGTTGATGGTTAGTAAAACCACTAGTTTCAAGAAAGGGCAAGGGTAAGAAGGGATACTTTATGATATGGCAAAACAGTTGCTGCTCTAGTGAAGAAACCTAGGGTTGAACCCAAACCCGAGACTAAGTGCTTCTGTTATGAGGGAAACGGTCGCTGAGGCGGAACTACCCTAGATACTTGGTAGATGAGAAGGCTGGCAAAGTCGACAAAAGTATATTGGTTATACCTGATATTGATGTGTACCTTACTAGTATTCCGAGTAGCACCAGGGTATTAGATACCGGTTCAGTTGCTAAGTGTTAGTAACTCGAAGTTATAGCTACGGATTAAAAGGATACTAAGCAAGTGTGAGGTGACGATGTGTGTTGGAAGTAATTCTAAGTTAGATGTGATCAAACATCACACGCTCCCTCTACTATCGGGATTGGTATTAAACCTAAATAATTGTTATTTGGTGTTTGCGTTGAGCATGAACATGATTGGATCATGTTTGTTGCAATACAATTATTCATTTAAAGAGAATAATGGTTATTCTATTTGCTTGAATAATTACCTTCAATGGTTTATTGAATCTCGATCGTAGTGATACACATGTTCATAATATTGATGCCAAAAGATACAAAGTGGTAAAGATAGTACCACTTGCTTGTGGCACGGCCACTTGAGTCATGTTGGTATAAAATAGTGCGCTAGAGCCCACGAAACTGACCCGAAACGACAAAAGCACCGAGTTTTTGCGACATCTCTGTAGCCGTGCACAGGATTCATGGAGCATAAAAACCCGACCTGGGACCCCAAAAGAGTGCGCTATAGCCCACGAAACTGGCCCGAAACGGCAAAAACACCCAGTTTTTCGGACGTCTCGATAGTCGTGGACACGGTTCATGAAGCATCAAAAATTGACACGGCACCCTAAAACAGTGCGCTATAGCCCACGAAACTCGCCCGAAATGACAAAAACAACGTGTTTATGGGACGTCTCAATAGCCATGCACACGGTTCATGGAGCATAAAAAATCGACCCGGGACCCCAAAACAGTGCGCTATAGACCATGAAACTGGCCCGAAACAACTAAAACAACGAGTTTTTGCGACGTGTCGATAGCCATGCGCAGGGTTGATGGAGCATAAAAAATAAACCCGGGAACCCAAAACAGTGCGCTATAGCCCACGAAACTGGCCCGAAACGAAAATAGGACCGGCTTTTTGCGACGTGTCGATTGCCGTGCGGAGGGTAGATGGAGCATAAAAATTAAACCGGGGACCTCAAAACAGTGCATTATAGCTCACGAAACTGGCCTGAAATGACAAAAACAACGAGTTTTTGTCATGACTTGATAACCGTGCAGAGTGTTCATGGAGCATCAAAAATCGACCCGGGACCCCAAAACATTGAGCTATAGCCCACGAAACTGGCGCAAAACGACAAAAACAACGAGTTTTTGCGACGTCTCAATAACCATGCACATGGTTCATGGAGCATAAAAAATCGACCCGGGACCCCAAAACAGTGCTTATAGCCCACGAAACTAGCCCGAAACAACAAAAACATGTTTTTGCGACGTCTCGATGGTCGTACACACGGTTCATGGAGGATAAAAAATTGACCCGACACCCTAAAACAGTGCGCTATAGCCCACGAAACTCGCGCAAAACAATAAAAAAAGAGTTTTTGCTACGTCTATATCCGTACAAACGGTTCATGGAGCATAAAAAATCGATCCGGGACACCAAAACAGTGCGCTATAACCTAGGAAACTTGCCCGAAACAACAAAAACATTGATATTTTGTGACATCTCGGTATCCCTTCACACATTCCATGGAGCATAAAAAATCAACCCGGGACCCCAAAAACAGTGCCTATAGCCCACGAAATTGGCCCGAAACGATAAAACAACGAGTTTTGCGACGTGTCTATAGCTGTGCATAGGATTCATGGAGCATCAAAAATCGACCAGGGAGGCCAAAACAGTGCGCTATAGCCACGAAACTGGCCCGAAACGAGTAAAACAACGAGTATTTGCGACATCTCTATAGCCGTGGACACGGTTCATGGAGCATCAAAAATCGACCTGGGACCACAAAATAGTGCACGCCCACGAAACTGGACCGAAACGACAAAAACACCAAGTTTTTGTGAAGTCTCGATAGCAGTGCACTGGGTTCATGGAGCATAAAAATCGACCCGGGACCCCAAAATAGTGCGTTATTACCCACGAAACTAGCCCGAAACGACAAAAGCACCGAGTTTTTGCGATGTTCCTATAGCCGTGTACAGGATTCGTGGAGCATAAAAATCCGACCCGGGACCCCAAAAGAGTGCGCTATAGCCCATGAAACTGGCCCGAAACGGCAAAACACCGAGTTTTTCAGACGTCTCGATAGTCGTGCGCATGGTTCATGAAGCATCAAAAATTGACACGGCACCCTAAAACAGTAACCTATAGCCCACGAAACTCGCCCGAAATAAGAAAAACAACGTGTTTTTGGGACGTCTCAATAGCCATGCATAGGGTTCATGGAGCATAAAAAATCGACCTGGGACCCCAAAACAGTGCGCTATAGACCACGAAACTGGCTAGAAACGACCAAAACAACGAGTTTTTGCGACTTGTCGATAGCCATGCGTAGGGTTGATGGAGCATAAAAAATAAATCGAGGAACCCAAAACAGTGCGTTATAGCCCACGAAACTGGACTGAAACAAAAAAAGACCGACTTTTTGTGACGTGTCGATAGCCATGCGGAGGCTTGATGAAGCATAAAAATTAAAACAGGACCTCAAAGATGTGCGTTATAGCCCACGAAAGTGGCCTAAAATGACAAAAACGACGTGTTTTCGTGACGCCTCGATAGCTGTGCACAGTGTTCATGGAGCATAAAAAATTGACCCGGGACCCCAAAAACAGTGCGCTGTAGCACACGAAACTGGCGCAAAATGACAAAAACAACGAGTTTTTGCGACGTCTCAATAACCATGCACACGGTTCATGGAGCATAAAAAATCGACCTGGGACCCCAAAACATTGCGCTATAGCCCACGAAACTAGCCCGAAACAACAAAAAGAACGAGTTTTTGCGACGCCTCGATGGTCGTGCGCACGGTTCATAGAGGATCAAAAATTGACCCGACACCCTAAAACACTGCGCTATGGCCCACGAAACTCGCCCGAAATGACAAAAACAAAGAGTTTTTGCGATGTCTTTATATCCGTGAACACGGTTCATGGAGCGTAAAAAATCGATCCGGGACCACAAAATATTGCGCTATAACTGAGGAAACTTGCCCGAAACAATAAAAATATTAATTTTTTGTGACGTCTCGATATCCGTGCACATGGTTCATGTAACATAAAAAATCAGCCCGAGACCCAAAAACAGTGCGCTATAGCCCACGAAACTGGCCCGAAACGACAAAAACAACAAGTTTTGCAACGTCTCTATAGCCGTGCATAGGGTTCATGGAGTTTCAAAAATCGACCCGGGAGCCCAAAACACTGCGCTATAGCTCACGAAACTGGCCCGAAACGACTAAAACAACAAGTTTTTGCGACGTCTCTATAGCCGTGGACACGGTTCATGGAGCATAAAAAATTGACCTAGGAGCACAAAACAGTGCACGCCCACAAAACTGACCCGAAACGACAAAAACACTGAGTTTTTGTGAAGTCTCGATAGCCGTGCACTATGTTGATGGAGCATAAAAATTGACCCGGGACCACCAAATAGTGCGTTATTACCCACGAAACTAGCCCGAAACGACAAAAATACCGAGTTTTTGCGATGTCTCTATAGCCGTGCAGATGGTTCTTGGAGCATCAAAAATCGATCTTGGACCCCAAAATAGTGCGCTAGAGCCCACGAAACTGGCCCGAAACGACAAAACACCGAGTTTTTGCGACATCTCTGTAGCCGTGCACAGGATTCATGGAGCTTAAAAAATCGACCCGGGACCCCAAAGAGTGCGCTATAGCCCATGAAACTCGCCCGAAACAGCAAAACACCGAGTTTTTCACATGTCTCGATAGTCGTGCACATGGTTCGTGAAGCATCAAAAATTGACACAGCATCCTAAAACAGTGCGCTATAGTCCACGAAACTTGCCTGGAATGACAAAAACAACGTGTTTTTGGGACGTCTCGATAGGCATGCACACAGTTCATGGAGCATAAAAAATCGACCCGGGACCCCAAAATAGTGCGCTATAGACCACGAAGCTGGCCCGAAACGACCAAAACAACGAGTTTTTGCGAAGTGTCGATAGCCATACGCAGGGTTGATGGAGGATAAAAAATAAACCCGGGAACCCAAAACAGTGCGCTATAGCCTACGAAGCTAGGACGAAATGACAAAAAGACCGACTTTTTGCGACGTGTCGATAGGCGTGCGGAGGGTTGATGGAGCATAAAAATTAAACCGAGACCTCAAAACAGTGCGTTATAGCTCACGAAACTGGCCTGAAATGACAAAAACAACGAGTTTTTGTGACGACTCGATAACTGTGCACAGTGTTCATGGAGCATCAAAAATCAACCCGGGACCCCAAAAGAGTGCGCTATAGCCCACGAAACTTGCGCAAAATGACCAAAACAATGAGTTTTTGCGACGTCTCAATAACCACGCACACGGTTCATGGAGCATAAAAATCGACCCGGGACCCCAAAGCAGTGCGTTATAGCCCACAAAACTAGCCCGAAACAACAAAAACAACGTGTTTTTGTGACGTCTCGATGGTCGTGCACACGATTCATGGAGGATCAAAAATTGACCCGACACCCTAAAACAGTGCCCTATAGCCCACGAAACTAGCCCGAAACGACAAAAAAGAGTTTTTGTGACGTCTTTATATCCGTGCAGACGGTTCATGGAGCATAAAAATCGATCCGGGACCCCAAAACAGTGCGCTATAACCGAGGAAACTTGCTCGAAATAACAAAAACAACGATTTTTTGTGACGTCTTGATATCCTTGCACACAATTCATGGAGCATCAAAAATCGACCCGGGACCCCAAAAACAGTGCGCTATAGCCCAAGAAACTGGACCAAAACGACAAAAACAACGAGTTTGGGACGTCTCTATAGCCGTGCATAGGGTTCATGGCGCATCAAAAATCGACCCGGGAGCCCAAAACAGTGCGCTGTAGCCCACAAAACTGGCCCGAAACGACTAAAACAACGAGTATTTGCGATGTCTCTATAGTCGTGGACAAGGTTCATGGAGCATCAAAAATCGACCTCGGATCACAAAACAGTGCACGCCCACGAAACTGGCCCAAAACGACAAAAACACCAAGTTTTTGTTAAGTCTCGATAGCCGTGCACTGGGTTCATGGAGCATAAAAATCGACCCGGGACCCCAAAATAGTGTGTTATTACCCACGAAACTAGCCCGAAACGACAAAACACCAAGTTTTTGCGATATCCCTATAGCCGTGCACAGGATTCGTGGAGCAGAAAAATCCGACCCGGGACCCCAAAAGAGTGCGCTATAGCCCATGAGACTAGCCCGAAACGGCAAAAACACCGAGTTTTTCGGACGTCTCGATAGTCGTGCACACGGTTCATGAAGCACCAAAATTTGACACGGCACCCTAAAACAGTGCGCTATAGCCCACGAAACTCGCCCGAAATGACAAAAACAACGTGTTTTTGGGACGTCTCAATAGCCATGCACACGGTTCATGGAGCATAAAAAATCGACCTGGGACCCCAAAACATTGCGCTATAGACCACGAAACTGGCTAGAAACGACCAAAACAACGAGTTTTTGCGACGTGTCGATAGCCATGCGCAGGACTGATGGAGCATAAAAAATAAACCAAGAAACCCAAAATAGTGCGCTATAGCCCACGGAACTGGGCTGAAACGAAAAAAAGACCAACTTTTTGCGACATGTTGATAGCCGTGCGGAGGGTTGATGTAGCACAAAAATTAAACCGGGACCTCAAAACTCTGCGTTATAGACCACGAAAGTCGCCTGAAATGACAAAAACAACGAGTTTTTGTGACGCCTCGGTAGCCGTGCATAGTGTTCATGGAGCATCAAAAATCGATCCGGGATAGCCCATGAAACTGGCGCAAAACGACAAAAACAACGAGTTTTTGCGACGTCTCAATAACCATGCACACGGTTCATGGAGCATAAAAAATTGATCCGAGACCCCAAAACAGTGAGCTATAGCCCACGAAACTCGCCCGAAATGACAAAAAACAAAGAGTTTTGGCGATGTCTTTATACCCGTTCAAACGGTAAATGGAGCATAAAAAATCGATCCGAGACCCCAAAACAGTGCGCTATAACCGAGGAAACTTGCCCGAAACAACAAAAACATTGATTTTTTGTGACGTCTCGATATTCATGCACACGGTTCATGTAGCATCAAAAATCGACCGAGGACCCCAAAACAGTGTGCTAGCCCACGAAGATGGCCCGAAACGATAAAAACAACAAGTTTTGCGACGTCTCTATAGCCGTGCATAGGGTTCATGGAGCTTCAAAAATTGACCCGGGAGCCCAAAACACTGCGCTATAGCCCACGAAACTGGCCCGAAATGACTAAAACAACGAGTTTTTGCGACGTCTATATAGCCGTGGACACGGTTCATGGAGCATAAAAAATTGACCTAGGACCACAAAGTTGTGCACGCCCACGAAACTGACCCGAAACGACAAAAACACCGAGTTTTTATGAAGTCTCGATAGCCGTGCACTATATTGATGGAGTATAAAAATAAACCCGGGACCACGAAATAGTGCATTATTACCCACTAATACGTCCATTTTGCATCATGCTTTTATGTTGATATTTATCGCCTTATGAGATGTTATTACACTTCACGGTACAATACTTATGCCTTTTCTCTCTTATCTTATAAGGTTTCCATGAAGAGGGAGAATGCCGGCAGTTGGAATTCTGGTCTGAAAAGGAGGCAAGTTTGAGATACCCATTCTGCGCAACTCCAAAATCCGTGAAAATCAATGGGGAATTATTTTCGATTTGATGAAAAATACTGGGAGGAAGAAGTACCAGAGGGGCGCCACCAGGAGGCCACAATCCTGCCAGGCCCGACCTACCCCCTGGCCGGGCCTGGGTGGCTTGTGGCCCTCTTGTTGCCCCTCTGGCGCTCATCTTTTTCTATATGGAGGGTTTTGTCCTAGAAAAATCATAAGGAAGCTTTCGGGAGGAGCCGCCGCCACCACGAGGCGGAACTTGAGGAGAACCAATCTAGAGCTCCGGCAGGGCCGTCCTGCCGGGGAAATTTCCCTCCCGGAGGGGGAAATCGTCGCCATCGTCATCACCAATACTCCTCTCATCGGAGGGGACTCATCTCCATCAACATCTTCATCAGCACCATCTCCTCTCCAAACCCTAGTTCATCTCTTGTAAGCAATCTCCGTCTCACGACTCCGATTGGTACTTGTAAGGTTGCTAGTAGTGTTAATTACTATTTGTAGTTGATGCTAGTTGGATTACTCGATGGAAGATTATATGTTCAGATCTTTGATGTTATTCATTACCTCTCTGGTCATGAATGTAATTATGCTTTGTGAGTAGTCACTTTTGTTCCTGAGGACATGGGATAAGTCTTGCTATAAGAAGTCATGTGAATTTGGTATTCGTTCGATATTTTGATGCGTTGTATGTTGTTTTTCCTCTAGTGGTGTTATGTGAACGTCTACTACATAACACTTCACCTTTATTTGGGCCTAGAGGAAGGCAATGGGAAGTAATAAGTAGATGATGGGTTGCTAGACTGACAGAAGTTTAAACCCTAGTTTATGCGTTGCTTCGTAAGGGGCTGATTTGGATCCACTAGTTTAATGCTATGGTTAGACTTTGTCTTAATTCTTCTTTCGTAGTTGTGGATGCTTGCGAGAGGGGTTAATCATAAGTGGGATGTTTTTCCAAGTAAGGGAAGCACCCAAGCACCGGTCCACCCACATATCAAACTATCAAAGTAGCAAACGGGAATCATATGAGCATGATGAAAACTAGCTTGACAGAAATTCCCATGTGTCCTCGGGAGCGCTTTACCTCTTATAAGAGTTTGTCCAGGCTTGTCCCTTGCTACAAAAGGGATTTGGCCATCTTTCTGCACCTTTGTTACTATTGTTACTTGCTACTCACTACGAATCATCTTATCACACAACTATCTGTTACCGATAATTTCATTGCTTGCAGAGAAGACCTTGCTGAAAACTACTTGTTAGTTCCTTCTGCTCCTCGTTGGGTTCGACACTCTTACTTATCGAAAGGACTACGATAGATCCCCTACACTTGTGGGTCATCAAGACTCTTTTCTGGCGCCGTTGCCGGGGAGTGAAGTGCCTTTGGTAAGTGGAATTTGGTAAGGAAACATTTATATAGTGTGCTGAAATTTATTGTCACTTGTCACTATGGTAACTAATCCTTTGAAGAGCATGTTCGGGGTATCTTCACCTCAAACAGAAGCACAAGGAGTTGCTCCTCAACCTTCTGCACCTACTGAAAATATTTTTTAGGAAATTCCTTCGGGTATGCTAGAGAAACTGTTGGCTAATCCTTTTAAAGGAGATGGAACATCACATCCCGACTTGCAT
Organism: Hordeum vulgare subsp. vulgare; assembly: GCF_904849725.1. Lineage (NCBI taxonomy): Eukaryota > Viridiplantae > Streptophyta > Magnoliopsida > Poales > Poaceae > Hordeum > Hordeum vulgare. The sequence goes on from NC_058518.1 coordinate 502,234,314, forward strand.
CTAATATATGTAGATGAAGTTTGTGGTTTATTTAAGCTTGCAGTTTTGCCCAAGGATGAGGTCAAGAAGAAGGTCTTTCCCTTATCTTTGGGGGATAAGACATTGATATGGTATAGGCTATGTGATGATACTGGATCATGGAACTACAACCGATTGAAATCGGAATTTCATCAAAAGTTTTATCCTATGCATCTAGTACATCGTGATCGGAATTATATTTATAATTTTTGGCCTCGTGGTAGAAAAAGCATCGCTCAAGCTTGGTGGAGGCTTAAGTCAATGTTATATTCTTGCCCCAACCATGAGCTCTCGAGAGAAATTATTATTCAGAACTTCTATGCTCGGCTTTCTCATGATAATCGCACCATGCTTGACACTTCTTGTACCGGTTCTTTTATGAAGAGAGATATTGACTTCAAATGGAATTTATTGGAAAGAATTAAACACAACTCTGAAGATTGGGAGTTTGATGAAGGTAAGGAGTGAGGTATGAATCTCAAGTTTGATTGCGTTAAATACTTTTTGTGATTTTAGCTCCAAATATAGACTTGACTCTGAGATATTAGCTTCATTGTGTGAATCATTTGCTGCTCATATTGATCTCCCTAAAGAGAAGTGGTTTAAATATCATCCTCCCTTAGAAGTCAATGTAGTTAAACCCAACCCAGTTGAAGAGGAAGTCATTGCTTATAATGATCCTATTGTTCCTAGTGATTACATTGAGAGACCACCTTTCCCTGTTAGGATAAAGAATCATTCTAAAGCTTCAACTGTGATACGTAGGGGCTACATTAGAACACCTACACCCCCTGAGCAAATTAGAGTTGAACCTAGCATTGCTATTATCAAAGATCTCCTATCCGACAATGTTGATGGGCATGATATTCACTTCTATGAAGATGCTGCTAGAATTGCTAAACCTCATATTAGAGACAAACATAGGCCTATTGTTGGCATGCCTGTTGTTTCTGTTAAAATAGGAGATCATTGTTATCATGGTTTATGTGACGTGGGTGCTAGTGTTAGTGCAATACCTCAATCTTTATATGATGAAATTAAAGACGAGATTGCACCTGTTGAGATTGAACCTATTGATGTCACTATTCAGCTTGCCAGTAGAGATACTATCTGTCCTTTGGGAATTGTTAGAGATGTTGAAGTCTTGTGTGGTAAAACTAAGTATCTTGTTGATTTTCTCGTCCTTGCTACCACAGAAGATAGCTTTTGTCCCATCATATTTGGCAGATCTTTCCTCAACACTGTCAATGCTCATATTGACTGTGAGAAGCAAACTGTCACTGTTGGCTTTGAAGGTGTGTCACATGAGTTCAATTTCTCCAAGTTTGGTTGACAACCTCATGAAAAAGAGTAGTCTAGTAAGTACGAAATTATTGCTCTAGCTGCTATTGTTGTGCCTCCAACTGATCCTTTAGAGCAATAGTTGCTTGAGTATGAAAATGATATGCATATGGATGAAAGGAATGAGATAGATAGAGTTATCTTTGAACAACATCCTATCCTTAAGAATAATTTGCCTATTGAACTGCTTGGAGATCCATCCCCACCAAAGGGTGGTCCTGTGTTCGAGCTTAAACAGTTGTGTGATACTCTTAATTATGCTTATGTTGATGAAAAAGAGATATATCCTGTTATTATTAGTGGTAGACTTTCATAGCATGAAGAAAAGAAGTTACTAAAAACTCTGAGGAAGCACAGTGCTGCTTTTGTATATACTCTTGATGATCTTAAGGGCATAAGTCCCACTCTATGCCAGCACAAAATTTAAACCGATCCTGATTCCAAACCAGTTGCTGATCATCAACGGAAATTAAATCCTAAGATGAAAGAGGTACTAAGAAAAGAAATACTAAAGCTCCTGGAAGCAGGTATTATCTATCCTGTTGCTCATAGTGATTGGGTAAGTCCGGTGCATTGCGTCCCTAAGAAGGGAGGTATTACCGTTGTCCCTAATGACAAAGATGAATTGATCCCACAGAGGATTATTACTGCTATAGGATGGTAATTGGTTTTAGGAAATTGAATAAGGCCACTAGGAAAGATCATTACCCTTTGCCTTTTATTGACCAAATACTAGAAAGATTGTCCAAACGCACACACTTCTGCTTTCTAGATGGTTATTCTCGTTTCTCCCAAATACCTGTTGCACAATCTCATCAGGAGAAAACCACCCGCACCTGCCCGTATGGCTTCTGGCTTATGTAATGCACCCGCTACCTTTCAAAGATGTATGATGGCTATATTCTCTGACTTTCGTGAAAAGATTGTTGAGGTTTTCATGGTGACTTCTCCGTTTACGGGTCTTCTTTTGATGATTGCCTCAGCAACCTTGATCGAGTTTTGCAGAGATGTAAAGATACCAATCTTGTCTTGAATTGGGAGAAGTGCCACTTTATGGGTAATGAAGGCATCGCTATAGGACATAAAATTTTTGAAAGAGGTATTGAAGTCGATAAGGCTAAGGTTAATGCAATCAAGAAAATGCCATGCCCTACAGATATCAAAGGTATAAGAAGTTTCCTTGGTCATGTTGGTTTCTATAGAAGGTTCATTAATGACTTTTCTAAGATTTCTAGGCCTCTTACCAATCTCTTGCAAAAGGATATTCCTTTTGTTTTTGACGATGATTGTGAGGAAGCCTTTGAAATACTTAAAAAGGCCTTGATAACTGCGCCTATTGTTCAACCACCTGATTGGAACTTACCTTTTGAAATCATGTATGATGCTAGTGATTATGTTGTTGGTGTTGTCCTAGGACAAAGAGTTGATAAGAAGTTGAATGTTATTCACTATGCTAGTAAAACTCTAGACAGTGCCTAAAGAAACTATGCTACCAGTGAAAAGGAATTTTTAGCAGTCGTGTTTGCATGTGAAAAGTTCAGGTCTTACATTGTTGATTCCAAGGTGACTATTCACACTGATCATGCTGCTATCAAGTATCTCATGGAAAAGAAAGATGCAAAACCTAGACTTATCATATGGGTTCTCTTGCTACAAGAATTTGATTTGCATGTTGTTGATAGGAAGGGTGTTGAGAACCCCGTAGCAGATAACTTGTCTAGGTTGGAGAATGTTCTTGATGACCCACAACCTATTGATGATAGCTTTCCTGATGAGCAACTGAATGTCATCAATGCTTCACATAGTACACCGTGGTATGCTGATTATGCAAATTATATCATTGCCAAATAGATACCACCTAGTTTCTCATACCAGCAAAATAAGAAATTCTTCTTTGATTTGAGACATTACTTTTGGGATGATCCTCACCTTTATAAAGAAGAGTGGATGGTGTTATTAGATGTTGTGTACCTGAGCATGAACAGGGACATATCCTACAGAAGTGTCACTTCGAGGCTTACGGAGGACACCATGCGGGAGATAGAACTGCTCACAAGGTATTGCAATCAGGTTTCTATTGACCCACTCTCTTCAAGGATGCCCGTAAGTTTGTCTTGTCTTGTGACGAATGTCAAAGAATAGGTAATATCAGTCAATGTCAGGAAATGCCTATGAATTACTCACTTGTCATTGAACCTTTTGATGTTTGGGGTTTTGATTATATGGGACCTTTTCCAAAATCCAACGGGTTTACTGATATTCTATTTCATGTTGATTACGTTACTAAGTGGGTAGAAGCTATCCCAACTAGTAGTGTTGATCACAACACCTCTATCAGGATGCTTAAAGAAGGTATTTTCCCTAGATTTTGAGTCCCTAGATATCTAATGACCGATGGTGGTTCACATTTCATTCATGGCGCTTTCCGTAAAACGCTTGCTAAGTATGATGTCAACCATAGAATTGCATCGCCCTATCATCCTCAGTCCAGTGGTCAAGTAGAGCTAAGCAATAGAGAGATTAAACTAATTCTGCAAAAGACTATTAATAGGTCTAGAAGGAATTGGTCTAAGAAGCTTGATGATGCACTATGGGCTTATAGAACTGCTTATAAGAATCCCATGGGAATGTCTCCGTACAAAATGGTTTACGGTAAAGCATGTCATTTACCTCTTGAGCTAGAGCGTAAGGCTTATTGGGCAATCAAAGAGCTCAACTTTGACTTCAAACTTGCTGGTGAGAATAGGTTATTTGACATTAGCTCACTCGATGAATGGAGAGCTCAGGCATATGAAAATGCCAAGTTGTTTAAAGAAAAAGTTAAGAGGTGGCATGATAAAAGGATACAGAAACGTGAGTTCAATGTAGGTGATTATGTCTTGCTATACAATTCTTGTTTAAGATTTTTTGCAGGCAAGCTTCTCTCTAAATGGAAAGGTCCTTACATTGTTGAGGAAGTATATCGTTCTGGTGCCATCAAGATCAACAACACGGAAGGTAATTTTCTGAGTTGTAAATGTGCAAAGAATCAAGCATTATATCTCAGGTACTCCCGTAAATGTTGAAAGCAATATCATTAATACTATAACTCCGGAGGAGTACATAAGGGATATTTATCAGCCTGTTTCAGACTCCGAAAACGAAGAGGTATGTGATTCCGTAAGTAAACCGACTCCAAAACTTTTCCAGTAGCAATTTTCCTCCGTTTTAGAATTTTTAGAAAAATAAAAAAATTTAATGTAGTCCAGAAAGCGTACGAGGAGGCGACAAGCCTGCCAGGCCCGGCCTACCCCCCTGGCCGGGCCTGGGTGGCTTGTGGGCACCTCGTGTGCCTCCCGGACTCTGTTTACTTGCGGAGTACTCCTTTTGGTTGGGAAAAATTCATTATATATTCTCCCGAAAGGTCCGACCCTCGTATCACGCAAATCTCCTCTGTTTTCAGTTCGAGCTTTTGTGCAGACAGATCTAGATCGCTATGACGTCCCCAAAAGTTCCAAAGGACAAGTTCTTCGAGAAGGTCATCAATCCCTACCTCGCGGGAGTGCTGCAACACCCTCAATCTATCGAGATGCATGAGGGGGTGCTGCACATCCGTGATGTTGAGGGGCCCAAGAAGACTGGAAGCATGGAGGCGAGGCTCGAAGCAATGGAGCAGCAAGTCTTCAAGTGCCAAGGGATGGTGGAACGCGGACTCAAAGCCAACCACATGATGATCATGGAGTTCACCAACAAGCACAAGATCGATGCCAATGACATCGGGAAGCACCTCTCCAGGCTCTATGACAGAATTGATCACCTTCAAGCCCAGATCTATGACCCGCAGAACCAAAACTGTGAGTATGAGTATAGATTTAAATCAATACGGTTGGCTGCAGATTTGAGGATTTTGGAGACTCGATCATCTTTCCATGATGGAGCACCTATGCATGGGAAGACAGAGGATCAAACCCAGGTTGCAACAACTCCACCACCATCACCTTCGAAGGAAGACAACTAAGCACGGGCGTGGGCAATCCCCTTGGCTTGTGCCAAGCTTGGGGGAGTTGCCCCGGTATCGTATCACCTTCACATCTTTTGCTTTTACCGATTTTCTTAGTTCGATCCTTTTTGGTTTTATCCTTTTTCTAGTAGAATAAAAGCTCTTAGTATGTTCTAGGCTTGCATTTTTATTTGTGTCACCCCCGATGTAATCGAGCTCGTGAGTCAGATAATAAGAGTGCTTTAGTTAAGGGCCTTGCTTCATGCCATGATCTAAAGAAAAGAATGATAAAAGAACAATAGCATGAAAGATCATGTATTGATCTTATGGGAAGTGATGGCTTCACATATAAAAATAATGTTGATTGAAACTTGTTGTGGGTGAACAAACGTAGACCTTGGTCGTTGTTGCAATTAATAGGAAGTAATAAAGAAGGAGAGGTTCACATATAAATATATCATCTTTGACACCGTTTATGATTATGAACACTCATTAAACTATTACATGCTTAGAAGTAGATGTTGGACAAGGAAGACAACATAATGAAGTATGTTTGCTTGGTTCTGAACAATGTTATATGACTAGAGATCCCTTAGCATGTGACGCTTGCTTCCAGCTCATATCCGCCAAAACTTCCGCACTAAGTAGAGATACTACTTGTGCATCCACAAACCTTCAACCCAGTTTTGCCATGAGAGTCCACCATACCTATCTATGGATTGAAGAAGATCCCTCAAGTAAGTTGTCATCGGTGCAAGCAATAAAAATTTCTCCCTAAATATGTATGATCTATTAGTGTGTGGAAAATAAGCTTTGTACGAACCTGTGATGAGGAAGACATAAAAGCGACAAACTACATAATAAAGTTCTTTATCACAGGAGGCAATATAAAGTGACGTTCCTACACACTAAGAGGACACACATCCAAACCTCAAAAGCGCATGACAACCTCTGCTTCCCTCTACGAAGGGCCTATCTTGTACCTTTAATTTTTTCCCTTGAAAGAGTCATGGTGGTTGACACCAATTCCTTATTTCACCTTTATCTTGGCTAACGTCATGTGCTAGGGAAAGATCTATATTCATATGTCAACGTGGAAGTAAGTACTCATGAATTATTATTGTTGACATTACCCTTGAGGTAAGTAGTTGGGAGGCAAAACTATAAGCCCCTATCTTCCTCTATGTCCAACTGAAACTTTGATCTCATGAGTACCTGCTACGGCAACAAAAGTTCTTTCCTGGCAATGGTGTCAGAAATTCTTCTGTCGTCTCTTGAGCTTGCGTTGGTTTTTCCCTTGAAGAGGAAAGGGCGATGCAGCACATGAGCAGTAAGTATTTCCCTCAGTTTGAGAACCAAGGTATCAATCCAGTAGGAGAATCTCGTCAAGTCCAGAGTACCTGCACAAACACAAAGAGCTTGCACCCAACGCTATAAAGGGGTTGTCAATCCCTTCAAGATTGATTGCAAAGTGAGATCTGAAGGCAGAAAGTGCAACGAAGAAAAAGTGTAAGGCTGAAAATATGGTGTAGAGTAGACCCGGGGGCCATAGTGTTCACTAGAGGCTTCTCTCAAAATAGCGAATATCACGGTGGGTGAACAAATTACTGTCGAGCAATTGATAGAACCGCGCAAAGTCATGACGATATCTAAGGCAATGATCATACATATAGGCATCACGTCTGAGAGAAGTAGACCGATACTTTATGCATCTACTACTATTACTCCACACATCGACCGCTATCCAGCATGCATCTAGTGTATTGAGTTCATGACGAACAGAGTAACGCCTTAAGCAAGATGACATGATGTAGAGGAAAAAATTCAAACTAATGATGAAAACACCATCTTTTTACCCTTGATGGCAACAACATGATGCGTGCCTCGCTACCCCTTCTGTCACTGGGTGAGGTCACCGCACGGTATGAACCCAAAACCAAGCACTTCTCCCATTGCAAGAATCATAGATCTAGTTGGCCAAACAAAACCCACAACTCGAAGAGAATTACAAGGATATGAAATCATGCACAAGAGAGATCAAAAGAAACTCAAATAAGATTCATAGATAATTTGATCATAAATCCACGATTCATTGGATCTCGACAAACACACCGCAAAAGAATATTACATCGGATAGATCTCCATGAAGATCATGGAGAACTTTGTATTGAAGATCTAAGAGAGAGAAGAAGCCATCTAGCTACTAGCTATGGACCCGTAGGTCTATGGTGAACTACTCACGCATCATCGGAGAGGTCATGGTGTTGATGAAGAAGCCCTCTGTATCCGAATCCCCCCTCCGGAAGGGCACCAGAACGTGCCCCAGATGGGATCTTGCGGAGACAGTAGCTTGCGGCGGTGGAAAAGTACTTTCGATGATCTCCTGATTTTTTCTGGGATTTTAGGGAATTTTTAGGCGAAAGTCCTAGGGCAGAGGTGGGCCAGGGAGCCCACAAGCCAGGGAGGCACGCCCCCTGGCCGCGGCTAGGGGGCTTGTGGGGTCCCTGCAGCCCCCCTGCCCTGATTCTCAGGCTTCTCGATCTTTTTCTGTTTCGAATAAAATCTTTTTGGCAGTTTCGTTCCGTTTGGACTCCGTTCAAAATTCTCCTCTGAAAGGGGTCAAAAACATGCAAAAAACAGGAACTGGCACTTGGCACTGAGTTAATAAGTTAGTCCCAAAAAATATATAAAAGGCATACAAAACATCCAAAGTTTGACAAGATAATAGCATCAAACCATCAAAAATTATAGATACGTTGGAGACGTATCAGTACCGCGTGAGTTTTAGCAATTGTAGAAGACGAAAGGATGATTGAGTATGTGGATTTGCTTTACAAGATCTTATTTGACTCTTTCCTATGTTATGATAAATTGCAATTGCTTAAATGATTAAAGGCTATTGGTTGTTAATTCTCAGTAAGGTTCTTGATCCATACTTTACTTGGTGAAGGAATTATCACTTTAGCATAAGAGATTATATGATGATATTGCTTTTCTAATTATGATCATGATGCCTGCATGTCCGTACTTTGTTTTGTCGACACCTCTATCTCCAAACATGTGGGCATATTTGTTGATCTCGGCTTCCGCTTGAGGACAAGCGAGGTCTAAGCTTGGGGGAGTTGATATGTCCATTTTGCATCATGCTTTTATGTTGATATTTATCCCCTTATGGGCTGTTATTACACTTCACGGTACAATACTTATGCCTTTTCTCTCTTATTTTATAAGGTTTACATGAAGAGGGAGAATGCCGACAGCTGGAATTCTGGTCTGAAAAGGGAGCAAGTTTGAGATACCCATTCTGTGCAACTCCAAAAGCCGTGAAAATCAACGGGGAATTATTTTGGATTTTATGAAAAATACTGGGAGGAATAAGGACCATAGGGGCGCCACCAGGAGGCCACAAGCCTGCCAGGCCCGACCTACCCGTCTGGCCGGGCCTGGGTGGCTTGTGGGCCCCTGTTGCCCCTCTGGCGCTCATATTTTGTTATATGGAGGGTTTCTTCCCAGAAAAAACCATAAGGGAGCTGTCGGGAGGAGCCGCCGCCGCCACGAGGCGGAACTTGAGCAGAACCAATCTAGAGCTCCGGCAGGACGATCCTACCGGGGAAACTTCCCTCCCGGAGGGGGAAATCATCGCCATCGTCATCACCAACACTCCTCTCATCGGAGGGGACTCATATCCATCAACATCTTCATCAGCACCATCTCCTCTCCAAACCCTAGTTCATCTCTTGTAACTAATCTCCGTCTCACGACTCCGATTGCTACTTGTAAGGTTGCTAGTAGTGTTAATTACTCTTTGTAGTTGATGCTAGTTGGATATTCGGTGGAAGATTATTTGTTCAGATCTTTGATGCTATTCATTACCTCTCTGGTCATGAATATAATTATGCTTTGTGAGTAGTCACTTTTGTTCTTGAGGACATGGGATAAGTCTTGCTATAAGAAGTCATGTGAATTTGGTATTCGTTCGATATTTTGATGCATTGTATGTTGTTTTTCTTCTAGTGGTGTTATATGAACGTCGACTACATAACACTTCACCATTATTTGGGTCTACAGGAAGGCAATGGGAAGTAATAAGTAGATTATGGGTTGCTAGAGTGACAGAAGCTTAAACCCTAGTTTATGCGTTGCTTCGTAAGGGGCTGATTTGGATCCACTAGTTTAATGCTATGGTTAGACTTTGTCTTAATTCTTATTTTGTAGTTGAGGATGCTTGCGAGATGGGTTAATCATAAGTGGGATGTTTGTCCAAGTAAGGGCAGCACCCAAGCACCGGTCCACCAACATATCAAACTATCAAAGTAGCGAACGCGAATCATATGAGCATGATAAAAACTAGCTTGACAGAAATTCCCATGTTTCCTCGGGAGCGCTTTACGTCCTATAAGAGTTTTTCCAGGCTTGTCCCTTGCTACAGAAGGGATTGGGCCATCTAGCTGAAGCTGTGTTACTATTGTTACTTGCTACTCGCTACGAGTCATCTTATCACATAACTATCTGTTACCGATAATTTCAGTGCTTGCAGAGAATACCTTGCTGAAAACCACTTGTCAGTTCCTTCTGCTCCTCGTTGGGTTTGACACTCTTACTTATCGAAAGGACTACGATAGATCCCTGATACTTGTGGGTCATCACCCAGGAAACTAGCCCGAAACGACAAACACACCGAGTTTTTGCGATGTCTCTATAGCTGTGCACAGGGTTCATGGAGCATCAAAAATCGACTTTGGACCCCAAAATAGTGCACTAGAGCCCACGAAACTGACCCGAAACGACAAAACACCGAGTTTTTGCGACATCTTTGTAGCCGTGCACATGATTCATGGAGCTTAAAAAATCGACCCGGGACGCCAAAAGAGTGCGCTATAGCCCATGAAACTCTACTGAAACGGAAAAACACCGAGTTTTTCAGACGCCTCGATAGTCGTGCACACGGTTCATGAAGCATCAAAAATTGACACGGCACCCTAAAACAGTGCGTGATGTTTGCTGTGTATCCCTTGCAATGGCGCCAGAAATAGTTGTGTCGACGGCACTAGGAATCCTTCAGCTACGGCTACGCCTTAAGGGACTTCCTAGGCAAGTATGCAAAGGATTTCCCCCGTGGCCTTGGAGCCTTGCGTTGGTGTTCCCTCGAAGCGGAAAGGGTGATGTAGCACAGCGACGGTAAGTATTTCCCTCAGTTTGAGAACCAAGGTATCAATCCGGCGGAAGAGTATCTCATGAAAGCAAGTAGACGGTGGGTGAACAAATTACTGTCGAGCAATTGATAGAACTGTGCAGAGTCGTGACGATATCTATGCAATGATTATTTCTATAGGCATCATGTCCGAAACAAGTAGACCGATACTTTCTGCATCTACTACTATTACTCCAAACGTCGACCGCTATCCATCATGCATCTAGTGTATTAAGTCCATAAGAACAGAGTAACGCCTTAAGCAAGATGACATGATGTAGAGGGATAATCTCAAACCAATGATAAAAACCCCATCTTTTTACCTTTGATGGCAACTGCTTGATGTGTGCCTTGCTGCCCCTACTATCACTAGGAAAGGTCACCACATGGCAGAACCCAAAACCAAGCACTTCTCCCATTGCAAGAATCATAGATCTAGTTGGCCAAACAAAACCCAAGACTCGGAGAGACTTCCAAGGATATCAAATCATGCATATAAGAAATCAGCAAAGACTCAAATATATATCATAGATAATCTGATCACAAGTCCACAATTCATTGGATCTCGACAAACACACCGCCAAAGAAGATTACATCGGATAGATATCCATGAAGATCATGGAGAACTTTGTATTGAAGATCCAAGAGAGAGAAGAAGCCATCTAGCTACTAACTACGGACCCGTAGGTCTGAAGTGAACTACTCACGAGTCATTGGAGGGGCGATGATGATGATGAAGAAGCCCTCCAACTCCAAAGGCCCCTCCGGCAGGGCGCCGGGAAGGGTCTCCAGATGAGATCTCGTGGAAACGGAAGCTTGCGGCGGCAGAAAAGTATTTTCGAGGCTCCCCTGATTTTTTGCGGAATATTAGGGAATTTATAGGCCAAAGTCCTTGGTCACGGGGCGGCCAGGGAGGCCACAAGCCTGCCCACCGCCGCCTCCCCTGGTGGCGGAGTGGGGGCTTGTGGGCTCCCTGGAGCCCACCTGGCTTGGCCCAAAACCCCCTGGACTTCTTCTGTTCGGGAAAAAATCATTTCGGGGTTTTTCTTCCGTTTGGACTCCGTTCCAAAATCAGATCTGAAAAGAGTCAAAAACACGGAAAAAACAGGAACTGGCACTTGGCACTGAATTAATAAGTTAGTCCCAAAAAGATATAAAAAGATACATAAAACATACAAAGAAGGCAAGATAACAGCGTGAAACCATAAAAAATTATAGATACGTTTGAGACGTATCAAACATCCCCAAGCTTAACTCCTGCTCGTCCTCGAGTAGGGAAGTGATAAGAATGAATTTTTGATGCTTTCATGCTACCTAGCATAGGTGTCCTTTGTTATTCCTCTTATGTGACGTGAATGTTCAGATCCATTAGATTCAAAACAATAGTTTGCTATTGACGTGGAAACAATAATAATTGAAGCAAACTAGCAAAGTAATCATGAAATTTCAAAATAACAAGGCCAAAAGAAAGTTATCCCTACAAAAGCATATAGTCTGGCCATGCTCTATCATCATTGCACAACGAATTTAAATCATGCACAACCCCGGTATTGGCCAAGTAATTGTTTCACACCTTTACTTTCTCAAACATTTTCAACTCTCACGCAATACATGAGTGTGAGCCATGGTTATAGCACTATAGATGGTGTGGAATGTGGTGGGGGTTGCAAGACAAAAGGAGAAGATAGTCACATTAACTAGGCATATCAATGAGCTGTGGAGTTGCTCATCAATAGATATCAATGTGAATGAGTAGGGATTGCCATAAAAATGATGCACTAGAGCTACAAGTATGTGAAAGCTCTTAAACAAAATTAGTGGGTGTGCATCCAACTTGCTTGCTCACGAAGACCTAAGGCAATTTTGAGGAAGCCTATCATTGGAATATACAAGCCAAGTTATATAATGAGAATTTCCAATAGCTATATGGTGGTGACAAAACGAGAGACTCTCAATCATGAAGATCATGGTGCTCAAAATGCACAAGTGTGGAAAAAGTGGTAGCATTGTCCCTTCTCTCTTTTTCTCTCATATTTTCTTTATTATTTTTATTTTGGTGGGTCTTTGGCCTCTTTTGTTTATGGGATTCTTTGGCCTCTTTTATTTCCTCACATGGGACAATGCTCCAATAATGATGATCATCACACTTTCAACTCAAAACTTAGAGCAACTATGACTGTGTACGGAATGCCTTCGGTAGTGTACCGTGGCAATGATCTAGCATGGCATAGACATCAATGGAAACATCATGCTAGCTATCTTACGATCGTGCAAAGGCAATGTAGACGTGGTGGCACATATCATGGTAGTAGTTGCATGGCAATATATCTCGGAATGACTTTGAAAAAAGCCATAGTAGGTAGGTATGGTGGCTGTTTTGAGGAAGGCTAATGGTGGGTTTTGTGCGGCACTAAGAAGATAGTGATGGTGGAAGGTGAAAGTGCATCTAAACCATGGACTCAACATTAGTCATGAAGAACTCATATACTTGTTGCAAAAGTTTTATTAGTAACCGAAACAAAGCATTCAACGCATACTCCTAGGGGAAGGGTTGGTAGGTATAAACCATCGCGCGATCCCGGCCGCCACGCAAAGGATGACAATCAATAGACTAATCATGCTCAAATTTCATCACATAGCGGTTCACCATACGTGCATGCTACGGGAATCACTAACTTCAACACAAGTATTTCTAGATCCACAACACCTTACTAACATGACTTCAATATTACCAAAACCACAACTCAAAACTAATTGAGATGAATCAAACTTCTCTAACTATTCAACGCACAAGAAGGTGGAAGTTTTCGTATCCCTTTGGATAACTACCCCTTTTGAGACTACTTTCAAAGCATAGATCCACTACCAAGCCACGCACCGCTGTGCTCTAAAATATATAAGTGAAGCACATAGAGCAAAAGTATCTAGCTCAAAAGATATAAGTGAAGCACATGTGAGCTGAATTGTCTACCAAAAGATATAAGTGAAGCTCGACAAAATCACGGTGTGTGCATGTATCTCTCTAGGTGTGCAGCAAGGATGATTGTGACACAAAAAAAGAGTCTCCTACGATACAAGACGCTCCAAGCAAAAACACATAACATGTGGTGAATAAAAATATAGCCCCAAGTAACGTTTCCGATGGATTGAAGACGAGAGAGGGGATGCCTTCCCGGGGCATCCCCAAGCTTAGGCTTTTACAACATCCTGGAATATCTTGGGGTGCCTTGGGCATCCCCAAGCTTGAGCTCTTGCCACTCTTTATCTTTTTGTCCATAAGAACTTCACCCAAAACTTGAAAACTTCACAACACGAAACTTAAACAGAAACTCGTGATAACATTAGTACAAGAAAGCAAACCACCACTTCGTTAGGTACTGTAGAAAACTTAAATTCTACTTGTGCTGATGTTGGGTTACTCTACTTTCAATCTTCCATGGCTAATACCCCCCGATACTATCCATAGTTTCATCAAAATAAGCAACCAACACAACAAAAACAGAATCTGTTAACAGCAGACCAGTCTGTAGCAATCTGTATGTTTCCTATACCTCTGGTACTTCACAAATTCTGGAACATTACGACAATCTGAAGAATTTGCGTAGAAATCAGCAGCAAAAAGAATCAACTCAAAAGCTCTTACAGAAACAAAATGAAAATTCTTTTCGTGAGCACAAAGTTTCTGTCTTTTCCAGCGTGACCAAACGATCATCCCCAAGACTAATCATAACGGTTTTGCTTGGCACAAACGCAAAAAGGAACACAAAAAACACAAGCATAACAGAATTATGAAAGTTTGGAAAGCACAAAACAGAAAGAAAAAAAGCAAAGACAAATTTATTCATTGGGTTGCCTCCCATCAAGCGCTATCGTTTAACGCCCTTAGCTAGGCATTGATGATGCTCACATAAAAGACAAGAATTGAAGCACAACGAGAGCATCATAAAGCATGTGAAAATCACATCTAAGTCTAACATACTTCCTGTGCATAGGAATTTTATAGGAAAACGGATTGTCAAGACAACCAATAGTTGCCATATGCAAGGAAGAAGAAAGAGACAAGAACAATCTCAACATCATGAGAGGTGATTTGGTAACATGAAAGTTTCTACCAAAATATTTTCCTCCCTCATAGCAATTACATGTGGGATCATATTCAAATTCAACAATATAGCTATCCTATAGGATATTCTTTTCATGATCCACATGTATGCTGTCACGCCCAAGATGCGACCCTATCCTCAATTTGGCACGAAGGCCTTGTCGGGGATAGAAGCGCATCTCGTCGTGTCGCAAGAATGGATATCGTTACAAGTACATGTACTGAAAAGAAGATATATATATATAGAATTGGCTTACACTCGCCACAAGCTACATCAGAGTCACAACAGTACAATACATGTTCGTCAAGAGTAAGAGCAGGGTTCGACTACGGACGAAAACAAACGACAAAAGAAGAACGACGTCCATCCTTGCTATCCCAGGCTGCCGGCCTGGAACCCATCCTAGATCGAAGAAGAAGAAGAAGAAGAAGAAGAAGAAGCAACTCCAACTGAACAATCAACGCGCTCGCGTCAAGTAACCTTTACATGTACCTGCAACTGGTATTGTAGTAATCTGTGAGCCACAGGGGACTCAGCAATCTCATTTCCAAAGGTATCAAGACTAGCAAAGCTTAATGGGTGAGGTATGGATAAATGGTGCGGTTGCAGCAGCGGCTAAGCATATATTTGGTGGATAACTTACGAGTACAAGAAAAAAGAGGGGGAAGATCTACGTGTAACGGACGTGTATACTGATGATCAAGTGAATGATCCTGAACACCTACCTACGTCAGGCATAACCCCACCGTGTCCTCGATCGGAGAAGGAACTCACGAAAGGGACAGTCACGGTTACGCACACAGTTGGCAAGTTTTAATTAAGTTATCTTCAAGTTATCTAGAACCAGTGTTAAACAAAGTTTCCATGTTGCCACATAACCGTGGGCACGACTTTCTGAAAATATTTAACCCTACAAGGGTGCTCCAACTAGTCCATCACAAATTACCACAAGCCGCATAGAAATCCTCAATCACGAAGCTCGCGATCTCGTCGGATTCCCTAGTGGAAAACCTCAACTCTGAGATTACCCAAAGTATCACCGGAATCCCGATGCACAAGATATCTCGTCAAAGGTAAAACTAATCCAGCAAGGCCGCCCGGCGTGTCGACGATCCCGATAGGAGCCGCGTATCTCGTTCTCAGGACACGACGGATAAGCGACGCGTACGAGTGCCAAACCTCGAGTTTCCTCACGGTGGCCCCGCACAGTGCTCTGTTTTGGTCCAGCACCATCAACACTGGCCCTACCTGTATTATGTAGAATTACTCCTCGGGTAGCGCTAACTCCCTATGCATTTCATTTTAACAGATTTATGATGTTGGGCAAATGTAGTACAAATGTTGGGCCTTGCCAGACCAGCTTTAATCTAAAATGAATTATCAAGGGGGCCCCCATAACAACCCCGATCGTGTTAGGAGCGCTCAATTATGGAACATAACACTAGTAGCCAAAACTAAGGGGGCAAAGGTGGAACAAAACACCAGGCTAGAAAGGCCGAGCCTTCCACCTTTTACCAAGTATATAGGTGCATTAAATTAAATAGCATTTAAATATGGTGATATAACAAGGAACCCATGTTTTCACATGGTAGCAACTGCACCTGCAACTAGCAACGCTAACACAGGGTTAACTAAGCGGTAACATAGCCAATCAGTGGTTTGCTAGGTTGAACAGGTTGAAGGTTTTCATGGCATTGTTAAGAGGCTGATATTTAACATGTGGTAGGCAACGAGACATAATCGATAGAAGCGATAAAACTAGCATGGCAATGGTAGTAATGGTATCTGGGGAAAAGGTCATCTTGCCTGAGATCCTGCTTGGAAGAAGAATGACTCCGTGAAGCAGACGAACCGACGTAGTCGAACGGGTCCTCACAATCCGACACGCTTGCGGAACTCTAACGAGAGGAAGCAAACCGGAAACAAGAATCAACACACGAGATTCACCACACGATGCACAACACATATGATGCATGAGCAGCTGAATACATGCAAGTCACGACATGACAATTCATACAATCAAACACTACACATTAAGTGAAGTTCAATATGCAACGAGATGCATATTGACGAAACTCCATGTTTATTTATTTAGTTCTATCCTGATTAGATACATGACATTATTAAATGTGGTTAAACACGGCAAGAGGTGAAGCGCAATTAAACTACCTATCTAGGCATTTTAAATGAGGTCGGAAATGACATATAGCACCTCCGAGACAACCTCACATGTTAATTTACAACTCTGTCCAGATCTGAACTAACACCTTTAATTAGTTGTCAAACAGCAAAACAAATAGGTTCACGCGACTCTACGCATCGTTACAAGAAATTTACACATAAAGAACATCTCCAACGGAGCTACGGTTCAAAAGATACAAGCACCGCAAGATATGATGGCATGAATGCAATATGTGTGCAACGGCGGTCACGAGCACTTCAAAACATACAACCAGCAAGAGAAACGAAACTTCACGAGATTCTAAGCAAGTTTCATGTAGGACACGATCAAATCGGAGCTACGGTTCAACAACTACGAGTAAAACAAGAAAACACTACAATCTGCCAAAATCAGCCACATAGCATTTCCTACACCCCTCAACTACGAGCTACACAACTCCGATAAACTCAACCAAGGCATGACACGAAATAGGGTAAGAAGCACTACCACATACAACTAACAACAACTAGCATGGCATCATGGATCACTAGGAAAGGAAGTCACAAAATGGCTTCTCACACACTATTTCAGACTTAGTGAAATAACACTTCATGAAACTGCAGTTTTCGGTATGAAGGCATATAGGCAGCAACAAAACCAATAGCTACAGGAATTTAAATGGCATGAAAATTCACAACATGCTAGATAAACACAAGGGATACAACTAACTCCATTGGACCGACCTCAAAAGAGCTACAAATCACAAGATACAAACAAGACAAGACAACAACAAAATATAACAGATTCCAGACTTAGAAATATTTCAGCACCTCCAAATCAGCACTATTTCTAGCAACTTGAGGGCAATCAAACCACACCTAAACATGCATTTCTCTTGCAACCAAAAATACCAGGGGCTAGTCTAAACACCCAAGAACAACTCCCTAGTTGACAACTTCGTCAAAGAAGCACGGAATAAATCCTATGAATTAAACAAAAGGGCAACATGGCCAAATATTGCGCGAACTAATTTGCTCAAAAGCTAAAACTAATTGCACAGAAAAATCACATGGATTTTTCTACCCCGAAAACATATATAATATGTGGGGTTGCACAACAAAATAATGCCACACATAAATGCGAGATAATGGCCTAGACACGGAAAATAATCTAGCGGCAAATCTCTACACGCAAAAATACCAATGACCGCTCTAAAATACATGGAAAATAGGTCTCTAGAGCATGAACATTTTATCTACGGTGTTCGAACAATCCGGACACGCACGAAAAATAAATACGGGCACTATTCTATCTAGACAGCACGTAAACGTAGGCATTATGCATGCTATACGGTGTCAAACAATTATGTATGTTGCAAAAATGGATTCTACGCGAAAATCTATGCCAAAACCATATCTAATTCATCGTGATCCGACTTACGGATTAAAAGATACGGTCATTTTAATATTTAGCTAATCCTGGAAATAAAATAATTCCGAAATTCCTAATTAATCTAACCGGGCCAAATATAATTACTAATGGGCTAAGGGGGGTGGCGCAGGATATAAACGGTGCCTAGGGCGAAGGATAGGGGCGATCTCACCTCGGCCTGGGCCGGATCTGAAGATGGAGGTGGGCCGAAGGGAGGAGGAGGCGTGGGCTGCGCCTGGCCGAGGTGGGCCTTGCAAGGCCACGTGGGAGGCCGGCCCATGTGCCATGGGAGGGCGAGGCGCAGGACCTCGTCGTCCTCCTCTGGCCGTGCCGCACGAGGGCATGGCGGCGCCGACCGGGAGCCGTCGGAGGGCGCCGGCTACAGGGCGGAGGCGGTCGTGAGGGGGCGAGGAAGGCCACGGCGGGCCGGATCCGGCGCAGATCGGGTGGCGGCGGCGGCGCATGGCGGCGCGGAGGCCGGAGGGACAAAGCGGCGGGCTGGCGAGCTGGCGCGAGGCGGTGGCCGGATGTGGCGGCGGTTGCTGGCGGCGGGGAGGCAAGGCGGCGGCCGAGATGCGGCTGCGGCTGCGGCGCGGGAGGCGGCCAGCGGGGCTCCGGCGAGGCGCAGGCGGCGGGGCTGGTGGTGCAGCGGGAGGAGCTCGGGTAGGGAGGCCGGTTGCTTGCCAGATGGGCTCGGCGGGCTGGCCGCGGGCTCGGCGGGCCCGACGGCTGGGAGGGAGAGAGAGGGAGGCTGAGGAGGTAGGTGGCACGGATCCCGAGGGGTTTAGGGTTAAGGCTAGATTTGGAAGGGGAAGACTGTCTAAAAATGCACACGAGACTATATATAGAAAAGGGGGGGGGGCTAGGTTAGCCGGAATCTCATTCCGGATCCAACCGTGCGGTCAGATTCGGACGATTTCGAACGCGGGAACGGTTACGAGGCCGTGTAGAGTGGTTATCCAAAGATGAGAGGGAGAACGGGCGGCGCGGCAACGAATTTTAAAACACCGACAAACGTCCGACGGTAGACCGAATACGGTGCCGCTACGGTCGACCGTTCGGGTACCAGACAAACTCCGATCGCGACAAAATTCGAGAGGCGGCCTAGCTATATTAAAATAACACCGCACGTCAAATCTCAACCCAATCAGAGAAAGTTTTCAACACACTTTTAAAACTGGGTTTCGACGATGCCGCGGGCGTGTGTGTGTGCGGTCGGGCTCAGAACGGACAACGACGTGAACCGGCAACTAACAACGGATGCAAGTTTTTGAAAACTGGCGGCAACGGGATGCCGATGCAATGCTGATGATGCGCATGATGCGATGGTGATGCGACAAAAGAAAATAGGCACACGACAAAAACGGAATAGAAGGGGAATCTTCTGGAACGTCGGCATCGGGCTGTCACAACTCTCCTACACTACAAGAGGATCTCGCCCCGAGATCCAATAATGAAAAGGGGGAGAGGATGAGAAAGAACAAGAGGTAAAACTTAGTCGCTTCTTTGACAAACTAGTGAAACCAACGATCCTTTAAGGTTGCAAAGAGATGAGAAATGATATGAGAAAGAAGCAAGAATTCACAGAAAATTTCTGCAGCACTTCGGTTGGAAAATGGGACAGAAAAATCGAAAAGGTAGAAGAAATAGACAATATTCATAACAAACAATTAAATAGAGCAAGGGAACACCATGATCTTGATAGAACAACAAGATTGACCCAAAAGAGAAATACCACAATGCCTCTGGAACAATAGAATATGAACTAGCTCATACGGAAGAAGAGAAAGAAGAAAAGAATGACAACTACTAACTCCAATGAACTTGACAAGCATCCTTGAGAGAAGAATTGAACGGAGTTGTTGGAAAAACAACAACGAAAAGAACAAGACAGTAGTGGGCTTATGGAAACCTTTGAAACTAATGAAGTGACAACCAGCCACTAACAGAAACACGGATTGTTTGGGAGAAACAAGATATGAACAATTTCTAACACCAAGAGGATACATTGAGAACTTGGATTAATGACAAGCAACATGATAGCAACGATCCATAGGAAAAGATTTAGGTGAAATCCAAACCAAGATAGCTCAATGAAGAATCGTGGGTTGAAAAATGTCTCATGATCATAGAATTGGTGGGTTTAATTATCTCATCCTTGAAAGGAATTCTCTTCGAGGCTCCTACACTAACAAGAATGCTATAATACCACCTCAAAGGATAAAGGATGAAGAATTGGACATATAAATGCAAGAGAAAGGATACTTGAGGTTCTCCAACAAGAATCATGAAGAACACTTTGAGAATGAATTGATATCATGAGCCGCTCCGAAAGAAGAATTCAGATTACTATGAACAAGAATAAGAATTATGTTATGCTCATCCTTCATCGAGTTTAATTGATGACAAGCAACGGATTTAGCATACAACTATTCTTCTTGAAAGAAACTTGAAGAGAGAGATAGGTAAGCACCACTTGAGGCATAATTGAACGAAGCACCGGTAAGAATTCACAATTGAATGGGAACACCAAGAATTAATGGAGATACATGAGAATGAAGAGATCATGATCCACCTAACAGAAAACTTGAATAAGGCACCGGATAATCGAGAGACGAACGAAGAGACTACAATTGAGAAGAATTGAGGATGAAAGCTGAAAGCTGAGAACGAAGAATCATCTGAAATGATGGTCTTCGGAAAATCGAGAAATAAAACAACTCAGAAATTCACCGGATAGCAAGAAGGGATTACTCGCGATAGAAACAATTGAGAGGATAACACGAAGCTGAGATGACAATCTTCACAAGAATGGAGCAAGATTTGAGAGAAACACTCCTTCGAATTGCAAGCTGAGAATGATGACGAGAAACAATAACAAGAATAGCTGAGACACTCCGGAATAAAGAATAATGAAAGTTTGAGCCAATGACGAAAATAAATTTGAAGCGATCTTGAAGAAGGAATATGACTGATGAAATTCATACTTACGTCATAGTTGAAAAGATTAATGATCTCCGGGCAAGGATTAAAAGAGCCAGGAAAAATCCTGGGAAAGAACCTGTGGGTTATGGGCCCACTCAAAGAAACCACCGTTAGAAAAGATTGCTTAGAAGAGAGACAATGCACCAGTATGAAGAGAACTAGATGAGGTTAGCACCTCGAAATAATTGAAAAGATTGGAAACAAAAACTTCTAAGATAGATTCTACGCTCCGGATCGAAAAGAGAGGAATAAATAACAAGATAGGCTCATAAGAATTCCCAACATCGGAAAGAATTACAAGGATGAATGGATAAGATGACACGCACAACTAAATTGAATTCACTGGAAATATAACAAGACTGAATAAGGATGAACATGAAGCTCCTGAAAATTTTCACAATGAAGCAACGGATAAGAGAGAAAAGAACAGACATTGGAAGCACCATGAAAAGAAAACTCTTGGATGAAAATCCAATCACTGAAGAAAAGGGCGGGAGGGCGGGGAAAAACAAAGTCAACTTGGGACAGATGAGACGAACTCCGGAATAAAATGAGAGAATGATCTTGCAAAAATTGGAAAGGATAGAATTACTTGAAGAGAGACACACAGGTTGAAAACGAATTAACATGACGACTCCGGTTGACAAGAATTGATATGACAATTGATTGAGCAAAGAATTTGCATTCACATAAAACTTGTGAGAACACCTCTTGGAAAGATCTGAAATCACCACTTGACATCGAAGCAACTTGAATTACCATATTCAACAAAACAAAGGATGAGGCTTATGAAACAAGCCAGAACAAACTCATGAGAAAGATTTCGTCCGATATTTTCGTGGACCGGAATCCACTAGATGTCGAATCCCAAGCTAACATCATGCATTTGTTGGAAGATTGTCTGATAAGCAACTACTTGAATTCCCACCTATGAATTCCCGAAATATCTGGTCATGCAATCTGGTACACGGATACAAGGAGTAATATCACACAACTCCTATACTAACCCGTCACTTGTATCACATCAACACACAACCAGAATCTCGGACCTTCATCTACAACAAACCATCGTGATCACAACGATACAAAGTATGGTAGTACTCCCGAACAATCTGCATGAGTACTGGGGACATCGGGGTTATCTCGCCACTACTAGTATTGAAGCAATTACGAACATCCTTTGTTCAGAGATACTAAGAAGTATGAATGATAACGATGTGCTCAAGAATCCCCTGGAGCTCAACTCCCCTGAAACTGAAAGCAGATAGGAGGCCCCAAGACAGAACTCCGTCACATCGGCATCATATAGATTCCAAGAATATCCGCGTGATCCTACAATTTGTTTGAGTGAGAAGAGTAGTAGAATAAATTATTACGTCAAGATTCCTCACCAGAGCATAGAAGAGGAGAAAAAAGAATCCTACTCTCCGATATATAACTAGACTCAAAGCAGTTTTTCACTAGACTCGACTCGGCCAAGTTCGAGCAATCAAGGGGGCTCCTAGGTCGGTACTGGTCTGATACCAACTTGTCATGCCCAAGATGCAACCCTATCCTCAATTTGGCACGAAGGCCTCCTCAGGGATAGAAGCGCATCTCGTCGTGTCGCAAGAATGGATATCGTTACAAGTACATGTATTGAAAAGAAGATATATATATAGAGAGCGAGAATTGGCTTACACTCGCCACAAGCTACATCAGAGTCACAACAGTACAGTACATATTCGTCAAGAGTAAGAGCAGGGTCCGACTACGTACGAAAACAAATGACAAAAGAAGAACGACGTCCATCCTTGCTATCCCAGGCTGCCGGCCTGGAACCCATCCTAGATCTAAGAAGAAGAAGAAGAGAAGCAACTCCAACTGAACAATCAACGCGCTCCCGTCAAGTAACCTTTACCTGTACCCGCAACTGATGTTGTACTAATCTGTGAGCCACAGGGGACTCAGCAATCTCATTTCCAAAGGTATCAAGACTAGCAAAGCTTAATGGGTGAGGTATGGTTAAGTGGTGAGGTTGCAGCAGCGGCTAGTCATATATTTGGTGGCTAACTTACGAGTACAAGAAAAAAAGAGGGGGAAGATCTACGCGTAACGGACGTGTATACTGATGATCAAGTGAATGATCCTGAACACCTACCTACGTCAGACATAACCCCACCGTGTCCTCGATCGGAGAAGGAACTCACGAAAGAGACAGTCACGGTTACGCACACAGTTGGCAAGTTTTAATTTAGTTATCTTCAAGTTATCTAGAACCAGTGTTAAACAAAGTTTCCACGTTGCCACATAACCGCGGGCACGGCTCTCCGAAAAGATTTAACCCTGCAGGGGTGCTCCAACTAGTCCATCACAAATTACCACAAAGCCACATAGAAATCCTCAATCACGAAGCTCGCGATCGCGTCGGATTCCCTAGTGGAAAACCTAAACTCTGAGATTACCCAAAGCATCACCGGAATCCCGATGCACAAGATATCTCGTAAAAGGTAAAACTAATCCAGCAAGGCCACCCGGCGTGTCGACGATCCCGATAGGAGCCGCATATCTCGTTCTCAGGACACGACGGATAAGCAACGCGTACGAGTGCCGAACCTCGAGTTTCCTCGCGATGGCCCCGCACAGTGCTCTGTTTTGGACCAGCACCATCAGTACTGGCGCTACCTGTATTATGTAGAATTACTCCCCGGGTAGCGCTAACTCCCTATGCATTTCATTTTAACAGATTTATTATGTTGGGCAAATGTAGTACCAATGTTGGGCCTTGCCAGACCAGCTTTAATCAAAAACGAATTATCAAGGGGGTCCCCATAACAACCCCGATCGTGTTAGGAGCGCTCAATTATGGAACATAACACCAGTAGCCGAAACTAAGGGGGCAAAGGTGGAACAAAACACCAGGCTAGAAAGGCCGAGCCTTCCACCTTTTACCAAGTATATAGGTGCATTAAATTAAATAGCATTTAAATATGGCGATATAAAAAGAAACCCATGTTTTCACATGGTAGAAACTGCACCTACAACTAGCAACGCTAACACATGGTTAAGCAAGCGGTAACATAGCCAATCAGTGGTTTGCTAGGTTGAACAGGTTGAAGGTTTTCATGGCATTGTTAAGAGGCTGATATTTAACATGTGGTAGTCAACGAGACATAATCGATAGAAGCGATAAAACTAGCATGGCAATGATAGTAATGGTATCTAGGGAAAAGGTCATCTTGCCTGAGATCCCGCTTGGAAGAAGAATGACTCCGTGAAGCAGACGAACCGACGTAGCCGAACGGGTCCTCACAATCCGACACGCTTGCGGAACTCTAACGAGACGAAGCAAACCGGAAACAAGAATCAACACACGAGATTCACCACACGATGCACAACACATATGATGCATGAGCAGCTGAATACATGCAAGTCACGGCATGACAATTCACACAATCAAACACTACACATTAAGTGAAGTTCAATATGCAACGAGTTGCATATTGACGAAACTCCACGTTTATTTATTTAGTTGTATCCCGATTAGATACACGACATTATTAAATGTGGTTAAACATAGCTAGAGGTGAAGCGCAATTAAACTACATATCTAGGCATTTTAAATGAGGTCGGAAATGACATATAGCACCTCCGAGACGACCTCACATGTTAATTTACAACTCTGTCGAGATCTGAACTAACACATTTAATTAGTTGTCAAACATCAAAACAAATAGGTTCACGCGACGCTATGAGTCGTTACAAGCAATTTACACATAAAGAACATCTCCAACGGAGCTACGGTTCAAAAGATACAAGCACCACAAGACATGATGGCATGAATGCAATATGTGTGCAACGGCGGTCACGAGCACTTCAAAACATACAACCAGCAAGAGAAATGAAACTTCATGAGATTCCAAGCAAGTTTCATGTAGGACACGATCAAATCGGAGCTACGGTTCAACAACTATGAGTAAAACAAGAAAACACTACAATCTGCCAAAATCAACCACATAGCATTTCCTACACCCCTCAACTACGAGCTACACAACTCCGATAAACTCAACCAAGGCATGAAACGAAAGAGGGTAAGAATCACTACCACATACAACTAACAACAACTAGCATGGAATCATGGATCACTAGGAAAATAAGTCACAAAATGGCTTCTCACACACTATTTCAGACTTAGAGAAAATAACACTTCATGAAAGTGCAGTTTTCGGTCTGAAGGCATATTGACAGCAGCCAAACCAATAGCTACAGGACTCAAAATGGCATGAAAATTCACAACATGCTACAGAAACACAAGGGATACAACTAACTCCATTGGACCAACCTCAAAAGAGCTACAGATCACAAGGTACAAACAAGACAAGACAACAACAAAATATAACAGATTCGAGACTTAGAAATATTTCAGCACCTCCAAATCAGCACTATTTCTAGCAACTTGAGGGCAATTAAACCACACCTAAACATGCATTTATCTTGCAACCAAAAATACCAGGGGCTAGTCTAAACACCCAAGAACAACTCCCTAGTTGACAACTCCGTCAAACGAAGCACGGAATAAATCCTACGAATTAAACAAAAGGGCAACATGGCCAAATATTGCGCGAACTAATTTGCTCAAAAGCTAACACTAATTGCACAGAAAAATCACATGGATTTTTCTACCCCGAAAACATATAAAATATGTGGGGTTGCACAACATAATAATGTCACACATAAATGCGAGATAATGGCCTAGACACGGAAAATAATCTAGCGGCAAATCTCTACACGCAAAAATACCAATGACCACTCTAAAATACATGGAAAATAGGTCCCTCGAGCATGAACATTTTATCTACGGTGTTCGAACAATCCGGACACGCACAAAAAATAAATACGGGCACTATCCTATCTATACAACACGTAAACCTAGGCATTAAGAACGCTATACTACGTCAAACAATTATGCATGTTCCGAAAACGGATTCTACGCGAAAATCTACATCAAAACCATATCTAATTCATCGCGATCCGACTTACGGATTAAAAGATACGGTCGTTTTAATATTTAGCTAATCCTGGAAATAAAATAATTCCTAAATTCCTAATTAATCTAACCGGGCCAAATCTAATTACTAATGGGCTAAGGGGGGTGGCGCAGGATATAAACGGTGCCTAGGGCGAAGGATAGGGGTGATCTCACGTCGGCCTGGGCCGGATCTGAAGATGGAGGTGGGCCGAAGGGAGGAGGAGGCCTGGGGTGCGCCTGACCGAGGTGGGCCTTGCGAGGCCACGTGGGAGGCCGACCCACGTGCCACGGGAGGGCGAGGCGCAGGACCTCGTCGTCCTCCTGTGGCCGTGCCGCACGAGGGCATGGCGGCGCCGACCGGGAGCCGTCGGAGGGCGCCGGCTACAGGGTGGAGGCGGTCGGGAGGGGGCGAGGAGGGCCACGGCGGGCCGGATCCGGCGCAGATCGGGCGGCGGCGGCGGCGCATGGCGGCGCGGAGGCTGGAGGGACAAGGCGGCGGGCTGGCGAGCTGGCGCGAGGCGGCGGCCAGATATGGCGGCGTTTGCCGGCGGCGGGGAGGCAAGGCGGCGGCCGAGATGCGGCTGCGGCGCGGGAGGCGGCCAGCGGGGCTCCGGTGAGGCGTGGACGGCGGGGCTGGTGGCGCAGCGGGTGGAGCTCGGGCAGGAGCTCGGGCACGGAGGCCGGCTGCTCGCCAGATGGGCTCAGCGGGCCGGCCGCGGGCTCGACGGGCCTGGCGGCTGGGAGGGAGAGAGAGGGAGGCTGAGGAGGTAGGTGGCGCGGATCCCGAGGGGTTAGGGTTAGGGCTAGATTTGGAAGGGGGAGACTGTCTAAAAATGCACACGAGACTATATATAGAAAAAAGGGGGGGCTAGGTTAGCCGGAATTTCGTTCCGGATCCAACCGTGTAGTCGGATTCAGACGATTCCGAACACGGGAATGGTTACGAGGCCCCGTAGAGTGGTTATCCGGAGAAGAGAGGGAGAACGGGCGGCGCGACAACGAATTTTAAAGCACCGACAAACGTCCGATGGTAGACCGAATACGGTGCCACTACGGTCGACCGTTCGGGTACCAGACGAACTCCGATCGCGATGAAATTCGACAGGCGGCCTAGCTATATTAAAATAGCACTGCACGTCAAATCTCAACCCAATCAGAGAAAGTTTTCAACACACTTTTAAAATAGGGTTTCGACGATGCCGCGGGCGCGTGCGTGTGCGGTCGGGCTTAGAACAGACAATGACGTGAACCAACAACTAACAACGGATGCAAGTTTTTGAAAACTGGCGGCAACGTGATGCCGATGCAATGTTGATGATGCGCATGATGCGATGATGATGCAACAAAAGAAAATAGGCATACGACGAAAACGGAATAGAAGGGGAATCTTCTGGAACGTCGGCATCGGGCTGTGACATATGCAAAGTTGACGCTCTTCAAAACTAGTGGGATTATCATCAACTAAAGTCATGACTTCTCCTATCCCACTTTCAATATTGTTGCAAATATCATATTCATCATGAGGTTTGAACAAATTTTCAAGATCATAAGAAAGATCATCACCCCAGTCATGATTATTGCAACAAGTAGTGGACAAAGCAAAACTAGCATCCCCAAGGTTAGGGTTTTGCATAATTTTAGCATGATAGTCACTAATAGGATTTATAGTGAAACCATTGCAATCATGCTTTTCATTCAAGGAACCCTCGTGAATCACTTGATGAATTTCTTCCTCACAATTTTCAGATTCACGCATCTTACGCAAAACTCCAAAGAAATAGTCAATTGCCCTCAACTCACTAGCAATATGTTCCACACGAGTGGGTCTCTTAAAGAGACTAGCAAGTGGATGAGGACCCATATCACTAGATTTTTAGCAAGTTAAGATGCAAGCATATTGAAGGCACATGTCACACAAGCGAACAGAAGGCAAACTGAAAAGGCAAATGAGAAAGGCAAATGGAAATGACAAATATGAAGTGGGGGAGAGGAAAACAAGAGGCAACTGGTAACAAAAGTAAATGCAAGAGAAGAGTTTGTGAGACCTACTTGGATAGATCTTGATTTCTCTTCCCCGGCAACGGCGCCAGAAATACTTCTAATGTTTGATGTGTATCCCTTGCAATGGCGCCAGAAATAGTTGTGTCGACGGCACCAGGAATCCTTCAGCTACGGCTACGCCTTAAGGGACTTCCTAGGCAAGTATGCAAAGGATTTCCCCCGTGGCCTTGGAGCCTTGCGTTGGTGTTCCCACGAAGCGGAAAGGGTGATGTAGCACAGCGACGGTAAGTATTTCCCTCAGTTTGAGAACCAAGGTATCAATCCGGCGGAAGAGTATCTCAAGATCCTGCATAGACACAAAAGCTTGCACCCAACGCTATGAAGGGGTTGTCAATCCCTTATAGATTGTTTGCCAAGTGAGAACTGAAAGCAACAAAGTAACAAAGCAAAGTAAAAGCGGAGGTGTAAACGATGGATGTGAATAGACCCGAGGGCTGTAGTGTTTACAAGTGGCTTCTCTCATGAAAGCAAGTAGACGGTGGGTGAACTAATTACTGTCGAGCAATTGATAGAACTGTGCAGAGTCGTGAAGATATCTATGCAATGATTATTTCTATAGGCATCACATCCGAAACAAGTAGACCGATACTTTCTGCATCTACTACTATTACTCCACATGTCGACCGCTATCCAGCATGCATCTAGTGTATTAAGTCCATAAGAACAGAGTAACGCCTTAAACAAGATGACATGATGTAGAGGGATAATCTCAAACCAATGATAAAAACCCCATCTTTTTACCCTTGATGGCAACTGCTTGATGTGTGCCTTGCTGCCCCTACTGTCACTGGGAAAGGTCACCACATGGCAGAACCCAAAACCAAGCACTTCTCCCATTGCAAGAATCATAGATCTAGTTGGCCAAACAAAACCCAAGACTCGAAGAGACATACAAGGATATCAAATCATGCATATAAGAAATCAGCAAAGATTCAAATATATATCATAGATAATCTGATCACAAGTCCACAATTCATCAGATCTCGACAAACACACCGCCAAAGAAGATTACATCAGATAGATCTCCATGAAGATCATGGAGAACTTTGTATTGAAGATCCAAGAGAGAGAAGAAGCCATCTAGCTACTAACTACGGACCCGTAGGTCTGAAGTGAACTACTCACGAGTCATTGGAGGGGCGATGATGATGCTGAAGAAGCCCTCCAACTCCAAAGTCCCCTCCGACAAGGCGCCGTGAAGGGTCTCCAGATGAGATCTTGCGGAAACGGAAGCTTGCGGCGGCGGAAAAGTATTTTCGAGGCTCCCCTGATTTTTTGCAGAATATTTGGGAATTTATAGGCCAAAGTCCTAGGTCAGGGGGCGGCCAGGGAGGCCACAAGCCTGCCCACCGCCGCCTCCCCCTGGTGGCGGAGTGGGGGCTTGTGGGCTCCCTGGAGCCCACCTGGCTTGGCCCAAAAGCCCCCTGGACTTCTTCCGTTCGGGAAAAAAATCATTTCGTGGTTTTTCTTCCGTTTGGACTCCGTTCCAAAATTAGATCTGAAAAGAGTCAAAAACACGGAAAAAACAGGAACTGGCACTTGGCACTGAATTAATAAGTTAGTCCCAAAAAGATATAAAAAGATACATAAAACATACAAAGAAGGCAAGATAACAGCGTGAAACCATCAAAAATTATAGATACGTTTGAGATGTATCAGTGCGCCCACGAAACTTTCCCACAATGACAAAAACAACGTGTTTTTGGGACGTCTCGATAGCCATGCACACGGTTCATGGAACATAAAAAATCGACCCCGGACCCTGATACATCCATTTTGCATCATGCTTTTATGAAGATATTTATCGCTTTATGGGATGTTATAACACTTTACGGTACAATTCTTATGCCTTTTCTCTCTTATTTTATAAGGTTTACGTGAAGAGGGAGAATGCCGGCAGCTGGAATTCTGGTCTGAAAAAGGAGAAAGTTTGAGATACCTATTCTGCGGAACTCCAAAAGATGTGAAAATAAACGAGGAATTATTTTGGATTTTATAAAAAATACTGGGCGGAAGAAGTACCGGAGGGGAGCTACGAGGAGGCCACAAGCCTGCCAGGCCCGACCTACCCCCCTGGCCGGGCCTGGGTGGCTTGTGGCCCCCCTGCTGCCCCTCTAGCGCTCATCTTTTGCTATAAGGAGGGTTTCGTCCCAAAAAAACAGGAGGAGGCTTTCGGGAGGAATCGCCGCCGCCACGAGGCGGAACTTGAGCAGAACCAATCTAGAGCTCCGGCACGGCCGTCCTGCCGGCAAAACTTCCCTCCCGGAGGGGGAAATCGTCGCCATCGTCATCACCAACACTCCTATCATCGGAGGGGTCTCATCACCATCAAAATCTTCATCAGCACCATCCTCTCCAAACCCTAGTTCATCTCTTGTAACCAATCTCCGTCTCGCGACTCCGATTGGTACTTGTAAGTTTACTAGTAGTGTTAATTACTCTTTGTAGTTGATGCTAGTGTTGGAAATATGCCCTAGAGGCAATAATAAAATGGTTATTATCATATTTCCTTGTTCATGATAATCGTCTATCGTTCATGCTATAATTGTATTAAGAGGAAACAGTAATACATGTGTGAATGAATAGATCACAATGTGTCCCTAGCAAGCCTCTAGTTGGCTAGCTCGTTAGTCAATAGATGATCATGGTTTCCTGATCATGGGCACTAGATGTCATTGATAACGGGATCACATCATTGGGAGAATGATGTGATGGACAAGACCCAATCCTAAGCCTAGCACTAGATCGTATTGTTCGTATGCTAATGCTTTTCTAATGTCAAGTATCTTTTCCTTCGACCGTGAGATTGTGCAACTCCCGGATACCGTAGGAGTGCTTTGGGTGTAACAAACGTCACAACGTAATTGGGTGACTATAAAGGTGCACTACGGGTACCTCCGAAAGTGTCTGTTGGGTTGGCACGAATCGAGATCGGGATTTGTCACTCCGTGTGACGGAGAGGTATCTCTGGGCCCACTCGGTAGAACATCATCATGATCTCAATGTGACTAAGGAGTTAGTCATACGATGACGTGCTACGGAACGAGTAAAGAGACTTATCGGTAACGAGATTGAACAAGGTATAGGTATACCGACGATCGAATCTCGGGCAAGTTCTATACCGACAGACAAAGGGAATCGTATACGGGATTGATTGAATCCTTGACATCGTGGTTCATCCGATGAGATCATCGTGGATCTAGTGGGATCCACCATGGGTATCCAGACCCCGCTGATGGTTATTGGCCAGAGAGGTGTCTCGGTCATGTCTGCTTGTCTCCTGAACCCGTAGGGTCTACACACTTAAGGTTCGATGACGCTAGGGTTATAGGGAATTGTTGTACGAGGTTACCGAAAGTTGTTCGGAGTCCCGGATGAGATTCCAGACATCACGAGGAGCTCTGGAATAGTCCGGAGGTAAAGATTGATATATAGGACGGATGGTTTTGGACACCGGAAGTGTTTCGGGCGTCACCGGTAACGTACCTGGACCACCGGAGGTGGTCCCGGGGTTCCACCGAAGGGGGGCAACGACCCCGGGAGGCTAGATGGGCTAAGTGGGGAAGGGAACCAGCCCCTAAGTGGGCTGGTGCGCCCCCCACCCAGCCCATGCGCACCAGAGAAAGGGGGGAAGGGGGGAACCCTAACATAGGTGGGCCTAAGGCCCACCAGAAGGGTGCGCCACCGCTCCTCCCTGCCCTGGCAGCCGCCCCTCTCCCATCTGGGGTTGCCGCACCCCTTGGGTGTGGGAACCCTAAGGGCTGCACCCCCTCCCTCTCCCCCTATATATAGATGAGGGTTCGGGGCTGTTTGACACACGGTTTCATCTCTCTCTCGGCGCAGCCCTACTCCTCTCCCTCCTCCTCTCTGCCGGCGCTTGGCGAAGCCCTGCCGGGAGACCTCGTCTCTCCACCGACACCACGCCGTCGTGTTGCTGGACTTCTTCCCCAACCTCTCCCTCCTCCTTGCTGGATCAAGGTGCGGGAGACATCACCGGGCTGCACGTGTGTTGAACGCGGAGGTGCTGTTGTTCGGCACTAGATCAAAATCGCTGCGAGTACGACTCCATCAACCGCGTTCTAGCAACGCTTCCGCTTAGCGATCTTCAAAGGTATGAAGATGCTCTTATCCCTCTCTCGTTGCTGGTCTTTCCATAGGAAGATCTGAACATGCGTAGGAAAATTTTGAATTTATGCTACGTTACCCAACAGTGGCATCCGAGCCAGGTTTTCTATGCGTAGATTCTAAGCACGAGTAGAACACAAAAGTTGTGGGCGATGGTTTGTCCATTGGCTTGCCGTTACTAGTCTCATTCTTTTCCAGCGGTATTGTGGGATGAAGCGGCCCGGACCGACCTTACACGTACGCTTACGTGAGACTGGTTCCACCGACAGACATGCACATCGTGCATAAAGGTGGCTAGCGGGTGTCTGTCTCTCCTACTCTAGTCGGATTGGATTTGATGAAAAGGGTCCTTATGAAGGGTAAATAGCTTTGGTATATCATCGTTGTGGCTGTCACGTAGGTAAGAAGGCGTTCTTGCTAGAAACCCAAATCAGCCACGTAAAACTTGCAACAACAATTAGAGGACGTCTTACTTGTTTTTGCAGGGTTTGACATGTGATGTGATATGGCCAAAGTTGTGATGTTGCATGTATGATGTATGAGATGATCATGTTATTGTAATAGGTTTCACGACTTGCATGTCGATGAGTATGACAACCGGAAGGAGCCATAGGAGTTGTCTTAATTTATTGTATGAGATGCAACGCCATGTGCCTACCCCCCTGGCCGGGCCTGGGTGGCTTGTGGGCACCTCGTGTGCCTCCCGGACTCTGTTTACTTGCGGAGTACTCCTTTTGGTTGGGAAAAATTCATTATATATTCTCCCGAAAGGTGCGACCCTCGTATCACGCAAATCTCCTCTGTTTTCGGTTCGAGCTTTTGTGCAGACAGATCTAGATCGCTATGATGTCCCCAAAAGTTCCAAAGGACAAGTTCTTCGAGAAGGTCATCAATCCCTACCTCGCGGGAGTGCTGCAACACCCTCAATCTATCGAGATGCATGAGGGGGTGCTGCACATCCGTGATGTTGAGGGGCCCAAGAAGACTGGAAGCATGGAGGCGAGGCTCGAAGCAATGGAGCAGCAAGTCTTCAAGTGCCAAGGGATGGTGGAACGCGGACTCAAAGCCAACCACATGATGATCATGGAGTTCACCAACAAGCACAAGATCGATGCCAATGACATCGGGAAGCACCTCTCCAGGCTCTATGACAGAAGTGATCACCTTCAAGCCCAGATCTATGACCTGCAGAACCAAAACTGTGAGTATGAGTATAGATTTAAATCAATACAGTTGGCTGCAGATTTGAGGATTTTGGAGACTCGATCATCTTTCCATGATGGAGCACCTATGCATTGGAAGACAGAGGATCAAACCCAGGTTGCAACAACTCCACCACCATCACATTCGAAGGAAGACAACTAAGCACGGGTGTGGGCAATCCCCTTGGCTTGTGCCAAGCTTGGGGGAGTTGCCCCGGTATCGTATCACCTTCACATCTTTTGCTTTTACCATTTTTCTTAGTTCGATCCTTTTTGGTTTTATCCTTTTTCTAGTAGAATAAAAGCTCTTAGTATGTTCTAGGCTTGCGTTTTTATTTGTGTCACCCCCGATGTAATCGAGCTCGTGAGTCAGATAATAAGAGTGCTTTAGTTAAGGGCCTTGCTTCATGCCATGATCTAAAGAAAAGAATGATAAAAGAACAATAGCATGAAAGATCATGTATTGATCTTATGGGAAGTGATGGCTTCACATATAAAAAGAATGTTGATTGAAACTTGTTGTGGGTGAACAAACGCAGACCTTGGTCGTTGTTGCAATTAATAGGAAGTAATAAAGAAGGAGAGGTTCACATATAAATATATCATCTTTGACACCGTTTATGATTATGAACACTCATTAAACTATTACATGCTTAGAAGTAGATGTTGGACAAGGAAGACAACATAATGAAGTATGTTTGCTTGGTTCCGAACAATGTTATATGACTAGAGATCCCTTAGCATGTGACGCTTGCTTCCAGCTCATATCCGCCAAAACTTCCGCACTAAGTAGAGATGCTACTTGTGCATCCACAAACCTTCAACCCAGTTTTGCCATGAGAGTCCACCATACCTACCTATGGATTGAAGAAGATCCCTCAAGTAAGTTGTCATCGGTGCAAGCAATAAAAATTTCTCCCTAAATATGTATGATCTATTAGTGTGTGGAAAATAAGCTTTGTACGAACCTGTGATGAGGAAGACATAAAAGCGACAAACTACATAATAAAGTTCTTTATCACAGGAGGCAATATAAAGTGACGTTCCTACACACTAAGAGGACACACATCCAAACCTCAAAAGCGCATGACAACCTCTACTTCCCTCTACGAAGGGCCTATCTTGTACCTTTAATTTTTTCCCTTGAAAGAGTCATGGTGGTTGACACCAATTCCTTATTTCACCTTTATCTTGGCTAACGTCATGTGCTAGGGAAAGATCTATATTCATATGTCAACGTGGAAGTAAGTACTCATGAATTATTATTGTTGACATTACCCTTGAGGTAAGTAGTTGGGAGGCGAAACTATAAGCCCCTATCTTCCTCTATGTCCAACTGAAACTTTGATTTCATGAGTACCTGCTACGGCAACAAAAGTTCTTTCCTGGCAATGGTGCCAGAAATTCTTCTGTCGTCTCTTGAGCTTGCGTTGGTTTTTCCCTTGAAGAGGAAAGGGCGATGCAGCACATGAGCAGTAAGTATTTCCCTCAGTTTGAGAACCAAGGTATCAATCCAGTAGGAGAATCTCGTCAAGTCCAGAGTACCTGCACAAACACAAAGAGCTTGCACCCAACGCTATAAAGGGGTTGTCAATCCCTTCAAGATTGATTGCAAAGTGAGATCTGAAGGCAGAAAGTGCAACGAAGAAAAAGTGTAAGGCTGAAAATATGGTGTAGAGTAGACCCGGGGGCCATAGTGTTCACTAGAGGCTTCTCTCAAAATAGCGAATATCACGGTGGGTGAACAAATTACTGTCGAGCAATTGATAGAACCGCGCAAAGTCATGACGATATCTAAGGCAATGATCATACATATAGGCATCACGTCTGAGAGAAGTAGACCGATACTTTATGCATCTACTACTATTACTCCACACATCGACCGCTATCCAGCATGCATCTAGTGTATTGAGTTCATGACGAACAGAGTAACGCCTTAAGCAAGATGACATGATGTAGAGGGAAAAATTCAAACTAATGATGAAAACACCATCTTTTTACCCTTGATGGCAACAACATGATGCGTGCCTCGCTACCCCTTCTGTCACTGGGTGAGGTCACCACACGGTATGAACCCAAAACCAAGCACTTCTCCCATTGCAAGAATCATAGATCTAGTTGGCCAAACAAAACCCATAACTCGAAGAGAATTACAAGGATATGAAATCATGCACAAGAGAGATCAGAAGAAACTCAAATAAGATTCATAGATAATCTGATCATAAATCCACAATTCATTGGATCTTAACAAACACACCGCAAAAGAAGATTACATCGGATAGATCTCCATGAAGATCATGGAGAACTTTGTATTGAAGATCTAAGAGAGAGAAGAAGCCATCTAGCTACTAGCTATGGACCCGTAGGTCTATGGTGAACTACTCACGCATCATCGGAGAGGTCATGGTGTTGATGAAGAAGCCCTCTGTATCCGAATCCCCCCTCCGGAAGGGCACCAGAACGTGCCCCAGATGGGATCTTGCGGAGACAGTAGCTTGCGGCGGCGGAAAAGTACTTTCGATGATCTCCTGATTTTTTCTGGGATTTTAGGGAATTTTTAGGCGAAAGTCCTAGGGCAGAGGTGGGCCAGGGAGCCCACAAGCCAGGGAGGCGCGCCCCTGGCCGCGGCTAGGGGGCTTGTGGGGTCTCTGCAGCCCCCCTGCCCTGATTCTCAGGCTTCTCGATCTTTTTCTGTTTCGAATAAAATCTTTTTGGCAGTTTCGTTCCGTTTGGACTCCGTTCAAAATTCTCCTCTGAAAGGGGTCAAAAACATGCAAAAAACAGGAACTGGCACTTGGCACTGAGTTAATAAGTTAGTCCCAAAAAATATATAAAAGGCATACAAAACATCCAAAGTTTGACAAGATAATAGCATCAAACCATCAAAAATTATAGATACGTTGGAGACGTATCAGTACCGCGTGAGTTTTAGCAATTGTAGAAGACGAAAGGATGATTGAGTATGTGGATTTGCTTTACAAGATCTTATTTGACTCTTTCCTATGTTATGATAAATTGCAATTGCTTAAATGATTAAAGGCTATTGGTTGTTAATTCTCAGTAAGGTTCTTGATCCATACTTTACTTGGTGAAGGAATTATCACTTTAGCATAAGAGACTATATGATGATATTGCTTTTCTAATTATGATCATGATGCCTGCATGTCCGTACTTTGTTTTGTCGACACCTCTATCTCCAAACATGTGGGCATATTTGTTGATCTCGGCTTCCGCTTGAGGACAAGCGAGGTCTAAGCTTGGGGGAGTTGATATGTCCATTTTGCATCATGCTTTTATGTTGATATTTATCCCCTTATGGGCTGTTATTACACTTCACGGTACAATACTTATGCCTTTTCTCTCTTATTTTATAAGGTTTACATGAAGAGGGAGAATGCCGACAGCTGGAATTCTGGTCTGAAAAGGGAGCACGTTTGAGATACCCATTCTGTGCAACTCCAAAAGCCGTGAAAATCAACGGGGAATTATTTTGGATTTTATGAAAAATACTGGGAGGAATAAGTACCATAGGGGCGCCACCAGGAGGCCACAAGCCTGCCAGGCCCGACCTACCCGTCTGGCCGGGCCTGGGTGGCTTGTGGGCCCCTGTTGCCCCTCCGGCGCTCATCTTTTGTTATATGGAGGGTTTCGTCCCAGAAAAAACCATAAGGGAGCTGTCGGGAGGAGCCGCCGCCGCCACGAGGCGGAACTTGAGCAGAACCAATCTAGAGCTCCGGCAGGACGATCCTACCGGGGAAACTTCCCTTCCGGAGGGGGAAATCATCGCCATCGTCATCACCAACACTCCTCTCATCGGAGGGGACTCATATCCATCAACATCTTCATCAGCACCATCTCCTCTCCAAACCCTAGTTCATCTCTTGTAACTAATCTCCGTCTCACGACTCCGATTGCTACTTGTAAGGTTGCTAGTAGTGTTAATTACTCTTTGTAGTTGATGCTAGTTGGATTATTCGGTGGAAGATTATTTGTTAAGATCTTTGATGCTATTCATTACCTCTCTGGTCATGAATATAATTATGCTTTGTGAGTAGTCACTTTTGTTCTTGAGGACATGGGATAAGTCTTGCTATAAGAAGTCATGTGAATTTGGTATTCGTTCGATATTTTGATGCGTTGTATGTTGTTTTTCTTCTAGTGGTGTTATGTGAACGTCGACTACATAACACTTCACCATTATTTGGGTCTAGAGGAAGGCAATGGGAAGTAATAAGTAGATTATGTGTTGCTAGAGTGACAGAAGCTTAAACCCTAGTTTATGCGTTGCTTCGTAAGGGGCTTATTTGGATCCACTAGTTTAATGCTATGGTTAGACTTTGTCTTAATTCTTATTTTGTAGTTGAGGATGCTTGCGAGATGGGTTAATCATAAGTGGGATGTTTGTCCAAGTAAGGGCAGCACCCAAGCACCGGTCCACCAACATATCTAACTATCAAAGTAGCGAACGCGAATCATATGAGCATGATAAAAACTAGCTTGACAGAAATTCCCATGTTTCTCGGGAGCGCTTTACGTCCTATAAGAGTTTGTACAGGCTTGTCCCTTGCCACAGAAGGGATTGGGCCATCTAGCTGAAGTTGTGTTACTATTGTTACTTGCTACTCGCTACGATTCATCTTATCACATAACTATCTGTTACCGATAATTTCAGTGCTTGCAGAGAATACCTTGCTGAAAACCACTTGTCAGTTCCTTCTGCTCCTCGTTGGGTTTGACACTCTTACTTATCGAAAGGACTATGATAGATCCCTGATACTTGTGGGTCATCACCCAGGAAACTAGCCCGAAACGACAAACACACCGAGTTTTTGCGATGTCTCTATAGCTGTGCACAGGGTTCATGGAGCATCAAAAATCGACTTTGGACCCCAAAATAGTGCACTAGAGCCCACGAAAGTGACCCGAAACGACAAAACACCGAGTTTTTGCGACATCTCTGTAGCCGTGCACATGATTCATGGAGCTTAAAAAATCGACCCGGGACCCCAAAAGAGTGCGCTATAGCCCATGAAACTCTACTGAAACGGCAAAACACCGAGTTTTTCAGACGCCTCGATAGTCGTGCACATGGTTCATGAAGCATCAAAAATTGACACGGCACCCTAAAACAGTGCATGATGTTTGCTGTGTATCCCTTGCAATGGCGCCAGAAATAGTTGTGTCGACGGCACTAGGAATCCTTCAGCTACGGCTACGCCTTAAGGGACTTCCTAGGCAAGTATGCAAAGGATTTCCCCCGTGGCCTTGGAGCCTTGCGTTGGTGTTCCCTCGAAGCGGAAAGGGTGATGTAGCACAGCGACGGTAAGTATTTCCCTCAGTTTGAGAACCAAGGTATCAATCCGGCGGAAGAGTATCTCAAGATCCTGCACAAACACAAAAGCTTGCACCCAACGCTATGAAGGGGTTGTCAATCCCTTATAGATTGTTTGCCAAGTGAGAACTGAAAGCAACAAAGTAACAAAGCAAAGTAAAAGCAGAGGTGTAAACAATGGATGTGAATAGACCCAGAGGCCGTAGTGTTTACTAGTGGTTTCTCTCATGAAAGCAAGTAGACGATGGGTGAACAAATTACTGTCGAGCAATTGATAGAACTGTGCAGAGTCGTGACGATATCTATGCAATGATTATTTCTATAGGCATCATGTCCGAAACAAGTAGACCGATACTTTCTGCATCTACTACTATTACTCCAAACGTCGACCGCTATCCATCATGCATCTAGTGTATTAAGTCCATAAGAACAGAGTAACGCCTTAAGCAAGATGACATGATGTAGAGGGATAATCTCAAACCAATGATAAAAACCCCATCTTTTTACCTTTGATGGCAACTGCTTGATGTGTGCCTTGCTGCCCCTACTATCACTAGGAAAGGTCACCACATGGCAGAACCCAAAACCAAGCACTTCTCCCATTGCAAGAATCATAGATCTAGTTGGCCAAACAAAACCCAAGACTCGGAGAGACTTACAAGGATATCAAATCATGCATATAAGAAATCAGCAAAGACTCAAATATATATCATAGATAATCTGATCACAAGTCCACAATTCATTGGATCTCGACAAACACACCGCGAAAGAAGATTACATCGGATAGATCTCCATGAAGATCATGGAGAACTTTGTATTGAAGATCCAAGAGAGAGAAGAAGCCATCTAGCTACTAACTACGGACCCGTAGGTCTGAAGTGAACTACTCATGAGTCATTGGAGGGGCGATGATGATGATGAAGAAGCCCTCCAACTCCAAAGGCCCCTCCGGCAGGGCGCCGGGAAGGGTCTCCAGATGAGATCTCATGGAAACGGAAGCTTGCGGCGGCAGAAAAGTATTTTCGAGGCTCCCCTGATTTTTTGCGGAATATTAGGGAATTTATAGGCCAAAGTCCTTGGTCACGGGGCGGCCAGGGAGGCCACAAGCCTGCCCACCGCTGCCTCCCCCTGGTGGCGGAGAGGGGGCTTGTGGGCTCCCTGGAGCCCACCTGGCTTGGCCCAAAACCCCCTGGACTTCTTCTGTTCGGGAAAAAATCATTTCGGGGTTTTTCTTCCGTTTGGACTCCGTTCCAAAATCAGATCTGAAAAGAGTCAAAAACACGGAAAAAACAGGAACTGGCACTTGGCACTAAATTAATAAGTTAGTCCCAAAAAGATATAAAAAGATACATAAAACATACAAAGAAGGCAAGATAACAGCGTGAAACCATAAAAAATTATAGATACGTTTGAGACGTATCAAGCATCCCCAAGCTTAACTCCTGCTCGTCCTCGAGTAGGGAAGTGATAAGAATGAATTTTTGATGCTTTCATGCTACCTAGCATAGGTGTCCTTTGTTATTCCTCTTATGTGACGTGAATGTTCAGATCCATTAGATTCAAAACAATAGTTTGCTATTGACGTGGAAACAATAATAATTGAAGCAAACTAGCAAAGTAATCATGAACTTTCAAAATAACAAGGCCAAAAGAAAGTTATCCTTA
This sequence comes from Hordeum vulgare subsp. vulgare, assembly GCF_904849725.1. NCBI lineage: Eukaryota > Viridiplantae > Streptophyta > Magnoliopsida > Poales > Poaceae > Hordeum > Hordeum vulgare. The sequence goes on from NC_058518.1 coordinate 502,274,916, forward strand.
CAAAAGCATATAGTCTGGCCATGCTCTATCATCATTGCACAACGAATTTAAATCATGCACAACCCCGGTATTGGCCAAGTAATTGTTTCACACCTTTACTTTCTCAAACATTTTCAACTCTCACGCAATACATGAGTGTGAGCCATGGTTATAGCACTATAGATGGTGTGGAATGTGGTGGGGGTTGCAAGACAAAAGGAGAAGATAGTCACATTAACTAGGCATATCAATGAGCTGTGGAGTTGCTCATCAATAGATATCAATGTGAATGAGTAGGGATTGCCATAAAAATGATGCACTAGAGCTACAAGTATGTGAAAGCTCTTAAACAAAATTAGTGGGTGTGCATCCAACTTGCTTGCTCACGAAGACCTAAGGCAATTTTGAGGAAGCCTATCATTGGAATATACAAGCCAAGTTATATAATGAGAATTTCCAATAGCTATATGGTGGTGAAAAAACGAGAGACTCTCAATCATGAAGATCATGGTGCTCAAAATGCACAAGTGTGGAAAAAGTGGTAGCATTGTCCCTTCTCTCTTTTTCTCTCATATTTTCTTTATTATTTTTATTTTGGTGGGCTCTTTGGCCTCTTTTGTTTATGGGATTCTTTGGCCTCTTTTATTTCCTCACATGGGACAATGCTCCAATAATGATGATCATCACACTTTCAACTCAAAACTTAGAGCAACTATGACAGTGTATGGAATGCCTTCGGTAGTGTACCGTGGCAATGATCTAGCATGGCATAGACATCAATGGAAACATCATGCTAGCTATCTTACGATCGTGCAAAGGAAATGTAGACATGGTGGCACATATCATGGTAGTAGTTGCATGGCAATATATCTCGGAATGACTTTGAAAAAAGCCATAGTAGGTAGGTATGGTGGCTGTTTTGAGAAAGGCTAATGGTGGGTTTTGTGCGGCACTAAGAAGATAGTGATGGTGGAAGGTGAAAGTGCATCTAAACCATGGACTCAACATTAGTCATGAAGAACTCATATACTTGTTGCAAAAGTTTTATTAGTAACCGAAACAAAGCATTCAACGCATACTCCTAGGGGAAGGGTTGGTAGGTATAAACCATCGCGCGATCCCGACCGCCACGCAAAGGATGACAATCAATAGACTAATCATGCTCAAATTTCATCACATAGCGGTTCACCATACGTGCATGCTACGGGAATCACTAACTTCAACACAAGTATTTCTAGATCCACAACACCTTACTAACATGACTTCAATATTACCAAAACCACAACTCAAAACTAATTGAGATGAATCAAACTTCTCTAACTATTCAACGCACAAGAAGGTGGAAGTTTTCGTATCCCTTTGGATAGCTACCCCTTTTGAGACTACTTTCAAAGCATAGATCCACTACCAAGCCACGCACCGCTGTGCTCTAAAATATATAAGTGAAGCACACAGAGCAAAAGTATCTAGCTCAAAAGATATAAGTGAAGCACATGTGAGCTGAATTGTCTACCAAAAGATATAAGTGAAGCTCGACAAAATCACGATGTGTGAATGTCTCTCTCTAGGTGTGCAGCAAGGATGATTGTGACACAAAAAAAAGAGACTCCTACGATACAAGACGCTCCAAGCAAAAACACATAACATGTGGTGAATAAAAATATAGCCCCAAGTAACGTTTCCGATGGATTGAAGACGAGAGAGGGGATGCCTTCCCGGGGCATCCCCAAGCTTAGGCTTTTACGACATCCTTGAATCTCTTGGGGTGCCTTGGGCATCCCCAAGCTTGAGCTCTTGCCACTCTTTATCTTTTTGTCCATAAGAACTTCACCCAAAACTTGAAAACTTCACAACACGAAACTTAAACAGAAACTCGTGATAACATTAGTACAAGAAAGCAAACCACCACTTCGTTAGGTACTGTAGAAAACTTAAATTCTACTTGTGCTGATGTTGGGTTACTCTACTTTCAATCTTCCATGGCTAATACCCCCCGATACTATCCATAGTTTCATCAAAATAAGCAACCAACACAACAAAAACAGAATCTGTTAACAGCAGACCAGTCTGTAGCAATCTGTATGTTTCCTATACCTCTGGTACTTCACAAATTCTGGAACATTACGACAATATGAAGAATTTGCGTAGAAATCAGCAGCAAAAAGAATCAACTCAAAAGCTCTTACAGAAACAAAATGAAAATTCTTTTTGTGAGCACAAAGTTTCTGTCTTGTCCAGCGTGACCAAACGATCATCCCCAAGACTAATCATAACGGTTTTGCTTGGCACAAACGCAAAAAGAAACACAAAAAACACAAGCATAACAGAATTATGAAAGTTTGGAAAGCACAAAACAGAAAGAAAAAAAGCAAAGACAAATTTATTCATTGGGTTGCCTCCCATCAAGCGCTATCGTTTAACGCCCTTAGCTAGGCATTGATGATGCTCACATAAAAGACAAGAATTGAAGCACCACGAGAGCATCATAAAGCATGTGAAAATCACATCTAATTCTAACATACTTCTTGTGCATAGGAATTTTATAGGAAAACGGATTGTCAAGACAACCAATAGTTGCCATATGCAAGGAAGAAGAAAGAGACAAGAAAAATCTCAACATCATGAGAGGTGATTTGGTAACATGAAAGTTTCTACCAAAATATTTTCCTCCCTCATAGAAATTACATGTGGGATCATATTCAAATTCAACAATATAGCTATCCCATAGGATATTCTTTTCATGATCCACATGTATGCTGTCACGCCCAAGATGCGACCCTATCCTCAATTTGGCACGAAGGCCTCGTCGGGGATAGAAGTGCATCTCGTCGTGTCGCAAGAATGGATATCGTTACAAGTACATCTACTGAAAAGAAGATATATATATATATATATATATATATATATATATATATATATAGAATTGGCTTACACTCGCCACAAACTACATCAGAGTCACAACAGTACAATACATATTCGTCAAGAGTAAGAGCAGGGTCCGACTACGGACGAAAACAAACGACAAAAGAAGAACGACGTCCATCCTTGCTATCCCAGGCTGCCGGCCTGGAACCCATCCTAGATCGAAGAAGAAGAAGCAACTCCAACTGAACAATCAACGCGCTCGCGTCAAGTAACCTTTACATGTACCTGCAACTAGTGTTGTAGTAATCTGTGAGCCACAGGGGACTCAGCAATCTCATTTCCAAAGGTATCAAGACTAGCAAAGCTTAATGGTTGAGGTATGGATAAATGGTGCGGTTGCAGCAGCGGCTAAGCATATATTTGGTGGATAACTTACGAGTACAAGAAAAAAGAGGGGGAAGATCTACGTGTAACGGACGTGTATACTGATGATCAAGTGAATGATCCTGAACACCTACCTACGTCAGGCATAACCCCACCGTGTCCTCGATCGGAGAAGGGACTCACGAAAGGGACAGTCACGGTTACGCACATAGTTGGCAAGTTTTAATTAAGTTATCTTCAAGTTATCTAGAACCAGTGTTAAACAAAGTTTCCATGTTGCCACATAACCGCGGGCACGACTTTCCAAAAATATTTAACCCTGCAGGGGTGCTCCAACTAGTCCATCACAAATTACCACAAGCCGCATAGAAATCCTCAATCACGAAGCTCGCGATCTCGTCGGATTCCCTAGTGGAAAACCTCAACTCTGAGATTACCCAAAGTATCACCGGAATCCCGATGCACAAGATATCTCGTCAAAGGTAAAACTAATCCAGCAAGGCCGCCCGGCGTGTCGACGATCCCGATAGGAGCCGCGTATCTCGTTCTCAGGACACGACGGATAAGCGACGTGTACGAGTGCCAAACCTCGAGTTTCCTCACTGTGGCCCCGCACAGTGCTCTGTTTTGGACCAGCACCATCAACACTGGCCCTACCTGTATTATGTAGAATTACTCCTCGGGTAGCGCTAACTCCCTATGCATTTCATTTTAACAGATTTATGATGTTGGGCAAATGTAGTACAAATGTTGGGCCTTGCCAGACCAGCTTTAATGTAAAACGAATTATCAAGGGGGTCCCCAAAACAACCCCGATCGTGTTAGGAGCGCTCAATTATGGAGCATAACACTAGTAGCCAAAACTAAGGGGGCAAAGGTGGAACAAAACACCAGGCTAGAAAGGCCGAGCCTTCCACCTTTTACCAAGTATATAGGTGCATTAAATTAAATAGCATTTAAATATGGTGATATAACAAGGAACCCATGTTTTCACATGGTAGCAACTGCACCTGCAACTAGCAATGCTAACACAGGGTTAAGCAAGCGGTAACATAGCCAATCAGTGGTTTGCTAGGTTGAACAGGTTGAAGGTTTTCATGGCATTGTTAAGAGGCTGATATTTAACATGTGGTAGGCAACGAGACATAATCGATATAAGCGATAAAACTAGCATGGCAATGATAGTAATGGTATCTGGGGAAAAGGTCATCTTGCCTGAGATCCTGCTTGGAAGAAGAATGACTCCGTGAAGCAGACGAACCGACGTAGTCGAACGGGTCCTCACAATCCGACACGCTTGCGGAACTCTAACGAGAGGAAGCAAACCGGAAACAAGAATCAACACACGAGATTCACCACACGATGCACAACACATATGATGCATGAGCAGCTGAATACATGCAAGTCACGGCATGACAATTCATACAATCAAACACTACACATTAAGTGAAGTTCAATATGCAACGAGATGCATATTGACGAAACTCCATGTTTATTTATTTAGTTCTATCCTGATTAGATACATGACATTATTAAATGTGGTTAAACACGGCAAGAGGTGAAGCGCAATTAAACTACCTATCTAGGCATTTTAAATGAGGTCGGAAATGACATATAGCACCTCCGAGACAACCTCACATGTTAATTTACAACTCTGTCCAGATCTGAACTAACACCTTTAATTAGTTGTCAAACAGCAAAACAAATAGGTTCACGCGACTCTACGCATCGTTACAAGAAATTTACACATAAAGAACATCTCCAACGGAGCTACGGTTCAAAAGATACAAGCACCGCAAGATATGATGGCATGAATGCAATATGTGTGCAACGGCGGTCACGAGCACTTCAAAACATACAACCAACAAGAGAAATGAAACTTCACGAGATTCTAAGCAAGTTTCATGTAGGACACGATCAAATCGGAGCTACGGTTCAACAACTACGAGTAAAACAAGAAAACACTACAATCTGCCAAAATCAGCCACATAGCATTTCCTACACCCCTCAACTACGAGCTACACAACTCCGATAAACTCAACCAAGGCATGACACGAAATAGGGTAAGAAGCACTACCACATACAACTAACAACAACTAGCATGGCATCATGGATCACTAGGAAAGGAAGTCACAAAATGGCTTGTCACACACTATTTCAGACTTAGTGAAAATAACACTTCATGAAACTGCAGTTTTCGGTCTGAAGGCATATAGGCAGCAACAAAACCAATAGCTACAGGAATTTAAATGACATGAAAATTCTCAACATGCTAGATAAACACAAGGGATACAACTAACTCCATTGGACCGACCTCAAAAGAGCTACAGATCACAAGATACAAACAAGACAAGACAACAACAAAATATAACAGATTCCAGACTTAGAAATATTTCAGCACCTCCAAATCAGCACTATTTCTAGCAACTTGAGGGCAATCAAACCACACCTAAACATGCATTTCTCTTGCAACCAAAAATACCAGGGGCTAGTCTAAACATCCAAGAACAACTCCCTAGTTGACAACTTCATCAAAGAAGCACGGAATAAATCCTATGAATTAAACAAAAGGGCAACATGGCCAAATATTGCACGAACTAATTTGCTCAAAAGCTAAAACTAATTGCACAGAAAAATCACATGGATTTTTCTACCCCGAAAACATATAAAATATGTGGGGTTGCACAACAAAATAATGCCACACATAAATGCGAGATAATGGCCTAGACACGGAAAATAATCTAGCGGCAAATCTCTACACGCAAAAATACCAATGACCGCTCTAAAATACATGGAAAATAGGTCCCTAGAGCATGAACATTTTATCTACGGTGTTCGAACAATCCGGACACGCACGAAAAATAAATACGGGCACTATTCTATCTAGACAGCATGTAAACGTAGGCATTATGCATGCTATACAGCGTCAAACAATTATGTATGTTGCAAAAACGGATTCTACGCGAAAATCTACGCCAAAACCATATCTAATTCATCGCGATCCGACTTACGGATTAAAAGATACGGTCATTTTAATATTTAGCTAATCCTGGAAATAAAATAATTCCGAAATTCCTAATTAATCTAACGGGCCAAATATAATTACTAATGGGCTAAGGGGGGTGGCGCAGGATATAAACGGTGCCTAGGGCAAAGGATAGGGGCGATCTCACCTCGGCCTGGGCCGGATCTGAAAATGGAGGTGGGCCGAAGGGAGGAGGAGGCGTGGGCTGCGCCTGGTCGAGGTGGGCCTTGCGAGGCCACGTGGGAGGCCGGCCCATGTGCCATGGGAGGGCGAGGCGCAGGACCTCGTCTTCCTCCTCTGGCCGTGCCACACGAGGGAATGGCGGCGCCGACCGGGAGCCGTCGGAGGGCGCCGGCTACAGGGCGGAGGCGGTCGTGAGGGGGCGAGGAAGGCCACGGCGGGCCGGATCCGACGCAGATCGGGTGGCGGCGGCGGCGCATGGCGGCGCGGAGGCCGGAGGGACAAAGCGGCGGGCTGGCGAGCTGGCGCGAGGCGGTGGCCGGATCTGGCGGCGGTTGCCGGCGGCGGGGAGGCAAGGCGGCGGCCGAGATGCGGCTGCGGCGCGGGAGGCGGCCAGCGGGGCTCCGGCGAGGTGCAGGCGGCGGGGCTGGTGGTGCAGCGGGAGGAGCTCGGGTAGGGAGGCCGGCTGCTCGCCAGATGGGCTCGGCGGGCTGGCCGCGGGCTCGACGGGCCCGACGGCTGGGAGGGAGAGAGAGGGAGGCTGAGGAGGTAGGTGGCACGGATCCCGAGGGGTTTAGGGTTAAGGCTAGATTTGGAAGGGGAAGACTGTCTAAAAATGCACACGAGACTATATATAGAAAGGGGGGGGGGCTAGGTTAGCCGGAATCTCATTCCGGATCCAACCGTGCGGTCGGATTCGGACGATTTCGAACGCGGGAACGGTTACGAGGCCGTGTAGAGTGGTTATCCAAAGATGAGAGGGAGAACGGGCGGCGCGGCAACGAATTTTAAAACACCGACAAACGTCCGACGGTCGACCGAATACGGTGCCGCTACGGTCGACCGTTCGGGTACCAGACGAACTCCGATCGCGACAAAATTCGAGAGGCGGCCTAGCTATATTAAAATAACACCGCACGTCAAATCTCAACCCAATCAGAGAAAGTTTTCAACACACTTTTAAAACTGGGTTTCGACGATGCCGCGGGCGTGTGTGTGTGCGGTCAGGCTCAGAACGGACAACGACGTGAACCGGCAACTAACAACGGATGCAAGTTTTTGAAAACTGGCGGCAACGGGATGCCGATGCAATGCTGATGATGCGCATGATGCGATGGTGATGCGACAAGAGAAAATAGGCACACGACAAAAACGGAATAGAAGGGGAATCTTCTGGAACGTCGGCATCGGGCTGTCACAACTCTCCTACACTACAAGAGGATCTCGCCCCGAGATCCAATAATGAAAAGGGGGAGAGGATGAGAAAGAACAAGAGGTAAAACTTAGTCGCTTCTTTGACAAACTAGTGAAACCAACGATCCTTTAAGGTTGCAAAGAGATGAGAAATGATATGAGAAAGAAGCAAGAATTCACAGAAAATTTCTGCAGCACTTCGGTAGGAAAATGGGACAGAAAAATCGAAAAGGTAGAAGAAATAGACAATATTCATAACAAACAATTAAATAGAGCAAGGGAACACCATGATCTTGATAGAACAACAAGATTGACCCAAAAGAGAAATACCACAATGCCTCTGGAACAATAGAATATGAACTAGCTCATACGGAAGAAGAGAAAGAAGAAAAGAATGACAACTACTAACTCCAATGAACTTGACAAGCATCCTTGCGAGAAGAATTGAACGGAGTTGTTGGAAAAACAACAACGAAAAGAACAAGACAGTAGTGGGCTTATGGAAACCTTTGAAACTAATGAAGTGACAACCAGCCACTAACAGAAACACGGATTGTTTGGGAGAAACAAGATATGAACAATTTCTAACACCAAGAGGATACATTGAGAACTTGGATTAATGACAAGCAACATGATAGCAACGATCCATAGGAAAAGCTTTAGGTGAAATCCAAACCAAGATAGCTCAATGAAGAATCGTGGGTTGAAAAATGTCTCATGATCATAGAATTGGTGGGTTTAATTATCTCATCCTTGAAAGGAATTCTCTTCGAGGCTCCTACACTAACAAGAATGCTATAATACCACCTCAAAGGATAAAGGATGAAGAATTGGACATATAAATGCAAGAGAAAGGATACTTGAGGTTCTCCAACAAGAATCATGAAGAACACTTTGAGAATGAATTGATATCATGAGCCGCTCCGAAAGAAGAATTCAGATTACTATGAACAAGAATAAGAATTATGTTATGCTCATCCTTCATCGAGTTTAATTGATGACAAGCAACGGATTTAGCATACAACTATTCTTCTTGAAAGAAACTTGAAGAGAGAGATAGGTAAGCACCACTTGAGGCATAATTGAACGAAGCACCGGTAAGAATTCACAATTGAATGGGAACACCAAGAATTAATGGAGATACATGAGAATGAAGAGATCATGATCCACCTAACAGAAAACTTGAATAAGGCACCGGATAATCGAGAGACGAACGAAGAGACTACAATTGAGAAGAATTGAGGATGAAAGCTGAAAGCTGAGAACGAAGAATCATCTGAAATGATGGTCTTCGGAAAATCGAGAAATAAAACAACTCAGAAATTCACCGGATAGCAAGAAGGGATTACTCGCGATAGAAACAATTGAGAGGATAACACGAAGCTGAGATGACAATCTTCACAAGAATGGAGCAAGATTTGAGAGAAACACTCCTTCGAATTGCAAGCTGAGAATGATGACGAGAAACAATAACAAGAATAGCTGAGACACTCCGGAATAAAGAATAATGAAAGGTTGAGCCAATGACGAAAATAAATTTGAAGCGATCTTGAAGAAGGAATATGACTGATGAAATTCATACTTACGTCATAGTTGAAAAGATTAATGATCTCCGGGCAAGGATTAAAAGAGCCAGGAAAAATCCTGGGAAAGAACCTGTGGGTTATGGGCCCACTCAAAGAAACCACCGTTAGAAAAGATTGCTTAGAAGAGAGACAATGCACCGGTATGAAGAGAACTAGATGAGGTTAGCACCTCGAAATAATTGAAAAGATTGGAAACAAAAACTTCTAAGATAGATTCTACGCTCCGGATCGAAAAGAGAGGAATAAATAACAAGATAGGCTCATAAGAATTCCCAACATCGGAAAGAATTACAAGGATGAATGGATAAGATGACACGCACAACTAAATTGAATTCACTGGAAATATAACAAGACTGAATAAGGATGAACATGAAGCTCCTGAAAATTTTCACAATGAAGCAACGGATAAGAGAGAAAAGAACAGACATTGGAAGCACCATGAAAAGAAAACTCTTGGATGAAAATCCAATCACTAAAGAAAAGGGCGGGAGGGCGGGGAAAAACAAAGTCAACTTGGGACAGATGAGACGAACTCCGGAATAAAATGAGAGAATGATCTTGCAAAAATTGGAAAGGATAGAATTACTTGAAGAGAGACACACAGGTTGAAAACAAATTAACATGACGACTCCGGTTGACAAGAATTGATATGACAATTGATTGAGAAAAGAATTTGCATTCACATAAAACTTGTGAGAACACCTCTTGGAAAGATCTGAAATCACCACTTGACATCGAAGCAACTTGAATTACCATATTCAACAAAACAAAGGATGAGGCTTATGAAACAAGCCAGAACAAACTCATGAGAAAGATTTCGTCCGATATTTTCATGGACCGGAATCCACTAGATGTCGAATCCCAAGCTAACATCATGCATTTGTTGGAAGATTGTCTGATAAGCAACTACTTGAATTCCCACCTATGAATTCCCGAAATATCTGGTCATGCAATCTGGTACACGGATACAAGGAGTAATATCACACAACTCCTATACTAACCCGTCACTTGTATCACATCAACACACAACCAGAATCTCAGACCTTCATCTACAACAAACCATCGTGATCACGACGATACAAAGTATGGTAGTACTCCCGAACAATCTGCATGAGTACTGGGGACATCGGGGTTATCTCGCCACTACTAGTATTGAAGCAATTACGAACATCCTTCGTTCAGAGATACTAAGAAATATGAATGATAACGATGTGCTCAAGAATCCCCTGGAGCTCAACTCCCCTGAAACTGCAAGCAGATAGGAGGCCCCAAGACAGAACTCCGTCACATCGGCATCATATAGATTCCAAGAATATCCGCGTGATCCTACAATTTTTTTGAGTGAGAAGAGTAGTAGAATAAATTATTACGTCAAGATTCCTCACCAGAGCATAGAAGAGGAGAAAAAAGAATCCTACTCTCCGATATATAACTAGACTCATAGCAGTTTTTCACTAGACTCGACTCGGCCAAGTTCGAGCAATCAAGGGGGCTCCTAGGTCGGTACTGGTCTGGTACCAACTTGTCATGCCCAAGATGCAACCTTATCCTCAATTTGGCACGAAGGCCTCCTCAGGGATAGAAGCGCATCTCGTCGTGTCGCAAGAATGGATATCGTTACAAGTACATGTATTGAAAAGAAGATATATATATATAGAGAGAGAATTGGCTTACACTCGCCACAAGCTACATCAGAGTCACAACAGTACAGTACATATTCGTCAAGAGTAAGAGCAGGGTCTGACTACGGACGAAAACAAACGACAAAAGAAGAACGACGTCCATCCTTGCTATCCCAGGCTGCCGGCCTGGAACCCATCCTAGATCGAAGAAGAAGAAGAAGAAGCAACTCCAACTGAACAATCAACGCGCTCCCGTCAAGTAACCTTTACCTGTACCCGTAACTGATGTTGTACTAATCTGTGAGCCACAGGGGACTCAACAATCTCATTTCCAAAGGTATCAAGACTAGCAAAGCTTAATGGGTGAGGTATGGTTAAGTGGTGAGGTTGCAACAGCGGCTAATCATATATTTGGTGGCTAACTTACGAGTACAAGAAAAAAAGAGGGGGGAAGATCTACGCGTAACGGACGTGTATACTGATGATCAAGTGAATGATCCTGAACACCTACCTACGTCAGATATAACCCCACCGTGTCCTCGATCGGAGAAGGAACTCACGAAAGAGACAGTCACGGTTATGCACACAGTTGGCAAGTTTTAATTAAGTTATCTTCAAGTTATCTAGAACCAGTGTTAAACAAAGTTTCCACGTTGCCACATAACCGCGGGCACGGCTCTCCGAAAAGATTTAACCCTGCAGGGGTGCTCCAACTAGTCCATCACAAATTACCACAAAGCCGCATAGAAATCCTCAATCACGAAGCTCGCGATCGCGTCGGATTCCCTAGTGGAAAACCTAAACTCTGAGATTACCCAAAGCATCACCGGAATCCCGATGCACAAGATATCTCGTCAAAGGTAAAACTAATCCAGCAAGGCCGCCCGGCGTGTCGCCGATCCCGATAGGAGCCGCATATCTCGTTCTCAGGACACGACGGATAGGCAACGCGTACGAGTGCCAAACCTCGAGTTTCCTCGCGATGGCCCCGCACAGTGCTCTGTTTTGGACCAGCACCATCAGTACTGGCGCTACCTGTATTATGTAGAATTACTCCCCGGGTAGCGCTAACTCCCTATGCATTTCATTTTAACAGATTTATTATGTTGGGCAAATGTAGTACCAATGTTGGGCCTTGCCAGACCAGCTTTAATCAAAAACGAATTATCAAGGGGGTCCCCATAACAACCCCGATCGTGTTAGGAGCGCTCAATTATGGAACATAACACCAGTAGCCGAAACTAAGGGGGCAAAGGTGGAACAAAACACCAGGCTATAAAGGCCGAGCCTTCCACCTTTTACCAAGTATATAGGTGCATTAAATTAAATAGCATTTAAATATGGTGATATAAAAAGAAACCCATGTTTTCACATGGTAGAAACTGCACCTACAACTAGCAACGCTAACACATGGTTAAGCAAGCGGTAACATAGCCAATCAGTGGTTTGCTAGGTTGAACAGGTTGAAGGTTTTCATGGCATTGTTAAGAGGCTGATATTTAACATGTGGTAGGCAACGAGACATAATCGATAGAAGCGATAAAACTAGCATGGCAATGATAGTAATGGTATCTAGGGAAAAGGTCATCTTGCCTGAGATCCCGCTTGGAAGAAGAATGACTCCGTGAAGCAGACGAGCCGACGTAGCCGAACGGGTCCTCACAATCCGACACGCTTGCGGAACTCTAACGAGACGAAGCAAACCGGAAACAAGAATCAACACACGAGATTCACCACACGATGCACAACACATATGATGCATGAGAAGCTGAATACATGCAAGTCACGGCATGACAATTCACACAATCAAACACTACACATTAAGTGAAGTTCAATATGCAACGAGTTGCATATTGACGAAACTCCACGTTTATTTATTTAGTTCTATCCCGATTAGATACACGACATTATTAAATGTGGTTAAACATAGCTAGAGGTGAAGCGCAATTAAACTACATATCTAGGCATTTTAAATGAGGTCGGAAATGACATATAGCACCTCCGAGACGACCTCACATGTTAATTTACAACTCTGTCGAGATCTGAACTAACACATTTAATTAGTTGTCAAACATAAAAACAAATAGGTTCACGCGACGCTATGCGTTGTTACAAGCAATTTACACATAAAGAACATCTCCAACGGAGCTACGGTTCAAAAGATACAAGCACCACAAGACATGATGGCATGAATGCAATATGTGTGCAACGGCGGTCACGAGCACTTCAAAACATACAACCAGCAAGAGAAATGAAACTTCACGAGATTCCAAGCAAGTTTCATGTAGGACACGATCAAATCGGAGCTACGGTTCAACAACTATGAGTAAAACAAGAAAACACTACAATCTGCCAAAATCAACCACATAGCATTTCCTACACCCCTCAACTACGAGCTACACAACTCCGATAAACTCAACCAAGGCATGACACAAAAGAGGGTAAGAATCACTACCACATACAACTAACAACAACTAGCATGGCATCATGGATCACTAGGAAAATAAGTCACAAAATGGCTTCTCACACACTATTTCAGACTTAGAGAAAATAACACTTCATGAAAGTGCAGTTTTCGGTCTGAAGGCATATTGACAGCAGCCAAACCAATAGCTACAGGACTCCAAATGGCATGAAAATTCACAACATGCTACAGAAACACAAGGGATACAACTAACTCCATTGGACCAACCTCAAAAGAGCTACAGATCACAAGGTACAAACAAGACAAGACAGCAACAAAATATAACAGATTCGAGACTTAGAAATATTTCAGCACCTCCAAATCAGCACTATTTCTAGCAACTTGAGGACAATCAAACCACACCTAAACATGCATTTATCTTGCAACCAAAAATACCAGGGGCTAGTCTAAACACCCAAGAACAACTCCCTAGTTGACAACTCCGTCAAACGAAGCACGGAATAAATCCTACGAATTAAACAAAAGGGCAACATGGCCAAATATTGCGCGAACTAATTTGCTCAAAAGCTAAAACTAATTGCACAGAAAAATCACATGGATTTTTCTACCCCGAAAACATATAAAATATGTGGGGTTGCACAACAAAATAATGTCACACATAAATGCGAGATAATGGCCTAGACACGGAAAATAATCTAGCGGCAAATCTCTACACGCAAAAATACCAATGACCACTCTAAAATACATGGAAAATAGGTCCCTCGAGCATGAACATTTTATCTACGGTGTTCGAACAATCCGGACACGCACAAAAAATAAATACGAGCACTATCCTATCTATACAGCACGTAAACCTAGGCAGTAAGAACTCTATACTACGTCAAACAATTATGCATGTTCCAAAAACGGATTCTACGCGAAAATTTACATCAAAACCATATTTAATTCATCGCGATCCGACTTACGGATTAAAAGATACGGTCGTTTTAATATTTAGCTAATCGTGGAATAAAATAATTCCGAAATTCCTAATTAATCTAACCGGGCCAAATCTAATTACTAATGGGCTAAGGGGGGTGGCGCAGGATATAAACGGTGCCTAGGGCGAAGGATCGGAGTGATCTCACGTCGGCCTGGGCCGGATCTGAAGATGGAGGTGGGCCGAAGGGAGGAGGAGGCCTGGGGTGCGCCTGACCGAGGTGGGCCTTGCGAGGCCACGTGGGAGGCCGACCCACGTGCCACGGGAGGGCGAGGCGCAGGACCTCGTCGTCCTCCTGTGGCCGTGCCGCACGAGGGCATGGCGGCGCCGACAGGGAGCCGTCGGAGGGCGCCGGCTACAGGGCGGAGGCGGTCGGGAGGGGGCGAGGAGGGCCACGGCGGGCCGGATCCGGCGCAGATCGGGTGGCGGCGGCGGTGCATGGCGGCGCAGAGGCCGGAGGGACAAGGCGGCGGGCTGGCGAGCTGGCGCGAGGCGGCGGCCAGATCTGGCGGCGGTTGCCGGCGGCGGGGAGGCAAGGCGGCGGCCGAGATGCGGCTGCGGCGCGGGAGGCGGCCAGCGGGGCTCCGGCGAGGCGTGGACGGCGGGGCTGGTGGCGCAGCGGGTGGAGCTCGGGCAGGAGCTCGGGCACGGAGGCCGGCTGCTCGCCAGATGGGCTTAGCGGGCCGGCCGCGGGCTCGACGGGCCTGGCGGCTGGGAGGGAGAGAGAGGGAGGCTGAGGAGGTAGGTGGCGCGGATCCCGAGGGGTTAGGGTTAGGGCTAGATTTGGAAGGGGGAGACTGTCTAAAAATGCACACGAGACTATATATAGAAAAAAAGGGGGGGCTAGGTTAGCCGGAATTTCGTTCCGGATCCAACCGTGTAGTCGGATTCAGACGATTCCGAACACGGGAACGGTTACGAGGCCCCGTAGAGTGGTTATCCGGAGAAGAGAGGGAGAACGGGCGGCGCGACAACGAATTTTAAAGCACCGTCAAATGTCCGATGGTAGACCGAATACGGTGCCACTACGGTCGACCGTTCGGGTACCAGACGAACTCCGATCGCGATGAAATTCGACAGGCGGCCTAGCTATATTAAAATAGCACTGCACGTCAAATCTCAACCCAATCAGAGAAAGTTTTCAACACACTTTTGAAATAGGGTTTCGACGATGCCGCGGGCGCGTGCGTGTGCGGTCGGGCTTAGAACAGACAACGACGTGAACCAACAACTAACAACGGATGCAAGTTTTTGAAAACTGGCGGCAACGTGATGCCGATGCAATGTTGATGATGCGCATGATGCGATGATGATGCGACAAAAGAAAATAGGCATACGACGAAAACGGAATAGAAGGGGAATCTTCTGGAACGTCGGCATCGGGCTGTGACATATGCAAAGTTGACGCTCTTCAAAAATAGTGGGATTATCATCAACTAAAGTCATGACTTCTCCTATCCCACTTTCAATATTGTTGCAAATATCATATTCATCATGAGGTTTGAACAAATTTTCAAGATCATAAGAAAGATCATCACCCCAATCATGATTATTGCAACAAGTAGTGGACAAAGCAAAACTAGCATCCCCAAGGTTAGGGTTTTGCATAATTTTAGCATGATAGTCACTAATAGGATTTATAGTGAAACCATTGCAATCATGCTTTTCATTCAAGGAACCCTCGTGAATCACTTGATGAATTTCTTCCTCACAATTTTCAGATTCACGCATCTTACGCAAAACTCCAAAGAAATAGTCAATTGCCCTCAACTCACTAGCAATATGTTCCACACGAGTGGGTCTCTTAAAGAGACTAGCAAGTGGATGAGGACCCATATCACTAGATTTTTAGCAAGTGAAGATGCAAGCATATTGAAGGCACATGTCACACAAGCGAACAGAAGGCAAACAAAAAAGGCAAAGGAGAAAGGCAAATGGAAATGACAAATATGAAGTGGGGGAGAGGAAAACAAGAGGCAACTGGTAACAAAAGTAAATGCAAGAGAAGAGTTTGTGAGACCTACTTGGATAGATCTTGATTTCTCTTCCCCGGCAACGGCGCCAGAAATACTTCTGATGTTTGATGTGTATCCCTTGCAATGGCGCCAGAAATAGTTGTGTCGACGGCACCAGGAATCCTTCAGCTACGGCTACGCCTTAAGGGACTTCCTAGGCAAGTATGCAAAGGATTTCCCCCGTGGCCTTGGAGCCTTGAGTTGGTGTTCCCACGAAGCGGAAAGGGTGGTGTAGCACAACGACGGTAAGTATTTCCCTCAGTTTGAGAACCAAGGTATCAATCCGGCGGAAGAGTATCTCAAGATCCTGCATAGACACAAAAGCTTGCACCCAACGCTATGAAGGGGTTGTCAATCCCTTATAGATTGTTTGCCAAGTGAGAACTGAAAGCAACAAAGTAACAAAGCAAAGTAAAAGCGGAGGTGTAAACGATGGATGTGAATAGACCCGAGGGCTGTAGTGTTTACTAGTGGCTTCTCTCATGAAAGCAAGTAGACGGTGGGTGAACTAATTACTGTCGAGCAATTGATAGAACTGTGCAGAGTCGTGAAGATATCTATGCAATGATTATTTCTATAGGCATCAGATCCGAAACAAGTAGACCGATACTTTCTGCATCTACTACTATTACTCCACATGTCGACCGCTATCCAGCATGCATCTAGTGTATTAAGTCCATAAGAACAGAGTAACGCCTTAAACAAGATGACATGATGTAGAGGGATAATCTCAAACCAATGATAAAACCCCCCTCTTTTTACCCTTGATGGCAACTACTTGATGTGTGCCTTGCTTCCCCTACTGTCACTGGGAAAGGTCACCACATGGCAGAACCCAAAACCAAGCACTTCTCCCATTGCAAGAATCATAGATCTAGTTGGCCAAACAAAACCCAAGACTCGAAGAGACATACAAGGATATCAAATCATGCATATAAGAAATCAGCAAAGATTCAAATATATATCATAGATAATCTGATCACAAGTCCACAATTCATCAGATCTCGACAAACACACCGCCAAAGAAGATTACATCAGATAGATCTCCATGAAGATCATGCAGAACTTTGTATTGAAGATCCAAGAGAGAGAAGAAGCCATCTAGCTACTAACTACGGACCCGTAGGTCTGAAGTGAACTACTCACGAGTCATTGGAGGGGCGATGATGATGCTGAAGAAGCCCTCCAACTCCAAAGTCCCCTCCGACAAGGCGCCATGAAGGGTCTCCAGATGAGATCTTGCGGAAACGGAAGCTTGCGGCGGCGGAAAAGTATTTTCGAGGCTCCCCTGATTTTTTGCAGAATATTTGGGAATTTATAGGCCAAAGTCCTAGGTCAGGGGGCGGCCAGGGAGGCCACAAGCCTGCCCACCGCCGCCTCCCCCTGGTGGCGGAGTGGGGGCTTGTGGGCTCCCTGGAGCCCACCTGGCTTGGCCCAAAAGCCCCCTGGACTTCTTCCGTTCGGGAAAAAAAATCATTTCGTGGTTTTTCTTCCGTTTGGACTCCGTTCCAAAATTAGATCTGAAAAGAGTCAAAACACGGAAAAAACAGGAACTGGCACTTGGCACTGAATTAATAAGTTAGTCCCAAAAAGATATAAAAAGATACATAAAACATACAAAGAAGGCAAGATAACAGCGTGAAACCATCAAATATTATAGATACGTTTGAGACGTATCAGTGCGCCCACGAAACTTTCCCACAATGACAAAAACAACGTGTTTTTGGGACGTCTCGATAGCCATGCACACGGTTCATGGAACATAAAAAATCGACCCCGGACCCTGATACATCCATTTTGCATCATGCTTTTATGAAGATATTTATCGCTTTATGGGATGTTATAACACTTTACGGTACAATTCTTATGCCTTTTCTCTCTTATTTTATAAGGTTTACGTGAAGAGGGAGAATGCCGACAGCTGGAATTCTGGTCTGAAAAAGGAGAAAGTTTGAGATACCTATTCTGCGGAACTCCAAAAGATGTGAAAATAAACGAGGAATTATTTTGGATTTTATAAAAAATACTGGGCGGAAGAAGTACCGGAGGGGAGCTACGAGGAGGCCACAAGCCTGCCAGGCCCGACCTACCCCCCTGGCCGGGCCTGGGTGGCTTGTGGCCCCCCTGCTGCCCCTCTAGCGCTCATCTTTTGCTATAAGGAGGGTTTCGTCCCAAAAAAACAGGAGGAGGCTTTCGGGAGGAATCGCCGCCGCCACGAGGCGGAACTTGAGCAGAACCAATCTAGAGCTCCGGCACGGCCATCCTGCCGGCAAAACTTCCCTCCCGGAGGGGGAAATCGTCGCCATCGTCATCACCAACACTCCTATCATCGGAGGGGTCTCATCACCATCAAAATCTTCATCAGCACCATCTCCTCTCCAAACCCTAGTTCATCTCTTGTAACCAATCTCCGTCTCGCGACTCCGATTGGTACTTGTAAGTTTGCTAGTAGTGTTAACTACTCTTTGTAGTTGATGCTAGTGTTGGAAATATGCCCTAGAGGCAATAATAAAATGGTTATTATAATATTTCCTTGTTCATGATAATCGTCTATCGTTCATGCTATAATTGTATTAACAGGAAACAGTAATACATGTGTGAATGAATAGATCACAATGTGTCCCTAGCAAGCCTCTAGTTGGCTAGCTCGTTAGTCAATAGATGATCATGGTTTCCTGATCATGGGCATTAGATGTCATTGATAACGGGATCACATCATTGGGAGAATGATGTGATGGACAAGACCCAATCCTAAGCCTAGCACTAGATCGTATTGTTCGTATGCTAATGCTTTTCTAATGTCAAGTATCTTTTCCTTCGACCGTGAGATTGTGCAACTCCCGGATACCGTAGGAGTGCTTTGGGTGTATCAAACGTCACAACGTAATTGGGTGACTATAAAGGTGCACTACGGATACCTCCGAAAGTGTCTGTTGGGTTGGCACGAATCGAGATCGGGATTTGTCACTCCGTGTGACGGAGAGGTATCTCTGGGCCCACTCGGTAGAACATCATCATGATCTCAATGTGACTAAGGAGTTATTCACATGATGACGTGCTACGGAACGAGTAAAGAGACTTACCGGTAACGAGATTGAACAAGGTATAGGTATACCGACGATCGAATCTCGGGCAAGTTCTATACCGACAGACAAAGGGAATCGTATACGGGATTGATTGAATCCTTGACATCGTGGTTCATCCGATGAGATCATCGTGGAGCTAGTGGGAGCCACCATGGGTATCCAGACCCCGCTGATGGTTATTGCCCAGAGAGGTGTCTCGGTCATTTCTGCTTGTCTACCGAACCCGTAGGGTCTACACACTTAAGGTTCGATGACGCTAGGGTTATAGGGAATTGTTGTACGAGGTTACCGAAAGTTGTTCGGAGTCCCGGATGAGATTCCAGACGTCACGAGGAGCTCCGGAATGGTCCGGAGGTAAAGATTGATATATAGGACGGATGGTTTTGGACACCGGGAGTGTTTCGGGCGTCACCGGTAACGTCCCGGGGACCACCGAAGGGGGGCAACGACCCCGGGAGGCTAGATGGGCTAAGTGGGGAAGGGAACCAGCCCCTAAGTGGGCTGGTGCGCCCCCCACCCAGCCCATGCGCACCTGAGAAAGGGGGGAAGGGGGGAACCCTAACATAGGTGGGCCTAAGGCCCACCAGAAGGGTGCGCCACCCCTCCTCCCTGCACTGGCCGCCGCCCCCTCTCCCATCTGGGGTTGCCGCACCCCTTGGGGGTGGGAACCCTAAGGGCTGCACCCCCTCCCTCTCCCCCTATATATAGATGAGGGTTCCGGGCTATTTGACACACGGTTTCATCTCTCTCTCGGCGCAACCCTGCTCCTCTCCCTCCTCCTCTCTGCCGGCGCTTGGCGAAGCCCTGCCGGGAGACCTCGTCTCTCCACCGACACCACGCCGTCGTGTTGCTGGACTTCTTCCCCAACCTCTCCCTCCTCCTTGCTGGATCAAGGTGCGGGAGACATCACCGGGCTGCACGTGTGTTGAACGCGGAGGTGCTGTTGTTCGGCACTAGATCGAAATCGCTGCGAGTACGACTCCATCAACCGCGTTCTAGCAACGCTTCCGCTTAGCGATCTTCAAAGGTACGAAGATGCTCTTATCCCTCTCTCGTTGCTGGTCTTTCCATAGGAAGATCTGAACATGCGTAGGAAAATTTTGAATTTATGCTATGTTACCCAACAGTGGCATCCGAGCCAGGTTTTGTATGCGTAGATTCTATGCACGAGTAGAACACAAAAGTTGTGGGCGATGGTTTGTCAATTGGCTTGCCGTTACTAGTTTCATTCTTTTCCAACGGTATTGTGGGATGAAGCGGCCCGGACCGACCTTACACGTACGCTTACGTGAGACTGGTTCCACCGACAGACATGCACATCGTGCATAAAGGTGGCTAGCGGGTGTGTGTCTCTCCTACTCTAGTCGGATTGGATTTGATGAAAAGGGTCCTTATGAAGGGTAAATAGCTTTGGTATATCATCGTTGTGGCTGTCACGTAGGTAAGAAGGCGTTCTTGCTAGAAACCCAAATCAGCCACGTAAAACTTGCAACAACAATTAGAGGATGTCCAACTTGTTTTTGCAGGGTTTGACATGTGATGTGATATGGCCAAAGTTGTGATGTTGCATGTATGATGTATGAGATGATCATGTTATTGTAATAGGTTTCACGACTTGCATGTCGATGAGTATGACAACCGGCAGGAGCCATAGGAGTTGTCTTAATTTATTGTATGAGATGCAACGCCATGTGCTTACTACATTTACTTCATTGCTAACGGTTAGCCATAGTAGTAGTGATAGTAGTAGTTGGCGTGACGACTTCACGGAGACACGATGATGGAGATCATGATGATGGAGATCATGGTGTCACGCCGGTGACGATGATGATCATGCGATGCCTGAAGATGGAGATCGAAAGAGCAAAGATGATAATGGCCATATCATGTCACTATATGATTGCATTGTGATGTTTATCATGTTTTACATCTTATTGCTTAAAACGACGGTAGCATAATAAGATGATCCCTCTTAAAATTTCGAGAACATATTCCCCTAAGTGTGCACCGTTGCGAAGGTTCGTTGTCTCGAAGCACCACGTGATGATCGGGTGTGATAGATTCTAACGTTCGCATACAACGGGTGTAAGCCAGATTTACACACGCGAAACACCTAGGTTGACTCGACGAACTTAGCATGTACAGACATGACCTCGAATACAAGAGACCGAAAGGTCGAACATGAGTCGTATGGTTGAATACGATCAGCATGAAGTTGCTCACCATGGTGACTAGTCCGTCTCACGTGATGATCGGACACGGGTTAGTCAACATGGATCATGTATCACTTAGATGACTAGAGGGATGTCGATTTAAGTGGGAGTTCATACTTAATTTGATTAAATGAACTTAATTGTCATGAACTAAGTCTAAAAGTTGTCTTTACAAATATTGTAGATGTCCAACGTCAACCTCAACTTCAACGCATTCCTAGAGAAAAACAAGCTGAAAGATGATGATAGCAACTATGCGGACTGGGTTCGCAACCTGAAGCTCATCCTTGAAGCAGCTAAAAAGGCTTATGTCCTTAATGCGCCGCTAGGTGACCCTCCCGCTCCTGCAGCAGCCCAGGACATTCTAAACGTCTGGCAAGCGCGGAGTGATGACTATGTTGGAATTATGCCCTAGAGGCAATAATAAATATATAGTTATTATTATAATTCCTGTATCAAGATAATAGTTTATTATCCATGCTATAGTTGTATTGAATGAAGACTCATTTACATGTGTGGATACATAGACAAAACACCGTCCCTAGCATGCCTCTAGTTGGCTAGCCAGTTGATCGATGATAGTCAGTGTCTTCTGATTATGAACAAGGTGTTGTTGCTTGATAACTGGATCACGTCATTGGGAGAATCACGTGATGGACTAGACCCAAACTAATAGACGTAGCATGTTGATCGTGTCATTTTGTTGCTACTGTTTTCTGCGTGTCAAGTATTTATTCCTATGACCATGAGATCATATAACTCACTGACACCGGAGGAATGCTTTGTGTGTATCAAACGTCGCAACGTAACTGGGTGACTATAAAGATGCTCTACAGGTATCTCCGAAGGTGTTAGTTGAGTTAGTATGGATCAAGACTGGGATTTGTCACTCCGTGTGACGGAGAGGTATCTCGGGGCCCACTCGGTAATACAACATCACACACAAGCCTTGCAAGCAATGTAACTTAGTGTAAGTTGCGGGATCTTGTATTACGGAACGAGTAAAGAGACTTGCCGGTAAACGAGATTGAAATAGGTATGCGGATACTGACGATCGAATCTCGGGCAAGTAACATACCGAAGGACAAAGGGAATGACATACGGGATTATACGAATCCTTGGCACTGAGGTTCAAACGATAAGATCTTCGTAGAATATGTAGGATCCAATATGGGCATCCAGGTCCCACTATTGGATATTGACCGAGGAGTCTCTCGGGTCATGTCTACATAGTTCTCGAACCCGCAGGGTCTGCACACTTAAGGTTCGACGTTGTTTTATGATTATTTGAGTTATATGGTTGGTTACCGAATGTTGTTCGGAGTCCCGGATGAGATCACGGACGTCACGAGGGTTTCCGGAATGGTCCGGAAACGAAGATTGATATATAGGATGACCTCGTTTGATTACCGGAAGGTTTTCGGAGTTACCGGGAATGTACCGGGAATGACGAATGGGATCCGGGAGTTCACCGGGGGGGGGGGGGGCAACCCACCCCGGGGAAGCCCATAGGCCTTGGGGGGGACATACCAGCCCTTAGTAGGCTGGTGGGACAGCCCACAAGTGGTCTATGCGCCAAGAGAAGAAAAATCAAGAGGAAAAGAAAAAAAAGGGAGGAGGTGGGAAGGGAGGAGGACTCCCTCCCACCAAACCTAGTCCAACTCGGTTTGGGGGGAGAGTCCTCCCCCTTGGCTCGGCCGACCCCCTTGAGGGTCCTTGGACCCCAAGGCATGGCCCCCTCCCACCCACCTATATATACGGAGGTTTTAGGGCTGATTTGAGACGACTTTTCCACGGCAGCCCGACCACATACCTCCACGGTTTTTCCTCTAGATCGCGTTTCTGCGGAGCTCGGGCGGAGCCCTGCTGAGACAAGGTCATCACCAACCTCCGGAGCGCCGTCACGCTGCCGGAGAACTCTTCTACCTCTCTGTCTCTCTTGCTGGATCAAGAAGGCCGAGATCATCGTCGAGCTGTACGTGTGCTGAACGCGGAGGTGCCGTCCGTTCGGTACTAGATCGTGGGACTGATCGCGGGATTGTTCGCGGGGCGGATCGAGGGACGTGAGGACGTTCCACTACATCAACCGAGTTCTCTAACACTTCTGCTGTACGATCTACGAGGGTACGTAGATCACTCATCCCCTCTCGTAGATGGACATCACCATGATAGGTCTTCGTGCGCGTAGGATTTTTTTTTGTTTCCCATGCGACGTTCCCCATCAGTGGCATCATGAGCTAGGTTCATGCGTAGATGTCTTCTCGAGTAGAACACAAAAGTTTTTGTGGGTGGTGATGTGCGTTTTGCTGCCCTCCTTAGTCTTTTCTTGATTCCGCGGTATTGTTGGATTGAAGCGGCTTGGACCGACATTACTCGTACGCTTACGAGAGACTGGTTTCATCGTTACGAGTAACACCCTTTGCTCAAAGATGACTGGCAAGTGTCGGTTTCTCCAACTTTAGTTGAATCGGATTTGACCGAGGAGGTCCTTGGATGAGGTTAAATAGCAACTCATATATCTCCGTTGTGGTGTTTGCGTAAGTAAGATGCGATCCTACTAGATACCCTTGGTCACCACGTAAAACATGCAACAACAAAATTAGAGGACGTCTAACTTGTTTTTGCAGGGTATGATTGTGATGTGATATGGCCAACGATGTGATGTGATATATTGGATGTATGAGATGATCATGTTGTAATAGAAATATCGACTTGCACGTCGATGGTACGGCAACCGGCAGGAGCCATAGGGTTGTCTTTATACTAACGTTTGTGCTTGCAGATGCGTTTTCTATTTTGTTAGGATGTAGCTTTAGTATTAATAGCATAAGTAGCACGACAACCCCGATGGCAACACGTTGATGGATGATCATGGTGTGGCGCCGGTGACAAGAAGATCGTGTCGGTGCTTTGGTGATGGAGATCAAGAAGCACGTGATGATGGCCATATCATGTCACTTATGAATTGCATGTGATGTTAATCCTTTTATGCACCTTATTTTGATTAGAACGACGGTAGCATTATGAGGTGATCTCTCACTAAAATTTCAAGACGAAATTGTGTTCTCCCCGACTGTGCACCGTTGCTACAGTTCGTCGTTTCGAGACACCACGTGATGATCGGGTGTGATAGACTCAACGTTCACATACAACGGGTGCAAAACAGTTGCGCACGCGGAACACTCGGGTTAAGCTTGACGAGCCTAGCATGTGCAGACATGGCCTCGGAACACATGAGACCGAAAGGTCGATCATGAATCATATAGTTGATATGATTAGCATAGGGATGCTTACCACTGAAACTATACTCAACTCACGTGATGATCGGACTTGGGATAGTGTAAGTGGATCATGAACCACTCAAATGACTAGAGAGATGTACTTTTTGAGTGGGAGTTTAGCATATAATTTGATTAAGTTGAACTCTAATTATCTTGAACATAGTCTAAGTCCACTTTGAATATATTTGTGTTGTAGATCATGGCTCACGCGACAGTCATCCTGAATTTTAATACGTTCCTAGAGAAAGCTACGTTGAAAGATGATGGAAGCAACTTTGTAGACTGGGCTCGTAATCTTAAGCTAATCTTACAAGCTGGGAAGAAGGATTATGTCCTTAATGCTGCGCTAGGAGATGAACCACCCGCTACGGCTGATCAGGATGTTAAGAACGCTTGGTTAGCACGTAAGGAGGACTACTCAATAGTTCAATGTGCAGTCTTGTATGGCTTAGAGCCAGGACTTCAACGTCGCTTTGAGCGTCATGGAGCATTTGAGATGTTCCAGGAGTTGGAGTTTATCTTTCAGAAGAACGCCCGGATCGAGAGGTATGAGACCTCCGATAAATTCTATGCTTGCAAGATGGAGGAAAACTCGTCTGTCAGTGAACATGTGCTCAAAATGTCTGGGTACTCAAACCGTCTAGCTGAGCTGGGGATTGAACTCCCACAAGAAGCTATCACTGACAGAATCCTTCAATCACTGCCGCCAAGCTACAAAGGCTTTGTGTTGAACTACAACATGCAAGGGATGAACAAGTCTCCCGGCGAGTTGTTTGCGATGTTGAAAGTCGCAGAGTCTGAACTCCGTAAAGAGCATCAAGTGTTGATGGTGAGCAAGACCACTAGTTTCAAGAGAAACGACAAAGGCAAGAAGGGCAATTCGAAGAAGAGCGGCAAGCCTGTTGCCAATCCGCTGAAGAAACCCAAAGCTGGACCTAAGCCTGAAACAGAGTGCTTCTATTGCAAGGGTATGGGTCACTTGAAGCGCAATTGCCCCAAGTATCTGGCAGATAAGAAGGCGGGCAAAGAAAAATCAGGTATATTTGATATACATGTTATTGATGTGTACTTAACCGGCTCTCGTAGTAGTGCCTGGGTATTCGATACCGGTTCTGTTGCTCATATTTGCAACTCGAAGCAGGAACTGCGGAATAGACAAAGGCTGGCGAAAGACGAAGTGACGATGCGCGTAGGAAATGGTTCAAGGTTGATGCAATCGCCGTCGGCACAGTGTCACTTCAGCTACCATCGGGATTAGTGATGAACTTAAATCATTGTTATTTAGTGCCTGCGTTGAGCATGAACATTATATCTGGATCTTGTTTATTGCGAGACGGTTACTCTTTTAAGTCTGAGAATAATGGTTGTTCTATTTCTATGAGTAACATCTTTTATGGTCATGCACCGAATGTGAGAGGATTGTTCATATTGAATCTTGATAGCGATACGCATATACATAACATTGAGACCAAAAGAGTTAGAGTAAACAATGATAGCGCCATATTTTTGTGGCACTGCCGCTTGGGTCATATTGGTGTAAAGCGCATGAAGAAACTCCATGCTGATGGACTTTTGGAGTCACTTGACTTTGATTCACTTGACACGTGCGAACCATGCCTCATGGGCAAGATAACTAAGACTCCGTTCTCCGGAACAATGGAGCGTGCAAGTGACTTGTTGGAAATCATACATACTGATGTGTGTGGTCCAATGAGCGTGGAGGCACGCGGCGGATATTGTTATTTTCTCACCTTCATTGACGATTTAAGTAGATATGGTTATGTCTACTTGATGAAGCACAAGTCTGAAACATTTGAAAAGTTCAAGCAATTTCAGAGTGAAGTGGAAAATCATCGTAACAAGAAGATCAAGTTCCTATGGTCTGATCGTGGGGGTGAATATCTGAGTTTCGAGTTTGGTGCTCACTTAAGACAATGTGGAATTGTTTCGCAGTTAACACCGCCTGGAACACCACAGCGTAATGGTGTGTCCGAACGTCGTAATCGTACTTTGTTAGAGATGGTGCGATCTATGATGTCTCTTACTGATTTGCCGTTATCATTTTGGGGTTATGCATTAGAAACAGGTGCATTCACTTTAAATAGGGCACCATCAAAATCCGTTGAGACGACACCATACGAACTGTGGTATGGCAAAAGGCCAAAGTTGTCGTTTCTTAAAGTTTGGGGATGTGATGCTTATGTCAAAAAGCTTCAGCCTGAAAAGCTGGAACCCAAAGCGGAAAAGTGCGTCTTCATAGGTTACCCAAAAGAGACAGTTGGGTACACCTTCTATCTCAAATCCGAGGGCAAAGTGTTTGTTGCTAAAAACGGAGCTTTTCTCGAGAAGGAGTTTCTCTCGAGGGAATTGAGTGGGAGGAAGATAGAACTTGACGAGGTTGTCGAATCTCTCATCCCTCTGGATGGTGGCGCAGGGCAAGGGGAAACCATTGTCATTGCGACGCCGGTTGAGGAGGAAGTTAATGATGATGATCATGAAACTCCAGTTCAAGTTTCTGTTGAACCACGCAGGTCGACGAGATCACGCGCTGCTCCAGAGTGGTACGGTAATCCCGTCTTATCAATCATGTTGTTAGACAACAATGAACCTGCAAATTATGAAGAAGCAATGGTGGGCCCAGATTCCAACAAATGGCTAGAAGCCATGAAATCCGAGATAGGATCCATGTATGAGAACAAAGTGTGGACTTTGGAGATACTACCTGAGGGCCGCAAGGCTATTCAGAACAAATGGATCTTTAAGAAGAAGACGGATGCTGAAGGTAATGTGACCGTTTATAAAGCTCGACTTGTGGCAAAGGGTTTTTCACAAGTTCCAGGAGTTGACTACGATGAGACTTTCTCACCCATAGCGATGCTTAAGTCCGTCAGAATCATGTTAGCAATAGCTGCATTTTTCGATTATGAAATGTGGCAGATGGATGTCAAAACGGCGTTCCTTAACGGTTTCCTTAAGGAAGAGTTGTATATGATGCAACCCGAAGGTTTTGTCGATCCTGAAAATGCTGACAAGGTGTGCAAGCTCCAGCGATCCATTTATGGACTGGTGCAAGCATCTCGGAGTTGGAACAAACGCTTTGATGAGGTGATCAAGGCATTTGGGTTTATACAAGTGGTTGGAGAATCTTGTATTTACAAGAAAGTGAGTGGGAGCTCTGTGGCGTTTCTAATATTATATGTAGATGACATATTACTGATTGGAAACAACGCAGAGCTTTTGGAGAGCATAAAAGGTTACTTGAATAAAAGTTTCTCTATGAAGGACCTAGGAGAAGCTGCTTACATTCTAGGCATTAAGATCTATAGGGATAGACCAAAACGCCTGATAGGACTTTCACAAAGCACATACCTTGATAAATTTTTGAAGAGGTTCAAAATGGAACAGTCCAAGAAAGGGTTCTTGCCAGTTTTACAAGGTACAAGATTGAGTAAGACTCAGTGCCCAGCAACTGATGAAGATAGAGAGCATATGCGCTCCGTCCCCTATGCTTCAGCCATAGGTTCTATCATGTATGCGATGCTGTGCACTAGACCGGATGTTAGCCTGGCCATAAGTATGGCAGGTAGGTTCCAGAGTAATCCAGGAGTGGATCACTGGACAGCGGTCAAGAATATCCTGAAGTACCTGAAAAGGACTAAGGAGATGTTTCTCGTATATGGAGGTGACGAAGAGCTCGCCGTAAAAGGTTACGTCGATGCAAGCTTTGACACAGATCCGGACGACTCTAAGTCGCAGACCGGATACGTATTTATTCTTAATGGGGGTGCAGTAAGCTGGTGCAGTTCCAAGCAAAGTGTCGTAGCAGATTCTACATGTGAAGCAGAGTACATGGCTGCCTCGGAGGCGGCTAAGGAGGGTGTCTGGATGAAGCAGTTCATGACGGATCTTGGAGTGGTGCCAAGCGCACTGAATCCAATAACCTTGTTCTGTGACAACACTGGTGCCATTGCCTTAGCAAAGGAACCACGGTTTCACAAGAAGACCAGACACATCAAACGACGCTTCAACCTCATCCGCGACTACGTCGAGGAAGAGGACGTAAATATATGCAAAGTGCACACGGATCTGAATGTAGCAGACCCGCTGACTAAACCTCTTCCACGGCCAAAACATGATCGACACCAGAACTGTATGGGTGTTAGATTTATTACAATGTAATTCACATGGTGATGTGAGGGCTGGATTATTGACTCTAGTGCAAGTGGGAGACTGTTGGAATTATTCCCTAGAGGCAATAATAAATATATAGTTATTATTATAATTCCTGTATCAAGATAATAGTTTATTATCCATGCTATAATTGTATTGAATGAAGACTCATTTACATGTGTGGATACATAGACAAAACACCGTCCCTAGCATGCCTCTAATTGGCTAGCCAGTTGATCGATGATAGTCAGTGTCTTCTGATTATGAACAAGGTGTTGTTCCTTGATAACTGGATCACGTCATTGGGAGAATCACGTGATGGACTAGACCCAAACTAATAGACGTAGCATGTTGATCGTGTCATTTTGTTGCTACTGTTTTCTGCGTGTCAAGTATTTATTCCTATGACCATGAGATCATATAACTCACTGACACCGGAGGAATGCTTTGTGTGTATCAAACGTCGCAACGTAACTGGGTGACTATAAAGATGCTCTACAGGTATCTCCGAAGGTGTTAGTTGAGTTAGTATGGATCAAGACTGGGATTTGTCACTCCGTGTGACGGAGAGGTATCTCGGGGCCCACTCGGTAATACAACATCACACACAAGCCTTGCAAGCAATGTAACTTAGTGTAAGTTGCGGGATCTTGTATTATGGAACGAGTAAAGAGACTTGCCGGTAAACGAGATTGAAATAGGTATGCGGATACTGACGATCGAATCTCGGGCAAGTAACATACCGAAGGACAAAGGGAATGACATACGGGATTATACGAATCCTTGGCACTGAGGTTCAAACGATAAGATCTTCGTAGAATATGTAGGATCCAATATGGGCATCCAGGTACCGCTATTGGATATTGACCGAGGAGTCTCTTGGGTCATGTCTACATAGTTCTCGAACCCGCAGGGTCTGCACACTTAAGGTTCGGCGTTGTTTTATGCGTATTTGAGTTATAAGGTTGGTTACCGAATGTTGTTCGGAGTCCCAGATGAGATCACAGACGTCACGGGGGTTTCCGGAATGGTCCGGAAACGAAGATTGATATATAGGATGACCTCGTTTGATTACCGGAAGGTTTTCGGGGTTACCGGGAATGTACCGGGAATGACGAATGGGATCCGGGAGTTCACCGGGGGGGGGGGGGAACCCACCCCGGGGAAGCCCATAGCCCTTGGGGGGGACACACCAGCCCTTAGTGGGCTGGTGGGACAGCCCACAAGTGGTCTATGCGCCAAGAGAAGAAAAATCAAGAGGAAAAGAAAAAAAAGGGAGGAGGTGGGAAGGGAGGAGGACTCCCTCCCACCAAACCTAGTCCAACTCGGTTTGGGGGGGGGGAGAGTCCTCCCCCTTGGCTCGGCCGACCCCCTTGAGGGTCCTTGGACCCCAAGGCAAGGCCCCCTCCCTCCCACCTATATATACGGAGGTTTTAGGGCTGATTTGAGACGACTTTTCCACGGCAGCCCGACCACATACCTCCACGATTTTTCCTCTAGATCGCGTTTCTGCGGAGCTCGGGCGGAGCCCTGCTGAGACAAGGTCATCACCAACCTGCGGAGCGCCGTCACGCTGCCGGAGAAATCTTCTACCTCTCCGTCTCTCTTGCTGGATGAAGAAGGCCGAGATCATCGTCGAGCTGTACGTGTGCTGAACGCGGAGGTGCCGTCCGTTCGGTACTAGATCGTGGGACTGATCGCGGGATTGTTCGCGGGGCGGATCGAGGCACGTGAGGACGTTCCACTACATCAACTGCGTTCTCTAACGCTTCTGCTATACGATCTACGAGGGTACGTAGATCACTCATCCCCTCTCGTAGATGGACATCACCATGATAGGTCTTCGTGCGCGTAGGAATTTTTTTTTTGTTTCCCATGCGACGTTCCCCATCAGACTACTCTCTGGTCAGGTGTGGCATGTTATACAGTTTAGAAATGGGGCTCCAAAGACGTTTTGAGCAACACGGGGCATATGAGATGTTCCAGGAGCTGAAGCTAGTTTTTTAAGCTCATGCCCGTGTCGAGAGATATGAAGTCTCCGACAAGTTCTTCAGCTGCAAGATGGAGGAGAATAGTTCTGTCAATGAGCACATACTCAAAATGTCTGGGTTACACGGTCGTCTGACTTCACTTGGAGTCGAACTTCCGGATGATGCTATCATTGACAGAATCCTCCAGTCTCTCCCACCAAGCTACAAAGGCTTTGTGCTTAACTACAACATGCAAGGGATGGAGAAAACCATTCCCGAGTTGTACTCGATGCTCAAGTCTGCAGAAGTAGAAATCAAGAAGGAGCATCAAGTGTTGATGGTCAACAAGACCACTAGTTTCAAGAAAGGCAGGGATAAGAAGAACTTCAAGAAAGACGGCAAAGCTGTTGCCTCGCCCGGTAAGCCACATGCCGGGAAGAAGAAAAAGAACGGACCCAAGCCTGAGACCGAGTGCTTCTATTGCAAGGGAAAGGGTCACTGGAAGCGGAACTGCCCCAAATACTTAGCGGACAAGAAGGCCGGCAACGTTAAAGGTATATGTGATATACATGTTATTGATGTGTACCTTACCAGCGCTCGTAGTAGCTCCTGGGTATTTGATACCGGTGTTGTTGCTCACATTTGCAACTCAAAGCAGGAACTGCGGAATAAGCGGAGACTGGCCAAGGACGAGGTGACGATGCGCGTCGGGAATGGTTCAAAGGTCGATGTGATCGCCGTCGGCACGCTACCTCTACATCTACCGTCGGGATTAGTTTTAAACCTTAATAATTGTTATTTAGTACCAGCTTTAAGCATGAACATTGTATCAGGGTCTTGCTTAATGCGAGACGGTTACTCATTTAAGTCAGAGAATAATGGTTGTTCTATTTATATGAGTGATATGTTTTATGGTCATGCTCCACTGGTGAATGGTTTATTCTTGATGAATCTCGATCGTGATGTTACACATATTCATAGTGTGAGTACCAAAAGATGCAAAGTTGATAATGATAGTCCCACATACTTGTGGCACTGCCTCCTTGGTCATATCGGCGTTAAGCGCATGAAGAAGCTCCATACTGATGGACTATTAGAGTCTCTTGACTTTGAATCATTTGACACATGCGAACCGTGCCTCATGGGCAAGATGACTAAGACTCCATTCGCAGGAATAATGGAGAGAGCAACCGACTTATTGGAAATAATACATACTGATGTGTGTGGTCCGATGAACGTTGAAGCTCGCGGTGGTTATCGTTATGTTCTCACTCTCACCGATGATTTGAGTAGGTATGGGTATATCTACTTGATGAAGCACAAATCTGAGACGTTTGAAAAGTTCAAGGAATTTCAGAGTGAGGTTGAGAATCAACGTGACAGAAAAATTAAATGTCTACGATCTGATCGTGGAGGAGAATATTTGAGTCACGAGTTTGGCACACACCTAAGGAAGTGTGGAATCGTTTCACAACTGACACCGCCTGGCACACCGCAGCGCAACGGAGTGTCTGAACGTCGTAATCGCACTTTATTAGATATGGTACGATCTATGATGTCTCTCACCGACTTACCGCTATCGTTTTGGGGATACGCATTAGAAACTGCAGCATTCAATTTAAATAGGGCACCGTCTAAATCCGTTGAGACGACACCGTATGAACTATGGTTTAGCAAGAAACCTAAGTTGTCGTTTCTTAAAGTTTGGGGCTGCGATGCTTATGTGAAGAAACTTCAACCAGAAAAGCTCGAACCCAAAGCGGAGAAATGCGTATTCATAGGATACCCTAAGGAAACTATTGGGTATACCTTCTATCTTAGATCCGAAGGTAAAACCTTTGTTGCCAAGAACGGATCCTTTCTAGAGAAAGAGTTTCTCTCGAAAGAAGTAAGTGGGAGGAAGGTAGAACTTGATGAGGTAATTACACCCCCTCTCGAACAGGAAAGTAGCGCAGCGCAGGAAGTTGTTCCTCTGGTGCCTACACTGACTGAAGAGGAAGTTAATGATGATGATCATGAAGCTTCGGATCAAGTTACTACTGAACGCGAAGGTCCACAAGGGTACGCTCCGCACCAGAGTGGTACGGCAACCCTGTGATGGAAATCATGTTGTTAGACAACGGTGAACCTTCAAACTATGAAGAAGCGATGGCGGGCCCGGATTCCAACAAATGGCTTGAAGCCATGAAATCCGAGATAGGATCCATATATGAGAACAAAGTATGGACTTTGGTGGACTTGCCCAATGACCGACGAGCCATAGAAAATAAATGGATCTTCAAGAAGAAGACTGATGCAAACGGTAATGCAACCGTTTACAAAGCTCGACTTGTCGCAAAGGGTTTTCGACAAATTCAAGGAGTTGACTACGAAGAGACTTTCTCTCCCGTAGCAAAGCTGAAATCAGTCTGAATCATGTTAGCAATTGCCGCCTTTTATGATTATGAAATTTGACAAATGGACGTCAAAACAGCGTTCGTTAACGGGAACCTTAAGGAAGAGTTGTATATGATGCATCCAGAAGGTTTTGTCGACCCTAAGGGTGCTAACAAAGTGTGCAAGCTCCAGCGCTCCATCTATGGGCGGGTGCAAGCATCTCGGAGTTGGAACATTCGCTTTAATGAGGTGATTAAAGCGTTTGGGTTCATACAGGTTTACGAAGAAGCCTGTCTGTACAAGAAAGTGAGTGGGAGCTCTGTAGCTTTCCTCGTACTATATGTGGATGACATATTATTGATGGGGAATGATATAGAGATGTTGGAGAGCATAAAGGCCTATTTGAACAAGAGTTTTTCAATGAAGGACCTTGGAGAAGCTGCATACATATTAGGCATCAAGATCTATAGAGATAGATCGAGACGCCTCATAGGTATTTCGCAAAGTACATACCTTGACAAGATATTGAAGAAGTTCAATATGGAAAACTCAAAGAAAGGGTTCTTGCCAGTTTTGCAAGGTATGAGATTGAGTAAGACTCAGGCGCCGACCACGGCAGCAGATAGAGAGAAGATGAGTTCTGTCCCCTACGCTTCAGCCGTGGGCTCTCTAATGTATGCCATGCTATGTACCAGACCTGATATAAACCTTGCCATAAGTTTGGTAGGGAGGTACCAAAGTGATCCCGATACGGAACACTGGACAGCGGTCAAGAATATCCTTAAGTACCTGAAAAGGACTAAGGAAATGTTTCTCGTTTATGGAGGTGACGAAGAGCTCGTCGTAAAGGGTTACGTCGACGCTAGCTTCGACACAGATCCGGATGACTCTAAGTCACAGACCGGATACGTATATGTGTTGAATGGTGGGGCAGTAAGCTGGTGCAGCAGCAAGGAAGAAGTCGTGGCAGCATCTACATGTGAAGCGGAGTACATAGCTGCTTCGGAAGCGGCTCATGAAGGAATTTGGATGAAGGAGCTCATCACCGACCTTGGAGTGGTTCCAAGCGCGTCGGGTCCTATGACACTCTTCTGTGATAACACTGGAGCTATTGCCATAGCCAAGGAGCCCAGGTTTCACCGGAAGACGAAGCACATCAAGCGCCGCTACAACTCCATCCAGGACCATGTCCAGAGTGGAGTGATAGATATTTGTAAAGTACACACGGATCTGAATATTGCAGACCCGTTGACTAAACCTCTTCCACGAGCAAAACATGATCAGCACCATAATGCTATGGGTGTTCGATACATCACAATGTAACTAGATTATTGACTCTAGTGCAAGTGGGAGACTGTTGGAAATATGCCCTAGAGGCAATAATAAAATGGTTATTATCATATTTCCTTGTTCATGATAATCGTCTATCGTTCATGCTATAATTGTATTAACAGGAAACGGTAATACATGTGTGAATGAATAGATCACAATGTGTCCCTAGCAAGCCTCTAGTTGGCTAGCTCGTTAGTCAATAGATGATCATGGCCATTAGATGTCATTGATAATGGGATCACATCATTGGGAGAATGATGTGATGGACAAGACCCAATCCTAAGCCTAGCACTAGATCGTATTGTTCGTATGCTAATGCTTTTCTAATGTCAAGTATCTTTTCCTTCCACCGTGAGATTGTGCAACTCCCGGATACCGTAGGAGTGGTTTGGGTGTATCAAACGTCACAACGTAACTGGGTGACTATAAAGGTGCACTACGGGTACCTCCGAAAGTGTCTGTTGGGTTGGCACGAATCGAGATCGGGATTTGTCACTCCGTGTGACGGAGAGGTATCTCTGGGCCCACTCGGTAGAGCATCATCATGAGCTCAATGTGACTAAGGAGTTAGTCACACGATGACGTGCTACGAAACGAGTAAAGAGACTTACCGGTAACGAGATTGAACAAGGTATAGGTATACCGACGATCGAATCTCGGGCAAGTTCTATACCGACAGAGAAAGGGAATCGTATACGGGATTGATTGAATCCTTGGCATCGTGGTTCATCCGATGAGATCATCGTGGAGCTAGTGGGAGCCACCATGGGTATCCAGACCCCGCTGATGGTTATTGGCCAGAGAGGTGTCTCGTTCATGTCTGCCTGTCTCCCGAACCCGTAGGGTCTACGCACTTAAGGTTCGATGACGCTAGGGCTATAGGGCATTGTTGTACAAGGTTACCGAAAGTTGTTCAGAGTCCCGGATGAGATCCCGGACGTCACGAGGAGCTCCGGAATGGTCCGGAGGTAAAGATTGATATATAGGACGGATGGTTTTGGACAGCGGAAGTGTTTCGGGCGTCACCGGTAACGTACCGGGACCACCGGGACCACCGAAGGGGGGCAACGACCCCGGGAGGCTAGATGGGCTAAGTGGGGAAGGGAACCAGCCCCTAAGTGGGCTGGTGCGCCCCCACCCAGCCCATGCGCACCAGAGAAAGGGGGGAAGGGGGGAACCCTAACATAGGTGGGCCTAAGGCCCACCAGAAGGGTGCGCCACCCCTCCTCCCTGCCCTGGCCGCCTCCCCCTCTCCCATCTGGGGCTGCCACACCCCTTGGGGGTGGGAACCCTAAGGGCTGCACCCCCTCCCTCTCCCCCTATATATAGATGAGGGTTCGGGGCTATTTGACACACGGTTTCATCTCTCTCTCGGCGCAGCCCTGCTCCTCTCCCTCCTCCTCTCTGCCGGCGCTTGGCGAAGCCCTGCCGGGAGACCTCGTCTCTCCACCGACACCACGCCGTCGTGTTGCTGGACTTCTTCCCCAACCTCTCCCTCCTCCTTGCTGGATCAAGGTGCGGGAGACGTCACCGGGCTGCACGTGTGTTGAACGCGCAGGTGCCGTTGTTCGGCACTAGATCGGAATCGCTGCGAGTACGACTCCATCAACCGCGTTCTAGCAACGCTTCCGCTTAGCGATCTTCAAAGGTACGAAGATGCTCTTATCCCTCTCTCGTTGCTGGTCTCTCCATAGGAAGATCTGAACATGCGTAGGAAAATTTTGAATTTATGCTACGTTACCCAACACCTACTGCACCCACTGAAAATATTTGTTTTGAAATTCCTTCGGGTATGCTAGAGAAACTGTTGGCTAATCCTTTTACAGGAGATGGAACATCACATCCCGACTTACATCTAATCTATATAGATGAAGTTTCTGGTTTATTTAAGCTTGCAGGTTTGCTCGAGGATGAGGTCAAGAAGAAGGTCTTTCCCTTATCTTTGAGGGATAAAGCATTGACATGTTATAGGCTATGTGATGATACTGGATCATGGAACTACAACCGATTGAAATTGGAATTTCATCAAAAGTTTTATCCTATGCATTTGGTACATCGTGATCGGAATTATATCTATAATTTTTGGCCTTGTGATAGAGAAAGTATCGCTCAAGGTTGGGGGAGCCTTAAGTCAATGTTATATTCAAGCCCCAACTATGAGCTCTCGAGAGAAATTATTATTCACAACTTCTATGCTCGGCTTTCTCATGATAATCGCACCATGCTTGACACTTCTTGTACCGGTTCTTTTATGAAGAGAGATATTGACTACAAATGGAATTTATGGGAAATAATTAAACGCAACTCTGAAGATTGGGAGTTTGATGAAGGTAAGGAGTCAGGTATGAATCTCAAGTTCAATTGCGTTAAATCCTTCGTTGAAACAAATACTTTTTGTGATTTTAGCGCTAAACATGGACTTGACTCTCAGATAGTAGCTTCGTTATGTGAATCATTTGCTGCTCATATTAATATCCCTAAAGAGAAGTGGTTTAAATATCATCCTCCCATAGAAGGCAATGTAGTTAAACCCAATCCAGTTGAAGAGAAAGTCATTGCTTATAATGATCCTATTGTTCCTAGTGCTTACATTGAGAAACCACCTTTCCCTGTTAGAATAAAGGATCATTCTAAAGCTTCAACTATGATACGTAGGGGCTACATTAGAACACCTACACCCCTTGAGAAAATTAGAGTTGAACCTAGCATTGCTATTATCAAAGATATCCTGTCCGACAATGTTGATGGGCATGATATTCACTTCTGTGAAGATGCTGCTAGAATTGCTAAACCTCATACTAGAGACAAGCATAGGTCTGTTGTTGGCATGCCTGTTGTTTTCTGTTAAGATAGGAGATCATTGTTATCATGGTTTATGTGACGTGCGTGCTAGTGTTAGTGCAATACCTCAATCTTTATATGATGAAATTAAAGACGAGATTGCACCTGTCGAGATGGAACCTATTGATGTTACTTTTCAGCTTGCCAATAGAGATACTATCTGCCCTTTAGGAATTGTTAGAGATGTTGAAGTCTTGTGTGGTAAAACTAAGTATCCTATTGATTTTCTCGTTCTTGCTACCACACAAGATAGCTTTTGTTCCATCATATTTGGCAGACCTTTCCTCAATACTGTCAATGCTCATATTGACTGTGAGAAGAAACTGTCACTGTTGGCTTTGAAGGTGTCACATGAATTCAATTTCTCCATGTTTGGTAGACAACCTCATGAAAAAGAATTGTCTAGTAAGGATGAAATTATTGCCCTAGCTTCTATTGTTCTGCAATAGTTGCTTGAGCATGAAAATGATATGCATATGGATGAAATGAATGAGATAGATAGAGTTATCTTTGAACAACATCCTATCCTTAAGAATAATTTGCATGTTGAACTGCTTGGAGATCCACCCCCACCAAAGGGTGATCCTGTGTTCGAGCTTAAACAGTTACCTGATACTTTTAAGTATGCTTATCTTGATGAAAAAGAGATATACCCTGTTATTATTAGTGCTAGCCTTACAGAGCATGAAGAAAAGAAATTATTGAAAACTCTGAGGAAGCACCATGCTGCTATTGGATACACTCTTGATGATCTTAAGGACATTAGTCCCACTCTATGCCAGCATAAAATTAAAACCGATCCTAATTCCAAACCAGTTGCTGATCATCAACGGAGATTAAATCCTAAGATGAAAGAGGTAGTAAGAAAAGAAATATTAAAGCTCCTGGAAGCAGGTATTATCTATCATGTTGCTTATAGTGATTGGGTAAGTCCGGTGCATTGCGTCCCTAAGAAGGGAAGTATTACTATTGTCCCTAATGATAAAGATGAATTGATCCCACACAGAATTATTACTGGCTATAGGATGGTAATTGATTTTAGGAAATTGAATAAAGCCACCAGGAAAGACCATTACCCTTTGCCTTTTATTGACCAAATGCTAGAAAGATTGTCTAAACACACACACTTCTGCTTTCTAGATGGTTATTCTGGTTTCTCCCAAATACATGTTGCACAATCTGATCAGGAGAAATCCACTTTTATGTGCACTTTCGGTACCTTTGCTTACAGACGTATGCCTTTTGGCTTATGTAACGCACCTGCTACCTTTCAAAGATGTATGATGGCTATATTCTCTGACTTTTGTGAAAATATTGTTGAGGTTTTCATGGATGACTTCTCTGTTTACGGGTCTTCTTTTGATGATTGCCTCAGCAACCTTGATCGAGTTTTGCAGAGATGTAAAGATACCAACCTTGTCTTGAATTGGGAGAAGTGCCACTTTATGGTTAATGAAGGCATCATCTTAGGACATAAAATTTCTGAAAGAGGTATTGAAGTCGATAAGGCTAAGGTTGATGCGATCGAGAAAATGCCATGCCCTACAGACATCAGAGGTATAAGAAGTCTCCTTGGTCATGCTGGTTTCTATAGAAGGTTCATCAAAGACTTCTCTAAGATTTCTAGGCCTCTCACTAATCTCTTGCAAAAGGATATTCCATTTGTTTTTGATGATGATTGTGAGGAAGCATTTGAAATACTTAAGAAGGCTTTGATAACTGCACCTATTGTTCAACCACCTGATTGGAACCTACCTTTTGAAATTATGTGTGATGCTAGTGACTATGCTGTTGGTGCTGTTCTAGGACAAAGAGTTGATAAGAAATTGAATGTTATTCATTATGCTAGTAAAACTCTTGATAGTGCCCAAAGAAACTATGCTACTACTGAAAAGGAATTTTTAGCAGTCGTGTTTGCATGTGAAAATTTCGGATCTTACGTTGTTGATTCCAAGGTTACTACTCACACTGATCATGCTGCTATTAAGTATCTCATGGAAAAGAAAGATGCTAAACCTAGACTTATCAGATGGGTTCTCTTGCTACAAGAATTTGATTTGCATG
The DNA here is from genome assembly GCF_904849725.1 of Hordeum vulgare subsp. vulgare. NCBI lineage: Eukaryota > Viridiplantae > Streptophyta > Magnoliopsida > Poales > Poaceae > Hordeum > Hordeum vulgare. Next base: position 502,314,503 of record NC_058518.1, read on the forward strand.
TTGTTGATAGGAAGGGAGCTATGAATCCCGTAGCAGATAACTTGTCTAGGTTGGAGAATGTTCTTGATGACCCACAACCTATTGATGGTAGCTTTCCTGATGACCAACTGAATGTCATCGATACTTCACGTAGTACATCGTGGTATGCTGATTATGCAAATTATATTGTTGCCAAATATATACCACCTAGTTTCACATACCAGCAAAACAAGAAATTCTTCTTTGATTTGAGACATTACTTTTGGGATGATCCTCACATTTATAAAGAAGGAGTAGATGGTGTTATTAGACGTTGTGTACCTGAGCATGAACAGGGACAGATCCTACAGAAGTGTCACTCCGAGGCTTACGGAGGACACCATGCAGGAGATAGAACTGCACACAAGGTATTGCAATCCGGTTTCTGTTGGCCTACCCTCTTCAAGGATGGCCGTAAGTTTGTCTTGTCTTGTGATGAATGTCAAATAATAGGTAATATCAGTAAACGTCAGGAAATGCCTATGAATTATTCACTTGTCGTTGAACCATTTGATGTTGGGTTTTTTGATTATATGGGACCTTTCCAAAGTGCAACGGGTATACTCATATCCTAGTTGCTGTTGATTACGTTACTAAGTGGGTAGAAGCTATCCCAACTAGTAGTGTTGATTATAACACCTCTATCAGGATGCTTAAAGAAGTTATTTTCCCTAGATTTGGAGTACCTAGATTTTTAATGACTGATGGTGGTTCACATTTTATTTATGGTGCTTTCCGTAAAACGCTTGCTACGTATGATGTCAACCATAGAATTGCATCTCCCTATCATCCTCAGTCGAGTGGTCAAGTAGAGCTAAGTAATAGAGAGATTAAACTAATTCTACAAAAGCCTGTTAATAGGTCTAGAAAGAATTGGTCTAACAAGCTTGATGATACACTGTGGGCTTATAGAACTACTTATAAGAATCCCATGGGCATGTCTCCGTACAAAATGGTTTACGGTAAAGCATGTCATTTACCTCTTGAGCTAGAGCATAAGGCTTATTGGGCAATCAAAGAGCTCAACTTTGATTTCAAACTTGCTGGTGAGAAGAGGTTATTTGATATTAGCTCACTTGATGAATGGAGAGCTCATGCATATGAAAATGCCAAGTTGTTCAAAGAAAAAGTTAAGAGGTGGCATGATAAAAGGATACAGAAACGTGAGTTCAATGTAGGTGATTATGTCTTGCTATACAATTCTCGTTTAAGATTTTTTGCAGGCAAGCTTATCTCTAAATGGGAAGGTCCTTACATTGTTGAGGAAGTATATCGTTCCAGTGCCATAAAGATCAACAACACGGAAGGTAATTTTCCGAGAGTTGTAAATGGGGAAAGAATCAACCATTATATCTCAGGTACTCCCATAAATGTTGAAAGCAATATTATTAATACCATAACCCCGGAGGAGTAAATAAGGGATATTTATCAGCCTGTTTCAGACTCCGAAAACGAAGAGGTATGTGATTCGGTAAGTAAACCGACTCCAAAACTTTTCCAGTAGCAATTTTCTCCGTTTTGGAATTTTTTAAAAAATAGAAAAAATTGAAGTAGTCCGAAAAGTGCACGAGGAGGTGACAAGCCTGCCAGGCCCGGCCCACCCCCTGGCTGAGCCTAGGTGTGGCTTGTGGCCCCTCGTGTGCCTCCCGGACTCTGTTTTCTTGTGGAGTACTACTTTTGGTCGGGAAAAATTCATTATATTTTCTCCCGAAAGGTCTGCCCCTCGTATCACGCTAATATCCTCTGTTTTCATTTTGAGCTACTATGTAGACAGATCTAGATCGCTATGGCGTCCCCAAAAGTTCCGAAGGACAAGTTCTTCAAGAAAGTCATCAATCCCTACCTCGCGGGAGTGATGCAACACCCTCAATCTATCGAGATGCATGAGGGGGTGCTGCACATCCGTGATGTTGAGGGGCCCAAGAAGACCGGAAGTGTGGAGGCGAGGCTCGAAGCGATGGAGTAGCAAGTCTTCAAGTGCCAAGGGATGGTGGAACACAAACTCAACGCTAACCACATGATGATCACGGAGTTCACCAACAAGCACAAGATCGATGCCAATGACATCGGGAAGCACCTCTCCAAGCTCTATGACAGAATTGATCACCTCCAAGCCCAGATCTACGACCCGCAAAACCCAAACTATGAGTATGAGTATAGATTTAAATCAATACGGTTGGCTGCAGATTTGAGGATTCCGGAGTCTCGATCATCTTTCCATGATGGAGCACCTATGCCTTGTAAGACGGAGAATCAACCCCAGATTGCAACAACTCCACCACCATCACCTTCGAAGGAAGACAATTAAGCACGGGTATGGGCACTCCTCTTGGTTTGTGCCAAGCTTGGGGGAGTTGCCCCGGTATCGTATCACCATCACATCTTTTGCCTTTACCTTTTTCTTAGTTCGATCCTTTTTGTTTTTCTCTTTTTCTAGTAGAATAAAGTTCTTAGTTTGATCTAGGCTTTAGTTTTGCTTTGTGTCAGCCCCAATGTAATCAACTTCGTGATTCATATAATAAAAAGTGTTTTAGTTAAGGTCCTTGCCTCATGCCATGATCTAAAGAAAAGAATAATAAAAGAACAATAGCATGAAAGATCATGTAATGATCTTATGCGAAGTGATGACTTCACATATAAAAAGAATGTTGATTGAAACTTGTTGCGGGTGGACAAACGTAGACCTCCGTCATTGTTGCAATTAATAGGAAGTAATAAAGAAAGAGAGATTCACATATAAATATATCATCTTGGGCACCATCTATGATTGTGAACACTCATTAAACTATTACATCCTTAGAAGTAGATGTTTGATACGTCTCCAACGTATCTACTTTTCCGAACTCTTTTGCCCTTGTTTTGGACTCTAACATGCATGATTTGAATGGAACTAACCCGAACTAACGTTGTTTTCAGCAGAATTGCCATGGTGTTGTTTTTGGGTAGAAATAAAAGTTCTCAGAATGTCCTGAAAATTTACGGAGAATTTTTCTGGAATAAAAGAAAAATAACTGCGCAAAGATCCACCGGAGGGGGCGTGCCAGTGGGCCACAAGCCCACAGGCCGCAGCCACCCCCCTAGGCCGAGCCGTGAGGGTTTGTGGGGCCCACGTGGCACCACCGCCCCCAAACTCAGCTCTATATCTTCCGTCTCGCCTGGAAAAAATATCAGAGAGAAGGTTTAATCGCAGTTTACGATACGGAGGCGCCGCCACCTCCTGTTCTTCATCTGGAGGGCAGATCTGGAGTCCGTTCCGGGCTCCGGAGAGGGGAAATTGTCGCCATCGTCATAATCAACCTTCCTCCATCGACAATTCCATGATGCTCTTCACCGTTCGTGACTAATCCCATCGTAGGCTTGCTGGACGGTGATGAGTTCGATGAGATCTATCATGTAATCGGTTAGTTTTGACGGGGATTGATCCCTAGTATCCACTATGTTCTGAGATTGATGTTGCTACTACTTTGCCATGCTTAATGCTTGTCACTAGGGCCCGAGTGCCATGATTTCAGATCTGAACCTATTATATTGTCGCCGGTATATGTGTGTTTTAGATCCTATCTTGCAAGTTGTAGTCACCTACTATGTGTTATGACCCGGCAACCCTAGAGTGACAATAGCCGGAACCATTGCTGGAGATGACCATAGGATGAGGAGTTCATGTATTCACCACGTGTTAATGTGTTGGTCCGGTTCTTTATTAAAAGGATAACCTTAATATCCCGTAGTTTCCATTAGGACCCTGCTGCCACGGGAGGGATGGACAATAGATGTCATGCAAGTTCTTTTCCCTAGCACGTATGACTACATACGGAATACATGCCTAAATTAGATTGACGAACGGGAGCTAGTTACATATCTCTCCGTGTTATAGCTGTTACATGATGAATCACATCTGGCACACTCATCCATCACCGATCCAATGCCTACGAGTCTTTTACTACTGGTCCTTGCTACGTTACTTTGCTGCTACTGTTGTTACTCTGCTGCTACTGCAGTTCCTTGCTACTTTGCTGTTACTTGTTGCAAGACTTTTTTGACACCGTTGCCGGGGAAGAATAGTTCCCCATCCACGTGCAACTTACTGGCGCCGTTGATACAACAGTTAGGAATAGTTTGCCGTCAACAGATCTATTTCTGACACGGTTTCTATCATACTACTTTGCTACTGATACTTTGCTTGCAGACACTAATCTTTCAGGTGTGGTTGAATCTGACAAACTCAGCTGCTAATACTTGAGAATATTCTTTCGTTTCCCCTTGAGGCGAATCAACAAATTTGGGTCGAATACTCTACCCTCGAAAACTGTTGCGATCCCCTACACTTGTGGGTTATCAAGACCTTTTTATGGCGCCGTTGTCGGGGAAGCACAACTATATTCTCTCAGTCACTTGGGATTTTCATCTGCTGGTCACTATGAGGAATCCGAAAGATCCAAGAACTAAAATATTGCCTTCCACTACGAGGAGAGGTAAGGAACTGCCATCTAGCTCTGCACTTGATTCACATTCAGTTTTGAGTAAGTTTGCGACTTCACCTCCTGCTAGAAATCTTGATATATCACCTGTGCTTGATGATGCTAGTTCTGCTGCCCATGATGCTTATGATGATGCTATGCTTGATACTATGCCTGATGATACTATGCTTGATGATCCTATGCTTGATACTATTCCTGATGATGCTATGCTTGATACTATGCCTGGTACTGCTTTGCCACTAGGTGCATTCCTTGATGCACAACTTGCTAGAGTTGCTGCTAGACGTGATGATACTTCTGAAACTGCTGATACTATTGAAGTAGAACCTTCTACTATGCCTGAATTGCCTGTTATGCCTGATATGCGCTATGTTATGGAGGGAGAGATAGCTGAGGATTTTCTTGCGTGTAAGGATAGCTATGATGTTGAGAAATTACTGCTCAAGTGGAAAGAAAAATCTGTGAACGCTAGGATGAAATACGACCCGAAGTTTTCTACTTCGCCTATCTTTGTGACCGATAAGGATTATAAATTCTCTGTCGACCCTGAGTTAATCACTCTGGTCGAATCTGATCCTTTTCACGGTTATGAGTCTGAAACGGTTGTAGCCCATCTTACCAAACTGCACGATATAGCCACCCTATTCACTAGTGAGGAAAAGATCCGCCACTACTATATCCTCAAGCTGTTTCCTTTCTCGCTAAAGGACGATGCTAAGACCTGGTTCACTTCTCTTGCTCCTGGTTGTGTGCATAGCCCCCAGGATATGGTCTACTACTTCTCCGAAAAATATTTCCCTGCCCATAAGAAGCAAGCTGTCTTGCGGGAAATATACAACTTTGCTCAAGCTGAAGAAGAGAGTCTCCCAGAAGCTTAGGGGAAGCTCATCCAGCTACTGAATGCTTTGCCTGATCAACCTCTTGAGAAGAATGAAATACTTGAGATCTTCTATAATGGACTTACCGATGCTTCCAAAGACCACCTAGATAGTTGTGCCGGTTGTGTTTTTAGGGAACGAACTGTCGAACAAGCTGACATTCTACTGAATAACATCTTGTGCAATGAGAACGCTTGGACTATTCCAGAACCACCTCCTAAGCCAACTCCGAAGAAAAGAGGTATTCTATTCCTCAGTCCTGAAGATATGCACGAAGCCAAGAAATCTATGCGAGAGAAAGGCATTAAATCTGAAGATGTCAAAAATCTACCACCTATCGAAGAGATCCATGGTCTCCATAACCCGATACAAGTAGTAGAAGTAAATTCTCTGCGTAGGTTTGATGAGAGTGATATTCCTTTTGATAAACCTGCTAGCCTATGCCTGGATGAATTTGATAACTTTGTCGCGAAAAAACAAAGCTTCAATGATTATGTTAGCAGACAATTGGAACAGAATGCTCGTATGCTTGTCATTTAAGTGATTGTGTGCACAGAAATGTCAATGATCTTAAGCTCCTGAGTAAACATGCCTCTATGGTTACTACTCAGGTAGAACAAGTTCCCAAAGCTCAGAATGACTTGCTCAATGAGTTGAATGACAATTCCGCTAGAGTCGTCACTAGAGGCGGTAGAATGACCTAGGAACCTCTGTATCCCGAGGGTCATCCGAAGAGAGTTGAACAAGATTCTCAAGGAGTTAGCACTGATGCACCTAGTCATCCTAGAAAGAAGAAGAAACATGATAGGAACTTGCACGATAGCAACCCTGCTGCTGCTACACCTGAGAGTCCAAACGATGCCTCTGTCTCTGATGTTGAAACACAATCTGGTGATGAACATGAGCCTAATGATAATATCAATAGTGATGTTCATGTTGATGCTCAACCTAGCAATGAAAAGGATGTGGAGATTGAACCTTTTGATCTTGATAACCCACAGCCTAAGAATAGAAGATATGATAAGAACGACTTCACTGCTAGGAAGCATGGTAAAGAAAGGGAACCATGGGTTCAGAAACCTATGCCCTTTCCTCCCAAACCATCCAAGAAAAAGGATGATGAGGATTTTGAACGATTTGTTGAAATGATCAGACCTGTCTTTCTGCAAATGCGCTTGATAGATATGCTCAAAATGTCTCCGTATGCTAAGTACATGAAAGATATTGTGACTAATAAGAGGAGGATACCTGAGGTTGAGATTTCCACCATGCTTGCTAACTATACCTTCAAGGGTGGAACTCCTAAGAAACTAGGTGATCCCAGTGTGCCCACTATACCTTGCTCCATTAAAGGTAACTACGTGAGAACTGCTTTATGCGACCTTGGATCCCAGTCATGCCTCTCTCTCTTTATCGTAGACTTGAACTCGATAAGTTGACACCCACTGAAATCTTTGTGCAAATGGCCGACAAATCAACTGCTTTCCCTATCGGCATTTGCGAGGATGTGCCTGTTGTGGTCGCCAACGTCACCATCTTAACATAGTTCGTTATCTTGGATATTCCTGAGGACGATGCCATGTCAGTCATCCTCGGAAGACCCTTTTTAAACACTACAGGGGCTGTTATATATTGCAACAAAGGCAATGTCACTTTCCATGTCAATGGTAATGAGCATACGGTGCACTTTCCGAAGAAACAATATCGAGTACATTGCATCAATGCTATCGAAAAGACTTCATCGATTCTTATTGGGAGCTTTGAATGCCCTATATCTCGTGTCAAGATGAAGTATGATTTGCTTGTTGGGGAAATACACATCCCCATTGAGGTGACCTAGTGACTATTCGGAAATTCTCTGTTCTCTTTTTGCGATTCGAAAAGGTTTGTCAAAGAGACTTGATCAACCTCACTGACGGATTTCTTTCGTTGACCATTAGATGGATGAATCGAGGAGTCACAAACCTTTGTTCCAAGCTTTCACCTTCGGTTTCTTAGAAGAAAAATGATAGTTTTCCTTGTTTTCTATTTTAGCGTCCGGTAGAAAAGTACCCCAAAAATAAAAGTTCTCCGAACGCCGTGAAAATCTAGTATGATTTTTTCTGGATTTGTTTTGAAAAATTCTCAGACAAAGAGTTTGTCTCAGGACCACACCAGTGGGACACAAGCCCTAGGGGCGCGGGCACCCCCTGGCCGCGCCACCCAGGCTTGTGGGGCCCAGAGGCACCCCCTCCACTCATTCTTGCTCTTATCTCCTTCTACCTCCAGAAAAAATCGTTTCGCAGCTCAAACCCGTGTTCTTGCTCCTCTTGTTGGGATTTTCGATCTCTTTGCTCAAATCACCATTCTCCGAACTGTTTTGGGGAAATTACTCCTTGGTAAGTGACTCCTCCATTGGTCCAATTAGTTTTTGCTCTAGTGCCTTATACTCCGCGTATTTTTGCTGCCTTGGTGACCATGTTCTTGAGCTTTGCATGCTGATTTTAGCTGGTCCCAAGTAGTTTTGATGCGTAATATGGTCTCTAGGCACTTGTTAGAGTAGTTTCTACGAGTTTCGTTGATCCTTGTTCACTTTTCCTTAGAATCACTAAAAATTTCAGAAATTTTCAGAGATAGAAAAGTAAAAATATGAGGAGGTTCTTGAGAGGCTCTTCAAGCCGTGACCCCAAGGATGATGGGAGTGAGAAGAAGCCCAAGTATTTGGTCCCTCGAGTCAAAGAAGTTCGAGCGTGCGAGTGGCCAAGCGACGTGTTCTTACGCGCCACTAGAATTTATGAGGACTTTTATCACATGGTGGAAAATGCAGGCCTCACCGCCTTCGTTGAAGATAAGTGTCTGCAATACCTCCTCCTCACTAATATCTTCATACAAAGCTTTAACTTCTATCCGAGGAAGAATCCTCCTATGGTTGAGTTCAAACTTTATAATATCCCCCAGCGCATGTCACTCCAGTATTTTTGCAATGTTTGCAAATTACCTTACGTTGGGGATATTCATGAACCTCGTCCATGGGACTTGGAAGCTTTCATAGATACAATTGTTGTAAGAGAGGAGAGAGGAGTGTCTTGCGCTAGAGCTTCTAGCATTCATTTTCCCGTGCTTTGGTACTTCTCATTATTTGTGGGAAAATGTTTGATTGGCCGTGGGAATGCTGGGTCACTTAGTTCCCCGGATCTTGCGGTCTTGCGCGAATCCCTTTATAATGATAAACTTATAGCTTGGGCGCTATAGTAGCTCAACGGTTGAACCTGAACCGTTCTAAAGGTGTTGTCTATGGAGGTATCTATGCTACCCGTCTTGCCAGACACTTTGAGATACCCATTAGACTGGAGGAGGAAGAAGAGGTTCTTCTTCTCGTGAGATATCTAGATTATGATAGCATGGTTCGCCATGACTTTCTTAATAGAGATATAAGTAGAAGGATGATTTATAACCTGGTATTTAGTCAGGGTAATCGTGAGACTATTACTTTGCCTGCTCCTTTTTTGTTCAATCTTCATGCAGGCAGGTACATTATTATGCCCTCGGACATCTACGCATATTGGGGCTCAGCCCAACCACAGGTGCCCGTGCCCGAGCCACCAGTCGAGTACCAGACGTCGGTTTATCAGTGGGAGCCGGAGGAGCTCACACAGCAGTGGCATCCTCAGTCCACTCGAGAGTATCCCGGAGCTGGTTATTTCCCTCCTTGGGAGTAGACCAACTTAGGCCAAAAGCCTAAGCTTGGGGGAGTACGTGTTCTCACCGACTTTACATTCTTGCTTATGCTTTCACTTTGTTAGCCGGTGTTCACACTTTGCCACTGTATCATCCATGCTAGTTTATTTCTTTTTCTCGTTTTCTTTTCGTGTGTCTGTCTAGTTTGAAAACACCAAAAAGATTTTCTTTTTCTTCTTTTGATTGTTGGGAGCTTTCCTGTGTAAATAGTTTTCTTTTTCTTTGGGTCAAGGTAGAAGATATTGGTTACAATGTTTAGTGGCTCTTGCATGCATACCTGTTTAGCTTTCAAAGAGCCATATTACTTTGTCTTCTCCTTTGTGTTTCTCTGCAGATTCCAGCGTAGTCCAATGCACGAGCACTCTTATTATTGTTCACATCGTTCCGTCGTGCAAGTGAAAGGCAATAATGACTATATATGATGAAGTGACTGAGCCTGGAAAAGCTGGTATGAACTCGATCTATTTTGTTTTTGTAAATATGACTAGCTCATCGTGCCTGATTCAACTTTGCTGTGAGAGAAACATGTTTGCAATGACAACTTACAGATCATAGTTGGTTATGCCATGCTTACTTAGCTAGGAGCTTATAATGGTTTGTCTTGGATGCCCACATGAATGTTGAGATGACTGTGTTGTAGTATGATAGGATGGTATCCTCCTTTGAATGATTCAAGTGGCTTGACATGGCGCATGTTCACGCATGTAGTTGAAACAAAATCAACATAGCCTCTATGATGTTCATGTTCATGGTGATTTATGTCCTACTCATGCTTGCACTCAGTGTTAGTTAATCTCAATGCATTTTCATGACTATTGTCGCTCTATAGTTGGTCGCTTCCCAGTCTTCTGCTAGCCTTCACTTGTACTAAGCGGGAATACTGCTTGTGCATCCACCTCGACAAACTCAAAGTTGTTCCATATGAGTCCACCATACCTACCTATTTGCGATATCTACCTGCCGTTCCAAGTAAACTTGCATGTGCCTCTCTCTAAACCTTGAAGAAATAATCTGTTTTGCATGCCCGAACCGCTCATGTGGTGACAGGGTGCTATTGGTATCTTCCATGCTAGGCATGTTATCCTTGATATGTTTTTATTCACTACCATTCACGAGATAGGGGCCGGTCATTGGAATCCCCAGTTCCATGCTCAAATCGAAAAGATAATTGCAAACGAAACTCCCCCAGGATTGATGTTGGTATGGACGGTACCCGAGGATTCGGCTAGCCGTGGAGTGTGATTGATTGGTGGTGGGGGAGTCAAAACTTTACTTTTCTGTTTGGGAACCGCCTATAGCATGTGTAGCGTGGAAGATGTTGAGAACTCTTAGTCATTGCGTTGACAATGAAAGCATGCCACCCAAAATTATTATCTGTGTTTTCAAAGCTTGAGCTCTGGCACCTCTGCAAATCAATGCTTCCCTCTCCAAAGGGCCTGTCTATTTATGTTCCTGTTGAGTCATCCTCCTCTTACAAAAGCACCAATTAGAGAGCACCTCTGTCGTTTTTATGCTTCGCTTTTAACTGTGTTGAGTATGACTGTGACTGGATCTTCATTGCCTTGAATTACAATGTTTAGTCAGCCCTTGGTCTTTGAAGGTGCTCTGCATTTAGGTTTTGCGGTCTCAGAAAGAGCTAGCGAGATACCACATGTTCGTACTGCTTCATGTTGCTTTGATTGAAGTGTTGACGTTTGAGACTTATTATTATTTGCTCGCTAGCTGATTATGCCATTGATATGAGTTTACTGTGAGACCTAGATGTCATTTGCTTATGTGGTTTGCTTGTGATCTTGCTGAAATTCTGGTTGTGAGTTTGTCCAAGTTTTTCTTTTGTCTCACTTAGTTTGTCAACTGAGTTGCTTGAGGACAAGCAAGGCTTTAAGCTTGGGGGAGTTGATCCGTCTCCAACGTATCTACTTTTCCGAACTCTTTTGCCCTTGTTTTGGACTCTAACTTGCATGATTTGAATGGAACTAACCCGGACTAACCCTGTTTTCAGTAGAATCGCCATGGTGTTGTTTTTGTGCAGAAATAAAAGTTCTCGGAAAGTCCTGAAAATTTACGAAGAATTTTTGTGGAATAAAAGAAAAATACCTGTGCAAAGATCCACCGGAGGGGGCGTGCCAGTGGGCCACAAGCCCACAGGCCGCGGCCACCCCCCTAGGTCGCGTCGTGAGGGCTTGTGGGGCCCACATGGCACCACCGCCCCAAACTCAACTCTATATCTTCCGTCTCGTCCGGAAAAAAATCAAAGAGAAGGTTTCATCACGTTTTACGATATGGAGGCGCCGCCACCTCCTGTTCTTCATCTAGAGGGCAGATGTGGAGTCCGTTCCGGGCTCCGGAGAGGGGAAATCGTCGCCATCTTCATCATCAACCTTCCTCCATCGACAATTCCATGATGCTCTTCACCGTTCGTGAGTAATCTCATCGATGTTGCTCGACAGAAATGAGTTGGATGAGATCTATCATGTAAACGAGTTAGTTTTGACGGGGATTGATCCCTAGTATCCACTATGTTCTGAGATTGATGTTGCTACTACTTTGCCATGCTTAATGCTTGTCACTAGGGCCCGAGTGCCATGATTTCAGATCTGAACCTATTATGTTGTCGCCAATATATGTGTGTTTTAGATCCTATATTGCAAGTCGTAGTCACCTACTATGTGTTATGACCTGGCAACCCCGGAGTGACAATAGTCGGAACCACTCCCGGAGATGACCATAGTATGAGGAGTTCATGTATTCACCACGTGTTAGTGCGTTGGTCCGGTTCTTTATTAAAAGGAGAACCTTAATATCCCGTAGTTTCCATTAGGACCCCGCTGCGACGGGAGGGATGGACAATAGATGTCATGCAAGTTCATTTCCCTAAGCACGTATGACTACATACAGAATACATGCCTACATTAGATTGACGAACGGGAATGTGACAGCCCGATGCCGACGTTCCAGAAGATTCCCCTTCCATTCCGTTTTCGTTGTGTGTCTATTTTCTTTTGTTGCATCATGCGCATCATCTGCATTGCATCGACATCTCCGTTGCCGCCAGTTTTCAAAACTTGCATCTGTTGTTAGTTACCGGTTCTCGTCGTTGTCCGTTCTGAGCCCGACCGCACTCGCACACGCCCGCCGCATCGTCAAATCTTGTTTTCAAAAGTGTTCGTAAAACTTTCTCTGATTGGGTTGAGATTTTACGTGCGGTCTTATTTTAATATAGGTAGGCCGCCTGTCAAATTTCGTCGCGATCGGAGGTCGGCTGGTACCCGAACGGTCGGCCGTAGCGGCACCGTATTCGGCCTACCGTCGGACGATTGTCGGTGTTTTAAAAATCGTTGCCGCGTTGCCCGTTTTCCCTCTCTTCTCCGGATATCTACACTACACGGCCATTTAGTCTGTCCCGCGTTCGGAATTATTCAAATTTGACCGCGTAGTTGAAACCGGGGCGGAATTTCGCTAAACCTAGCCCCCCCATTTGTCTATAAATAGACCCCATCCTATTTTTGAGGCAGCCAACCCACTCTCTCCTTGAAATCCGTGCCTAACCCTAACCCTAACCCACTCTCTCTCTCCTCCCTCCCTCCTCTGCGCAGCCGCCGGGCCCGCCAGGCCCAGATCGGGCCCGGCCAAGCCCATCTGGCCGGCCGCCGCCGTGTGCCCGAGCTCCCTGCTCCCGAGGCTCCTTCTCCCGCATCCGCCGCCGCCTTGCGCGCTCCTCGCCGGCCGGAGCCTCGGCCGCCCCGCAGCCGCCGCCAGGGTCCTGTGTCCCCTGTCGTGCCCCGCTGCATCTCGTCGCCCGCCACCGGCTGAGGCCGCCCCGTGCTCGCCGCCCCGCCGGGCGACCTCCTCGCCCCAACGCCGCCTCGAGCCGCCACCACCGGGAACGGAGCCCCGATGGCCGGATCCATCCACGCAGCCGGTTCTTCCCCGGATCCCCTTCGCCTGCTCAGCACCTTCGCCGGATCCGTTCCTGGCCGCCGCCTGTCCTTCTGCCCGAGGAGGACGACGCCGAGCGCACCCGCCTCGCGCCTGCTGGGCCGCCTTCCACAGCGCCCTTTCGCTTCAGCCCAGCTCCACCTGAGGCCTCCCACATGGGCTGCCTCCACCAACCCCCGTCGGCCCACTCCACCATCTCCTCCTCTCAGATCTAGCCCGTAGATGAAGTCCCTCTCTTGCCTAAATCGCGCACTAGGCGCTAGGTTCTATCCTGCGCCCACGAGTCGGCCCGTTAGTTAATTTAGGTTAATTTTCGGAATTATCTAAATTCCAGAAAATAGACGGTACTTAAATGCCCGTAACTTTTATTCCGTAAGTCGTATCGCGACGTGTAGCATATGGTTTTTGTGTAGAATCTCGCGTAGAATACGATTTTGCAACTTGCATATTTGTTTGACGTAGTTTAGCGTGATGCATGATTTTACGTGTTGTTCCAATAGGTTTCGTCCCGTATTATTTTCTCGTGCGTGTCCGGATTGCCCGAATGCTGTAGTAGAAATGTTCTTGTTTTAGGAACCCCTTTGCCATGTATTTAGAGTAGTCATTGGTATTTTTGCATGTATGTTTCCGACGCTAGTTTATTTTACCGTGTCGTGGACTTATCTCGCATTTACGTGTGGCAACATTTTTTTGTGTTGCCACCCCACATGTTTTATATGTTTTCGGGGTAGAAAAATCCATAGGATTTAACTTTGTATTTAGTTTTATCTTTTGAGGAAATTAGTTCGCGTGATATTTTGCCATGTTACCCTCTTGTTTATTTTGTAGGATTAATCCGTGCTTCGTTTGAAGGAGTTGTCAACTAGAGAGTTGCCCTTTGATGTTTAGTCTAGCCCCTGGTATTTTGGTTGCAACAGAAATCCATGTATAGGTGTGGTTTCGTGGCTCTTTTCTTGCTAGGAAATAGTGTTGTTTTAGAGATGTTGAAATATTTCGAAGTCTGAGATCTGAGATCTGTTATATTTTGTTGCTGTCTTTGCATGAGTTTATCTTGTGATCTATAGCTCTTTTGAGGTTGGTGTAATGGAGTTAGTTGTAGACTTTAGGATTCTCTAGCATGCTGTGGATTTTCATGCCATTTGGAGTCCTGTAGCTTATGGTTTTGCTGCTGTCAATATGCCTTCAGATCAAAAACTGAAGCTTCATAAACTACAATTTTCATTAAGTCTGAAATAGTGTGTAGGATGCCATTTTGTGACTTATTTTCCTAGTGTTCCGTGCTTCCATGCTAGTTGTTGTAAGTTGCATGTTGTAGTGCTTCTTTCCCTCAATCGTGCCATGCCTTGGTTGAGTGTATTGTAGTTGAGTAGCTCGTAGTTGTGGGGTGTAGGAAATGTTATGTGGCTGGTTTTAGCAGATTGTAGTATTATCTTGTTTAGCTTGTAGTTTTTGATTCGTAGCTCCGTTTTGATCGTGCCCTGTATGAAACTTGCTTAGAATCTCGTGTAGTTTCATATTATCTTGCTGGTTGTATGTTTTGAAGTGCTCGTGACTGTCGTTGCACACATATTACATTCATGTCATCATATCTTGCGGTGTCCGTATCTTTTGATCCGTGGCTCCGTTGGAGATATTCTCTATGTGTAAATTGCTTGTAACGATGCGTAGAATCATGTGAACCTATTTGGTTTGCTATTTAACAACTAATTAAATGTGTTAGTTCAGATCTGGACAGAATTGTAAATTAACATGTGAGGTCGTTTCGGAGGTGCTATATGTCATTTCCGACCTCATTTAAAATGCCTAGATAGGTAGTTTAATTACGCTTCAACTCTTGCCATGTGTAACCAAATTTAATATTGCCGTGTACCTAATCGAGATAGAACTAAATAACCCCTATGTGGAGTTTCGTCAATATGCAACTCGTTGCATATTGAACTGCACTTAATGTGTAGTGTTTGATTGTGTGAATTGTCATGCCGTGACTTGCATGTATTCAGCTGCTCATGCATAATTTGTGTTGTGCATCGTGTGGTGAATATCGTGTGTTGATCCTTGTTTCCGGTTTCCTCCGTCTCGATAGAGTTCCGCAAGCGTGTCGGATGTGAGGACCCGTTCGACTATGTTGGTTCGTCAGCTTCACGGAGTCATTCTTCTTCCAAGCGGGATCTCAGGCAAGATGACCATTTCCCCAGATACCATTACTATCATTGCCATGCTAGTTTCATCGATTCTATCGATTATGTCTCGTTGCCTACCACATGTTAAATATCAGCCTCTCACCAATGACATGAAAACCTTCAATCTGTTCAACCTAGCAAACCACTGATTGGCTATGTTACCGCTTGCTTAACCATGTGTTAGCGTTGCTAGTTGTAGGTGCAGTTGCTTCCATGTGTTAACATGGGTTCCTTGTTATATCACCCTATTAATGCTATTTAATTTAATGCACCTATATACTTGGTAAAAGGTGAAAGGTTCGGCCTTTCTAGCCTAGTGTTTTGTTCCACCTTTGCCCCCTTAGTTTCGGCTACCGGTGTTATGTTCCATAATCGAGCGCTCCTAACACGATCGGGGTTGTTATGGGGACCCCCTTGATAAATCGTTTTAGATTAAAGCTGGTCTGGCAAGGCCCAACATTGGTTCTACATTTTCCCAACATAACAATTTTGATAATACTGAAATGCATAGGGAGTTAGCGCTACCCGAGGAGTAATTCTACATAATACAAGGGGGCCCTTGCTGATGGTGTTGGTCCCAAAAGGGCAGCCTACGGGGCACCACGGGGCAACTCGAGGTTTGGCACCTGTAGCCTTTCCCATCCGGTCGTGTCCTGAGAACGAGATACGTGGCTTCTATCGTTTTCGTCGACACGTCGGGCGGCCTTGCTGGATTAGTTTTACCTTTGATGAGATATCTTGTGCATTGGGATTCCGGTGATGCTTTGGGTAATTTCAGAGTTGAGGTTTTCCACTAAGGAGTCCGACGAGATCGCGAGTGTCGTGATCGAGGATTTCTATGCGGCTTCTGGTAATTTGTGATGGACTAGTTGGAGCACCCCTGCTGGGTTAAATCTTTTCGAAAAGCCGTGCCCGCGGTTATGTGGCAACGTGGAAACTTTGTTTAACGCTGGTTCTAGATAACTTGAAGTAAACTTAATTAAAACCTGCCAACTGTGTGCGTAACCGTGAATGTCTCTTTCGTGAGTTCCTTCTCCGATCGAGGACACGGTGGGGTTATGTCTGACGTAGGTAGGTGTTCAGGATCATTCATTTGATCATCAGTAGTTCACGTCTGTTATGCGTAGATATCCCCCCTCTTATTTCTTGTACTCGTAAGTTTAGCCACCAAATATATGCTTAGCCGCTGCTGCAACCTCACCACTTAACCATAGCTCACCCATTAAGCTTTGCTAGTCTGGATACCTTTGGAAATGAGATTGCTGAGTCCCCTGTGGCTCACAGATTACTACAACACCAGTTGCATGTACATGTAAAGGTTACTTGACGCGAGCGCATTGATTGTTCATTTGGAGTTGCTTCTTCTTGATCTTCTTCTTCATCGATCTAGGATGGGTTCGAGGCCGCCAGCCTGGGATAGCAAGGATGGACGTCGGTCTTCTTTTCTAGTTAGTTTTCGTCCATAGTCGGACCCTGCTCTTCTTCACGATGATTATGTATTGTACTGCTGTGACTCTTATGTAGCCTGTGGCAAGTGTAAGCCAATTCTATAAATATATCTCTTCTTTTCAGTACATGTACTTGTAACGATATCTATTCTTGCGACACGACGAGATGCGCTTCTATTCGTGACGAGGCCCTCGTGCCAAACTGAGGATAGGGTCGCATCTTGGGCGTGACAGGGAGCTAGTTACAGATCTCTCCGTGTTATAGCTGTTACATGATGAATCACATCCAGCACACTCATCCATCACCGATCCACTGCCTACGAGTCTTTTACTACTGGTCCTTGCTACGTTACTTTGCTGCTACTGCTGTTACTCTGCTGCTATTGTTGTTCCTTGCTACTTTGTTGTTACTTGTTGCAAGACTTTTTCGACACCGTTGCCGGGGAAGAATAGTTCCCCGTCCACGTGCAACTTACTGGCGCCATTGATACAACATTTAGGAATGGCCTGCCATCAACAGATCTGTTTCTTACACCGTTGCTATCATACTACTTTGCTACTGATACTTTGCTTGCAGACACTAATCTTTCAGGTGTGGTTGAATCTGACAAACTCAGCTGCTAATACTTGAGAATATTCTTTCGTTTCCCCTTAAGGAGAATCAACAAATTTGGGTCGAATACTCTACCCTCGAAAACTGTTGTGATCCCCTACACTTGTGGGTTATCAATGTTGGACAAGGAAGACAACATAATGAATTATGTTTGCTTGGTTCTGAAAAATGTTATATGACTAGAGATCCAGCATGTGACACTTGCTTCCACCTCATATCAGCCAAAACTTCCGCACTAAGTAGAGATACTACTTGTGCATCCATAAACCTTCAACCCAGTTTTGCCATGAGAGTCCACCATACCTACCTATGGATTGAATAAGATCCCTCAAGTAAGTTGTCATCGGTGCAAGCGATAAAAAATGCTCCCTAAATATGTATGATCTATTAGTGTGAGGAAAATAATTTTTGTACAAACCTGTGTTGAGGAAGACATAAAAGCGACAGACTGCATAATAAAGTTCTTTATCACAGGAGCCAATACAAAGTGACGTTCCTCCACACTAAGAGATCACACATCCAAACCTCAAAAGCGCATGACAACCTATGCTTCCCTCTGTGAAGGGACTATCTTGTAACTTTACTTTTTATCCTTAAGAGAGTCATGCTGATCGACACCAATTCCTTATTTCGCCTTTATCATGGCTAACGTCATGTGCTAGGGAAAGATCTGTATTCATATGTCAACTTGGAAGTAAGTACTCATGAATTATTGTTGTTGACATTAGCCTTGAGGTAAGTCATTGGGCGGCAAAACTATAAGCCCCTATCTTTCTCTGTGTCCAACTGAAACTTTGATCTCATGAGTACCACGTGAGTTCTAGCAATTGTAGAAGACGAAAGGATGATTGAGTATGTGGATTTGCTTAACAAGCTCTTATTTGACTCTTTCCGATGTTATGATAAATTGCAATTGCTTCGATGATTAAAGGCTATTCGTTGTTAATTCTCAATAAGGTTCTTGATCCATACTTTACTCTGTGAAGGAATTGTCACTTTAGCATAAGAGATTATATGACGATATTGCTGTTCTAATTATGATCATGTTGCCTGCATGTCCGTATTTTGTTTTATCGTCACCTCTTTCTCTAAACATGTGGGCATATTTATTGATCTCGGTTTCCGCTTGAGGACAAGCGAGGTCTAAGCTTGGGGGAGTTGATACGTCCATTTTGCATCATGCTTTTATGTTGATATTTATCGCTTTATGGGCTGTTATTACACTTTACGGTACTTGAAGAGGGAGACTACCGGCAGCTGGAATTCTTGTTTGAAAAAGGAGCAAGTTCGAGATACCTATTATGCGCAACTCCAAAAGCCGTGAAAATCAACAAGGTATTATTTTGTATTTTATAAAAAATACTGGGCGGAAGAAGTACCGGAGGGGAGCCACCAGGAGGCCACAAGCCTGCCAGGCCTGGCCTACCCCCTAGCCGGGCCTGGGTGGCTTGTGGGCCCCCTGCTGCCCCTCTGACGCTCATCTTTTTCTATAAGGAGGGTTTCGTCCCCAAAAAATCAGGAGGAGGCTTTCGGGAGAAATCGCCGCTGCCACGAGGTGGAACTTGAGCATAACCAATCTAGAGCTCCGGCAAGGCCGTCGTGTCGGGGAAACTTCCCTCCCGGAGGGGACTCATCACCATCAACATCTTCATCACCACCATCTCCTCTCCAAACCCTAGTTCATCTCTTGTAACCAATCTCCGTCTCGCGACTCCGATTGGTACTTGTAAGGTTGCTAGTAGTGTTAATTACTCTTTGTAGTTGATGCTAGTTGGATTACTCGGTGGAAGATTATATGTTCAGATCCTTAATGCTATTCAATACCTCTCTGTTCATGAACATAATTATACTATGTGAGTAGTCACTTTTGTTCCTAAGGACATGGGATAAGTCTTGCTATAAGTAGTCATTTGAATTTGGTATTCGTTCGATATTTTGATGCGTTGTATGTTGTCTTTCCTCCAGTGGTGTTATGTGAACATCGACTACATGACACTTCACCATTATTTGGGCCTAGAGGAAGGCATTGGGAAGCAATAAGTAGATGATGGGTAGCTAGAGTGACAGAAGCTTAAACCCTAGTTTATGTGTTGCTTTATAAGGGGCTGGTTTGGATCCACTAGTTTAATGCTATGGTTAGACTTTGTCTTAATTCTTCTTTCATAGTTGAGGATGCTTGCGAGAGGGGTTAATCATAAGTGGGATGTTTGTCCAAGTAATGGCAGCAACCAAGCACTGGTCCAGCCTGATGTCAGTTGTGCTGCTGCAACAAAAGACCTAGCAATGGCGCCAGAAATAGGTGTGTCGATGGCACCAGGAATCCTTCTGCTACGGCTATGCCTTAAGGGACTTCGTAGGCAAATATGCAAAGGATTTACCCCGTGGCCTTGGAGCCTTGCGTTGGTGTTCCCTCGAAGAGGAAAGGGTGATGTAGCGCAGCGATGGTAAGTATTTCCCTCAGTTTGAGAACCAAGGTATCGATCCAGTGTAGGAGTATCACAAGAGCCTGCACAAACACAAAGAACCTGCTCCCAACGCTATGAAGGGGTTGCAATCCCTTATAGATTGTTCGCCGAGTGAGAACTGAAAGCAACAAAGTAACAAAGCAAAGTAAAAGCAGAGGTGTAAACGATAGATGTGAATAGACCCGGGGTCCATAGTGTTTACTAGTGGCTTCTCTCATGAAAGCAAGTAGACAGTGGGTGAACAAATTACTGTCGAGCAATTGATAGAACCGCGCAAAGTCGTGACGATATCTATGGCAATGATTATATATATAGGCATCACGTCCAAAACAAGTAGAACGATACTGTCTACATCTACTACTATTACTCCACACGTCGACCGCTATCCAGCATGCATCTAGTGTATTAAGTCCAAAAGAACAGAGCAACGCCTTAAGCAAGATGACATGATGTAGATGGACAATCTCATATCAACGATAGAGCCCATCTTGTTACACTTGATGGCAACTACTCAATGTGTGCCTTGCTGCCCCTACTATCACTGGGAAAGGTCACCACATGGTAAGAACCCAAAACCAAGCACATCTCCGATTGCAAGAATCATTGATCTAGTTGGCCAAACAAAACCCAAGACTCGGAGAGACTTACAAGGATATCAAATCATGCATATAAGAAATCAGCAAAGACTCAAATATATATCATAGATAATCTGATCACAAATCCACAATTCATCGGATTTCGACAAACACACCACCAAAGAAGATTACATCGGATAGAACTCCATGAAGATCATGGAGAACTTTGTATTAAAGATCCAAGAGAGAGAAGAAGCCATCTAACTACTAACTACGGACCCGTAGGTCTGAAGTGAACTACTCACGAGTCATTGGAGGGGCGATGATGATGAAGAAGAAGCCCTCCAACTCCACAGTCCCCTCCGGCAGGGCACCGGGAAGGGTCTCCAGATGAGATCTCGCGGAAACGGAAGCTTGCGGCGGCGGAAAAGTATTTTCGTGGATGCCCCGATTTTTTGCTGTATTTTAGGGAATATATAGGCCAAAGATCTAGGTCAGGGGGCGCCAGGGAGGCCACAAGCCCTGCCACCGCTGCCTCCCCCTGGTGGCGGAGTGGGGGCTTGTGGGCTCCCTGCAGCCCTCCTGGCTTGGCCCACAGGCCCCCTGATCTTCTTTCGTTCGGGAAAAAATCATTTTAGGGATTTTATTCCGTTTGGACCCCGTTCCAAAATCAGATCTGAAAAGAGCCAAAAACACAGAAAAAACATTAACTGGCACTTGGCACTGAATTAATAAGTTAGTCCTAAAAAGATATAAAAGGTACATAAAACATCCAAAGATGACAAGATAACAGCGTGAAACCATCAAAAATAATAGATACGTTCGAGACGTATCACACCCACATATCAAACTATCAAAGTAGCGAACGTGAATCATATGAACATGATGAAAACTAGCT
The DNA here is from genome assembly GCF_904849725.1 of Hordeum vulgare subsp. vulgare. Classification (NCBI taxonomy): domain Eukaryota; kingdom Viridiplantae; phylum Streptophyta; class Magnoliopsida; order Poales; family Poaceae; genus Hordeum; species Hordeum vulgare. The sequence goes on from NC_058518.1 coordinate 502,335,712, forward strand.
TGACAGAAATTCCCATGTGTCCTCGGAAGCGCTTTACTCATATAAGAGTTCGTCCACGCTTGTCCCTTGCTACAAAAGGAATTTAGCCATCTTGTTGCACCTTTCTTACTATTGTTTCTTGCTACTCGCTACGAATTATCTTATCACACAACTATCTGTTACCGATAATTTCAGTGCGTACAGAGAATACCTTGCTGAAAACCACTTGTCAGTTCCTTCTGCTCCTCGTTGGGTTCGACACTCTTACTTATCAAAAGGACTACATTAAATCCCCTACACTTGTGGGTCACCAGACCCCAAAAAAAAGCGCTATAGACCATGAAACTGGCCTGAAACGACCAAAACAACGAGTTTTTGTGACATGTCAATAGCCATGCGCAGGGTTGATGGAGCATAAAAAATAAACCCAAGAACCCAAAACAGTGTGCTATAGCCCAAGAAACTGACCCGAAACGACAAAACGACCGACTTTTTGCAACGTGTCGATAGCCGTGCGGAGGGTAGATGGAGCATAAAAATTAAACCGGGACCTCAAAACAGTGCGTCATAGCCCACGAAACACGTCCGAAACGACAAAAAAAGAGTTTTTGCGACGTCTTTATATGTGTGCAGACGGTTCATGGAGTATAAAAAATCGATCCGGGACCCCAAAACAGTGCGCTATAACCCAGGAAACTTGCTCGAAACAACAAAACATCAATTTTTTGTGACATCTCGATATCCCGGCACACAGTTCAAGGAGCATCAAAAATCGACCCGGGACACCAAAGACAGTGCGCTATAGCCCACGAAACTGGCCCGAAACGACAAAAACAACGAGTTTTGCGACGTCTCTACAGTCGTGCATAGGGTTCATGGAGAATCAAAAATCGACCCGGGAGCACAAAACAGTGCGTCATAGCCCACGAAACTGGCCCGAAACGACAAAACAACAAGTATTTGCAAAGTCTCTATAGCCGCGGACAGGGTTCATGGAGCATGAAAAATCGACCTGGGACCACAAAACAGTGCACGCCCACGAAACTGGCCCGAAACGACAAAAACACCAAGTTTTTGTGAAGTCTCGATAGCCGTACACTAGTTTCATGGAGCATAAAAATCAACCCGGGACCCCAAAATAGTGCGTTATTCCCCACGAAATTAGCCCGAAACCACAAAAACACGAAGTTTTTGCGATGTCTCTATAGCCGTGCACAGGATTCGAGGAGCATAAAAATCCGACCGGGACCTCAAAAGAGTGCGTTCTAACCCATGAAACTGGCCCGAACCGGCAAAAACACCGAGTTTTTCGAACATCTCGATAGTCGTGCACACGGTTCATGAAGCATCAAAAATTGACAGGCACCCCAAAACAGTGCGCTATAGCCCACGAACTCGCCCGATCTGACAAAAACAACGTGTTTTTAGGACGTCTCAACGGCCATGCACACGGTTCATGGAGCATAAAAAATCGACCCGAGACCCCAAAACAGTGCGCTGTAGACCACGAAACTGGCCCGAAAAGACCAAAACAACGAGTTTTTGAGACGTGTCGATATCCATGGACAGGATTGATGGAGCAGAAAAAATAAACCCGGCAACCAAAAACAGTGCGCTATAGCCCACGAAACTGGCCTGAAGCGAAAAAACACCAACTTTTTGCGACGTGTCGATAGCCGTGCGGAGGGTTGATGCAGCATAAAAATTAAACCGAGACCTCAAAATTGTGCGTTATAGCCCATGAAAGTAGCCTGAAATGACAAAAACAACGAGTTTTTATGACGTCTCGATAGTCGTGCACAGTGTTCATGGAGCATCAAAATTCGACCCGGGACCCCAAAACAGTGCGCTATAGCCCACGAAACTAGCGCAAAACGACAAAAACAATGAGTTTTGCGACGTCTCAATAACCATGCACACGGTTCATGGAGCATAAAAAATCGATCCGGGACCCCAAAACAGTGTGCTATAGCCCACGAAACTAGCGCGAAACAACAAAAACAACGAGTTTTTGCGACGTCTCGATGGTCGTGCACAAGGTTCATGGAGGATCAAAAATTGACTTGACACCCTAAAACACTATGATATAGCTCACGAAACTCGCCCGAAACGACAAAAACAAAAAGTTTCTGCGATGTGTTTATATCCGTGCAAACAGTAAATGGAGCATAAAAAATCGACACGAGACACCAAAACAGTGCGCTATAACCGAGGAAACTTGCGCGAAACAACAAAAAGATCGATTTCTTGCGACGCCTCGACATCCGTGCACACGGTTCATGTAGCATCAAAAATCGACCCGGGACCCCAAAGCAGTGCATTATAGCCCACGAAACTGGCGCAAAACGACAAAATAACGAGTTTTTGCGACATCTCAATAACCATGCACATGGTTCATGGAGCATAAAAAATCGACTCGGGACCCCAAAATAGTGCGTTATAGCCCACGAAACTAGCCCCAAACAACCGAAACGACGTGTTTTTGCTACGTTTCGATGGTCGTGCACACGGTTCATGGAGGATAAAAAATTGACCCGACACCCTAAAACTGTGCGCTATAGCCCACGAAACTCGCCCGAAACGACAAAAAAAAGAGTTTTTGCGACGTCTTTATATTCGTGCAGACGGTTCATGGAGCATAAAAAATCGATTCGAGACCCCAAAAACAGTGCGCTATAGCCCACAAAATTGGCCCGAAATGATAAAAACAACGAGTTTTGCGGCGTCTCTATAGCCGTGCATAGGGTACATGGAACATCAAAAGTCGACCTGGGAGCCCAAAACAGTGTGCTATAGCCCACGAAAATGGCCCGAAACGACTAAAAGAACGAATATTTGTGATGTCTCTATAGCCGTGGACAGGGTTCATGGAGCATCAAAAACAGACCCGGGACCACAAAACACCAAGTTTTTGTGAAGTTTAGATAGCACTGGGTTCACGGAGCATAAAAAAACGACCCGGGACCCCAAAATAGTGCGTTATTACCCATGAAACTAGCCCCAAATAACAAAAACACCGAGTTTTTACGATGTCTCTATAGCCGTGCACAAGATTCGTGGAGCATAAAAATCCGACCCGGGACCCCAAAAGAGTTTTTCGGAAACTAGCCCGAAATGGCAAAAACACCGAGTTTTTCAGACGTCTCGATAGCCATGCACACGGTTCATGAAGCACGAAAAATTGACACGGCACCCTAAAACAGTGCGCTATAGCCCACGAAACTCGCCCGAAATGACAAAAACAATGTGTTTTTGGGACGTCTCAATAGCCATGCACACGGTTCTTGGAGCATAAAAATCGACCCGGGACCCCAAAACAGTGCGCTATAGACCACGAAACTGGCCCGAAATGACCAAAACAACGAGTTTTTGTGACGTGTTGATAGCCATGCGCACGGTAGACGGAGCATTAAAAATAAACCCAGCAACCCAAAACAGTGCGCTATAGCACACGAAACTGGCCCGAAACGACAAAAAGACAGAATTTTTGCGACGTGTCGATAGCCGTGCGGAGGGTTGATGGAGCATAAAAATTAAACCGGGACCTCAAAACAGTGCGTTATAGCCCACGAAACTGGCCTAAAATGACAAAAACAACGAGTACTTGGGACGTCCCGATAGCCGTGCACAGTGTTCATGGAGTATAAAAATCAACCCGGGACCCCAAAACAGTGCGCTATAGCCCACGAAACTAGTTTTGAAACAACAAAAACAACGAGTTTTTGTGACGTCTCGATGGTCGTGCAGATGGTTCATGGAGGTTCAAAAATTGACCGGACACCCTAAAACAGTGCGCTATAGCCCACGAAACTCGTCCGAAATGACAAAAACAAAGAGTTTTTGCGACGTCTTTATATCCGTGCACATGGATCATGGAGCATAAAAAATCGATCCGGGACCCCAAAATAGTGCGCTATAACCGAGGAAACTTGCCCGAAACAACAAAAACATCCATTTTTTGTCACGTCTCGATATCCATGCACACGGTTCATGGAGCGTCAAAAATCGACCCGGGACCCCAAAGCAGTGCGCTATAGCCCACGAAGCTGGCCTGAAACGACAAAAACAACGATTTTTGCGATGTCTCTATAGTCGTGCATAGGGTTCATGGAGCATCAAAAATCGACTCGGGAGCCAAAACAGTGCGCTGTAGCCCACAAAACTGGCCCGAAGCGACTAAAGCAATGAGTTTTTCCGACGTCTCTATAGCTGTGGACAGGGTTCATGGAGCATAAAAAATCGACCTGGGACCACAAAACAGTGCACGCCCACGAAACTAGCAAGAAACGACACAAACACCGATTTTTTTAAGTCTCGATTGCCGTGCACTAGGTTCATGGAGCATAATAATCGACCCGGGACCCCAAAATAGTGCGTTATTACCCACGAAACTAGCCCGAAACGACATAAACACCAAGTTTCTCATAGTCGTGCACAAGGTTCATGGAGCATAAAAATAGTGCGCTATAGCCCACGAAACTGACCGAAAACCATTAAAACACCGAGTTTTTGCGACATCTATGTAGCCGTGCACAGGATTCATGGAGCATAAAAATCCGGCCGGGACCCCAAAAGAGTGTGTGCCCACGAAACTCGCCCGAAACGGCAAAAAGACCGACTTTTTGCGACTTGTCGATAGCCGTGTGGAGGGTTGATGGAGCATAGAAATTAAACCGGGACCTCAAAACAGTGCATTATAGCCCACGAAACTAGCCTGAAATGACAAAAACAACGAGTTTTTGTGACGACTCGATAGTCGTGCACAATTGAAAGTGCAGTCATGCCCCTAATCGAGTTTTGGTGTTAATGACAACACATACATAGGAAACTAATCCTATTTGTTGAGTGTATCTCAGGATGGCAAGTACTTTAGTAGATTGAGAATTATGTGCCAAGGTGGTCTGAGAAGATCGGGACTTATTGTTGGAATTATGCCCTAGAGGCAATAATAAATATAGTTATTATTATAATTCCTGTATCAAGATAATCTTTTATTATCCATGCTATAATTGTATTGAATGAAGACTCATTTACATGTGTGGATACATAGACAAAACACCGTCCCTAGCAAGCCTCTAGTTGGCTAGCCAGTTGATCAAAGGTAGTCAGTGTCTTCTGATTATGAACAAGGTGTTGTTGCTTGATAACTGGATCACGTCATTAGGAGAATCACGTGATGGACTAGACCCAAACTAATAGACGTAGCATGTTGATCGTGTCATTTTGTTGCTACTGTTTTCTGCGTGTCAAGTATTTATTCCTGTGACCATGAGATCATATAACTCACTGACACCGGAGGAATGCTTTGTGTGTATCAAACGTCGCAACGTAACTGGGTGACTATAAAGATGCTCTACAGGTATCTCCGAAGGTGTTAGTTGAGTTAGTATGGATCAAGACTCGGATTTGTCACTCCGTGTGAACGGAGAGGCATCTCGGGGCCCACTCGGTAATACAACATCACACACAAGCCTTGCAAGCAATGTAACTTAGTGTAAGTTGCGGGATCTTGTATTACGGAACGAGTAAAGAGACTTGCCGGTAAACGAGATTGAAATAGGTATACGGATACTGACGATCGAATCTCGGGCAAGTAACATACCGAAGGACAAAGGGAATGACATAGGGGATTATATGAATCCTTGGCACTGAGGTTCAAACGATAAGATCTTCGTGGAATATGTAGGATCAAATATGGGTATCCAGGTCCCGCTATTGGATATTGACCGAGGAGTCTCTCGGGTCATGTCTACATAGTTCTCGAACCCGCAGGGTCTGCACACTTAAGGTTCGACGTTGTTTTGTGCGTATTTGAGTTATATGGTTGGTTACCGAGTGTTGTTCGGAGTCCCGGATGAGATCACGGACGTCACGAGGGTTTCCGGAATAGTTCGGAAATGAAGATTGATATATAGGATGACCTCAGTTGATTACCGGAAGGTTTTCGGAGTTACCGGGAATGTACCGGGAATGACGAATGGGTTCCGGGAGTTCACCGGGGGGGGGGCAACCCACCCCGGGGAAGCCCATAGGCCTTGAGGGTGGCACACCAGCCCTTAGTGGGCTGGTGGGACATCCCAAAAGGGCTCTATGCGCCAAGAAGAGAAAATCAAGAGAAAAGAAAAAAAAAGGAGGAGGTGGGAAGGAAGGGGGACTCCCTCCCACCAAACCAAGTCCAACTCGGTTTGGGGGGGAGTCCTCCCCCCTTGGACTCGGCCGACCCCCTTGGGGCTCCTTGAGCCCCAAGGCAAGGTCCCCTCCCTCCCACCTATATATACGGAGGTATTAGGGCTGATTTGAGACGACTTTTCCACGGCAGCCCGACCACATACCTCCACGGTTTTTCCTCTAGATCGCGTTTCTGCGGAGCTCGGGCGGAGCCCTGCTGAGACAAGGTCATCACCAACCTCCGGAGCGCCGTCACGCTGCGGGAGAACTCTTCTACCTCTCCGTCTCTCTTGCTGGATCAAGAAGGCCGAGATCATCGTCGAGCTGTACGTGTGCTGAACGCGGAGGTGCCGTCCGTTCGGTACTAGATCGTGGGACTGATCGCGGGATTGTTCGCGGGGCGGATCGAGGGACGTGAGGATGTTCCACTACATCAACCGCGTTCACTAACGCTTCTGCTGTACGATCTACAAGGGTACGTAGATCACTCATCCCCTCTCGTTGATGGACATCACCATGATAGGTCTTCGTGCAGGTAGGAAAATTTTTGTTTCCCATGCGACGTTCCTCAACAGTGCCATCATGAGCTAGGTTCATGCGTAGATGTCTTCTCGAGTAGAACACAAAAGTTTTTGTGGGCGGTGATGTGCATTTTGCTGCCCTCCTTAGTCTTTTCTTGATTCCGCGGTATTGTTGGATTGAAGCGGCTTGGACCGACATTACTCGTACGCTTACGAGAGACTGGTTTCATCGTTACGAGTAACTCCGTTGCTCAAAGATGACTGGCAAGTGTCGGTTTCTCCAAATTTAGTTGAATCGGATTTGACCGAGGAGGTCCTTGGATGAGGTTAAATAGCAACTCACATATCTCCGTTGTGGTGTTTGCGTAAGTAAGATGCGATCCTACTAGATACCCATGGTCACCACGTAAAACATGCAACAACAAAATTAGAGGACGTCTAACTTGTTTTTGCAGGGTATGCTTGTGATGTGATATGGCCAATGATGTGATGTGATATATTGTATGTATGAGATGATCATGTTGTAATAGAAATATCGACTTGCATGTCGATGGTACGGCAACCGGCAGGAGCCATAGGGTTGTCTTTATACTAATGTGTGTGCTTGCAGATGCGTTTACTATTTTGCTAGGATGTAGCTTTAGTAGTAATAGCATGAGTAGCACGACAACCCCGATGGCAACACGTTGATGGAGATCATGGTGTGGCGCCGGTGACAAGAAGATCGTACCGCTGCTTTGGTGATGGAGATCAAGAAGCACGTGATGATGGCCATATCATGTCACTTATGAATTGCATGTGAATTTAATCCTTTATGCACCTTATTTTTCTTAGAACGACGGTAGCATTATGAGGTGATCTCTCACTAAAAATTTCAAGACAAAATTGTGTTCTCCCCGAGTGTGCACCGTTGCTACAGTTCGTCGTTTCGAGACACCACGTGATGATCGGGTGTGATAGACTCAACGTTCACATACAACGGGTGCAAAACAGTTGCGCACGTGGAACACTCGGGTTAAGCTTGACGAGCCTAGCATATAGTTGATATGATTAGCATAGGGATGCTTACCACTGAAACTATACTCAACTCACGTGATGATCGGACTTGGGATAGTGTAAGTCGATCATGAACCACTCAAATGACTAGAGAGATGTACTTTTTGAGTGGGAGTTTAGCATATAATTTGATTAAGTTGAACTCTAATTATCTTGAACATAGTCTAAGTCCACTTTGAATATATTTGTGTTGTAGATCATGGCTCACGCGACAGTCATCCTGAATTTTAATACGTTCCTAGAGAAAGCTAAGTTGAAAGATGATGGAAGCAACTTTGTAGACTGGGCTCCTAATCTTAAGCTAATCTTACAAGCTGCGAAGAAGGATTATGTCCTTAATGCTGCGTTAGGAGATGAACCACCCGCTACGGCTGATCAGGATGTTAAGAACGCTTGGTTAGCACGTAAGGAGGACTACTCAATAGTTCAATGTGCAGTCTTGTATGGCTTAGAACCGGGACTTCAACGTCGCTTTGAGCGTCATGGAGCATTTGAGATGTTCCAGGAGTTGGAGTTTATCTTTCAGAAGAACGCCCGGATCGAGAGGTATGAGACCTCCGATAAATTCTATGCTTGCAAGATGGAGGAAAACTCATCTGTCAGTGAACATGTGCTCAAAATGTCTGGGTACTCAAACCGTCTAGCTGAGCTGGGGATTGAACTCCCGCAAGAAGCTATCACTGACAGAATCCTTCAATCACTGCCGCCAAGCTATAAAGGCTTTGTGTTGAACTACAACATGCAAGGGATGAACAAGTCTCCCGGCGAGTTGTTTGCGATGCTGAAAGTCGCAGAGTCTGAACTCCGTAAAGAGCATCAAGTGTTGATGGTGAATAAGACCACTAGTTTCAAGAGAAACGGCAAAGGCAAGAAGGGCAATTCGAAGAAGAGCGGCAAGCCTGTTGTCAATCTGACGAAGAAACCCAAAGCTGGACCTAAGCCGAAAACGGAGTGTTACTATTGCAAGGGTATGGGTCACTGGAAGCGCAATTGCCCCAAGTATCTGGCAGATAAGAAGGCGGGCAAAGAAAAATCAGGTATATTTGATATACATGTTATTGATGTGTACTTAACCGGCTCTCGTAGTAGTGCGTGGGTATTCGATACCGGTTCTGTTGCTCATATTTGCAACTCGAAACAGGAACTGCGGAATAGGCGAAGGCTGGCGAAAGATGAAGTGACGATGCGCGTAGGAAATGGTTCCAAGGTTGATGCAATCGCCGTCGGCACAGTGTCACTTCAGTTACCGTCAGGATTAGTGATGAACTTAAATTATTGTTATTTAGTGCCTGCGTTGAGCATGAACATTATATCTGGATCTTGTTTATTGCGAGACGGTTACTCTTTTAAGTCTGAGAATAATGGTTGTTCTATTTCTATGAGTAACATCTTTTATGGTCATGCACCGAATGTGAGAGGATTGTTCATATTGAATCTTGATAGCAATACACATATACATAACATTGAGACCAAAAGAGTTAGAGTTAACAATGATAGCGCCATATTTTTGTGGCACTGCCGCTTAGGTCATATTGGTGTAAAGCGCATGAAGAAACTCCATGCGGATGGACTTTTGGAGTCACTTGGCTTTGATTCACTTGACACGTGCGAACCATGCCTCATGGGCAAGATGACTAAGACTCCGTTCTCAGGAACAATGGAGCGTGCAAGTGACTTGTTGGAAATCATACATACCGATGTGTGTGGTCCGATGAGCATGGAGGCACGCGGCGGATATCGTTATTTTCTCACCTTCACTGACGATTTAAGTAGATATGGTTATGTCTACTTGATGAAGCACAAATCTGAAACATTTGAAAAGTTCAAGCAATTTCAGAGTGAAGTGGAAAATCATCGTAACAAGAAGATCAAGTTCCTACGGTCTGATCGTGGGGGTGAATATCTGAGTTTCGAGTTTGGTGCTCACTTAAGACAATCTGGAATTGTTTCACAGTTAACACCGCCTGGAACACCACAGCGTAATGGTGTGTCCGAACGTCGTAATCGTACTCTATTAGAGATGGTGCGATCTATGATGTCTCTTACTGATTTGCCGTTATCATTTTGGGGCTATGCATTAGAAACAACTGCATTCACTTTAAATAGGGCACCATCAAAATCCGTTGAGATGACACCATACGAACTGTGGTATGGCAAAAGGCCAAAGTTGTCGTTTCTTAAAGTTTGGGGATGTGATGCTTATGTCAAAAAGCTTCAGCCTGAAACGCTGGAACCCAAAGCGGAAAAGTGCGTCTTCATAGGTTACCCAAAAGAGACAGTTGGGTACACCTTCTATCTCAAATCCGAGGGCAAAGTGTTTGTTGCTAAAAACGGAGCTTTTCTCGAGAAGGAGTTTCTCTCGAGAGAATTGAGTGGGAGGAAGATAGAACTTGACGAGGTTGTCGAACCTCTCATCCCTCTGGATGGTGGCGCAGGGCAAGGGGAAACCTCTGTCATTGCGACGCCGGTTGAGGAGGAAGTTAATGATGAAGATCATGAAACTCCAGTTCAAGTTTCTGTCGAACCACGCAGGTCGACGAGACCACGTGCTGCTCCAGAGTGGTACGGTAATCCCGTCTTATCAATCATGTTGTTAGACAACAATGAACCTGCGAATTATGAAGAAGCAATGGTGGGCCCAGATTCCAACAAATGGCTGGAAGCCATGAAGTCCGAGATAGGATCCATGTATGAGAACAAAGTGTGGACTTTGGAGGTACTGCCTGAGGGCCGCAAGGCCATTCAGAACAAATGGATCTTTGAGAGGAAGACGGACGCTGACGGTAATGTGACCATTTATAAAAGCTCGACTTGTGGCAAAGGGTTTTTCACAAGTTCAAGGAGTTGACTACGATGAGACTTTCTCACCCGTAGTGATGCTTAAGTCCGTCAGAATCATGTTAGCAATAGCTGCATTTTTCGATTATGAAATCTGGCAGATGGATGTCAAAACGGCGTTCCTTAAAGGTTTCCTTAAGGAAGAATTGTATATGATACAACCCGAAGGTTTTGTCGATCCTAAGAATGCTAACAAGGTGTGCAAGCTCCAGCGATCCATTCATGGACTGGTGCAAGCATCTCGGAGTTGGAACAAACGCTTTGATGAGGTGATCAAAGCATTTGGGTTTATACAAGTGGTTGGAGAATCTTGTATTTACAAGAAAGTGAGTGGGAGCTCTGTGGCGTTTCTAATATTATATGTGGATGACATATTACTGATTGGAAACAACGTAGAGTTTTTAGAGAGCATAAAGGATTACCTGAATACAAGTTTCTCTATGAAGGACCTAGGAGAAGCTGCTTACATTCTAGGCATTAAGATCTATAGGGATAGATCAAAACGCGTGATAGGACTTTCACAAAGCACGTACCTTGATAATGTTTTGAAGAGGTTCAAAATGGAACAGTCCAAGAAAGGGTTCTTGCCAGTTCTACAAAGTACGAGATTGAGTAAGACTCAGTGCCCAGCAACAGATGAAGATAGAGAGCATATGCGCTCCGTCCCCTATGCTTCAGCCATAGGTTCTATCATGTATGCGATGTTGTGCACTAGACCGGATGTTAGCCTGGCCATAAGTATGGCAGGTAGGTTCCAGAGTAATCCAGGAGTGGATCACTGGACAGCGGTCAAGAATATCCTGAAGTACCTGAAAAGGACTAAGGAGATGTTTCTCGTGTATGGAGGTGACGAAGAGCTCGCCGTAAAAGGTTACGTCGATGCAAGCTTTGACACAGATCCGGACGACTCTAAGTCGCAAACCGGATACGTATTTATTCTTAATGGGGGTGCAGTAAGCTGGTGCAGTTCCAAGCAAAGCGTCGTAGCAGATTGTACATGTGAAGCGGAGTACATGGCTGCCTCGGAGGCGGCTAAGGAGGGTGTCTGGATGAAGCAGTTCATGACGGATCTTGGAGTGGTGCCAAGCGCACTGAATCCAATAACCTTGTTCTGTGACAACACTGGTGTCATTGCCTTAGCAAAGGAACCACGGTTTCACAAGAAGACCAGACACATCAAACGACGCTTCAACCTCATCCGCGACTACGTCGAGGGAGAGCACGTAAATATATGCAAAGTACACACGGATCTAAATGTAGCGGACCCGCTGACTAAACCTCTTCCACGGCCAAAACATGATCAACACCAGAAATGTATGGGTGTTAGATTTATTACAATGTAATTCACATGATGATGTGAGGGCTAGATTATTGACTCTAGTGCAAGTGGGAGACTGTTGGAATTATGCCCTAGAGGCAATAATAAATATAGTTATTATTATAATTCCTGTATCAAGATAATCGTTTATTATCCATGCTATAATTGTATTGAATGAAGACTCATTTACATGTGTGGATACATAGACAAAACACCGTCCCTAGCAAGCCTCTAGTTGGCTAGCCAGTTGATCAAAGATAGTCAGTGTCTTCTAATTATGAACAAGGTGTTGTTGCTTGATAACTGGATCACGTCATTAGGAGAATCACGTGATGGACTAGACCCAAACTAATAGACGTAGCATGTTGATCGTGTCATTTTGTTGCTACTGTTTTCTGCGTGTCAAGTATTTATTCCTGTGACCATGAGATCATATAACTCACTGACATCGGAGGAATGCTTTGTGTGTATCAAACGTCGCAACGTAACTGGGTGACTATAAAGATGCTCTACAAGTATCTCCGAAGGTGTTAGTTGAGTTAGTATGGTTCAAGACTGGGATTTGTCACTCCGAGTGAACGGAGAGGTATCTCGGGGCCCACTCGGTAATACAACATCACACACAAGCCTTGCAAGCAATGTAACTTAGTGTAAGTTGCGGGATCTTGTATTACGGAACGAGTAAAGAGACTTGCCGGTAAACGAGATTGAAATAGGTATACGGATACTGACGATCGAATCTCGGGCAAGTAACATACCGAAGGACAAAGGGAATGACATACGGGATTATATGAATCCTTGGCACTGAGGTTCAAACGATAAGATCTTCGTGGAATATGTAGGATCCAACATGGGCATCCAGGTCCCGCTATTGGATATTGACCGAGGAGTCTCTCGGGTCATGTCTACATAGTTCTCGAACCCGCAGGGTCTGCACACTTCAGGATCGACGTTGTTTTGTGCGTATTTGAGTTATATGGTTGGTTACCGAATGTTGTTCGAAGTCCCGGATGAGTTCATGGACGTCATGAGGGTTTTTGGAATAGTCCGGAAACGAAGATTGATATATAGGATGACCTCATTTGATTACCGGAAGGTTTTCGGAGTTACCGGGAATGTACCGGGAATGACGAATGGGTTCCGGGAGTTCACCGGGGGGGGGGGGCAACCCACCCCGGGGAAGCCCATAGGCCTTGAGGGTGGCAAACCAGCCCTTAGTGGGCTGGTGGGACAGCCCAAAAGGTCTCTATGCGCCAAGAAGAGAAAATCAAGAGAAAAGAAAAAAAAAGGAGGAGGTGGGAAGGAAGGGGGACTCCCTCCCACCAAACCAAGTCCAACTCGGTTTGGGGGGGAGTCCTCCCCCCTTGGACTCGACCGACCCCCTTGGGGCTCCTTGAGCCCCAAGGCAAGGTCCCCTCCCTCCCACCTATATATACGGAGGTATTAGGGCTGATTTGAGACGACTTTTCCACGGCAGCCCGACCACATACCTCCACGGTTTTTCCTCTAGATCGCGTTTCTGCGGAGCTCGGGCGGAGCCCTGCTGAGACAAGGTCATCACCAACCTCCGGAGCACCGTCACGCTGCAGGAGAACTCTTCTACCTCTCCGTCTCTCTTGCTGGATCAAGAAGGCCGAGATCATCGTCGAGCTGTACGTGTGCTGAACGCGGAGGTGCCGTCCGTTCGGTACTAGATCGTGGGACTGATCGCGGGATTGTTCGCGAGGCGGATCGAGGGACGTGAGGACGTTCCACTACATCAACCGCGTTCACTAACGCTTCTCATGTACGATCTACAAGGGTACGTAGATCACTCATCCCCTCTCGTAGATGGACATCACCATGATAGGTCTTCGTGCGCGTAGGAAAATTTTTGTTTCCCATGCGACGTTCCCCAACACTTATATGCCAAGAAGGCTCGGGATTGAGAAAAGATGATGTAGACTATCCTTTAAATTTACTATTCTTGAGTATAGGGATCCTGCACTATTAAGAGGGAATCACAGGTTTTGCGATGAATTTGCTCATACTACATCTCTACTTTTCTGCTCATACCATATCTTCACTAATCTGCTCTTACCTCAAAACAGAACTAATGCCACGGACATCCGGCCTCCATCGGACGTCCGACCTGCTTCGGAAATCCGGAATCGTATACCAGAGAGATCAGAGCCATATAACTCGGACTTCCGGCTACCTCCGGACGTCCGAGGGCCGGTCGACCGACCAGCTTTGGAAATCCGGAGCTCTGCACCAGGAGATCTTAAGCCATATAACTCGGACTTCCGGCTCCCTCCGGACGTCCGTCCCCTTTCGGAAATCCAGAATCTTGCACCAAAGAAGTTTGAGTCGAATAACTCGGACTTCCGGCCTTCTCCGGACGTCCGGTCCCTGTTCGACTCCACAGTGGTTCCAGATATATTTACAGCCCTCGGACAACCGTCCCCTGTCGGACGTCCGACTCTTTGTGGACGCCCGGACATCCATGAACTGCCGGATATCCGACCCGTGTGTGACTTAAAGTATCCCCAACGGTTGTTTTACTCTCCCCACTATATATACCCCCTCCCACTTCATGAGAGGGTGTCCAACACAGCTAGAACACATACAAGAACTCCTTTCTTCTCACTCACTCTTGTCTACACCCAATCTTAGATCCCAAGAGCATTTGTGAGTCCCTTTGAGTGTTGTTCCTATCAAAAGATAGATCGTCTCCTTCTCCTCCTCTCCTCCAAACTGGTTTGTGATTTGAGCAAGTTTTGAGCAATCCCCTGATCTTGTTTTTCTTGCAGGTTGGAGACTCCTAGGCGGTAGGAGTCTTCGGAGAGGAATCAAACCATTGTGATTTCCCCCAGAAAGTTTGTGAAGGTTTGGAAGCCACCTCAAGGCTTACCACTAGTGGTTGAGAAACGCCTTCGTGTAGTTATCTCAAAGGGAGAATAGGGTGAGCCTTCGTGGCGTTGGTGTGCCTTCGTGGTAACATCCGCCCCTCTAACGGTGATGTAGCTTCCCTCCAAGGAAGTGAACATCGGGATACATCCTCGTCTCTCTTGGAGTTTCGGTTATTCCTAACCCTAACTCTCTACTTGTGTTAATCCTTATTACGTACTTCACTACTGAAATTCAGAAATTTGCCGTCTGCCAAGGCGGACGGCAAAGGGGGCTACCACGGACGGCAAAGGATTTGCCGTCGGTCAGCAGACGGCAAAGTAGACGGTAAAAAAAATCCGGTGAAGAGGCTCTTTGCCGTTTGCTTTCCCAAAGCGGACGGCAAAGAATCTTTGACATGAGGGGGCGGACGGCAAAATAAGCGGGACGGCATATATTGCAACGTCCCCGTTAAGTGTTAACGGAGGCCTCCCCCCTTTGCCGTCTGCCTTCCCCCCTTTGCCATGTGGTGGCAGACGGCAAAGAGGGGAGAGAGGGGGGGCAGATTCCCCCCTTTGCCGTCTGCCTCCCCCCCTTTGCCATGTGGTGGCAGACGGCAAAGAGGGGAGAGAGGGGGGGCAGATTCCCCCCTTTGCCGTCTGCCTCCCCCCCCCCTTTGCCATGTGGTGGCAGACGGCAAAGAGGGGAGAGAGGGGGGGCAGATTCCCCCCTTTGCCGTCTGCCTCCCCCCCTTTGCCATGCGGGGGCAGACGGCAAAGAGGGGAACCAGCCCCTTTTTTATTTGTTTTTTGTTATATCCAGCATTTTTAACAATAATCAGGATATATATATATTTGACATAAATAAATATCTTTCCGTACTCATAACCATATTAAAATAACTCTCATCCATAGTGCATACATATTATGGAAGTTACATCCGTACCAAACCATATATTACACTAGTTTCATCCACGTGCATACAAAGTTTCATATATTCATATACTACAATAGTTTCAATACAACACATGGTACAAGAAATCATCTTCAAGCATTCCATCAACCAAGCTTCCCGTGAAGTGAAGGTAATCTGCAAAATGACAAATAAGAAAGTTAGAAAAATAATACTAGATGAAGTAGTGTATATATAGGTTATTTCGGAGAGAAATTGGCTAAGTATAGACCATTTAGGAGCTAACTAAGCTAATTATGTCATTTAGGTGGAACCCTAGCTAACTATAGGAGAAGAGAAAGAGAAGAAGAAGTAAAAGAAGGAGGAGGAGGAGGAAGAGGAGAAGAAGAAGAAAAAGGAGGAGAAGGAGGAGGAGGAGAAGGAGAAGGAAGAGGAGAAGGAGAAGAAGGAGAAGAAGGAGAAGAAGAAGGAGAAGAAGAAGGAGAAGGAGCTCTCCTTCTCCTTCTTCTTCTCCTTCTTCTTCTCCTTCTTCTCCTTCTTCTTATCCTTTTGTCCCCTTCTTCTTCTCCTCCTCCCTCTCCTCCTTCTTCTTTTCCTTTTCCTCTTCCTTGCTTTCATTTTCCTCTTTTTCTATTCTTGTCCCCTTCTTCGGGCTAAATTGGCTAAGAATGCCTTTTTGGAGCTAATTATGTCATTTCGAGGATAATTAGCTAAGTATAGGTCATTTTTTATTAAATAGGCCATTTTGGAGCTAACTAAGCTAATTATGTCATTTAGGTGGAACCCTAGCTAACTATAGGCAGACGGCAAAGGGCCGTACGACTGACGGCAAAGGACCGCGGACGGCAAAGGCCCCGGATTTCGGACACGGCAGGCATGGGGCCCACGCGTCCCCTTTGCCGTCTGCCCTGGGGCTCTTTGCCGTCTGCTGGCAGACGGCAAAGGACCCACACATGGCAAATAGTATTTTTGCCATGTGTCAGTTCTTTGCCGTCTGTATTGTGTCAACTGATGGCAAAGAGGTTCTTTGCCGTCAGCCAGCAGACGGTAAAGAACTGGCTGACGGCAAATTTCTGGATTCCAGTAGTGCTTGTATTTGATTATTGTTACCGATTGCCTTACTTCACTCTAAATAGCTTACAACTTGACTTTGCTATTATAAGGCCTACGCTCATATTCCGCACCTTTGCCTAATATTGCTAAGTAATTATTAAAATTTGGAACTGTACCTATTCACCCCCCTCTAGGTCCATCTCGATCCTTTTCAACAATGTTCATGGAGCATCAAAAATCGACCCAGGACCCAAAAACACTGCGCTATACCCCACGAAACGGGCGCAAAACGACAAAACAACGAGTTTTTGCGACGTCTCAATAACCATGCACACGGTTCATGTAGTATAAAAATCGAACCGGGGGCCCAAAACAATGCGAGCCCACGAAACTGGCCCAAAACGACTAAAACAACGTGTATTTGTGACGTCTCTATAGCCGTGGACAGGGTTCATGGAGCATCAAAAATCGACTTGGAACCACAAAACAGTGCACGCCCATGAAACTGGCCCAAAACGACAAAAACACCGAGTTTTTGTGAAGTCTCTATAGCCGTGCACTTGGTTCATGGAGCATAAAAATCGTCCCGGGACCCCCAAAATAGTGCGTTATTACCCAGGAAACTAACCCGAAACGACAAAACACCGAGTTTTTGTGAAGTCTCTATAGCCGTGCACTCGGTTCATGGAGCATAAAAATCGACCGGGACCCCAAAATAGTGCTTTATTACATACGAAACTCGCCCAAAACGACAAAAACACCGAGTTTTTGTGATGTCTCTATAGTCATGCATCGGGTTCATGGAGCATCAAAAATAACGTTGGACCGCAAAATAGTGCGCTAGGGCACACCAAGCTGGCCCGAAACGACAAAAACACCGAGTTTTTCCGACATCTCGGTAGCCGTGCAAAGGATTCATGGAGCATAAAAATCCAACCCGAGACCCCAAAGGAGTGTGCTATAGCCGACGAAACGGCCCCGAAACGGTTCATGAAACATCAAAAATCTCGATAGGCATGCACACGGTTCATGAAGCATCAAAAATTGACACATCACCCTCAAACAGTGCGCTATAGACCTCGAAACTCGCCCGAAATGACAAATACAACATGTTTTTGGGACGTCTCAATAGCCATGCACACGGTTCATGGAGCATAAAAAATCAGTCCGGGACCCCAAACCAGTGTGACCACGAAACTGCCCCGAAACTACCAAAACAACGAATTTTTGCGACGTGTCGATAGCCATGCGCAGGGTTGATGGAGCATAAAAAATAAACCCGGGAATTCAAAACAGTGCGCTATAGCCCACGAAACTGGCCCAAAACGACAAAAAGACAGAATTTTTGCGACGAGTCGATAGTCGTGCGGATGGTTGATGGAGTATAAAAATTAAACCGGGACCTCAAAACACTGCGTTATAGCCCACGAAACTAGCCTGAAATGACAAAAACACCGAGTTTTTGTGACGACTCGATAGCCGTGCACAGTGTTCATGGAGCATGAAAAATCGACCCGGGACCCCAAAACAATGCGCTATAGACCACAAAACGGGTGCAAAACGACAAAAACAACGAGTTTTTGCGACGTCTCAATAACCATGCACACGGTTCATGGAGTATAAAAAATCGACCCCGGACCCCAAAGCACTGCACTATAGCCCACGAAACTAGCCCGAAACAACAAAAACAACGAGTTTTGCGGCGTCTCTATAGCCGTGCATACGGTTCATGGAGCATCAAAAATCGACCCAGGACCCCAAAACAGTGCGTTAGCCCACGAAATTGGCCTGAAACGACAGCAATAACGAGTTTCGCAACGTCTCTATAGCCGTGCATAGGGTTCTTGGAGCATCAAAAATCGACCCGGGAGCCCAAAACAGTGCGCTATAGCCCACAAAACTGGCCCGAAACGACCAAAACAACGAGTTTTTGCGATATCTCAATAACCATGCACACAGTTCATGGAGCATAAAAAATCGACCGGGACCCCAAAACAGTGCGCTATAGCCCACGAAACTAGCCCGAAACAACAAAAATTAACAAATTTTTACGACGTCTCCATGGTCGTGCACACGGTTCATGGAGGATCAAAAATTGACCCGACACCCTAAAACAGTGCGCTATAGCCCACGAAACTCGCCCGAAACGACAAAAACAAAGAGTTTTTTCGACGTCTTTATATCCGTGTAGACAGTTCATGGAGCATAAAAAATCGAACCGGGACCCTAAAACAGTGCACTATAACTGAGGAAACTTGCCCGAAACAACAAAAGCAACCATTTTTTGTGACGTCTCGATATCTGTGCCCACAGTTTAGGGAGCATCAAAAATCGACCCGGGACACCAAAACAGTGTGCTATAGCCCACGAAACTTGCTCGAAATGACAAAAACAACGAGTTTTGCGATGTCTCTATAGTCGTGCATAGGGTTCATGGAGCATCAAAAATTGACCCGGTAGCCCAAAACAGTGTGCTATAGCCCACGAAACTGGCCCGAAACGACTAAAACAACGAGTATTTGCGACGTCTCTATAGCCGTGGACGGGGTTCATGGAGCATCAAAAATCGACGTGGGACCACGAAACAGTGCACGCCCATGAAACTCGCCCGAAACGACAAGAACACCGAGTTTTTGTGAAGTCTCGATAGCCGTGCACTGGGTTCACGGAGCATAAAAATCGACCCAGGACCGCCAAAATAGTGCATTATTACCCATGAAATTAGCCCGAAACGACAAAAACACCGAGTTATTCTGATGTCTCTATATTCGTGCATCGGGTTCATGGAGTATCAAAAATAGACGTTGAACCCCAAAATAGTGCGCTAGAGCCCACGAAATTGGACCGAAATGAAAAAAACACCGAGTTTTTGCGACATCTCTCTAGCCGTGCACATGATTCATGGAGCATAAAAATCCGACCCATGACCCCAAAAGAGTAAGCTATAGCCCACGAAATTGTCCCGAAACGGAAAAACACTGAGTTTTTCGGACGTCTCGATAGTCGTGCACACGGTTGATGAAGCATCAAAAATTGACACGGCACCCTAAAGCAGTGCGCTATAGCCCATGAAACTCGCCCGAAATGACAAAAACAACGTGTTTTTGGGACGTCTCAATAGCCATGCACACGGTTCATGGAGCATAAAAAATTGACCCGGGACCCCAAAACTGTGCGCTATAGAATACGAAACTAGCCCGAAACGACCAAAACAACGAGTTTTTGCGATGTGTCGATAGCCATGCGCAGGGCTGATGGAGCATAAAAAATAAACCGAGGAATTCAAAACAGTGCGCTATAGACCACGAAACTGGCCCGAAACGAAAAAAAGACAGAATTTTTGCAACGAGTCGATAGTCGTGCGGAGGGTTGATGCAGCATAAAAATTAAACCGGGACCTCAAAACACTGCGTTATAGCCCGGGAAACTGGCCTGAAATGACAAAAATACCAAGTTTTTGTGACGACTCGATAGCCATGCACACTGTTCATGGAGCATCAAAAATCGGCCCGGGACCCCAAAACAATGCGCTATAGACCACGAAACGGGTGCAAAACGACAAAAACAATGAGTTTTTGCGACGTCTCAATTGTTGGAAATATGCCCTAGAGGCAATAATAAAATGGTTATTATCATATTTCCTTGTTCATGATAATCGTCTATCGTTCATGCTATAATTGTATTAACAGGAAACAGTAATACATGTGTGAATGAATAGATCACAATGTGTCCCTAGCAAGCCTCTAGTTGGCTAGCTCATTAGTCAATAGATGATCATGGTTTCCTGATCATGGACATTGGATGTCATTGATAACGGGATCACGTCATTGGGAGAATGATGTGGTGGACAAGACCCAATCCTAAGCCTAGCACTAGATCGTATTGTTCGTATGCTAATGCTTTTCTAATGTCAAGTATCTTTTCCTTCGACTGTGAGATTGTGCAACTCCCGGATACCGTAGGAGTGCTTTGGGTGTATCAAACGTCACAACGTAACTGGGTGACTATAAAGGTGCACTACGGGTACCTCCGAAAGTGTCTGTTGGGTTGGCACGAATCGAGATCGGGATTTGTCACTCCGTGTGACGGAGAGGTATCTCTGGGCCCACTCGGTAGAACATCATCATGAGCTCAATGTGACTAAGGAGTTAGTCACACGATGACGTGCTACGGAACGAGTAAAGAGACTTACCGGTAACGAGATTGAACAAGGTATAGGTATACCGACGATCGAATCTCGGGCAAGTTCTATACCGACAGACAAAGGGAATCGTATACGGGATTGATTGAATCCTTGACATCGTGGTTCATCCGATGAGATCATCGTGGAGCTAGTGGGATCCACCATGGGTATCCAGACCCCGCTGATGGTTATTGGCCAGAGAGGTGTCTCGGTCATGTCTGCCTGTCTCCCGAACCCGTAGGGTCTACACACTTAAGGTTCGATGATGCTAGGGTTATAGGGAATTGTTATACGAGATTACCGAAAGTTGTTCGGAGTCCCGGATGAGATCCCGGACGTCACGAGGAGCTCCGGAATGGTCCAGAGGTAAAGATTGATATATAGGACGGATGGTTTCGGACACCGGAAGTGTTTCGGGCATCACCGGTAACGTACCGGGACCACCGGGACCACCGAAGGGGGGTGACGACCCCGGGAGGCTAGATGGGCTAAGTGGGGAAGGGAACCAGCCCCTAAGTGGGCTGGTGCACCCCCCACCCAGCCCATGTGCACCAGAAAAAAGGGGAAGGGGGGAACCCTAACTAAGGTGGGCCTTAGGCCCACCAGAGGGGTGCGCCACCCCTCCTCCTTGCCCTGGCCGCCACTCCCCCCATCTGGGAGGGCTGCCGCACCACCTAGGGTGGGAACCCTAGGGGTGGCACCCCCTCTCCCCTTCCCCTATATATAGTGGGCACTTTTGGCCTTTGGAGGACACGGTTTTCGATCTCCCTCGGCGCAGCCCTGCACTTCTTCCTCCTCCTCTCTGCCGGCGCTTGGCGAAGCCCTGCCGGGAGACCTCGTCTCTCCACCAACACCACGCCGTCGTGTTGCTGGTCTTCTTACCCAACCTCTCCCTCCTCCTTGCTGGATCAAGGTGCGGGAGACGTCACCGGGCTGCACGTGTGTTGAACGCGGAGGTGCCGTTGTTCGGCACTAGATCGGAATCGCTGCGAGTAGGACTCCATCAACCGCGTTCTAGCAACGCTTCCGCTTAGCGATCTTCAAAGGTATGAAGATGCACTTTCCCCTCTCTCGTTGCTGGTCTCTCTATAGGAAGATCTGAACATGCGTAGGAAAATTTTGAATTTATGCTACGTTACCCAACAGTGGCATCAGAGCCAGGTTTTCCATGCGTAGATTCTATGCACGAGTAGAACACAAAAGTTCTGGGCGATGGTTTGTCAATTTGCTTGCCGTTACTAGTCTTATTCTTTTCGGCGGTATTGTGGGATGAAGCGGCCCGGACCGACCTTACACGTACGCTTACGTGAGACTGGTTCCACCGACAGACATGCACATCGTGCATAAAGGTGGCTAGCGGGTGTCTGTCTCTCCTACTCTAGTCGGATTGGATTTGATGAAAAGGGTCCTTATGAAGGGTAAATAGCTTTGGCATATCATCGTTGTGGCTGTCACGTAGGTAAGAAGGCGTTCTTGCTAGAAACCCAAATCAGCCACGTAAAACTTGCAACAACAATTAGAGAACGTCTAACTTGTTTTTGCAGGGTTTGGCATGTGATGTGATATGGCCAAAGTTGTGATGTTGCATGTATGATGTATGAGATGATCATGTTATTGTAATAGGTTTCACGACTTGCATGTCGATGGGTATGACAACCGGCAGGAGCCATAGGAGTTGTCTTAATTTATTGTATGAGATGCAACGCCATGTGCTTACTACATTTACTTCATTGCTAACGGTTAGGCATAGTAGTAGTGATAGTAGTAGTTGGCGTGACGACTTCACGGAGACACAATGATGGAGATCATGATGATGGAGATCATGGTGTCACGCCGGTGACGATGATGATCATGCGATGCCTGAAGATGGAGATCGAATGAGCAAAGATGATAATGGCCATATCATGTCACTATATGATTGCATTGTGATGTTTATCATGTTTTACATCTTATTGCTTAAAACGACGGTAGCATAATAAGATGATCCCTCTTAAAAAATTTCGAGAACGTATTCCCCTAAGTGTGCACCGTTGCGAAGGTTCGTTGTCTCGAAGCACCACGTTATGATCGGGTGTGATAGATTCTAACGTTCGCATACAACGGGTGTAAACCAGATTTACACACGCGAAACACTTAGGTTGACTCGACGAGCTTAGCATGTACAGACATGACCTCGAATACAAGAGACCGAAAGGTCGAACATGAGTCGTATGGTTGAATACGATCAGCATGAAGTTGCTCACCATGGTGACTAGTCCGTCTCACGTGATGATCGGACACGGGTTAGTCAACATGGATCATGTATCACTTAGATGACTAGAGGGATGTCGATTTAAGTGGGAGTTCATACTTAATTTGGTTAAATGAACTTAATTGTCCTGAGCTTAGTCTAAAAGTTGTCTTTATAAATATTGTAGATGTCCAACATCAACCTCAACTTCAACGCATTCCTAGAGAAAAACAAGCTCAAAGATGATGGTAGCAACTATGCGGACTGGGTTCGCAACCTGAAGCTCATCCTTGAAGCAGCTAAAAAGGCTTATGTCCTTAATGTGCCACTAGGTGACCCTCCTGCTCCCGCAGCAGCCCAGGACGTTCTAAACGTCTGGCAAGCGCGGAGTGATGACTACTCTCTGGTCAGGTGTGGCATGTTATACAGTTTAGAAACGGGGCTCCAAAGACGTTTTGAGCAACACGGGGTATATGAGATGTTCCAAGAGCTGAAGCTAGTTTTTCAAGCTCATGCCCGTGTCGAGAGATATAAAGTCTCCGACAAGTTCTTCAGCTGTAAGATGGAGGAGAAAAGTTCTGTCAGTGAGCACATACTCAAAATGTCTGGGTTACACGGTCGTCTGACTTCACTTGGAGTCGAACTTCCGGATGATGCTATCATTGACAGAATCCTCCAGTCTCTCCCACCAAGCTACAAAGGCTTTGTGCTTAACTACAACATCCAAGGGATGGAGAAAACCATTCCCGAGTTGTACTCGATGCTCAAGTCTGCAGAAGTAGAAATCAAGAAGGAGCATCAAGTGTTGATGGTCAACAAGACCACTAGTTTCAAGTAAGGCAGGGGTAAGAAGAACTTCAAGAAAGACGGCAAAGCTGTTGCCGCGCCCGGTAAGCCAGATGCCGGGAAGAAGAAAAAGAACGGACCCAAGCCTGAGACTGAGTGTTTCTACTGCAAGGGAAAAGGTCACTGGAAGCGGAACTGCCCCAAATACTTAGCAGACAAGAAGGCCGGCAACGTTAAAGGTATATGTGATATACATGTTATTGATGTGTACCTTACCAGCGCTCGTAGTAGCTCCTGGGTATTTGATACCGGTGCTGTTGCTCACATTTGCAACTCAAAGCAGGAACTGCGGAATAAGCGGAGACTGGCCAAGGACGAGGTGACGATGCGCGTCGGGAATGGTTCAAAGGTCGATGTGATCGCCGTCGGCACGCTACCTCTACATCTACCGTCGGGATTAGTTTTAAACCTTAATAATTGTTATTTAGTACCAGCTTTAAGCATGAACATTGTATCAGGGTCTTGCTTAATGCGAGACGGCTACTCATTTAAGTCAGAGAATAATGGTTGTTCTATTTATATGAGTGATATGTTTTATGGTCATGCTCCGCTGGTGAATGGTTTATTCTTGATGAATCTCGATCGTGATGTTACACATATTCATAGTGTGAGTACCAAAAGATGCAAAGTTGATAATGATAGTCCCACATACTTGTGGCACTGCCGCCTTGGTCATATCGGCGTTAAGCGCATGAAGAAGCTCCATACTGATGGACTGCTAGAGTCTCTTGACTTTGAATCATTTGACACATGCGAACCGTGCCTCATGGGCAAGATAACTAAGACTCCATTCTCAGGAATAATGGAGAGAGCCACCGACTTATTGGAAATAATACATACTGATGTGTGTGGTCCAATGAACGTTGAAGCTCGCGGTGGTTATCGTTATGTTCTCACTCTCACCGATGATTTGAGTAGGTATGGGTATATCTACTTGATGAAGCACAAATCTGAGACGTTTGAAAAGTTCAAGGAATTTCAGAGTGAGGTTGAGAATCAACGTGAGAGAAAAATTAAATGTCTACGATCTGATCGTGGAGGAGAATATTTGAGTCACGAGTTTGGCACACACCTAAGGAAGTGTGGAATCGTTTCACAACTAACACCGCCTGGCACACCGCAGTGCAACGGAGTGTCTGAACGTCGTAATCGCACTTTATTAGATATGGTACGATCTATGATGTCTCTCACCGACTTACCGCTATCATTTTGGGGATACGCATTAGAAACTTCAGCATTCACTTTAAATAGGGCACCGTCTAAATCCGTTGAGACGAGACCGTATGAACTGTGGTTTGGCAAGAAACCTAAGTTGTCGTTTCTTAAAGTTTGGGGCTGCGATGCTTATGTGAAGAAACTTCAACCAGAAAAGCTCGAACCCAAAGCGGAGAAATGCATATTCATAGGATACCCTAAGGAAACTATTGGGTATACCTTCTATCTTAGATCCGAAGGTAAAACCTTTGTTGCCAAGAACGGATCCTTTCTAGAGAAAGAGTTTCTCTCGAAAGAAGTAAGTGGGAGGAAGGTAGAACTTGATGAGGTAATTACACCCCCTCTCGAACAGGAAAGTAGAGCAGCGCAAGAAGTTGTTCCTGTGGTGCCTACACCGACTGAAGAGGAAGTTAATGATGATGATCATGAAGCTTCGGATCAAGTTACTACTGAACCGCGAAGGTCCACAAGGGTACGCTCCGCGCCAGAGTGGCACGGCAACCCTGTGATGGAAATCATGTTGTTAGACAACGGTGAACCTTCGAACTATGAAGAAGCGATGGCGGGCCCGGATTCCAACAAATGGCTTGAGGCCATGAAATCCGAGATAGGATCCATGTATGAGAACAAAGTATGGACTTTGGTGGACTTGCCCGATGACCGGCGAGCCATAGAAAATAAATGGATCTTCAAGAAGAAGACTGATGCAAACGATAATGTAACCATTTACAAAGCTCGACTTGTCGCAAAGGGTTTTCGACAAATTCAAGGAGTTGACTACGAAGAGACTTTCTCTCCCGTACCGAAGCTGAAATCTTTTCGAATCATGTTAGCAATTGCCGCCTTTTATGATTATGAAATTTGGCAAATGGACATCAAAACAGCGTTCCTTAACGGGAACCTTAAGGAAGAGTTGTATATGATGTAACCAGAAGGTTTTGTCGACCCTAAGGGTGCTAACAAAGTGTGCAAGCTCCAGCGCTCCATCTATGGGCTGGTGCAAGCATCTCGGAGTTGGAACATTCGCTTTAATGAGGTGATTAAAGCGTTTGGGTTCATACAGGATTACGGAGAAGCCTGTCTGTACAAGAAAGTGAGTGGGAGCTCTGTAGCTTTCCTCGTACTATATGTGGACGACATATTATTGATGGGGAATGATATAGAGATGTTGGAGAGCATAAAGGCCTATTTGAACAAGAGTTTTTCAATGAAGGACCTTGGAGAAGCTGCATACATATTAGGCATCAAGATCTATAGAGATAGATCGAGACGCCTCATAGGTCTTTCGCAAAGTACATACCTTGACAAGATACTGAAGAAGTTCAATATGGAAAACTCAAAGAAAGGGTTCTTGCCAGTTTTGCAAGGTATGAGATTGAGTAAGACTCAGTCGCCGACCACGGAAGCAGATAGAGAGAAGATGAGTTCTGTCCCCTACGCTTCAGCCGTGGGCTCTCTAATGTATGCCATGCTGTGTACCAGACCTGATATAAACCTTGCGATAAGCTTGGTAGGGAGGTACCAAAGTAATCCCGGTGCGGAACACTGGACAGCGGTTAAGAATATCCTTAAGTACCTGAAAAGGACTAAGGAAATGTTTCTCGTTTATGGAGGTGACGAAGAGCTCATCGTAAAGGGTTACGTCGACGCTAGCTTTGACACAGATCCGGATGACTCTAAGTCACAAACCGGATACGTATATGTGTTGAATGGTGGGGCAGTGAGCTGGTGCAGCAGCAAGCAAGAAGTCGTGGCAGCATCTACATGTGAAGCGGAGTACATAGCTGCTTCACAAGCGGCTCATGAAGGAATTTGGATGAAGGAGCTCATCACCGACCTTGGAGTGGTTCCAAGCGCGTCGGGTCCTATGACACTCTTTTGTGATAACACTGGAGCCATTGCCATAGCCAAGGAGCCCAGGTTTCACCGGAAGACGAAGCACATCAAGCGCCGCTACAACTCCATCCAGGACCATGTCCAGAGTGGAGTGATAGATATTTGTAAAGTACACACGGATCTGAATATTGACTAAACCTCTTCCACGAGCAAAACATGATCAGCACCATAATGCTATGGGTGTTCAATACATCACAATGTAACTAGATTATTGACTCTAGTGCAAGTGGGAGACTGTTGGAAATATGCCCTAGAGGCAATAATAAAATGGTTATTATCATATTTCCTTGTTCATGATAATCGTCTATCGTTCATGCTATAATTGTATTAACAGGAAACAGTAATACATGTGTGAATGAATAGATCACAATGTGTCCCTAGCAAGCCTCTAGTTGGCTAGCTCGTTAGTCAATAGATGATCATGGTTTCCTGATCATGGACATTGGATGTCATTGATAACGGGATCACGTCATTGGGAGAATGATGTGGTGGACAAGACGCAATCCTAAGCCTAGCACTAGATCGTATTGTTCGTATGCTAATGCTTTTCTAATGTCAAGTATATTTTCCTTCGACCGTGAGATTGTGCAACTCCCGAATACCGTAGGAGTGCTTTGGGTGTATCAAACATCACAACGTAACTGGGTGACTATAAAGGTGCACTACGGGTACCTCCGAAAGTGTCTGTTGGGTTGGCACGAATCGAGATCGGGATTTGTCACTCCGTGTGACGGAGAGGTATCTCTGGGCCCACTCGGTAGAACATCATCATGAGCTCAATGTGACTAAGGAGTTAGTCACACGATGACGTGCTACGGAACGAGTAAAGAGACTTACCGGTAACGAGATTGAACAAGGTATAGGTATACCGACGATCGAATCTGAGGCAAGTTCTATACCGACAAACAAAGTGAATCGTATACGGGATTGATTGAATCCTTGACATCGTGGTTCATCCGATGAGATCATCGTGGAGCTAGTGGGAGCCACCATGGGTATCCAGACCCCGCTGATGGTTATTGGCCAGAGAGGTGTCTCGGTCATGTCTGCCTGTCTCCCGAACCAGTAGGGTCTACACACTTAAGGTTCGATGACGCTAGGGTTATAGGGAATTGTTATACGAGATTACCGAAAGTTGTTCGGAGTCCCGGATGAGATCCCGGACGTCACGAGGAGCTTCAGAATGGTCCGGAGGTAAAGATTGATATATAGGACGGATGGTTTCGGACACCGGAAATGTTTCGGGCATCACCAGTAACGTACCAGGACCACCGGGACCACCGGAGGTGGTCCCGGGGGACCACCGAAGGGGGGTGACGACCCCGGGAGGCTAGATGGGCTAAGTGGGGAAGGGAACCAGCCCCTAAGTGGGCTGGTGCGCCCCCCACCCAGCCCATGTGCACCAGAAAAAAGGGGAAGGGGGGAACCCTAACTAAGGTGGGCCTTAGGCCCACCAGAGGGGTGCGCCACCCCTCCTCCTTGCCCTGGCCGCCACTCCCCCCATCTGGGAGGGCTGCCGCACCCCCTAGGGTGGGAACCCTAGGGGTGGCACCCCCTCTCCCCTTCCCCTATATATAGTGGGCACTTTTGCCCTTTGGAGGACACGGTTTTCGATCTCCCTCGGCGCAGCCCTGCACTTCTTCCTCCTCTCTGCCGGCGCTTGGCGAAGCCCTGCTGGGAGACCTCGTCTCTCCACCAACACCACGCCGTCGTGTTGCTGGTATTCTTCCCCAACCTCTCCCTCCTCCTTGCTGGATCAAGGTGCAGGAGACGTCACCGGGCTGCACGTGTGTTGAACGCGGAGGTGCTGTTGTTCGGTACTAGATCGGAATTGCTGCAAGTACGACTCCGTCAACTGCGTTCTAGCAACGCTTCCGCTTAGCAATCTTCAAAGGTACAAAGATGCTCTTTCCCCTCTCTTGTTGCTGGTCTCTCCATAGGAAGATCTGAACATGCGTAGGAAAATTTTGAATTTCTGCTACGTTACCCAACATCAATAACCATGCACACGGTTCATGGAGTATAAAAAATCGACCCTGGACCCCAAAGCAGTGCACTCTAGCCCACGAAACTAGCCCGAAACAACAAAAACAACGAGTTTTGCGGCATCTCTATAGTCGTGCATAGGGTTCATGGAGCATCAAAAATCGACCCGTGACCCCAAAACAGTGCGTTATAGTCCATGAAACTGGCCCAAAACGACCAAAACAATGAGTTTTTGCGACGTGTCAATAGCCATGCGCAGGATTGATGGAAAATTAAAAAAAAACCCGAGAACCCAAAACAGTGCGCTATAGCCCACGAAAGTGGCCCGAAGCGACAAAAAGAGCAACTTTTTGCGACGTGTCGATAGCCGTGCGGAGGGTTGATGGAGCATAAAAATTAAACCGGGACCTCAAAATAGTGCGTTATAGTCCACGAAACTGGCTTGAAATGAAAAAAACAATGAGTTTTTGTGACGACCCGATAGTCGCGAACAGTGTTCATGGAGTATCAAAAATCGACCCAGGACCCCAAAACAGTGCGCTATAGCCCACGAAAGTGGCGCAAAACGACAAAAACAACGAGTTTTTGCGATATCTCAATTGATGGGGTTATAGTCCCAGGGTAGGGTCATTGGTCTGCCCTATAGGTCCTACCCAAGGACTACCCTTCATAGGGGACAAGGCCCTTAGACAGTTCCGATTGAACAAAGGACGCCCCCATCATCCAGTCGGCGACGATCCACTCGGAGCATATCTAACGTACCGACTGGAATCCACTCTGTACCTCGTAACCTCCCAGGAGGGCAACGGTCATACGTTTTCATACACCATAACTAGCATTTAAGGCTTATGTTACCAGTAACGCCAGTGTTTACTCGCCACTACTCCACCCCTGTCCATCGGACCATTATGAAGGGCAGCGCACTCTATATAAGCCGTCCTTCACCACTGGTACAGGGGTTGGCACTTGCTGTAATCCCTTAAGACACTCGACACAAAGCTCCTAAGAGCACTGAGTCATAGGGCTTTTACCTCCACCGTAGAGGGGCCTGAACTGATACATCCTCGCCGTAGCTAAGGCTCTGTCCATATACTTTCGTACCCCGTACTTCTACTATCAGACTTATACCCACGACAGTTGGCGCCCACCGTGGGGCATGCGTCTAAGCGACTTCCGACGAGTTTGCGATTTCATCTTTTCGTCATGTCATCCAGCGGAGATCTGTGCATGGGTCATGAGATCCTCTTCGGTGCACTCACCTTCATCCCGATGATTCGGCATGGCTTCAGGATGCACTCCTCAACATCGAGACGCTTCCCAGTCACGGGGCTACGCACTTCCATGCCAGTTCATCCGGCGTTCTTCTTCTCCAACCATCGACCCCGGTGTCGATCTTTGCCCCCGACACGCTCCGCAACAAGAAATCCGGTCGTTCGCGGCTCCAGGGTTGGGTGCGACACGCCCTAGCGCGACAAAACATGTCCTCTCAAGTGGTGGTGCTCGAATCGGTTGTAGTCCCGCGGTCATCCCAGTGCTTGGAGTCAGTTTCGACTGAACTACCTTCCGAGTATCAGGGTCACGGGCCTGCAGCCGAAGTACTCATGGCCGATTCCGACGAAAGTCCCTCCGGGACTGGTCGGAACGAGCGTGAGATCGGAGAATCATCTGGCGCTCGTCGTCAGCACCATCGTTTTTCCAGTCGACGCGTTCGCCAGAGCAACGTCGAGGTGTTCCGCACACCCATCCTCAACTTGGCTGCAGCCGCCAGGATCGCTGATTCTCTCCAGGCGACTGATTCGGAGGCTGGTAGAGGAATCGAGTAGATCCGTGGCTTGTTACATATGGTGCAGCAGCAAAACTCGGCGGTCTCCCAGTCGCACAACAAGATCCACAACAGTTCCGTTCAAGCGAACACACATCGGTCGGTTTTCAGTCCCGGCTCTCACCAGCGTCGCAGAGGGGGCATCCTCTGGAACGATCGTTCCAGGGACCAGAGTCGGAATCCGCTTTCCAGTCGGTCTCATCCCGAAGATCGTCGCCGTTCGCGTACTCCTCCACGGAGTGGGCCTTACGGACCCCGGCATTACGATGATCATCGTTCGGGCGGTAACGCGCATGATCAAAGGCCTGATGCAAGAGGTTATATCACTCAGAAGAAGGTTGATAGAAGCCGAGCCCACCGTGATGGTCACGATAGAGGTCATCCGAGTGGAAGCAGGATCGTTGTTTCTGGTCCCGAGTGTTTCAGTCGGGCCATTCGCTCGGCCGACATCCCTCCCAACTTCCGATTGGCGACGGGAATCAACAAATTCACAGGAGATTCCAAACCAGAAACTTGGTTAGACGACAATAGAGTGGCGGTCCAGATCGGTGGCGGAGATGACCATGTCGCCATGAAACATCTCCCACTAATGCTCGACGGTTCGGCTCGAGCTTGGCTAAACCAGTTAGCTCCATCAAGCATTTACAGTTGGGCAGATCTGTCCCGAGTCTTCATCAGGGCCTTCGAGGGTATGTGCAAACGCCCTGCTGGTCTCACAGAGCTTCAGCACTGTGTCCAGAAGCAAAACGAGCCCTTGCGCGATTTCATCCAGCGCTGGACAACCCTCTACCACACGATGGAGAATGTTACAGAACACCAAGCAGTCTGCGCCTTCAAGGCAGGCGTTCGGTACAGAGATCTATACCTGAAGTTTGGTCAGACAGGCGACATCTCCATGAGCAACATGATGGAGATAGCCGCGCGCTATGAGAATGGCGAAGAGGAGGACCGCATACGTAGTGGCAAGCTTAAGTCAGTCGCCGACGGAGATGGGAGCAGCAGTCGGAAGCAGAAACAGAAAGCCCAATCCACTCCGCAAGCAGAGGCGGCAGTCGTTACAAACGCTAAGTCCAAAGGCAAGGGGAAACCACAGTACACCCCCAAGAAGAAACAGTCAGGAAATTCCATCCTAGATCAACCGTGTCCAATCCACACAAAGACGGATGAAGAAGGCAATGTCATATTGCCGAAACATACCACCCGGCAGTGTCGCCTCCTGATCCAAAGATTCGGTGAAGGACAGCCGAGTGAGAAAGACACCGAGCAAGATGATGAGGAGAAGGAGGATCCGTTCCCTCAAGTCCATGCAACGTTAATGGTTTTTGCTGATGTAGAAAGCAAAAGTCGACTGAACCTGGTCAACACGGAGGTAAACATGGCAACCCCATCCACTCCCACGTTCCTCAAGTGGTCACAGACTGCAATCACTTTTGATCAGTCAGATCACCCAGCACACGTACCCACCCGAGGGAGGCAAGCTCTGGTCGTCGACCCGGTGGTGGAAGGAGTTAGGCTGCGCAAAGTCCTCATGGACGGCGATAGAGGCTTGAATATCATGTACGCCGATACTCTCAAGGGAATGGGCATTCCGATGTCCAGACTTAGCGAGAGCAGTATGCAATTCCATGGAGTCGTCCCAGGAAGAAAGGCCAAATCACTCGGCCAGATTGCGTTGGATGTCGTTTTCAGCTCTGACAGGAACTTCCGCAAAGAGAAGTTAACATTCGAGGTGGTAGACTTCCAGAGTGCATACCATGCCATTCCGGGCCGTCCGGCATACGTACGTTTCATGGCCCGTCCATGTTACGTATATTTGAAGCTGAAGATGTCTGTTCCCAAAGGCGTGATTACTGTCATAGGCAATCGGCAGCGGGCCGAGGAGTGTCAGCAGCAGGGGTCGAGAATTGCAGACCATCAGATGGATGTACTCGAGTTGGATGAGTACAAGAAGATTGCCGACCCCACCGACCTGATGCGTTCAAAGAAGCCAGCTTCCGAGTCCGCATTCCAGTCGGCGGGAGACACGAAGAAAGTAAGCATCCACCCGACGGATGCCACCCTTGATCCGAAATCGGATACCGAGCTCATCCAATTCCTCCGTGAGAACTCGGACATTTTTGCATGGAAGCCTGCTGACATGCCAGGTGTACCCAGGGAGTTGGCTGAGCACCGACTGCATGTGGATCCTGCCGCTCGGCCCGTCCGAGAACGCCTGCGTCGTCCGCCGCGCACAAGAGAAAAGCAATCGAAGAGGAGGTAGCTAAACTTCTGGCGGCCAACTTCATTCGCGAGGTACACCACTCTGAGTGGCTCGCTAATTTTGTTATGGTGCCCAAGAAGGACAAGTCTCTCCGTATGTGCATCGATTTCAAGCACCTTAATAAGGTCTGTCCGAAAGACCACTTCCCGCTCCCCCGCATTGATCAAATCGGTGATTCGACTGCGGGTTGCGAGCGCTTATCCTTCCTTGATGCCTATTCGGGCTATCATCAGATCCATCTGTATGGTCCAGATGAATTGAAAACATCTTTCATCACCCCATTCGGGTGCTTCTGTTACATCACTATGCCATTCGGTTTGAAAAATGCAGGAGCAACTTTTATGCGAATGATCCAAAAATGCCTCCTAGACCAGATTGGTCGAAATGTGGAGGCATATATGGATGGTATCGTAGTCAGCTCACGCAAAGGTTCCGACCTGCTGACTGACTTGGCAGAAACATTCGCCAACCTACGTAGGTACGATATCAAGCTCAACCCAGCCAAGTGTTCATTCGGCGTTCCCAGCGGGAAGTTACTCGGTTTCTTCATTTCCGAACGAGGGATCGATGTCAACCCCGAAAAGATCGGAACCATTGTTTGAATGGAGCGGCCGCTAAGAGTACATGACGTACAAAACCTCACAGGTTGCCTAGCGGCTTTGAGCAGGTTTATCGCTCGACTCGGCGAGAAGGCGTTAACTCTGTACCGACTCATGACGAAGTCGGATACCTTCGAGTGGACAGACGAAGCCCAAAGCGCATTCGACGACCTCAAAGCCCTGCTTTCCACCCAGCCTGTTCTTACTTCCCCGCTCAGTAAAGAACCCCTTCTTCTGTACATCGCGGCTACAAATCAAGTCGTCAGCACCGTTCTGACAGTCGAACGCGAAGAAGAAGGCAAAGCGTACAAGGTTTAGCAACCAGTATATTATGTTTCTGAAGTCCTGACTCCTTCCAAGCAGAGGTATCCCCATTATCAGAAGCTTATTTATGGGATCTACATGACTGCAAAGAAGGTGGCTCATTATTTGCAAGACCACTCGGTATCTGTCATATCAGATGCTCCGTTGTCGGAAATTGTCCACAATCGGGACGCATCAGGCCGAGTGGGAAAGTGGGCAATGGAGATGCTATACTGCGACATAAAATTCGAAGCCAAGAAAGCTATAAAGTCTCAAGCTCTTGCTGACTTCATAGCAGAATGGGTAGAACAACAGCAACTGACTCACATCTACTCGGGTTATTGGACCATGTTCTTCGATGGGTCCAAGATGTTGAATGGCTCCGGCGCCGGCGTAGTGCTCATATCCCCGAAAGGTGATAAACTCAAGTATGTGTTGCAGATCCATTTTGATTCTTCCAACAATGAAGCAAAGTACGAAGCTCTCCTTTACGGGTTGCGCATGGCCATCACATTCGGCGTCCGTCGCCTGATGGTCTATGCCGACTCAGATCTAGTGGTTAATCAAGTAATGAAGGAGTGGGATGTAAGGAACCGCACCATGACTGCATACTGCAACGCAATAAGAAAGCTCAAAAAGAAGTTCGAAGGTCTGGAACTTCACCATGTTCCCCGACTGAAAAACCAAGCAGCAGATGAATTAGCGAAACTTGGATCCACACGGAGACCTGTCCCGAGTGATGTGTGCCTCGAACACTTACACCTCCCCTCGGTAAAAGAAGATCCTTTTACAGAGGAACCTGTGCAACCGAAGAGCTCAACAGATCAGACTGAAGTCGAGGTTCCCGCTATGGTTGACCTAGTCATGGAGATTCTAGCTGTCATTCCCGAATGGACTGTGCCATTCATTGCGTACATCTTGAGGCAAGAGTTACCGGAAGACGAGGTCCAAGCTAGGCAGATCGTTCGCAGGTCGAAGTCCTTCACCGTCGTTGATGACCAGTTATACAGTGAAAGTGTTTCAGGCGTCCTTGAGCGGTGTATCTCTCCTGAGGAGGGTCGGTTAATTTTGGAAGAAAATCACTAGGGAACCTGCGGCCATCATGCCTTCTCAAGGGAAATCGTCGCCAAAGCATTCAGAGCTGGTTTCTTCTGGTTGCAAGCGAATGAAATGGCAAAAGATATAGTCGACCATTGCGAAGGTTGTCAGTTCTATTCAAACAATTCCCACAAGCCAACGTCTGCGCTGAAGACAATTCCCCTTTCTTGGCCATTCGCCGTGTGGGGATTAGATACAATCGGACCATTCAGAACAGGCCAAGGAGGATTCACCCATCTACTCGTAGCAGTCGACAAGTTTACCAAGTGGATTGAAGCCAAGCCAATCAAGAAGCTTGACGCCCTTACGGTCGTCAAATTTATCAGAGACATCATTGCCAGATACGGGGTTCCACACAGCATAATCACCGACAATGGCACAAACTTTGACTCGGACGAGTTCAAAGGTTTTTGCGCATGCCAAGGTATCCGAGTGGATTTTGCATCCGTTGCGCACCCCCAAACAAATGGACAAGCGGAGCGAGCGGATGGACTCATTCTTCAAGGGTTGAAGCCTCGACTCCTGCGAGAAGTTGGACATGCCACCGGCGCATGGGTCACCGAGCTGCCTTCGATGTTGTGGGGCCTCCGTACAACTGCGAATAGATCGACAGGACGATCCCCGTTTTTCCTCGTTTATGGAGCAGAGGCAGTCCTTCCGAGTGACTTGCTTCACAACTCTCCACGAGTCGAACTCTTCTCCGAAGCCGAAGCAGAGCAAGCCAGGCAAGACGGAGTAGACCTTTTAGAAGAGGAGTGTGAGATGGCATTGATCCGTTCAACAATTTATCAACAAGATTTGCGGCGATTTCATGCGCGGCACGTCAGGAGCCGCACGTTCCAAGCAGTCGACCTGGTGCTCCGAGTGGATCAACAGAGACCACACAAGTTGGCTCCCGCCTGGGAAGGACCGTTCATCATTCTAAGGTGCTGAACAACGGAGCGTATCGACTCTACAACCTCGACAGGGAGACAGGCCAGCCGCGAGCATGGAATGGAGATCTACTCAAGCGCTTCTACACATAACCGCCGACAGAGACAATGTAAATAACAAATGTCATCGAAGTAATACAAAGTGGATTAATTTCTTGCCGATTCAAAATTCTTCTGCGTTTGCAGACTCCGGTCTAAAAAACTAACTCCGAGTGTGCACCAAAAGTCACACTCAGAGATTTAGTCGCGACCTAGAGTCGCCTAAGTAAAAACTTGCTCCGAGTGTGCACCAAAAGTCACACTCGGGGACTTAGTTGCGACCCAGAGTCGCCTAAGTAAACAACTTGCTCAGAGTGTGCACCAAAAGTCACACTCGGGGACTTAGCTGCGACCCAGAGTCGCCTAAGTAAACAACTTGCTCCGAGTGTGCACCAAAAGTCACACTCGGGGACTTAGTTGCGACCCAGAGTCGCCTAAGTAAACAACTTGCTCCGAGTGTGCACCAAAAGTCACACTCGGGGACTTATCTGCGACCCAGAGTCGCCTAAGTAAACAACTTGCTCCGAGTGTGCACCAAAAGTCACACTCAGGGACTTAGCTACGACCCAGAGTCGCCCAAGTAAACAACTTGCTCCGAGTGTGCACCAAAAGTCACACCCGGGGATTTAGTTGCGACCCAAAGTCGCCTAAGTAAACAACTTGCTCCGAGTGTGCACCAAAAGTCACACTCGGGGACTTTGCTGTGACCCAGAGTCGCCTAAGTAAACAACTCGCTCCGAGTGTGCACCTAAAGTCACAATCGGAGACTTAGCTGCGACCTAGAGTCGCCTAAGTAAACAACTTGCTCCGAGTGTGCACCAAAAGTCACACTCGGGGACCTAGCTGCGACCCAGAGTCGCCTAAGAAAACAACTTGCTCCGAGTGTGCACCAAAAGTCACACTCGGGGACTTAGCTGCGACCCAGAGTCGCCTAAGTAAACAACTCGCTCCGAGTGTGCACCAAAAGTCACACTCGGAGACTTAGCTGCGACCCAGAGTCGCCTAAGTAAACAACTTGCTCCGAGTGTGCACCAAAAGTCACACTCGGGGACCTAGCTCCGACCCAGAGTCGCCTAAGTAAACAACTTGCTCCGAGTGTGCACCAAAAGTCACACTCGGGGACTTAGCTGCGACCCAGAGTCGCCTAAGTAAACAACTCGCTCCGAGTGTGCACCAAAAGTCACACTCGGGGACTTAGCTACGACCCAGAGTCACCTAAGTAACCAACTCGCTCCGAGTGTACACCAAAAGTCACACTCGGGGACTTAGCTGCGACCTAGAGTCGCCTAAGTAAACTACTCGCTCCGAGTATGCACCAAAACTCACACTCAGGGACTTAGCTGCGACCCAGAGTCGCCTAAGTAAACAACTCGCTCCGAGTGTGCACCAAAAGTCACACTCGGGGACTTAGCTGCGACCGAGAGTCGCCTAAGTAAACAACTTGCTCCGTGTGTGCATTTAAAGTCACACTCGGGGACTTA
Organism: Hordeum vulgare subsp. vulgare; assembly: GCF_904849725.1. Classification (NCBI taxonomy): domain Eukaryota; kingdom Viridiplantae; phylum Streptophyta; class Magnoliopsida; order Poales; family Poaceae; genus Hordeum; species Hordeum vulgare. Next base: position 502,373,315 of record NC_058518.1, read on the forward strand.
GGAGCGACCCAGCGTCGCCTAAGCAAACAACTTGCTCCGAGTGTGCATTTCAAGTCACACTCGAGGACTTAGCTGCGAACCAGAGTTGCCTAAGTAAAGAGCTTCCTCCGAGTGGGCACACAAGTTACACTCGGAGGCTTAGCTGAGTCGCCTAAACAAAAACCACGAGCAAAACTCGTGTCAAAAAAAACTCAGCAAAAGAAGAGCAAAAGATCCGGTTCGAATTCAAATTGAGTTCAACGATTAGTCGGCTCGGTGTGAATCAAGTTTATCCACACTGAGCCACGAATGTACCGGCCAACAGCAGTGGCCAAAGTTTAATACAAACTCCACTCGGCATACCGAGGTAAATGCGCATTCAGCATAGTCAATCAAGCATCGTCGGGGCTGGCAGGCTCCACGAAGGTGTCGAGGTCGATTCCATATGCAATCCGAGTGGCCTTGTCGAGGAAGGTCTCAATGAAGTCTTCAAATCAAAGCTTCTTGGTGTTGGCGACCTGCAACGTCTTCAGCTTGCCTTCACGGGCTTCCTTACAATGCACTCGGACCAGAGAGAGCGCCACGTCCATGCCGCACCAAGCGGCAGACTTTTTCCATGCCTGCACTCTGCTTGGAACTTCCTCCAGTCGAGTCATCAACCCCTCTATCTCATTCCGGGAGTCATCTTCAGGCCACAACTCTTTGTCAATTCGGCCGACAACTTCTCTCAGGCGACCAATGAAAGGACCCACCTTGTTAAGGCGGGAATTCAGTCGGAATATGTCCCTGTTAGCTTCATCACCAAGTGGAACATTCGGTTGCCCAAGCGCCGGTTCAATTTCGTCGGTCTCGGCCTCAACGTCCCGACAGAAATTTGCAAAGAAAAGACAGGGAGAAAATAAGCGCGGAGTGAATTCCAAAGTCAAAGAGCACTCGGCAAGCAACTTACCACCAAGCAGTGCGACAATCTTCTTCGTCCAGTCACTGACGTATTTCTCCTGTGCTTTGCACCGAGCGTTCATTGACTTCAGCTGGCCCACCCATTCGGATCTCTCCTTCATATTTTCTAACTCGGCTAACAGTGCCTTGTTAGTCTCCCGAGATTCCTCCAAAGATTTTTCTCGTTCAGTGAGAGCCTTCTTCATGCCAGCCATATCATTCGCAGCTACCTCCAAGTCGGCACCAAGTTGAGTCTTCTCAGCCATCACAGCATTATAGACCGATCCCACTTCACAAGTCTTCTGTCAAAGAGACACAAAGGGAGGATCAGCCAGATTCAACAAGGAAAAAGTCTCGACAGATATGACAAAACAATCAAAACTCAAGATTCTTCAGACCCCTGCCGATGCAAGCAATCGACAACGGTCTCGGGGACTACACCCAGTGGGTTCACTGAGAGTGACCCCACTGGTATGAAGCTCGAACAGGTCGGTCCCATTGAGCTCCATAGCAAACCAACAACACTATGAGACTACTATTACTCGACCCGAGTAACACTACTCTCGGGGACTACACCCAGTGGGTGCACTCAACGTGCCCCCACTGGTACCATTCGGGAAGGTCAGCTCTGATCTGTAGAGATTATGGAAAATACATATAAAGACAACTGCCGATGCAAACACTCGGCAGAAGTCTCGGGGACTACACCCACTGGGTTCACTCGGAGTGAACCCACTGGAAAATTAACCTACTGTATCCAAGTATGCAGCCAAAACCCCGAGTGGGCACCAAGAGGAATGTAAACACTTACTAGCGCACTTACTCGAATATCATCCTGAAGCTCCAATCTCTTCTTGTACAGAGACGCAACGGAGTCATATGCTCCCTTGGCTTCGCTCATCATCAGCTCCACTTCTACCATGGCGTCCTTGGCGGCTCCTACTTGATCTTCCGGGAGGCGTTGGGCATCATAGTGAACAGTCGACGGACCCGGCGTGGCAGAAGGCGCCCTAGACATCCCGAGCTCCCTGGGCATCCCGAGCTCTGCTCCAATCGGTTCCGTCGTGAAGGCCACCGTCTCAGTCGGCGGCACGCTCATGGCGGGGTTGGCAGCAGGTTGGATAACCCCCAGGGACAGGCGCCAAAGCTGGTTCCGACCCCCTTTGGTCGTCGTCGTCCAGATGGATCACCTCCGAAGGAAGCCCGACTGAAAAAAATAAAAATACAGAAAAAGAGCAAGATCAAAGACAGCACTCGCAAAACGGTAATACAGCTCTCGGAGTCGTGACAACATACCTTGCTGGGACGTGGCGGCATGATCACTATCCATGGGATCGTCACCCTGACGCGGCTGAGAGGTGGCGGAGGTAGCAGCTCTGTTGAGTGAAATCCATTCGACGAGTAAACATGAATTCCCAAAAAGAAGAGTCCAATCGGATACTGAAGGAAGATGGAAGAGCAAAGATACTTACGCTGAGGTGACCGGAACAATGATCCTCATCCGAGGCAAAGCTTTCTGAGGTTTAGACCCGCTGGGTTTAGCCACCTTGGACGGCTGATCCACGGGCTCGGCAGAAGAACCCCTGGTTCTCTTCACACTCCGAGCACTCAGGGCCACGGGAGGAGCCGGCGGAACAGCGGGGTCATGATGGTGCTTGGTTCAGCGTTCTGGTGGTGAGGGTGACGAGCTCTGCTCTTCACTCTCCTCCTCCTCCTCTTGTGTTTCCTCCTCCGTCTCCCTACTGTTAGAGACGTACACGGCACTACCCGCGCTACCCTCCATGCTGCCTTCTTCTTCCTCAACCGGATCCCCACCTGAGACTGCAGAATGCCAGTTCCTCCACACCTGCACAAAACACAGTCGGCAACGTCAGTCGGCGAGACAAGAAATGCAATAAAACTGAGAAGGTTAAAAGCACTCGACAACATGTACTCACCTCATTCGGAGGAGGATTTTGGGCGCGGAAGGCCTTGACCCGCCGAGCTCCCACTGGGTTATCACATGTGCCCGTGATGCTGCGGACCCACGCACCCACGTCTCCTCGCTCACGTCTTCAGGATGGGACCGAGTGGTATCCGAAGGCCACGTGTAATGCCACATTGCGTGGTCTCGGGCCTGGGGCGGCTGGATGCGTCGACCCAGAAAAGTCTCCAACAGGTCCATGCCGGTGACTCCGTTTCGGACGACAGTTATCAGCGCGTCGATCAAAGGCTGGATCTGGGTTTTTTCTCCCTTAGAGAGCGCTAGCTTCCTGGGAGGGCCCAGACGGTGTAAACTAAAGGGTGGTAACCCACTCGGAGCATTCGGGCAGGCAATATCCTGGCAATAGAACCAGGACGATTGCCAGTTCCTAACCGACTCGGATAGCTGAAGGGAGGGATAACTTCTTTTCGCTTTCTTCTGAAATCCTAAACCCCCGCAGAGCTGGAAGATGTGTGTCTTATCATCAGACTGGCTAAGTTTCTTAACCGTTTGAGATCTAGCAGAGCAAACATATTTGAAGAGCCCCCAGTGGGGAGGACATCCTATCAAACACTCGCAGAGGGTGATGAATGCGGAAAGATGAGCTATCGCATTCGACGGAAAGTGATGGAGCTGCTCTCGGAAGTAGTTCATAATACCTCGGAAGAAAGGATGGGGAGGCAGGGAGAAACCTCTGGCCACGTGGCTGAGCAGCAGGACGCACTCCCCCTCCCTCGGCGCCGGCTCCATCTCGCCTTCCGGCATCCTCCAAGGCTTATTGACGACCATGTCGTGCTCCACCAGCTCCAGCACGTCGGTCTCCCTCACCGTGGAGGGGAGGAAGTCCCCCTGGATCCAGCCCGCCGGCAACGCCCGCTTCCGCTGCTAAGTGGAGGCCGCCCCCTTCTTCTTCTTCTTCTTCGCCTCAAGCTTGTTGGCCTGCCCCTTCGTCATGGCGAGGGCGACGGATCCGCAGAGGAGGAAGGGAAGGAGGTTGCTATAGGTGTGCAGGGAGTTGCGTGGAGGTGAGATCAATGGGAGGAAGACGAGCAGCGCAACAGGAAGGTCCGCCGGGAAGGCTTTAAAAGGCCTCCGACTGAGTCACCTACAGGTGGGCCCAAGATCTTCTCCTCCCAACCGGCTGCTGCAAGATTCGTGGAGAAGATCACGGCACGGTAATCGAGGAGGCGAAATCTACTCGATGGCGATGACGTCATCCCCGCTGAGCGTGCGGCAACCGAAATTTGAGAATCCCGGAAAATCCGGCGCTGTCAGTATGACCGGTCACGTCGAAAGATTCCGCGGAAGCAATCGGTCCCTCACGGGTCGTTTCGCTTGCATATTCACTCGGATCACTAGCCGCAAGGATAAAATGGATCGAGGCAGACAACGCTAAGATCACCTCAATAACAGTCGGCTCCAAACTCCGGACATCACTTCATTTTTTTTGAGTGTAAGACAGTAGGACATGATCCTACTGCATGTATATATAAAACCAATAGTTACACATGTACATGATGGGGAGGGGGTGGAATGGGGATGGGGGGGAGGGGGGAGGTGGGCAGGGTGGGGTTACATATTATGTGGGTTCAGCTAGGGTGGCTACAATGTTATCTTTGTTTTGCACCTTGCTAGTAGGCACACGGTGTCTAAGATTTGAGAAGTCTTTTACAAACCGACGCCGCCAAGCCCCAAGAGATGGGGTTATTTGTTCAAAGCACTTGTTATTTCTTTCCTTCCGTATACTCCAGGCTGCCACCAGAAAAACATCCATGAACATGTCCCTGGGTTGTGCTGTCCTCTGATGCTGTAGTTTCTCTAGTCTATGTTGTTGTTGTGACCATGTGATGTTGAGCATATTCCAACAGCGTTGGCTAAAGCTGCATTCAAAAAAGAGGTGTTCCAGCGTTTCCTCCATGTGTCGATCGCAAAGCATGCAGTCCAGAGTAGCCCTTATGTTGTAATGTCTCCGTTTGAGCATATTCCTTGTGTTGAGCTTGTCCATCAGCAAAAACCATCCAAATACCTTGATCTTTGGGACACACTTTGTTTTCCAGAGCCATCGAAACGCTGGATGCACCGTAGTTTCTTTGAAATAGAAACGTCGATATGCAGCCGTTTCAAAGGTGCCACCCCCCCCCAAGAACACACCCAGTCATCTCCCCTAGGCTTTAGTTGCACTTCTCTGATTTCCTGTTGCATCATCCTGAGTTCATCATGCGCTTGTTCGGACAGGGGCAGCGAGAAGGCTTCTTGAAGTGAGCTAGTCCCCAAGAAGTTCTGAACCGAGTCATCTTCAGTTCTAGCAAATAAGAAAGCCTGAGGGAACTTTTCTGCATATACGGCATTGTCCCAGTTGTCTTTCCAACAGAGCGTCGAGAGGCCATTGTTGACATTGACTCGCGTTATCCCTCGGAACACCGGCATAAGTTTGGTCAGCTCTCTCCACCAGAAAGAGCCACAACGATCTTTCGCGTGGGGGATTGCTTCCCCGTAGTGTGTGTTCCAGATCAATGCTAGCCACGGGATTTCTATTCTGTTGTAGAACTTGTGAAGCATCTTTAGAAGCATCGTGTCATTTTGTAGTTTGAGGTTCAGGACCCCTAGGCCGCCATTCACTTTCGGGCGGCAAGCTGCGTTCCATGCTACTAGAGCATTACTTTTGAATCCATCTTCAGTCTTTTTTCTCCATAAACACCTCCTCCGAAGTTTATCAAATTGTTCTACAATAGTTGGGGGGATTCTGAGAGTCCCCATTGGGTACATGAGTAGCGACGTGACCAGTGAGTTCATCAAAGCCAATCTGCCCGCATGCGACATCAGTGCCATGGCTGCTGTGATTTTCCTCTCCGCTTTATAAACTAGCGGTGTCATATCCAGGACAGTAGGTTTAGATGTACCCAGTGGGAGCCCTAGATAGGTGAACGGCATTGTCGCCTGCGTACAACGAAAGATCGAGATGATGCTGTCACATACCTCTTGTGTCACATTTACAGGAACTAGGGTGGATTTCTGATAGTTAATCCTGAGCCCTATCGTCGTGGCAAAGTCATCTATTGACGTGGATTAACAAACAACCATTCGTGGCAAAGGGATGATCCATTCGGGGACTAATGATGGGGTTATAGTCCCATGGTAGGGTCATAGGTCTGCCCTACAGGTCCTACCCAAGGACTACCCTTCATAGGGGACAAGGCCCTTAGACAGTTCAGACTGAACTAAGGACGCCCCCATCATCCAGTCGGCGACGATCCACTCGGAGCATATCTAACGTACCGACTGGAATCCACTATGTACCTCGTAACCTCCCAGAAGGGCAACGGTCATACGTTTTCATACACCATAACTAGCATTTAAGGCTTACGTTACCAGTAACCCCAGCGTTTACTCGCCACTACTCCACCCCTGTCCACTGGACCATTATGAAGGGCAGCACACTCTATATAAGTCGTCCTTCACCAGTGGTATAGGGGTTGGCACTTGCTGTAATCCCTTAAGACACTCGACACAAAGCTCCCAAGGGCACTGAGACGTAGGGCTTTTACCTCCACCGTAGAGGGGCCTGAACTCATACATCCTCGCCGTAGCTAAGGCTCTGCCCATATACTTTCGTACCCCGTACTTCTACTGTCAAACTTATACCCACGACATCAATAACCATGCACACGGTTCATGGAGCATAAAAAATCGACCCGGGACCCCAAAACAGTGCGCTATAACCCACGAAACTAGCCCGAAACAACAAAAACAACGAATTTTTGCGACGTCTCGATGGTCGTGCACACGGTTCTTGGAGGATCAAAAATTGACCCAACGCCCTAAAATAGTGCGCTATAGCCCACAAAACTCACACGAAACGACAAAAACAAAGAGTTTTTGCGACGTCTTTATATCCGTGTAGACAGTTCATGCAGCATAAAAAATCGATCCGGGACCCTAAAACAGTGCGCTATAACTGAGGAAACTTGTCCGAAACAACAAAAACATCCATTTTTTGTGACGTCTCGATATCTGTGCTCACAGTTTAGGGAGCATCAAAAATCGACCCGGGACACGAAAACAGTGCGCTATAGCCCACGAAACTTGCTCGAAACGACAAAACCAACGACTTTTGCGACGTCTCTATAGCTATGCATAGGGTTCATGGACCATCAAAAATATACCCCGGAGCCCAAAACACTACGCTATAGCCCACAAAACTGGCCTGAAACGAATAAAACAACAAGTTTTTGCGACATACCTATAGCCGTGGACACGGTTCATGGAGCATATAAAATCGACCTCGGACCACAAAACAGTGCACGCACAAGAAACTCACCCGAAACGGCAAAAACATTGAGTTTTTGTGATGTCTAGATAGCCGTGCCCTCGGTTCATGGAGCATAAAAATCGACCAAGGACCCCAAAATAGTTAGTTATTACCCACGAAACTAGCCCGAAACGACAAAAACACCGAGTTTTTGCGTTGTCTCTATTGCGATGCACAGTGTTCATCGAGCATTAAAAATCGACCTCGAACCACAAAACAGTGCACGCCCACGAAACTGGCTCGAAACGACAAAAACACCGAGTTTTTGCGACATCTCTATAGCTGTGCACTGGATTCATGGAGTATAAAAATCGACCCGGGACCCCAAAAGAGTGCGCTATAGCCCATGAAGCTGGCCCAAAACGGCAAACACACCGAGTTTTTTGGATGTCTCAATAGTCGTGCACACGATTCATGAAGCATCAAAAGTTGAAACGACACCGTAAAACAGTGCGCTATAGCCCACGGAACTCGCCCGAAATGACAAAAACAACGTGTTTTTGGGACGTCTCGATAGCCATACACACAGTTCATGGAGCATAAAAAATTGACCCGGGAACCCAAAACAGTGCGTTATATCCCAAGAAACTAGCCCGAAACGACCAAAACAACGAGTTTTTGCGACGTGTCGATAGCCGTTAACATGGTTGATGGAGCATAAAAATAAACCCGGGACCCCAAAACAGTGCGCAGCCCACGAAACTAGGCCCGAAACGACAAAGCACTGACTTGTTGCGACGTGTCAATAGCCGTGCGGAGGGTTGATGGAGCATAAAAATTAAACCGAGACCTCAAAATAGTGTGCTATAAGCCACGAAACTAGCCTAAAATAACGAAAACAGCGAATTTTTGTGATGCCTCGATAGGCGTGCGCAGTGTTCATGGAGCATCAAAAATCGACCCGGGACCCCAAAACAGGGCATTATAGCCGAGGAAACTGGCCCAAAATGACAAAAACAACGAGTTTTTGCGACGTCTCTATAACCATGCACACGGTTCATGCAGCATAAAAAATCGACCCAGGACCCCAAAACATTGCGCTATAGCCCACGAAACTGGCACGAAACAACAAAAACAATGAGTTTTTAGGACGTCTCGATGGTCGTGCATAGGGTTTATGGAGGATCAAAAATTGACACGGCAGCCTAAGACAGTGCGCTATAGCCCACGAAACTCGCCCGAAACAAAACAAAAATGATTTTTTGCGACGTCTTTATATCCGTTCAAACGGTTCATGCAACATAAAAAATCGATCCGGCACCTCAAAACAGTGCGCTATAACCCAAAAAACTTGCCCAAAACAACAAAAACATCATTTTTTTATGACGTCTCGATATCCATGCGCACAGTTCGTGGAGCATCAAAAATCGACCCGGGACCCCAAAACATTGCGCTATAGCCCATGAAACTGGCGCGAAACGACTAAAACAACAAGTTTTTGCGACGTCTCTATAGCCGTGGACAGGGTTCATGGAGCATCATAAATCAACCAGGGACCACGAAACAGTGCACGCCCACGAAACTGGCTTGAAATGACAAAAACACCGAGCTTTTGTGAAGTCTAGATAGCCGTGCACTAGGTTCATGGAGCATAAAAATCGACCCGGGACGCCAAAATAGTGCGTAATTACCCACGAAACTAGCCCGAAACTACAAAAACACCGAGTTTTTGCGATGTCTCTAGAGTCGTGCACAGTGTTCATGGAGCATCAAAAATTGACCTTGGACCCCAAAATAGTGCGCTAGAGCCCACGAAACTAGCCCGAAACGACAGAAACACCGAGTTTTTGCGACATCTCTGTAGTCATGCACACGATTCAAGGAGCATAAAAATTCAACCCGGGACCCCAAAAGAGTGCGCTATAGCCCACGAAACTGGCCCGAAACGACAAAAACACCGAGTTTTTCGGACGTCTCGATAGTCGTGCACACGGTTCATGAAGCATCAAAAATTGACATGACACCCAAAAACAGTGCGCTATAGCCCACGATACTCGCCCGAAATGACAAAAACAACGTGTTTTTGGGACGTCTCAATAGCCATGCACACGGTTCATGGAGCATAAAAAATCGACCCGGTACCCCAAAACAGTTGGCTATAGACCAGGAAACTCGCCCGAAAAGACCAAAACAACGAGTTTTTGCGATGTGTCGATAACCATGCCCAGGGTTGATGGAGCATAAAAAACAAGCCCGGGAACCCAAAACAGTGCGCTATAAGCCCACGAAACTGGCCCGAAACTACAAAAAGACCGACTTTTTGCGACGTGTCGATAACCGTGCGTAGGGTTGATGGAGCATAAAAATTGAACCGGGACCTCAAAACAGTGCGTTATAGGCAACGAAACTGGCATGAAATGACAAAAACAACGCGTTTTTGTGACGACTCGATGGCCGTACAGACTGTTCATGGAGCATAAAAAATCGACCCAGGGCCCAAAACAGTGCATTATAGCCCACGAAACGGGCGCAAAACAACAAAAAGAACGTGTTTTTGTAACGTGTCAATAACCATGCACACGGTTCATGGAGCATAAAAAATCGACCCGGGACCCCAAAACAGTGCGCTATAGCCCACGAAACTGGCCCGAAAGAACTAAAACAACGAGTATTTGTGACGTCTCTATAGTCGTGCATAGGGTTCATGGAGCATCAAAAATTGACCCGGTAGACCAAAATAGTGCGCTATAGCCCACAACACTGGCCCGAAACGACTAAAACAACGAGTATTTGTGACGTCTCTATAGCCGTGGACGGGGTTCATGGAGCATCAAAAATCGACGTGGGACCACGAAACAATGCGCGCCCACGAAACTGGCCCGAAATGACAAAAACATTGAGTTTTTGTATAGTCTCGATGGCCGTGTAGTGGGTTCATGGATCATAAAAATCGACCCGGGACCCCAAAATAGTGCGTTATTACCCACGAAACTAGCCCGAAAAGACAAAAACACCGGGTTTTTGCGACGTCTCTATATTCTTGCATCGGGTTCATGCAGTATCAAAAATAGACGTTAGACCCCAAAATAGTGCGCTAGAGCCCACGAAATTGGCCGGAAATGACAAAAACACCGAGTTTTTGCGACATCTCAGTAGCCGTGCACAGGATTCATGGAGCATAAAAATCCGACCCGGGACCCCAAAAGAATGCGCTATAGCCCACGAAACCGACCCGAAACGGCAAAAACACTAAGTTTTTCGGACGTCTCGATAGTCGTGCACACGGTTGATGAAGCATCAAAAATTGATACGGCACCCTAAAGGAGTGCGCTATAGCCCACGAAACTCACCCGAAATGACAAAAACAACGTGTTTTTGGGACTTCTCAATAGCGATGCACACGGTTCATGGAGCATAAAAAATCGACCCGGGACCCCAAACAGTGCGCTATAGACTACGAAACTAGCCCGAAACGACCAAAACAACGAGTTTTTGCAACGTGTCGATAGCCATGCGCAGGGTTGATGGTGCATAAAAATTAAACCGGGACCTCAAAACAGTGCGTTATAGTCCACGAAACTGGCCTGAAATGACAAAAACAATGAGTTTTTGTGAAGACCCAATAGTCGTGCACAGTGTTCATGGAGCATCAAAAACCAACCCAAGACCCCAAAACAGTGCGCTATCGCCCAGAAAGTGGCGCAAAACGACAAAAACAGAGAATTTTTGCGATATCTCAATAACCATGCACACGGTTCATGCAGCATAAAAATCGACCCGGGACCCCAAAACGGTGCTTTATAGCCCACGAAACTAGCACAAAACAACAAAAACAACGAATTTTTGTGACATCTCGATGGTCGTGCACAAGTTTCATGGAGTATCAAAAATTGACCCAACACCCTAAAACAGTGCGCTATAGCCCACGAAACTCGCCTGAAACGACAAAAATAAAGAATTTTTGCGACGTCTTTATATCCGTGTAGACAGTTCATGGAGCATAAAAAATCGATCCGGAACCCCAAAACAGTGCGCTATAACTGAGGAAACTTGCCCGAAACAACAAAAACATCCATTTTTTGTGACGTCTCGATATCTCTGCTCACAGTTCAGGAAGCATAAAAAATCGACCCGGGACACCAAAACAGTGCGCTATAGCCCAAGAAACTGGCTCGAAACGACAAAAACAATGACTTTCGCGACGTCTCTATAGTTATGCATAGGGTTCATGGAGCATCAAAAATCTACCCGGGAGCCCAAAACTCTGCGCTATAGCCCACAAAACTGGCGTGAAACGACTAAAACAACAAGTTTTTGCGACATCACTATAGCCGTGGACAGGGTTCATGGAGCATGAAAAATCGACCTCGGGCCACAAAACAGTGCACGCACACGAAACTCACCCGAAACGACAAAAACATCGAGTTTTTGTGAAGTCTCGATAGCCGTGCACTCGGTTCATGGAGCGTAAAAATCGACCAAAGACCCCAAAATAGTGCGTTATTACCCACGAAACTAGCCCGAAACGACAAAAACACCGAGTTTTTGCGTTGTCTCTATTCCGATTCACAGTGTTCATGGAGCATTAAAAATTGACCTCGCACCACAAAACAGTGCACGCCCACGAAACTGGTCCGAAACGACAAAAACACCGAGTTTTTGCGACATCTCTGTAGCTGTGCACAGGATTCATGGAGCATAAAAATCGGCCCGGGACCCCAAAAGAGTGCGCTATAGCCCATGAAGCTGGCCCAAAACGGCAAACACACCGAGTTTCTCGGACGTCTCAATAGTCGTGCACATGGTTCATGAAGCATCAAAAGTTGAAACGACACCCTAAAGCAGTGCGCTATAGCCCACGAAACTCACCCGAAATGACAAAAACAACGTGTTTTTGGGACTTCTCAATAGCCATGCACACGGTTCATGGAGCATAAAAAATCGACCCGGGACCCCAAACAGTGCGCTATAGACTACGAAACTAGCCCGAAACGACCAAACCAACGAGTTTTTGCAACGTGTCGATAGCCATCCGGAGGGTTCATGGAGCATAAAATATAAACCTGGGAACCCAAAACAGTGCGCTATAGCCCACGAAAGTGGCCCGAAGCGACAAAAAGAGCAACTTTTTGTGACATGTCGATAGCCGTGCGGAGGGTTGATGGAGTATAAAAATTAAACCGGGACCTGAAAACAGTGCGTTATAGTCCACGAAACTGGCCTGAAATGACAAAAACAATGAGTTTTTGTGAAGACCCAATAGTCGTGCACAGTGTTCATGGAGCATCAAAAACCGACCCAGGACCCCAAAACAGTGCGCTATCGCCCACGAAAGTGGCGCAAAACGAAGAAAACACAGATTTTTTGCGATATCTCGATAACCATGCACACGGTTCATGCAGCATAAAAATTGACCCGGGACCCCAAAACGGTGCGTTATAGCCCACGAAACTAGCACAAAACAACAAAAACAACGAATTTTTGCGACATCTCGATGGTCGTGCACAAGGTTCATGGAGTATCAAAAATTGACCCAACACCCTAAAACAGTGCGCTATAGCCCACGAAACTCACCCGAAACGACAAAAACAAAGAATTTTTGCGACGTCTTTATATCCGTGTAGACAGTTCATGGAGCATAAAAAATCGATCCGGGACCCCAAAACAGTGTGCTATAACTGAGGAAACTTGCCCGAAACAACAAAAACATCCATTTTTTGTGACGTCTCGATATCTCTGCTCACAGTTCAGGGAGCATAAAAAATCGACCCGGGACCCCAAAACAGTGCGCTATAGCCCACGAAACTGGCTCGAAACGACAAAAACAACGACTTTCGCGACGTCTCTGTAGTTATTTATAGGGTTCATGGAGCATCAAAAATCTACCCGGGAGCCCAAAACACTGCGCTATAGCCCACAAAACTGGCGTGAAACGGCTAAAACAAAAAGTTTTTGCGACATCACTATAGCCGTGGACAGGGTTCATGGAGCATAAAAAATCTACCTCGGACCACAAAACAGTGCACGCACACGAAACTCGCCCGAAACGACAAAAACATCGAGTTTTTGTGAAGTCTCGATAGCCGTGCACTCGGTTCATGGAGCATAAAAATCGACCAAGGACCCCACAATAGTGCGTTATTACCCACGAAACTAGCCCAAAACGACAAAAACACCGAGTTTTTGCGTTGTCTCTATTGCGATGCACAGTGTTCATGGAGCATTAAAAATCGACCTGGGACCACAAAACAGTGCACGCCCACGAAACTGGCCCTAAACGACAAAAACACCGAGTTTTTGCGACATCTCTGTAGTTGTGCACAGGATTCATGGAGCATAAAAATCGACCAGGGACCCCAAAAGAGTGTGCTATAGCCCATGAAGGTGGCCCAAAATGGCAAACACACCGAGTTTTTCGGATGTCTCAATAGTCGTGCACACGGTTCATGAAGCATCAAAAGTTGAAACGACACCCTAAAACAGTGCGCTATAGCCCACGAAACTCGCCCGAAATGACAAAAACAACGTGTTTTTGGGACGTCTCGATAGCCATACACACAGTTCATGGAGCATAAAAAATTGACCCGGGACCCCAAAACAGTGCGCTATATCCCAAGAAACTAGCCCGAAACGACCAAAACAACGAGTTTTTGCGACGTGTCGATAGCCGTGAACATGGTTGATGGAGCATAAAAATAAACCCGGGACCCCAAAACAGTGCGCTATAGCCCACGAAACTAGGCCGGAAACGACAAAACACTAACTTGTTGCGACGTGTCAATAGCCGTGCGGAGGGTTGATGGAGCATAAAAATTAAACCGAGACCTCAAAATAGTGTGTTATAAGCCACGAAACTAGCCTAAAATAACGAAAACAGCGAGTTTTTGTGACGCCTCGATAGCCGTGCGCAGTGTTCATGGAGCATCAGAATCGACCCGGGAACCCAAAACAGTGCTTTATTGCCCAGGAAATTGGCCAAAACGAAAAAACAACGAGTTTTTGCGACGTCTCTATAACCATGCACACGGTTCATGGAGCATAAAAAATCGACCCAGGACCCCAAAACATTGCGCTATAGCCGACGAAACTAGCACGAAACAACAAAAACAACGAGTTTTTAGGACGTCTCGATGGTTGTGCATAGGGTTCATGGAGGATCAAAAATTGACCCGACACCCTAAGACAATGCGCTATAACTCACGGAACTCGCCCGAAACAAAAAAAAAATGAGTTTTTGCGACGTCTTTATATCCGTTCAAACGGTTCATGCAACATCAAATATTTATCCGGCACCCCAAAACAGTGCGCTATAACACAAAAAACTTGCCCGAAACAACAAAAACATCATTCTTTATGACGTCTCGATATCCATGCGCACGGTTCGTGGAGCATCAAAAATCGACCCGGGACCCCAAAACATTGCGCTATAGCCCAGAAACTAGCCCGAAACGACAAAAACAACGATTTTTGCGACGTCTCCACTATAGCCGTGCATAGGGTTCAAGGAGCATCAAAAATCGACCCACGAGCCCAAAACAGTGCGCTCCCACGAAACTGGCCCGAAACGACTAAAACAACAAGTTTTGCGACTTCTCTGTAGCCGTGGACAGGGTTCATATGGAGCATCAAAAATCAAACTGGGACCACAATACAGTGCACGCCCACGAAACTGGCCTGAAACGACAAAAACACCGAGTTTTTGTGAAGTCTCGATAGCCGTGCACTAGGTTCATGGAGCATAAAAATCGACCCGGGACCCCAAAATAGTGCGTTATTACCCACGAAACAAGCCCGAAACGACAAAAACACCGAGTTATTGCGATGTCTCTAGAGTCGTGCACAGTGTTCATGGAGCATCAAAAATTGACCTTGGACCCCAAAATAGTGCGCTAGAGCCCACGAAACTGGCCCGAAACGACAGAAACACCGAGTTTTTGCGACATCTCTGTAGCCGTTCACACGATTCATGGAGCATAAAAATCCGACCCGGGACCCCAAAAGAGTGCGCTATAGCCCACGAACCTGGCCCGAAACGGCAAAAACTCCGAGCTGTTCGGACGTCTCGATAGTCATGCACACGGTTCATGAAGCATCAAAAATTGACACGGCACCCAAAAACAGTGCGCTATAGCCCACGATACTCGCCCAAAATGAAAAAAACAACGTGTTTTTGGGACGTCTCAATAGCCATGCACACGGTTCATGGAGCATAACAAATCGATCCGGGACCCCAAAACAGTTGGCTATAGACCAAGAAACTAGCCCGAAACGACCAAAACAATGAGTTTTTGCGACGTGTCGATAACCATGCCCATGGTTGATGGAGCATAAAAAATAAACCCGGGAACCCGAAACAGTGCGCTATAAGCCCACGAAACTGGCCCGAAACTACAAAAAGACTGACTTTTTGCGACGTGTCGATAACCGTGTGGAGGGTTGATGGAGCATAAAAATTGAACCGGGACCTCAAAACAGTGCGCTATAGCCCACGAAACTGGCCCGAAATGACAAAAACAACGAGTTTTGCGACGTCTCTATAGTCGTGCATAGGGTTCATGGAGCATCAAAAATCGACCCGGTAGACCAAAACAGTGCGCTATAGCCCACGAAACAAGCATGAAATGACAAAAACAACGTGTTTTTGTGAAGACTCGATGGCAATGCACAGTGTTCATGCAGCATCAAAAATCGATCCGAGACCCCAAAACAGTGCTTTATAGCCAACGAAACGGGCGCAAAACAACAAAAATAATGAGTTTTCGCGACGTGTCAATAACCATGCACACGGTTCATGGAGCATAAAAAATCAACCCGAGACCCCAAAACAATGCGCTATAGCCCACGAAACTAGCCCGAAACAACAAAAACATCGATTTTTTCTGACGTCTCGATATCCGTGCACACGATTCATGGAGCATCAAAAATCGACCCGGGACCCCAAAACTATGCGCTATAGCCCACGAAACTGGCCCGAAATGACAAAAACAACGAGTTTTACGACGTCTCTATAGTCGTGCATAGGGTTCATGGAGCATCAAAAATCAACCCGGTAGACCAAAACAGTGCGCTATAGCCCATGAAACTGGCCCGAAACGACTAAAACAACGAGTATTTGTGACGTCTCTATAGCCGTGGACGGGGTTCATGGAGCATCAAAAATCGACGTGGGACCATGAAACACTGCACGCCCACGAAACTGGCCCGAAATGACAAAAACACTGAGTTTTTGTATAGTCTCGATGGCCGTGCAGTGGGTTCATGGAGCATAAAAATCGACCCGAGACCCCAAAATAGTGCGTTATTACCCACGAAACTAGCGCGAAACGACAAAAACACCGGGTTTTGCGATGTCTCTATATTCTTGCATCGGGTTCATGGAGTATCAAAAATAGACGTTGGACCCAAAATAGTGCGCTAGAGCCCACAAAATTGGCCGGAAATGACAAAAACACCGAGTTTTTGCGACATCTCAGTAGCCGTGCACAGGATTCATGCAGCATAAAAATCCGACCCGGGACCCCAAAAGAGTGCGCTATAGCCCACGAAATTGTCCCGAAACGGCAAAAACACTGAGTTTTTTGGACATCTCGATAGTCGTGCACACGGTTGATGAAGCATCAAAAATTGACACGGCACCCTAAAGCAGTGCGCTATAGCCCACGAAACTCACCCGAAATGACAAAAACAACGTGTTTTTGGGACTTCTCAATAGCCATGCACACGGTTCATGAAGCATAAAAAATCGACCCGGGACCCCAAACAGTGCGCTATAGACTACGAAACTAGCCCGAAACGACCAAACCAACGAGTTTTTGCAACGTGTCGATAGCCATCCGCAGGGTTCATGGAGCATAAAATATAAACCTGGGAACCCAAAACAGTGCGCTATAGCCCACGAAAGTGGCCCGAAGCGACAAAAAGAGCAACTTTTTGTGAATTCTACAGCCAGAGAAAGAATCAAGTCTATCTCACTCATATAGTGGCTGCCAGTGGCACTATTTCTTTTCAAGACAAACCTTTTATGGTAGTTTCACTCCGATTGCGGGAGGGAAGCAGGGCTATAGAAATCAGTTCAGAAAAGGACTGATTGATAGACTTAATTTTACGGAGAAGAAAGGAATATTCACAGCATTCATCACTTCTATATTTTACTATGATTTTTCGAGCGTGTCAGGTCAATAGCCGTGCGGAGGGTTGATGGAGTATAAAAATTAAACCGGGACCTCAAAACAGTGCGTTATAGTCCACGAAACTGGCCTGAAATGACAAAAACAATGAGTTTTTGTGAAGACCCAATAGTCGTGCACAGTGTTCATGGAGCATCAAAAACCGACCCAGGACCCCAAAACAGTGCGCTATCGCCCACGAAAGTGGCGCAAAACGACAAAAACACAGATTTTTTGCGATATCTCGATAACCATGCACACGGTTCATGCAGCATAAAAATCGACCCGGGACCCCAAAACGGTGCGTTATAGCCCACGAAACTAGCACGAAACAACAAAAACAACGTATTTTTGCGACATCTCGATGGTCGTGCACAAGGTTCATGGAGTAACAAAAATTGACCCAACACCCAAAAACAATGCGCTATAGCCCACGAAACTCGCCCGAAACGACAAAAACAAAGAATTTTTGCGACTTCTTTATATCCGTGTAGACAGTTCATGGAGCATAAAAAATCGATCCGGGACCCCAAAACAGTGCACTATAACTAAGGAAACTTGCCCGAAACAACAAAAACATCCATTTTTTGTGACGTCTCAATATCTCTGCTCACAGTTTAGGGAGCATAAAAATCGACCCGGGACACCAAAACAGTGCGCTATAGCCCACGAAACTGGCTCGAAACGACAAAAACAACAACTTTCGCGACGTCCCTATAGTTATTTATAGGGTTCATGGAGCATCAAAAATCTACCCGGGAGCCCAAAACACTGCGCTATAGCCCACAAAACTGGCGTGAAACGGCTAAAACAAAAAGTTTTTGCGACATCACTATAGCCGTGGACAGGGTGCATGGAGCATAAAAAATCGACCTCGGACCACAAAACAGTGCACGCACACGAAACTCGCCCGAAACGACAAAAACATCGAGTTTTTGTGAAGTCTCGATAGCCGTGCACTCGGTTCATGGAGCATAAAAATCGACCAAGGACCCCACAATAGTGCGTTATTACCCACGAAACTAGCCCGAAACGACAAAAACACCGAGTTTTTGCGTTGTCTCTATTGCGATGCACAGTGTTCATGGAGCATTAAAAATCGACCTCGGACCACAAAACAGTGCACGCCCACGAAACTGGACCTAAACGACAAAAACACCGAGTTTTTGCGACATCTCTGTAGCTGTGCACAGGATTCATGGAGCATAAAAATCGACCCAGGACCCCAAAAGAGTGTGCTAGGTGGCCCAAAACGGCAAACACACCGAGTTTTTCGGATGTCTCAATAGTCGTGCACACGGTTCATGAAGCATCAAAAGCTGAAACGACACCCTAAAACAGTGCGCTATAGCCCACGAAACTCGCCCGAAATGACAAAAACAACGTGTTTTTGGGACGTCTCGATAGCCATACACACAGTTCATGGAGCATAAAAAATTGACCCGGGACCCAAAACAGTGCGTTATATCCCAAGAAACTAGCCCGAAACGACCAAAACAACGAGTTTTTGCGACGTGTCGATAGCCGTGAACATTGTTGATGGAGCATAAAAATAAACCCGGGATCCCAAAACAGTGCGCTATAGCCCACCAAACTAGGCCCGAAACGACAAAACACTGACTTGTTGCGACGTGTCAATAGCCGTGCGGAGGGTTGATGGAGCATAAAAATTAAACCGAGACCTCAAAATAGTGTGTTATAAGCCACGAAACTAGCCTAAAATAACGAAAACAGCGAGTTTTTGTGACGCCTCGATACCGTGCGCAGTGTTCGAGCATCAAAATCGACCCGGGAACCCAAAACAGTGCATTATAGCCCAGGAAACTGGTCCAAAACGAAAAAACAACGAGTTTTTGCGACGTCTCTATAACCATGCACACGGTTCATGGAGCATAAAAAATCGACCCGGGACCCCAAAACATTGCGCTATAGCCGACGAAACTAGCACGAAACAACATAAACAACGAGTTTTTAGGACATCTCGATGGTCATGCATAGGGTTCATGGAGGATCAAAAATTGACCCGACAACCTAAGACAATGAGCTATAGCCCACGAAACTCGCCCGAAACAAAAAAACAATGAGTTTTTGCGACGTCTTTATATCCGTTCAAACGGTTCATGCAACATCAAAATTGATCCGGCACCCCAAAACAGTGCGCTATAACCCAAAAAACTTGCCCGAAACAACAAAAACATCATTCTTTATGACGTCTCGATATCCATGCGCACGGTTCGTGGAGCATCAAAAATCGACCCGGGACCCCAAAACATTGCGCTATAGCCCACGAAACTGGCCCGAAACGACAAAAACAACGAGTTTTGCGACGTCTCCTCTATAGCCGTGCATAGGGTTCATGGAGCATCAAAAATCGACCCACGAGCCCAAAACAGTGCGCTCCCACGAAACTGGCCCGAAACGACTAAAACAACAAGTTTTGCGACTTCTCTGTAGCCGTGGACAGGGTTCATATGGAGCATCAAAAATCAACCTGGGACCACAATACAGTGCACGCCCACGAAACTGGCCTGAAACGACAAAAACTCCGAGTTTTTGTGATGTCTCGATAGTCGTGCAATGGGTTCATGGAGCATAAAAATCGACCCGGGACCCCAAAATAGTGCGTTATTACCCACGAAACAAGCCTGAAACGACAAAAACACCGAGTTATTGCGATGTCTCTAGAGTCGTGCACAGTGTTCATGGAGCATCAAAAATTGACCTTGGACCCCAAAATAGTGCGCTAGAGCCCACGAAACTGGCCCGAAACGACAGAAACACCAAGTTTTTGCGACATCTCTGTAGCCGTTCACACGATTCATGGAGCATAAAAATCCGACCCGGGACCCCAAAAGAGTGCGCTATAGCCCACGAACCTGGCCCGAAACGGCAAAAACACCGAGCTTTTCGGACGTCTCCATAGTCATGCACACGGTTCATGAAGCATCAAAACTTGACACGGCATCCAAAAACAGTGCGCTATAGCCCACGATACTCGCCCGAAATGACAAAAACAACGTGTTTTTGGGACGTCTCAATAGCCATGCACACGGTTCACGCAACATAACAAATCGATCCGGGACCCCAAAACAGTTGGCTATAGACGAGGAAACTGGCCCGAAACGACCAAAACTATGAGTTTTTGCGACATGTCGATAACCATGCCCAGGGTTGATGGAGCATAAAAAATAAACCCGGGAACCCGAAACAGTGCGCTATAAGCCCACGAAACTGGCCCGAAACTACAAAAAGACCGACTTTTTGCGACGTGTCGATAACCGTGCGGAGGGTTGATGGAGCATAAAAATTGAACCGGGACCTCAAAACAGTGTGCTATAGCCCACGAAACTGGCCCGAAATGACAAAAACAACGTGTTTTGCGACGTCTCTATAGTCATGCATAGGGTTCATGGAGCATCAAAAATCGACCCGGTAGACCAAAACACTGCGCTATAGCCCACGAAACACGCATGAAATGACAAAAACAATGTGTTTTGGTGAAGACTCGATGGCCGTGCACAGTGTTCATGCAGCATCAAAAATTGATCCGAGACCCCAAAACAGTGCGTTATAGCCAACGAAACGGGCGCAAAA
Source organism: Hordeum vulgare subsp. vulgare (assembly GCF_904849725.1). Lineage (NCBI taxonomy): Eukaryota > Viridiplantae > Streptophyta > Magnoliopsida > Poales > Poaceae > Hordeum > Hordeum vulgare. Next base: position 502,394,205 of record NC_058518.1, read on the forward strand.
CAACAAAAATAACGAGTTTTTGCGACGTGTCAATAACCATGCACACGGTTCATGGAGCATAAAAAAACAACCCGAGACCCCAAAACAATGCGCTATAGCCCACGAAACTAGCCTGAAACAACAAAAACATCGATTTTTTTTTACGTCTCGATATCCGTGCACACGATTCATGGAGCATCAAAAATCGACCCGGGACCCCAAAACTATGCGCTATAGCCCACGAAACTGGCCCGAAATGACAAAAACAACGAGTTTTGTGACGTCTCTATAGTCGTGCATAGGGTTCATGGAGCATCAAAAATTGACCCGGTAGACCAAAACAGTGCGCTATAGCCCACGAAACTGGCCCGAAACGACTAAAACAACGAGTATTTGTGACGTCTCTATAGCCGTGGACGGGGTTCATGGAGCATCAAAAATCGACGTGGGACCACGAAACAGTGCACGCCCACGAAACTGGCCCGAAATGTCTAAAACACTGAGTTTTTGTATAGTCTCGATGGCCGTGCAGTGGGTTCATGGAGCATTAAAATCGACCCGGGACCCCAAAATAGTGCATTATTACCCACGAAACTAGCCCGAAACGACAAAAACACCGGGTTTTTGCGATGTCTCTATATTCTTGCATCGGGTTCATGGAGTATCAAAAATAGACGTTGGACCCAAAATAGTGCGCTAGAGCCCACGAAATTGGCCGGAAATGACAAAAACACCGAGTTTTTGCGACATCTCACTAGCCGTGCACAGGATTCATGGAGCATAAAAATCCGACCCGGGACCCCAAAAGAATGCGCTATAGCCCACGAAACTGTCCCGAAACGGCAAAAACACTAAGTTTTTTGGACGTCTCGATAGTCGTGCACACGGATGATGAAGCATCAAAAATTGACACGGCACCCTAAAGAAGTGCGCTATAGCCCACGAAACTCACCCGAAATGACAAAAACAACGTGTTTTTGGGACTTCTCAATAGCCATGCACACGGTTCATGGAGCATAAAAAATCGACCCGGCACCCCAAACAGTGCGCTATAGACTACGAAACTAGCCCGAAACGACCAAAACAACGAGTTTTTGCAACGTGTCGATAGCCATCCGCAGGGTTCATGGAGCATAAAATATAAACCTGAGAACCCAAAACAGTGCGCTATAGCCCACGAAAGTGGCCCGAAGCGACAAAAAGAGCAACTTTTTGTGACATGTCGATAGCCGTGCGGAGGGTTGATGGAGCATAAAAATTAAACCGGGACCTCAAAACAGTGTGTTATAGTCCACAAAACTGGCCTGAAATGACAAAAACAATGAGTTTTTGTGAAGACCCAATAGTCGTGCACAGTGTTCATGGAGCATCAAAAACCGACCCAGGACCTCAAAACAGTGCGCTATCGCCCACGAAAGTGGCGCAAAACGACAAAAACACAGATTTTTTGCGATATCTCGATAACCATGCACACGGTTCTTGCAGCATAAAAATCGACCCGGGACCCCAAAACGGTGCGTTATAGCCCACGAAACTAGCACGAAACAACAAAAACAACGAATTTTTGCGACATCTCGATGGTCGTGCACAAGGTTCATGGAGTATCAAAAATTGACCCAACACCCTAAAACAGTGCGCTATAGCCCACGAAACTCGCCCGAAACGACAAAAACAAAGAATTTTTGCGACGTCTTTATATCCGTGTAGACAGTTCATGGAGCATAAAAAATCGATCCGGGACCCCAAAACAGTGCGCTATAACTTAGGAAACTTGCCCGAAACAACAAAAATATCCATTTTTTGTGACGTCTCGATATCTCTGCTCACAGTTCAGGGAGCATAAAAAATCGACCCGGGACACCAAAACAGTGCGCTATAGCCCACGAAACTGGCTCGAAACGACAAAAACAACGACTTTCGCGACGTCTCTATAGTTATGCATAGGGTTCATGGAGCATCAAAAATCTACACGGGAGCCCAAAACACTGCGCTATAGCCCACAAAACTGGCGTGAAACGGCTAAAACAACAAGTTTTTGCGACATCACTATAGCCGTGGACAGGGTTCATGGAGCATAAAAAATCGACCTCGGACCACAAAACAGTGCACGCACACGAAACTCGTCCGAAACGACAAAAACATCGAGTTTTTGTGAAGTCTCGATAGCCGTGCACTCGGTTCATGGAGCATAAAAATCGACCAAGGACCCCATAATAGTGCGTTATTACCCACGAAACTAGCCCAAAACGACAAAAACACTGAGTTTTTGCGTTGTCTCTATTGCGATGCACAGTATTCATGGAGCATTAAAAATCGACCTGGGGCCACAAAACAGTGCACGCCCACGAAACTGGCCCTAAACGACAAAAACACCGAGTTTTTGCGACATCTCTGTAGCTGCGCACAAGATTCATGGAGCATAAAAATCGACCCGGGACCCCAAAAGAGTGTGCTATAGCCCATGAAGGTGGCCCAAAACGGCAAACACACCGAGTTTTTCGGATGTCTCAATAGTCGTGCACACGGTTCATGAAGCATCAAAAGTTGAAACGACACCCTAAAACAGTGCGCTATAGCCCACGAAACTCGCCCGAAATGACAAAAACAACGTGTTTTTGGGACGTCTCGATAGCCATACACACAGTTTATGGAGCATAAAAATTTGACCCGGGACCCCAAAACAGTGCGCTATATCCCAAGAAACTAGCCCGAAACGACCAAAACAACGAGTTTTTGCGACGTGTCGATAGCCGTGAACATGGTTGATGGAGCATAAAAATAAACCCGGGACCCCAAAACAGTGCGCTATAGCCCACGAAACTAGGCCGGAAACGACAAAACACTAACTTGTTGCGACGTGTCAATAGCCGTGCGGAGGGTTGATGGAGCATAAAAATTAAACCGAGACCTCAAAATAGTGTGTTATAAGCCACGAAACTAGCCTAAAATAACGAAAACAGCGAGTTTTTGTGACGCCTCGATAGCCGTGCGCAGTGTTCATGGAGCATCAGAATCGACCCGGGAACCCAAAACAGTGCATTATAGCCCAGGAAACTGGCCCAAAACGAAAAAACAACGAGTTTTTGCGATGTCTCTATAACCATGCACACGGTTCATGGAGCATAAAAAATCGACCCGGGACCCCAAAACATTGAGCTAGAGCCGACGATACTTGCACGAAACAACAAAAACAACGAGTTTTTAGGACGTCTCGATGGTCGTTCATAGGGTTCACGGAGGATCAAAAATTGACCCGACACCCTAAGACAATGCGCTATAGCCCACGAAACTCGCCAGAAACAAAAAAAACAATGAGTTTTTGCGACGTCTTTATATCCGTTCAAACGGTTCATGCAACATCAAAAAATGATCCGGCACCCCAAAACAGTGCGCTATAACCCAAAAAACTTGCCCGAAACAACAAAAACATCATTCTTTATGACGTCTCGATATCCATGCGCACGGTTCGTGGAGCATCAAAAATCGACCCGGGACCCCTAAACATTGCGCTATAGCCCACGAAACTGGCCCCAAACGACAAAACAACGAGTTTTGCGACGTCTCCTCTATAGCCGTGCATAGGGTTCATGGAGCATCAAAAATCGACCCACGAGCCCAAAACAGTGCGCTCCCACGAAACTGGCCCGAAACGACTAAAACAACAAGTTTTGCGACTTCTGTGTAGCCGTGGACAGGGTTCATATGGAGCATCAAAAATCAACCTGGGACCACAATACAGTGCACGCCCACGAAACTGGCCTGAACCGACAAAAACACCGAGTTTTTGTGAAGTCCCGATAGCCGTGCACTAGGTTCATGGAGCATAAAAATCGACCCGGGATCCCAAAATAGTGCGTTATTACCCACGAAACAAGCCTGAAACGACAAATACACCGAGTTATTGCGATGTCTCTAGAGTCGTGCACAGTGTTCATGGAGCATCAAAAATTGACCGTGGACCCCAAAATAGTGCGCTAGAGCCCACGAAACTGGCCCGAAACGACAGAAACACCGAGTTTTTGCGACATCTCTGTAGCCGTTCACACGATTCATGGAGCATAAAAATCCAACCCGGGACCCCAAAAGAGTGCACTATAGCCCACGAACCTGGCCCGAAACGGCAAAAACACCGAGCTTTTCGGACGTCTCGATAGTCATGCACACGGTTCATGAAGCATCAAAAATTGACACGGCACCCAAAAACAGTGCGCTATAGCCCACGATACTCGCCCGAAATGACAAAAACAACGTGTTTTTGGGACGTCTCAATAGCCATGCACACGGTTCACGCAGCATAACAAATCGATCCGGGACCCCAAAACAGTTGGCTATAGACCAGGAAACGGGCCCGAACCGACCAAAACAATGAGTTTTTGCGACGTGTCGATAACCATGCCCACGGTTGATGGAGCATAAAAAATAAACCCGGGAACCCGAAACAGTGCGCTATAAGCCCACGAAACTGGCCCGAAACTACAAAAGACCGACTTTTTGCGACGTGTCGATAACCGTGCGGAGGGTTGATGGAGCATAAAAATTGAACCGGGACCTCAAAACAGTGCGCTATAGACCACGAAACTGGCCCGAAATGACAAAAACACCGAGTTTTGCGACATCTCTATAGTCGTGCATAGGGTTCATGGAGCATCAAAAATCGACCCGGTAGACCAAAACACTGCGCTATAGCCCACGAAACAGGCATGAAATGACAAAAACAACGTGTTTTTGTGAAGACTCGATGGCCGTGCACAGTGTTCATGCAGCATCAAAAATCGATCCGAGACCCCAAAACAGTGCGTTATAGCCAACGAAACGGGCGCAAAACAACAAAAATAACGAGTTTTTGCGACGTGTCAATAACCATGCACACGGTTCATGGAGCATAAAAAATCAACCCGAGACCCCAAAACAATGGGCTATAGCCCACGAAACTAGCCCGAAACAACAAAAACATCGATTTTTTCTGACGTCTTGATATCCGTGCACACGATTCATGGAACATCAAAAATCGACCCGGGACCCCAAAACTATGCGCTATAGCCCACGAAACTGGCCCGAAATGACAAAAACAACGAGTTTTGCGACGTCTCTATAGTCGTGCATAGGGTTCATGGAGCATCAAAAATTGACCCGGTAGACCAAAACAGTGCGCTATAGCCCACGAAACTGGCTCGAAACGACTAAAACAACGAGTATTTGTGACGTCTCTATAGCCGTGGACGGGGTTCATGGAGCATCAAAAATCGACGTGGGACCACGAAACAGTGCACGCCCACGAAACTAGCCCGAAATGACAAAAACACTGAGTTTTTGTATAGTCTCGATGGCCGTGCAGTGGGTTCATGGAGCATAAAAATCGACCCGGGACCCCAAAATAGTGCGTTATTACCCACGAAACTAGCCCGAAACGACAAAAACACCGGGTTTTTGCGATGTCTCTATATTCTTGCATCGGGTTCATGGAGTATCAAAAATAGACGTTGGACCCAAAATAGTGCGCTAGAGCCCACGAAATTGGCCGGAAATGACAAAAACACCGAGTTTTTGCGACATCTCAGTAGCCGTGCACAGGATTCATGGAGCATAAAAATCCGACCCGGGACCCCAAAAGAGTGCGCTATAGCCCACGAAACTGTCCCGAAACGGCAAAAACACTGAGTTTTTTGGACGTCTCGATAGTCGTGCACACGGTTGATGAAGCATCAAAAATTGACACGGCACCCTAAAGCAGTGCGCTATAGCCCACGAAACTCACCCGAAATGACAGAAACAACGTGTTTTTGGGACTTCTCAATAGACATGCACACGGTTCATGAAGCATAAAAAATCGACTTGGGACCCAAACATTGCGCTATAGACTACGAAACTAGCCCGAAACGACCAAAACAACGAGTTTTTGCAACCTGTCGATAGCCATCCGCAGGGTTCATGGAGCATAAAATATAAACCTGGGAACCCAAAACAGTGCGCTATAGCCCACGCAAGTGGCCCGAAGCGACAAAAAGAGCAACTTTTTGTGACATGTCGATAGCCGTGCGGAGGGTTGATGCAGCAAAAAAATTAAACCGGGACCTCAAAACAGTGCGTTATAGTCCACGAAACTGGCCTGAAATGACAAAAACAATGAATTTTTGTGAAGACCCAATAGTCGTGCACAGTGTTCATGGAGCATCAAAAACCGACCCAGGAGCCCAAAACAGTGCGCTATCGCCCACGAAAGTGGCGCAAAACGACAAAAACACAGATTTATTGCGATATCTCGATAACCATGCACACGGTTCATGCAGCATAAAAATCGACCCGGGACCCCAAAACGGTGCGTTATAGCCCACGAAACTAGCACGAAACAACAAAAACAACGAATTTTTGCGACATCTCGATGGTCGTGCACAAGGTTCATTGAGTATCAAAAATTGACCCAACACCCTAAAACAGTGCGCTATAGCCCACGAAACTCGCCCGAAACGACAAAAACAAAGAATTTTTGCGACGTCTTTATATCCATGTAGACAGTTCATGGAGCATAAAAAATCGATCCAGGACCCCAAAACAGTGCGCTATAACTTAGGAAACTTGCCCGAAACAACGAAAACATCCATTTTTTGTGACGTCTCGATATCTCTGCTCACAGTTCAGGGAGCATAAAAAATCGACCCGGGACACCAAAACAGTGCGCTATAGCCCACGAAACTGGCTCAAAACGACAAAAACAACGACTTTCGTGACGTCTCTATAGTTATGCATAGGGTTCATGGAGTATCAAAAATCTACCCGGGAGCCCAAAACACTACGCTATAGCCCACAAAACTGGCGTGAAACTGCTAAAACAAAAAGTTTTTGCGACATCACTATAGCCGTGGACAGGGTTCATGGAGCATAAAAAATCGACCTCGGACCACAAAACAGTGCACGCACACGAAACTCGCCCGAAACGACAAAAACATCGAGTTTTTGTGAAGTCTCGATAGCCGTGCACTCGGTTCATGGAGCAGAAAAATCGACCAAGGACCCCACAATAGTGCGTTATTACCCACGAAACTAGCCCGAAACGACAAAAACACCGAGTTTTTGTGTTGTCTCTATTGCGATGCACAGTGTTCATGGAGCATTAAAAATCGACCTGGGACCACAAAACAGTGCACGCCCACGAAACTGGCCCTAAACGACAAATAAACCCAGTTTTTGCGACATCTCTGTAGCTGTGCACAGGATTCATGGAGCATAAAAATCGACTCGGGACCCCAAAAGTGTGTGCTATAGCCCATGAAGGTGGCCCAAAACTGCAAACACACCGAGTTTTTCGGATGTCTCAATAGTCGTGCACACGGTTCATGAAGCATCAAAAGTTGAAACGACACCCTAAAACAGTGCGCTATAGTCCACGAAACTCGCCCGAAATGACAAAAACAACGTGTTTTTGGGACGTCTCGATAGCCATACACACAGTTCATGGAGCATAAAAAATTGACCCGGGACCCCAAAACAGTGCGCTATATCCCAAGAAACTAGCCCGAAACGACCAAAACAACGAGTTTTTGCAACGTGTCGATAGCCGTGAACATGGTTGATGGAGCATAAAAATAAACCCGGGACCCCAAAACAGTGCGCTATAGCCCACGAAACTATGCCCGAAACGACAAAACACTGACTTGTTGCGACGTGTCAATAGCCGTGCGGAGGGTTGATGGAGCATAAAAATTAAACCGAGACCTCAAAATAGTGTGTTATAAGCCACGAAACTAGCCTAAAATAACGAAAACAACGAGTTTTTGTGACGCCTCGATAGCCGTGCGCAGTGTTCATGGAGCATCAAAATCGACCCGGGAACCCAAAACAGTGCATTATAGCCCAGGAAACTGGCCCAAAACGAAAAAACAACGAGTGTTTGCGACGTCTCTATAACCATGCACACGGTTCATGGAGCATAAAAAATCGACCCGGGACCCCAAAACATTGCGCTATAGCCGACGAAACTAGCACGAAACAACAAAAACAACGAGTTTTTAGGACGTCTCGATGGTCGTGCATAGGGTTTATGGAGGATCAAAAATTGACCCGACATCCTAAGACAATGCGCTATAGCCCACGAAACTCGCCCGAAACAAAAAAAACAATGAGTTTTTGCGACGTCTTTATATCCGTTCAAACGGTTCATGCAACATCAAAAATTGATCCGGCACCCCAAAAGACTGCGCTATAACCCAAAAAACTTGCCCGAAACAACAAAAACATCATTCTTTATGACGTCTCGATATCCATGCGCACGGTTCGTGGAGCATCAAAAATCGACCCGGGACCCCAAAACATTGCGCTATAGCCCACGAAACTGGCCCGAAACGACAAAAACAACGAGTTTTGCGACGTCTCCTCTATAGCCGTGCATAGGGTTCATGGAGCATCAAAAATCGACCCACGAGCCCGAAACAGTGCGCTCCCAAGAAACTGGCCCGAAACGACTAAAACAACAAGTTTTGCGACTTCTGTGTAGCCGTGGACAGGGTTCATATGGAGCATCAAAAATCAACCTGGGACCACAATACAGTGCACGCCCACGAAACTAGCCTGAAACGACAAAAACACCGAGTTTTTGTGAAGTCTCGATAGCCGTGCACTGGGTTCATGGAGCATAAAAATCAACCCGGGACCCCAAAATAGTGCGTTATTACCCACGAAACAAGCGTGAAACGACAAAAACACCGAGTTATTGCGATGTCTCTAGAGTCGTGCACAGTGTTCATGGAGCATCAAAAATTGACCTTGGACCCCAAAATAGTGCGCTAGAGCCCACGAAACTGGCCCGAAACGACAGAAACACCGAATTTTTGCGACATCTCTGTAGTCGTTCACACGATTCATGGAGCATAAAAATCTGACCCAGGACCCCAAAAGAGTGCGCTATAGCCCACGAACCTGGCCCGAAACGGCAAAAACACCGAGCTTTTCGGACGTCTCGATAGTCATGCACACGGTTCATGAAGCATCAAAAATTGACACGGCACCCAAAAACAGTGCGCTATAGCCCACGATACTCGCCCAAAATGACAAAAACAACGTGTTTTTGGGACGTCTCAATAGCCATGCACACGGTTTACGCAGCATAACAAATCGATCCGGGACCCCAAAACAGTTGGCTATAGACCAGGAAACTGGCCCGAACCGACCAAAACAATGAGTTTTTGCGACGTGTCGATAACCATGCCCACGGTTGATGGAGCATAAAAAATAAACCCGGGAACCCGAAACAGTGCGCTATAAGCCCACGAAACTGGCCCGAAACTACAAAAAGACCGACTTTTTGCGACGTGTCGATAACCGTGCGGAGGGTTGATGGAGCATAAAAATTGAACCGGGACCTCAAAATAGTGCGCTATAGCCCACGAAACTGGCCCGAAATGACAAAAACAACGAGTTTTGCGACGTCTCTATAGTCGTGCATAGGGTTCATGGAGCATCAAAAATCGACCCGGTAGACCAAAACACTGGGCTATAGCCCACGAAACACGCATGAAATGACAAAAACAACGTGTTTTTGTGAAGACTCGATGGCCGTGCACAGTGTTCATGCAGCATCAAAAATCGATCTGAGACCCCAAGACAGTGCGTTATAGCCAACGAAACGGGCGCAAAACAACAAAAATAACGAGTTTTTGCGACGTGTCAATAACCATGCACACAGTTCATGGAGCATAAAAATCAACCCGGGACCCCAAAACAATGCGCTATAGCCCACGAAACTAGCCGAAACAACAAAAACATCGATTTTTTCTGACGTCTCGATATTCGTGCACACGATTCATGGAGCATCAAAAATCGACCCGGGACCCCAAAACTATGCGCTATAGCCCACGAAACTGGCCCGAAATGACAAAAACAACGAGTTTTGCGACGTCTCTATAGTCGTGCATAGGGTTCATGGAGCATCAAAAATTGACCCGGTAGACCAAAACAGTGCGTTATAGCCCACGAAACTGGCCCGAAATGACTAAAACAACGAGTATTTGTGACGTCTCTATAGCCGATGACGGGGTTCATGGAGCATCAAAAATCGACGTGGGACCACGAAACAGTGCACGCCCACGAAACTGGCCCGAAATGACAAAAACACTGAGATTTTGTATAGTCTCGATGGCCGTGCAGTGGGTTCATGGAGCATAACAATCGACCCGGGACCCGAAAATAGTACGTTATTACCCACGAAACTAGCCCGAAACGACAAAAACACCAGATTTTTGCGATGTCTCTATATTCTTGCATCGGGTTCATGGAGTATCAAAAAGAGACGTTGGACCCAAAATAGTGCGCTAGAGCCCACGAAATTGGCCGGAAATGACAAAAACACCGAGTTTTTGCGACATCTCAGTAGTCGTGCACGGGATTCATGGAGCATAAAAATCCGACCCGGGACCCCAAAAGAGTGCGCTATAGCCCACGAAACTGTCCCGAAACAGCAAAAACACTGATTTTTTTGGACGTCTCAATAGTCGTGCACACGGTTGATGAAGCATCAAAAATTGACACGGCACCCTAAAGCAGTGCGCTATAGCCCACGAAACTCACCCGAAATGACAAAAACAACATGTTTTTGGGACTTCTCAATAGCCATGCACACGGTTCATGGAGCATAAAAAATCGACCCGGGACCCCAAACAGTGCACTATAGACTACGAAACTAGCCCGAAACGACCAAAACAACGAGTTTTTGCAACGTGTCGATAGCGATCCGCAGGGTTCATGGAGCATAAAATATAAACCTGGGAACCCAAAACAGTGCGCTATAGCCCACGAAAGTGGCCCGAAGCGACAAAAAGAGCAACTTTTTGTGACATGTCGATAGCCGTGCGGAGGGTTGATGGAGCATAAAAATTAAACCGGGACCTCAAAACAGTGCGTTATAGTCCACGAAACTGGCCTGAAATGACAAAAACAATGAGTTTTTGTGAAGACCCAATAGTCGTGCACAGTGTTCATGGAGCATCAAAAACCGACCCAGGACCCCAAAACAGTACGCTATCGCCCACGAAAGTGGCGCAAAACGACAAAAACACAGATTTTTTGCGATATCTCGATAACCATGCACACGGTTCATCCAGCATAAAAATATACCCGGGACCCCAAAACGGTGCGTTATAGAAACTAGCACGAAACAACAAAAACAACGATTTTTTGCGACATCTCGGTGGTCGTGCACAAGGTTCATGGAGTATCAAAAATTGACCCAACACCCTAAAACAGTGCGCTATAGCCCACGAAACTCGCCCGAAACGACAAAAACAAAGAATTTTTGCGACATCTTTATATCCGTGTAGACAGTTCATGGAGCATAAAAAATTGATCCGGGCCTCCAAAACAGTGCGCTATAACTGAGGGAACTTGCTCGAAACAAAAAAAAACATCCATTTTTTGTGACGTCTCGATATCTCTGCTCACAGTTCAGGGAGCATAAAAAATCGACCCAGGACACCAAAACAGTGCGCTATAGCCCCCGAAACTGGCTCGAAACGACAAAAACAACGACTTTCGCGACGTCTCTATAGTTATGCATAGGGTTCATGGAGCATCAAAAATCTACCCGGGAGCCCAAAACACTGCGCTATAGCCCACAAAACTGGCGTGAAACTGCTAAAACAAAAAGTTTTTGCGACATCACTATAGCCGTGGACAGGGTTCATGGAGCATAAAAAATCGACCTCGGACTACAAAACAGTGCACGCACACGAAACTCGCCCGAAACGACAAAAACATCGAGTTTTTGTGAAGTCTCGATAGCCGTGCACTCGGTTCATGGAGCATAAAAATCGACCAAGGACCCCAAAATAGTGCGTTATTACCCACGAAACTAGCCCGAAACGAGAAAAACACCGAGTTTTTGCGTTGTCTCTATTGCGATGCACATTGTTCATGGAGCATTAAAAATCGACCTGGGACCACAAAACAGTGCACGCCCACGAAATTGGCCCGAAACGACAAAAACACCGAGTTTTTGCGACTCTTTAGCTGTGCACAGGATTCATGGAGCATAAAAATCGACCCGGGACCCCAAAAGAGTGCGCTATAGCCCATGGAGCTGGCCCAAAACGGCGAACACACCGAGTTTTTCGGATGTCTCAATAGTCGTGCACATGGTTCATGAAGCATCAAAAGTTGAAACGACACCCTAAAACAGTGCGCTATAGCCCACGAAACTCGCCCGAAATGACAAAAACAACGTGTTTTTGGGACGTCTCGATAGCCATACACACAGTTCATGGAGCATAAAAAATTGACCCGGGACCCCAAAACAGTGCGCTATATCCCAAGAAACTAGCCCGAAACGACCAAAACAACGAGTTTTTGCGACGTGTTGATAGCCGTGAACATGGTTGATGGAACATAAAAATAAACCCGGGACCCCAAAACAGTGCACTATAGCCCACGAAACTAGGCCCGAAACGACAAAACACTAACTTGTTCCGACGTGTCAATAGCCGTGCGGAGGGTTAATGGAGCATAAAAATTAAACCGAGACCTCAAAATAGTGTGTCATAAGCCACGAAACTAGCCTAAAATAACGAAAACAACGAGTTTTTGTGACGCCTCGATAGCCGTGCGCAGTGTTCATGGAGCATCAAAATCGACCCGGGAACCCAAAACAGTGCATTATAGCCCAGGAAACTGGCCCAAAACGACAAAACAACGAGTTTTTGCGACGTCTCTATAACCATGCACACGGTTCATGGAGCATAAAAAATCGACCCGGGACCCCAAAACATTGTGCTATAGCCGACGAAACTCGCACAAAACAACAAAAACAACGAGTTTTTAGGACGTCTCGATGGTCGTGCATAGGGTTCATGGAGGATAAAAAATTGACCCGACACCCTAAGACAATGCGCTATAGCCCACGAAACTCGCCCGAAACAAAAAAAACAATGAGTTTTTGCGACGTCTTTATATCCGTTCAAACGGTTCCTGCAACATCAAAACTCGACCCGGCACCCCAAAACAGTACGCTATAACCCAAAAAACTTGCCCGAAACAACAAAAACATCATTTTTTATGACGTCTCGATATCCATGCGCACGGTTCGTGGAGCATCAAAAATAAACCCGGGACCCCAAAACATTGCGCTATAGCCCACGAAACTAGCCCGAAACGACAAAAACAACGAGTTTTGCGACGTCTCCTGTATAGCCGTGCATAGGGTTCAGGGAGCATCAAAAATCGACCCACGAGCCCAAAACAGTGTGCTCCCACGAAACTGGCAGGAAACGATTAAAACAACAAGTTTTGCGACGTCTCTGTAGCCGTGGACAGGGTTCATGGAGCATCAAAAATCAACCTGGGACCACTAAACAGTGCACGCCCATGAAACTGGCCTGAAACGACAAAAACACCGAGTTTTTGTGAAGTCTCGATAGCCGTGCACTCGGTTCATGGAGCATAAAAATCGACCAGGGACCCCAAAACATTGCGCTATAGCCCACGAAACTAGCCCGAAACGACAAAAACACCGAGTTATTGCGATGTCTCTAGAGTCATGCACAGTGTTCATGGAGCATCAAAAATTGACCTTGGACCCCAAAATAGTGCGCTAGAGCTCACGAAACTGGCCCGAAACAACAAAAACACCGAGTTTTTGCGACATGTGTGTAGCCGTGCACACGATTCATGGAGCATAAAAATCCGACCCGGGACCCCAAAATAGTGCGCTATAGCCCACGAAACTGGCCCGAAACGTTAAAAACACCGATTTTTCGGACGTCTCGATAGTCGTGCACACGGTTCATGAAGCATCAAAAATTGACACGGCACCCAAAAAGAGTGCGCTATAGCCCACGATACTTGCCCGAAATGACAAAAACAACGTCTTTTTGGGACGTCTCAATAGCCATGCACGCGGTTCATGGAGCATAAAAAATCGACCCGGGACCCCAAAACAGTTGGCTATTGACCAGGAAACTGGCCCGAAACGACCAAAACAACGAGTTTTTGCGACGTGTCGATAGCCATGCCCAGGGTTGATGGAGCATAAAAAATAAACCCGGGAACCCGAAACAGTGCGCTATAAGCCAACAAAACTGGCCCGAAACTACAAAAAGACCGACTTTTTGCGACGTGTCGATAACCGTGCGGAGGGTTGATGTAGCATAAATAATTGAACCGGGACCTCAAAACAGTGCGTTATAGCCCACGAAACTCGCATGAAAAAACTGCGTGTTTTTGTGACGACTCGATGGCCGTGCACAGTGTTCATGGAGCATCAAAAATCGACCCGGGACCCCAAAACAGTGCGTTATAGCCCACGAAACGGGCGCAAAACAACAAAAATAATGAGTTTTTGCGACGTGTCAATAACCATGCACACAGTTCATGGAGCATAAAAAATTGACCCGGGACCCCAAAACAATGCGCTATAGCCCATGAAACTAGCCCGAAACAACAAAAACATTAATTTTTCTGACGTTTTGATATCCGTGCACCCGATTCATGGAGCATCAAAAATCGACCCGGGACCCCAAAACTGTGCGCTATAGCCCACGAAACTGGCCCAAAATGACAAAAACAACGGGTTTTGAGACGTCTCTATAGTCGTGCAGAGGGTTCATGGAGCATCAAAAATCGACCCGGTAGCCCAAAACAGTGTGCTATAATCCACGAAACTGGCCCGAAACGACTAAAACAACGAGTATTTGTGACGTCTCTATAGCCGTGGACGGGGTTCATGGAGCATCAAAAATCGACGTGGGACCACGAAACAGTGCACGCCAACGAAACTGGCCCGAAATGAGAAAAACACTGAGTTTTTGTGAAGCCTCGATGGCCGTGCAGTGGGTTCATGGAGCATAAAAGTCGACCCGGGACCCCAAAATAGAGCGTTATTACCCACGAAACTAGCGAGAAACGACAAAAACGCCGAGTTTTAGCGATGTCTCTATATTCGTGCATCGGGTTCATGGAGTATCAAAAATAGACGTTGGACCCTAAAATAGTGCGCTGGAGCCCACGAAATTGGCCGAAAATGACAAAAACACCGAGTTTCTGTCACATCTCTGTAGCCGTGCTCAGGATTCATGGAGCATAAAAATCCGACCCGGGACCCCAAAAGAGTGCGCTATAGCCCACGAATCTGTCCCGAAACGGCAAAAACACTGAGTTTTTTTGGACGTCTCGATAGTCGTGCACACGGTTGATGAAGCATCAAAAATTGACACGGCACCCTAAAGAAGTGCGCTATAGCCCACGAAACTTGCCCGAAATGACAAAAACAACGTGTTTTTGGGACTTCTCAATATCCATGCACACGGTTCATGGAGCATAAAAAATCGACCCGGGACACCAAAACAGTGCGCTATAGACTACGAAACTAGCCCCAAGCGACCAGAAGAACGAGTTTTTGCGACGTGTCGATAGCCGTGCGCAGGGTTGATGGAGCATAAAAAAATAAACCCGGGAACCCAAAACAGTGCGCTATAGCCCACGAAAGTGGCCCGGAGCGACAAAAAGAGCAACGTTTGCGACGTGTCGATAGCGGTGCGGAGGGTTGATGGAGCATAAAAATTAAACCGGGACCTCAAAACAGTGCGTTATAGTCCACGAAACTGGCCTGAAATGACAAAAATAATGAATTTTTGTGAAGACCCGATAGTCGTGCACAGTGTTCATGGAGCATAAAAAACCGACTCAGGATCCCAAAAGAGTGTGCTATAGCCCACGAAAGTGGCGCAAAACGACAAAAACAACGAGTTTTTGCGATATCTCGATAACCATGCACACGGTTCATGGAGCATAAAAAATGGACACGGGACCCCAAAACAGTGCGCTATAGCCCACGAAACTAGCCCGAAACAACAAAAACAACAAATTTTTGCGACGTCTCGATGGTCGTACACACGGTTCATGGAGGATCAAAAATTGACCCGACACCCTAAAACAGTGCGCTATAGCCCACGAAACTCGCCCGAAACGACAAAAACAAAGAGTTTTTGGGACGTATTTATATCCGTGTGGACAGTTCATGGAGCATAAAAAATCGATCCGGGACCCCAAAACAGTGCGCTATAACTGAGGAAACTTGCCCGACACAACAAAAACATCCATTTTTTGTGACGTCTCGATATCTGTGCTCACAGTTCAGGGAGCATCAAAAATAGAGCCGGGAAAATAGAGCCGGGACACCAAAACAGTGCGCTACAGCCCACGAAACTGGCTCGAAACGACAAAAACAACGCCTTTTTCGACGTCTCTATAGCTATGCATAGGGTTCATGGAGCATCAAAAATCTACCCGGGAGCCCAAAACACTTCGCTATAGCCCACAAAACTGGCCTGAAACGACTAAAACAACAAGTTTTTGCGACATCACTATAGCCGTGGAAAGGGTTCATGGAGCATAAAAAATCAACCTCGGACCACAAAACAGTGCACGCCCACGAAACTCGCCCGAAACGACAAAAACACCGAGTTTTGTGAGGTCTCGATAGTCGTGCAATCGGTTCATGGAGCATAAAAATCGACCCAGGACCCCAAAATATTGCGTTATTACCCACGAAACTAGCCCGAAACGACAAAAACACCGAGTTTTTGCGATGTCTCTAGAGTGATGCACACAGTTCATGGAGCATTAAAAATTGACCTGGGATCACAAAACAGTGCACGCCCATGAAACTGGCCCGAAACGACAAAAACACCGAGTTTTTGCGACATCTCTGTAGCTGTGCACAGGATTCTCGGAGCATAAAAATCGACCTCGGACACCAAAAGAGTGCGCTATAGCCCATGAAGCTGGCCCAAAACGGCAAACACACCGAGTTTTTCGGACGTCTCAATAGTCGTGCACACGGTTCATGAAGCATCAAAAGTTGAAACGACACCCTAAAACAGTGCGCTATAGCCCACGAAACTCGCCCGAAATGACAAAAACAACGTGTTTTCGGGACGTCTCGATAGCCATGCACACAGTTCATGGAGCATAAAAAATTGACCCGGGACCCCAAAACAGTGCGCTATAGCCCACGAAACAAGCCCGAAACGACAAAACACTGACTTGTTGCGACGTGTCAATAGCCGTACAGAGGGTAGATGGAGCATAAAAATTAAACCGAGACCTCAAAATAGTGTGTTATAAGCCATGAAACTAGCCTGAAATAACGAAAACAGCTAGTTTTTGTGATGCCTCGATAGCCGTGTGCAGTGTTCATGGAGCTTCAAAATCGACCCGGGAACCCAAAACATTCCATTATAGCCCTGGAAACAGGCCCAAAACGACAAAACAACGAGTTTTTGCAACGTCTCTATAACCATGCACACGGTTCATGGCGCATAAAAAATCGACCCGGGACCCCAAAACATTGTGCTATAGCCCACGAAAGTTGCCCTAAACAACAAAAACAACGAGTTTTTAGGACGTCTCGATGGTCGTGCATAGGGTTCATGGAGGATCGAAAATTGACCTGACACCCTAAGACAGTGCACTATAGCCCACGAAACTCGCCCGAAACAAAAAAACAATGAGTTTGTGCGACGTCTTTATATCCGTTCAAACGGTTCGGGCAACATAAAAAATCGATCCGGCACCCCAAAACAGTGCGCTATAACCCAAAAAACATGCTCGAAATAACAAAAACATCATTTTTTATAACGTCTCGATATCCATGCGCACGGTTCGTGGAGCATCAAAAATCGACCCGGGACCCCAAAACATTACGCTATACCCCACGAAACTGGCCCGAAACGACAAAAACAACGAGTTTTGCGACGTCTCCTCTATAGCCGTGCATAGGGTTCATGGAGCATCAAAAATCGACCCACGAGCCCAAAACAATGCGCTCCCACGAAACTGGCCCGAAACGACTAAAACAACAAGTTTTGCGACGTCTGTGTAGCCGTGGACAGGGTTCATATGGAGCATCAAAAATCAACCTGGGACCACAAAAGAGTGCACGCCCACGAAACTGGCGTGAAACGACAAAAACACCGAGTTTTTGTGAAGTCTCGATAGTCGTGCACTGGGTTCATGGAGCATAAAAATCGACCCGGGACCCCAAAATAGTGCGTTATTACCCACGAAACTAGCCCAAAACGACAAAAACACCGAGTTTTTGCGATGTCTCTAGAGTCGTGCACAGTGTTCATGGAGCATCAAAAATTGACCTTGGACCCAAAAATAGTGCGCTAGAGCCCACAAAACTGGCCCGAAATGACAGAAACACCGAGTTTCTGCGACATCTCTGTAGCCGTGCACACGATTCATGGAGCATAAAAATCCGACCCGGGACCGCAAAAGAGTGCGCTATAGCCCACGAAACTGGCCCGAAACGGCAAAAACACCGAGCTTTTCGGACGTCTCGATAGTCATGCACACGGTTCATGAAGCATCAAAAATTGACACGGCACCCAAAAGCAGTGCGCTATAGCCCACGATACTCGCCCGAAATGACAAAAACAACGTGTTTTTGGGACGTCTCAATAGCCATGCACACGGTTCATGGAGCATAACAAATCGATCCGGGACCCCAAAATAGTTGGCTATAGACCAGGAAACGTGTCGATAACCATACCCAGGGTTTTTGGAGCATAAAAAATAAACTCGGGAACCCGAAACAGTGCGCTATAAGCCCACGAAACTGGCCCGAAACTACAAAAAGACCGACTTTTTCCGACGTGTCGATAACCGTACGGAGGGTTGATGGAGCATAAAAATTGAACCGGGACCTCAAAACAGTGCGTTATAGCCCACCAAACAGGCATGAAATGACAAAAACAACGTGTTTTTGTGAAGACTCGATGGCCGTGCACAGTGTTCATGCAGCATCAAAAATCGATCCAGGACCCCAAAACAGTGCGTTATAGCCCACGAAACGGGCGCAAAACAACAAAAATAACGAGTTTTTACGACGTGTCAATAACCATGCACACGGTTCATGGAGCATAAAAAATCGCCCGGGACCCAAAAACAATGCGCAGCCCATTAACTAGCCCGAAACAACAAAAACATCGATTTTTTCTAACGTCTCGATATCCGTGCACACGATTCATGGAGCATCAAAAATCGACCCGGGACCCCAAAACTATGCGCTATAGCCCACGAAACTGGCCCGAAATGACAAAAACAACGAGTTTTGCGACGTCTCTATAGTCGTGCATAGGGTTCATGGAGCATCAAAAATCGACGTGGGACCACGAAACAGTGCACGCCCACGAAACTGGCCCGAAATGACAAAAACATTGAGTTTTTGCATAGTCTCGATGGCCGTGCAGTTGGTTCATGGAGCATAAAAATCGACCCGGGACCCCAAAATAGTGCGTTATTACCCACGAAACTAGCCCGAAACGACAAAAACACCGAGTTTTTGCGATGTCTCTATATTCTTGCATCGGGTTCATGGAGTATCAAAAATAGACGTTGGACCCCAAAATAGTGCGCTAGAGCCCACGAAATTGGCCGAAAATGACAAAAACACCGAGTTTTTGCGACATCTCAGTAGCCGTGCACAGGATTCATGGAGCATAAAAATCCGACCCGGGACCCCAAAAGAGTGCGCTATAGCCAACGAAACTGTCCCGAAACGGCAAAAACACTGAGTTTTTCGGACGTCTCGATAGTCGTGCACACGGTTGATGAAGCATCAAAAATTGACACGACACCCTAAAGTAGTGCGCTATAGCCCACAAAACTCACCCGAAATGACAAAAACAACGTGTTTTTGGGACTTCTCAATAGCTATGGACACGGTTCATGGAGCATAAAAAATCGACCCGGGACCCCAAACAGTGCGCTATAGACTACGAAACTAGCCCGAAACGACCAAAACAACGAGTTTTTGCAACGTGTCGATAGCCATGCGGAGGGTTGATGGAGCATAAAAAATAAACCTCGGAACCCAAAACAATGCGCTATAGCCCACGAAAGTGGCCCGAAGCGACAAAAAGAGCAACTTTTTGTGACATGTCGATAGCCATGCGGAGGGTTGATGGAGCATAAAAATTAAACCGGGACCTCAAAACAGTGCGTTATAGTCCACGAAACTGGCTTGAAATGACAAAAACAATGAGTTTTTGTGAAGACCCAATAGTCGTGCACAGTGTTCATGGAGCATCAAAAACCGACCCAGGACCCCAAAACAGTGCGCTTATCGCCCACGAAAGTGGCGCAAAACGACAAAAACACAGATTTTTTGCGATATCTCGATAACCATGCACACGGTTCATGCAGCATAAAAATCGACCCGGGACCCCAAAACGGTGCGTTATAGCCCACGAAACTAGCACGAAACAACAAAAACAACGAATTTTTGCGACGTCTCTATGGTCGTGCACACGGTTCATGGAGGATCAAAAATTTACCCAACACCCTAAAACAGTGCGCTATAGCCCACGAAACTCGCCCGAAACGACAAAAACAAAGAGTTTTTGTGACGTCTTTATATCCGTGTAGACAGTTCATGGAGCATAAAAAATCGATCCGGGACCCCGAAACAGTGCGCTATAACTAAGGAAACTTGCCCGAAACAACAAAAACATCCGTTTTTTGTGACGTCTCGATATCTGTGCTCACAGTTCAGGGAGCATCAAAAATCGACCCGGGACACCAAAACAGTGCTCTATAGCCCACGAAACTGGCTCGAAACGACAAAAACAACGACTTTCGCGACGTCTCTATAGTTATGCATAGGGTTCATGGAGCATCAAAAATCTACCCGGGAGCCCAAAACACTGCGCTATAGCCCACAAAACTGGCGTGAAACGACTAAAACAACAAGTTTTTGCGATATCACTATAGCCGTGGACAGGGTTCATGGAGCATAAAAAATCGACCTCGGACCACAAAACAGTGCACGCACACGAAACTCGCCCGAAACGACAAAAACATCGAGTTTTTGTGAAGTCTCGATAGCCGTGCACTCGGTTCATGGAGCATAAAAATCGACCAAGGACCCCACAATAGTGCGTTATTACCCACGAAACTAGCCCGAAACGACAAAAACACCGAGTTTTTGCGTTGTCTCTATTGCGATGCACAGTGTTCATGGAGCATTAAAAATCGACCTCGGACCACAAAACAGTGCACGCCACGAAACTGGCCCTAAACGACAAAAACACCGAGTTTTTGCGACATCTCTGTAGCTGCGCACAGGATTCATGGAGCATAAAAATCGACCCGGGACCCCAAAAGAGTGTGCTATAGCCCATGAAGGTGGCCCAAAACGGCAAACACACCGAGTTTTTCGGATGTCTCAATAGTCCGTGCACACGGTTCATGAAGCATCAAAAGTTGAAACGACACCCTAAAACAGTGCGCTATAGCCACGAAACTCGCCCGAAATGACAAAAACAACGCGTTTTTGGGACGTCTCGATAGCCATACACATAGTTCATGGAGCATAAAAAATTGACCCGGGATCCCAAAACAGTGCGCTATATCCCAAGAAACTCGCCCGAAACGACCAAAACAACGAGTTTTTGCGACGTGTCGATAGCCGTGAACATGGTTGATGGAGCATAAAAATAAACCCGGGACCCCAAAACAGTGCGCTATAGCCCACGAAACTAGGCCCGAAACGACAAAACACTGACTTGTTGCGACGTGTCAATAGCCGTGCGGAGGGTTGATGGAGCATAAAAATTAAACCGAGGCCTCAAAATAGTGTGTTATAAGCCACGAAACTAGCCTAAAAAACGAAAACAGCGAGTTTTTGTGACGCCTCGATAGCCGTGCGCGGTGTTCATGGAGCATCAAAATCGACCCGGGAACCCAAAACAGTGCATTATAGCCCAGGAAACTGGCCCAAAACGACAAAACAACGAGTTTTTGCGACGTCTCTATAACCATGCACACGATTCATGGAGCATAAAAAATCGACCCGGGACCCCAAAACATTGCGCTATAGCATACGAAACTGGCAAGAAACAACAAAAACACCGAGTTTTTCGGACGTCTCAATAGTCGTGCACATGGTTCATGAAGCATCAAAAGTTGAAACGACACCCTAAAGCAGTGCGCTATAGCCCACGAAACTCACCCGAAATGACAAAAACAACGTGTTTTTGGGACTTCTCAATAGCCATGCACACGGTTCATGGAGCATAAAAAATCGACCCGGGACCCCAAACAGTGCGCTATAGACTACGAAACTAGCCCGAAACGACCAAACCAACGAGTTTTTGCAACGTGTCGATAGCCATCCGGAGGGTTCATGGAGCATAAAATATAAACCTGGGAACCCAAAACAGTGCGCTATAGCCCACGAAAGTGGCCCGAAGCGACAAAAAGAGCAACTTTTTGTGACATGTCGATAGCCGTGCGGAGGGTTGATGGAGTATAAAAATTAAACCGGGACCTGAAAACAGTGCGTTATAGTCCACGAAACTGGCCTGAAATGACAAAAACAATGAGTTTTTGTGAAGACCCAATAGTCGTGCACAGTGTTCATGGAGCATCAAAAACCGACCCAGGACCCCAAAACAGTGCGCTATCGCCCACGAAAGTGGCGCAAAACGAAGAAAACACAGATTTTTTGCGATATCTCGATAACCATGCACACGGTTCATGCAGCATAAAAATTGACCCGGGACCCCAAAACGGTGAGTTATAGCCCACGAAACTAGCACAAAACAACAAAAACAACGAATTTTTGCGACATCTCGATGGTCGTGCACAAGGTTCATGGAGTATCAAAAATTGACCCAACACCCTAAAACAGTGCGCTATAGCCCACGAAACTCGCCCGAAACGACAAAAACAAAGAATTTTTGCGACGTCTTTATATCCGTGTAGACAGTTCATGGAGCATAAAAAATCGATCCGGGACCCCAAAACAGTGTGCTATAACTGAGGAAACTTGCCCGAAACAACAAAAACATCCATTTTTTGTGACGTCTCGATATCTCTGCTCACAGTTCAGGGAGCATAAAAAATCGACCCGGGACCCCAAAACAGTGCGCTATAGCCCACGAAACTGGCTCGAAACGACAAAAACAACGACTTTCGCGACGTCTCTGTAGTTATTTATAGGGTTCATGGAGCATCAAAAATCTACCCGGGAGCCCAAAACACTGCGCTATAGCCCACAAAACTGGCGTGAAACGGCTAAAACAAAAAGTTTTTGCGACATCACTATAGCCGTGGACAGGGTTCATGGAGCATAAAAAATCTACCTCGGACCACAAAACAGTGCACGCACACGAAACTCGCCCGAAACGACAAAAACATCGAGTTTTTGTGAAGTCTCGATAGCCGTGCACTCGGTTCATGGAGCATAAAAATCGACCAAGGACCCCACAATAGTGCGTTATTACCCACGAAACTAGCCCAAAACGACAAAAACACCGAGTTTTTGCGTTGTCTCTATTGCGATGCACAGTGTTCATGGAGCATTAAAAATCGACCTGGGACCACAAAACAGTGCACGCCCACGAAACTGGCCCTAAACGACAAAAACACCGAGTTTTTGCGACATCTCTGTAGTTGTGCACAGGATTCATGGAGCATAAAAATCGACCAGGGACCCCAAAAGAGTGTGCTATAGCCCATGAAGGTGGCCCAAAATGGCAAACACACCGAGTTTTTCGGATGTCTCAATAGTCGTGCACACGGTTCATGAAGCATCAAAAGTTGAAACGACACCCTAAAACAGTGCGCTATAGCCCACGAAACTCGCCCGAAATGACAAAAACAACGTGTTTTTGGGACGTCTCGATAGCCATACACACAGTTCATGGAGCATAAAAAATTGACCCGGGACCCCAAAACAGTGCGCTATATCCCAAGAAACTAGCCCGAAACGACCAAAACAACGAGTTTTTGCGACGTGTCGATAGCCGTGAACATGGTTGATGGAGCATAAAAATAAACCCGGGACCCCAAAACAGTGCGCTATAGCCCACGAAACTAGGCCGGAAACGACAAAACACTAACTTGTTGCGACGTGTCAATAGCCGTGCGGAGGGTTGATGGAGCATAAAAATTAAACAGAGACCTCAAAATAGTGTGTTATAAGCCACGAAACTAGCCTAAAATAACGAAAACAGCGAGTTTTTGTGACGCCTCGATAGCCGTGCGCAGTGTTCATGGAGCATGAGAATCGACCCGGGAACCCAAAACAGTGCTTTATTGCCCAGGAAATTGGCCAAAACGAAAAAACAACGAGTTTTTGCGACGTCTCTATAACCATGCACACGGTTCATGGAGCATAAAAAATCGACCCAGGACCCCAAAACATTGCGCTATAGCCGACGAAACTAGCACGAAACAACAAAAACAACGAGTTTTTAGGACGTCTCGATGGTTGTGCATAGGGTTCATGGAGGATCAAAAATTGACCCGACACCCTAAGACAATGCGCTATAACTCACGGAACTCGCCCGAAACAAAAAAAAAATGAGTTTTTGCGACGTCTTTATATCCGTTCAAACGGTTCATGCAACATCAAATATTTATCCGGCACCCCAAAACAGTGCGCTATAACACAAAAAACTTGCCCGAAACAACAAAAACATCATTCTTTATGACGTCTCGATATCCATGCGCACGGTTCGTGGAGCATCAAAAATCGACCCGGGACCCCAAAACATTGCGCTATAGCCCAGAAACTAGCCCGAAACGACAAAAACAACGATTTTTGCGACGTCTCCACTATAGCCGTGCATAGGGTTCAAGGAGCATCAAAAATCGACCCACGAGCCCAAAACAGTGCGCTCCCACGAAACTGGCCCGAAACGACTAAAACAACAAGTTTTGCGACTTCTCTGTAGCCGTGGACAGGGTTCATATGGAGCATCAAAAATCAAACTGGGACCACAATACAGTGCACGCCCACGAAACTGGCGTGAAACGACAAAAACACCGAGTTTTTGTGAAGTCTCGATAGCCGTGCACTAGGTTCATGGAGCATAAAAATCGACCCGGGACCCCAAAATAGTGCGTTATTACCCACGAAACAAGCCCGAAACGACAAAAACACCGAGTTATTGCGATGTCTCTAGAGTCGTGCACAGTGTTCATGGAGCATCAAAAATTGACCTTGGACCCCAAAATAGTGCGCTAGAGCCCACGAAACTGGCCCGAAACGACAGAAACACCGAGTTTTTGCGACATCTCTGTAGCCGTTCACACGATTCATGGAGCATAAAAATCCGACCCGGGACCCCAAAAAGAGTGCGCTATAGCCCACGAACCTGGCCCGAAACGGCAAAAACTCCGAGCTGTTCGGACGTCTCGATAGTCATGCACACGGTTCATGAAGCATCAAAAATTGACACGGCACCCAAAAACAGTGCGCTATAGCCCACGATACTCGCCCAAAATGAAAAAAACAACGTGTTTTTGGGACGTCTCAATAGCCATGCACACGGTTCATGGAGCATAACAAATCGATCCGGGACCCCAAAACAGTTGGCTATAGACCAAGAAACTAGCCCGAAACGACCAAAACAATGAGTTTTTGCGACGTGTCGATAACCATGCCCATGGTTGATGGAGCATAAAAAATAAACCCGGGAACCCGAAACAGTGCGCTATAAGCCCACGAAACTGGCCCGAAACTACAAAAAGACTGACTTTTTGCGACGTGTCGATAACCGTGTGGAGGGTTGATGGAGCATAAAAATTGAACCGGGACCTCAAAACAGTGCGCTATAGCCCACGAAACTGGCCCGAAATGACAAAAACAACGAGTTTTGCGACGTCTCTATAGTCGTGCATAGGGTTCATGGAGCATCAAAAATTGACCCGGTAGACCAAAACAGTGCGCTATAGCCCACGAAACAAGCATGAAATGACAAAAACAACGTGTTTTTGTGAAGACTCGATGGCAATGCACAGTGTTCATGCAGCATCAAAAATCGATCCGAGACCCCAAAACAGTGCGTTATAGCCAACGAAACGGGCGCAAAACAACAAAAATAATGAGTTTTCGCGACGTGTCAATAACCATGCACACGGTTCATGGAGCATAAAAAATCAACCCGAGACCCCAAAACAATGCGCTATAGCCCACGAAACTAGCCCGAAACAACAAAAACATCGATTTTTTCTGACGTCTCGATATCCGTGCACACGATTCATGGAGCATCAAAAATCGACCCGGGACCCCAAAACTATGCGCTATAGCCCACGAAACTGGCCCGAAATGACAAAAACAACGAGTTTTACGACGTCTCTATAGTCGTGCATAGGGTTCATGGAGCATCAAAAATCAACCCGGTAGACCAAAACAGTGCGCTATAGCCCATGAAACTGGCCCGAAACGACTAAAACAACGAGTATTTGTGACGTCTCTATAGCCGTGGACGGGGTTCATGGAGCATCAAAAATCGACGTGGGACCATGAAACACTGCACGCCCACGAAACTGGCCCGAAATGACAAAAACACTGAGTTTTTGTATAGTCTCGATGGCCGTGCAGTGGGTTCATGGAGCATAAAAATCGACCCGAGACCCCAAAATAGTGCGTTATTACCCACGAAACTAGCGCGAAACGACAAAAACACCGGGTTTTGCGATGTCTCTATATTCTTGCATCGGGTTCATGGAGTATCAAAAATAGACGTTGGACCCAAAATAGTGCGCTAGAGCCCACGAAATTGGCCGGAAATGACAAAAACACCGAGTTTTTGCGACATCTCAGTAGCCGTGCACAGGATTCATGCAGCATAAAAATCCGACCCGGGACCCCAAAAGAGTGCGCTATAGCCCACGAAATTGTCCCGAAACGGCAAAAACACTGAGTTTTTTGGACATCTCGATAGTCGTGCACACGGTTGATGAAGCATCAAAAATTGACACGGCACCCTAAAGCAGTGCGCTATAGCCCACGAAACTCACCCGAAATGACAAAAACAACGTGTTTTTGGGACTTCTCAATAGCCATGCACACGGTTCATGAAGCATAAAAAATCGACCCGGGACCCCAAATAGTGCGCTATAGACTACGAAACTAGCCCGAAACGACCAAACCAACGAGTTTTTGCAACGTGTCGATAGCCATCCGCAGGGTTCATGGAGCATAAAATATAAACCTGGGAACCCAAAACAGTGCGCTATAGCCCACGAAAGTGGCCCGAAGCGACAAAAAGAGCAACTTTTTGTGAATTCTACAGCCAGAGAAAGAATCAAGTCTATCTCACTCATATAGTGGCTGCCAGTGGCACTATTTCTTTTCAAGACAAACCTTTTATGGTAGTTTCACTCCGATTGCGGGAGGGAAGCAGGGCTATAGAAATCAGTTCAGAAAAGGACTGATTGATAGACTTAATTTTACGGAGAAGAAAGGAATATTCACAGCATTCATCACTTCTATATTTTACTATGATTTTTCGAGCGTGTCAGGTCAATAGCCGTGCGGAGGGTTGATGGAGTATAAAAATTAAACCGGGACCTCAAAACAGTGCGTTATAGTCCACGAAACTGGCCTGAAATGACAAAAACAATGAGTTTTTGTGAAGACCCAATAGTCGTGCACAGTGTTCATGGAGCATCAAAAACCGACCCAGGACCCCAAAACAATGCGCTATCGCCCACGAAAGTGGCGCAAAACGACAAAAACACAGATTTTTTGCGATATCTCGATAACCATGCACACGGTTCATGCAGCATAAAAATCGACCCGGGACCCCAAAACGGTGCGTTATGGCCCACGAAACTAGCATGAAACAACAAAAACAACGTATTTTTGCGACATCTCGATGGTCGTGCACAAGGTTCATGGAGTAACAAAAATTGACCCAACGCCCAAAAACAATGCGCTATAGCCCACGAAACTCGCCCGAAACGACAAAAACAAAGAATTTTTGCGACTTCTTTATATCCGTGTAGACAGTTCATGGAGCATAAAAAATCGATCCGGGACCCCAAAACAGTGCACTATAACTAAGGAAACTTGCCCGAAACAACAAAAACATCCATTTTTTGTGACGTCTCAATATCTCTGCTCACAGTTTAGGGAGCATAAAAATCGACCCGGGACACCAAAACAGTGCGCTATAGCCCACGAAACTGGCTCGAAACGACAAAAACAACAACTTTCGCGACGTCCCGATAGTTATTTATAGGGTTCATGGAGCATCAAAAATCTACCCGGGAGCCCAAAACACTGCGCTATAGCCCACAAAACTGGCGTGAAACGGCTAAAACAAAAAGTTTTTGCGACATCACTATAGCCGTGGACAGGGTGCATGGAGCATAAAAAATCGACCTCGGACCACAAAACAGTGCACGCACACGAAACTCGCCCGAAACGACAAAAACATCGAGTTTTTGTGAAGTCTCGATAGCCGTGCACTCGGTTCATGGAGCATAAAAATCGACCAAGGACCCCACAATAGTGCGTTATTACCCACGAAACTAGCCCGAAACGACAAAAACACCGAGTTTTTGTGTTGTCTCTATTGCGATGCACAGTGTTCATGGAGCATTAAAAATCGACCTCGGACCACAAAACAGTGCACGCCCACGAAACTGGACCTAAACGACAAAAACACCGAGTTTTTGCGACATCTCTGTAGCTGTGCACAGGATTCATGGAGCATAAAAATCGACCCGGGACCCCAAAAGAGTGTGCTAGGTGGCCCAAAACGGCAAACACACCGAGTTTTTCGGATGTCTCAATAGTCGTGCACACGGTTCATGAAGCATCAAAAGCTGAAACGACACCCTAAAACAGTGCGCTATAGCCCACGAAACTCGCCCGAAATGACAAAAACAACGTGTTTTTGGGACGTCTCGATAGCCATACACACAGTTCATGGAGCATAAAAAATTGACCCGGGACCCAAAACAGTGCGTTATATCCCAAGAAACTAGCCCGAAACGACCAAAACAACGAGTTTTTGCGACGTGTCGATAGCCGTGAACATTGTTGATGGAGCATAAAAATAAACCCGGGATCCCAAAACAGTGCGCTATAGCCCACCAAACTAGGCCCGAAACGACAAAACACTGACTTGTTGCGACGTGTCAATAGCCGTGCGGAGGGTTGATGGAGCATAAAAATTAAACCGAGACCTCAAAATAGTGTGTTATAAGCCACGAAACTAGCCTAAAATAACGAAAACAGCGAGTTTTTGTGACGCCTCGATACCGTGCGCAGTGTTCGAGCATCAAAATCGACCCGGGAACCCAAAACAGTGCATTATAGCCCAGGAAACTGGTCCAAAACGAAAAAACAACGAGTTTTTGCGACGTCTCTATAACCATGCACACGGTTCATGGAGCATAAAAAATCGACCCGGGACCCCAAAACATTGCGCTATAGCCGACGAAACTAGCACGAAACAACATAAACAACGAGTTTTTAGGACATCTCGATGGTCATGCATAGGGTTCATGGAGGATCAAAAATTGACCCGACAACCTAAGACAATGAGCTATAGCCCACGAAACTCGCCCGAAACAAAAAAACAATGAGTTTTTGCGACGTCTTTATATCCGTTCAAACGGTTCATGCAACATCAAAATTGATCCGGCACCCCAAAACAGTGCGCTATAACCCAAAAAACTTGCCCGAAACAACAAAAACATCATTCTTTATGACGTCTCGATATCCATGCGCACGGTTCGTGGAGCATCAAAAATCGACCCGGGACCCCAAAACATTGCGCTATAGCCCACGAAACTGGCCCGAAACGACAAAAACAACGAGTTTTGCGACGTCTCCTCTATAGCCGTGCATAGGGTTCATGGAGCATCAAAAATCGACCCACGAGCCCAAAACAGTGCGCTCCCACGAAACTGGCCCGAAACGACTAAAACAACAAGTTTTGCGACTTCTCTGTAGCCGTGGACAGGGTTCATATGGAGCATCAAAAATCAACCTGGGACCACAATACAGTGCACGCCCACGAAACTGGCCTGAAACGACAAAAACTCCGAGTTTTTGTGATGTCTCGATAGTCGTGCAATGGGTTCATGGAGCATAAAAATCGACCCGGGACCCCAAAATAGTGCGTTATTACCCACGAAACAAGCCTGAAACGACAAAAACACCGAGTTATTGCGATGTCTCTAGAGTCGTGCACAGTGTTCATGGAGCATCAAAAATTGACCTTGGACCCCAAAATAGTGCGCTAGAGCCCACGAAACTGGCCCGAAACGACAGAAACACCAAGTTTTTGCGACATCTCTGTAGCCGTTCACACGATTCATGGAGCATAAAAATCCGACCCGGGACCCCAAAAGAGTGCGCTATAGCCCACGAACCTGGCCCGAAACGGCAAAAACACCGAGCTTTTCGGACGTCTCCATAGTCATGCACACGGTTCATGAAGCATCAAAACTTGACACGGCATCCAAAAACAGTGCGCTATAGCCCACGATACTCGCCCGAAATGACAAAAACAACGTGTTTTTGGGACGTCTCAATAGCCATGCACACGGTTCACGCAACATAACAAATCGATCCGGGACCCCAAAACAGTTGGCTATAGACGAGGAAACTGGCCCGAAACGACCAAAACTATGAGTTTTTGCGACATGTCGATAACCATGCCCAGGGTTGATGGAGCATAAAAAATAAACCCGGGAACCCGAAACAGTGCGCTATAAGCCCACGAAACTGGCCCGAAACTACAAAAAGACCGACTTTTTGCGACGTGTCGATAACCGTGCGGAGGGTTGATGGAGCATAAAAATTGAACCGGGACCTCAAAACAGTGTGCTATAGCCCACGAAACTGGCCCGAAATGACAAAAACAACGTGTTTTGCGACGTCTCTATAGTCATGCATAGGGTTCATGGAGCATCAAAAATCGACCCGGTAGACCAAAACACTGCGCTATAGCCCACGAAACACGCATGAAATGACAAAAACAATGTGTTTTGGTGAAGACTCGATGGCCGTGCACAGTGTTCATGCAGCATAAAAAATTGATCCGAGACGCCAAAACAGTGCGTTATAGCCAACGAAACGGGCGCAAAACAACAAAAATAACGAGTTTTTGCGACGTGTCAATAACCATGCACACGGTTCATGGAGCATAAAAAAACAACCCGAGACCCCAAAACAATGCGCTATAGCCCACGAAACTAGCCCGAAACAACAAAAACATCGATTTTTTTTACGTCTCGATATCCGTGCACACGATTCATGGAGCATCAAAAATCGACCCGGGACCCCAAAACTATGCGCTATAGCCCACGAAACTGGCCCGAAATGACAAAAACAACGAGTTTTGTGACGTCTCTATAGTCGTGCATAGGGTTCATGGAGCATCAAAAATTGACCCGGTAGACCAAAACAGTGCGCTATAGCCCACGAAACTGGCCCGAAACGACTAAAACAACGAGTATTTGTGACGTCTCTATAGCCGTGGACGGGGTTCATGGAGCATCAAAAATCGACGTGGGACCACGAAACAGTGCACGCCCACGAAACTGGCCCGAAATGTCTAAAACACTGAGTTTTTGTATAGTCTCGATGGCCGTGCAGTGGGTTCATGGAGCATTAAAATCGACCCGGGACCCCAAAATAGTGCATTATTACCCACGAAACTAGCCCGAAACGACAAAAACACCGGGTTTTTGCGATGTCTCTATATTCTTGCATCGGGTTCATGGAGTATCAAAAATAGACGTTGGACCCAAAATAGTGCGCTAGAGCCCACGAAATTGGCCGGAAATGACAAAAACACCGAGTTTTTGCGACATCTCACTAGCCGTGCACAGGATTCATGGAGCATAAAAATCCGACCCGGGACCCCAAAAGAATGCGCTATAGCCCACGAAACTGTCCCGAAACGGCAAAAACACTAAGTTTTTTGGACGTCTCGATAGTCGTGCACACGGATGATGAAGCATCAAAAATTGACACGGCACCCTAAAGAAGTGCGCTATAGCCCACGAAACTCACCCGAAATGACAAAAACAACGTGTTTTTGGGACTTCTCAATAGCCATGCACACGGTTCATGGAGCATAAAAAATCGACCCGGCACCCCAAACAGTGCGCTATAGACTACGAAACTAGCCCGAAACGACCAAAACAACGAGTTTTTGCAACGTGTCGATAGCCATCCGCAGGGTTCATGGAGCATAAAATATAAACCTGAGAACCCAAAACAGTGCGCTATAGCCCACGAAAGTGGCCCGAAGCGACAAAAAGAGCAACTTTTTGTGACATGTCGATAGCCGTGCGGAGGGTTGATGGAGCATAAAAATTAAACCGGGACCTCAAAACAGTGTGTTATAGTCCACAAAACTGGCCTGAAATGACAAAAACAATGAGTTTTTGTGAAGACCCAATAGTCGTGCACAGTGTTCATGGAGCATCAAAAACCGACCCAGGACCTCAAAACAGTGCGCTATCGCCCACGAAAGTGGCGCAAAACGACAAAAACACAGATTTTTTGCGATATCTCGATAACCATGCACACGGTTCATGCAGCATAAAAATCGACCCGGGACCCCAAAACGGTGCGTTATAGCCCACGAAACTAGCACGAAACAACAAAAACAACGAATTTTTGCGACATCTCGATGGTCGTGCACAAGGTTCATGGAGTATCAAAAATTGACCCAACACCCTAAAACAGTGCGCTATAGCCCACGAAACTCGCCCGAAACGACAAAAACAAAGAATTTTTGAACCGTCTTTATATCCGTGTAGACAGTTCATGGAGCATAAAAAATCGATCCGGGACCCCAAAACAGTGCGCTATAACTTAGGAAACTTGCCCGAAACAACAAAAATATCCATTTTTTGTGACGTCTCGATATCTCTGCTCACAGTTCAGGGAGCATAAAAAATCGACCCGGGACACCAAAACAGTGCGCTATAGCCCACGAAACTGGCTCGAAACGACAAAAACAACGACTTTCGCGACGTCTCTATAGTTATGCATAGGGTTCATGGAGCATCAAAAATCTACACGGGAGCCCAAAACACTGCGCTATAGCCCACAAAACTGGCGTGAAACGGCTAAAACAACAAGTTTTTGCGACATCACTATAGCCGTGGACAGGGTTCATGGAGCATAAAAAATCGACCTCGGACCACAAAACAGTGCACGCACACGAAACTCGTCCGAAACGACAAAAACATCGAGTTTTTGTGAAGTCTCGATAGCCGTACACTCGGTTCATGGAGCATAAAAATCGACCAAGGACCCCATAATAGTGCGTTATTACCCACGAAACTAGCCCAAAACGACAAAACACCGAGTTTTTGCGTTGTCTCTATTGCGATGCACAGTATTCATGGAGCATTAAAAATCGACCTGGGGCCACAAAACAGTGCACGCCCACGAAACTGGCCCTAAACGACAAAAACACCGAGTTTTTGCGACATCTCTGTAGCTGCGCACAAGATTCATGGAGCATAAAAATCGACCCGGGACCCCAAAAGAGTGTGCTATAGCCCATGAAGGTGGCCCAAAACGGCAAACACACCGAGTTTTTCGGATGTCTCAATAGTCGTGCACACGGTTCATGAAGCATCAAAAGTTGAAACGACACCCTAAAACAGTGCGCTATAGCCCACGAAACTCGCCCGAAATGACAAAAACAACGTGTTTTTGGGACGTCTCGATAGCCATACACACAGTTCATGGAGCATAAAAATTTGACCCGGGACCCCAAAACAGTGCGCTATATCCCAAGAAACTAGCCCGAAACGACCAAAACAACGAGTTTTTGCGACGTGTCGATAGCCGTGAACATGGTTGATGGAGCATAAAAATAAACCCGGGACCCCAAAACAGTGCGCTATAGCCCACGAAACTATGCCCGAAACGACAAAACACTGACTTGTTGCGACGTGTCAATAGCCGTGCGGAGGGTTGATGGAGCATAAAAATTAAACCGAGACCTCAAAATAGTGTGTTATAAGCCACGAAACTAGCCTAAAATAACGAAAACAACGAGTTTTTGTGACGCCTCGATAGCCGTGCGCAGTGTTCATGGAGCATCAAAATCGACCCGGGAACCCAAAACAGTGCATTATAGCCCAGGAAACTGGCCCAAAACGAAAAAACAACGAGTGTTTGCGACGTCTCTATAACCATGCACACGGTTCATGGAGCATAAAAAATCGACCCGGGACCCCAAAACATTGAGCTAGAGCCGACGATACTTGCACGAAACAACAAAAACAACGAGTTTTTAGGACGTCTCGATGGTCGTGCATAGGGTTCACGGAGGATCAAAAATTGACCGACACCCTAAGACAATGCGCTATAGCCCACGAAACTCGCCAGAAACAAAAAAAAACAATGAGTTTTTGCGACGTCTTTATATCCGTTCAAACGGTTCATGCAACATCAAAAAATGATCCGGCACCCCAAAACAGTGCGCTATAACCCAAAAAACTTGCCCGAAACAACAAAAACATCATTCTTTATGACGTCTCGATATCCATGCGCACGGTTCGTGGAGCATCAAAAATCGACCCGGGACCCCAAAACATTGCGCTATAGCCCACGAAACTGGCCCGAAACGACAAAAACAACGAGTTTTGCGACGTCTCCTCTATAGCCGTGCATAGGGTTCATGGAGCATCAAAAATCGACCCACGAGCCCGAAACAGTGCGCTCCCAAGAAACTGGCCCGAAACGACTAAAACAACAAGTTTTGCGACTTCTGTGTAGCCGTGGACAGGGTTCATATGGAGCATCAAAAATCAACCTGGGACCACAATACAGTGCACGCCCACGAAACTAGCCTGAAACGACAAAAACACCGAGTTTTGTGAAGTCTCGATAGCCGTGCACTGGGTTCATGGAGCATAAAAATCGACCCGGGATCCCAAAATAGTGCGTTATTACCCACGAAACAAGCCTGAAACGACAAATACACCGAGTTATTGCGATGTCTCTAGAGTCGTGCACAGTGTTCATGGAGCATCAAAAATTGACCGTGGACCCCAAAATAGTGCGCTAGAGCCCACGAAACTGGCCCGAAACGACAGAAACACCGAGTTTTTGCGACATCTCTGTAGCCGTTCACACGATTCATGGAGCATAAAAATCCAACCCGGGACCCCAAAAGAGTGCACTATAGCCCACGAACCTGGCCCGAAACGGCAAAAAACACCGAGCTTTTCGGACGTCTCGATAGTCATGCACACGGTTCATGAAGCATCAAAAATTGACACGGCACCCAAAAACAGTGCGCTATAGCCCACGATACTCGCCCGAAATGACAAAAACAACGTGTTTTTGGGACGTCTCAATAGCCATGCACACGGTTCACGCAGCATAACAAATCGATCCGGGACCCCAAAACAGTTGGCTATAGACCAGGAAACTGGCCCGAACCGACCAAAACAATGAGTTTTTGCGACGTGTCGATAACCATGCCCACGGTTGATGGAGCATAAAAAATAAACCCGGGAACCCGAAACAGTGCGCTATAAGCCCACGAAACTGGCCCGAAACTACAAAAAGACCGACTTTTTGCGACGTGTCGATAACCGTGCGGAGGGTTGATGGAGCATAAAAATTGAACCGGGACCTCAAAACAGTGCGCTATAGACCACGAAACTGGCCCGAAATGACAAAAACACCGAGTTTTGCGACATCTCTATAGTCGTGCATAGGGTTCATGGAGCATCAAAAATCGACCCGGTAGACCAAAACACTGCGCTATAGCCCACGAAACAGGCATGAAATGACAAAAACAACGTGTTTTTGTGAAGACTCGATGGCCGTGCACAGTGTTCATGCAGCATCAAAAATCGATCCGAGACCCCAAAACAGTGCGTTATAGCCAACGAAACGGGCGCAAAACAACAAAATAACGAGTTTTTGCGACGTGTCAATAACCATGCACACGGTTCATGGAGCATAAAAAATCAACCCGAGACCCCAAAACAATGGGCTATAGCCCACGAAACTAGCCCGAAACAACAAAAACATCGATTTTTTCTGACGTCTTGATATCCGTGCACACGATTCATGGAACATCAAAAATCGACCCGGGACCCCAAAACTATGCGCTATAGCCCACGAAACTGGCCCGAAATGACAAAAACAACGAGTTTTGCGACGTCTCTATAGTCGTGCATAGGGTTCATGGAGCATCAAAAATTGACCCGGGTAGACCAAAACAGTGCGCTATAGCCCACGAAACTGGCTCGAAACGACTAAAACAACGAGTATTTGTGACGTCTCTATAGCCGTGGACGGGGTTCATGGAGCATCAAAAATCGACGTGGGACCACGAAACAGTGCACGCCCACGAAACTAGCCCGAAATGACAAAAACACTGAGTTTTTGTATAGTCTCGATGGCCGTGCAGTGGGTTCATGGAGCATAAAAATCGACCCGGGACCCCAAAATAGTGCGTTATTACCCACGAAACTAGCCCGAAACGACAAAAACACCGGGTTTTTGCGATGTCTCTATATTCTTGCATCGGGTTCATGGAGTATCAAAAATAGACGTTGGACCCAAAATAGTGCGCTAGAGCCCACGAAATTGGCCGGAAATGACAAAAACACCGAGTTTTTGCGACATCTCAGTAGCCGTGCACAGGATTCATGGAGCATAAAAATCCGACCCGGGACCCCAAAAGAGTGCGCTATAGCCCACGAAACTGTCCCGAAACGGCAAAAACACTGAGTTTTTTGGACGTCTCCATAGTCGTGCACACGGTTGATGAAGCATCAAAAATTGACACGGCACCCTAAAGCAGTGCGCTATAGCCCACGAAACTCACCCGAAATGACAGAAACAACGTGTTTTTGGGACTTCTCAATAGACATGCACACGGTTCATGAAGCATAAAAAATCGACTTGGGACCCCAAACATTGCGCTATAGACTACGAAACTAGCCCGAAACGACCAAAACAACGAGTTTTTGCAACCTGTCGATAGCCATCCGCAGGGTTCATGGAGCATAAAATATAAACCTGGGAACCCAAAACAGTGCGCTATAGCCCACGCAAGTGGCCCGAAGCGACAAAAAGAGCAACTTTTTGTGACATGTCGATAGCCGTGCGGAGGGTTGATGCAGCAAAAAAATTAAACCGGGACCTCAAAACAGTGCGTTATAGTCCACGAAACTGGCCTGAAATGACAAAAACAATGAATTTTTGTGAAGACCCAATAGTCGTGCACAGTGTTCATGGAGCATCAAAAACCGACCCAGGAGCCCAAAACAGTGCGCTATCGCCCACGAAAGTGGCGCAAAACGACAAAAACACAGATTTTTTGCGATATCTCGATAACCATGCACACGGTTCATGCAGCATAAAAATCGACCCGGGACCCCAAAACGGTGCGTTATAGCCCACGAAACTAGCACGAAACAACAAAAACAACGAATTTTTGCGACATCTCGATGGTCGTGCACAAGGTTCATTGAGTATCAAAAATTGACCCAACACCCTAAAACAGTGCGCTATAGCCCACGAAACTCGCCCGAAACGACAAAAACAAAGAATTTTTGCGACGTCTTTATATCCATGTAGACAGTTCATGGAGCATAAAAAATCGATCCAGGACCCCAAAACAGTGCGCTATAACTTAGGAAACTTGCCCGAAACAACGAAAACATCCATTTTTTGTGACGTCTCGATATCTCTGCTCACAGTTCAGGGAGCATAAAAAATCGACCCGGGACACCAAAACAGTGCGCTATAGCCCACGAAACTGGCTCGAAACGACAAAAACAACGACTTTCGTGACGTCTCTATAGTTATGCATAGGGTTCATGGAGCATCAAAAATCTACCCGGGAGCCCAAAACACTGCGCTATAGCCCACAAAACTGGCGTGAAACTGCTAAAACAAAAAGTTTTTGCGACATCACTATAGCCGTGGACAGGGTTCATGGAGCATAAAAAATCGACCTCGGACCACAAAACAGTGCACGCACACGAAACTCGCCCGAAACGACAAAAACATCGAGTTTTTGTGAAGTCTCGATAGCCGTGCACTCGGTTCATGGAGCAGAAAAATCGACCAAGGACCCCACAATAGTGCGTTATTACCCACGAAACTAGCCCGAAACGACAAAAACACCGAGTTTTTGTGTTGTCTCTATTGCGATGCACAGTGTTCATGGAGCATTAAAAATCGACCTGGGACCACAAAACAGTGCACGCCCACGAAACTGGCCCTAAACGACAAATAAACCCAGTTTTTGCGACATCTCTGTAGCTGTGCACAGGATTCATGGAGCATAAAAATCGACTCGGGACCCCAAAAGTGTGTGCTATAGCCCATGAAGGTGGCCCAAAACTGCAAACACACCGAGTTTTTCGGATGTCTCAATAGTCGTGCACACGGTTCATGAAGCATCAAAAGTTGAAACGACACCCTAAAACAGTGCGCTATAGTCCACGAAACTCGCCCGAAATGACAAAAACAACGTGTTTTTGGGACGTCTCGATAGCCATACACACAGTTCATGGAGCATAAAAAATTGACCCGGGACCCCAAAACAGTGCGCTATATCCCAAGAAACTAGCCCGAAACGACCAAAACAACGAGTTTTTGCCATGTGTCGATAGCCGTGAACATGGTTGATGGAGCATAAAAATAACCCGGGACCCCAAAACAGTGCGCTATAGCCCACGAAACTATGCCCGAAACGACAAAACACTGACTTGTTGCGACG